>NC_054372.1:179464653-180765903 GCF_017654675.1 Xenopus laevis
TCTTCAAAAGGTATGAATAAATGCCATTTTCTATGCTGAAATTCAATAGTTCTTCTCTTTCTACATCATTTGAAATCCTGGCAGGGAAGGAGGGACTAAACACTGATGTTACAAATTGTAACAACTTCTCCACAGTTTACAGACAGCATGCAGGAATGACATAACCCACAATGCATTGCACTATGATGTTATATTCCTTATTGAAATCATGTGCAGGGAATTGAGGGGTTTGGAGGATGCAGGCTAAGGACAGATGGCTGGTGATACAAAGTAACAGTAGTCAGCCAGATCAGCAAAGTAGTCAGACAGATCAGCAGGGGGCTAGGCTTAGGGAACTGTCGGAAACCATTAGAAATCATGAAAAGTCTGCATATTTTTTAAATGATGTATATTGCAAAGTTGCTTGAAATTGTGTTTACAAAAAGCTCAAGTTCTGTTTTTGTGAAGTTCCCCTTTAAAGGGCTGCTGATACAATAAAAGTTTAAAGGTTTGGCCAGGCAGGCAAATGAAAGAGGCTGCAGTGCTCACTACATATGCAATTCAGCCTGTTCATTTCCATCTCCAGGGTTTCCCATAGTTTGTTACAGGTGTTTCCTCCTAAACATATTTTCATAAAATGTGAATGTACTTGTGCTACGATCACTTCAGCACTTTATCCAAGGGCAGACTATCACTTTTTTTTCTTTTAATTTCGGTTCTTTACATTGATAGATGAGATCACACCTTGGACTGAAGAGGAATGTAGTAATTTTGAGCATGCGCTCGAGATACATGGAAAGGACTTTCATCTGATACAAAAAAATGAGGTAGACATCTTGCTTTATTTCCGGCTTTTTTCCGTATTACAAGATCTATTTTGAATGTACATGTACAGTTTGCATATTTCTGAATAATAACACATCTCACCATATTCATCCATTGTTGCTTACATTTTCAAGAAATGGTTCTTGTATCAGGGGGGTTAAACAGAACCTCAAAGTAGGTAATGGTCCTGTCTTCTGAACTTTCTGTATAATTGACTGAACATCCAGTCTGCAGGCTAACAATGGGATTATACTGGGTACTTAAAGGGATTCTGTCATGGTTTATATGTCTTTTTTTTATTTCTAAATTACACTGTTTACACTGCAAATAATTTACTCTACAATTTACTCTACAATATAAAATTTAATTCCTGAACCAGCAAGTGTATTTTTTTAAATCTATAGTATTGGTGTGTAGGCAGCCATCTTAGGTCATTTTGCCTGGCCATGTGCTTTCAGAAAGTTACAATGGCAGGCTGTTGTTTCTCCTACTCAATGTAACTGAATGTGTCTTAGTGGGACCTGGATTTTACTACTGAGTGCTTTTATTATATCTACCAGGGAGCTGTTATCTTGTGTTAGGGAGCTGCTATCTCGTTACCTTCCCATTGTTCTGTTAGGCTGCAGGGGGGGGGGTTGATATCACTCCAACTTGCAGTAAAGAGTGACTGAAGTTTATCAGAGCACAAGTCACATGACTGGGGGCAGCTGGGAAACTGACAATATGTCTAGCCCCTTGTCAGATTTCAAAATTAAATATAAAAAAATCTGCTTGCTCTTTTTAAAAACTGATTTCAGTGCAGAATTCTTCTGGAGCAGCACTATTAACTGATGCATTTTGAAAAATATAAAAATTTTTACCATGACAGTATCCCTTTAAGCAGTACTTTTAGTAAACTGCTGCATCCACGGTAAAATAAGGTCTCCAAGGATTCCCAATCAGAAATAATTTGTGGAGGCTGTTCTTTAGGCCATTCTATTTGGGTTAAAGGGCACCTATCACAGCCAAAATCAAACACATGTTAACAATCTGACCAGTACAAGATAAACACGTTTAATCAAACTACATATATAGTTTTTTGAAAAAACTGCAGGTTTTAAAAAAAATCCCTTACTTTGTCAAATGAGTTCTTTCACTGAGGGAGGCCATACTGAGACTATAACAGAGACTCTAATATGCAAATTTCAGGAGCATTCTACCCAGAATGCCTTGTTTAAGTAAACTCCTCCACTAGAAGTATCACGAGATTTCCCTATCTTGTCCCTTGCTGGTGATGTTATTATGCAAATGAAGGACACACAGTAACTTCCAGCATGTGGCAGCACTACTGAACAGCAGCTAACACACAGGTTTGGCTGATTTGATAATAGCTTAGAAGGGTTGATAAGCAACAAGGAATTTCAACTGAGCATGTGCGAGATTTCAGAGCTACAGTTGGCTGGGAAGATATAGGTAGGAGAAGCCAGTGAAATCCAAGATGGCTGCCTCAGCTAGAACTGCAGGGGAGATAGGGGAGATCTTGCAGTAGGTATAGTGAGCTGATGATTTACATTATACAAACAATTCTAACTGTTTTAAAAATCAGATTTCTTGAACTTTCACATAATGTATTTACTTAGTAAATGATTTTGGTCATGATTGGTGCCCTTTAAGGTACCGATTTCCGTATGGTGTACTTACTAAATCCACCTATGTGACTTTAACACTCTGTTAAATGCAGTAGACCACCCAGAACTGCATCCACATATTGTCTGTAGGGATGCATCGAATCCACTATTTTAGATTTAGCCGATCCCCGGAATTCTTTTGCGAAAGATTTGGCTGAACCCAATCTGAATCCTAATTTGCATATGCAAATTAGAGGTGGGAAGGGGATTTTTTTTTTATACTTGTTTAGTGACAAAAAGTCACACGATTTTCTTCTCCACCCCTAACTTGCATATGCAGATTCGGTTTGCCGGCCACAAAGAATCGGCCAAATCCCTACCCGAATCCTGAATTTGTTAAATCCCTAATTGTCAGTGCTCAAATTAAACTTTGGTTTTCTGGCTTTTCAACTTCCAGGTTAAGTCTCGGACAGTTGCTGAATGTGTGGCCTTTTATTACATGTGGAAAAAATCGGAAAGATATGAATATTTTGCTCAGCGAACTAAATTTGGAAAGAAAAGATACAATCACCACCCTGGAGTAACGTAAGTAGCACTGGATTTTATCCCTCCCCTAATTTGTGTATCACATACCATTATTCGTCATTTTCGTCCAGAAAAAAAAAAGGTAACCCACAAATGGTGATAACCCTCACAAATGTTTGGCATTTTTTTCCCGTTTTGTTTATATTTTAGTGATTTTATGGATCGTTTGGTGGATGAAGCGGAGATTCTTGGAGCAGTAGGAAACACATCAGCCTTAACCTGCCATAGTAGAACAGATCCAATTCCTGACTCGCAGCTTAATATACTGAACTCGATTACTGCGAACGACCTGACAGGTGAGATGAGGAACAGACAACCCCTTGCTTTGCTCACAATATGGAGCACATTTATCAAAAAATCTGTCTGGTACTGTCTTATGGTTTCAAGTAACCTTCATGGCACCAACTCAAAAACGGATCAATGAATTTGCAGGTAGACCAATATTTTTACCAAGATATAAGAAGTTCAACTGTATTAACTACAGACAGAATATCAAAGGCTATTGTGATACTAAACTCTATAGTTAGTATAGATATGGGTATATAGAATTTATGTGAAAGTAGGGAGGGTGTGTGTATGGATGCTGGGTTTTCATTTGGAGGGGTTGAACTTGATGGACTTTGTCTTTTTTCAACCCGATTTAACTATGTAATCACAAATGTCCTTCAGTTTGCCAATCTCGATAGAACAAATTCTATTTGAAAGCGTTAAAGTAGAACTAAAGCTTAACTAAAGAAGTATCTTGAAATGTTGTATATGAGCTTTTGTGCTTCTGTACCAGCCCAAGGCAACCACAACCCTTTAGCAGTAAAGATCTGTGTCTCCAAAGATGCCCCAGTAGCTCCCCATCTTCTTTTCTGCTGATTCACTGCACATGCTCTGTGCTGCTTTCACTTACTGAGCTTAGGGTCCCACTCACAATACACTGTACACATAGAATAGAAATGTCACAATATAAGGCTGATTAGTAATTAATACAGATAATTACTACATGGCAGCACAGAAACCAGTGCAATTAGTATCAGAATTTAATAATGAGCCCTGTAGCATCAGCTTATATTACAGACCAACCTCATTTTCTGCTGGATAATTAGTGACGAGCCCTAAGCTTAGCTTCTCAACAGCTGCTCAGAGCCCACTGAGCATGTGAGTGTCACAGACACTTTCCAAGATGGTGACCCCCTGTGACAAGTTTGAAGTCCTGGATCATTGCTGCTATTGACAAGCTGAAACTTAAGGCTGGTGCAATAAGTTCAATTTATAAAATATGGCATTTCTATTAGGGATCCACCGAATCCAGGATTCAATTTGGGATTCGGGATTCAGCTGAATCCTTCTGCCTGGCCAAACCGAATCCAAATTCTAATTTGCAGATGCAAATTAGGACGGTGAGGGAAATTGTGTGACTGTCACAAAACAAGGAAGTAAAAAATGTTAGTCCTGCAGAGGGTTGGGTACCCACGGGTTACCCGAAAAACCTGCGGAACCCTGTGGGATGCAAACAGAAGTTTTGGGAGCGGGTAAAGACGCGGTTCTCTGGGTTTGTGGAGTGCGGTTCCTGACGCGAGTCTTCTCAATAGCGAGTTTTACTCCTTTTTTTTTCTAAGCACGCCTACTTCCAATGATGTCACTTCCGGTTTACAATGACCACACTTCCTGTTTCTTGATGATCAGCGGATCAGGTTGCGGATAAGGTACTGTCAGGTAGCGGGTCGAAGCGGGTGCAGGTCGCTGGTCGGATTTAACAAATTGGTTCCATGCAGGACTCTAAAAAAAAATGTTTTCCCCTTCTCACCCCTAATTTGTATATGCAAATTCAGATTAGGTTCGGTATTCTGCCGAATCTTTTGGAAAGGATTCGGGAGTTCGGCCAAATCCAAAATAGTGGATTCGTTGCATCCCTAATTTCTATCCATGGGTTTTTTTTTTTAGGGTTTAGTTCTCCATTAAGCCATTTAAATCCTAAAATGAGAGATACCAAGGTAACTGGATATGGGAAGTCAGATAGATGAACTTGTGGTTTCTGTTTATATTTCATGTTTCATGTGTCTTTCAGCACTGACGCACAGCGTAGCCACCGTATGTAATTCTGCCGACGTCGACTGCTTGAACGATGACTTCCCTGCTCTGGACGCTTTACCCCGAGTGCCGGTCAATCACGTGCCGGTCGGAACAGAAGACTTGCTTACGTTGCCCAGCAATGGGGAAAGTGATTGTTTTAATATATTTGAGACTGGATTTTACCCCTCCGAGGTGAACACTTTGAACTTATGCAGCGAGGAACCCGAGAGGCCGGCAAAAAGGATAAAAATGGGAATCTCTGTTCCAGAATCTTTTATCAGTGACGTTTCTGTAAATAACCTCAGTGTGGACTTTGAGAACCACACGCACCACATCACCAGTGCCAAAATGGCCGTGTCCATGGCAGACTTAAGCAGTTTATCCGCAAATGAGACCAGTAGTTTTATAAATTCACACACACTACACCACACGGCCCTTCAGTCGGAATAATTTCAGTCTCCAAAAAAGAACAACAAAACACTGACTGTGGAGTTGCAGTAAAATCTGATCAAAACTTCGGGTTTGCCTAGTCTTTCACTGGAAGTTTGAACTTTTTTTTTTTTTTTTTCTTTTTCCTATGACATCAGTGATGTCTTTGTATGTAAAGAACTATATCTTGATTTTTGTCAAGAACTTCTTTTCGGTCCATTTACGTGGCAACAGACTATGCTCGGCAGATTTGGGAATCTAGATTACTATCGGGGGGGGGGGGGGGTTGCAGCTTAATGCTTCTATTTTTGTTAAATTCTGTAGATATCGAGTCCCCATCTGAAAACCAGCACAGAGGTTGTGTATCAAATGTATTGGCTTCTTTGCTTTCAAGCTACCATTTTATTAGGGAGGCACCAAATCCAGGATTCGGCCTTTTTCAGCAGGATTTAGATTCGCCCGAATCCTTCTGCCTGGCCGAACTGAATCCGAATCCTAATTTGCATATGCAAATTAGGGGCGGGGAAGGAAATGGTGTGACTTTTTGTCACAAACAAGGAAGTAAAAAAGTTTTCCCCTTCCCACCCCTAATTTGAATATGTAAATTTGGATTCGATTCAGGAATCTACCTTTTTCAGGTGGGTTCGGATTCAGTTGAATCCTTCTGCCCGGCTGAACTGAATCTGAATCATAATTTGCATATGCAAATTAGGGGTGGGGAGTGAAATCACATGACTTTGTCACAAAACAAGGAAGTAAAAAAAAAAAAAGTTTTCGGTTCAGGATTCTAGATTCGGCTGAATCCTTCTGCCCGGCCCATTTGAATCTGAATCCCAATTTTCATATACAAATTAGGGGCAGGGAAGGAAATAGTGTGACTTGTCACAAAACAAGTAAATGTTTTCCCCTTCCCACCCCTAATTTGCATATGTAATTTAGGATTCGATTCGGGATTCGGCCAGGATTCAACCTTTTTCAGCAGGATTCGGTTGAATCCCTCTGCCCAGCCTAACCAAACCCAAATTTGCATATGCAAATTAGTGGTGGGGAAGGGAATAAAGTAAATTTTTCCCATCCCACCCCTAATTTGCATATGCAAATTGGGGTTATGTATCCGCAAAGGATTCGGGGTCGGCCGAATCCAATATAGTGGATTCGGTGCATCCTTACCCTTTTTTTTTTTTTTTTTTTTTTTTTTTTTTTTTTTTTTACAGCAATGGGTTCAGTGGACAACAAAAAAAAAATGTTTACAGGTACCAATTTCGATCCCTGCTAAATGTAGCGTATACTTTTTTTTTTTGTTCTTTTTAATGCGAGCCTGACATATTCCAATTTGAATTTGCATTCCTCATCCCCCACTTTCTTTTAAAACTGTGCAAACCTCTATATTTCTTTACAGAACGATCTTGTCATTGGTCCTTTCAGCCAATCAGGAAGCTTGTCGTAACGAAGCCACAATATAGAGAAAAGCCTCAGCTCAGTTGGCTTTGCAGTTTACAGGGCAGGGCTGGCGGTCAGACTTTCCTGTTGCCGGGATCCATTGGTCGTGTACTTCAGTAAAATGGACAGAGAACTTTTATTTTATTTTTTTGTAATATTCTATTGTATTTTTGGTTATGAGATTTGTCCTCATGGTTATGAGATTGTAAAATAAATTACACACTGATCTGTGTATCTTTAACCTTTTCCTGAGGCGGCTGGCGCTGTCGCAGCAGATTCGGTTGCCTTTTAGGATGTACCACTAAGTTTACATGATAAATATATATTATTTACCATTTACAGCTTAGCTTTTCAGTGTTTTTTCTTTTTTCTGTAGTAGGACAGAGACCTCCCGCGAACGAACAAAGGTGCTTTTTCTGTAGAAGGATCGTATTAAAGGGGAAGGAGGGACAACATAACCTATTCCATAATGGAGCAGCATCATGTATATTAAATGATTTAGAAACTCATATACTCACAATTAGACTGGGAGCTTATTTTAAGGAGAATTCAACCCTTAAAGGAGAATTAAACCCGTAACATAAAAAAAACCCTAACTTTTGACCCTAACTTTTTACTTACCCCTCGGTGCAGATTGTGTCCTCTGTAGTTCACGGCAGCCATCTTCTTTTCTTCGTTAAACTTCTGAAGCAGACCAGCATTTTTGGCGCATGCACAGGAGTTGGAGTTATAATCCGTTCCTGGGCAACTGCGGTTGCGTCTAAATTTACGAAAAATTTTCATGAATTTCGGCTCATGCACAGTTATTCGGGACCGGAATGTTACTCCAACTGTGCATGCAATGAAACTCTGCGCTGCTTCCGAAGTTTAACAAAGAAAAGAAGATGGCTGCCGTGAACTCCCGAGGACATAATCTGCACCGAGGGGTAAGTAAAAAGTTAGGGGCATTTCCCTGGATGGGGCAGCTAGGCCGGGGGGAGGAAGGAAGGAGGGGGTCTATGTAGGGTAGGGTTTTTTATGTTATGGGTTGAATTCTCCTTTAAAGGGATCCTGTCATCGGAAAACATGTTTTTATCAAAACGCATCAGTTAATAGTGCACTGAAATCCATTTCTCAAAAGAGCAAACAGTTTTTTTTTTTATATTCAATTTTGAAATCTGACATGGGGCTAGACATTTTATCAATTTCCCAGCTGCCCCCAGTCATGTGACTTGTGCCTGCACTTTAGGAGAGAAATGCTTTCTGGCAGGCTGCTGTTTTTCCTTCTCAATGTAACTGAATGTGTCTCAGTGGGACATGGGTTTTTACTATTGAGTGCTGTTCTTAGATCTACCAGGCAGCTGTTATCTTGTGTTAGTGAGCTGTTATCTGGTTACCTTCCCATTGTTCTTTTGTTTGGCTGCTGGGGGGGGAAAAGGGAGGGGGTGATATCACTCCAACTTGCAGTACAGCAGTAAAGAGTGATTGAAGTTTATCAGAGCACAGTCACATGACTTGGGGCAGCTGGGAAATTGACAATATATCTAGCCTCATGTCAGATTTCAAAATTGAATATAAAAAAATCTGTTTGCTCTTTTGAGAAATGGATTTCAGTGCAGAATTCTGCTGGAGCAGCACTATTAACTGATTCATTTTGAAAAAAATCTTTTTCCTATGACAGTATCCCTTTAACTAAAAAAAAAAACCCTACCTTACGAAGACCCCCAGCCTAGCTGCCCTACCCAGGGAAATGCCCCTAACTTTTTACTTACCCCTCGGTGCAGATTCAGGGATTGCAGTTCACTGCAGCCATCTTCCGGGTCTTCGGTAATCTGAAAATGAGACTGGCGAATCGGCGCATTCACAGTTGGAGCAATTTCCCAGTTCGCAACAACTGTGCATGCGCCGTAATAGATGTAAATTGGAAGAAGACATGAAGACCCGGAAGATGGCTGCGGTGAACTGTGATCCCTGAATCTGAGGGGTAAGTAAAAAGTTAGGGGCATTTCTCCGGGGGGGGGGAGCTAGGCTAGAGGGAGGGGTGTCTGCGTAGGGTTGCCACCTGGGCAGTATTTTACCCGCCAGGCCGGTAAAAATGATGGTTGATCTCAATGTTATTAATAGGGAAAAAGGTTAAATATATAGGAAGGCTGGTATTTTTTTCCAGAAAAGGTGTGAACTCTAGTTGGGGGGTAGGGTTTTATTTAGCGAAGGGTTGAATTCTCCTTTAAGAAAAAATTAGAATGGTTCTGACCTGAAAATTCGAATTGTATTCTATTGTTCGAATCGAGTTTTCCTCCTGAAAAAAAACCTCGAATGTCAGGAAGGCAATTTACATCTCCAAATGGCTCATCGGACCCCTGCCATTGACTTGTACATGAACTCGACCGGTTTCAGGTGGCGAATATTCAAATTAGGACTGTTTCCAGGGTCGAGGTGTGAGAAATCTCACATTTGAATAGGGGGATTAAAATTCGAATGTGTGAATTTTGAAATTCAAATTGACTATTCGACCCTTGATAAATATGCCCCTAACGGTTCACTTTATTCATTGCTGTCCAATACATTGCAGTCGTGTGTATTTTACAGATTTAATGCATACGCAACATTATAAAAAACAAAAAAAGCACATCTGTTGTATTACTTCTACCAGAGTCTCTTGCATTGCTCCTCACTTTGCCTTTTCAACCATTTTTGCAGTCCTTTGGCCAGTAAGTGGTTAACCCCCTTCAATGCAGTTTGGTGCCGTTTTTTCAACTCAGTAATAGGTTGATTTATTGGTTATTTACCTTTTTTGTTAACGGAAGCTTCAGCACTGATTAAAACCAATATATTGATTTTTTTTTTTTTTTTTTTTGCAAAGGTTCATGTGTTGGGTTTGTGCTAGAAGTGTCTAGAAGGGGGATGTCTCAGCAAGGAGGGGGCTGGATGTGCCATGTATTCTCTTTGTGTAAATTTGAGAGGGAGGTTATTTATTACATTTACTGTGAAATGCATTAAAGGAGAAGGAAAGCTACCAAAGCAGTTTATTGCCAATAGATTAGCCACAATAGTGCAAGATATAACAATATATTTATTCTGCAGAATGCTTTACCATATCTGAGTAAACCATTATAGAAGCTCTCTCTGTTTAAGGATAGCAGCTGCCATATTAGCTTGGTGTGACATCACTTCCTGCCTTAGTATCTCCCTGCTCACTCATAGCTCTGGGCTCAGATTACAGCAGGGAGGGGGGACGGGAAGAGGAGCAAACTGAGCATGCTCAAGCCCTAGCCCTGGAGGTTCAAGCTGAAAACAGGAAGTCTGATACAGAAGCCCATGAGTACACAAAATAAGGAAAGAAATGTTGTGTTTCTTTTGACAGAGGACTCAGAGCAGCATTACTTTGAGGGTTTACTGGTGTATTTATATAGACCTTTCTGATAAAGCTTACTTAATTCTAGCCTTTCCTTCTCCTTTAACATCAGCCCTGAGTGACTGTTGCTTTGGGTTCTTAGAGAATTTAATTTTTTTTTTTTTTTACATTTACACCGACAAATTATAGAGAAGACTGAATGTCTGTATAGTTTCCCATTTCTTCATCCCTGCCTAGATAATGAGTATACTTTACTTTTACTCCCAAGTTTTTTTTCCTGGCTAATCAACTATCCAGTGTGTGTGTGGAGTTTTCGTTGCCCCTGTTGTTAAACCATCTTGAAAAATGTATATTTAAAATGTCATTTAATATAAAAATTCTGCTTAGTTTCTGAAATAATCAAGTATATCTTCACTATTCCTCTCTCCGCAAAATAAATTTGATTATTTCAGAAACGGTACAGAATATTTGATTGTGTTTAGAAAGTTTCTTAATGCAGTATGCTGAAGCTTAAATTAAATTTTTTTACTTTATACCAAGTCTTATGAAATGGTTCTTCAGGTTAGCCAACAGTCACTCTAGCGGAACGAGGGTAGGCTTTTCAGGTGCGGCTATAGATGCGTGTCTGCGGGTTGGGTTGCAGGTCTCTTCTTGCTGCAGCTCTCTCCCAGCAGCGTGCTTCTCTCCCTCTTCCTCTTGGCTATTGGGCACTATGGATGATGTCACTTCCAGTTTGCAACAACATCACTTCCGGTTTGATAGTTGTCGGCGGGTTGTGGGTCGGTTTGCGGATAAGGCAGTTGCGCGCGTGTGTCGGGTAGTGGATCAAAGTGGGTAAATAATGCGGTTTGTGGGTCCGGTCCGGTCCGGTCTTAGAAATTAGTTCCGCGCAGGACTCTACTTTAAAATGTCCCAAGTTACTGTGATTTTATCTCTTTGTCCTTTCATTTCTATAGAAGTCCCTTTTGTCAAACTTGAAAGGCTTTGGAATAAGTTCTAGGCCAGTATATAGTAGAGGTCCATCCAGAGAGATGGCAGGACTTGTCATTGTTGTGTTACATTGAGCCTTCGCGTGACTTAGTCATTTTAGGATCTTTTCACAGATATTCTGTGATCAAAGACTGGGAAACTCCTAGATGCACCGTCATCATCATCATCTTGTTACTGGACAGTCAGCGCCTGTTTACAAAGTATAGAAACTTTTCTGTGCCTGCTCACCGTGACACACACACACACGTGTACCACTATTAACTGTACCCGTGTAAAATAGCTATTTAGTTTTTGTTTGTTTGAAATTTTTTTGGGAGAAAAAAAAGTTTGTTTAAAGGAGAAGGAAAGGTTAAAACTAAGTAAGCCTTATCAGAAAGGTCCATCTAAATATACCAGTAAACCCCCAAAGTAGTGCTGCTCTGAGTCCTCTGTCAAAAGAAACACTGCATTTCTTTCCTTCTATTGTGTACTCATGGGCTTCTGTATCAGACTTCCTGCCTTCAGCTTAAACCTCATTGCCCTGGGCAAGAGCATGCTCAGTTTGCTCTTCTTCCCCACCCCCCTCCCTTCTCTACTGTAATCTGAGCCCAGAGCAGGGAGAGACTCAGGCAGGAAGTGATGTCACACCACGTTAATACTGCAGCTCCTATCCTAAACAAACAGAGAGCTTCTAGAGCTGTTTACTCAGGTATGGTAAAACGTTCTACAGAATAAATATAGCATTCTAGCTTGCACTATTGCAGCTAATCTATTGGCAATAAAATGCCTCCGTAGCTTTCCTTCTCCTTTAAAGGGGTGGTTCACTTTTAAGTTAGCTTTTAGTATGTTCTAAAATGGCTAATTCTAAGCAACTTTTCAATTGGTCTTCATTATTTATTTTTTAAAGTTTAATTATTTGCCCTTTTTCTTCTGACTCTTTCCAGCTTTCCAATGGGGGGGTGGGTTCACCGACGCCATCTAAAAACAAATGCTCTGTAAAGGTGACCATAGACGCACAGATAATATTGTACGCAATACATTTTCGTATGATATTCGGTGCATGTATGGTGGGAAATGAGCCGACCAATATCAGTAGAAGACTTGGATATCGGTCGATCAGGCTGGACAGAAAATTTTGAAGTCAAACATCGGTCATTGTACACGTGTGTGTATTGAAGGAACGATATTTCTTGTAAAAGATCGTAATTGTTACATCTATGGCCACCTTAAAGTTGGCCATAGCCGTAGAAATCCACTCGTTTGGCGATGTGCCAAACAAGCAGATCACTCCGCGACATTCCCAATTCGATGTGGGAATATCGCGGAGTGATCTGCTTGCTTGGCACATCGCCAAACGAGTGGATTTCTACGTCGCTAGGGCCCAATGATCAGATTATAATGGATCCGATACGTGCAGTCGGATCACGGGACCTCGTAGATGCAGCCGCGATCCGACAGGATTTTTTTAACCTGCCCGTTCGAGATCTGGCGGACTTTCAGGCAGATCTCGATCGGGGAAGCCTGTCGAATGGCCCCACACACGGGACAATAAGCTTCCGACTCTGTCGGCAGCTTTTATCAGCCTGTGTATGGGGCCTTAAGGCTACACATTTAGAGGTAGCCGGGTAGCGCTCTAGGCAGCCTGCCCGGCTAGTTGCGCGCTTCTGCGCATGCGCGAAAAGGCGCTTCTGTGCAAATCGACGCATGCGTAAACCGACTCATGCGTTTGCGTACTCGTGGTCGGCAAAGAAGGGACCGGACTAGGGGTAGGAGTAAGTACGTGCCTGGCGCCCCCCCCAGCTTTGCGCCCTAGGCACGTGCCTACTCTGCCTACCCCTAGTTCAGGCCCTGCTTTCAAGGGTTGTATTTCGAATTCATAGGTTTTTGTTTTTTTAAACTTACATGAATTCGATTTTACTTTAAACTTGATTGGGGAGTTATTTTAGAAAAAACAAAATCTAATATGGCAAACTTGGACGAATTTTAACAACCCGTAAACTCCAATCTAATTTGACTGAACTCGATCTGATTTTTTTCTCTGGAAAAAAAAACTTGAATGTCAGGAAGGCTACAAACATCTCCAAATTGGTCACTGGTCCTCTCCCATTGACTTATACATGAATTCAGCAGGTTTTAGGTGGCGAATAGTCTAATTTGAATTCTTAAAGGGCCAGAGTATGATAAATCTTGAAAATCGAATTCAATTTTTTTTTTAAAAAAAACTCAATCGAGTTTGGAAATAATTCCCTAGTTGAATTTGACAGTTTTGAAACTTAAAAAAAATTAGAATTTTCTATTAGACCCTTTATAAATCAGCCCCTTGTCATTGCTACTTTTTATGTCTCCTCTTTCTATTCAGGCTTCTCCTATTCATATTCCAGTCTCTTATTCCTATCAATGCAGGGTTACTGGGGTAATTTAGACCCTATATTGATGAAATTACAAACTTCAGAGATGCTAATTAAATAACTCAAAAACCACATATAATAAAAAAAAAAAAACAATTGCAAATAGTCTCAGAATATCCCTCTCTACATCATACTAACATTTTTAAGATTTTTTTTCGTTTTTTTTTTAACCTCTGTGCTGTCACTTGAGACTTGCACCACTACAAACTGACTGCATTAACTGTTAAAGGACCAGTAACATCAAATTTTAAAAAAAAATCACCAGTATACAACAAAAAACACCAACAAATTAAACTTTGAAATCACTCAGTCTTTCAATAACTTACCGAAACTCCGCTCTTCAGAATAGACGAACCATCGTGCGGCGCTCGATTTCTACTCCCTGCCTTCCTTATAGGAGATAGCGAGGGAGGATAAATCAAGCACCGCACGATGGATCAACGACCTGTCTCCTTTTTTGAAGAAGAGCGGAAGCAGTTATTTCTTAATAATTTTTCTTTTCATTGTATGCTAACGAATTTTTTTTAAAAAAAATCTGATGTTACTGGTCCGTTAAGCCAATACATAGTAAAATCCTCTTTTTTTACGTTAATCAGTATTGCGGTCCTATTTGGCAAGCAAAGGAGTTTAAAAAAATAAATAAAAGCATTTTTTAGAGTTAGCGTGAAAAGTCTTGCAAACGTGAAAAATCTCTTGCCTTTTTAACTTTTAATATACATTTTTTTAAAAAAAAAGCACAATTCCTCTGGGAAACTTCTTTTTTCATCAGTATTTTTCATGCGGACAAACCAAAAAAAACAAAAACCTAGATTTTTTTTTCTATAAATATATTTTTTTCTTTAGAATTGTTGATTTCCAAGGAGTCTGCCGAGGATCTCTTTTGTAGCAATACTGTGTGTCGGGGAGGTTGTAGCCCACCGAGATCTGTTCAGAACATTCTTGCCAATAGTTGAGGCTGCGTGGGGATTCGTGCTGTCTTTGAGTGTAAAACTTAATGATGATTCAGATGTTACTGTCAATACCTTTTTTTTTTTTTTTAGTTCCAAGACCTGCTTAGGAATGAAGCCTGGACTGGGAAACGTTTCTGACCTCGGTGCAATGGTTGAGACACAGTAAATTGGTTAAAGTCTAAATTTCATAAATAAAATATTTGTATTATGGAACTCTGTGACTTCATTCATAAATATTTTTTTTTTTTTTTTTTTTTTTTTTAAAAACTATTTCTTGCATGTTCACTTTTTGTGTGCCATTTTGGGAAGGGTTTTTGCCCTTGCTCTGCTTTTAAATGGTGAAAAAAGAGGAAAACAAGTTTAGTTTTTCACATTTCCTTATGATGGAAAGTCATGAATCCAATGTCATTGTCTCCAAACTAAAAATGTTGCAAAAAAACTGTTGGGAGTATCCAGCAGTCATCTTTAGTAAGTGAAGAGTATCACTTGGCATGGATGTCCCACCAACAGGCCTTAAAGGAGAAGGAAAGCTACAGAGGCAGTTTATTGCCAATAGATTAGCCACAATAGTGCAAGCTATAACACTATATTTATTCTGCAGAATGCTTTACCATACCTGAGTAAACAGCTCTAGAAGTTCTCTGTTTATTTAGGAGCTGCCATATTTTCTTGGTGTGACATCACTTCCTGCCTGAGTTTCCCTGCTCACTCATAGCTCTGGGCTCAGATTACAGGGGAGGGGGCGAGGAGCAAACTGAGCATGCTCAAGCCCAAGGCCTGGAAGTTTAAGCTGAAAACAGGAAGTCTGATATAGAAGTCCATGTGTACACAATAGAAGGAAATAAATGCTCAGACTCAGAGGAGTAGCATTACTTTGAGGGTTTACTGGTGTATATACTGTATATAGACCTTTCTGCTTACTTAATCTTAGCCTTTCTTTCTCCTTAATGGCAGAGAGACACACGCTCCGACTGGGAGAGATAAGACAAATCTCCTCAGACTGCCTTCCCGCCGGCTAGAATGAAAGTCGCCAGCCTGATCATTCATTTATAACTATATATCTTACATGCTCAACATAAAGCAATTGATGTGAAGGTTAATACAAACTGTAATAGTTCTGGAACAATTTATGTTTAATTGCAGGGAGTTGCAATGGAATAAATGCAGCAGTCCTGAAACAATTTGTTTAGTTGTAGGGAGTTGCAAGGGAGTAAATGCAACGGTTGGTGTGGAACAGTTTATGGTCAGGCGCAGGGAGTTGCAAGGAAATACATGCAGCTGTTCTGGAACAATTTATGTTTAGGTGCAGGGAGTTGCAAGGGAAAACGCAGCTGTTGCTGTGGAACAATTTACGGTCAGGTGCAGGGAGTTGCAAGGGCAGAAATGCAGCTGATGCTCTGGAATTGTTTAACATAAGAGATGCAGGGAGTTACAAAGGAAAACCTAAAATACATTGATTGTTTTTTGTATACAACATAATACCGTGTAGAAAATTTCTATGCTATTTACACTAACTCCTGATACACATTGCCCCCAGAAAAGGATAAAAAAAACTTTTAGTATCAGATTATGTTTTATGTACACATCAGTTTGCTTTTCTTTTTTCCCACCCAATCATAGTAGGGCAAGGTAGAGGAACAAACAGTGAATGGAGGGGGGAGGACAATGAACAGGGCAGGGAGGGGGTTAAATGAACAGGGCAGAGAGGGAGGTTAAAAGAACAGGGGAGAGAAATAAACACTGCAGAGGGGAAAGAAAGGAGCAGTTCAGGGAAAGGGTGATCTGATGTCTGCTGGGAAGGACTGAGTGTGACATCACAAACATCCACTCCTCCCTCATTGGCTGCTGCTCTGTAAATAGGCAGAAGGTGCTGGCGGCTCTACAGCCTGATACTGGAAACTCCTGGACAGGAAGTTGCAAAGGGGGAGGGCTGCAGGGCTAATAGAAGTTTTTGACCCAAAAGGTATTAAAATGAAAACCATTTCTTTTATTTTTCATTATTTTACATGGTTTGATGCATTGTGAAAATATATGCTATAAATCCCCTTTAAACCATGGAGTGTATGGTAGATGCCTTCTCGAAATTCAAAGCTTTTCTGGATAACAGGGATAAAAGGAAAACTCCCGGTGGGCCCAGGTGTCAGTGGGCCCTCCTGCCTATTTCATGGCCATTCCCTATTTCTATGAGAATAAATAGATGGAATAATAGATTATAGTATATAGAGAAAAGAGACTAGGAGAATAGAGGTTGAGTGAGGAGAGAAAGAATAATAGTACTTTTTTGGTTGGCCCCTGGCCTAAGGTTTTTTGGTTGGCCCCTGGCCTAAGGTTTTTTTTGGTTGGCCCCTGGCCTAAGGTTTTTTTTGGTTGGCCCCTGGCCTAAGGTTTTTTTTGGTTGGCCCCTGGCCTAAGGTTTTTTTTGGTTGGCCCCTGGCCTAAGGTTTTTTTTGGTTGGCCCCTGGCCTAAGGTTTTTTTGGTTGGCCTAAGGTTTTGGGCTGGGCCCCTGGTGTCCCAGTCCGACACTGATAATGGGTCTCCAGTATCCCATGCCTATATAAGTAGCATGAATGATTCCCCTGCATTGAGCAATGGAAACTGATGAGAATGAGGCACAAATCAGCTTTATGGTGAGTACAATTCCCAGAATATCTGGAGCGACATTTCCTATAGACATTGATACAGACATGAAGGAGATAAACAGAACTGAAATTTTAGAGCCAATATTTGTCCAAAAACTTTTATTTACTATAAAGACAAAAAACACCAAAAATAGGTACAAAGTATACTATACAATCAATTCATGGGATAAAAACCTTTAATAATTAAAATATCTTGATATATTTAAAATAACAAAGGAAACATTGAAGCCAAATTTTCTTAACCCAGAGTATTTGTTTTGCACAGTGAGGCGCTAAGAGAAATTAGCCCTTGAGCCCTGGAAGTCTTAGGAATCATTCAGCAAATAAAGTCTCATTGTGAAAGTGAACTTTGGTAGAAGAGAATCTATAGGACACCTGAGGTAGTAGAGACTGGAATAAAACAGCAGTAGGCATTATTTACAATTTAAGAAAGTACCAAATAACATTAAGAACAAAAATAATTACACAATACAAATTTTCAGTCCAGCTTTGATCCGAAGAAATTAGATTACATCTCAATCTGCATAAAAAAAAATAATAAAAACACCGCGATTACCAGCAAGCTGAAGGAAAACATGCACACAGGGCGGAGCTAGCGGGGGGCGGAGCTAAGGAAATAATACTGATTTGCGGAGGTTCATTTCTGCCAAGGAAAGCGACAATAGAATCTTCCAGTAAATAAAATCATGGTCGAGTGCGGGACAAGAGTGAAGAATTGTTCAGTATAAAAATAAAAACTGGGTAAATAGATAGGCTGTGCTAAATAAAACATGTTTCTAATATAGTTAGTTAGCCAAAAATGTAATGTATAAAGGCTGGAGTGACTGGATGTCTAACATAATAAACAGAACACTACTTCCTGCTTTTCAGCTCTCTTGGTTTCCACTGATTGGTTACCAGGCAGTAACCAATCAGAGACTTGAGAGGAAGCCACATGGGTCATATCTGTTGCTTTCGAATCTGAGCTGAATGCTGAGGATCAATTGCGAACAGTTTTGTCTCATGTGGGCCCCCTTAAAGGAGAACCAAACCCCCTACATAGACCCCCCTCCGTGCTCCCCCCAGCCTAGGTGTTACCAACTGTAATTGCCCCATAGTCTTTACTGACGCCTCGTTGCAGATTCAGCGCATCGGAGCTCACAGGCGCCATCTTCTTCTCGTCGGTCTTCTCCTGAAAGTAATCCCAGTATCGTCGCATGTGCAGTTGGAGCATTTTCCCAGTTTTTCTAACAACTGCACATGCATCGAAAGTCATGGAAATGCCGAAGTGAAGGAAGAAGACCCGGAGAAGACCGAAGAGCCAGCAGATGGCACCCTTGAGCTCCGCTGAATCTGCAATGAGGAGCAAGTAAAGACTTAGGGGCAATAACGGACAGTAACACCTGGGCTGCGGGGGAGCAGGGAGAGGGGTAGGGGTTTTTATCATTAAGGGTTTGGTTCTTCTTTAAAATTGCCGACTAACTCAGAGTTAGAGAGCTGAAAAGCAGGAAGTAGTGTTCTGGCTATTATGTTACACATCCAGTCACTTCAGCCTTTATACATTACATTTTTGGAAAACGAACTATATTAGAAACATGTTTTATTTTGCACAGACTATTTACCAGTTGTTATTTTTACACTGAACCGTTCCTTTAATAAGGGCGTAGCACGGGCAGAGACACAGCCATATGTTTTATGACGTAGCATAGGGATAAAGCACAATTCAGTTCCAGCTACCAAGTTTCACATTTAAAAGAAACAAAACTCATTTTTAACTCTTTGGAAAACACTGCTTGTTGCACAAAGGGGGAACGTCCAATTGGAAAAAATTCACATTACTTCAGCGCAACCGCTAGTTTTCGAGCATTTGTCTTCCCAGTCGGTGGGGAGTAGAAACGATGCTGAAATGTCAAATAGCTTATTTTTAGTTCACCCTGAGTCAGGGGCGTAACTATAGAGGAAGCAGACCCTGCGGCTGCAGGGGGGCCCAGGAGGTATAGGGGCTCCATGAGGCCCTAATTCAAATACAATTTCAATAAATATTGGAGAAACAAGTCAACCTCTAAACATTTTGGGGGCCAGAAAAATAATTTGCTGTGGGGCCCAGTAATATCTAGTTACGCCAATGCCCTGAGTCTCGGGATACCAAATCCGTTTTCGCTGTGCAATGACCCAACTGGCTTCCAAAGAGTTAAAAGTGAAACAGACACAACAGATCCTAAAAGCCAGACGGGGTTCAGTGCGCACGCACACGACTGATTTATCAAGGGTCGAATTTTGAAGAAATGGGAGTTTTTTTGAACTCCCATAACTTTGAAATTCGAATAAAAAAAGACCAACCTAAATTTATTAAATTCAAAGCTTTTTTTCTGCGGGTGAATAGGCTGTATTCGATCTAATTTGATTCCTTTTTTTTTTTTAAAAAAAACCTTTGAATTTTTAAAGTCCACCAATTGATTCCAAATAGGTTATAGAAGGTCCCCCCACAAGACAGTACATGATAAATGTCGATATTCTGATTTTTTTGCAAATTCAAATCGAATTTTGACTATTCCCTAGTCGAAATACACAAAAAAATAGTTCAAATTCGAGTTTTTTTTTTTTTTTTTACTTAGAATTTTCACTTCGACCCTTGATAAATCTGCCCCATACACACACATATATATATATATATATATATATATATATATATATATATATATATATATATATATACACACACACGTGCCGCTGGCCCCTCCGGCTTTCAAGCTCATGCAACAGGAGTTTAAAACCGTTACCAAAGAGAGGAAAGCGAAAGCTGCCATTTTCCTTCAGTTTTACATGCATAAAATACAAAAAATTTTAAATAAAACACTTAAATTGCAACACAATAACAATATCACCAGCTACACAGATGCAAGTGACCTCTAACTCCTTAAGCGCTAAAGAGGTTTCAACATTCAACCCAGCGCTAAAAGGGGCGGAGCACATTTTCAAGTAGATTTTTTTTTTGTCCATCAATTTTTTTAAAAATATATAGAATGCTTGAATTGCATATTAGCCAGTTCCTATTCATGTTGTAGACCAGAAGGAAAACAGCAGATAAATCAACCAATCAACAAAATATATAAACAACAATTGTGGTTATTACAGACATCTGATTTGGTTTGGAACACGTCTACAGCTTTAAATGCCAGGCAGTAGAAATATAAAAAAATAACCTGAATATATTCAAAATAAAGAGAAAAACTTACACATTCCTGCTCTGTAGTCTTAGAGGCACATTTATCAAGGGTCGAATTTTGAATTTATGTGAATTTTTTAATTTTTTTTAAAACTGGAATAAATCCGAATATACTCAAAATTCGATTGGGAGGTTATATAAGAAAAAAATGTAATATCTTAAACTCGATCGACTTAACTCGAATTGAATTTTTTCTCCGAAAAAAACTCGATTGTCAGGAATCTCATAACATCTTTAAATTGATCACTAGACCTCTACCATTGGCTTATACATGAACTCGGCAGGTTAAAGTATTGAATAATCAAATTTGAATTCTTAAAGGGCCAGAGTATGATAAATCTCGAAAATCTAATTAAATTTTTTTAAAAAAAAACCCGAATCCAGTTTGGATAATTCCCTAGTTGAATTTGACTGTAAAAAAAATTTGAAAATTCTAATTTTTAATTCGACCCTTAAAAAAAATCAGCCTCTTAATGTGAAACAATCCTGCCCCAACGCAGCACAAAGCAGTCGCACAGTAGGTTCCAAAGCAGAGTCCACACCAGAAAGCTCTTTCTTTTCTCAATGATGCTCCTTTGAAAGAAGTTCATTTAGAAGTGACACAAATCAGAAGTTTTAGCATGTTGAGAAATTTATCTGAATTTTATCTTCATAAATATTCTGACGGAGGGTTTTGAACCATCACTGGTGGGAATAGCGTTGGTCTTGCAACTGATAATACCAGAAACTTAGTGCATATGGTTCTCTTAAGCATTGTTGAGCCAATTAGTAGTGTAGTTGAGCAGGCACTCAATCAACCATTCCTCCACACTGACGTAATCAAATTCAGGTAGATTTATTGGGTTCTATTTAGGCATCGCCTTACTTACTGAGTCTGTCATTAAGTATCTGCCGAGATCCGAAACGCATAAGGTGATGCCTAAACAGAGGCAAATAAGTTGACCAGAATTTGATTACGTCTGTGTGAAGGAATGGTTCATTGAGTGCCTGCTCAACTATACACAGGTTTGGATCCGCTCCATTAGCTGAAGGTTCAGGGCAGCGCAACTGGACCTCCTCCTATACTTGGTGAGTTAACTTCATGACCTTATTTCCATTTGATTGTTGACCCAACTGCCTGTAAAGGTTTTAACATTATGGAAAATATATATAAAATTGTTCATGGATATTAGTTAATTTGTTTGAGTCCAAATTCAAGTGCCCAACTGCAGCTCAGCCAAAAGTTTCTAAGGGAGCAGTTGGGTTGAATCTACGAGGCCCTTTTTCTTTAAGTTCCTCCTCCTAGACAAAATCACAGGTCAACAAGGTAGACAGACAGGGGGGCTGGATGGTGGGGTCTGCTTCCTCTATAGCTGATAAAAAAAACTCCTCCTCAGCTGATCTCTCTTACCGACGAGAAAGGGGGAAGCAAGTCAGGCGAGATGAGTAAGGGTGGGACGGAAAGTGAGCAGGGTGGAGGAGGGACAGGAAGTGGGCGGGAGGATGGGGATCGGAGTGCGCCAGGCACCTCTAAAAAAATTTATACAGGAGAGCCCGGCTCACTCTAGTTACGTCACTGCATAAGTGTCTGCCCCCTATATGGTTACACCATTGGGAAAAGTGCAACATGCAAGGAATAGATTTTCACAATCTAAGTGCATTTAATTCAAACCTAAACCAGGCAAAACAAAGTGACCTATAGAGATACAGAGCAGCAAAGCAAAGTCCTGCACGGAACCAATTTCTAAGAGCCTGACCCGACCCCGCAACCCGTGTATTTACCCACTTTGATCCGATACCCGACCACCATCAAACAGGAAGTGATGGTGCTGCAAACCGGAAGTGACCTCATCAAAAGTGGGCGGGACAGAAACAAGTTTTGTAAAACTTTAAAAGGAGTAAAATATAGACAATATTACATAAAATAAGAAATTTACATGAGACCAGCGATCCACGGGTATACCAGCACCTGAAAATCCTCCCCTCATTCCGCAGGGTGCCTGCTTTTTTTTTTATGGGTAACCCGCGGGTACCCGACCCACTGTAGGACTCTAGAGTAAAGCAGTCGTGTCCCAATTAGTAAAATGTACAGTCACACAACAAGCATAACGGGCATGGGTCAAACCTTGACAAAATGTCTTGCGTAAATGAATCGCAATGCGAAGAATATGGTTGCTACCAAACTAAAGTGCCACCGTTTCTACAGAGGCAGCACATGATCCCCTCTGGCTTAGTTTTGTGTGGAAGAGATTTCATACACCAAAACTAGGCTCCTAAATATCTGCTGACGTGGCGTTACACCTATTTGCAGTCCAAAAGAAGAGCAAATATGGCTTTCCCTCCCCATTTACTCAACACCACTAGATGTCTTTGGGAACATTTGAAAATATAAATCCTGTAAAAATCTCTTCGAAAAGCTGCATAAACCTGCAGAAATCAATAGTGGCCATAAAATACTGTGTCGGTAAGTAAAACATTCAAGCAAACTTGAATGAGATAAATGATGAACTAAACAAGAGTTTTTGGTAGTGGACTCAGACTTCTGGCACCTACTGTATACAAGTGGCGGTCGTATAATATAGTACAAAAATACTCTCTTTCTATTACACATGAAATGATTTCACTTTACAACGAAGAAAAGTAATACAGGGGTAAAGATGTTTAACCACGTGATTCAACAGTGGAAAAATACAGTGTAGACACTATTTACACATTGCAATAATAATATGGCTGCTTCTACTGTTCTCCCTCAGAGCAACTGGAGAGAGAGAGAGGTCAGTTCTTTGTCACGTGACTCTATATGACATACAGTCCTTGAAGAGAGCTTCACAGACACCTGAGGAACACTATCTTGTTCACAAATATACGTTTTCTTTCTGGGGCTACAAAATTAAATTTGTATAGATTTTGGAAAGCCGCAACTACTTCTGGCCATATGACCCTCGTCTAATCTGCAGAGCGGGTTTCCAAAAAGGCACATTTTTTTTAAATAGATATATATATATATTTTATATAAATCTTATTAGAGACAGTTACGTCTCCATAATCTCAAGCTTTGGAGATCCTGAATTGTCTCACACAGGCCAAGGGCTTCCACACAGCAGTATATGTACAGCTTAGAAGATGGCAATGCCCTACATCCGCGGGATTTCTCTCCTCTCGGTCAATAAGAACCGGAAGTTCTCGGACACCTAATTCTCTACCACTTTGTTCGAAAGACTGGGTGCTTCAGTAGTTCTCGGGATGGTGGTCTATCTTGGGGTTGGAGCTCCAGACATCGAAGGGTTACATCCCGCAATCCTGGAGACAAGTGTGATGGGATTGTTGGGGCCATTGTAGCACTTGCAATCTGGGTATTTAAAAAAAAACAAAAAAAAAACACGACATGAATTAGTAAACCCGTGAATGGTAAACTCAAATACAGGGCCAGCAGAAAAGGGCACATGTTTTTGACCATGTATCCAGTTAAAATTAAGTCAAAGGCAACTGGACATCTAGGGGGTTATTTACAAAAGTCCATATTTTTGGTCGAAGTTTTAGAGGGGGAAAACACCAATTTTTCAAGATTTATTAAACCCTGATGCTTCTAAAAGTCCGGAGAAAAAAATTCCATCTCAAACCTGCAGAGGTCATGTAGAAGTCAATATCAGATGTCCCTTTTACTGTTGGAAGAGATCATGATCTTGGTTTTGTACGATAATCCGAATATATTTCATGGTTTTCAGGTGATAATCCGAAAAAATTGTGGAGTTTTTGGGCGTCAAATCCAAAACTATCATATAATTCGGATTTTTCACAAAAGTCTTTTCCTGCACCAGATTTTTTTCCAGTTAGTTTACTGATAAATAAGGTAAAATTGTGGATGGGAGTTTGGTCGAATAAAATAATGAAAAAAATTAGGATTTTCGTAAAATAACCCCCTTAAGAGTTTTTCTTGAAAACGTTTCACCACTCACCCAAGTGGCTTCTTCAGATTAACTGTTGGAGCTGAATTGAAGAAACCACTCGGATGAGTGGTGAAACGTTTTCAAGAAAAACTCTAAATGTCCAGTTGCCTTTGACTTAATTTCTACTAAATACTGTATATCATGACCTGGATAAATGAGAATCTTAACAGACATGTAGAGGCCATAATAAAGTGGCAGCTGAGGCTTTTTAGCCTGCAGAAAGCAGTCAGCAATAAGTAATCATTAAAGGGGGAAGTAAAGTCTAAAATAGAATAAGGCTAGAAATGCTGTATTTTGTATACTAAACATAAACTTACTGCACCACAAGCCTAATCAAACAAACGATTTATGCTTTCAAAGTTGGCCACAGGGTCACCATCTTGTAACTTTGTTAAACATCTTTGCAAGACTAAGACTGTGCACATGCTCAGTGTGGTCTGGGCTGCTTAGGAATCGTCATAAATGATCAAAACAGCACAAGTCAAATAATATCTGCCAGAAGCCGATACAGCAAGACTGATTAATAATCAGAATATACAGACTGCACTGGGTCCTGTGTTGTCATGTAATCTAATGTGGATTTTATAGTTTTTGTATTTTTCAATACAAACTTTCTCCAACTCTGCAGAACCAGTGACTGCAGCAAAATTATCCTTCAATGAGAATCCCAGTTTATGTGTTTAAATCTGGCTCCATGATCTTTGTCCCTGCAGCTGGAGTTGGAAACAAAGTGGATGTAAAGGCAAAAATAAAATCCAATACAAATCTCTACACAGTCGCCGAATGCACTACAGGGAAACAAACAAAGCTGCTTGAGTTCTGCATGGCTGGGAAGTAAGGCGGGGGATCCCCCTGCTGTTCATAAGTATGATTGTTTCCCTGCAGAGCAGTTAGGGACCATCTGACAATTCCTATTCACTGCAGTAAATGAAGGGGGGGGGGATTTCACTGCATACAGTCAGGTTTCTTATAAAAACGGTACACGTTATTTAATTAAAGTATATTGGAGATAGGTTTCTTTTTCATTAAAGAAAGTAAACATGGGCTTTTATTATTTTGCCTTTACATGCCCTTTAAGAGAAGAGTTCACAATTAAAACCTTTAGTTAATCACCATCAAAATGTCAGTAATTGCTTGATTAAATGAATGGGGAATATCATGAAACCACAAACAGACCAGAATGGAGGTACATGCTTACTAATTGCACTCTGCTGGGGGGCAAAGGGTACAGTCTGACAAATCCAGGTAAGCCAGTTCTAGCAGCTTCAAGACATACCAATGCATCACTACAGTACTCTTAAAGGAGAACTATTGCGAAAATGAAAATTCAATATAAGCTTCAGCATACTGAAATAAGAATCTTTCTAAATATAATCAATTAAATATTCTGCATTGTTTCTGAAATAATCAAGTTTATCTTCACTATTCCTCTCTGTGTTTTTCTTCATTCTGTCTTTATTCAGCAGTAGGGTGTCAGTTAGATCCAATATATCTTATAGGGGGGCTCCCTTTCCTAGCAGATATATTAGAGCTCACTCAAATAACTGATTCCAGTACAAACAAAATCTAACAAAATAACTGCCTTTTGGACAAATTCTGCATGTAGACAGGGGCGCACCGCCAATGAGGCGAGTTGAGAAACTCGCCTCAGGCGGCACGCCGGAGAGGTTTCCAGGGGCGGCAAAAAGCCGCTCCTGGTACCTTTAAGAGCCGAATTTCCGGTTTTTAAACCGGAAATTCGGCTTTACTAATGCGAAAGAGCGCAATTGCGCTCTCCGCATTAGAGTTCCTGCCTCCCCTCCCGACTGGCAAACCGGGGAGGGGGGCGGCATTGCAGGAGCCGCCTCAGGCGGCGTTTTCCCCAGAATCGGCGCTGCATGTAGAGAGACATGATGTCTGGTGATTTTAGTAGAGTGAGCTCTAATACATCTTCTAGGCAGAATGACCCCATCCCCCCCACAAGAAATATAGGATCTAACTGTCAATGAATATCGGACACCCAACTGCTGCATGAAGAGAGAATGAAAATAAACAGATGCTGAGAGAGGGATAGTGAAGATAAACTTGTTTATTTCAGAAATGATGCAGAATATTTAATTGATTGTATTAAGAAAGTTTCTTATTTCAGTATGCTGAAGCTTATATTAAATTTTCATTTTAGTTCACCTTTAAGGGTGTTGATAAAAGCTGCTGTCCTTCCAGAAAGAGTTGACAGTGTATTGTCCCCGTATATGGGGACTGCCCAACCGATATGTGGTCGAAAATTGACCAGATATCTATTGGATAGGTATTTCATCCCAAAAGAGCACAGGAGCATAAAACCAACCGCTACGTCATCTTATTAACCATTCCCATATGCATTTTATTACCTTGAATATGAGTGCAAGATGGTTAGAGTGTTTTTCTGCATTCCATGGAGGTTTAGCTCCTGCCATTTCTATTATACTGCACCCAAGACTCCACACATCACAGCTTCTTCCATACTGCTGCCCTCTCAGCACCTTTATAAATCAGACGGGGAAGTTTGTTTTATAGTATTCAACAATATATCTTATTTAAAACCACTACATTTTTTACAGCCACTGTAAGGCAGAAAATCATTAAAAAAAAAAAATTATATATATATATATTTATTTTCAAAACTTTAAATATTTACCTCAGGTGCCATGAAGGCGATTGTTCCTAACAACTGCCCCTGAAACTCGCCTGCACCAGTTCCCTTTGACGCCAACCTCGCTGCCGCTCCAAAATCAGCGATACGCAGCCTCTGCCCGGTGCTGTCAATCAACAAATTGGCACCTAATAATGGAAGAAATGAGACAATCGTCATGTACTAAATCAAATATTACATTAGCCATGGAAACTATGTTTATATCTTGGAGAGATGCAATTGCAGATGAATTTAGTAGTATCCTGTCAAAAATCCATGCTATTTAAAGGAATATTGCTTAGAGTTTACTTTTTGCATGAAAATAATGTTTAATAATTTGTAAATTAAGAGTCTTGGGAAAAAGCTTAAAAGAAAAAAAACTCCCAAAAAATGGTGGCTTTTTATGTTTCCATGGAGACACTTTTTAGTGTGACAATTCTTATTTCTTTTCTGTCAAACATCATAATTCCCGTGTTACTTCACGATTCTAGATTTACAGTTAAGAGCCACTGACCCACAAAGAACACAGGGTCTATTGTCCTTTACCTGAAAGTCTAAATAAAGGGCACCGAATACATTTGTAATACTCCCCCACACTAGAGCTGCAAACTGGCCCAAGCCCATTCTCCAGGTTGGGACACAATGCTAACGCTGAAAGTGGGGAGCCTGCCTGGTTACCCCACTATCAGGTGTAGTATTAGTTTTATTTTCCTACCAGGAGAGTGGGCCGTGTCAGCATGTTAGGAGAGATAGGTGCACTGCTGCTTGGAGATGGCTGTGGCAGTTTTAACTTTACGAGTATAACAACTCTTTTTTCTTTAAAACACATCAGTTAATAGTGCTGTTCCAGCAGAATTCTGCACTAAAAATCCATTTCTCAAAAGAGAAAACAGATTTATTTATATTTAATTTTGAAATCTGACATGGGGCTAGACATATTGTCAGTTTCCCAGGTGCCCCCAGTCTGTGACTGGTCCTCTGATAAACTTCCGTGACTCTTTACTGTTGTACTGCAAGTTGTAGGGATATTACCCCCCCCCCCCCCAGCAACCAAACAAAATAACAATGAGAAGGTAACCAGATAGCAGCTCCCTAACACAAGATAACAGTTGCCTGGTAGATATAAGAACAGCACTCCGTAGTAAAATCCAGGTCCCACTGCAACACATTAAGTTACATTGAGCCTGCCAGAAAGCAGTTCCATCCTAAAGTGCTGGCTCTTTCTGAAAGCACATGACCAGGCAAAATGACCCGAGATGCACCTACACACCAATATTACAACTAAAAAAAAATACACTTGCTGGTTCAGGAATGTCATTTTTTTTGGTAGAGTGAATTATTTGCAGTGTAAACAGTGTAATTTAGAAATAAAAATGAAATCATAAAAATCGTGACAGAATCCATTTAGGGGTGGCTCACCTTAAAGGTAACTTATTATGTTATAACGGCCAATTCTAAGCAACTTTTGATTGGTTTTCATTATTTATTTTTTATAGTTATTTGCCTTTTTCTTCTGACTCTTTGCAGCTTTCAAATGGGCATCACTGACTCCCTTCTATGAAGCAAATGCTCTGTAAGGCTACAAATGTATTGTTACTTTTTATTTCTGATCCTTCTATTCAGGTCTCTACTATTCATTTTCCAGTCTCTTATTCAAATCAATGCATGGTTGCTAGGCTACTTTGGACCCTAGTTACCAGATTGCTTAAGATGTAAATTGAAGAGCTGCTGAAAAAGCTAAATAAATCAAAAACCTTTAATAATAAAAAATGAAAAATTGCAAATTGTCTCAATATACCACTTTCTACATCATACTAAAAGTTATCTCAAAGGTAAATAATGAATAATGTATACAGTTTGATAAACCCATGGGATTCCTACATAGTCAAAGCACAATCCACAGGTCTCTGCACTTTATATACGTCATTATTTTTTTAAATCTGCAGAATGAAAAGCCCAATAATGAAACATGGAATGCAAAATCTTTTCCTCTTCAAAAGACGTTCAAGGTTTCTCCATTGATTTACTGCATATAGCAATGACTGGATATTTGCTCAGGGTCTGGCTATCTTGAATAAATCCAACCCTAATGGTAAGCTCTTACCTTTTATATCTCTGTGTATAATCTGATTCTCATGTAGGTAAGATAGACCACGTAGCAGTTGTTCGGCATAGTTTATGATAACCGATTCCTTGAATGGTCCATATTTGCTGAGCAAATGGGCAACAGAGCCACCTACAAGAGAGCTTTATAATGAAAACCTTGTACAATTAACTCAATCACTTATTTTACCCCGTATTGTGCCTGCGTGACCTTACCTGCCATCCATTCAATGAACAGATTGTAGTTGCTCTTCTCACAAGTGGCGCCCAACATCCGTATAATATTAGGATGGGACAGGTGACTCATCATCCTTATCTCTTCTCTGAGGGCTTCAACCACTACTTCTTGTTCAGTAGATGTATTCCTCACATAGGTTACCTGTAAGAGCAGGCGTCACCATTATAGACCATCTTTAAATACTTCTTCTGACCCTTTAGGCATGCCATAATTGTGTTACATTTATAAAATGCGTGTGTGAATATGAACCAACATCTGCAGCTGTTGATATTGTTAAAGGGGAACTATAGCGTACATGAAAATTTAATACAAGCTTCAGCATTCTGAAATAAGAAACTTTCTGAATACAATCAATTAGAAATTCTTTATTGTTTCTGAAATAATCATGTTTATCCCTCTCTCAGCATCTGTTTCTCTTCATTCTGTCTTCATTCAGGTGTCGGGTGTCCGATATTGGGTGACAGTTAGATCCAATATATCTTATAGGCAGGCTCATTTTGCTGTTTTTAAGTTCACGTTATTAAAATCACCAGAAATCCTGTCTATCTACATGCAGGATTTGTGCAAAAGGCAGTTATTTTCATTGACAGTTAGATCCTATATTTCTTGTGGGGGGGATGGGGTCATTCTGCCTAGAAGATGTATTAGAGCTCACTCTACTAAAATCACCAGACATCATGTCTCTCTACATGCAGAATTTGTCCAAAAGGCAGTTATTTTGTTAGATTTAGTTTGTACTGGAATCAGTTATTTGAGTGAGCTCTAATACATCTGCTAGAAAAGGAAGCCCCCCCCCATAAGATATATTGGATCTGTCATTGAATATCTGACACCCAACTAGCGATGCACCAAATACAGGATTCAGTTCGGGATTCAGCCTTTTTCAGCAGGATTCGGTTGAATCCCATGCAAATTAGGGGGCGGGGAGGGAAATCGTGTGACTTTGTCACAAAACAAGGAAGTAAAAGATGTTTCCCCTAATTTGCATATACAAATTCGGATTCGGATTCGTTTCCGTATTCGGACGAAGGTTTCGGGGGTTCGGCCGAATCCAAAATAGTGGATTCGGTGCATCCCTACACCCAACCGCTGCTTGAATACAGAATGAAGAGAAACAAATGCTGAGATAGGAATAAGTGAAGATAAACTTGATTATTGTCTAATTTTAAATTGATTGTATTTAGAAAGTTTCTTATTTCAGTATGAGGAAGCTTATATTACATTTTTATTTTCGAATAAATTCCCCTTTAAGGTGCCCAGACAAGACTAAACATCCTGAAAGCAAAAATGTTCAGCTTTGCCTATATGTAACCCACCATGTTGGTGGCTAAATCAATCAATCAGCATGTTACACAACTGGGCCAAACAACCAGATCTAGCCATGTACAGCCAGTCAGTGTGGAAATTCATTCATAGCTGATATGAAGGAAAGAGTGTGCAATGCATCCCAATTTAAAAAAGCAGTTCAACAATTTGTTTAAAACAAAAATGTAATTCAGACTTAACTTTTTGCTCTGCAGCTCCCTGAAATGAAATGGGCTAAGGCACTACACGACAGCCTGAATAGATGCAAACAAAAAAAAAACCCTACAACAATATAGGTTGAATATTTCTTTGTTTTAAGGTGGTGACCCTGTCAAACACCCCATCACAGTTTGCTCCTGCAGAGCATGTTGCTACATATGATCAGTGATGCTTTATATGGATACACTAATTCTTACTTAAATTATTGTTCTGTTGTTTAAGTCAAACTTTCCCCAAATAATTAAAGTGCATGGCTCAAATCATTAATAAAAAAAAGGTGCACACAAATAATCGTTGCTGAAACATGCATTATACAGTAACTAGCACAGGATCAATGGTGCCTGCATTACAGGGCTATATACATTTATGTTCAGTGCAGAAGAGATGCAGAAGATGATCACCTGTTTCACAGCCATTAATGTTCCGGTTCCAACATCCTGAGCTTGATAGCAGGAAGAAAATGCTCCTAAGCCAATCTGCTGGCCCTTGAGCCATTCCATTTCCTCCCTGTAATGATTTCTTGCTTTGGTATGTCCAGGCAGGGTCTCTGGTGTCTGCATTGGATACATTACAGATTATGTGTCTCAATAACATTTAAAAAAAATCAATCACTAAAGAAGGCTGACCCTCTGCTGACCAACCATGGGCAAACCTAATATTAAATTTCTGAAGACATGGGCCAGTACAGCAGTGAAGAGGTTCAATAGCTTTAGGCTAGTGTCAGATGTAGTAGAACTCAGCTCTGGAGAAATACAGGCAGAGAATCTCGATTTGCCTAGACCTGAATACATTGCCTCATCTCAAGTGCAGATAGAAGTGGCACAGAAAACACAAGATTTTGGATTTTGTGCTAAAATTCGCCGCACCTGCACCCAAATTGAGGCAATGTATTCAGATGCAGGAGCATAGACCAGTGGAGAAGCGGATTCTCAGCCTGCATTTCTCCCCAGGCAGATATCCATAATGTCTCGCGTTACGCAAAGCAAAACATAACCGGCACAACATACAACTTCCAACTTACGTCCTGTTGAATGATGATGATGTCTTCCCCATTTTTAACTTGCAGCTGGGGTATGACTGGCAGTGCATCCTGAGATGCTGACATTGCCAAAACTATAGCCAGTGCTTCTTCCTCCTCGGCTTCCATTTTCTCCTTGCACTTCTGATTGTGATTGACATCATCTTTGTATGTGTCGTCAGTCTCTGCCCGCTCAGAAGAAAGCACAGCAACTTCGGACTTAAAGGTGACGGAGCTATCACATGCAGGCATGGATGCTTCCAGCAGATCCTCCATGCTGGAATTGAGCTCTGTATTTGCATCCAGTCTGCACTTCTCCTCTACAGGTGTAAAAACAGTATCATCACTTGGAATGACGGCGCTGATATTACTGCCACTGTTATCGTAAGGGGAAACATTTAGGTCATGAATCTGAGCCTCACCAGGTTTCCCTAGGTCTCCCGGGGTAGGTCGTGAGGGCTTTGGCCTGTGTATTTGAGGACATGGCAGAGGTCTTGCTTGAGTAAAAACAGGGGAAAGTTTTTCAGGCTCTTTACTGCCAGAATAGTGCTTTTGTATTTGAAGGGAAAATTTCCTCTGAGTTTGAGGGGAAGCTGAAGAGAGTTTACATGGGGTTAAACCCTGAGACCATGGCTTTGTAGCATCTGTGACAGGACCAGCTGGCACAGGAGGAGTAGAAGAAGGTGAAGGTAAAGTAGGGAAAAAGGAATGAGGATGACTGGAAGACGGGGAATTCAAGCATTGACTGTGTGGTCTGCGTTTTGTCAAAATAGCAGGCTTTGGTTGCTCGGCTGGTGCAGAGGAGGAAGGGTGTGCCAATGACATTACTTCCAGTGCCTCACGTAAGTCTTCTGGACTTGAGGCAGATTTTGAGTCACATACTTCTTTTGCCACTTTCAGTGACAGCTGTACAGTATTATCCGGAGAATTGCTTTGTGAGGTTGATGGGGTATTGGCTGGGGCAGAAGGCTGTACAAATGCTTCCCTACGGTCTTCAAATGCTTGAGAATCTTCTACACCTTGCTGGATTACTTCAACAATATCCATCTCTTCAGCTATGGCCATGAGCCGGCGGCGCATGCGAATGTAATGTGTAGAGCTCGTTACACTTAACATATCCAGCAGCTTGACGAACACTTGGGGAACCCTCGCTACCATTCTTGCTGCACTTAAAAATACTCTCCTGGATAATTTCCCCACCATGGAATGAGAGTTGTCAATAGACTGCAAGGCAAAATTCAGCAGGGACAACAGGTTTTTATATCTGCAAAAAAAAAACACAACAATTTCAAATATAAAATCAGTACAAGGCTTTATTCTTGTATGCTTGGACCTATAAAATCCGTAATCATTGCTGTTTAATACATTATGTTATCATCATGTTATATGTTGCAATGCAGACTTTAATGACTACATTAAAATGTCCATTAAGGATAGAAAAATAACCCATTATTAACCAATAAATTAAATTATAAATTCCTTGTTTGGGTTAAAATCCACATTTATTGGTGCTGTATGATTAGACTCTCAATTACAACTTGTACCTACTGTATATTTTAATATTTCCCCACAATAAACAGCCAATAATTATCTATATTACCAAAATTGAATCAACAATGATTTAGTGCAATTGATTAAACCTCCTTCAACAATTTGAGGTGTCTAAAGTGCAAGTGCTCAATTGTCAAAGCAATTGTTTGGACTTCAATCCTTAATTAAATAGTAGTTGGTGCTATTGAAAATGAATGATCCACAATGAATTAGTGCAATTAATTTGATTATTTGAGGTATCTAAAGTGCATGTGCTTCAAAAAATTAATAATCCATTGGGATTAAATACTTCTTAATAAAGTGACGTGTTAATAAATTAATCAGTAATAAACCAGTAAAAAAATCCACTCATCTCATCTCATACAGCTCAATTCATTTAAAAGTTAGGAAAATCAAATTTATAGATGGTGGAGTTGTCCCAAGAAACTGTCTCTCATTTGCTATCTATGGGACACCACAAAGATGGAGTAGTCAGCAATACCTGGGACTGTGGTCTCTTACTTTAAATCTGTTGAAAAGGACTAGTTTATCTAAAAAAACACCAATCCCAGGATGCTTAGAGAGGAGAGATTAAGAAAAGGAGAGGATTGAACGAGCTTGAATCACAACCACTGCCTATTTTAGAATACTATTGGAAATTTTAAACAATTTCTTTATTCTGGATTTTAGGTTATTTGAACAAGTTGTGGGTGGTTGTGATTCGTTCAATCTTCTCCTTTTCTTAATCTCTCCAACTACTATTTAATTAAGGATTGAAGACCAAACAATTGCTTAGACAATCGAGCACTTGCACTTTAGACACCTCAAATTGTTGAAGGAGGTTTAATAAATTGCACTAAATCATTGTTGATTAATTTTTGGTAATATAGATAATTATTGGCTGTTTATTGTGGCGACATATTAATATATACAGTAGGTATAAGTTGTAACTGAGAGTCTAATCATACAGCACCAATAAATGTAGATTTTAACCCTAACAAGGGATTTATAATTTAATTAATTGCTTAATAAGGCGTTCTTTTTCTATCCTTAAAGGGACACTGTCATGGGAAAAAAATTTTTTTCAAAATGAATCAGTTAATAGTGCTGCTCCAGCAGAATTCTGCACTGAAATCCATTTCTCAAAAGATCAAACAGAATTTTTTATATTCAATTTTGAAGTCTGACATGGGGCTAGACATTTTGTCAATTTCCCAGCTGCCCCATGTCATGTGACTTGTGCTCTGATAAACTTCAATCACTCTTTACTGCTGTACTGCAAGTTGGAGTAATATCACCCCCTCCCCCCCCCCAGCAGCCTAACAACAGAACAATGGGAAGGTAACCAGATAGCAGCTCCCTAACACAAGATAACAGCTGCCTGGTAGATCTAAGAACAACACTCAATAGTAAAAACCCATGTCTCCCTGAGACACATTCAGTTACATTGAGAAGGAAAAACAGCAGCCTGCCAGAAAGCATTTCTCTCCTGAAGTGCAGGCACAAGTCACATGACATGGGGCAGCTGGGAAATTGACAAAATTTCTAGCCCCATGTCAGATTTCAAAATTGAATATAAAAAAATCTGTTTGCTCTTTTGAGAAATGGATTTCAGTGCAGAATTCTGCTGGAGCAGCACTATTAACTGATTCATTTTGAAAAAATTTTTTTTCCCATGACAGTATCCCTTTAATATACAAATCAGCTTAATTTGATGTATTGGATTGTATTTTTTCCAATTGGAAATCAGCTAGCTTCACTGCAAACACATTGGCAGATTTGAGTCCTCTTTGGTTACCTTCTGGCCAACTTTATTTGCATGGGTGTGGTCTGAAAATCTGGCTTGTCTGCCTTAAGTTACAAGACCTCTCAAGAACTATTTTTGAATCAACGTGAAGGACTGACTAACTGGGTTAATGTGCATGTGGAGCTACGGACACCGTTAATGTACTTGCATTGAGTACTTTACATATAACACTACAATGCACAGCTCATTCCAAGGGTGGCAGAAAAGATGCATGAATGTGTTTACCTGTCAACCACTGCATCTGCCTGCATGATGTCTCCACTGATGATGTGTGGATAAAATTCAGCAGGAAACTCCAAAAGCAGCCTGTCAATTAGACAAAGGCGGCCAAGTAGCGACTGCCAGTTATTAGGCTCTACCTGCGTTGCTAGAATGCAATGCAAGACATAATCCACCCCACCGACACCGATGGAATCTGTGAAAAACAAAACAAGATCAGTATGACAATTTCAACTGCTGTGCATGAACACCTGAACCCGTTCAATTTCCTTTCTCTAAAAAATAACAATTTAATTAATACAGTATCTATACCCTACATTAGCTGGATACCAGCTCATTATCTGACTTCTGCTTTGTTTTAACCTGCTTTAAAGGTCCATAAAAGAGGCTTTAGGACATTCATACTGAAGATTGACACCCAATACTGAAAGTGTATTAGAGTTTTGATCTAGATTTATCTACAGGTAATTACTCTTTTTGACCAAACAAAATATATATTTTTTATATTTATAAAAATCTTGGAATAATTTGGAATGGTAATTATTATACTTTTAGGGGTTTAACAACAAAAGCTTAGATCACAGAACAATCCAACTTCACTGGCTGATTTCTCATTTGCAATGCTGAACCTCAACTCCCAAAATCTATTATTTCATTTAAATAACAAAAACAAACACAGAAAACATACCAGATTTGAGTATTTCTCTTCCAACTGCCAACTCTCCAGCTTGTCCTTTGCATAGTTCCAACAAAGTGGACACTGAAAGCTGACTTGTCCGGCTATAACAGAGGAAATGTCACTGTATAATAAAGTAACTGTTATTCTTTGGAAGGGGTGGATTCTTCATGGGGTTACTATTATATAATGTTACATTAATACCACTAGCATCTAACTAAAGGAAACTGCAGAGCTGTAAGAGGCAGAGGTACAAACTATATCACAATCCCCATCCCCCTTGCTTGCAAAAGTGAACTGCCTATGTCTCCCAAGCAACTGGTCGGAGAATGTAAAATAACTCTGCCTGCCGATACAGTTATTAGTTACAGTCCATTTCAAGGGAGCAAAACCCAACCGCTCAGCTTCTCTCCGTGCTACACGAGTTATCCATCCCCACTGGCACACATACAAATTTAAAAAAACATGGAGCAACAGGGAAAGGCAGATTAATTAATAAAATATCACCTTTGAAGTGGACATGTCACTAGGGTTGCCATCCAGCCGGTAAAACACCTGCCGGGGCCAGTATTACAAATTTACCGGCAATATAGCCGGTAATTTGTAATACCCTTAACAAAAGCCCTTGCAATCCAGTGGAAACTTACATTTTCTTTGTCTTGACGTGGCCTCGCCCCTTTTGCGGCATGACCCCCACGACTCCAACCCTTTTTTTGTGTCACAGCCCACCCCTTTAGTTCCCGCCCCCACCACTGGCTGGTAAATTTTTTTTAAAAAAGGTGGCAACCCTACCTGTCACCCAGACACAAAAAGCTGTATAATAAAAGTCTTTTTTAAATTAAAGTGAAATCCAATTTCTATTTTTTATTAAAGCATTCATAGCTGTTGTAAGCTCATTTAAAAATCTCAGCTGTCAATCAAATATTGTCTGCCTTAGGCATAGAGGCGGGGCATGCAGTTACTTTCCATTCAGCACTTCCTAGATGTCACTGCTCTCCCCACATTCCCTATTGTTGTCACCGTTTAATTGTGTAGCTAGTGTATGGGGATGAACATCGGATGGACAAACAAGATTCTGAGATGATGCAAGACTTTCCTTAATAACAGTGTGCACAAAATGGCTCCTGCCTGCTTGCTATAATTATGAATTCCCAGACTGAAGGAAACAAGATTCAAATAATTTATATAGGTGTAAATAAAGTTCATTTTTTTGACTAATGTGATAATACAGGATTTAGATTTTTTTTTTGGGTGACGGGTCCCCTTTAATAGTCCATCTTTAAATTAATCCAGAGCATTACAGTGAACCATGGATCATGTGCTTTACACGTTTCGTGGCATCTCACCACTTCCTCTGAGGAACGTGTAAAGCACACGATCCCCGGTTCAATGTTGTTATACGCTGGATTCATTTAAAGATAGACTATTAAAGGTGATATTTTATAAATTAATCTGCCTTCTTCAGTTAAGGCATACATATTTTAGCATAGAAAACTGCACTCTTCAGACATACCTGTTGGCATCTGCACATTTCACAAGTATAGTTTCCACCACTGGATTGAGAAGTCGCTGCAGCTTCTTTCTTTCTGTAAGTGTATGGCAAGGAGTATACACCAGCATTGCTCGTAATGTTTTCTAAATACAACAGAAGAGAGGTGATACTGGTAAACTATATGCCTAAGTAGGGAAAGAATTATAATTACACAAACAAATTTAAATGCCCTACATGCATCTACAGTATACCCAATATTAATCTGTATTTTACAAAAATTCTACTCTATTGGTATAAATTTAAAAATGGCTATAGTTTTGTTTTGCAGGTTGTTCTGAGGCAGGTCCACTGCACGCAAACAGAGCCTGCTCAAGGTGGGCATATGGGGGTTGATATAAGATGCCATCCTGCCCCCTTCAGACAAAGTCTGCAGCTTATTGGTCTATATATGGGGCCTTCCTAACCTATAGCTATTGAGCAGGTCAAAAAATTGTCCTGAATGAAGATCCAGTTTGGTCTAGCATGGTCATCTTGCTTTGAGATTTTGAAACAGGGCAAAACATGGACATCTCCTTTAAAATAAAACACATTTCACCTGTACAGGAAGGAAACAACTGGAATAGTCATTCAAATAATAATCTATTTTGGTGATATTTGTCCATGCAGCTTGAGTGCCAAAAGGGTTTAAGCAGAATATTTTGTACTAAGACAAAAACAAAGCATGTAAACTCTGCTACATTTTACTTGCTCATGCTCTGCCAAGTTTTCTTCACTACCTCCTATTGGAGATGAGGCCTGCAGAATTAGGCAAACAATGCCACAGTCTTTCTGCAGAGTGATCGAAAAAAAATGCCATCCGCTTTCCTGCCTGCAATGCTTTATTGATCTTAAATCATTTTAAAATGATGGCTCATAATGAACCTAGTTGTTCCGTTCCAAGTAGTAATAAACGACTTTCAAAGTTTGATTTTGGTAAGACACCAAACATTTTTTTGTTTCTAGACATCAATTATTAAATACTGCAAGTAAATGACTTCACTAATTAAGCACAAGCCTTGCTTTTTGACCACTAAGCTATAACTAATGGACATATTAAGTTGAGGTAATAGTGCTTGAGTTGTTACCAGGTTCTCCTTCAAACCCCTGGAGCATTTTACAACACTGATTTTGGTGCCCTTCAAACATGTAAAGTACAGAGATAATTATCAGCATGATTACGTTACATTTCCAAGAATAGCAAGAAAGTATTAAATTCACTTACTAAAGCTGCGACATACACCTTGTAGACTGGGTCGGCACACACCATGGAGAGCACACTGCAGCAAGCCTCCACCACAACATCCCCTGAGATACTAGACTGAGATGAGCCACTGGCAGTATTCAGGGTTGTACCACTTGTTGTAGTCCCACTGCCACTGCATAAATTTCCAGTGCTTTCACCATTTGCCAACAGCAAGGCCCCACTGACATCATGGGAGAGGCGCCTCAGGGCCATTTCTCTGATATTCCAGTTTCGAGAAAACAAACAGCCCACTAGCTCCAGTCCAAAAACCTGACAATATGAATTTAAAACACATGAATCAAAGATAAATCCAAATGTTTTACTGGGTCATTTACAGGTCTACATTCTTCCCCACCAGATTACCTCTCCCTCTCTCTACTTCATTCATTAATGTAAATATTCCCATGCAGGAACCACAAGCAGGTTCTGTAAAGCACCACTGTGCATTTTAAATGAATGCAAGTAGAGAGGCTTGAGCTGGAAATTGGATAAAATTAGAAGGCCAATGACCGAATAACTAGTTTGATAGATGAGATTATTGAGAACCTTTCATTATCTGCACATTTCAGCTTTATTTAGGTAGATCATTTTGTGCACTTAAGTCTTTTGCGCACTTGACAATTTTATGATCATACCTTTGTAAATAAAAACCCAGATTTTAAAAATATAGGCAGATGCTAAACCAGTACTGAAACAGGCAACCAGGTAAGGTGCATTGATCAACTGCCTTTCCATTATTTTTATACATTTACTTATCTTGGAATGCTGCCACAACTCCCTTTTTGTGTATATCTGTAGTCTAACAGAATTATTCTGCAGGGGGAATGGCCAAACTTCCAAGTGGTTGTAGCATGTGCACCCATCCCTTTAAATGTGGTCTTATGCCTTTAAAAAGGGTGTTGTACTGGCAATGTCTCTCCTTTAAAACCACAAGAGAGCTGGATTGGGCCTATGTAACCAATGCTTTGATTTTGGTAATCTCTCTCCTATAAAAGCCAAGGCAGAGGAGGATTAAGCCCCTCACTGAGTCCAATGCCCTGGTCAAGAGACACTTCTTTCACAAAGCAACCATGCAGCGAGGTACCAGCCTATGAAAAATACGACCAAAAGCTAAATCATTAATGCCACCGCATGGGGTGACGTTGTAGTGCGGCTTGACAATTTTATGATTGTGACTTTGTAACTAAAAAGTTTTTGAAACTATATGCACTTGCACACATACTTAATAACTAGTGAAAGGGGGTGCATAGATTGGGCATAGATCAATCCTCTAGCTTTCATATGCTATTAAATATCATCCAATCACCTCTGTGGAGTTTGTATGCCCCTCTCACTGCCTCTTACCTGAATCCATGGTTCGGCCATATCTTTATAGGCAAATGGAATATTTTGCACCCCATAGTGTGTAAGATTCAGGCTGCTGTCCTGTGACCTCCTTTGGGAACCAGCTGTAGGCTGCTGTTGTAGAGACTGCTGTTGAACAGCCCGAAGAATAGGAGGAGAATCCACAGGCCCTGGTAATTCAACGCTATGAATACAAGATGTAAATATATATATTACCGTGCTAAAAATGCCTAAGTAAATCATATCATATTGTGCCTAAATATCAGTAGTGAGAAGGAATTTGTACTGTATTTATGAGCAGGCATTATTGTCCATGCATCATTGCTTACAATGGCAGAAAATTGTTCAGTCATGTCTTAGTGTGCATAGAATATCTTTGTTTCAATTATGTATGCGGTTAGTACGAGTGATGGCACCGGTTGCTTGCCATAGTTTATGTATTCTGTAGACTGGCTGCAGCTGAACAATATCATCTGCTATACTCCATAAAGAGTAAATAATGATAAGACAGTTAGCAAAGTCACCTTACTTAAAACGGCATACAAAATGGCACACGCTCACCTGTTGAAATCTTGCGACCTCCACTTTGACCGACAAAGAGGACAGATAAGAGATTCCCTATTTCTTCTGCACTCTTCTGCCCCTGGAGAAACATACAATGTTGCTTAAGAATAAAGTTGACATTTAGAATGAGATTGTACCACTACTGGTAGGAATGTTGCAATGGAATTGACAAGAAACCCAATTGGCGGCACAAATCCTGCAAAGAACAACAACAAATCGGAATCCCATCAAATGCAATTTGTGGCTTTTTGGGCCAAAAAATACTCACTGGCAACAGCCAGTTCTCATTCATTTCAGTAACAGTGTGCAACATGGGGTATCTGCATTGGCTGAAATATGATTAAGGGTTAAAAGGGATGGAAGATTTAAATTATTATGGGTAGACTGTCATGGTTGGGGTTGTTCTATCTGGATAAACACTTGCGAGGGGAGACCATTATAGACAAGACAGCAGGATATCTTTTTTTTTCCATAAAATAGATCTCTGCAGTCTGCACCAAAAGCCACTCCTTTAGACTAGAAAAAAATGAACTTTCATTTAAAGCAATGTAGATGGTTCTTCACACAGAGGACAGTGAGGTTGTGGAATGCACTGCCGGGTGTTGTTGTGATGGCTGATTCTGTTAAAGGGATCCTGTCATCGGAAAACATGTTTTTTTCAAAATGCATCAGTTAATAGTGCTACTCCAGCAGAATTCTGCACTGAAATCCATTTCTCAAAAGAGCAAACAGATTTTTTTATATTCAATTTTGAAATCTGACATGATGCTAGACATTTTGTCAATTTCCCAGCTGCCCCTGGTCATGTGACTTGTACCTGCACTTTAGGAGAGAAATGCTTTCTGGCAGGCTGCTGTTTTTCCTTCTCAATGTAACTGAATGTTTCTCAGTGGGACATGGGTTTTTACTATTGAGTGCTGTTATTAGATCTACCAGGCAGTGGTTATCTTGTGTTAGGGAGCTGCTATCTGGTTACCTTCCCATTGTTCTTTTGTTTGGCTGCTGGGGGGGGGGGGAGGGAAGGGGGTGATATCACTCCAACTTGCAGTACAGCAGTAAAGAGTGATTGAAGTTTATCAGAGCACAAGTCACATGACTTGGGGCAGCTGGGAAATTGACAATATGTCTAGCCCCATGTCAGATTTCAAAATTGAATATACAAAAATTTGTTTGCTCTTTTGAGAAATGGATTTCAGTGCAGAATTCTGCTGTAGCAGCACTATTAACTGATTCATTTTGAAAAAAAATCTTTTCCCATGACAGTATCCCTTTAATGACTATAAGAGTGGCTTGGGTGATTTATTGGACATGCATATCAATATTGTGATACTAAAGAGGACAATTGATACAGATATTAGTATATATAGTTTATGTGAGTATATGGAGGAGTTAGCGCAAGTGTGTGTATGTTTGTGTGCTGGGTTTCGTTCGGAGGGGTTGAACTTGGTCTTTTTTCAACCCAACTTAACTAGATAACTATGATGCTGCATTTTTATATAACATAAGCCCTTCCTAGCAACCTCACATAGGGTACCTGCATTCAGGGTAATACTTTAATTCTCTAACATGTGCACACAGCTAGGTGAGGACAACAGTAAAAGTCTGTATGGTTGGCTATTCCTAGCACAGCGCAGGCAAAGCAGTGACTGATTGACACACGTGCTTAAGATTGCTCAGCACATTCACGTGTGCAGGCAATGTGTAACACAGGGAACAGGCCTTAAATAAACATGAGAAAAATGCCTCTCACAATCATCAGCTTTTCAACAAAAAATATAGTGCAAAGAGTACAATAAATGTGAGGTAGTGCTCATTAATGTGCATCCAAGTCTGTAGGGAAATGGCTTGGGTAAATATTGAATAGCAAATAGAATACTTATTTTCAGATTCTGCTGCAAAGTGGTGTATTTAAAAATACAATATAAAAGCAATATATTCTACAGTTCATTGGGTGATGAAGAATAAAAGAAAAGAATCGTATGTCAATATAAGTAGTGGGTGCACAGAATTATTATTGGGTGACTATAGACTTCTTAATATATACAGCACATTTTAATGTTACCTACTTTAAATTACAGAGGGAGGGTTTTGCAGAACGCCCACTAGCTGGCACTGCTGTAACACAACGCTAACCAAAGTGAAGTGAATACTCTATTGACAGAAATGTATTGTATGTATGAAATGTAATGCATGTAAAAAGTATTAAAGGGATAGTGACATGTTCCAGTTTAATAGGCGACTCTACTTCCCCAGTCCATTGCTATTTAGTTGAGTTGACCACAAATGCAGTTTTAAAGGAAAACTATACCCCCAAAAAGAATACTTGAGTAACAGATAGTTTATATCAAATTAAGTGGCATATTAAAGAATTTTATCAAACTGGAATATATAATTAAGTAAATATTGCCCTTTTACATCTATTGCCTTGAACCACCATTTTATTATGGTCTGTGTGCTGCCTCAGAGATCACCTGAGGAGAAATACTGTAACTAACTGTAACAGGAAGAAGTGAGGAAGCAAAAGACAGAACTCTGTATTTTAATTGGCTCGTGTGACCCAACATGTATGGTTTGTTTGGTTTTGTGCACCGGGGGGCCATTATTTATTTAAATGGCAGTTTTCTATTTATGATTACCCAATGGCACATAATACTAAAAAAGTATATTATTATAAAAATGGTTTATTTACTGAAGCAGGGTTTTACATATGAGCTGTTTTATGGATTATCTTTTTAGAGAGACCTACATTGTTTGTGGGGTATAGTTTTCCTTATAAGAACAGAGTTGTAACAAATTGGTATTTGGGGTTGTGGCCAAGTACAAACAGGCTGATGCAGTGTATCATTTTATGTTCCAGCCCATCAGTACTTTGCCCCACCCGTTAACCCCATGTCAGCTACAAGTTCCGTGTTCTTGAGACTGTGTCGAGGCAACACAAATGAGAATCAGAAGGCTGAAAGACAAATGGCATCTTTCAAATGTAGGATTAGTGCTGGGCACATTAATAGTCATAGCGACATGTTTCTATTAAAACCTGAAATGTGTTACGTACGATTCCTTTAATACTACTACAGGGATACTAAAACCCCAGAATAGTAGTTAACATGCAAGCAATATTACAGGATTGGCCTGGTGAGCTGAGCAAGGCTTTCACAAGAAATAATCTTGAAATGACAGGTAAAGTTAAGTCTCTTACAGTCTTCCAGCCCATTGACAATTTTTTTTAGAAGATTTGAAGTACACACCAGTTGCGACCAAATTCTATGAGAATGTTATAATAAGGCAGGTCTGTGGTATTTGTAATATGTTCACTGCCCTCTTTCTAGGCCACATTCCCCATATATTATGTTTCTAGAGATAACTATAACAAACAAGGGGAAGTTGGGCTCACCACTAATTTTTAAAACCATTAGGCGAAGGGTGCAATGAGGGTGTGACCACAAAATACAGATAGACAAATACAAGTTGAGTGCAGAGGACTCGTATTTGTTTCTAGAGATAAAACTAGGCACTGAAAATTGTTTAATGCTACAAAAAACAGACTGCTCAGCACCATTAAATCTAAGAAAATGACAGTGGTAAATCAATTGGTGTCATGCAGAAGTGACGTACAAATTGACATGCAGTGGTGGTGTAACTTGTTTCTGCAGCCTTCTTCACATACAGTCAGGCTCTCCTCGTCCAGCATCCCCAGCAAGCAGATCGGGCACATCTGCTCCTCCTCATCTTTCATGCTAAAAACAAAGACATCAACATTTTATAGATGACTGAATAAAATATAAAACGAATAGATACATTCAATCTTACACATTTTTAATGCAGGAGCACTTTGAAATTCGTCGACCCTAAAAAAGATGACCTTAAATTGAGTAAAATGTTACATTTCAGGCAGCAATAGATTCTGCTAATGTTGTAGTACAACTTCCAACATCCTTCAACATATAATCGACGCAGGATGAATGCAGAGTGTTATAATAACTGTGAATGGTGAATGAATATGTTGCTATGGAAATTTTATGAGCTGAAAAAAAAAAGTTTTCCTAGGTCTCAGATGATTGCTTTTTAACAGCTTCTGATTGGTTGAAGTGGGTTACTACACTATAAGCAAACAGTGCATAAACGTCAGACCAAAAGTTTTGAGTCTGCCCTACAAAAAAAGGTCTTTTTGATAAAATATATCACATACTGAAAATAAATGTACAGTAGAATAAAGAAATCTGTAGAATAAACAAACTTGAAGCCTGGTGAATGCCCAGAGCTCAGATTACACTGGGTAATTAAATCCACAACAAGACACTTCGATGCCAAGTTAAATTGATAAACTGATCATTATGTTTGGCCAAGACGCTAGAGCAAGTAATGAAAGCAAATCCCACAGGCTGGCACACACACAACACATTTCAGAAGTGATTCCTTAGTACAAACCTGGTGTCTGAACTAGATGTAGAGGTGGATGATGACAATGTATGTGAATTGGACATGCGTGATACAAACTTCTGGATGGTGTTACGAGATGGAGCTTTGATCCTTGAGCTACGTCTACTGTGATATTTCTGGAACAAACTCTCAACCTACCAAATAAAAAGAAAATAGCAATGACTACAGTGAATAAAGTACCCCCTCTTGTAAAAAAGTATATTATAAGTTACAGAGAAAGAGTTTCATGACCATATAAAAACACGAGGCCAAAGGCCTATGAAACTCTGAGGTAACTTCTAATGTCCTCATATTTTGCAACAGGGGGTACTTTATTTATTATTATACACAAGTTTCAGTGAGTCATGTGACAGAAATTACATCACTACTCACCTTCGGCCTCGTGTTTTTATATGGTCATGAAACTCCTCTGTAACTTATAATATCCTTATATTTTACAAGACGGGTACTTTATTCACTATATATTCCCAAGCTTATCAGCAGCACACAAACTATAAAAAGTGACTTTATTTGCATAAAACTGAAATCTACTTACCTCAAAATTCTTCAGTGCTTTTCTCCACAACATGGTGTCAGATGGTTCTAACTGGAAGACTCTTAACATGACGAACAGAAGATGGATGCAGAATGCTCCCCTGCCACAGCTGCAGGCCTGCCGTAAGGAAACATGTTTACGTGGAATTGCAGAAGTGAACAGATACAAAACAATATTGCTAGAAGCTACAAAAAAATATGCAAAGATGATAAGGGCAAGGCCAGACAAGGCGTTTTTACATTACATTTTTAAAAAAAGCTCCGTCAGGCGTAAATACGCATAAACTGCACTACCACTGAAACGCACTAAGGCAATTCTTACAGGGCGATTGCAAGCTGAAATCCGCCACGGGACGCCAGTATTATGTTTTTTAGCCAATACGTCAAGAAACTACCAAATCAATACTCTATGGGATCTGCAAGTTTGAAACCACACTTGTAAATACGAAGCGTATTTTAAATATGGCGTCCAAATTCTCGCGTTGTGTATAGTGTATCATTCCTGCTCCATTTTGCATGTAAATAGTTTTTCTATTTCTAAATAGCTTTTCTATTTTCTATTTCCAGCCAGCGGAATTATGGGGAATGAGAACAATGAGAAATGCATGTTGGGAAAAGAAACCTACGTGCTGAAAAACGCATGTCGCGTGTGGTTTCAGTGGCGTATTTACGCCTGACAGAGCTTTTTTAAAAACGCAACGTAAAAACGCCATGTCTGGCCTTGCCCTAAGTGTTATTTTCATGAGGGCAATGGCACCCAGAACACTTTCTTTGTCTTTGTAGAATCACCCTGAAACTGAGCTTATAGCCTCCCACTGGCTTTAAAGTGAAACTTCTAGTAAATTAAAGTAAATGGGAGCCAGCAGGGGCTGAAATACGCTGGAAAAAGAACCCATGGGCATCAGCCCACAATAAGAAGTAACAACCTGTAAACACATCACAAACAACACTATTAGAAAGTACCTTTTGCTACACTTTGACATGATCACACATAATCCATGTGGGGAGAGACAGACAAAAGCCAATGCCGTGAAAACTTAGCATGCAAACAACTTTTTTCTTTAAAGGGGAACTATCACAAAAATTAAAATGTAATATAAGCTTCATCATACTGAAATAAGAAACTTTCTAAATACAATCAATTAAATATTCGGCATCATTTCTGAAATAATCAAGTTTATCTTCACTATTCCTCTCTCAGCATCTGTTTCTCCTCATTCTGTCTTCATGCAGCAGTTGGGTGTCAGATATTCATTGACAGATCCAATATATCTTATAGGGGGGCTTCCTTTAATAGCAGATGAATTAGAGCTCACTCAAATAACTGATTCCAGTACAAAATCTAACAAAATAACTGCCTTTTGCACAAATCCTGCATGTGCAAATCCTATTTGCCCTCTGGGGTAAGGTCCTCCAGCCTTTTGTCTCCTTGACACTGAGCACTTAATCTGCATTGTAATTATATTTTATATTTATGTGAATTGTATTTCTAATAATGCACTTATTGTTACTTTTTATTTCAATGATCCCTTGTTTGTTACTTTTAATCTATTGTTTTGCTGTACAGTGCTTTGCCCTCAAGGAGCGCTATACAAATTAAAATATACATACATACATACATACATGTAGAGAGACAGTATGTATGGTGATTTTAATAGAGTGAGTTCCAATACATCTTCTAGGCAAAAGGAGCCCTCCTATAAGATATATTGGATCTAACTGTAAATGATTATCTGACACCCAACTCCTGCTGAGAGAGGAATAGTGAAAATAAACTTATTTCATAAATGATACATAATTTTTAATTGATTATATATTTAGAAAATATCTTATTTCAGTATGCTGAAGCTTATATTAAATTTTCCTTTTTGCGATAGTACCCCTTTAAGTAGAAAGGAAACAGCAGGAGTTTAAAAAAAAAAACAAACATTACCCGAATGAGTCATTTCTCATCTTAAAAACAAAATAATGAGTGCATAAGCCTCTGGGGCAAATTCATACAGCTTATTATGTTTACCCGTGACTTAAAAGTGCTTAATAGTGCATTTTTTGATTGCTAGAAGCATTAAGTATGCCTATAAACTACTGAAGTAAGATTTCATTAACTTATTATAAAAACATATGTAATTTTGGTGGGAATGCCAAAACTAGAACTACCGATTTACATTCAAAGTTGTTTCCTTCCCATTAGTGTAAATACATTTAAAGGGGTGGTTCACCAGTAACTTCAAAACATTTTTTTTAAAAAATTTGTTCGTATACCACAAAAAAAACCTAAACCTAAAGACAAATGAAACTTTAAAATCGCATAGCCTTTAAAAAAAGAACTTACCAAAACTCCGCTTGTGCTCCTCTTCAGAAAAGGTGATCCGGCAATCCATCGTGCGGCGCTAGATTTCTCTACCCTGCCTTCATTATAGGAGATAGCAAGGGAGGAGAAATCGAGCGCCGCACAATGGATTGCGCCTTTTCTGAAGAGGAGCCCCAGCGGAGTTTCGGTAAGTTATTTCTTAATAAAGGCTGTGCGATTTTAAAGTTTAATTAGTCTTGGTGTTTTGTTTTTTTTTCGTGGTATACTAACGAATTTACTTTAAGATAACTTTTAGTATGTTATAGAACGGCTACTTCTAAACAACTGTGCAATTAGTCTTCATTATTCATTTGTTATAGTTTTTGAATTATTTGACACTTTTCATCTTTCAAATGGGGGTCACTGACCCCCATATCAAAAATAAATGCTCTGTAAGGCTACAAATGTACTTTTATTGCTACTTTTTATTACTCATCTTTCTAGTCAGGTCTCTCCTATTCATATTTCAGTCTCTTATTTAAATTAATGCATGGTTACTAGGGTAATTTGGACCTGCTGAAAATGCAAACTGGGGAGCTGCTGAAAAAAAAAACTAAATAACTCAAAGACCACAAATAATAAAAATAAAAGTCAATTGCAAATTGTCTCAGAATATTACTCTCTACATCAACTAAAAGTTAACTCAAATGCGAACAACCCCTTTAAGGGCAATGGTATGCAAGGAGTCGGTATACGATACATTCAGTGTTTTGCCACTTGAAAGATTTCCAGCTCAGCAGGCAGCAAAGTACTGAGAATTTTTCGGTTATGCTTTAAGGGTCATTGCATGGACCCTGCCAGTGCACCTGCAGATCAGGTGATTAACGATTGGAAAAGTAGCTATGAAAGTGTTCAAGTGATAACGAGTGAGGTTACCTGCAAGTGCACAGAAAGGGTCAAAGTAATTACCGTACAAGATAATGCAGGGCTGATTCCTAGTACTTTGCTGCCAGCTGAGCTGGAGATAAGCATGGGCAGCAAAAAGCTGACACTTGCTGGTTGCTGCCTGCTTTCCGCTTTGGATACATGCCACAATCTGACTTTCAAAGCACTTCTTAGAAAGTAGGATAAGGAATTTTATTCCACTTTAAAATTAAAACTGGAAATTCGAAAAGAAAAAAAAATGACATCTTAGGAAATCTGAACCTGGTGATGCCATGCAGTTTTAAAATTGGCCAGTATCCTTTAAAGGAGAACTAAAGCCTAAAAATGAATAGGGCTTAAAACGCCATGTTTTATCTACTGAACTTATTGCACCAGCCTAAAGTTTCAGCTTGTCAATAGCAGCAATGATCCAGGACTTCAAACTTGTCAAAGGGGGTCACCATCTTGGAAAGTGTCTGTGACACTCACATGCTCAATGGGCTCTGAGCAGCTGTTGAGAAGCTAAGCTTAGGGGTCGTCACTAATTATCAAGCAGGTTGGTCTGTAATATAAGCTGATGCTACAGGGCTGATTATTAAATTCTGATGCTAATTGCACTGGTTTCTGTGCTGCCATGTAGTAATTATCTGTATTAATTACTAATCAGCCTTATATTGTGACATTTCTATTCTATGTGTACTGTATATTGTGAGTGGGTCCCTAAGCTCAGAAAGTGACAGCAGCACAGAGCATGTGCAGTGAATCAGCAGAAAAGAAGATGGGGAGCTACTGGGGCATCATTGGAGACACATATCTTTACTGCTAAAGGGATTTGGTTGCCTGGGGCTGGTACAGAAACCCAAAACATAATGTTCAACATTTCTAGCCTACTTTTTTAGTTTAACTTTCTTTGTCCTTTAAACAAAAACAGATACGTTTAAAATGATTTGCATGCTTACCTGAGGTCCAATAAAAACTCTGTATTTATTGTCTGGGCTGTCGCCACCAATTAGAAAGGAATTGGGTCCGATCTGCTGTAGCAGATAGAGTCTTGCACGCATAACTTTATGAACCCTTCGACTGGTTTCCTCAGGACTGAAAGGTGAGAAGCCGTCAGGAGAGGGAGCTCTTCGAGGTGGTGTGACACGTCCACTCTGAAACAGGGAGAAAAGAAAGGAGAGTAGTAGATATTTTAGCTTGTACAGTATTTTGAATTGTTTGCTGATTCACCCTGCTTTATTAGATTGTAATAAACCATATTCTATCACAGAGGAACTTACAGGGACTGGAGAAAGGCCTCTCCGTTTCACTCCTGGTGATTCTGGCTTTGTGGATTTGGATGAGCTGGATGAACTGCTGGGAGAAGGACTTCGTCTTCCTTTATGAACATGGGACAAGCCATTCAGCGACCCTTCAACGGAGTCTGCCTTGAAAGTTTCTGACCCGTCAGCCTTTACAGGAATGGGTTTAACGACCTAGATCAGAGGAAAATAGTTGTCATTTACTCTTTACTTTACCGTTTCAAATAATATGCTGTGCCCTTTTAGTGCAATTTCTATTGATAATGTGGGAGAAGCCACCCACACATAACAAAATCCTAAGTAATTCAGTGTGTAATATATGAGATGAAACAGATATGGAGTCTGTTGACACAACAGACAGCAGGTTGTGCATCAGTCCATAAAGGAGTGGTTCATATTTAAGGTAACTTTTAATAAGTTTTCAATTGGCCTTCATTATTTATTTTTTTATAGTTTTATAGTTATTTGCCTTTTTCTTCTGACTCTTTGCAGCTTTCAAATGGGCGTTTCTGACCTCATTGATGCTTTTGAAGGCTACAAATGTATTATTGTTATTGCTAATTTTTATTACTCATCTTTCTATTCAGGCCCACTCATTCATATTCCAGTCTCTTATTCAAATCAATACATGGTTGCTAGGGTAATTTGAACCCTAGCTACCAGATTGCTTAAAATGCAAAATTGAAGAGCTGCTGAATAAAAAGCTAAATCATTTAAAAAACACAAATGATAAAAAATGACAACCAACTGCAAATGGTCTCAGAATATCCCTCTCTACATCATTCTAAACATTATCTCAAAGGTGAACAACCCCTTTAAACATTAGAGGGCAGTGTTGCTCCATGCCCATAACTTATCATGCAGCTAATACATACCACAGGACCTCGCCTGCTTTTCCTCTCCAACCATTCATGTTTCCAGGCTGGCATGCAAGTTGCCTTGAGTTTTTCCCTGATCATGCGCTCCTCTGGGCGGTCATCCATTTTCTGTAGCCCCCTGAGTGTTTCTTTATTCTCCATGTCACGGCTGCAGGAAAGACAGGAGATGAAACATTAGACAAAGTGGTTGTGTTGAGCAGCAGACAATTCAGTGCATCCGTGAGCCCACTACCCTTCTCCTAGAGTCATTGAAATTAATTCCGACTGACTGGAGCGAAACACGTAGGCAATCCCTCTCTCCAATCGTAGTTTGCTGTTTTGGAGCAGAAGAGCTGCGGGGCATTCAGTACATCAAACAGGGAAGCAGAAGGAAACATTCAATAACTATCAGTGCATTGTGAATGCATTCTGCTGTTAGAGGATAAAAGCCCTGCACATCTCTAGCTGAAATGCATTTAGCAATAGACCAGGATGGGTTGTTAAATCTCCAAAATAAACCAGTCATTTCCAAGAGGGTCCAATGTGGACAAACAATTCCTCATTTTGCTTAATTTTAAATAAAATTGCATATATTCAAGTTGAAGGCACACTGGTATATTTTAAAGAACTAGAACCCAAAAGAATGCCAAACTGTTGGGCATCCTTCAATGATTCTACTAACTAACCTCTTGTTCCAAATCAGTGGGGTTTATGTTTAAAAATTAATAGCATTAAGGCATGGAGATCCAAATCGTGGAAAAGCCCCTTACTGGAAATACCCCAAGAATTTCATATAACAGATGACATAACTGTATACAGGTATAGGATCCATTATTCGGAAACCCATTATCCAGAAAGCTCTGAATTATGGAAAGGTCATCTCCCATAGACTCCATTATAATTAACATAACTGTATACAGGTATAGGATCCGTTATCTGGAAACCCATTATCCAGAAAACTCTGAATTATGGAAAGGCAATCTCCCATAGACTCCGTTATAATTAAATAATTCAGATTATTAAAAATGATTTCCTTTTTCCTTGTTGTAATGAAACAGTACTACTTCCTTGTTCCCAATTAAGATGCAAAACAATCCTATTGGGTTAAATTAATAGTTGATTGATGTTTTAGTAGACTTAAAGGAGAAGGAAAGTGACTTTGGCAGATTATTGCCAATAAATTAGCCACAATAGTTCAAGCTATAACACTATATTTATTCTGCAGAATGCTTTACCATGCCTGAGTAAACAGCTCTAGAAGCTCTCTCTGTTTGTTTAGGATAGCAGCTGCCATATAAGCTTGGTGTAATACTTTCTGTCTGAGTGTCTCCCTGATCACTCATAGCTTTGGGCTCAGATTACAGCAGGGAAGGTGGGAAGGGAGAGAAGAGCAAACTGAGCATGCTCAAGCCCTAGCCCCAGGTTTATTGTGAAAACAGGAAGTGTGATACAGAAGTCCATGTGTACACAATAGAAGGAAAGAAGTGTTATGTTTCTTTTGACAGAGGACTCAGAGCAGCATTACTTTGACAGTTTACTGGTGTATTTGTATAGACCTTTCTGATAAAGCTTACTTAATTTTAGCCTTTCCTTCTCCTTAGGTGTGAAAATCCAAATTACAGAAAGATCCCTTATCAGGAAAACCCTAGGTACCGAACATTCTGGATAACAGGTTCCATACCTGTACTTCTAGCACAATAAATTCTTCAGAGATCAATGGCCAACTCATTATTTGTTGCTAAACTACAACGACCAGTATACCAAGTGATAGTTTGATGGCAATGTCTCCATGTATATTTGTGATAAAAACTATTTATTAATTGAAGCTCCTAACAGAACATCTCTAGTAACTAATAAGTAGAGAAAGTTCTGTCATTGACCAGATGTAAAGTAGGATGTGACCAGCCAATCACAGCTCTACATTCACACAGGGAAAGACATAATGCAGTTCCCTGTCAGGTCTGCCACACAGATGAGCAATGATTTGGAGGATGCCAGTAAAAATGCCATCACCACAGAACAGCCTGAGAGACCAGCCAGCAAGAAGGGTAACAGCTGACAGATAACTTGTAAGGTTTTTCACTCAAGCAGCACAAAATATACAATCTACATTAAAGGAATTGTTCAGTATAAAAATAAAAACAGTGTAAATAGATAGGGTGGGCAAAACAAAAAATGTTTCTAATATAGTTAGTTAGGCAAAAATGTAATGTATAAAGGCTGGAGTGATTTGATGTCTAACATAATCGCCAGAACACTACCTGCTTTTCAGCACTCTTCATTTACACTTGGTTACCAGGCAGTTACTAATAAGAGACTAGAGGGCGGCACATGGGTCATAACTGTTGCTTTTGAATCTGAGCTGCATGCTGAGGATCAATTGCAAACTCACTGAACAGTTATGTCCCATGTGACCATCCTTCAAGTCACTGACTAACTCAGAGTTAGAGAGCTGAAAAGCAGGAAGTAGTGTTCTGTTCTGTTCGACATCCAGTCACTCCAGCCTTTATAAATTACATTTTTGGCTAACTATATTAGAAATATTTTTTATTTTGCAAAGCCTATCTATTAATGTACTTTTTATTTTTTCACCGAACTGTTCCTTTAAAGATGCCTTCTATTTTATAGATGTGTAACACAATGGCAACTCAGGAAGTCTGGCTCTAAACATTCAAGTTACCCGGATAAAGGAACCCACCGCTCTAGGAACTCCGGCCAAGGCTCACATGTTTTAAGTTCTAGGAATGCCACATTAGAAACGGAACATTACAATGGAAATTAGGTATAGAGATATTAAACATTTTTGTTACCAAAACTATTTATCAGAGCAGAAGCATCTACTTTGGCTTTCTTTTACAAATGGACATGCCCATAAGGCTTGACTCAAGAAAAGTCAAGGCAATACCGTGCTAACAAAAACCCAGCATATGGTAGGCAGACATGAATGCTATCCTTCAGGCAAGAAACGGCTCTTAGAATATCCCTTTCAATTAACTAGGCCAAGAAACTGGATAAGAGCAGAGCTTTCAGAGGCTCCCTGTGTTTATGGTAGAACTCTATTAACACAATACAGAACTGAGTTTTCTCCAACATGCAGCAAAAAAGAAAAAAAAAACTACCAGGAGATAACCACAGAGACATACAAGATATGTTTGTGAATATACAAAAATGGGAAAATGTATATACTGTTCCAAAGGCCTTGCTTGTAATATGCACATTAACATTTAATTAGCTCGCCCATATGCTCTCGACACCAATTCTAGGTGGAATTAAGCTTGCCCCTATATAGCTGGCCATACATTTTGGTAATGTTCAGACTACAAACCAGAAACAAGAAGAGGCAGCACATCAGTAGTGATCCAGTTAGTAGGTTTTTGAGTCAGTCAATTAAAGGTGACATAACTATCACAGTTATAAGAGCCACAGGATGACTGTCCCTTGCAGGAGATAAATGCATGACCTCTCATAAGACCAATGAAGCGGTTGTTCACCTTTAAATTAATTTTTAATAACAAATAGTGATATTCTGAGACGATTTGCCATTAGTTTTCATTTTTTACTATTTGTTTTCAGTTTTTATTCAGCAGCTCTAAAGTTTGCAATTTTAGCAATCTGGGTGCTAGGGTCAAAATTCCCCTAGCAACCATGCATTGATTTGAATAAGAGACTGGAATATGGCTAGGACCTGCATAGAAAGATGAATAAAAAGTAGCAATAACAATACATTTGTATCTTTACAGAACATTTATTTTTTTAGATAGGGTCAGTGACATTTGAAAACTGGAAAGTGCCAGAGGAAAGAGGCAAATAATTCAAAAACTATAAAAAAAAAAAAAAAACGTAAATAAAATGATGAAAACCAACTGAAATGTTGCTTAGAATTAGCCATTCTATAACATACTAAAAGTGAACCAACCTTTAAAGGAAGCCCCTTTATAGCTGCATATTATCACTCCATTCTTCTACCATTTACTAAACTTATTGTGTGCAGCAACAATGGCACTTCTATAAATTAGGGACGCACTGAATCCAGGATTCGGTTCGGGCCGAGCAGATTCAGATTCGGCCGAATTAGGGGTGGGGAGGGAAATCAGGTGACTTTTTGTCACAAAACAAGGAAGTCAAATTTGTTCCCCTTCCCACCCCTAATTTGCATATGCAAATGAGGATTCGGTTCGGTAATCGGCCAAATCTTTCACAAAGGGTTCGGCCGAATCCAAAATGGTGGATTCGGTGCATCCCTACTATAAATACATATTTTATTTTATCCCAAAGAGGTAGCGGAGAGAACTAAACGCAAAGGAAAAAAGCACAGCGTACTCAAGGGTTAAAATTGTGTGCGAGCAGGGACCAGGCAAAAAAAGGAACATCCCCTATGTCTCCTTAAGAGCAGATGCAAAACAGTGTTGCTATTTACAGGGCACTTGGTGCAACATTAGATACAGAATCATATGAAAAATCACAAGTGTCGGTATAAACAGCACGTGTGCTGCGTTTAGAAGAAATTTCCCAAGCCTGCCTGGGAAATGTATAGCGAATTGAGCTCAAGTCATATCACACACTAATTGACTAATACAACCATTTTTCTGCCCAGGCTGTAACGCGGCATTCTGTTTGCTAATTCTAAAAGAGTTGCTACTGGGTTTCACACTACAGGTAGTCAACTAAATAGGCGTACACTAAATAGGCGCTGCAACTGCCGGGCCTGCCTAGGGCGCCTGCCCAGCATAGCCCGGCTCTGGTTTTTTTTGGGTACTTCGACCATCGACTACAAATCGAACGAGTCGAAGTAAAAATCGTTCGACTATTTGACCATTCGATAATCGAAGTACCGTCTCTTCAAAAAAAAAACTTTGACCCCCTACTTCGGCACTTTAAACCTACCGAGCTACAATGTTAGAAAGCTTATGGGGAAGATCCCCATAGGCTAAGCTTTTTTTGATCGAAGGAAAATCGTTCAATCGACGGATTAAAATCCAGGATTTTTCCTTTGATCGTTCGATCGAAGTATTTGCAGTAAATCCTTCGAATTCGATATTCGAAGTCGAAGGATTTTACTTCGATGGTCGAATATCGAGGGTTAATTAACCCTCGATATTCGACCCTTAGTAAATGTGCCCCCACATATGTTATAGAATGGCTTATTCTAAGCAACTTTTCAATTGGTCATCATTTATATTTTTATAGTTTTGGAATTATTTGCCTTCTGGCTCTTTCCAGCTTTCAAATGGAAAAAAAAAAAAGCATTATCAAGTTGGTCTTATGAGAGGTCATGCATTTATCTCCTGCAAGGGACAGTTATCCTATGGCTCTTATCACTGTGATAGTTGTGCAGCCATACACGGGCAAATAATGCTGCCGATATCGGTCGTTTAGACCAGTTTTGACAGCTAATCTGCCCGTGCATGGAGGCTTCTGAAGGGTCTTTCCGATCTATATCTGGACATGATATCGTTCGGGCGGTTTGATTTTTTTTCTCCCTACCGACCCATCGGAGCCCATTGCGCTCGCCCCCAATATAGCCCTTCCGTTAGTGGCATATCAGGGAAAAGATCCGCTCGTCTGGTGATGTCGCCAAACGAGCGGATCTTATAGTGTATATAGTATAGTAGTACCTTTAATAATCTGTATATTCATGGCCCTTAGTTCTGTACCTATGGGGATTTCTACAAGCATTAGAGCTGCACTTTCAGACCGTCTGGCAGATGTTGATGAGACTTAACATTAAAGCTTGTGCCTGTAGCACAATGTCTGCACATCCCATGGAACAGATGCAGGAAAAAAACTTATTCTGGTTTCTTTAATAGTTTTTAAATTGTTTGCCTTCATTGGACTCTTTACCAGCTTTCAAATGGGAGTCACTGACCCCATCTAAAAACAAGTGCAAATAGATTTTCTTTCTATTTAGGCCCTCTCTTATTGCCAGGGTAATTTGGACCTTAGTAAACAGACTGATGAGACTGCAAACTGGAGAGCTGCTAAATAAAAAGCTAAATAACTCAAACTACAAATAATAAAAAATAAAAACCAATAGCACATCCCAATATTACTCTAAATCAAACATTTAAAGGTAAACAACCACTTTAATCTCATGACGGGAGAACCTCTTCATGTACGATTGTAGTCCTTTACATACATATGAATAGGAAAGTAGTCTACACTGATCTACTGTGATAAATTGGAACAATAAAATGTTAAACCACTTTCCTTGAGGAGCAAAAGGGCAGTTCCTGAAAGGCATTTTGATTCTTTTAGCATTCACTCCTAAATGGTAATATCATGACAATTTGTCCTGCAGTCTATAGACAGGCTGCTCTGCTGAGAACACTATGGAAGAAACCTTTATTATGAACAAAAATAAAAGCTGAATAAGGCTTACTAAGTAGAATAAACTATGTAGCATTACAAGAAAGTTGGCAGCAGCCTCAAGAGTAACCCTATCCTTGTATGCTCATTATACTAAATGGCCAACAGGTTCAGACAGGCTGACCCAAACAACTGTATTCAGCATGGAGAATACATCATTAACAGCCATCAATAGTTACCAGACCATCTAAGGAACGGATACCAATAAGGTTTCAATGGATGTCACTCGTGTTTCAATGAGTGTTAAGTAATTGGCACAACTTGTAGTAGTGGTTTCAGGTTAAACACAAACCATTGTAAAATAAATGAACAAACCTGCCACTGGAAAAATAGACACAACAGATGTAGTAAGTATTCCACATATTTAAAAACGTAAGGAATGTGCATACTGGCTGGCCAAGCGTTCTTTATGTTCCAAAAAATTCAGCTTGAGTAAAGGATCTCCCCAGTAGTACCAAAAGCCATCAGGGTTCATGTCTAAGCGACAGCTGCTGTAACAATAAAATCAGCCATGGACCAGACCGTTGTTTGTGGGCACTGACTGTAGGGGGTATCATAGTTTGCATCTAGGACAACCAACTGTAGAAATAATATTGCTGCAGCAAAAAAAAAAAATTGTATTTAATCTACGAAAAGCAGGGGTTAAACGATAAAAAAATGTGAAATAGATTGTTAATTTACTCCTTTTTTTTTTTCTGCCCATAGACACATGACTTCCTGCCCATAGACTCACACATGCGTGTGCGCAACATTTCCATTGAATTGCTAGATCAATAGTATTCGGTAAATAGGTTAATATTATAAGAAGCATGTTGACCAGCAGGCAGCAGTCAAATGTCCTTCCGTAAATGTCAAAGTTCCCTATAGTACATAGTGGGAAATATAGTGCCTGAAGCTTACATAACATTAGGCGTATAATACTCCAGGGAGCAATACACTCTGGGTTACTATGGAATGTAGTGACAGGCAGAATTAAGCATTTGAACTACTGCGGGTTTCCATCCAATGGTAGCAACGGTCAAAACTCCCATGTGTGTCACTAGCTTTATGCTATAATAGACTGATTAGGCAGCCATACTAACTACTGGGTAATTTTAAATAGGGGAGTACAATGGGTTTTAGGGGACAGGTGAGCATTTGCAGGACTGGATGAACTTAGGTGCACACTGGGTGTCATTTATAAACACTGGGCCGCAACTTATGGCAACCAGTTTAGTTTCATAGTTCTACCCACAGCGGGCTGAAAAAAAGTGAATGATTGGTTGGTTTCTAAATAAGCACTAGTATTTTGCCTCACGTTGACTGAAACGAGTGGCAAAGGGTTAAATATTTATTGTAACTGGATAATGTTCTTTTGGGCAGGGCCTCTTGAATCAGTAATAATTTTGTATATAATCAGTTACAGTATATTTAGTGGATTTACCAATTTATTGCATTACCAGATGTTATTTTGTTATTATGAGTTTTTTTACCAGCGATTTAACATTGGCAGTAAAATGCCCAGCATGGCACTGCCCTAAACTGCAATATATTACAGTTATAATCTGTATTTCCTGAGTTTGCTATGGGTCAGGGTAGACGAGTCCCAAAGCAATTGAGATCCACCCCAGCGTTTAAATTCTACCTGCAATAAAACAATAAATCAAACAAGGTGCTTAATTCTTCGCAAACCAACTTTTCACAAAGTCACCTGACCTGACTTAATTTGGCCCTGAAAAAAGGTTTATAATATGTATTACACTATAAACCACTTGTTCCCAAAAGGCAAGAGCACAAAAGAAAAAAAAAGAAAAATGCAGGAACTATCTCCCCCTCTCGTGTGACAGTGAGTCCAATTTACTTTCACCCAGCACAAAGGTCTTTTGTTTCCATAATGCAGGTGGGAACAGTGAAGGCTTATTAAAAAATCCAAGAAACTGAAACAGCTTTTGTGAAAGACAGGTTGTGTCTGTGGAAAAACAGGTCACGTGGATGGGGTTTATCAGCTTCTGCTGGGAAAGTTCACTGATTTAGCTGCTGTGCTTGGCCACAAACATTCACTCTCACAAAATCAAACTGAACGAAACAGCAAATCAACCCAAAGAGAAGACTTCTATTGTTCCGGTCACAATGAAATGCCAATATTTTGTTCATGCAATTGTCGAGGCTCAAGGGGGGGGGGGGAAGAGTTATGTTTTAATAAATAATCTGCCTGAGGTTTCAAGCACCTTTGTGTGGATGCTAGGGAATCTGACAAATCCCATAACTGTACAATGTAAGTTACATGCATCCAGAATCAGATTCAGATACATTCATATTAACTGTATAAATAAAATCACTTGGTCTGTCAGTCATACCAAAATCACAGGCATGCAGTTAGCAGTCGGACAATTGCAAGAATAGGCCAGACATTCATATGACTATGTTTTGCTTCATTTGTAAATGTTTAAATGCAGAAGAGCAAAAAGCCGTACCCTGTGGAACTGCGTGTGTTCCATGCATACAAAGCAATTTTTTGAAAGGGAAATAAAAATTGTTTGCATAAACAGTCACCTTATAAGAATCTAGCTGTCAGCTATAAAAACTGCCATGCTGATTATTTGGATAGCAGAGGACACATGAGATTCATAAAACATCCATCATCGCCCACTCCTTCATAACAATGGCGCCATTTCAGCCAAAGCTTTCTCAGCGAAACTGATAGGAGCAGCAATCCATCAGCATGGCAGCAATATAAAAGATCATACTCTGAAGTTTGCCATTATAAAAAAGCCCATAGGGTGGGAGACTTGTGCCCATTCACTTGATGTGCAGTGGAATAAGCAGAAATTGACACTACAAGGGGGGTGCAGAGCCATAGGTAACTAGGGATGCACGGAATCCAGGATTCGGTTCGGGATTCTGCCTTTTTCAGTAGGATTCAGGGGTTCGGCTGAATCCAAAATAGTGTATTCGGTGCAACCCTATAGGTAATTGGGCTGGCAGATGAACCCACAAAGGGGCTTTATTCAGGACATCAATGGGTTCTTGGCTCATATGCATTACTGCCCTGCAGTTTGACTATTCAAACTGATAGGAAGGGGATCTGCATTCACGCACAACACATAATAAAGGTAGGCTGCTGAATAGCTGAGTGGCCATCTTGCTTTTGTGAAACAGGCCAGACAAATAAACTGCACAAGAAGAGCGAGGAAGGCCAAGAACCCCAGTATTTCCTGACAGGGGAGGCACCCGGACACACACACACACACACTGACAGGTCCAGAGGCTCAGAGGATTTGCAGCTCACAGCTTCACACTGAGATGTTGGTTTCTCAGGACGGCCTACACACTAAGACAGACAGTCAGTTTGAATTGGACTGACCATCTCACTCACTGTACACAGGACAAGCACACAGGAGATGAAGGAACTGACACAGGCAATGGCGTGAGGTGTGCACCATGTGACCCATCTCTGGCTTTTGGAGGGAAATGCTACTCAGCAACTTAAATCAGATGTTTTCACCTTAGTTTTGTGTAATCTAGTTCTCTGTGACCAAGTCCGATTTTATAAGGGAAAATGTCTTTTCCTTTCTGTGCCTTTAATAACATTATATTTTCCCAATGGAGCAAGTGATAAGTAACGTGAAAGCCAAGTTCTTTCTCAGTCTAAGCAAACCTAGTCTGTTTTCTTAAATAAATGAGGCAATACAGACATGTTCTTCCCCCTGACATTTGATTTTAAGTCTAAGGGCTCTTAGGCAGTCAGTTTTAATGAATTCCACCACAAGAGAGCACAGGAATAAACGCAATCATTATTTTGAAGGGGCCTGTATGTACGCAGGCGCATATAAGCACAGCATGCAGGTGGAACTCTTATCTTGCATTCCATCTGCGTTTGGTGCTTAAGGTGGCCATAGACGCAAAGATCCTATCGTACGAATCGAGGACCGCGTGTGAAGAGTCCCGTCATTTTTCGGAGCCCACTGTGCTCTCATCGTAACCCAATCGTTCGGCCATAGGGCCGAACGTTCAGATTACCCCCGATACAGCCATGCCCGTTGCATGACGGGGAAAGATTGGCATATCGGGGAAAGATTGACTCGTTTGGCGATGTCGCCAAACGAGCAGATCTTTGAGTCTATGGCCACCGAACATGTGTGAGTACAGCCCGGTTAAAAGTTAAACATAGCATTTCGTCCCGTGCTCCCCAGCGGTGGAAAGCATTAATAAGGACCACAGTGTGAAACTCTAATCAGCAAGCCCTAAAGTCTCCAGCTAGGGTTGCCATCTGATCTGCAAAAATGATGCTTGAAACCAATGTTATTTATAGGGGAAAAAATGTATATATACATATGGGTCAATATTTTTTTTTTTTTTTCAGAAAAGGTGGCAACCCTATTTCCAGCAGATGGCAATTACAATTAAGATTGTCAAGTTTGAGAAAGACACTATACAGCACCAGTAATGTTGGCTATTTGGGCTGGGAAATCCTAAGGGGCTATTGCAACCCCCCTCGCGGAGGAGGCTAACTGGAGATAGCATTTATGTGTGGGGGGGCTGCCTTCCTACACATCAGGTATCACTTAGAGAACTTGCTTGACAAAGAGCGGAGTGCCACTCGAAACGTTGCACGATGTTGCTGTCCAAATAAGAATAAAGACGGTTTTATTGAAAAGGGAGTGCTGTCTACTGGATGGAATTTGTATACCCTGGAGCAGCCGTTGTGAATAGGCTACTAGACGTGCACCCAATATCATATTTGGGCAGAAAAGTGAGTGCGGTCTGTTTTGCTTTTTTATCACTTAGAGAACTTGACAGGTCTTATTTCAACCAGATCTACTAAGTAACTGTGACAGATTTAATAAGGATAATCTTACTAAAACCATAAACAGCAACAGAACTGGGCAAAACAGGTTATTAAAAACAGCACTTCAGAGTAAAACGTATAAATATTTTTTCCGGGCACTAAACTGTAATAGTGCCTAAAGGTGGCGTTATTGCTGCTGCCGGGATAGAATAGATAGAAGGGATAGAAGCAGTAAGTTAACAGGAGGCCAGATCTGGAAAAGAAACCACTGCCAGGAAATTCACGACCATCAGAAAGCCGCTTAGTAGCTTCTATGAGATGAGGGTAGTTACAGTTGTATCACATCACAAGGAACATGTTACAAAAACAGGAAAGCAAACAATAACGCTTGGTATAGCAGCTTGCTGAAAAGCACAAAAACAAATGAATAAATAAGCAAAACTGTATCACATTTCTTTTCCATATAAACGGTCAGCAAATATGCCCCGACAGCCACCACATTGCTCTCATAACAGCATCATCACCTGGTTCAATAGTAATCTACGTCAAAACAAAATACTTCAGTATACACAAAGATTTATGACTAGATGACACCTGCAGTTTATACTCTACAAATTTTGGCATCTGAAAAGAAAGAAGCATCTAGTTCAGGGACAGACAGAGGATGATAAAAGATGTATGGAGCACTAAGTACTGGAAAAGAAACTGTACAAATTGTATACACCTCTCAACCCAATAGAATTCATTCTGAACAACCGCTGGACTGTCCACTGTACAACAGAACACCACAATGTGACTGGGCATATTCTGAAAAATGCCATCTGCATTCCCTGTCATCATTTCACTCTCTGCATGGATGGTACAAATCAGTAGGACCGCCAATGTACCTTATTGCCTTGCAAAAACATTATTATTAAGTGCCTGACTTGAGGGTATAACATTGCTACATCATGGAAGTATTTGGAATATTCACGCTCCGTACTATACTGTCTCTTGGAAAAGAAAAAATTGTTGCGCAGAATCCTCGTACAGTAGCGCTGCTACTCAGCACAGAGGAGCATATACTCTCTGGATAGATCTTTATGTAGCTGAGGCAGCAAAAGCAAAGAGCAGATGGAGGTATGAACACAGATGCTGTCCTCTTTTTTTTCAGCCTGACATACATGCTGACCAGAAAAGAAACATGAATAAAGCAGTTTTTTTAATCCAAATGTATGCCCAATCCTTTAATCCTGCACAATGTAACAGAAACAGTATTTTATATCCAAAGGGATTTGGGCATAAAATAACCTGCTTTGATTCTGAGTTACTTTGTTTACATCCTGAAACATGGTGGGCAGTTTCCTCCCAAATAACTAGCAGTGTCAGTATTGGGGGGATTCCCACTCTTCCTCTCTAAATTGGTTTAGAGAAGCTGTGCATAAAGATCTAATTCGGATTTTCTACTTAGGCTGACCTACTGTACTGTTCATGCAAACATTCACTAGTGGCATACATTATCTGCAAAATATTTCATGATATCGGCTGTTTGAAAACAAATCAGGTTACTAGCACATTCCTCCTGCTTTGGTTTATTTTACAACATTTACCAATAGTTATTGCTAAAACTACCTTTTTTGTGTACTGATGATGCATTGATGAGAGGAACAACACAGAAAGGCTCAACTTGATGGACAGTTGGTTTTTCAACCATGATTAACTGCGTAACTCTAACAGGGGAGCGCAGGAAGGAACGCACACAGCTAAAATGGTCCTGTACGAATACAGGTACATGTAAGCACCCAACGCAACATGTTGCATTCCACCTGGATTGGGCACTTACATGCTCCTCTGTCAGTACAGGCCCCTTTAAATGAATCAGATGCATTCCATTATGTGTTCCCCTGTGGCTATGCGCATTAAAACAGGGGAGCACAGGTTTCATTGTTCGTCAGTATGAGCCCAAAATTTGCATTTCTGTGTTCTATGTTAATAAATGATAACTGTGTCTGCCTGCATTTAATTAAGCTGTGGTCACCAGATACTCACTTCAAGTCAAACACAAATGATCAACTGGTGACTTGTTACTACAGGTTCTTAGACTTGATGTTGTAAAGGGGTTTACAAAAACATGCCCTTTAAAAAAAATTTAAACTAATAAATTGGGTGGGATTTCCCTGCTAAAGTAAATAAACACTATAATCCAGCCAAACCTGAACCCATACAAACTCTGACTAGATTTCACTATAGGCATTTGTACAAGCTTTAGGCCAATTCTTTTCAATGCAGGCAGAGAAATGCCAGAGGAGAAACTGCGTATGTTGCTTGATGCTGCCTTTGTCTTTTAGCAATGAATGGAATGGCCCGCACCTCTCATTGTGCATATTTTGGGTCTGAATTGCTCAAGTGGTGGATGCCATTCCTACTACTGCTCAAAGACTGGGCTCTGTTGGGCAGTATTTGAGTCTTCACAACTGGCTTTTTCCCCCTTGGTCTGACAAACAATTTGACTAGAATTGCCAGCAGCACAAATGCCAATCAGAATTTAATTGCCACAATCACTGTACCATGTCTATAAAGAAAATATTTTACACATCATTACTAGTGTCATTAAAGAACTGAGAAACACAAAATGTGTGTGCTCAATGTTCAACCTGCATTGATTAGCTTTGAGAAGCACATGACCAGCATATCTGTTCCACGTCCCATTCTATACATTGAGCCGTTTCATACACAGTGCATGTCACAGAAATGCTACAAAAAAAACCCCAAAAAAACTGCTGTTGTTTGTTTGTTATATCATGTAGAATGTGGATTGCTTCTATGAATCCATCTGATAACCAAAACGGATTGCTCTGCACAGCTACTTATGACACCCAAGCAAGAGCAATTGTTGGTGAAATAGCTGTTGGCATCAGTAGGAAGTGCATGCTGCTAATTATATTTGTTAAATTATTTTGTGTGAAATTGTCCTTAATTGGTGACATTCCTGCTTTTTGTAAAAGTTTATTCAGCTGTGACAAACTACTCCCTTTCTACAGCCTAAGTAATAGATAATACTACTTAAAAAATAATGTTAATGGATCTCATATAGGGCATAATTTCACAAACTCACCCCTCCAAAACAATGAATACAGGCAGTAAACCTAGCTTCCACTTACATGCACAAATGCAAAGGAATGCACAGGACATGGGGAGGCCCATTTATCAAAGGTCAAATTTTGAATACTCACAATTTGGCTGGGACATTATTTAAGAAGAAATATGAATGTCTAATATTGATCGAATGGTTCCGACCCAAAAATTTGAATTGTATTTGATTCATATTCAATTCGTAACAAATCAAGTTTTGAATGTCAGCAAGGCTATTAAAATCTCCAAATAGCCTGGCAGGTTTTAGGTGGCAAATATTAGAATTAGGACTGTTTCCATGTTCAATTATAAATTTTGAATGTGAGAGTCATCACATCATGAATAGGGGGATTAAAATTTGAATGTGTGAATTTTGAAACTCGAAAATTCTAATTCTAATTTACTATTCGAACCTTGATTAATCAGCCCATCAATCTCTGTATAACGACAGAATATGTCCCAACCATCTGTCAAACTGTTTTTGTTATGAAAAGTACAGAAGAATAAAGGAATGTAAAAGAAAAAAAAGGAAGAAAAAAAACCAATAATGCATATTTACTCTATAAACCTTAGGATTCAATGAAAATTATTTACGTTTCAATGGGTTTTCATTGTTTATTCTGTAACCTGTTAATCCAAAATCCAACATGGAAAGTTCTGGCAGCAGAGAGGTAAAGTCAGGAGAACAGCCCTTGAAATTGGCAGTAAAACTTTCTTGTATGAAGCCTCTTCGAACCTTAACAAAGGAATTATAATTGCAGGTGGTCCAAGCCTTTAACGTTTGATCTTTCCTTAGGCCTTTAACTCATGCACTGGTTCTTAATCACGCAGATCCTTCAAGTCCTACTGGCTGAGCTCGTTCACGGCTTCCCACCCCATGACCTGTCTTTCCTCTTTCAAGTTTAAAACATATTACTAATCTCCAGTTTCCTCTTATGCTGCAGCCTTTTCAGGTTTTAATTTGTGACCTTTGCAGTACAAGTCAGATACAAAAGGGCTACCCCTTGTGGATGGCAACACAAAAATTGTATTCTTGAAAATAAATAAAAACAAATTAAACATAGTGCTGGGAAAAGTAAGATCTTATTTAAAAACCTCAAGTAACAGGTGAAAATCATAAGAGGGAAGGAAAAACAGGCGAGTTCAGGGAAGGGACACACTAAAACTCAGGGAAGAAAAAGAACAGGTCATAAAACATCGCATAATAGATTTCTTCAAGCAGAGACCAAACAGCAAGGAAAATAAGCTGCCGCTAAAAATGCTTGTTTCCTTTCTAACTTGGAATCCCAGTAACAGGGAATTACCTGAATATTACAACAGACAACAGAAAGAGGAAAATACCTTTTGGCAAAACAAAAGACAAGTATTAAAAGAATTTTGGATGTATTGCTCCTCAGTAGTGCTGGGCGAATCTGACCAGTTTCGCCAAAATTCTCCAAAATGCATTAAAGTCTAGTACGGGTAGGACTACACGGACGTTTTTGGCGCGATCCGACGCGCTGTGACAAATAGCATGCGACAGAAATAAGGTAAGAGACAGAAATGTCAGAAATCAGCATTGATCTGATGCGGCACGCCTGTTGGATGCAGACGCATGCGTATTGTAGCAGAGCGTCAGATCGCGCCAGTATAGTCCTACCCTTACTGTTGTGTTATGTGGCACGTCAAATTTTTTTTCACCCATTGAAGTCTATGGGCGTCATTTTTGAGGGGAAACACAACGTAAATTTTGCTCATCACTACTCCTCAGTAGAAACACCAGCAACTAATGAACTTGGATGTCCCCAGACCTATATTTTGTTTAAGGTGAATTAGCTATACAAGGGATCCCCAACCTTTTTTACCCATAAGCAGCAATCAGATTTAAAAACAAAACAAAAAAAGTTGGGGAGCAACGAGAGCATGAAAATGTTCTTGGGTGGTGCAAAATAAATAAATAAATAAGTGCTATGATTGGCCACTTGGTAGCCCGTATGTGGACTGGCAGCCTACAGGAGGCTCTGTTTGGCAGTACACCTGGTTTTAATTTATCCAAAACTTCCCTCCAAGCCTGGAATTCCAAAATAATCACCTGCTTTGAGGCCACTGGGAGCAACATCCAAGGGGTCGGCGAGCAACATGTTGCTCATGAGTCACTGGTTGTGGGATCACTGGGCTATACCATAGCATCATCATGGGTGATACACCACAGAAAGGGTCCGCTGCTTAACTGTGTTGCAGGTAAAAATCACAAATTGTCTCCAGAAGCAACGTCAGCAGTTTGGAGCTTTACAACAGGGATTCACCAATTGAATCTGGAGCAATGAAAATGGAGCAATTAAGGAATTGCGAGAGGCATGTGTCTATAAAAGTTCAACGCAGAAGTTGGAAGCTGGCATTTTGAAGATCGAGTGCAGGGAGAGCAGTCAGAAGAGCTCAACCCGCAGCCACCAGCGACCCGGAGAAAGAGGTGCGGGCCAGTCAGAACCCACCCGATCCATAGATAAACACACGGGTATTGGGCCAGCCCGCACATCACTACTGGCCACAGAAAAATGCACCCACTTTCCATTCATTTGTATGGGATTTTTAGAAGTCTTTTTATCAAATGGTGAACTCCATTGATTAATATACTTTTAAAAATCCCATAGGAATGAATAGAAAGTGGGTGGGTTTTCTGTGACAAGTACTAATCTCACTTTTTGCTAATTCTGACCCTTTATGCAAGATTTAGGTACTACAGTAAAAAACACAGTTACATTTAGCCAGGCTCTGAACGGTACAGACAATAGCAAAGTAAATTAGCCCTTATGTTGTGATATGCAATTTTAGGATGTGGTTAGCAAGTCAAACTTATTTCACCAAGGAAGCATAGACTAATTTTCCACTCAGTTAGCAGACAAAGTACTTTTGGGTGGGGGGGGCGTAAATGCTTCTGAAATAAAAAGGGATATTAAGGTCAGGATTTAGATTCCCATAAAAGTAAAAGGCATCATTGTCATGGATGGGCTGTTGCGTTTTACTTGCACAGATAAGTGTTTGTCATGCTCTCATCTCAAGCAATAAATAAATGAATAAATAAATAATTGAGAGCATCTGGGAAAGAAAGAGATGTTACAGGCTGTAATGTTCAATGTATAGAGTGCCAAAAAATTCAGCAGCTCAGAGCTATAACAGATGCAACTGTGAAGGGTGTACTGCTGAATGCATTCAACATGAATTCTCTATACAGGTATGGGTTCTGTTAACCAAAAAGCTGCAAGGCCATCTCCCATAGATTTCCTTATAATTAAATCATTCACATTTAAAAAAAAAATTTCTTTTACTCTACAGTATAATAATAATAATAATAATAATAATAATAATAATAATAATAATAATAATAAAACAGTACCTTGAGCTTGATCATAACTAAGATATAATGAATCTTTATTGGAAGCAAAACAATCCTATTGGGCTTAATTGATGTTTAATTTTTTTTGTAGACTTAAAAAGGGCACCTGTTGGGCAAAAATATTATCCCCAACCAAAGGTGAGGGTTAATCGAGCATGCACTCCAGTCATTTTTTTTTTTTTTTTGCCAGTGCTCCCTCCTGGCGCATGAAAGCGCCGAACGCAGGTAAAATGCAACATGCTCCGTCCCAAACTGCGTTCGGCGCTTACATGCGTCTGTGTGAGTACAGCCCCATTGAAAAGAATTCAGTGCATCTACTCCTGCACTCCCCTGCGGCTGAACGCATGAAACCGGAACGCAGGTAAAAAACGCTCGTCTGTAAGAGCCCTGAATGCAGTATCCACTGTATAACCAAAGAAAGTTTTTCTAATCAGGGAACAGAATGCAATTGGGATCGGAAACCCGTGGCTCACTAGATGTCACTGACCCGAGTACAAAAAGTTCATGTTTGTTGCTAAAGTTCTAGCTCAAGAGTAGGTGACCACAGGAATGGAGGGAGAAGTTAAATAACACCTGGAAGAGCACAGTTTGCCAAATTCTAGCCAAAAAGAAAGCAAGCAACTTTACAAGATTTCAAACTATAAAGTTAAGAGAAATACAGTGTCAAATTTCAGATGCAGAGGTAGCGCACAAGAAATAATAACTGTATTGCAATGCAAACAAATCCCAACTGTTTTTTACACTCTGGTGGTGCAGGTTGCCACAAGCTTTGTTGGACTCCATATCCACTGGTGTTTAAAATACCCCACATGGCAAATTGCTAGTTTAAAGGTTTTCCCCACTACATGACAACAAATGTGACAATTGCTCTTAGCCTGCTCTGTGGGATTGGACCCAGAGATGGGAACATCAATAGAGAAGGCAGTAGCCCCTCACTTACTTGCTCACTGTATGATATGAATTATTAAGCAGTATTATTTAAGCCATAACTTCCATTGTAATTGACTACAAACTCATAAAGGGGCTTTTCAAAGTCCAATCAAGTTCCGTGTTCCTGTCTCTGGTGTTTCAGTCTGGCAGCTCAGTAATCCATGTGCAGAATTGGAACCATTGACTACATGAGTTGATACATTTCTTCACGGCCTCTGTGGAATATTAGCAACTACTGTATCAATTATAGAACAGGCGCCCATAATGAAACTCTAGGATTGAGCACAGCAGGGCCAAAGATAAGAAATATATTAGGGATGCAACGGATCCAGGATTCGGTTCAAGATTCGGCCTTTTTCAGCAGGATTCGGCAGAATCCTTCTGCCCGGCCGAATCTGAATTTGCATATGCAAATTAGGGGCAAGGAGGGAAAGCGCGTGACTTTTTTCACAAAACAAGGAAGTAAAAAATGTTTGCAAATATATGCAAATAAGGATTCGGTTCGGTATTCGGCAGAGTCTTTCATGAAGGATTCGTGGGTTCGGCCGAATCCAAAATAGTGGATTCAGTGCATGCCTAAAATATATTGACTAATATATAATTTAAAACATTTTTCAACATTAGACAAAAAAGATTACAAATAAAAATAAACTTAAAAAGTCTTTTTCTAATGAACTAACCTGAAAACAACTGAAAAGTGTTGAAAGGTAACTGGAAAAATAGCATGCATTTTTAAGGGGTCTTGTTCCATTTTAAAGGAACTATGACACCAATTTGATATTTCTGCAAAATGCACTGTGCAAAGCTAAACAGCGATCATCAGTTCAATCTGCACATCTGAACACAGGAGACAGCTGAAAACTTAGCGTGCTGCACATCTTTAAGCTGATCATAGAAACAAAGATCCGATCGTATGAATCGAGGATTCGTACGATTTTCGGACCGTGTGTGGAGTGTCCACTTTTTTTGTCCCACGGAGATTGGTCGTTTGGTCGATCGGACAGGTTAAAAGATTTCTGTCGGCTGCTGATAATATCTCTGCATGTATTGCCAATCTGACGATTTTCAGTGGGAGACGATCACTAGCTTTGGTCGGACATAGATATAGTACAGTTGCTGTCAGGGGCAGAACATCGGCTCATCTGTTCTTTTACTACTTTATTTGATCGGAATTGTTAGTGCCAGGTCGGAAGATGGGGAAGTCTGATCGTTCGAAGATTCGAGCGATCGGATCTTTGCATCTATGGCCAGCTTTAGACTCACACAACTTAACCAAGTCATACACTTCAAGATCTGCATGTGTTTAAGATGCATCTATTAAGATAATGCACTGGCCAATAAGCTGCAGACTCAAGCTAGCCATATATGCAAAGATAAAGTCGTATGTGGATTGTCCCAACATTTTTCGTACCATGGCGATTGGTCATTAAAGCTGGCCATAGACTCAAAGATCCGCTAGTTTGGCGACATCGCCAAATGAGCGGATCTTTCCCCGATATGCCACTAACGGCATGTCTATATCGGGGGTAATTAGAACGTTTGGCCGTATGGTCGAATGATCGAATTACGATACGCCAAGGGGCTCTGACGGGTCGGTCGGGTAAAAATCAAACCTTCCCGATCGATATCGTACCCAGATATTGATCGGGAAGACCCGTTGGAAGCCCCCATACACGGGCAGATCAGCTGTCAAATTAGTCTAAATGACCGATATCTGCCGCTTTATCTGCCCGTGTATGGCCACCTAGTCGCACAGGTTACAAGATTTATGTTGGCTAACAAAAATAAATCTGCATTGATTGCTTATATGAGAATATCCTTCTTACTGTCACTACTGTTTGTCAGACATAACTTTTGTACTATTGTTCTTTTTACTACTTTATTCAATCTGAATGGTTAGTTTTAGGTTGGAATGATCATCCATTAGACATGAGGATAAAATCTGCACGTCTATGGTCGGCTTCATCCTGGAGCAAGGATCCCCAACCTTTAGAACCTGTGAGCAACATTCAGAAGTAAAAGGAGTTGGGGAGCAACACAAGCATGAAAAATGATATTGGGGTGCCAAACAAGTGCTGTGATTGGCCATTTTTAGCCCTTATGTACATTGTCAACCTACATTGAGGCTCTCTTTGGCAGTACACCTGGTTTTTATACAACCAAAACTTGCCTCCAAGCCTGGAATTCAAAAAAAGCACCTACTTTGAGACAACTGGGAGCAACATCCAAGGGGTTGGAGAGCAACATGTTGCTCACGAGCTACTGGTTGGGGATCACTGTGCCTGGAAGAACCAAGTGTAGGGCCAGCTTTACTGATCACATAGCACAGACTACATTTATTTGAAACCCATTTGATAAAGCTATGGCATTGTGTTTGGAGAAGTGCAAATAGAGAGTGTCAGTGCACAGACTGTTTATTTCAAAGGGTGGTGCTTGAGCCCTCAGGCAAAAGTACAATGTACATTCCATTTTTAAAAATCACATGGCAGTCGATGTTTACAGGTGTCTGTATCACTTTATCCTCTTCTGGGAAAATGACTGTGTGCTACACTGGCCATACAAATGCAGATTTTCCGCTGTATGCACATTGACGGAGCATGCGTAGCCCTTTACAAAACAACTGATCGAACCAAACAATATCCTACCATTTTTTACCAGGCAATGTGAAAAAACAGGCCTGGCTGTACTTAGCCACATGATCAGCTCAGCCCATAAACAAGCAGCTATGGGCAGGGACGGGGCAGAAAAAGGTCAGAATCCTTCAGTAGCCAGTGATACAGCAAGACCAGCAAATTGCCAGCATGTACATGTGTGCAGCAAGGGACTGGAAGGCAGGGAATTCTAAGCAGAAAACAAAGAGCCATTTGGAGGTTGTGTTGTGATGACACTGCACAATGGTGCGGTTTGGCTTGTCTCAAGGCAGAGTCTGTGCATCAGTGCTTGTTTTAAAGTAATTGTTCAGTTTAAAAATAAAAACTGGGTAAACAGATAGGATGTGCAAAATAAAAAATGTTTGTTATATAGTTAGTTATCCAAAAATGTAATGTATAAAGGCTGGAGTGACTGGATGGGTAACATAATAAACAGAACACTACTTCCTGCTTTGCAGCTCTCTTGCTTTCCACTGAGGGGGGGCATATGGGTCATAACTGTTCGCTGCTGAATGCTGAGGATTAATTGCAAACTCGCTGAACAGTTATGTCCAATGTGGCTCCCCTTAAAAGTCGCTGACTAACTCAGAGTTAGAGAGCTGCAAAGCAAGTAGTGGTGTTCTGACTATTATGTTAGACATCCAGTCACTCCAGCCTTTATACTTTACATTTTGGACTAACTATTTTGGAAACAATTTTTTATTTTGCACAGCCTATTAAGCAGTTTTTATTTTTACACTGAACTGTTTCTTTAAATACATATGCACACGTTAAACATGGAGGTACGTGTGGAATGAGATGCAACTACATACAGCCAGCACATTCTCCAGTTGTATTTTTTGCTATCATTTATTACTTTTTCCACTTGCCTTGCAACTATTTACCACTTGTATTAAAGCTGTGGCTGCTGGGCAATGTATCAACTAATGCTTCATAATGGAACAATTTAGAATGTCATACCTCCCAACTGCCTTTTTCGGAGGGACAGCCCTTCTTTTGACAGCTCAACCTGTAGTCCCTTATTTGTACTTGAAAGTCCCTATTTTCTCTGCACTGAACAGCCAGAAAAAGAAACAAAGTTTCTCACTTAATTGGCTTTTAGCAGAGAGCACAGAACAGGTAACAGGTGCAAATAAGATACTTTGTAACAATTTTGAGACACAAAAAAACTGTTTAGATAAGGAGAATTATTTTAAAACTTTCAGAACCTGACAAATTTTGTAAAATTAACATGGTAATTAAGGGGTGTGGCCACAGAAAGGGCATGGTCAAAAATAATTTTTTTTGGGCGGTCACGGAAAAGCCTTTGTACATGAGCAAAAAAAATCCATCCTGATAACGACCCTCTCTGATCGAAACTCATAGATGTAATTATGGAGGAATACATTTTCTAGTACATTTTTTCATTTTTTGAATGTTTTTGAGTGCTTTCTATGATGGAATAATATTAATAATGGTGAGCACCCTGCCAGTGAGATTTTGGAATTTGAGGATTTTTTTAGGGGGTCATGGAAAAGTCTTTATACATGAGGGGAAAACGTTGAGAAAGGCAATAGCACCATTACCCTTAAGTGATGTAAACCAAAGATTCTGCGTTTTCAAGCTACATGTAACTTTATGGGACAACACATTGCCTAGCAACTTGTGGTGTCAATTGTGGCTGCCACTCAAAAGGGTTAATGTCATAAATATATAAAAAAAAAATCAACTTGTATTCAAAAGTGCAACAAGAAAAAAAAAATGGAATTGCTTTTTGAGTATCACTTTTCGAAAGGAAATATATCCCACAGGACAGTGGTGGGACTGTGCCAAAGTTTAGTTTGTGTTGCAGGTACTGAGATTCAAAAAAGGTTAACTTTTAATGAGAATCTTTCAGGACCTGGGGTTTTCTGGATAACAGATCTTTCTGTAATTTGGATCTTCATACCTTAAGTTTACTAGAAAGTCATGTAAACATTAACTAAACCCAATAGGCTGGTTTTGCTTCCAGTTAGGATTAATTAAATCTTAGTTTGGATCAAGAACAAGGTACTTCTTAAGGGCTAGTCCACACGGGGAGATAGCGACGCGTTTGCGGTCGCGGCGACAAAGCGCCGCGACAGTCGCCGCGACCGGCGCAGGCGACAGTTTTGTATGGGCGCCTATGTAAAAACGCCTGTGCTAACCACACGAGGCGATGCGCTTTTCAACAGTCGCCTGAAAAAGCCTGGCGAGGCATTTTCAGGCGACTGTTGAAAAGCGCATCGCCTCGTGTGGTTAGCACAGGCGTTTTTACATAGGCGCCCATACAAAACTGTCGCCTGCGCCGGTCGCGGCGACTGTCGCGGCGCTTTGTCGCCGCGACCGCAAACGCGTCGCTATCTCCCCGTGTGGAATAGCCCTTATTAGTACAGAGAAAAAGGTAATTATTGTTTTAAATTTGGATAAATTTATGGAGTCTATGGGACGGCCTTTTTTCCCGGATAACACGTTTCTGGATAATGGATCCCATACCTGTACTTCTATAAAAGGTAAATATGAGATGTCGTAAGAAAGGTAAAGATACCCTTTATTTAGACCTCTTCAAAGCAAAACTTGTGGTAGAAAGAAATCTTCTCCACAGGATTCCGGTAAATGAAATCATATGGCTCAACCACAAGACTGGCTCAGAAATCATGCACATGCAACCTTGCCGTTACCGTATATTTGACATGCTATTTTCTATAACGGATTCCTAGATATTTCTTTGTTACTTGTGATATGTAACGAGAGAGTTCTATTGCAGCCACTGCAAGCCTATAGCAATGATGAAATTCCACATTGTTTATCGTTAAATATTTCCTTGTGGGATGCTGTCCTCTGCACTTAATTCAAGGAATTCACTTGGGTTTCCTATGAGTAGAAAGCAATGTTAGCAGACTAAATATGCTTTTATGTTGATAAGCATGGATGTGATAAAGGATAAAAGACTTAAAGGGGAACTAAGATCAAGATAAAATTACAGATCAGCTTCACAAGCTATGGAAAAAAACAAACAGAACCTAGTGCGATATTGTTAACATTCAGTGCAGTCACCAGTGGGTTACAAAACAAATCTGTATGTCTTAAACCATAGAAAGCCTATGCACAGATATTTCTTGTGTGTTCCAAAGTGTTTTAGTGGTTTTTACAAAGTGCTATCTGCAAAATAAAACTATAATTAAATAAAACAAAGTGTTTAAAGAACTTTTTTTCAAACGGTAGAGTGAAGCTGCATTGGGGTTGTTTTTTTCCATAGCCTGTGGCGCTGACCTATAATTTTATCTTAATTTGGTGATCCAGTGGAGGAACTGGGAAAAAAATTGAGGGGTTGCTTTCCCTTTAATCTAGCGAATTTTGTTAGTTTTGAAATTTTAAGTCTGCTATACTTAAAGGGGAACTAAACCAGTTTATGAAACAAATTTGAACATCATTAAAAATTGAGGTAACAAATTGCAGGAGATGCTTATTCTGTTGCATTCTAGGATCAACCTATAGGTAAACCAGGCCATAGGTGGTACTGCAAGTAGTTAATAACTGCAGTCACTTTAGAATTAAGAATTTATGAGAGTTTTTTTTTACTCTAATAAATTCAAATATACTCAAACTCATATGGGAGGTTATTTATCAAAAAATTATTATGAAAAAACATCTAAAATTCAATTGAATGGAAACGATCCGAAAATTTTTTGGTATTCGAATCAAATACCAGTGAAACTCGAATCGCATTTTCCTCCAAAAACACTTGAATGTCAGGAAGGCTATTAATATGGGACAACGGACCTCTGCCGTTGACTTGTAAATGAATTCACCAGGTTTTAGGTGGCGCATATACAAATTAGAGCAGTTTCCAAAGTCAAGGTGTGATAAATCTCACATTCAAATTGGGGGATTAAAATTCGAATTTGTGAAAAAAAAAAATTCAAAAATTAGAATTCAAATTTTCATTTACTATTAGACCCTTAATAAATCTAACCATTCAAATCACTGAATTTGGAGGTGAAGATCAGTTATGATTCCTGCTGAATAAAATGTTTAAAATAATCAGGTGGCAAAAAAAATTTTTTATCAATGTATATTTTATTTTACAATCTGCAAAATAGTACAGTGTATGGGGCAGATTTACTGAAGGGCAAAGTGGCCGTTGAAAGCAAAAATTCAGCAGAAATCCAATGCAAATTTTACAGAATTCAGAGTTTCCTTCAACATCTTAAGGCATACACGGGCCGATAAAAGCTGCAATCTCGATCCAGCAGGTTAAAAAACCCAGTTCGATCGCAGTCGCATCTATACGTGTATGCAGTCCCACGATCCGACAGCCCGTATTGGATCCATTATGATAGGGCCCACTTCAATGTGGGCATATCAGGAAGAGTTCCGCTCATTTGGCAACATCTATGCGTGTATGCGGTCCCACGATCCGACAGCCCGTATCGGATCCATTATGATAGGGACCGCTTCAATGTGGGCATATCAGGAAGAGATCCGCTCATTTGGCAACATCGCTAAACGAGCGGATCTCTACGTCTATGGCCACCTTTAGACCTGGCGTATGTCAGTGACATCGTATTCTGTATGCTGACAAGTCATAAAAGTTCTAAAAAACGCTGGTGTTTTTTCATATTTTAAAGCGGGATCGTCTTCCAAAGTTCTAACTATTGAAAATGTTTGTGTTAATTTTTTTTTAACAATTACAGGGGCATCCCACTTTTGTTTTAGGGTGGGCTCAAGTCTAGGGCATTAGAGGATCTATTTAGTCTTTATTTTGCTTCCTTAGACATTTGTAATAATAAGTGGCCACTTCAAGCATTTGCACCAACATCTCTAATAAAGACGTATAGACGACCTATATGTACCCGCCCAATTCATATTGACCTAAGCGCAAGTGTACTAATGAAGTTTCACTAGGCAGAAATGAAAGCTAGCAAAAGTTCCCTATGAAATGCTCACACTGACGAATTAACGCTACAGACGCAACTTCGCATTTTTTTTCTGAATTAGAGTAGTGGTAAATTTATGAATGGCAAAGTGGTGCAAAGTGTGGTGGAGCCTTCACTGACGAAAAGTCGCTCTTAGGTGAATTTACCCCCATGCGTCTTCCACAAAAAGCACCTTTACTGCAGAGATACACAGAGGGAGATGGTAGCTGTAGTTCACACAGAGCTGTAGGACTCCAATTTGGACATACCTACTGTCCGTCATTGCTACATACAGGACAAATGGAGTCTGTGGGAAACAAAGAGCACCTGACCAGCTGCACAACACTGTAAGCCTCAACTTATCAACTTTCTATAACCTTGGGGTCAGTTTCTGGTCCCAGTACTGAAACTGGGAATTAGACCAAACATTCCAGGCATTCACCCGCTGCTCAGTGGCACAGATTTGCTGAAATATTAACTTTACCGGCTGCTTACACTTATTAAACACCCTGAAATATAACAGTAGTCTTAACCAGGACAATACCTTAGGTACATTAGATACATGTTTTGCGGGCACATTCCTGAGTTATTCAACCTGGGCATAATAAAGCCTTTACTTGAAAAAACATTTAAAATTTTTTAAAGTATAGTAGAGCGTCACAACAAAATTAACACAGCATAAACATCTGATATAAGAGTTACGTCCCAAAAAGGCAATAAATTGCCCCAGCTGAAGCTTTAGGGTCTGGCCACACGGGCAGATTCGGGGAGATTTGTCGCCAGGAGAATCTCCTCTTCTTCGTGGCAACTAATCCCCCCATTCTGCCGGCTAAAATGGAAATCACCTGAGGGCAGGCGCTCCATGTGCCTGCTCCCAAGCTTTTTTTTCATTTTAGCCGGCAGAAGGCAGACTAATCTCCTGGCAACTAATCTCCCCGAATCTGCCCGTGTGGCCAGACCCTTACTGGATATGTGATTATCCTCATGACTGAATCCAGAGCTGCCACCATATAGGATTAAATCAGCGCAGTTCACTAAATTATACTGAAAGAAGATTAAGGTTACTTTTATAGGGAACTGGGAAAGAACTTTGGACAGGAAGAATAAGTAACGTGCAATGAAAACAAGCCCACAGTTAAATGTAAAATCATGAAAACAGAGTACAGTATAATACCAACACTAAAGTAGGGATGCAGAGAATCAAGGATTTGGTTCGGGATTCAGCCAGGATACTGCCTTTTTCAGCAGGATTCGGCCGAATCCTTCTGCCTGCCCAAACCCTAATTTGCATATGCAAATCAATTTTTTTTAAAAATTCTTTCCTTTTTGCCTGTAATAATAAAACAGTATTTTGTACATGGTCGAAATTCAGATATAATTAAGCCTTATTGGAAGCAAAACCAGCTTATTGGGTTTATTTAATGTTTACATGATTTTCTAGTAGACTAAGGGCAGAGACACACAGGCAGATTTAGCGAGTTTAGTGGCCCGGCAACAAATCTCCTCTTATTCGGGGCGACTAGTCCCCCCCGAACTGCCTTCCCGCCGGCTAGAATGAAAATCGCTGGTGGGATGGCACTTGGAACACTTCGTTTTCCGAAGCCACCTCACGCGGAAAATTCAGGCGACTTCGGAAATCGCAGCGCTCGGAGTGCCTCACGAGGAAACTTCGGGCGACCAAATGCTCTGAGTGCCACCCCGTCCCGGGCATTCTGGATAACAGGTCCAATACCTGTACTCCTGTATAAGTGTGACAAAGTATATTATTTCAGGTCTGATGACATAATCAGGAAAATTAGACAAATAGGTTAGATTATATAACACCGTGAGCCATAGGTTCCCTTCACAAATCAGCTATTTGCATGCTTGGGAATCTGCATGATCTGGAAAATACCAAATATTCAAGATGGTATATTGCCATATTAATATGAGTGGGTTCTCCAGATATTCTTAAATGAAGTGGACAGTTTATGCCAGTTTTTGTCAAACTCAGCATTGGCAAACAATGTGTTTCAAAACATACACAAGCTATAAAAGAAAACCATAGCTATAGTTTTAGCCCAGGACAGCAGCTAAGCATTTATCCAGCCAATATTTTGGATCCCCTTACAGCAGCCTGCCCTATGAATTGATTGTCACTACCTAGTGAGAATCGTTACTCATAAATATCATTAGGAAGCATCATGGAAGCAAGCATTTTTAGGGGATAGTCACAGAGCAGAGTGGCATGTAGCAGCTATACCCCACAATCATATCAGTGGGAAGCAACCCACCAACATGTCAGCTTAAAGGGGTTGTTCACCTTCCAAACACTTTTTTCAATTTAGCTGTTTTTAGATTGTTCCCTAGAAATAATGACTTTTTCCAATTACTTTCCATTATTTATTTTTTACGTTTTTTCCAAAATCTAAGTTTAAAGTTGAATGTTCCTGTCTCTGGTGTTTGAGTCTGACAGCTCAGTAATTCAGGTGCAGATTCTGAACTGTTACAATTTTGCAACATTTAGTTGATACATTTCTCAGCAGCATCTCTGGAGTATTAGCAACAATTGTATCAATTCTAACAGCTGCCTGTAATGAAACCCAGAGATTCTGCTCAGCAGGGACAAAGATAAGAAATGTATCAACTAAATGTATCAATTTAGAACAGTTTACAGGATCGGCGACCCCCCCTCCCAGAGCTGCTTCAGAAGGAGAGAAATGACACTTCATACTTCAATATTAGAAAAACCGTGACACATAGAAAATAGAAAGTCATTGGAAAAAGTCGTTATTTCTGGTGATCTATCTGATAACAACTAGTTGTTTGAAGGTGAACAACCCCTTTAAGTATACAATCACGGTAGTCAGGGCTTTACTAATGACTTCCTGTGGGAAAGAAGCACCCGTGGGGTAATTACCTACCTGAAATTTCTTATCAAGCAGGAAGTACACAAAAACTGTAATATATAGTGAATAAAGTACCCCCTCTTGTAAAATATAAGGATATTATAAGTTACCCAGGAGTTTCATGACCTTATACAGGTCATGGAACTCCGAGGTAACTTCTAATATCCTCATATTTTGCAACTGGGGGAACTTTTTTTTTATTTATTATAATACACAAGTTTCAGTGAGTCATGTGACAGAAATGACATCAGAACGCACCGTTTTTAACTGATGACATCAGAACTCACCGTTTATAAGGATATAATTTACAGGATATTCATGGCTTTTGTGTATTATAAACATTATAAAAGCACTAAATACAGGACAGCAGTGCTACCTCTCATGGCCACCAGAACTATACCTAGTAACAGCTCTCTATCCTAAAAGAACAAAGAAACCTGGGTTTTGCCAGTGTGGCCTTATTTCTTCATGCACGCCTCTAACCTGTAAGCACAGTACACTTCTCATAATTCAGGATAATCAGATAAAGGCCTTCACCAAAGAAACAGGAAGTCCCGGCTGTGCTGCACTTTTCGAAAGAGCCGGGCTCCCCTTGACAGCGTCAAAGCTATTCAGCTCTTTTCCGAAATCCCGAACTGCCGAAGTGCCGAAAAGACCAGATAGTCACGAAAACAACTGAAATTGAAGCCCTGAAGCAGCAAAAAGACCCCAAGTCACGAAAGGAGGCAAAGTTGAAGTACTGAAGCCAGATTTTAATTCTACTGAACACCAATGTGTGGTTATTTTTTTTAATCCCCTGGCCACCAATGTATTATTTTAATACTCTATAGGCCCCTGCCAGCAATTTTTTTTTTTTTTTTAAAAATACTCTTGTGTGTGTGTGTGGGGGGGGCATTTACTTTTTAGCACTGATGTCTGTGTGGTCTTTTAACTGTGGTGTGGAGTGGATGGGATCTGGGGTGGGGCAGGCCCCAAAAATTTTGTTGTACGGGGCCCAGTGATTTCTAATGGCAGCCCTGGCCACAGGAGATCTGGTTGTGAGAAGAGACACAGCGACCCAATGCTATACTATAATCCCACTGAAATGGACTACAGTTGCACATTAATATTGCATTAACCCATAGTGTTATTCACCTTAAAATGAAGAATAAACTAAAAGCTGCCTTGAACAGATACATTAGCAATATTTACTGCTTCAATAGTGAGGATTTGAATTATTTTTTTTTTCTATAGAGGCTGACTTGCTGCTTCACATGTGGACAAGGCCAAAGCAACGATGTAAATGCAACGAAACTGCAGGGATTTTTAAGCATGGTAGCAGGAAAGTACAGCCTGATCATCATACTAGAAGGAAAACTATACACAGGTTGTGCAAAAACATTTCAAGATGAATGTGCAAAGGATGTCAAACTCTTTTTTTAAGTCGTTTGATTTTTTTCATGGAATCACCTAAAATGACAGTTTGCCTGTCCCCTCTTTAAGTGCAATTACCTTGTGAAAACCTAAAGATTAATAATAAGACCGACTTCTGATAATTTCAGGTTGCTGTGGGAGTCATGTAAATAACTCCATTGTCTACATTGTTTTTTATCCCTCTTCAAAGTCACTTTAAAATCAATAATAGATGGGGAAAAAAACATTTTCAGGCTACTGAGTGGGTGTGCCCTCTAAGATACATCCTGGTGATGGGGTAAAGATGAGAATGCCAGAGAGAGAGAGAGAACATACTGTATATAATATAACCAGAATCACAGACTTGTGATATGAAATCAGAATAAAGCTGGCTATACATATCTAGATTTGGTTGGGGTGATTAGGTCAACTTTAACCATCTTGCTAACTGTCTAGGGATGTATGGCAATCGAGGAGGGTAAGATAATGCTGCGGAGCCTGTAGAATAAAAGGGATACTGTCATGGGAATTTTTTTGCTGCAGAAGAATTCTGTACTAATATCTGTTTCACAAAAGAGCAAACAGATTATTTTTTTATATTTCATTTTGAAATCTGACATGGGGATAGACATATTGCCAGTTTCCCAGCTGCCCCCAGTCATGTGACTTGTACTCTGATAAACTTCAGTCACTCTTTACTGCAAGTATATCAGCCCCCCCCAGAAGTCAAACGATAGAAGGTAACCAGATAGCAGCTCCTTAACAGAAGATAACAGCTGCCTGGTAGATATAAGAACAGCACTCAATAGTAAAATCCAGGTCCCACTGCAAGAAATTCAGTTACAATGAGTAGGAGAAACAACAGCCTGCCAGAAAGCAGTTCCATCCTAAAGTGCTGGCTCTTTCTCAAAGCATATGACCAGGCAAAATAACCCAAAATGGTGCCTACACACCAATATTACAACTTGAAAAATATATACTTGCTGGTTCAGGAATGAAAATTTATATTGTAGAGTAAATTATTTGCAGTGTAAACAGTGTAATTTTGAAATAAAAACTTCTTCATAGAAATCATGGCCCTTTAAAGGGGTGGTTCACCTTTAAAGGGGCGGTTCACCTTCCAACACTTTTTAAAGTTCAGTTGGTTTCAGATAGATCATCAGAAATAATTACTTTTTCCAATTACTTTCTATTTTCTATGTGTTACTGTTTTTCTAATATTGAGGTTCTGGGACGGAGGGTCGGCGACCCTGTAAACTGTTCTAAATCGATACATTTAGTGGATACATTTCTTATCTTTGTGCCTGCTGAGCAGAATCCCTGCGTTAAAGGCAGCTGTTAGAATTGATACAAAAGTTGCTAATATTCCAGAGATGCTGCTGAGAAATGGATCAACTAAATGTAACTAAATTGTAACAGTTCAGAATCTGCACCTGAATTACTGAGCTGCCAGACTCAAACACCGGGACAATCAACTTTAAACTTAGATTTTGGAAAAACAGTAAAAAAAAATAAAAAAATAATGGAAAGTGAATGAAAAAAGTCTAATTCTGGTGAATAATCAACTTGAAAAAAGTGTTTGGAAGGTGAACGACCCTTTTAAGAATTATCTGTCCAAAAATTCTATTGCTTGGCTGAAAGGAAGTGAAGAAAAGTCAAAGATTCTCTTCACTTCCTGTTGTTTCAATAGTTCAGTGATCACCCGAATCAGCGTAACAATAGAAAAACAGCAGTCACTCTCTTTTACTGTATCCATCCATTCAGCTAAATGGCTGATCTGTAGTGCACAAGACAGATAATGTGTGTCGCTTAAAGTATCTGCACGGCATCTGCAATCCACAAAATAGCAGGCTAATGCAACAACTGTTCCACTAGTTAACAACTGCATTATTCAAATAAAATATACTGCGGCAAAACCACCATGTATTCCCTACCAAATGTAGCTGCCCTGCAATGCATTGCTGTACATACAATCCATGCGGACAGACATATGAGTGAAACCGGTCTAACTGAAACATTTGCAAACATTAAAGCAAAAAAAAGAATGTAACTTCCTATGCTGAAACAAGGAAATAAAGTAGTACTATGTATGGTTTTTTTTATTTGCCACGTATTACAGGCATGGGATCTTTTATCTGGAAACACGTTATCCAGAAAGCTCCGAATTACGGATTTATCCAAATAATCCAACTATTTAGAAACAATTTGATTTTTCTCTGTAATAATAAAACAGTACCTTGTACTTGATCCCAACTAAGATATAATTAATCCTTATTGGAAGCAAAACCAGCCTATTGGGTTTATTTAATGTTTACATGATTTTCTAGTAGACGTAATGTATGAAGATCCAAGTTACAGAAAGATCTGTTATCCTGAAAACCCCAAGTCCTGAGCATTCTGGATAACAGATCCAATAACTGTACTACAAGCCAACAATGGATTCTTCACAGAAATAAAAAAGATGCAAATAAAACATACAGTATACGCGTCAAAGGCAATGTGTGTTCATAGCAAATAGTATATCATAATGTAAACCTGCACACACTAGAAATACAAAGAGCAGGCAGAAGTTAACACTGCCTTATAGAAATCATATGACTTAGAAGCACAAGGAAGGATTAAGAACTTTGCCCACAACACGATAAGCTACACTTACCTACAAAGATTCATTTCCATAAATAGTAGTGTTACCACTGGCTAATCGGTTTGTACTAATCGGCTAACTTCCCATAATTTCACATGAGGGTTCCCACATCTTCCCAAAGTGACAGGTAACCCCGGCTGGGAAACACAGGAGGAACAGACGGGGTATTGTGTGCTACAAATGGAGAAGCAAGACGGGAGAGAAAGCAGCTGACAGGAAGGGAAAGATTCTGCATGACTCCTAGGTTTGCCCAGTGTAATTGCAAATAAAGAGGGGAACATTACTGCCCATTAATTCCACAATGCATGCACAAGATGAAGCTACGGACATTTCTGTGTCTTTCAATGCAACAATGCAAATGATACATGCATTTTTCTGGCATTACTGGAAAGTCTGCATTACACAGGAATAGTGGCATCTCTATATCTATCTATCTATCTATCTATATCTATATCCATCTCTAGATATACCTATCTATCTATCTCTACATCTGTCTCTCTCTCTCTGTATATCTATCTATCTATCTCTCTCTCTCTCTCTGTATATCTATCTATCTCTCTCTCTCTGTATATCTATCTATCTCTCTCTCTCTGTATATCTATCTATCTCTCTCTCTCTGTATATCTATCTATCTATCTATCTATCTCTCTCTCTGTATATCTATCTATCTATCTATCTCTCTCTGTATATCTATCTATCTATCTATCTATCTCTCTCTGTATATCTATCTATATCTCTCTCTCTCTCTCTATCTCTCTGTATATCTCTCTATCTATCTATATCCATCTCTAGATCTATCTCTCTCTAGATCTATCTCTCTCTAGATCTATCTATCTGTATCTATCTATCTATCTGTATCTATCTATCTATCTATCTGTATCTATCTATCTATCTGTATCTATCTATCTATCTGTATCTATCTATCTATCTGTATCTATCTATCTATCTCTATCTATCTATCTGTATCTATCTGTATCTATCTGTATCTATCTGTATCTATCTGTATCTATCTGTATCTATCTGTATCTATCTGTATCTATCTGTATCTATCTGTATCTATCTGTATTTACCTCTGTATCTATCTGTATCTATCTGTCTATAGAGAGAAAACAAGTATATTCGGAAAGGAACATACTGAAATAGATGCAAAAAATGGCACCTACTGGTATCTCTTTCAGGCTTAATGGGTGTTATACCAAAATAAACATATATAAAAAGAAACACAGCCAGTAAAAATGAACATGAACCAGTAAGAGAAGTTAAGCTCCGTCGGAGCACAGCTAAGTATATCTTCTCTTCTCTTTGGAAGTACATTTCAGATTTTGCATGCACTGCCCAGAAGCGTTTAGATCGGGATTTTTCCAAAAAATCCCTAAAGTCCTAACTGTATGCGACTCAGAGGCAGCTAGAAACACACAAGCTCTCGGCTTCTAAATCACTCAATGAAAAGAAACAGGAAACAAGCCTTTCCACATCGGATCATGGGAGTTCACAACAGCAAGACTAGTTACAGACCAATTAGGCGATCAGACAATGCTGAATCTGAAATGTGGCTGTCCAGCCTGCCATAATCCATCTGTTGCGGAACTACAACTGCCGGTAATCTAATCGGAAATAGCCATCATTGTTCAGGAGATGCTAAAAGTTTTTTTTAGCCTGAAAACTGCTGATGCACTAGAATAATAAGGAATAGTTTCCCTATTTAGCCCCAACTAGTTATGCAGCCCCCCTCCTGAAAGACAATCATGTGCCAATAAGAGTAGCTACCAAGAACGAATGCTAGACCAGTGAATGCCAGCTTAAAGAAACTATTAGAGCAATCTCTGAGGAGTTACACAGCCAAGGGAATCTCATTTCAAGCAATTCTCACCTGACAAGCAGCAGAACTTATAGATCATGCCCCTCACATAGAATGATGATTGTTTGGCTGGCAGCTGCACACCACAACAACACCTTTGTGTTACTACTCTTCATCTAGCTGTCAGAGGGATGTCACAATACTTGTAGTACAACAAGAGCTGGGGAGTGTGCAGCCACGATATACATAGTAATAAGACACCACCCCCCCCCCCCTTTAAAAAAAAAAAAAAAGTGCTGTTGAGATACTAGGCAAGGGTGCCCACTATACCTTGCCCTGTAGCCAGCCCTTCTGAGACTATACCATGTAACATGAAAGCTACAACTGAACTTAGGGTTGCCACCTGTTCGGTTTTGACAGAAACAGTTTGGTTTTTTGGAAGGCTTGTCAACATTCTGTTCGGTTTTCAGCCTTATGAAACCCGAACAATAATCTGGCCAATAAACGAAAAACATTTAAGATACTCACCCCAACATGGCTTAGTTACTATCAAGTGCAGTTAACTTCTTATTATTACAGAAAGAGCAAATCAATCAACAAGAAGATTTTATTTCTAAATTAGCATTGCTGCATTTCAGAGCTTTCTGGATAACAGATCTCAGATAACATCCTGTAATTAAAGGATTGGGCTTAATCATCAAGCAGGATATAGATAGAGTTGCCACCTGTGTGGTTTTGAACTGGGCACCAACACTTTAAAACATTGACAGTGGCAGGTAAGTGATGTAACAACCTCACCCCGATGTCATAACTCCACCAACATCATTGTGCCCACCTATGACGTCATCATGCCTGTTCCTACATCACATCACATTCCCCCCCTGTTCGGGTTTAGTCATCGGCAAAGGTGGCCACCCTAACTGAACTATAACCCCCAGGGAGTTTAACACGAAAGGCTTCTGCTCTATCTTAATATTAACCTCGGTACAATGATCAGGGCAAAAGAGTTCCGTGACATTTAAGTTGAGGGCAGGACTAAGACTGTAGGAAAGTAAATGGCACAGGTGGAACAATTCTGGCCAGCCTATTAGATGAATGGACCGGACATGCTGGAAGTTGTAGTTCAGTGACAATTACAGGAGGACACTGCAGCCCAGCAGAATGTGAGTAGTAACGGGCTGTAAGTGTTAAAGTATCTCAGCTGCACTGTCTGCACACTTCTGAACAAGTGCATGGGGCATTAACCCCCTCTCACCATGTGCTATGGGTCGCCGACGCCTCCTCGGGTTCGCTGCCCGGGCCAGACTCCTGTTCTCTCGCTCCCAGTACGTGCGGAGGTTCCGCCAGCTTATCCAGTTCCACACTCCGAACTTTGCGCAGCTGCTTGCGCCTCCAGTCCGCTCGCGGCTCACCCCCTCCCTCCCCGGGCGCCCCTTCTGGGAGTTTCTGCCCCACTGTCTCAGGGCTACCGGAGACCTCTACGCCGCCCGCGGCCGCAGTTAATCCAGACGACGCGCTCCGACTCCCCGACGCGGCCGCCATCTTCCTCTGGCCAGGTTTACATCCGTAGCGACAACCCAGGCGAGGGGCGTGGTCAACATGTCCTGGGCGTAGTTAGCCAAGTACAGAATCTGCGTAACCTAAGACGATAGTATCGGACAGCTGCGCAAACAGCGTAGCCACACAAACTAACATAAGTTAAAAAGCATACGTTTGGGGCTTTTTTTTGCTTCTTCGGATATCACCGCTTGTCAATAGAAATCACATTTTATCTATCTACAGCCATTTCCTTATTACCATCACTTTATCTCCACCACTGCGTGTCCAATGAGGATCGCGGCTTTACGTAATAGGAGTAACCTACAGGTAAAAGGTACAGTATCGATCGTTCTTACGCAATTTACGTGATGGGGGGCGCGTTGTTGGAAGTGGGTGTGGCCTGTGATGTTCCTGACTCCCACACAAGGCGGATGTGAGGGGAGGGCATTGAGTTTGAAAACTGTACCTGACAGCAAAGTGCCGCTCAGTCTGGGGCAGGGTTGCCAGGTTTAATTTTCAAAACCAGCCAAGTCAGCTACAAAACCAGCCCAAAACTAGCTGAGAGGCATTTCAAAAGTATGTGCACTGGAAAAAGTCTAAAAAATAAATGAATATATGTGAAAATATGCCTTTTTCAAATTGTCACTGTTTCGCAAACTTGAAATGAAGCAAAATGCATACCTCCCAACATTTTGGAAGTAAAAAGAGGGACAAAATTTTTTTTGCCGCACGTAGCGCAGCAATTTTTATGACCACACCCCTTTCTGTGGCCACACCCCCTAATTATCATGTTTGGTTTACAAAATTTGGCAGGTTATGAAAGTTTGAAAATATTTCTCCTTATCTAAACTGTGTTTTTGTGTCTCAAAATTGTTACAAAGTATCTTATTTGCACCTGTTAGGTGTTCTGGGCTCTCTGCTAAAAGCCAATTAAGTGAGAAACTTTGTTTCTTTTTCTGGCTGTTCAGTGCAGAGAAAAGAGGGACTTTCTAGTACAAATGAGGGACTGCGGGTTGAGCTGTCAAAAGAAAAAGGGACAGTTGGGAGGTATGCAAAATGGGACAGATTTGGCCGTCACCAGGGACTAGCAGGGGTGCTCCGCCAATGAGTCGAGCTGAGCCGCTCACCTCAGGCGGCAGCGCCAGAGAGCATTCCAGGGCGGCAAAAAGCCGCTCCTGCACCTTTAAGGGTTTTTAAACCGGAAATTCGGCTGTACTATTGCGAGAGAGCGCAATTGCGTCAATAGTGTTCCTGCCTCCCCTCCCAACAGGTAAGTCGGTGAGGGGGGGCGGCATTGCAGGAGCCGCCTCAGGCAGCTCCTTCGTCAGAATCAATGCATGGTTGCTAAGGTCACTTGGACCCTATCAACCAGATTGCTGACACTGCAAACTGGAGAGCTGCTGAATAAAAAAACTAAATAACACAAATGATAAAAAATGAAAATCAATTGCAAATTGTCTCAGAATATCACTCCCTACATTATACTAAAACTTTACTCAAAGGTGAACAACCCCTTTACTACATATACAATTTCAATACATATTGGTAAAATAGCTCAACCTCTAGACATTTTGGTGGCCAGCAGATGTTTGCCCAAAAATTGTCTGAAATTGAGGAAAAAGTCACTGCTTAACTAGACTGCTAGACTGCTTAAAGGAAAACTATAGCCCAAAACAATGTAGGTCTCTATAAAATTATATTGCATAAAACAGCTAATATGTAAAACCCTGCTTCATGTAAATAAACCATTTTCATAATAATATACTTTTTAATAGCATGTCCCATAGGGTAATCCTAAATAGAAAATTTCCATTTTAAGAAATAAGGGCCGCCCCCGGTATCCTAGGATTCACAGTGCACACAAACAAACCATACATGTTAGGTCACATGAGCCAATTAACAGACAGAGTTCTGTCTTTTGCTTCCACATGTTACAGTTAGAGTTGTAGTAAAATGGCAATATTTACTTAAATATGTCTACCAGTTCGGTAAGATTCTTTAAAGAGATACTGACACCTGAAATTAAACTTTTTTTTTACATCTATTATAATATTGGCTTTGCAAGCTACTTCTAACTTTGCCATAAAGTATTTGCATGATGCTTTTACATTACCTGTCTGATCCCCCATGTTCCTGCATGAGGGGGCTGCCATATTTGTGCAGCAGGAGTCCGTTAGCATTAGAAACTGTAACTAACAGGCTGAGATGGGACAGTCAGGTTGGCAAAGTCAGAGTGTCAGAGTGTCACAGAGTCAGGCTTAGGAACTTCAACTAACAATTATATACAAAAACAAACCTCTCATCAAAAAATGATCAACATGACCTATAGGTAACATTTAATGTACATTCATATGCTAAAATTCATTTTTTAGTGTCAGTATCACTTTAATATCCCACTTACTGTTTTATAAATCTGTTGCTTAAATATTCATTTTGGGGGTAAAGTTTTCCTGTAACAGTGATGGGAGACTGGGGTACAGAGCCCAAAATTTGGTAACTCCCAACTTCTACACAAGTCAGTCCCGTTACATGCTGGGTATTGTAGTCTTACGTTAAATTTGACAGTTGGCAAATTGTTAAACAAATATGACATTACCCAACATGTATTGGGAGGCACAGTCATAGCACATTAGGGCCCCAAAAGTATCCCAAATCCATACCTTGGTTAGTTTGTACTTTCAAAACCCGCCTGGGCTTTAAATTAGTAGCCCAATTTGGCCTGAAAAATGCCAACCTGGCAACCCTGGTCTGGGGCAGAGGTGTTGGCTCTGTTCTGTAGGTTCTTCTAGGCAGGGCTGGATTTACATAGCGGGCACCCCTAAGCCTGCTGATTTTTACTGCCCCCATCCCCTCCCCTTTATTCTCACAAATTTTCATCATCAGGACCAGAGCAATGGGGATTTAAAAACTATTGTATCTCCTGAGCATCCCCAGTGTTTCTGAACCAATGTGGGTATGGTTGGGCAGCATGCCGCCCCCTAAAATCCTGCCGCCCTAAGCCCGGGCCTTGGTGGCCTTTCCATCTGGGCCTGCTTCTAGGGCAATTTATTTGCTCAAGGCCTCCTAAAATGCCTCTGGTAATTGACATTTAAGCGCGCGTCAATTGTTGGTGCCTAATATTCATGTTAGGCATATTCAAACTGTTGTCCAGACCTGATTTTGTTGTTAATCGAGTAGGGCCCCGACTTTTTTCAGTAGCTATTTAACTGTCTGTCCCTTCCCCCAAATCAAGCAGCCTTAGTGATCTTCATACTGCTTCTATTCAGTTGGTCACCTTAAAAATCAGGAATAATCTCAAATACTTCCAGGGTAGCAATAACAATACATTTGTAGCCTTGCAGTGCATTTGTGTTTTAGATGGGGTCGGTGACCCACCTCCTCTTCGAAAGCTGGAAAGAGTCAGAAGACAAATCATTTAAAAAAAACTATTTAAAGGAAAAATGAAGACCAAACGAAAAACTGCTTAGAATTAAGCATTTTATAACATACAAAAAGTCAATGTAAAGGTGACCCATCCCTTTAAATGGTGTTGGGAAACATGCTCTTGTCCTGCCAGTGTCAAAAAAGATTCAGTATCCATATTGTTCATATCTGCTTTGAGCCATAGTCATATTGACCAATAAGTCTTAAAAGAACAGTAACACCAAAAAATTAAAGTGTCTAAAAGTAATGAAAATATAATGTACTGCTGCTCTGGGGTGGTAAAACTGGTGTGCTTGCTTCAGAATCTCTTCTATAGTTTATATAAACAAACTACTGTGTAGTCATGGGGGCAGCCAGTCAAAGCTGAAAGAGGAGAAAAGGCACAGGATAAACACAGATAACAGATAAGCTCTGTAGTATACAATAGGATTCTTCAGTACTTATCTGTTATCTGCTGTGTATCCTGTGTTTGGATGGCTGCCCCCATAGCTACACAGCAACTTGCTTTTATAAATTATTACAGTTTTTCTGAAACGAACACCAGTTGCACAAATGAAAGACAAAAGTATATTTTATTGTCATTCCTTTAAAACACTTTCAGTTTTTGTTTATCCAAATGACTGGAGTGACTGCACATGCCAATAGCGCATTGTATCAGTGGTTACTTACCTGCTACACTGAGTATTATAGGGGTGGCATTTGTAGCTCTTCAGTGTCGAGTCTTGACATATAGTTCTGTTATATGTATGTATATTGTTTTTTGTTTAGCACTGCTTGAGGGCAAAGCACTGTACAACAGAACAATAAATTAGTAGAAGAAATAGGGGGTCACTGGAATAGTAAATACAAATAAGTACAAAATATAACGCACATAAATATAAAGTACAGTACAGATTAAGTGCTTAGTCTCAAGGAGACAAAAGGATGGAGGTCCTTGCCCCTTAGAGCTTACAGTCTAAATGGGAGGGTAACTTACTGTCAGGTATTGCTGGGATTCAAGCCGGGGACCTTTGGGTTTCTGGCTCGATACCTTAACCATTTGGCCAGGTGAGCAGCGTGTAGGGTTGCTTGCTATGTGTAACCTGGCCTCTGCAGTCCCAGCCCAGCTGCCGCCTGATTGGCCTCTCCAGCCCCAGCTCAGCTGCGGCCTAGTTGTAATCAGCCAATCAGGGCTGACTCTTCCCTATTTAAGGGCAGCACTTAGACCACTCCTTGCCAGAGCATTGCATGGTTTTTCCTCGCCCCTAACTAGGTAGTGCTAGCTCTTGCCCCTTTTCCCTTATTATTCCGCCTTGTCTGCCTGTCCTTGTCTTGCTTTACCCTATCTTGTACCTTCCTAACCTAGACCTGACCCTGCCTTGCTTGTTCCCGATTTCTGCTTCCTGCTCCACCTTGTACCTTGCCCTGACTTCACCTTGTACTGACCTTGTCTCGCCTGCTCCTGATTCTTGCTTTCCGACCCTGCCTTGTAACTTGTACCCCTCTCTTGCTATCTTGCTCCAGTCCTCTCTTGCTATCTTGCTCCTGTCCTCTCTTGCTATCCACTCTAATCTCCTTCTGCTCCTGTCTTGCTATCTGCTCCAGTCCTGTCTTGCTATCCGCTCCAGTCTCCCTCTGCACTCTATCCTCAGTTTGATCTGATCTATGCCCGCACCGTCCTGTCCCATCCTGTCTGTTCCTGTTGAGTCGTCGTCCCTCTTCTTCCTGCCTAGTCCAGTCCAGTCCTGATCTTCGCCCTCTCCGTCCTGTTCTGCACCTGATCCAGACTGACTCTTCGCCCTCATCAACCTGTTCCTGCTTTCCCTTCAAGTGTTCCCTAGGCACATACAGCTCCTGCCTCAAGGACTCGCCCTTTCCCTTCAGTCTCCACAGCGCCCCCTACCTAATCCTTGACACTTACAGACACAAATCGGGGCATATTAAGTGCTGTAGGTTATAGTGGGTGCTAGTGCCATATACCGTATATACTCAAGTATAAGCCGAGGTACCTAATTTTATCTACGAAAACTGGGAAACTTATTGACTCGACTATAAGCCTAGGGTGAGAAATGCAGCAGTTTTTAGCTGAAAGAGCAAGTGAATGCTCAAAAACATGGTAAAAATGTGTATTGTTTTGTGCCAAAAAGCTAAGGTAAGCACTGTGGGATATAGTTGATATAGCAGGGAAAGTTGTCAGCAGTACAATTAAAGGTATTATATCAATGTTTCACAAGTAGAAGCCTTGAACCCAGCAACAGGATGCTGGGAGTTTAGTTTCAGCAACTGTTGACATGCAGTAGGTTGGCTGTTTTAAAAGTCTGTTGTTTGAGAGCAGGGCGCAGGACTTACCTGGGAGTGTGTGCGGGGCTAATCGAGTGGAAAACAAGCATGCACTGGTCGGTGATGTCACTTGCAAAGTGCCATGAAGAACTCGGCAATCAGGGGCATGCAGCCATTCATGTTGATCAGCTAGGTATATATTTATACTGACTCGAGTATAAGCCGAGGTAGACTTTTTCAGCTCATTTTGGGTGCTGAAAAACTCGGCTTATACTCAAGTATATACGGTAAGTGCCAGTTCATTGTCTAGGTGTTATGCAAGTGCTCCAAGAGGAAGTCTTTGAGTTTAGTTCTGAAGACACTGAGGTATGACTCTTTCTTGAGAAATTCAGGAATGGCGTTCCAAATATAAGGATCAGCAAGACATAAGGTTTTGACGCGGGAAACAACAATAGTAATGGAAGAGGAGCAGAGGATCCGGCAAGGAACATATAGAGAGACGAGATGAGATGTAGTTAGGTGCTGAGGAGGAATGAAGGGCTTTGAAGGTTACGTGGAGGAGTTTACAAGTTATTCTCTGTTTTATAGGAAGCCATGATAAGGACATCAGCAGGGGAGGTGCCTGTGCCCTTTTGGATGAAAGGAGGAGAATTCTAGCAGCAGAAGTTATAACAGACTGTAGAGGGGAGTTAGAGAGGCCAGTAAGTAGAAGGTTACAATAATCTAGTCGGGATGGGATGAGTGCATGCATGAGCATCTTGGCCGTTGCAGGAGAAAGAAAGGGTGGTCTTTGGCAATATTGAGTAAGAAAAAGTTTTTGACAGTGGTGTTAATGTGATCACAGAAAGAGAGAGCATTCTGTGTTGACTGGGTTAATGAGCATGCAGGGTCAGACTGGGGGGCCCGAGGCCCAATGGGGCTGCCGCCTTAGGGCCCCTCCCTACGCCGTCCATGTGTACGTACGTCCGCAGGCATGCCTGCACATGCTGTGTTCTTCGGGCCAGAGGCCCACTGCAGCTACCACCGCAGGGCCCCAGCTGTTAATGAAGACATGTATAAATATATTTGGTTATCATTGTCAGTATTTATATTGTGGAAACAAATGACAACCAAATTTACATAAATATATTTATACACAAAATCTAAACAGCGCCTATACATACAGACTGACTAACAAACATACAGTGAAACTGTTACTTCTACACTTCTGAAACCTTAGTGCAGAACCACACTAGTGATATTGTTGGAAGTGGTTAGATCAACAGATTGCATCTGACAATATGGATGTAGTTGCACATGTATAAAAATAATGGAACTGAATCTGATCAATAAACTAAATAAAAGATTTGCCATCAGACACAACATGATTGTCGGAAAGGAATGCCGCATGCCATGTTTTCATCTTTTAGACTTCCATTTACATTGAAATGCATTGATTTTCGGACTTAGATGCATGAAAACAACAAACCATCTGACCATATCTGATCATATTTTACATTTAAATACGAGAATCAGATTTTGTAGCATCTTGTGCTGTTACATGACAAGATCTTGTAGGTCACATAAAGTCTGCCTTACCAAAATCTGTACAAAATCTCCTGTGTAGTCCTGCCCTTATACTCACTCCATTTCTCAGACAAGTTACAGCCAAAATCAAATCAAAAGAAAATTTCCTTGTTATTTTTTTAAAAACTCACTTTCCGATTGTGTAGAGGTATAATTACCATTTGTCTTGAAAAAGCTTAAGTGAAATCCGCGTCGGCAAGCCTTCATTTTTTGTTTTTATAATTATTTTTTTATAATTATTTTCAAGAAATCTGTCTTGCAATGAGATGTGCAAAGATCTGCCTAAGGACAGTGGCATAACTAGGGTGCCCAGCACCCAGAAAGGCCCAGCGCACTCCGATCCCCATCCTCCAACCCACTTCCTGCCTCCGCCCACTCACTGGACCCGCCCACTCCCTGCCCAGACTCCACCTACCCTGTGCAGACTCCACTCCGTGCTGACACGCTCTGCTTCCCCGCCACAATAGAGTGGCTGGGGAAGGGGGGGGGGTTGCTGTTGGCTATAGAGGAAGCAGACCCCACAGTCCTGACCCCTCCTTTTTTCCAGGCCCCCTCTGCTTCCTCTAGAGCAGTGGTCCCCAACCTTTTTTACCTGCGAGCCACATTCAAATGTAAAAAGAGTTGGGGAGCAACACAAACAGGAAAAAGTCCCTTGGGGTGCCAAATAAGGGCTGTGATTGGCTATTTGGTAGCCCCTATGTTGACAGGCAGCCAACAAGGGGGCTCTACTTGGCACTATACTTAGTTTTTATGCAATTAAAACTTGCTTTCAAGCTTGAAATTCAAAAATAAGCACCTGCTTTCAGGACCCTGAGAGCAACATCCAAGGGGTTGGAGAGCAACATGTTGCTCGCGAGCTACTGGTTGGGGACCACTGCTCTAGAGATTGCCTATGAAGTGCTAGGTAAGCATGAAACACATTAGGCTCCATGTGGGGAGTATTTGATATTTTAAAATGACTTAATAAAACTATATTTTTTTATCTTACAAGCATGCATGTGGGATTTTTTTGAAGCAAAACAGAATTGATTTGGAAATCATAGTGTGATGTGTGATTGATTTGGCACTAAGCACTTTAAAAAAAACACCAGTTGCACTTTAACACCTTATTTATTTAAATTAATTCTTGATAATAATTTGGGAGTGTGGGGTTTTACTACTGTCTTATCTGAGAAGAAGTTACAGCCAAAAGTAAATCCCTGGACCAAAGGGATGGGCTTTCTGAGACCACAAAAAAGTGCCTTCCTTCCTTGGAAATAACTTTTATATTGTTTATACAGTGTTCAGGAATCCCTTAGGCATCTTCTCTGGAAAAAAATCCACCTAGCTGTTACACATGGGACTGAGTACAATGTGACAAGAGGGTCTGTGACATATAATATACTTAAATCATATGTATGGTGTAAGTACAATTTTATAATGGACATGCTGTAATGGAAACTTCAACACTCACCCAAGATGGCGTCCAAGATGGCAACCTTCTGGTCCACCGCATGGCTCCTGCTGGGCGCTGTCCTGTGACATCAGCGCCTTCTCCATCTGGGATTGGTCGTCGGCGACGGAACGGACGCCGGCGTCAGAATCGGGCGCCGACGTCAGCGTGGGGACGCTGGCGTCAGCGTCTGACGCCAGCGCGTCAATATTTTGGCGCCAAGACTTGGACTATTTAAACCCCATTGCCCCTTTCTTCATTGCCCAATTATAGGTTCCTTTGACTTGTGTTCCTGGGTGTGACTACTAATTCTGATTATCCGTGTATCGACCTTTACCTGTTTTTCGTATCTCCATTGTCTGCCGCCTGAATTGATCTTTTGCCTGTACCCTGACTACTCTTCTGGATAAACCCTTTTGTACCTCGAACCTGGTTTTGTCTCCTCTTTGGTCCACTACTATTACTGCTGCGCCTTCGGGCCCATTACACATGCTGTGCAAGCTACTGATTTGTCATCAATTCAATTGCTGCAGTATATGAGCGATCAGAGACACTGTGCACATTTGCAACTGAGTAGTAACCCAAAGCAACCAATCAATGGTCAGCTTTTTCAGACAGCTGCAGATTGAAAAGAATCATTTGACTGGTTGTCAAGGCTACTGCCCATGATTAAATTCATTGCAGGTATGAAACGCGTCAAGCCTATGGAGATGCACTTATACTTATAACTATGATTAATAAAGACTCGGGTTTTTTACGGATGCACCGAATCCACTATTTCGGATTCGGCTGAACCCCCTAATCTTTTGCGAAAGATTTGGCCGAATACCGAACCGAATCCGAACCCTAATTTGCATATGCAAATTAGGGGTGGGAAGGGGAAAAAAATTTTTTACTTCTTTGTTTTCTGACAAAAGTCACGCGATTTCCCTCCCTTCCCCTAATTTGCATATGCAAATTAGGATTCAGATTCGGTTCGCTTGGGCTGAAGGATTCGGCCGAATCTGAATCCTGCTGAAAAAGGCCGAATCCTGGCCGAATCCTGAACCGAATCCTGGATTCGGTGCATCCCTAGTTTTTTTAAACTAATATTTTTGGTCCTGTGGACTCCTTTGATGGCCAAAGACCCCTATCCTTTTCTTGAATATTCTGGTTTGCCGCTCCACCACATGTTCACCTTGGTGAGTTATTAACTTCCCTATTCTGGAGCACCACTTAATCCTTGTTTTTGCCATGGTTACTGCCCAGTGTTTATAAATGGCCCCCAATTAAATCATCTGAACGACCTTGCCACAGATGCAACTCATGACAGATGCAGCAAGAGGTTATTGCCAGAGCACTTTTAGACTTTTATGACTTTTATTGAATGTCGGTATCAGGCTTTTGTTTTGCTTGCGACGGTGATCATTTCTGTTGAAAAATAATCTGTTGTTAGCAGGGACCTGTCGGAACAGGATTTCTGAACAAAGCACTTTTTGTTCTGATCGTGTAAAGTGAGTGGTTATGACCATTCTATTAGCAGTAGATTGTAATACTGTGAACACTACAGTTGATCTTATGGCGATGTCTCATGGATAATTCCAGTACAATAGGGTCCCTGTGAATCCCTAGACATTTACAGATTCCTAAACTGGATGCAAAGAGAAATCTCACCATGAACAAATCTGGATCCTGTGCACCCATAATTCTTATTGGTAATTAATATGTTAGTATTATAAATGAGAGAAGTATTTTGGGGGGGGCACTGGGCAATAAAATATTTTAATATTAATATATATTACAATAGGTGTTGTATTATCCTCTATATCATTTCCTTTAGCAAGTAGGGGTGCAGTAATTCCAGGACTCCGTTTGGGATTTGGCTGAATCCCAGATATTTTTGCAGGATTTTGAAGAATCCTAAATGTTCAGGCAATCCTAATCCAAACCCTTAAATCCATCTGATTTAAGAGCTCATTTTTGTTCCTAGTTAATGCAAAGTTATACATTTTCCACAAATGTTAATATGGAAAGTAGGATCTGCAATTTAAAAGCCTGGCACATTTCTAGAGACTAATATTTTCTTGGACAAATGGTTCAAAACATAAAGCTGTGATTGATAAACAGGCTGTGATGTACAGAACAACAAGAGATGCTACAGAAGCAGATATTGCTTCTTATATTAACAACACCAAAACACATTAAGGAATTAAACCCCCAGATGCTTAGACTTAACTAAACATACAAAATTATTATTAAAGATAAAGTCATATTTATTAATCAATTATACCTTTAGCCAGCATAATTAAAAACACCCTAACCCATAAAAACAAAGACAATGCATATTAGATCAAGGTGCCCCTTGTATATATAATCCCATTCAGATATAAATTATTGACTCATAGAATCCACTATTAAAAGTTCCCGATGTCAATACCAGGGGAAATTAGATGTATAGGTCTGATTCTGCAGATACATTTTGTCCATTGGTTGATTCCAAAAGTCAAGTAGTAAATATGTATATACAGCATGGATTTTAAAACGACTAGGGATGCACCGAATCCAGGATTTGGTTCGGGATTTGGCCAGGATTCGGCCTTTTTCAGAAGGATTCGGCCGAATCCTTTAATCTTGACATTTGACTTATTTATGATGTTGTAGTGGTCATTATGTGGTCCATTTTAAACTCTGTCCACCAGTACTAATTGCCATCATGACTGGCCCCCAGTCTCCTATAGAATCAAATTCAAACTACTCACATTTAAGGCCCTTAACAGTGAAGCCCCTACCTATATTTCATCTCTGATCTCCAAATACACTCCTTTACGCAACCTTAGCTCTACTTCTGACCTTCACCTCGCTTCTCCTCTCATCACTTCAGCCCATTCTCGTCTACAAGACTTCTCTCGGGCTTCTGCTTTTCTCTGGAACTCTCTGCCTCAAGCTGTCAGACTTTCCAAACTTTCAAACGCTTCTTAAAGACCCACCTGTTTAAAGAAGCTTATTCAATGTACCTTAATCAATCATTGCTGTATCGTAAATCACAAAATTGTTTATGCAAAGTGAAGCCTTCTGAAATCAGAAGGTATTTACTTGTCTCATGTCATACAGACAGCACTGCCTAGATACCAAAAAAACAGTTTTGATTCTCCCATAAGGCAGCATGGGCAGAGACATGCAAATCACTCCTTTATGTCCCTTTGGCCAACTATGCATCCAGAACCGCTGGTTTATATCACAGATACAGCCAAATGGTTCCGAGCCATATATCCAAACTTGCAGACAGCTTGTTTTGATCTTGTTAGATCTCATCAGTGCAAGATATTGGAACATGGCTTCTGAAGAGTAGGACTTGGAGAGTAGCAAAATGGAAAACTGAACCTAGTTAGGATAAGAAGGGCTAACAGGAGTCAAAAAGCCCTTTGGCCAACTATGCATCCAGAATTGTTTCTAAAATCCTAATATCTCAAGTGTACCCTATCTGTCAGAGCCCGGCCAACCGAGCCAGGAGCCCCAGGCAACCTGGCTGGCCACGGCGCCGGCTGAGTGCGTGCTCTAGTGCGCATGTGCGTAATGGCGTTATAGCGTGCATGTGCGAAACTGCGCTATGGCGCGCTTGCACGAAACTGCGCTGAGGTGCGCATGCGCGAAGTTGCACTATGGCGTGCATGCGCGAAACTACGTGTGCGCATGCGCAAAAGCGCAATTAAGAAAAAATATCCACAGCAGTCGGGGAGAGACAGGGCCGGACAATGGGGTGGGCGACAGAGCAGGTACGTGCCTGGCACCCCCCCAGCTTTGTGCCCTAGGCACGTGCCTACTCTGCCTACACCTTGTTCCAGCCCTGCTATCTGTATACTGTCATGGGAAAAACATTTCTTTCAAAATAAATCGGTTAATAGTGCTGCTCCAGCAGAATTCTGCACTGAAATCCATTTCTCAAAAGAGCAAACAGATTTTTTTATATTCAGTTTTGAAATCTGCAATGGGGCTAGACATATTATCAATTTCCCAGCTGCCCCAAGTCATGTGACTTGTGCTCTGATAAACTTCAATCACTCTTTACTGTTGTACTGCAAGTGATACCACCCCCTCCCTTTTCCCCCCAGCAGCCAAACAAAAGAACAATGGGAAGGTAACCAGATAACAGCTCCCTAACACAAGATAACAGCTGCCTGGTAGACCTAAGAACAGCACTCAATAGTAAAATCCCATGTCCCACTGAGACACATTCAGTTACATTGAGAAGGAAAAACAGCAGCCTGTCCGAAAGCATTTCTCTCCTAAAGTGCAGGCACAAGTCACATGACTGGGGCAGCTGGGAAATTGACAAAATGTCTAGCCCCAGATTTCAAAATTGAATATAAAAAAAATCTGTTTGCTCTTTTGAGAAATGGATTTCAGTGCAGAATTCTGCTGGGGTAGCACTATTAACTGATGTGTTTTGAAAAAAACATGTTTTCCAATGACAGGATCCCTTTTAGTTTGTAAACTCTAATTTGTAGGGCCCTCTAATTCTATTGTACTCTGTAAGCCCTTGTTTGTTATCCACCATTTATTCCCTGTTTGTTATAACCAAGGTAAAGCACTGCGTATCTTGTCGGCGCTATATAAATAAATGATGATGATGATCCAGGTAATATGGATAGACCCGTCTAATGTGCTGTAGTTGAGGGAGCAATTAGGACACCTCCCTTCTAATATACAATTAGCTTAGATTATTTTACTTATTTTATGTGTGATTTATGTCCTGACATGCTGTTCAAGAATAATAAATCTCTCTTGGGGCGTTTTGCTGAAAAATTTGTGAATTTCCCGCAAAACGGCGTCGAGTCTCGTTTTTGACGCCGATATCCAGTTATTTTTTGACGCCAACTAATTTTCACTAACCGAGACCACTAATCATCCGCATTCCAATGCCAAGATGATATACTGTAGTCAGATCCAGCCTTGCATCCTCACTGTTCGCCTGGCCAGACAGGTATTTCTTCTTCCTACATTTAATTTCATTTAGAATTTTCCTTTGATACCATTTCCTCATTTTTCAAGGCTGCTTGTTCTTCATGAACATGGCAGTAATCAACTTTGCCTGTTACTCCTTGTGTCCTTGTGAATAAGCTGTCTACATATCCAGAGTTAATTGTCCAGACAAGCCTTCCAGAACACGATTCCCTTCCATTACCTATATCCGGTAGGCTATGTTATATGTAAGCTGTAGTGACTTATTTGAGTATATGGCGCAAGGGTGGGGGCTGAATCTGTAAGTGAAACGATTATGGGCTACTAGATTTGTAGGACCCTCAACTATCTTTTTTGCTCTGGAGCAAACTGGCCTGACCTTCTTCATTTCCTTTGAGGAAGAGTAACTGTGAATGCATGGACATTCATATATATCTGTCCAAGAATGTTATATATATACTATGTTTACTTTATTCCTAATACATAACTTTGGTATCTGATCAGCTACATAAATAGATCCTAGGAAAGGTCAAATACTGAACTTTTCATTGGCAACAGACTATTAACACTAAAAGGATTTCTTTTTGTCCTCTTTTTGTTATCTATTTGGGAAGGTCCAAAACTGTCTCTGTCCTCATATTATAATTCTTTTTACCCTTCATTGTGTTAGATGGTTACAAATTTCCACTGTCAACCTGTGTCGAAATCATATAAATATGAGTCACAGCTAAATTCAAGAAGGGCTAGAAATGATTTATGTAATCTGGCATGTTTGGATATTAACTAAGCAGGAAATACATAATAGGCCACGTATCTTCAGGGCTACAGAGTACTAAGTATTAGGGACACATATCTTATAGAAATGTGATTTCTGTAAATACCCTTTATTGGGGTTTTTTTTTTTACTATTAAAACAAAAAAAGGAAAGAAAATTTAAACCATATAGAACACTACATTTGATTGGTTAGTGTAAACCAGGGAATGCTTATTGATTTTCACTGAAATACAGCAATCAGTAATCTTCAAATAACAGCAAATAAAAGGCCTTCATCTGATCTTATGAAAGAAAGCCACATACTACATGATACATTCACATCACAGGTACTTGATGTAGGCCTTTTATAGGGGTAAGTGATACAAGTGTTGGCTCAAATGGACATTGATGGAAACAGTATCTCTAGCATCTGGGATCTTCCCAGACAGGCAGACAAGAGAGCCAGTGTCTTGCACCCCATAGGAAAGATTGGCTTTGGGCAAGGGGAAGCAAACAGATAAATACAAGTGGCTCTGTTGTCTGGAATATCAACATGATTTCAAATAACAAAAAAGTATCAGTACTGCTTTAACAAAACCCCAAATTATAAAATGAATAGAACACATTTGACTAATAATTTTGTATTAGAATGCAGCCCTGCAGTTTGGGGAGCGTTATTAGAGACAGTAGTGTAATACAAGTCTGCATCCATGGCATCCAGTCTAATGCTTGCTTTCAAGCAGGTGACTATTAAATACTACCTTTTTAATTGGTTGCAATGGTTTACTAGACCAGGTGTAAATGTTGCAACTTTTATTGCATGACCTAGAAAGAGTTTTATAGGACATCTTGATAGTCATACAGACTGTCCGTCAAAACAGAAAACATATTTCTGTTCCCGAGACCTTTTTGCTAATGGATGAATATCAAACTTAGGCACTGTGGTGTCTTTGCATGCTGCACTTTTTCAATGAATAAACCCCATGGTAGGGCCACTACCCATGGTATGGAAAAATGCAGGATACTATGAGAGGTCCTATTGCAGGAAACAGATAAGGGGAAACAGAGAAAATTAATTCATTTGGGAAACTGATACAATCACTGAAAACCTTGTAAAAACAGTGGAAAATCAGACAATAAAAATAGTGTCCTAAATCTAACGACCAGGCGTGGAATTACCACCTGTAGGGGAAAACATATTTTGCCTATGCTAAAAAATCATGTATAACAACACTGGACACATTGTTATCACAGAATATTGGTCTGGTTTTTTTAAATAAAAATCTGCTGTTTATTAAAAATCTGAAATAAAACAAAGAACTGCAATGTATTTTTCTGACTCATGTTTGTTTTTGTGTTTCTGTATTTCCCAGTTAACTGGTTATAATATTTTTATTTTTAAGTTATATACATTGTTATTCACTTATCAAGCTGCACACTGGAAGTGAATTTGCATCAGTAAAAACAAACATTCAGAAACTATTTTTCTGACTCATGTTTGTTTTTGTTTCTGTATTACCCAGTTAACTTGTAATATTTTTATTTTTAAGTTATATACATTGTTATTCAATTATCAAGCTGCACAATGGAAGAACATTTGCATCAGTAAAAACAAACATTCAGAAATGATTTTGCATCATGGCTAAAGAAACAGTAACACCAAAAAATTAAAGTGTTTTAAAGTAATAAAAATATCATGTAGTGTTGCCCTGCACTGGTAAAACTGATCTGTTTGCTTCAGAAACACTACTATAGTTCATATAAACAAGCCGCTGAGTAACAATGGAGGAAATTGAAAAAAGGCTATATGGCACAGGATAAATAGTGGATAACAGATAACATTATGTTCTACAGAGCTTATCTGCTGTGTAACTTGAATCTTTTCTTTGATTAGCTGCCCCCATGGCTACACAAGAGCTTATTTATATAAACAGTAGTAGTGTTTCTAAAGCAAACACATCCGTTTTACTAGTGCATGGCAACACTGCATTAAATTTTCATTACATTAAAACAATTTAATTTTTTGACATTACTGGTCCTTTAAGCATATAGCATCAATATTGTAGCACCTTAGAATAGAGCTTGCAAAACTATAAATTTTGGGGCTGGATAGCAGTGGTTCAGGGGGCATATTAAAGACCACTTAGGTTGTAGCTTTGGGTAAAGGCCAATTAGCTCTCCTCCCTATCACTGGAACAAAACTTAAAAGTAAATTATGGCAAGATTTGGGGTGAAACTTAATTTTTGCCCTAGCTGTTTTACTGCTGACTTTATTAATGACTTATGGGAGGGTGTTGTAAGTAATGTATCAGTGTTTGCAGATGACACAAAACTATCCAGCCCAATTAATTCCATCAGCAGGATCTTGACAAACTGGCAATCTGGGCAGCTAAGTGGCAGATGAGATTCAATGTTGATAAATAAAAAGTCATGCACCTGGGATGTAAAAATAGCCAAGCCACTTATACCCTTAATGGGACTGCACTAGGCAAATCCATAATGGAAAAGGACCTTGGAGTCCTCATAGATAATAAGCTTGGCTGTAGCAAGCAACGCCAGTCAGGAGCATCAAGGGCACATAAGGTATTGAGCTGTAAAACGGGCATTGATTCACTGGAGCAGAGGTATTCTTCAACTGTATAGAGCACTTGTAAGGCCCCATCTAGAATATTCTGTACAGTTTTGATCTCCATCACTCAAACAGGACATTATTGTATTAGAGAGGGTACAGAGAAGAGCAACTAAGCTGGTAAAAGGTATTGAAAATCTTAGCTATGAGGAAAGACTGGCCAAGTTGGGGTTGTTCATGCTGGAGAAGAGGTGCTTAAGGGGTGATATGATAACTATGTATAAATATATAAGGGGATTATATAATAATCTCTCTAATGCTTTATTTACCAGTAGGTCTTTCCAGCTGACACAAGCTCATCCATTCCGATTAGAAGAAAGGAGGTTCCTCTTAAATATTCGGAAGGGGTTTTTTACAGTGAGAGCTGTGAAGATGTGGAATTCTCTCCCTGAATCAGTGGTACAGGCTGATACATTAGATAGCTTTAAAAAGGGGTTGGATGCTGTTCAGCAAGTGAGGAATACAAGATTATGGAAGATAGCTTATAGTACAAGTTGATCCAGGGACTAGTCCCATTGTCATTTTGCAGTCAGGAAGGAATTTCTTCCCCTTCTGAGGCAAATTGGAGAGGCTCAAATGTTTTTTTTGCCTTCCTCTAGATCAGGGGTGCCCAGACTTTGTTACATGGGATCTACTCTCGACGCCTGGCCCCCATACGGAATTGTTTGACCACGCCCATTTGTGTGGCCACACCCCCTAATTACTATGTTCATTTTACAAAATTTGGCAAGTGAGGAAAGTTTGAACACACTCCCTGCAGTGACGAGAGGCAGTGCTACAGGCCCGCCGTATGATTCCCCACATACAACAGTGCTCGACACAGAGCGTGTCGAGCATGGCCACAATGCATTGCCATGGTAACCGGTGTGTCCAGGGAATGCTGGGAGCATCCGGGAGCGAGTGCCGAGATTTTCAGTAAGACATCAGCAGGAAGGCGGGAGGGAGTCGTTTCCCCACCCTTCCTTCCTCCTCTTCGTGCCTCTCCTTCTCTTCAGCCAAGCCAGACCACCCGCCCTCCCTAGCTCACTGCCGAAGCTGGGCCCCAGATCACGGTCTACCAGAAACATTACCGCGATCTACGGGTAGACAGAGATCGATGTCCTGGGCACCCCTGCTCTAGGTCAACTAGCAGTTACGGAAGTTATATACAAACTTAAGGTTTAACTTGATGGATGTGTGTCTTTTTATAACCTTACTTACTATGTTACTATGAAAAAAGCATAGTTTTGCTATACTGTTACCTTATTATGAGCCAAGTAACTCCCTCCCGAAATATTGGACCTCAAAGGAAGATTTCAACTGAAAATAACTGCTTTAGTGACTACAACTGAGATCCTGGCACAGGGTACAGTTCAGTCCAGCGGTCCTTGTGCTCACACACTAATTCTTTTTCATGAAAAAGGCCACAAATCCAGGGTAGGTGTGTGAGAATAACCTTGCCATACCTGGGTGAAGGTGCTTCAGTTCTGACACTGCCTATTAGCAGGGCACATTTTACACCATGTTCAATGATGCTAATATTCTAGGGAAAAGATATATTATAGCATGGCTTATGCAGTGAGTACAGTTAAGTTATTAAAAATTCCAGAACCTGAACAGTAATACAAAACATAGCTCACAGTTAGCAACTACAAGTGATTAATTGATTGCTAGTGTTGCACTGAATCCATCGTAATTGGGTATATCTACATACAGTGCCCTTGAGAATTGAATCTGTAATTTGCAAATTAAAATATATGTATAGTTTTACTAAATGATCAGAATGTTTGTGGGACAGTTAAAATATTATCCACGAATGTTCATTTTTTATCTTCAGTAATCCAGTGTTCAGATTTAGGGGTTGTAAAATGCCATAGATTTATTTTAATCTGAATTTTGCAAAAAAAGAAAAATCTGTGATTGATCGATACACAAGTTGGTGCAAAGCTAGTTCTGCAATTGCATCAGAATGAATGTAACAGTACATGAATTATATTCATGGCAGACCACAGTAATTATACAAGTAAGTATATCATACTATATATCTAAGCATAGCATATTAGCTTCTGACTAGATCAGACAAATAATTCTACAAATGTAAAAAAACAAAATTTATAAGGTGAAACTGCCTTTACTTCTAATCTCAGTATCCTTGTGCCATCTAGGAAGATCCAGTAGTGATATAGATATATCTAATAGTAAAATTTCTGAAGTTCATTGAATAGAGCATGTGAGTGTTAATACATGTATACCTGTTTAAATGCCACTTCTCCAATATAAATAAACACAGTTTGTCTATCTTGTGTTTATATTAAGATCTCACATTCCTTTTCTTAACATTGTTGTCTTTGGAGTCTCAAAATTCTATCTCTGTGGGGTTTTTGGGGGGAATGAAGAGCAAAGCATATTTTAGATAGGGTATTAAAAACATTCCTTAAATAGACAGAATTGAATTTTCTTTCTGCAAGTCTACACCTTTTCTAATACACGGCATTACATTGATGGCTGTAGTAGCTGCAGACTGACTTAGCTTGCACCAGATACGTCTATTGTCTAAAATAGGGCTGTCCAACTGGCGGCCTGCGACCTCCCTTGTGTGGCCCCCACATGAAAGTCTGCCTGCTGTGATTTTTTTACCTTGTGTAGGCTTTAAAACAGGGGTGCCCAAAAGGTAGATCGGGATCTACCAGAAGACTTTTAGCTGGTGACCAGTAGATCTCAAGACACTGTCAACAAACAGCTTGTCTAAATCACCCTCCTACTTCATGCTTTTCATTCAGATATTTATAATTTAAGGTAACATAAGAAACAGTTTGTTGAATATAGCAATATACATTTTCTCATAAATCAATATTTAAGTAATATTTTCAATGGAACAGAATGCTAACCATGTTTTATTGATGTAGATCGTAATGGGACAACTTCACTAAAGTAGTAAATTATGGGTACTCCTGCTTTAAACGGTATCATTACTGAGATTAACTGGCCTCTGCATTTGTAAACCTCAAATTCAGACATTTAGATGCTGCATTGTTCACACCTGTAATCCCCTCTGTAATCCCCTCTGTATTCCCCCCTGCCTGCCCTGCTCTACAAGTGTGTGTCATACTCTGCCTTCCCTATGCTCCATGTGTGTGTCATACTCTGCCTGCCCTATGCTCCATGTGTGTGTCATACTCTGCCTGCCCTATGCTCTATATGTGTGCCATACTCTGCCTGCCCTATTCTCCCTGTGTGTGTCATACTCTGCTTACCCAACTCTGTACCCTGTGGGACGTGAGTCTGGTAGGGTTTGTTAACATTTGGAAATTGTTGTTAGGGGGTAGGTGTTATCTACAGGGGAGGAGATGACATATGGATGTAAGGTTATGTTTATTGTATATTAAACAGCATGACAACAGTTTTCACACATAAGTGATGAGTGATATCCCTGCAGTAAGCACCAATAATTTGTTGTTTTTTTTTGTGTTACCACCATTAATGTGGACAAAAGTTTACACGGGTGTGGTTTAAATGAGTGTGGTTGAAAAGGGGTGTGGTCAACACTGGCTTCCATTATCAGTCCTCCACCACGTAGACAAAATAAAAGTCTGGCCCTCAGTACCAAAGAAGTTGGACAGAATTGGTCCAAATCATTTATTTTCTTCTTAATCACCAATTCACATATCTTGCAAATAAAATTCAAAAGCTTTTCATTAACAAAACAGTACACCTTTGAGCAACATTTCCCCTAATTATTTGTTAGGCGTGAACACAAAAATGTTCTTTTGCGGTGGGTGAGTCCAAGATATATATGTGGACACATCTTCGAGAGAACATTGTCTCTAAGGTTGTGTTCCATGAAATTGGTTTGCAGCCATTAAATGTAATGGAGCAGCTTAATTGCTGGGCATACCACATGAATAGACAAGCTTCTAATATCCATTAAAACAGAGATATTTGACCAGTTCTGGACTATTTATTTATTACGCATGCATCCCAAGAATGTCTGAAGAAATGTCAACAAGCAGGGCATCATTTAAGACCAGCAGTAAGTCAGACCTTAATATTTATGCATTCTTTGGTATGCGGATTGTTAGTTTTCAGAATCATTATAATAATGTCTAATTCGTGGAGAAAACATTTTGGGCCCATCAGTGGAGTAACTAGATCTTACTGGACCCCACAGCAAATAATTTTTCAGGCCCCCAAAATGTCTAGAGATTGACCTGTATTACCAATATTTATTGTATATGAATTAGGGCCTCGTGGGCCCCTATACCTCCTGGTACCCCCAGCAGGGTGTGCTTCCCCTGTAGTTACGCCCCTGGGGCCCATTAAAATGTAAGTTAATACCTAATAATGGGACATTGTTACATTCAGTAAGCTTTGTTTTATTTTCAAATGCAAAGTTTAAATAAAAATAATATTCGGTGAAATGCATGTGGGATTTTTAGTTGGATTCGTAAATGATACACAAGATGCTTCCAAAGATACGAAAAAAGTGCGTTTTTCAGTTCAATGATTTAAACGGCAGCCTTGTCTGTTATGCATCCCTGGTTATGAGAATGCATCTTGACTGAGATGTAACTTTGCAAAATGTCTCTTACAGTATTATTACTCTTTAAAATTTCCATTTCTAAGCTTTATATTAAATATATTTGTTTCTGCCCTTCCCACCTGCCATTGTTCATAAATGCTACAAATGGCCTATGCAAAAACCCTGTGGCTCATCTAAACGTATTGTTTACTTTTGTCAATGTGTGCCTACCGGTATTTGTTTCCAGTTCATAGTGCTCTACAGAGACACTGACAATTGCTTATGAGAGGACACATCCTTAAGTACATCAAGTCTAGACAGAATAAGCACATAGTAACTAACAATAACTATAACAGACACTATAACACAGACAGCACTTTATGTACAGTGTAAGTGCTCTCAACCTGCTTGCAGAGTTAGGATTTAGGGTATAGCTGGCAGGCTGGGATTGGCAATACAGGTATGGGATCTGTTATCCGGAAACCTGTTATCCAGAAAGCTCCGAATTACGGAAAGGCCTTCTCCCATAGACTCCATTTTATCCAAATAATCCAAATTTCTAAAAAGGATTTCCTTTTTTTCTGTAATAATAAAACAGTACATTGTACTTAATCCAAACTAAATTATAATTAATCCTTATTGGAAGCAAAATCAGCCTATTGGGTTTATTTAATGTTTAAATGATTTTCTAGTAGACTTAAAGGAGACAGAAAGGCTAAAATTAAGTAAGCTTTATCAGAAAGGTCTATATGAATACACCAGTAAACCCTCAAAGTAATGCTGCTCTGAGTCCTCTGTCATTTCTTTCCTTCTTGTGTATACGTGGGCTTCTGTATCAGACTTCCTGTTTTCAGCATAAACCTCCAGTTTCCCAGCTGCCCCAAGTCATGTGACTTGTGCTCTGATAAACTTCAATTACTCTTTACTGCTGTACTGCAAGTTCGAGTGATATCACCCCCCTCCCTTTTCCCCCCCAGCAGCCAAACAAAAGAACAATGGGAAGGTAACCAGATAGCAGCTCCCTAACACATGATAACAGCTGTCTGGTAGATCTAAGAACAACACTCAATAGTAAAAACCCATGTCCCACTGAGACACATTCAGTTACATTGAGATGGAAAAACAGCAGCCTGCCAGAAAGCATTTCTTTCCTAAAGTGCAGGCACAAGTCACATGACTGGGGGCAAAATTTGGCTGGAAAATTGACAAAATGTCTAGCCCCATGTCAGATTTCAAAATTGAATATAAAAAAATCTGTTTGCTCTTTGAGAAATGGATTGCAGTGCAGAATTCTGCTGGAGTAGCACTATTAATTGATGCGTTTTGAAAAAAAATATGTTTTCCGATGACAGAATCCCTTTAATAGTAAAAGCCAAGTCCCACTGAGACTGAGTCAGTTACATTAAGTAGGAGAAATAGCCTGCCAGAAAGTAATTCCATCCTAAAGCCATACCTCCCAACATTTTGGAAGTAAAAAGAGGGGAAAATTTTTTTTTCCGCAAGTAGCGCAGCAATTTTTTTGACCACACCCCTTTATGTGGCCACACCCCCTAATTACCATGTTTGGTTTACAAAATTTGGCAGGTTATAAAAGTTTGAAAATATTTCTCCTTATCTACTGTAAACTGTGTTTTTGTGTTTCAAAATTGTTACAAAGTATCTTATTTGCACCTGTTAGCTGTTCTGGGCTCTCTGCTAAAAGCCAATTAAGTGAGAAACTTTGTTTCTTTTTCTGGCTGTTCAGTGCAGAGAAAAGAGGGACTTTCCAGGACAAATGAGGGACTGCGGGTTGAGCTGTCAAAAGAGGGACTGTCCCTCTGAAAAAGGGACAGTTGGGAGGTATGCTAAAGCGCAGGCACAAGTCACATGACTGGGGCAGCTGGGAAACTGACAAAATGTCTAGCCCCATGTCAGATTTCAAAATTGAATAAAAAAAAATCTGTTTGCTCTTTTGACAAATTAATTTCAGTGCAGAATTTTGATGGGCAGCACTATTAACTGATGTGTTTTGGAAGAAAATGTTTTGCCATGACAGTATCCCTTTAAGGCATGAAGATCCAAAGTAAGGAAAGATCCATTATCAGGAAACCCCCAGGTCCTGAGCATTCTGGATAATAGGTCCAATACCTGTAAATATATTCTAAGCTGCAATAGACCATCACTTTACAGGGACAGCAAGTTATAAAATGCATATCCTGGGGGATTTGCTGAAAATTTGTGAGTGTGGCGTAGTGGAAGGTCTTAGTTACATCATTGTGCAAAAGCCAGGGGAACAGCATATAATGAAATGAGGCTGGGGGGTCTAAAACTGGGCAACTCCTGAAAAAAACGGGGGGGAAGGAGTGATGTGTATAACTTTATTATTTTGGGCCTGTCATGGGGCTGTTTTGTCCTCTGTGCAGTTGAAATGCCAAGACCTATTTTGAATTGCAGTCTGTTGACCCCTGGACTGGTATGTGCAATTAAAGGGAAACTATACCCCCAGAATAAATACTTAACCAACAATAATTTATAGCATATTAAGTGAACTATTTAAGAATCTTAGCAAAGTGAGCTGTCTCAGTAAATATTACCCTTTAACATCTTTTCCCTTGAGCCCCCATTTCGTAATGGTCTGTGTGCTGCCTCAGAGATCACCTGACCAGAAATACTGCAGCTGTAACTGTAACTGGAAGACGTGTGGAGATAAAATACATCATTTAATTGGCTGATATGACCTAACATGTGTGTGTGCCCTTGGGTTGTTTGTGGACATTGTGAAACGTATGATCCCAATGGCACATACGACTAAATATTTTTATGAAAATGGTTTATTTAGGTTTATTTAGATGAAGCAGAGTTTTACGAGCTGTTTTTATGAGCTGTATTTTTTAGAGACCTACATTGTTCGGGGGTATATAATAAATGCCTCTCAGTGGCCAGATTTTCAGTTACCAGATGTTTCAAAAAACGAAATCCAGAAACACTATAAAGAGTCTGGTGCATAAATTGGGTCCTCCAATTTTTATTAAGGCCACATCTACTTTTTTTTGACCACTGTGTCACTGTACCCCGGAAGTGGGGACTGATGGGAACCCAGGGTTTTGAAATGTACAATTTGCTTTTTACAAAGACTGTTAATTATACTGTAATTTGCAATTTCACCAACATCACTAATAAAGACAAACATATGACCTTTATGTAGCCGTCCTTTTTAAATTGACGTAAGCATTAGTATATTAACAGAGTTTCGCTAGGAAGAAAGTAACGCTAGAGAAGAAGTTTTCGAAGTTTAGAATTTTGTTGAATATGCATAGTCATCAAGAAATAACGTCTGACATATTTGTGAGAAGTATGGCGAAGATTTCCAAAGCGAGTTTTCAGAAGTAAGTAAATCTGCCCCATTGTCTCCTCGATGCAGAGGCAGGTCTAGCGCCCTAGGCAGCCTGACCACCAAACTCTCAGCCCTCTCCTCAATATTGCCAACCAATTGCACGACAGCCTGGCACGCACAGTGGGGTTGACAGTAAGTTATGATCGGACACGGCTTGGAACAGGGATAGGCAGCAGAATACGTATGTGCCCCCCCCAATACAGCCCAACTGTTCTATTTTCGTGGGATGGTCCCGATTTTGACAGCTTATCCCGCAGTCCCGGACTGAAATGTCCAGAGTTTCCCTTTCATCTCCTTCACTGAACAGCCAGAAAAAGATACAAAGTTTCTAAAACTTAATTGGCTTTTGGCAGAGAGCCCAGAATTCGTGGCAGGTGCAGTTTGATACTTTGGTAACAATTTAAGATAAGAAAAGAAACAGTTGTAACAATTTAAGATAAGCAGGTCTCTTGGGGAAACTGTGAATTGAATTCACAGCAATTCAACTTTATTACTAAAACTGTAATAACACAGAAATGTGTTCAAACTTTCCTGCTAAATGTTTTAAAATGAACATGGTAATTAGGGGGTGTGACCACAAAAATAGGCATGGTCAAAAGATTTAGACTGTTGATAAATCTTTTTGCCCCTGTTTCTATTTCCAAAATGTTGGGATGTTTACCCCACTGCTACTATGACAATCCATTATGCGGCGCTCGATTTCTCCTCCCTGGCTATCTCTTATAAGGAAGGCAGGGAGGAGAAATGGAGCACCACACGATGGATCGCCGATCGCTTTTTTTGAAGAGGGGTGCAAGTGGAGTTTCAGTAAGTTATTTCTTAATAAAGACTTTAAATTTTAATATGAGTTGGTGCCTTTTTTTCGTAGCATAGAATTTTTTTAAAATTTTTTTTGCTGTTACTAGTCCTTTAATATATTTATTTCTGTAACCTTGATAAAGGAAAACTAGAGACCCCGATCTAGTGCCAAAGGAAACCTTATTTTCTAATTGGAGTAAATCATAGATAAAGCTGAGTATCGGGGTTTACAGGACATTTAAACAATGGAAATATGGAGATGGGATTTTCCCTGCTGTTCCCTAGAGAGTGAAGTTGAATACACTACACACTACTGCAGGCAAGTTTGCAATGTTTTAATTTTAGCCATAACACCTACAGTATGCACTATAATATGATATATCTTATACAAGTATGGGACCTGTTATCCAGAATGCTCTGGACCAATAGGCTGGTTTTGCTTCCAATAAGGATTAATTATATCTTAGTTTGGATCAAGTACATGGTACTGTTTTATTATTACAGAAAAAAAGTTATTCATTTTTAAAAATTTGGATTACTTATACTAAAAGGGAGTCTACGGGAGCTGGCCATCCAGAGCTTTCTGGATAACAGGTTTCCGGATAATGGATCCCATACCTGTATTGTCTAAAGTTAAAAAAATAATCTGCAGTTGTGCAAAGGTATGCTCATATCTAAAAAGAAATCAATGGAATGCACAAAAATGCATTGGGATCAAATGATTCTGCATACAGTAATCAGATTCAGTTCTTTTATAGTCTCTTTCTTGTTTTTTTAAAGCTATTTATAAACAGAGTAGTGTGTTATCGCTGGCGAATGGTGTTACTATGCATTGCCTTGTATGGCCATTCATATGGGAAACTTCCTGAGGCAGGAAGAGTGGGAAGTAAGCCCAGTTTGAACTCTCCCATCTGCTACTATTTAGTGTTTAAATATTAAATACCATGCAGGAATGTCATACCGTAAAGTTTAATGCTGCATTATATAATGCTCTAAACATAATGTCCGACCGGCTCTCAAAGCTTATAGGCACATTTCATAAGAAGTCTCCTGTAGCGAAAATAGAGACCTCGCAAATTGGATACGATAGCTTCTACTATGGAAACTGTCATCCAGAATGCTTGGGACCTGGAGTTTTCTGGAAAAGGGGTCTTTGTGTAATATGGATCTCCACAACTTAAAGTGGACCCGTCACCCAGACATAAAAATCTGTATAATAAAAGTCCTTTTTAAATTAAATATGAAATCCAATTTCTTTTTTTTATTAAAGCATTCATAGCTGTTGTAAACTCATTTAAACATATCAGCTGTCAATCAAATATTGTCTGCCCCTCCTCTATGCCAGTGGCATAGAGGCGGGGCAGACAATTACTTTCACTTTCCATTCAGCACTTCCTAGATGTCACTGCTCTCCCTGCATTCCCCCAGCTCTCTTAACGATTTAATTGTGTAACCAGGGCATGGGGATGGACATTGGGTCCCTGTCCCCTGGTGCACAAACAAGATTCTGAGATGATACAAGGCTTGTCTTAATAACAATGTCCACAAAATGGCTCCTTCCTGGTTGCTATAATTATGAGTTCCCAGACTGATGGAAACAATATTCAAATAATGTATACAGTGTAATTAAAGTTCATTTTGCTTGACTAACATGATAAAATAGGATTTGGAATAAAAATGTGAATTATTATCAAAATGGAGTCTATGGGAGATGGCCTTTAGTAATTCAGTGCTTTCTGGATAATGGGTTTCTCTATATGTGTTTTAAGAGAGGCAGTTCTCAGTATTGTCTAAGATAGGGTATTTTGTGGTGTTTTGTAGTCACAACAAGTAGCTGGCTCAACGTAGCTTAGTGTGTCATAGCCCTTAGATCAGGGGTCTATAACCTTTTTTACTCGTGAGCCACATTCAAATGTAAAATGAGTTGGGGATCAACACAAGCATAAAAAAGTTCTTGGGGTGCGGAATAAGGGCTGCGATTGGCTATTTAGTAGCCTCGATGTGGACTGGCAGCCTACAGGAGTCTCTGTTTGGCAATACACATGGTTTTTATAAAGCTAAAATTGCCTCCAAGCCTGGAATTCAAAAATAAGCACATGATTTGAGGCGACTGGGTTGCAACATCCAAGGGGTAGGTGAGCAACATGTTGCTGGAGAGCCACTGTTTGGGGAAATTAATTATTTGGTCAGTCTCTTTCTGTGAGCTGGCCTCCATACCTCTAGTGTGTTTGTATAGGTCAGTCTCTCTCTGTGAGCTGGCCTCCATATTTGCGGTATGTTTAGATAGGATAGTCTCTTTCGGTTAGCTGGCCACCGTATCTGAGCATGTTTGCATAGGTTATTTGCCTTCCATAAGCTGGCTTTCATATCTACAGTGAGTTTGCATAGCTCAGGCTCTTTCTGTGAGCTAGCCTCCATATCTGCAGTGTGTTTGTATGTGTAGGTCTCTTTCTTTAAGCTGGCTTACATACCTGTAGCGTGTTTGCATAGGTCAGTCTCTTTCTGTGTCAGGAACTCCCTGGTCTCTAAACAGGAACCTGTTGTATATCTACCATTGCTCCTCCTGCTTGAACCACAGGAGGCAGTGTGGCAACAGCCTGATCCTGGCATAATATCTTCCTTGACGCTGCTTCCATGTCCATCTTCCCTCAGTCTTGCCCCCTGTCCAGCTGCCAGCAATAGCTTATTAAAAGACAATTTAAGCCAGCTTCCCTGTCCCCTCAATAATGGATCATTGGCCAACCTGCCTTATCCCAGCCTTGTGTCCTGTTGATTGTATTTATCTTGATTTTACTCTAGTTCCTGTGATCTTGTTCCTGACCCTGTTCCTAATCCTGTTCCTGCAACCCTGTTTCTGTTACCCTACTCCTGCGTAGTAAGTCCTGCTTCTGTCCCTGTTTCCTTTGGTTCTGACTCCCCGGTTTGATCTCGGCCTGTTTCCTGACTTTCCAATTTGTCCCTGTTCCTTCTGGTTCGACTCCCTGATTTGACCTTGGCATGTTTCCTGACTCTGCAAGTCTCTGACTCTGCCTTTCCCGACCTTCGGCCTTTGTCCTAGTTTACTTTTGTCTGCCACTCATCCATTGATCTAATCTTTTTTTTTAAATAAATATCAGTGAACTTGCAGCAAGTAAGTCTCTTTCTGGGAGCTGGCCTCCATAGCTGTAGTATACTAACATAGGTCAGTCTCTTTCTGTTAGCTGGCCTCCATACTTGTAGTGTGTTTTCATAGGTCAGTGTCTTTCTGTGTTCTGGCCTCCATACCTGTAGTGTGATTGTATAGGTACATCTCTTTCTATGTTCTGTTATTGATACCTGTACTGTATTTGCATAGGTCAGTGTCTTTTTGTAAGATGGCCTTTTTGTCAGTTTTTACCCTTTAACTATCAATGCATAACCAACATTAATGCTGGAGGGCTAGGAAAAATCCATAGCCAAACAACCACCGGATTGATCAAATGGAATAATAATTCAAGAGCAAATAGAGGGAACTGCAAAAGGAGCAGGAACTAAATGTGCACAAGCAAATCTGATTCTGAAATATTCTGAAACATACTTCATGTATCCTGCTCTGGTATTTGCTTGTACTGGGGGAGAGAATTTCCCATTGAGCCAAAATGCTGATCAAACATCCAGTGTGGGAACATTTCAAACATGTCACTGTGACAGGTGACCAGATTTTATTGAGCATGCCAACTGGCATAATATTGACAGATGTCTCCAGATTACTGATATTTCTGAGAATGAATGAAAGTAAGAGCAAATGACCAATATAGATTAAATGTTGTACAATATAGATTAAATGTTGTACCACGCTTCTTTGTTTTTTTTTATTGTGCCTGGTGATCTACATAGATAATATGAAGAACCAGTCTTTTTAGAATCCCTGGGGGTTGGGGTGAAGCACCTGTTCCTAGGCAACTAAACCCAATGACAATGGAATGTGAAACAACCCAGATTATAGTGACATCGGCAAACATGCAGAATACAATGATACTTAAAATGTCTATGGTATTCACCTAGTAACCCAAGGTCAGAATTCAGAGTCTAAACTGTTTGGCCCATGCAGAGATCAATGAACCTTTGCAGGAGGGAAAAGCTTTAAGTTCCAAATCATTTAGTTATGCCTGCAAAGATTCATTTATTTTTGTTTGTTTAAAGGAGTTCTAGAAGGTTTCTTCTCAGTAATAGCTGGCTCTTCGCAGTGGTCTACAGTCATATCCTGCCTATAATATTGAATATGCAATAAACTCCACTACATAAGATTGGATTCATTTAATGCCTAAGCCTAAAATGTATTTGTCACAAACAATATATTTTCTTCAGAGGTATAAGCCAATTGCATAGTCAACACAAATTAATATTATTAACATGTATTTATAAATCATATTACACTGCACTTTACAATAAATTAGTTTATACAGGATAACATATGAAGCAACCAATAACCAATAGCAACCAATAACTAATACAAGAGACCCAAAAAAGGTTACAATCTAAAAGGAGAAGGGGTTGAGACATAAGGTGTAGGAATGGGTAAGATCAAAAGTAAGCATAGGCAACTGCTTTTAGCAGCACGCAAGTTATACTAAACTAAATAAGGCTAAGCCTCTCTCTAAAACATGTTTTAAAGGAATTGTTCAGTATAAAACTAAAAACAGGATAAATAGATAGGCTGTGCAAAATAAAAAACGATTCTAATAAAGGTCGTTAGCCAAAAATGCAACCTATAAAGTTTGGAGTGACTGGATGTCTAACATAATAGCCAGAACACTACTTCCTGCTTTTTAGCTCTCTTGGTTTCCACTGATTGGTTACCAGGCAGTAACCAATCAGTAACTTAAGGAGGGGGGCACATGGTTCATAACTGTTGCTTTTGAATCTGAGCTGAATGCTGAGGATCAACTGTAAACTCACTGAACAGTTATGTCCCATGTGGCCCCAGGGGTGATCCTGGCCCCTCCGCTGCCTGAGGCAACAGCAGTTGCTGCTGCCCCCCCCTCCCCCGGAAATTCGCTCTTAAAGTACCAGGAGCAGCATTTTTGCTTAAATTGTAAGCTCTATTGGCCAGGGACCTCCACCCTACTGTCTCTTTTAACACATGCCACTTAATCTCCATGTTTATACATATTTAATACTATGCTTGTTACTTATTTAGTATTTGTTATTTTGCTGGTTGTCCCTGTAGGCACTTTTGTACTCTGTAAAATTGAACAGTATTGAGCATTCAAACAGGGATTTCTAAAATCAGTATACAGCTGGTATATTTCAGGATTCTCTTATTGTCAATGCTGCACTCCCAATGCACCTTTGGCTTCCTCAACCATCTATGACTTGGAGCATTCCTGGCTGATATGAATGTTCAGCCCACAGATTTCCAATTGGATCACAGACAGGATTTATCAGTGTGGCTTCCTATCAACCACATATACAGATTGATGCCGTTCTTGACCTACTGGATGTACTACTAGAGCTTCAGTAGGTCAAAAAAACCAACAGATTATGAGTAAGGGAAGGGAATTTTCTGGTCTATGATTAAGTGACTCCGGAATAGGAAACATGTATGGCTACAGAGATGAGCAAGAATAAAACACCACTAAGTGCTCATTCAAAAAACATCTGTGCCTCTCTGTGCGTCCCAGGACAAACAGCTCAGCCCTGTCCATAGGGCAAGCAGTAAGGCAGGGCCTAATACAAGCTTCCCTACCTTGCATGTGGGAATGATGCATAAGGTAGGGGCGGGTTGGGGACAGGTGAGGGGATTCCTACATTTATTATTATAAATGTTAGTTGAGTAACGTCAAACAGGTAGTAGTATCACCAGTACACAGAGCTGTCTTTATGGGGAGGATACAAATAAGAGCAACTGTACACAGGTTCCACTCATTCGGGGTTCCAACCATGAGCAAAGTAAGATGGCGCCAACAAGATTACAGGGAGGACAAATTATTGAGTTCAATAAAAAAAAATATCATACCTGGGAATATAAATAGTGACAAAACACATGCCTAAATCCACAACTGCTGTCATACTTTCACATTGGCTAAACACTATTGCATTTAATCAAACAATAATATTGTTTTATTCATTCGGGTGGTAAAATCTTTACTGTTACATTTTAAAAGAATCCAACAATTTCCTTGAATACGTCAGATACCTCCCAACTCCACCCCATTAATTTCTTATATCAGTGATCCCCAACCAGTGGTTCATGAGCAACATGTTGTTCACTATCCTACAGTATTGGATATTGCTTCCAGTTGCCTAAAAGCAGGGGTTTATTATTGAATTCCTGGCTTAAAGGCAAGCTTTATTTACATAAAAACCATGTGTACTGCCAAACAGAGCTTATCGTATGCTGTCAACAATAGCTAATATTTTGCACCCCTGGCACTTTTTGCATGCTTATTGTGCTCTCCAATTTTTCTTTTCTTTACATTTGAATGTGGCTCATGGGTAAAAAGGTTGGGGCCCCTGCCTTAGATGATGCCATTTGTATGGCTAGATGCAGTGCCGGCCCAATCCGACCGGGTGCCCTAGGTGACCCGGCCGGCAACTGCGCTCCCCTCGTGCTCGCACGCATGCTCCCCTCCGTGTGCGTGCCCGAACGTAGTGTGTGCACACATGGCCAAAGCACCAGAGGGGAAGGCAGGGGAGAGCGCCGGAGGTAAAAGCGCCGGAGAGGGATTGAAGAGTGCCAGAGGGGAAGGGGGAAGGGAGAGGGAGGGTAAAGCGCCGGAGGGGAGGGGAAAGAGCTGGAGGGGAGGGTGAGCAGCGAACATGGACTAGCGGTAGGCAGGTACCTGCCCAGTGCCCCCCTTTCATTGCGCCCTTGGCAGGTGCCTCTTCTGCCTACTCCAAGTTTCAGCCCTGGCTAGATGGCAACAGTGTAAGAGGCCCACACTTATACATTGGCTGAGAAACTGCTCCGTGTGACAGTAGCCTATTGTTCTCCTTAAAGTTGTGACAGTCGTTTGCACCCCAGTATTCATTTTAAAAATCATCCCTTATTTTGGACACTTCTTTCATGATAACAGCCTTTTTATGAGTGACTTTACTTACATGAGAGATCAGATAGCAAAGTCTCAGAAGATTAGAATCACATTTATAACCATCAGCAGGAAGGCAACTTCAAACTGCTTTGTTTCCCTATGACCAGATGTACTTCCTGTGTGATATATTTAACTGTGCTTTATAAAAACCAACTAGTAGAAAACAAAGTCTGCGCCTTGGCTTTACTGTAAAGATATCACTTTAGAAGTGCCATTCATAAGATAATTGTTTCCATGCAGTGTTATTGTTTACAGAGATACAGTTTATACATGATCAAAGATTATCTAGAAAATCTGCAAGGCCACAGCTCAGAAAACAAACTGCAAAGAAAAAGAATTGTTTTGCTCGAAAATTATTTTCTATGCAAATTCACATTGCATGATTAGCCTTTCAAAAATTATGGATTCAGAGTATCACTATAACCAATATCCAGTATCACAGATCAATATATCAATGGTCCAATGACCTAAAGCTTGGTCCCTAATGCCATGTCAGACTGGGAAACCAGGGGCCCACCCAAAAACCTTAGACCAGGGACCTACTTTCAGTACTATTATTCTAAAGGTGGCAAAAGACGCACGAGAAATTTTTTTCGTATGATATTCAGTTCATGTATGGTGGGAAAAGAGATGACCGATATCAGCAGAAGACTTGGATATCGGTCGGCTCGTCGATCGGGCTGGATGGAAAATTTTGATTGGGGGCTTTTGAAGGCACCCAAATATTGCCCATTGTTAGTGCTGAATTGTCAGGTACAGGTAGAATTCTATTGTTTCTACCTGTATATCGGACGATTCGGCTCTACACGTGTGTATTGAAACCAACGATCTTTCTTGGAAAGATCTTTTCCAAGAAAGATCGTAATTGTTATGTCTATGGCCACATTAACTCTCCTCACTCAACCTCTACTCTCCTCTTTACATACTATAATCTATTATTCCATACATTTAGCCTCTTTGTTCTCATAGAAATAGGGAATGGCCATGAAATAGGCCAAATGTTTAGCAGCATGAGGGACCACTGACACCTGGGCCCACCAGGAGTTTTCCTAGTATCCCGGTGAACCAGTCCGACACTGCCTAATGCAGTGATATTTTCCAAGGTGTTGCTAACCCCACTAACAACTCTTTGTCAAGATTTGGTCTTCTCACTCGTAAGCTACAGCATTTGGTTCTACCCCTGTTCTAGATATAAACACACTGACCTAATCCCTTTCCCCATCTGAAACACTTCTCTGGGGCATAATCTCTACCAATCTTTGGATTCACAAATGCTTCCCGCTAAAGGGGATCTGAGAAACTGAATGTAGCCAGCCTGTTTGTACCAAACGGGAAATTTAAGTGACTCCCTCGTGGTTTGTTCAGTTATACACCTTTTTGTACTATTTTTCATGCTATAGATTCTTTGCCTTTTGCATATTGTCCCATTAACTTCACTGAATTATGCTAGGTCTAGACAGGTGTAGGAAATAGTTTCATTTAATTAATTAATTAAAACTTAATCAAAAAGTAGCATAATATGTAATGATGAAAAAAGACATACGTTCATCCAGTTCAAACTTTTCTGTCCATATAAAACGTTCCTAACTGCTAGCTGATCCAGCAAAAATCCGGACGCCTCTCCAATTTGTCTCACAGGGGGAAATTTCCTTACTGACTCCAAAATGGCAATAGGACCATCATGTACCCCATATCTCATAACTTACATATCTCACTTGCTAAAAAAAACATCCAACCCCTACTTGAAGCTGTCTAATGTATCAGCCAGCACGGCTGATTTAGGAAGAGAATTCCACAACTTCACAGCTCCCACCAGGCCCAGACTGGCAATCTGTGGGTTCTGGCAAATGCCAGAGGGGCTGCTATAAGGTGCCATAGAAAGTCAGTATTTAGTGGGCTGGTGGGGGCTGTTTGGGCCTCTGTGTGGGCTGATTGGGCCTCTGTGTACCTGAAATAACAGGACCTATTTTAATTCTCAGTCCGGACCTGGCTCCCACTGTAAAAAACCTCTATCTGAATATTTAGATAAAATTTCCTTTCTTATGATTGGAATAGTTGCCCTTTTGTCTACTGGAAGGGCCTTCTGGAAAGTAAATCAGTTTATTGTATTATCCCCCTATATAATAATAAATTTTTATCTTATCCTCCCTTAAGTGCCACTTCTTCAGCAATCCCGACTTGGCCAGTTTTTTTTTTTTATCATAACTGAGACTTTCCATATCCTTTACAAGCTGAGTTGTCCTTCTCTGGAAATGACATGAATCTGGCATAAAATAAATTACACGCTTTAGTAATTATCCAACCATTATTATGTAATGCATTTTGATTATCATGATAATATGATGGTAAGAACAAAAACAGAGATTTTATTACTATACTATAAACTATATTTTAGAACACACAGTAGCTAAAAATTTAAAAATGTAATGTAAAGAAATAAATTGATATACACTCAAAGAACTATCGTCTATAATCGAAATCAAAGTAATTTCCTTGTGTTGACCCAACGATGCGTGGAATATTTACACTTATTCCTGCCAATACTCTTGTCTTTCATGATTCAGGACAGCTCCTCAGTGACAAGTAACATATCTGCAGTTCTCTGATATGGGAGGTTTTTTTTCCCATGCCTCAGGTATTACCTTGAGAATTACATGGTGCAAAATAAGGTATTGTGTTCAGAGATGTCTTTGCCAACCTAATTGCTTAGGACTGCAGATTCTCATGTTTTGCAGCCCCTGAGGCACAAGTTGTCAAGAGTCAAGTCAGTTCTCAGGAGCACGTAATGGGAGGAGACAGGGAAAAACCCTTTGTAGATAATGGCAGGACGCTCTAATGTGTATAACTAGTAAAAAGATCAAGAAAAAAAATAATGGCAATAATTTCAGGGTAGGACAACTGCAATCTTCAGTAGAAGTTTGTGTAAAATAGAGGATGGGTAAAAGGCTGGGAGAAGGATGAACATGAAGAAAATGTTTAAGTCAAGGAGAGGTGGGAAGTGTATACATGAGCTGACAAAACCTTGTCAGATTTGATTGATTATTCTTCATGGAAGAAAGTGATACTTTCAGCTGAGGTTCAAACAAGCTCAGAGTCAAAGGCACACAAATAGGACATGCTTTAAAGTCTGGTCCCATTATGGGCTTTTAGCTTAGCAACTCAGCACATTGCCTGCTTATGTTTATTAAAGCAACATGGGAGTCTTCTCTGTTGTCTGTCTCTTTTCTATCATATCAACAGAATTAGGAGCTTTCGTGGTGGTCCAAATGATATTCTCAGTCATGAAAAAAACAAGGAATTAGACACTACCTGAACCATCAACCTAAATATGGTGTAACTTTAGTCCCAGCCAGCTGTCCCTTTTACTTCCCTCTCTCCCAACAAACGGGCCCCTAGGGCTCTATTTATACAACATTGGAGTGATAATCTTTATTACTCACTTTGCCAGTGTCTGTTCAGTGGGAATTGACAGTTTGCGTGAAGGGAAATTAGAAGGATAGTAAAAATACAGTTATGTCAAAATGGTAAAATGTTACAAGAATCCATTTTTTTCAATAGGGTCAACAGAAATATCAGCTGCTAGGAACATTTTAATTTTTTTTACATTTTTCCTGAAGAAAATGAGAGAAATGGGATTGTGCCGGGCTGAGCTAAAGAACACATTTGAAAGAAGGGGAAACGAGAAAATGACTGACGTGAAATATGAAAAAGGACATCAAAGCTATTTATAAATGGAGAAGTGAGAAGTAATGGTTGAAGCAGAAATGCATTGCAAATGTGTTGGAAATTGAATTCTATTGAAGCAAGACCTATATAAATAGGAGAAGTAAGAAAATGTGTGACTTTGTCCACTTCAACTACTTTTATAAATAGACCACTTAATACTAAATAATGCTTATCTGCAAAATAGAACTAATACAAATCTGTGTTCTAAGTGCCATGATGTTGTACTTGTAATAACAAAGTATCCGATGGCACAGTTATCTGCTGTATTATCCTCCTGTAATAGAAGCCTATTATTATTTTATTTATTATGTATATAGTACTGACATTTATGCAGCACTTAGATTGTTCTTTATTTCTGGATTTGATTTTGACCTGGGACCTATCTGCCATGAGTTAGTATGTTCTCCTTGCATCTGGTTTCCTCCCACACTCATACATACAAACTCTACTGTCTAGATCTGATAGGATGGCACTAAGCAGCCAATCAGGAACAGTGTGACTATTCCGAGACATACATTTAAGGTAAGGGCACACCTGGAGATTCGGGGAGATTAAGTCGCCTGGCGGCTAATCGCCTCCTCTTTGGGGCGACTAATATCCCCGAACTGCTTCCCCGTGGCTTCCGTCTGCTTCAATGAAAAAACGCCTGAGCCAAAGCACTCGCTGCGCTTCGATTTCCGAAGTCGCCCGGAGTTTACTTGTGAGGAAACTTCGGGAGACTATGGATATCGAAGCGCAGCATGTGCATTGAATAGCGATTTTCATTTTAGCCGGCGGAAGGCAAGGGGAAGGCAGTTCAGGGAGATTGTCGCCCCGAAGAAGAGGAGATTTCCCCAAATCTGCTCGTGTGGCCAGACCCAAAGTGTTAAGCAGTATTAGAGTGGTGACAGATGCTAATATTCCAGGAAGATTAGTTGCCCAGCGACAAATCTCCTCTTCTTCTGTGATTTGGCGGGATGACACTCGGAGTGCTTCATTTTCTGAAGTCACCCGAAGTTCCCTCATGAGGAAAATTCAGGTGACTTTTTGGGGAGATTAGTCGCCCGAAGAAGAGGAGATTTGTCGCTGGGCGACTAATCTCCCAGGAATCTCAGTGTGTGTCATTACCCTTAGGGAAAAAAGTTGATCTGTCTAGTAGTCTAACATAACCAAAAGTGAGCTTTGACTGATCTAGTACAGTTGAAACAATGAATGCAATCATCTAATTGCTTGCTTTGCCCCTGTTAATACATTGTATTCACGGTACAATTTAATACCCATCAGACACAGAGAATTGTCACAGAACAGAACTGTTTGCCATACAGAAGATCACCTAAATAAGTGTTTTTTTCGACAGCACAAGCACTTTATTTGTGGTCCTTGGTTTGCCCTCCTGATCTCATAACAAGGTACCGGACATAATAAAGCATTGCGAAATGAGATATATTATGTATTGGAATATACTCCAGGTCCTACCTTAACTGACCTTCAGACTGGGCTTTCAAGAGCATATTGTATATAGACCAAATAAACACTAGGCTATGTGATCAATATGAGCTGGTGATACACACCTCCTCCATTGAATGAAAAGAGTTTCCACATAGAAGCACTAAGGAAATAAATTAGCTCCTCTAATCCTAGGGGCAAAGGAGCCCAAAATATGGGGTTGGCCTATCTAGAAGGGAAAGAAGAAGTTTGTGCTGGTCCCAGGCTTGGGGCTAGTTTGAATGAGATTTTGCTTTTATTTTCTGGTTGAATTTTATAATTGCAGAGGATAAGGTGTATGTACTACACTCTGCCCTTGTTGGCCTCAAGTTCGGTAAGTCTGGCCCCAGGGTAAAAGGGGCATAGTGTCGTCATAGCTTTGTCTGCCGCATTAATTTTCTTATTAAATTAACACAAATTATCCCTACATATTATGGGTATTACAGCCCCTAAGTAAGTTATATGTGCATCACATTGACATTTTTGCTGCCTCTTAAAAATAGAAGCTATTGGCTATAAATAAGTGCTGCTTATGGGCTTGGAACTACATGGACAGGAAGTGAGAATGAAGTTTCACATACCTTCACCCTTGCTAGGAATCTCACTAATGCAATTCAGCAGAGGTGATATCTGGCCAAGTCTGAGGGGGGGGGTATATATGTTGATTTTTGTCTTGGTAACAGCATCAATATACAGTAGGTCTGTGTAAGTAACTGGGCTGATAAAGGCATCGGCATAAATAATGCACAAGGTTTCAAATGGAATAGAAGAAAAACAAAAATGAGGTTTATAACTGTTACTTGTAGATGCCTAGAAGGGTTTTACTGTTCCCTTTGGGAGCATAATATGCTAATGACCCATAAGAAAATTCTGACAGCTGTTCGTAGCAATTGCTAATCGCCAAGGGGTAAAATATGGAAAAAGCATGAGGATTTTGGGGTCCCCAAGAGGCACCTTGCTTCTTTTTGGTGGATTTATAGACTTATTAAGGTTGCAGCATGACAGGAGAAATGCACATAAGAGAGAATCAGCGGCTCCGTTCACTGAGAAAATATTTAAAATATGATGCAGGCAGACACAAATCTAGTGTTCCCTTTTTTGTGATGTTATAATTGTTTTCATTCTGCAGGTCTCCAATCTGCCATTTAAATATATTTGTATTTTTCTATCTGGTTGCCAGGGCCTCAGTAACCCTAGAAACCAGGGGATGGTTGAATCATAGTCTGTTAGGTTAATATGAGGGTGTTTGAGCAGAAGCACAAGTGTTAACAATATACTAACAATACATTTCTACAATCGGTAGTTCTGCAGACAGGAGACAAAATGCTCAGAATTGGCCCCTTACTGATTTCAATGGCAGTTGCCTCAGCTCACAAGTGCACACATTGTAGCTCATTAACATTAGCTACTAATTGCAAATTGTCTCTGTATATCACTGTTTACAGCAATGTTCAACTCCAGTTAGAATGCCAGGTAGGGAGTCAATTTACTGACATACTTTTTGTTTAGGTGGCCATAGATGTAGAGATCCACTCGTTTGGCGATATCTCGTTTGCCGATGTCTCGTTTGGCGATGGCGGATCTCTCCCCGATATACCCACATTGATGTGGGCAATATCAGGCTGATCCAACTGTGGGCCCTAGGGCTCAACGATCGGATCATAATGGGTCCGATACGGGAGGTTGGATCGCGGGACTGCATACATGCATAGATGCTTTCGGCCAGATATCGATCGAGGAAGCCCGTCGAATAGCCCCACACACGGGCCAATAAGCTGCCGACTCTGTCTGTCGGCAGCTATTATCGGCTCGTGTATGGGGGGCCTTTAGTGTGCCCGATTATATCAAAATGATGATGTCGTACCCAGAAGTCTATTGCAAATAGAGGGAGGCAGAGACCAATGGGACTCCAATTGGTCTAACTTGGATACCTTTTCATTCATAAAATGATTTGGGTTTTTAATTCCATTTTATAAAACATAGTAACATTCAATCCAATTAAATATTGCTCATATTAAAATGATAGTTTCTGCATTCAGCAGATATTTTCTATGCATTTGTAGCCTGATTCCCCGGACAGCAATCACAGGGCTAAATATCAGTGTACAGCTGCAGTGGAAATTAACATCTAGCCTACACACTCCCTTACACATTTCTATACACAGTTCATTATGTCTTCTAATTGCAGAGCACAGCTCGCCAAGACACTTTAGTCTTCTTTAAGGGCTCTTACAGACGAGCGTTTTTACCTGCGCTCCGTTTTTCTGCGTTCAGCCGCAGGGAAGCGCAGGAATAGACGCATTACATTTTTTCCAATGGGGCTGTACTCACACAGGCGCATGTAGGCGCCGAACGCAGGTTGAGACGCAACATGCTGCATTTTTCCTGCGTTCGGCGCCTACACTAATTAGATTTTCGAGATTTATCATACTCTGGCCCTTTAAGAACTCAAATTCAACTATTCACCATCTAAAACCTGCCGAATTGGTGTTTAAGTCAATGGGAGAGGTCCAGGGATTAATTTGGAATTGTTTGCAGCCTTCCTGACCTTTTTTCGGGTCGATTCAATTTAGTTTTAAAAAATTGATTTTATTAACAAATTTTGATTGGTGAAATTTCGAATTTATGGGAGTTTAGGGGAGTTTTGAAAATTCACATGAATTCAAAATTCAACCTTAGATAAATGTGCCCCCCTATGTTTGTCATTGTTGACTTGCAAAAACAGTCCATTTATGGTTGATGTCATATAATATGTTTGGAGGGGCCCAGTACACACCATAGCAATCCATTCCTGTACTAGGTCACCCACTCCACTCGTGTCCCCACTACCCACCAGTTGGTACCACCCATTCTCTTTTAGTTAGTAGAGCAGCAGGGGATCATACAGGGCAGGCAGCCAGCTCCTTCTATGCAATCTAAATTATAGAGGAAGCAGATCTCGTGGACCATTCCCCCCACCCCCTGTTTTTTTTTTCAAATAATCACAGCCTCCTTTTAAGCTGAAACTGTTCTTTTTCTACTCTACTTCCTTTCATATTGCCTATATTCTTATTTTCCCCTCCGTGCCTTTCTTTTCTTCCTCTCCCTTTCATTTTTGCCCTTCCACCCTTTTGTTTTTTTCTTTCCTTTTACATAGTTTTCTTTTTACTTTCCTTTATACTTTTCCTTTTTATTTTCTGCTTTTCCTTTCCCCCTTTCTCTCTCCCAGATTTAATTAATCTTTTCTTCTTCTGCCAATTGCCATTTTCCCTTCTTCTTTCACCTTGTTTCTGTCTTAAAAAGGTGGTTCATCTTCTGGTTAGCTTGTAGTTTGTTAGAATGTCCTATTATTAGTAAATTTCAAATTGTTTTTTTATTTATTATGTTTTTTTAATTATTTGCCTTCCTCTTCTGACTCTTTTCAGCTTCCAAATGGTGGTCACCAGCCCAGCAACCAAAAAAACTATTCCCCTGTGAGGCTAAAATACGATTATAGTTACATTTCACATTGTCACATATTCCTGTCTCTCTTTCAAACTACTGCCCGGTTGCTAGTTTTAATTGGACCCTAGCAACCACATTTCCACAGACATTCCAAACTGGAGAGCTGCTGAACAAAAAGCTAACTGATAAAAACAAATGCAAATAATAAAAAATCAAAACCAATTGTGAATTGTCTCAGAATATCACTCACTACATCATACTAAAAGTTATTTTAGAGTTGAACAACCCCTTAAATATTATATTCTCTTTTCTTCTTACTCCGGTATTATCCTTCTGCTTTTTTAAAATTCTCTCAGCTTTCCCTACCTAGTCCTCTTTTGTTGTCTCCCATACCCCTTTATAATGTTTCCACTCTGTCCCTTTTTCCTACCCCTTTTATTTTCAGTCCTGACCTCAACTTCTTTCCATTCTCTTTCCTGTGCTCTTTTTCCTGTTTCTACTTTTATTGTTTTTTTTATCATTTTTCTATTCCCATTCTCCTCTTTTACTGACACAGAACAATGATAGAGCACAGTTACCTGACAGCAAACAAATATGCTTTCATGCAGCTGGTCATTTTTTTTTTAAAAAAAAAAGGACATTTCCAGGAACAGATTGTCAAATCAAGGGTCTGTGTCTACACGTCAGGAACAGATGAAAGCCGTGAACAAAGTTATTTAAATACACTAACTGTTTTTCTAAACATCTATCATAAATGGTGGGAGATTTTAATCAGCAGATATAGCTCTACGATGTTATTGCTTCCCCATATAAAAAGAATGAAAAAAATTTTAAATGCTAAAATATCCAAAATAAGTACAAATCATATTTCCACGTAAAACCTTCAGTGTTGGAATCCAGTTTCTGGATTTTTGTTACTCAAATGTGTATCTAAGGTTAGAACTATCTTCCTCATATATTTACATGTAAAAAATGCAATGCAGTTCACTCACAAAGCTTCTGCCTATAATGTAAGAGGAGAAGCAGTAAGAGAGCATTGTGCTGAGACTGAGAAGAAACACTCAGAGGAACATGCCCAAGGCTGAGTTTCTGTTAAAACTTGTTCCCTGAGATGCACTTTCATCTGCTGTTTGCTATATCAGGTGCTGGACTAACAATGAAGCTTTGTGCACTATGCAATTTAAAAAAAAAATCATCCTGCACTACCCAAATCTTCCATGTGTATAATAACAAAAACTAGGAGGTGCAAAGTTGTGCCCCTTAGAGTCCACACACTTAGCATTTGTGCCCCTGTGCATGGTTAGTTCTGTGCAGCACTGACAGGTGCAAGGCAGCCATGTAAACCCTAAGCAAGTAAAGAGCTACACTCATGCACCCTGATGCTCCTCAGGGCCAGAACTAGTAGGATTCAATGTGGGGGGTGCACTTGAAGGAGGGCCGAGGCACAATAACAGAGAGAACTGCATCTGGGGAGGAGGAAGAAGCAGGGCCTGTGTGGATGCAGGGTAAGAGGAGGTTGCAACATAAACCATATTTGTGCTAATAGAACTTGGCTTGGCTCTGCCAGTCCCACATTGCATGTCCTATATGTGCAAGGTACAGGCATTACTAAGGCTTACAACCCATGTAATGCCCCCTCAAAATGCTATTCTATCAGACTTAAGGGATGCCATGCTCTTTCTGGGAACAAATGGAGGGTTTGGTGGTGGCGGCAAAGTGCTAATAACACACATTCTGCCCTTACTCCTCAGTTGAAAAGTTCTTCTATTGGCTAGCAATTGCTTTATTTTATTATAGAAATACAGATATGTTGGTAGCACCAGTAGCACCGTACATGCACAGGATTTCACATGTATGTGGCGCTGCTTCTGGATACATGACCAGGTCACAATTGTGCATTAAGGTGTAAAGTAATAGTAGTGGTATAACTACAGAGGAAGCAGACCCTGAGGCCACAGGGGCCATGGTCTTTTACCTCTGTGGGGTACTCACGGGTCACCTACGGTATATTTTTTTGTGCGTTGTTGATGACCTTTTTTTTGCTGTGCAATTTCTATTTTATTGGGCAGTGGCATAACTACCGGGGGAGCAGGGCCCGCACCCCCTCAGGGCCCCCCGGCAGCTTACGCGCCACGATTCCGGCAGTTCTGGGTGTACGGCCAGCGGTTCCGGGTGTACGGAGTGGGGCGGGGGGCCCGGCAGTGCGTCCCGCACCAGGGCCCACCCCCCTCTAGTTACGTCACTGTTATTGGGCCAGTTCATTGTGGGAAAACTGGATCAATAAAACAGAAATTACAACACAGCAACAATTGGTGAGTGCTCTGATTCTTTTTTGAATTTTATTATATAAATGTGGACAATAAGTGGTTTCCAACCCGTAATCTGTAGTATAACAAGAGGTTAGGAGCCATTTATGCTCATTCTCCATCAGCTGGAGGTTCCAGCATTTCTGTCTTGCTATTGGTTGTAAATAATTTTGGTCCTCCTATAAATGCAGGCTATGATTTGCAAGCCATAGGGTAGTACAATGTTTGTACAATGTATTTACAAGGTTGACTCTCAAGGTCATTTAGTGCTGCTATCTTTATATATATATATATGCACATACTGTTTTGATTTGTACATTGTGCTCTAAGCCCTAAAGAAAAGGTGCTAAGTGGGTTTATTTTGTTCAGACTTAATAAGAAGGTATTCAGTGACAGCACTTGATTATATCATCTCATCATACACTACCATCCTTCAGGTATAGGATCTCTTATCCAGACTAATTGAGACTTGGAGTTTTCCCACATAAAAGAACATTCAGTAATGTGGATCCCCATACCTTAAGTTTGTTGAAAAACATTTAAACATTAAATAAACTGAATATTATTGCCTTGCCACCAGCTTAGTTACCATCAAGTACAAGGTATTGTTTTATTGTTACAGAGAAAAAAGTAATCATTTTTAAAAACTAGAATTATTTTATTCAACTTGACTCTATGGGAGATGGCTCTGTAATTTGGAGTTTTGTAGATAGCAGGTTTCCAGATAAGGGATCCCATACATGTACATGGTGCTTTACATTGTGGAGACTAAAATGTACATGCTATACCCTTGTGGATTAGTAGTTTTCACAATATTCTCTTAAGGAAAAGCCATGACCTTAAAAATTACAAATATTTCAGTTGGCTCTAATAAGAGTAAAGGGAACATCCCTTCTTATTCCCTGGTTATCTCCAAACATACAGGGAGTAAATAGCCCATGAGATCATGAGAAATGCCTGTTACACTGTAAAAAGCAACTGATAATCTTCCCACCTGTGCCAAAGAGAAACCTGAATAATTACAATAACCTTTATGGGAATCCTTATCTAAATTATGAGGCATGAGGCAAGGATGTGTAAGTCTTTGCATTTTAGAGATATCTGCTGAAATGGGATTAGACTTGGCTGAGCATTAGACATGATACCAACGTTGTATTTCTCCTAGGAGCAAAACATCAAGTCAAGTGCAGAACATCTGCAAAATAGCAAGTGGAATTGTAGTGGAAGCTGTACTGTTTTACACTTGCTCTGTATTGAAGTCATAGGGGCTGATTCACTAAGGGTCGAATATCGAGGGTTAATTAACCCTCGATATTCGACTAGGAATTAAAATCCTTCGACTTCGAATATCGAAGTCGAAGGATTTAGCGCAAATACTGCGATCGTACGATCGAAGGATTATTCCTTCGATTGAACGATTAAATCCTTCGAATCGAACGATTCGAAGGATTTTAATCCAACGATCGAAGGAATATCCTTCGATCAAAAAAACTTAGGAAAGCCTATGGGGACCTTCCCCATAGGCTAACATTGACTTCGGTAGCTTTTAGCTGCCGAAGTAGGGGGTCTAAGTTTTTTTTAAAGAGACAGTACTTCGACTATCGAATGGTCGAATAGTCGAACGATTTTTAGTTCGAATCCTTCGATTCGAAGTCGTAGTCGAAGGTCGAAGTAGCCCATTCGATGGTCGAAGTAGCCCAAAAAATACTTCGAAATTCGAAGTTTTTTTACTTCGAATCCTTCACTCGAATTTAGTGAATCGGCCCCATACAGTAAACTAGTTCACAATATATTCTGGTACCCAAAGCAACAGCACAATGAGGCTCATTCCCCAGGCTGTCAATAAAAGGGGCATAATATTCTTTGAAGCTTTATAAACAGGCAGTAGCATGAATAAATAATTGGTCAATGTGCCATGAAGAAGTACAATGATCATTTCACTCTTTCTCAGTAGTTAGTCCTTCTTCCGAACTATAATCCTGACACTTGACAAAGTCATCAGGTATCACACAGGGTTTCAAAATACATTTTAGCGGATTAAAAAGTTAAGTATCAAGTGACAGGTCATAGGAATCAGAGGAGTTTATGGATTATGACTAATACCTGATCCTGATAGCTGGCAAAGTAAGTTGTTAAGTAAAACACAATCTTTCTTAATGCAGGTGCTTGAGAGTGTTATAGTTTTTAAATGCAGCCATTAGACAGTTAGGTTGAAAAAAATACATGAATCTACCATTCTTAGCTAATCCAAAACACTCTTATCCAGAGGAAGGTAACCAATCCACTTTCTTCCCTGTACATTTTTCCAAATAGCGGTGGAGGAGGAGGCAAACTCATTACACTTGATCCATGGGTTGATAGGTAAGTTCCCTTAAAGGGGATGTAAAGGCAAAAAAATAAAATCCAATTTTTACTTTCTTTAATGAAAAAGAAACCTATATCCAATGTAGTTTAATTAAAAAATGTCTACCATTTTTATAAGAAACCTGACCGTATGCAGTGAAATTCTGCCTTCATTTACTTGCTCTGACTGCAATAGATAGGAAGCTTAAGATGGTCCCTAACTGCTCTGCAGGGAAAGTATCATACTTTCAAACGGCAAGGGGGAGGGACTTCCCAGAACTTGAGCAGCTTTGTGTGTTTCCCTCTAGAGCAGCCGGCGACCATGTAGAGATTCATATCTGCAGCAGCCAGAGCAAGTAAATGAAGGGGGAATTTTAATTCATACAGTCAGGTTTCTTACAAAAACTGTACAGATTATTTGGGATAGGTCTCTTTTTCAGTTAATAAAGTAAAAATGGTATTTTTTGCCTTTACATCCTCTTTAATGTTTGCAACTCCAGCTGCAGGGACAAAGATCACGGAGCCAGATTTAAACAGATGAACTGGGATTCTATTTGGAGGATTTTTTTGCTGCAGCCACTGGTTCTGGAGAGTTGGAGAACGTTTGTATTAAACAAAACAAAAACTATAAAATCCACATTAGATTGCATGACAACAAAGGACCCAGTGCAGTCTGTATATTCTGATTATTAATCAATCTTGCTGCATCTGCTTCTATGGCAGATATTATTAGTCTTGTGCTGTTTTGATAATTTATGATGATCCCTAAGCAGCAGCCCAGACCACACTGAACATGTGCATGGTCTTGATCTTGCAAAGATGTTTAGCATAGTTTCAAGGTCTATTTTATGGGCCATCTTGGATGAGATGTACACAGACATACGTGCTTGCCTCTCTCTCTTTATATAGGTGACTTCTCACCCCCTATGGGTGGCATGTGTCCTCCTCAATCTCAGGTTGGCCTGCATGTTTGATGGTTCTGTACAGTATTTGTCATTTCCTAGCACTGCACACTTCTGGACAGAGTTCTCTGATGCTGTTCCTAGGATTTGTTGTCATTCTCTGAGTTCAGAAGTCACAGCCCCCAGTGCCCCCATTTGCATGAGAAAGGCATCCAGCACTTCATTTAACCTCACCAGCTAATCACTTATTACTACCTGGTTCTGCTGCAGGGTCTGCATAATGTACAATATTTATAGTAAAGAAAGCCATTCAGTGAAGGTGAAATCTTTTCCCTAACCTCCATTCAAAGCAAACTTTCTATTAGCTTTAACAATTGCGCCACACGGTTACAATAAAAATGGGAATATAAAAATAAAATACAAAAGGAGGATAAAAATGTGAGGATAAAGTTGATAAAGATAAAATAAAAAAGGAGGATAGAATGGGAAGATAAAGTTGAGAAATATAAAATAAAAAAGGAGGATACAAATGGGAGGATAAAGTTGATAAAGATAAAATAAAAAAAGAGGATAAAAATGGAAGGATAAAGTTGATAAAGATAAAATAAAAAAGGAAGATAAAAATGGGAGGATAAAGTTGATGAAGATAAAATAAAAAAAAAAGATACAAATTGGAGGATAAAGTTGATAAAGATAAAATAAAAAAGGAGGACAAAAATGGGAGGATAAAGTTGATAAAATAAAAAAAGGAGGATAAAAATGAAGGATAACGTTGATAAAGATAAAATAAAAAGGAGGATAAAGTTGATAAAGATAAAATAAAAAAGAAGGATAAAAATTGGAGGATAAAGTTGATAATGATAAAATAAAAAGGAGGATAGAATGGGAAGATAAAGATAAAATAAAAAAGAGGAAATAATTGGAAGATAAAGTAATATTGTGGGGCCCAGGGGCAAATGACCCAAGCCTTCAGCATCTGTCTCATGTAAACAAGTTCTAGTTTTCAGTTACTATCATGGGGTTACCCTACCTACAATAAAGTAGACCTTATGCCACTCTTCCTGATACCTCTTATATAAAATAATAGGGGTCATTTGCAACTACTAACACAGTTGCAGAGCTGCAGATTTCCATTTTTATTTAAGTATATGTGGCAAATGACAAGATTCTGCTGCAGTTTTTACTTGTGTAGAAATATATTATGACGGAGCCGTCCTTTTAGGGATACAGTACATTAGATACATTATGCATTCAGACTGGCAGGGAGAGTTGAAAGGTCTAGGTTTTCCCACCAAAGCTATGTGATAGCAGCAGCGGAGTGGGTGTGAGTGAGTGTGCGGAGGGGTTGTGAACTTTTATATTTTTACAGTTACTGCCATGACTTCGCAATCACAGCAGCAGTCAGTGGGGATAGAACATTGCTGCAATAATCATATGCTAGAATGTTGTTCTCAAAGCAAGAAAGCCTTTCTGTGAAGCACAGACATTACAGAACAGAAAGACTTCTTTATTCGAATTGTGTAGGAATATGCATGTCGTCTTTCATTACTGGGAATTATAGGCATGTCCAAAAATGCATAGTAAAATACCTATCTACAATCTAACATTAAAGGGGAAAATTAAAATGCAATATAAGCTTCAGCATACTTAAATAAGAAGTTTTCTAAATATAATCAATTAAATATTCTGAACTGTTTCTGAAATAATCAAGTTTATCCTCACTATCTCTCCTGTCTTCATGCAGGAGTTGAGTGTCAGATATTCATTGACAGTTAGATCCAATATATCTTATAGGGGGGCTCCTTTTGCCTAGAAGATGTTTCAGAGCTCACTCTATTAAAATCGAATGGTCGAATAGTCGATTCGAAGTCGAAGGTCGAAGTAGCCCATTCGATGGTCGAATAAGTGAATGGGCCCCCTAGTCTCTCTACATGCAGAATTTGTGTAAAAGGCAGTTATTTTGCTAGATGCACGATTGTTGCCCTCTAACCTCACAATAATTCAACGGATTTGTCAGATCGCACTAAAATCAGTTATTAAGAAAAGAAAAACCTAATGTCTATGGTGAGCTTTAGTGTTTGGAACAGCAGGGGGCTTCTCTTGACTTCTTTATCCACCTATGCATCATAGGCTGACAAATACTGTATGGTGCACTGACAAGTGAACTTTTCCAGCATAGCTGACCTGCAAACCAATCAATATTGGTTGACCTCTATTAGGGATGCACGGAATCCACTATTTTGGTATTCGGCCTAATCCCAAATCCTTTGTGATTTTAAGTATTACGATTCAAATCAGCCAGGGACGTGGATTCGGCTGAATCCTGGCCAAATCCCAAACTGAATCCTGCATTCGGTGCATCCCTAACCTCCATACATGCACTGAAAATCCCTTCATATGAGAACTTTACACTTAAATTGAAAAAAAGTACTCATTCTTCATATTTATTTATGTGAGAAGAGGCAGATTTGCCTACATTTTGTGGACAAATGTGTTGTTTACCTGTCTTTTTCACATGATTCAGCCTGTTAAGCTTGCCACCTCACAAAGAGCCATTCTCTACGGCTGTCGAGTTCATCCAAAGAAAATGTAATAATGTATATATGTAATAACTTGCCCTCATGGAAACCCACCAAATGGAGAAGAATCTGTGCCAGACCTTATAGTCATTTACAGAAGTGAAAAAGATTTTCAAATTACTTTCAGACGTACACAATACATTGTAAATACAAAAGTGAAGATCTTACTGGATAAAGCTAGTTCCATTCTGCCTTTGACCTTCCCAACTCAAAAAAGTTTCAGATGGACCCCATTGTTTCACCAAAGTTAAATTTAGAGTTAATACCTGTAATATAAAATTCATAGGTCTGAGTTAGAAGAAGAAGACAAATACGGGTATGGGATCCAGCATACTTGGGACCTGGGGTTTTCCAGACAAGGGATCATTCCATAATTTGGTTTTTTATACCTTAAAGTCTATTAGAAGACCACGTAAACATTAAATAAACCCAATAGGCTTGTTTTGCTTCCAATAAGGATATCTTAGTTGGGATCAAATACAAGGCACTGTTTTATTATTACAGAGAGATAAAGAAATCATCACAAATTTGGATTATTTGATGATAACAGAGTCTGTGGAAGATGAGCTTTCCGTAATTCTGAGATTTCTGGATAATGGGTTTCTGGAAAACCATACCCGTACTTCATTAAAAACTATAAAAAAGAAAAAATGAGCACCAATTGAAAAGTTGCAAAGTTATAGTGAACTTATAAGTGAATCACCTCTTCAACTGTCTAAAAATAGGAATGTTTCCTGTAGAAATGTAGATTTAGCGTAGATTCTATTGTTGAGGTGTAAAATGCAGAGATCGGCTTGGGGGTTCTTCTTGCTTGTTTTCAGTCACTGAGCATTTCGGTGCAGTCCAAGCATGGCAAAAACTAGTAGATTCCTTGACTGAACTGGAGCCCCTTATAATCCTCCTATTAAGATAATAGCACCTGCAGGCCAAGTAGACTTAATCCTACAAAGTGTTCATATAAGACCTGTTGATGGATTTAACATTTTCATTATAATACATTTTCATTACTTTCTTATTAAGAATTTGGTTAATTACTTAAATAGTACCAATTCTGAAATTAACTTTGGTTATTTTAGTCACACCTAGAATTTCTAGCAAACCGGCCTAGAAGCCGCAACCCTCTACTTTATTAGTGTTACAGAGTAGAAATGTTTGTGTAAATGAAGTCGTGTGAGGGCAGAACTGTCAAAAATCTTTTCTTTTATGTTTTAAGGCCAGATCTTGATTCACTAATGCCTTAGAGGAAAACTACTGTATAACCCCGAACAATGTAGGAATCTAAAAAAATATATTGCATAAAACAGTTCTTGTGTAAACACTGCTTTATCTAAAGAAACCATTTTCAAAAACATATACTTTTTTAGTAATATGTGCCATTGGGTAATCCTAAATAGAAAATTATGAGCTGCCTCCTAGGACCATGCGATTCAGGGATCACGTGATCTCTCAGGCCGTACAGAGACCATCAAAAAATGGCGACTCAAAGGAAAAGATGTAAAAGGGCAAGATTTACTGATATCTCTATTTCAGTTAAGTAAGATTATTTAATATGCCACCCAGACATAAAAAAGCTGTATAATAAAAAGCCTTTTCATATTAAAAATTTTTTTTTTATTAAAACATTCATAGTTGTAAATTTATTTATTTAAATCGCAGCTGTCAATCAAATATTGCCTGCCCCTCTTTTATGCCTTAGGCATAGAGGCTGGGCTGGCTATAACTTTCACTTTTAATTCAGCACATCCTAGATGTCACTGCTCTCCCCACATTCCCCCGTTCTCTTCACCATTTAATTGTGTAGCCAGGGCATGGGGATGGACATCGGGTCCCCCATTCTGGTGCACAAACAAGATTCTGAGATGATACAAGGCTTGTCTTAATAACAGTGTCCACAAAATGGCTCCTGCCTGCTTGTTATAATTATGAATTCCCAGACTGAAGGAAACATGATTCAAATAATTTATATAGTGTAATTAAAGTTCATTTTGCTTGACTAATGTGATTAAATAGGATTTGAAATAATTTTTTTTGGGTGACACTTCCCCTGTAATATGATATCTGTTGGTTAAGTATTCTGGGGGTATATTTTCCTTAAAAGTGATCTAAAAGGGGTCATTTATTATTAGGAAGGCAGTTTGCAATGTGACATTTTTTGTAATTAGGACATTACCAGGGGCCCAGGGCCGGAACTAGGAGTAGGCAGAGTAGGCACAAAAGCTGGAGGGTACCAGGCACATACCTCCCCTGTCGCCTACCCCATGTTCGGTCCCCTCTCTCCAACTGAATGCACCTCTGCGCATGCGTGCCGCGAGTGGCATTTCACGCATGGACACCGTGAGTGGAATTTTGCCATGTGCACCACAAGCGGAATTTTGCGCATGCACCTGACCAACAGGCGCCGCGACCGGCCATGTTGCCTAAGGCGTCTGGCCCAGCTGTGCAGAGGCCACAAGCTGCTACAGGGTCCTGTCCTATCTGCCTGTCCTATAGCTGACAGTAAAGACAAAGCTGGTCTGCCCCCCCCCCCTCCAACACTCTGGTCTGTACCCCACACCAGATTTTGTTGGTTAGCACTATTGCCTTGGAGGTGTGAGGTCCTAGGTTTGAGCAAAACCAGACCCCTAACTGCAAGGAATGTACTTATAGACAGGGGCGTATTTATATGAAGGGACTGAGCCTAGGGTGGTAAGTTTTGGGGGGCGGCCCTAGGGTGCCTATAAATGTATTTTTTCAATATAAAAAAATAAATAAAAATCACCCAGCCTCTTCCACAGATTTCCATCGAAAATCCAGTAAAAGAGCTGGGAGTGAGGGTTAGGGGTCCAGACTGGATAGCGGAAGTGATTTCACGTGCGTTGTATAGGGGGCGCAGGTCTGGACTGGGAGTCAAAATAAGCCCTGGCATTTCACGTACACAGAGGCCCAATTAGCTCCTCATCAGCCCACAAAATAGTGACTTTCTATGGCATCTTATGGCAGCCCCTCTGGCATTTGCCTGAACTCACAGATGGCCAGTCTTTGCCTGATCGGGCGTGTTTAGGTCTGGTGCTTAGGGCAACAGCGGACCTAAATACAACCCTGAATATAGAATTTACTTATGAGAATTAATGTTTTCCACCTGAGATGACCTGCCTGGCCAAGATAAAACCAATGTGCCCAGACACGTATTTTCCACTTGTGAGCAGCCTCTCCTTCAGTTAAACAAGTATGTGAAGAAATCAGTGTCAAAATATTCTGCTTCTTTTATCAACCTCTTTATGTTTTATTCTGTTTGAAGATAAAGTATAATGTGCTTATAAAAGAAAAAAAAAAAGAATACAAAGTACACAGCTGGATCCCATCATATTGTAAAAAGCCAATCCAGCTCTTTGCAGTACTGTGAATGTGAATGTGATTATTTTATTGCCTTTTGTGTTTCTAGAAAGGTTTTCTTCCCTTGGATCCTGTTACACACCCACCAAAAAAGAAAATATATGAACCAATATATACCAGCTGCACAAATAAGGTTTTTTGGCTCAGTGTAACTATGCTTATGTTGTTTTGCTGGAAATTGCCCTGCCATTTAGATTGCAAGCTCTTTGTGGAAGGGATCTCAACCCTCTTGTCTCTTTGACGCTGAGCTATAAGTATTATTTGCATTTTTTATTTTTGGTCGAATAGGTCCGTTTTCGATCGAATAGATCCGTATTCAGCCGAATTCGTATTGTACGAATCGGAGGAATAGCGCAATCAATCGAATTCGATTCAAAGTCTTCCCCCAAAAAACCTTTGATTTTTCAAAGTCCACCAATTGACTCCAAATAGGTTCCAGGAGGTCCCCCATAGGCTAAAACAGCAATTCGGCAGGTTTTAGATGGCGAATCTTCAAAGTCAAATTTTTAAATAGACAGTACATTTTCAAATTTCAACATTTGAATTTTTGAATCTTTTTCAAACTCAAATCGAATTTGGACTATTCCCTAGTCGAAGTACACTAAAAATAGCTCGAAATTCTAGTTTTTTTCATTAGAAAATTCACCTCGACCTTTGATAAATCTGCACCTTATTGCTGCTCCTATAAACCATAGCAACAAATTACCAGTTGCCTTTTTATGTTATAATTTCATTATAATGACGAGGACAAAATTTTATTTGTTGGACAGCAGCCGCCAATGTAACTTCAAGCAGGTCTGTCCCTGTGTTTTATTTACAGCACTTTTAAATTCCACACAACATGTGCAAACAAGTGAAAAGAAATTGTCCAATAATGGGGGGTGCTAAATGCAATGGCATCCCCCAAGGATTGTAATGACTCAAGGTGGCCATAGACGCAAAGATCCGCTCGTTTGGTGACATCGCCAAACGAGTGGATCTTTCCCCGATATGCCATTAACGAGCATGGCTATATCAGGGGTAATCTGTTTGTTCGGCCGTATGGCCGAACGATCCGATTACGATGTGCAATGGGCTCCGGTGGGATTGGTCGTGTCAAAATCAGACCTGACCGATCGACCAAACGACGATCTCCGCCGGACGAAAGATGTCGGCACTCTCCGCACATGATCAGAAAATCATATGAATCCTCAATTTGTACGAAAGGATCTACGTATGTGTCTATTGCCACCTTTAGCTGATACCCCAGGTTCTGGTGTTCCTGTTAGTAGAATACTGCAGGGGTGCTTGCGAGCGACCCAGTCTCTTTCTTCCTTCTTTCTTTTGTGTAGGTGTACATGCACAGTAGCTCACTTGAAAGTGCCTCAATGTCAGGGAGCCGGGAGCTCCCTCCAGGGAGGTTGTCTGGATCAAGGAGGAAGCCCTCTTGAGGGAACAAGGTCGCGGTATCCAAAGGGTTAAACGGAGAATAGTCAGGATCAGGCAAGAGTTCACAGGCAGGCAGAATACAAACAAAGTCCAAAGTCCAGGCAAAGGGTCAGGATACAAGGCAGGAACAAGATTAGGCAATAAGGCACACAGGAAACCCAGGATATGCTTCAGGAAAGTAATCCTATTCTTGGGCGCCATTCTGGCGTCTAGTTGGCGTTTTTATTTTCAAATTTGGCGCCATTCTGACGTCATTGACGCTCTTGCGCCGACGTCGGCGCGCTGACGTCATCGCCCGGCGCCGCTACCCACGTGGCGGCCATGGGCGCCGCCATTTTGGGAGCGACGCCGGCGAAGATGGACGCGCCGCCCGGAGCTCCTGGGCCTGCTCCGGGCGGCGATCGTTACAGTACCCCCCCCCTCACGGGGGGCCTCTGGACCACCAGGACTTGGCTTCTGGGGAAACTTGGAATGGAACTCCCTCACCAGACGAGGAGCGTGAACATCACGGTGTCCTTCCCAGGAGCATTCTTCAGGGCCAAAGCCCTTCCACTGAATGAGGTACTGAAGGGACCCTCTGGAGATTCTGGAGTCTAGGATTTTCTCCACCTCGTACTCGAGTTGACCCTCCACTGAGATGGCAGGAGGAGGAGACTGACCGCCAGAGAACCGGTTGGTGATGGCGGGTTTCACCAGAGACACGTGGAACACGTTGGGGATTCTCATCTCTGGTGGAAGCTGGAGTCTGACAGCCACAGGGTTGATTATTTCCAAGATGGGAAATGGTCCCACGAATTTTGGACCCAACTTGGGAGATGGTATCTTCAACCGGATATTCCTGGAAGAGAGCCAGACATTATCACCCACCTTGTAGAGAGGAGAGGATCTTCGACGACGATCCGCGAAAGTCTTATGAACAAGAGCACTCTTCTCTAGGTTCAACTTGGTCGCAGCCCAAATAGCAGACATATGGGCTGCGGAGTCGTCAGCAGCCGGGACGTCAGATAGCACAAAGTCTTGGGGAAAAGCTTGAGGATGCTGACCATACACCGACATGAACGGAGACCTTCCTGTAGAGGAATGACAAGCATTATTATGAGCGAATTCCGCCCATGGGAGGAGATCAGACCAGTCATCCTGGCAGAGGGATACGTGGTTCCTCAGGAACTGCTCCAGGGCTTGGTTGACACGTTCAGCTGCCCCATTCGTTTGCGGGTGGTATGCAGATGAAAACTGAAGAACAATTCCCAGGTCTTTGCATAAGGAACGCCAGAACTTGGCAGTAAACTGGGTGCCTCTATCGGAGACGATCTCCACCGGGAAACCATGCAGGCGGAAGATGTACTGGATAAATAGCTGGGACAACTCCACCGCAGAGGGCAACTTCTTCAGAGGGATGAAATGGGCCATTTTGGAGAAGCGGTCAATAACAACCCAGATCACAGTATTCCCACCGGAGGGAGGAAGTTCGACAATAAAGTCCATAGAGAGGTGCGTCCATGGACGAGAGGGTACCGGCAAAGGCTGTAACAACCCACTGGGGCGGGAATGGCTAGGCTTAGAAGTGGCGCAGACATTACAAGCAGCCACAAAGTCCTTTACATCCTTGCGGATATCAGGCCACCAGACTAGGCGCCTCAAGAGTTCAAGGGTCTTAGCCGAACCAGGATGTCCAGCTTGCCTGGAGCAGTGGGTTTGTTGCAGGATGGCCAGGCGAAGTTCTGGAGGGACGAAGGCCATGCCAATCGGAGTATCTTGAGGAGCCGAGGACTGCCCAGCCAGAATCTGGTCGGCAAATTGGGGATACAGAGAGGCAATGATCTTGACAGGTGGAATGATTGGTTCCTGTCTCTCAGGGTCACGGTCCACCGGAGTGAAGCTACGAGACAAGGCGTCGGCCTTCAGATTTTTGGAACCTGGGCGAAAAGTCAAAACAAAGTTAAATCGGGAAAAGAAAAGGGCCCACCTGGCTTGTCTGGGATTTAGCCTCTTGAGGGACTGTATGAACTCCAGATTCTTGTGATCAGTGAAAATCTGGACAGGAATTTCAGAACCCTCCAGGAGGTGACGCCATTCTTCAAGGGCAAGCTTGACTGCCAAGAGTTCTCGATTCCCGACGTCATAGTTCTGCTCTGCGGATGAGAACTTCTTGGAGAAAAACGCACAGGGGTGCAATTTTCCATCAGAGGAATGTCTCTGAGACAGGATAGCTCCGGCTCCGACTTCAGAAGCATCAACTTCGATGCAGAAGGGTAGTGCAGGATTGGGATGTCGAAGAACAGGAGCGGACGTGAAGGCCTCTTTCAAGGACTGAAAGGCTTCTATAGCAGATGGAGGCCACAGGCTGGGTTTACCCCCTTTTCGGATGAGGGCCAGGATAGGTGCAATGCGGGAAGAGAACCCCCGGATGAACTGTCGATAATAATTAGCAAATCCGATGAATCTCTGGATTGCTTTGGTACTCAGTGGGAGAGGCCACTCCTGGATGGCCGACACTTTCACGGGGTCCATCTCAAATCCCTCTGGAGAGATAATGTATCCTAGGAAGGGGATCTTGGATACCTCGAAAACACACTTCTCCAACTTGGCGAAGAGAGAGTTCTTCCTCAGACGAGAGAGTACCTCCTTCACCTGGGAGCGATGACTTTCAAAGTCCTTGGAAAAGATCAGGATGTCGTCCAAGTATACGACTACGAACCTTCCTAGGAGATCTCGGAACACATCATTCACAAACTCCTGGAAGACGGCAGGGGCATTGCATAGGCCGAAGGGCATAACGAGATATTCATAGTGCCCATCCCGAGTGTTGAATGCCGTCTTCCATTCGTCACCCTCCCGGATGCGAATGAGGTTGTAGGCCCCCCGGAGATCCAACTTGGAGAAAATCTTTGCCCCTTTCAGCTGGTCAAAGAGCTCGGCAATCAGGGGCAGAGGGTATCTGTTTTTCACGGTGATCTTATTCAGACCCCGATAGTCTATACAAGGCCGAAGGCCTCCGTCCTTCTTCTCCACGAAGAAGAACCCAGCCCCTGCAGGAGAGGTAGAAGGGCGGATAAACCCCCGCTGGAGATTTTCTTGGATGTACTCCTTCATAGCGGTAGTTTCTGCAGGAGAGAGAGGGTAGGTGCGCCCTCTGGGGGGCATAGCTCCAGGCAGGAGTTCAACCGGACAGTCGTAGGAGCGATGTGGGGGAAGGAACTCTGCAGACTTTTTACAAAACACATCGGAAAATCCCTTGTAAGTGGAGGGCAAAGTCTTTAATTCCGCAGAGGAGACATTCACCTTCTCGAGGGGCTTTGGCGGAAGGCAATGTTGCAGGCAAAATAAACTCCAACGAGAGATCTGCCCAGTGGACCAGTCTATGGTGGGGTTATGCAGACGTAACCATGGAAGACCCAATATCACTGGAGTAGAAGGACAGGGGATGATGAAGAATGAAAGTTTTTCTTGATGCAGCGCCCCAACTTGTACAGATAGTTCCGCCGTGAACTTTGTGACGAATTCAAACTCCAGGGGTTTGTCATCTATGGCAGTAATTCGCAGGGGAGAAGACAATGGAAGCAGAGGAATCTTCATGCGTTCGGCAAAAAAGGCATCCATGAAATTGCCATCCGCTCCGGAGTCGAGGAAGGCCCTTTCGAAGATAGACTTACTTGCCAGGTGAATCTGCAAAGGAAGGAGAAGCCTGCGTGAATTTTCTTGATACTTCTCCAGAGAACCTCGAGTGATGCCCCCTACATGAGAAACCTGAGACATACCTCGGAGTACAAAACTCTTGGCTTTGGCAGGACAGGCGTTGGCAAAATGGGAATGCCCACCACAGTATAAACAGAGACCTGCCATACGTCTTCGGAGTCTTTCCTGCTCGGAGAGGCGAGTCTTTCCTACTTGCATGGGTTCCTCCAAAGGAGACGTCGACACATGGGTCACAGGAACAGCGGGTGTTTGCAGAATCGGCCTTTGAAAGCGAGGGGCCAACATGGGAGAAAATCGTCTACTGCGCTCTCTCTCCACCTGGTGCTCTCTGAGACGAGTGTCCACCTTAATGGATAGAGCGATCAACCCTTCCAGGGTGTCAGGAGTCTCCCTGGAGACGAGATCATCTTTGATGCGGATGGATAGGCCTTGGTAGTATACAGCCTTGTAAGCGTCATCACACCAGGAAGTCTCCGCCATCAGTGTTCGGAAGTCTATAGCATACTCATTGACACTGCGGCTTCCTTGCCGGAGCTGCAAGAGACGGGCAGGGGCGTTCGTAACCCGACCTGGAGCATCAAAGACTATACGAAAAGCTTGGAGAAAGTCTTTAACATCAAAAGTCAGCGGGGAATTCTTCTCCCAAAGAGACGTTGCCCACTCCAGTGGCTTGCCTTCCAATCGAGACATCACATACCCCACCTTGGAACGCTCGCTTGGAAACTGTGTGGGTTGGAACTCAAATTGAATTTGGCATTGCGTGGCAAATCCCCTGCAGGCTTGTGGGTCCCCACTGAAACGAGGGGGAGGTGGAATGCGAGGCTCACCTGTCGGGTAGCTTGTGTTCGTGGGGGCTGCCGCCATGGGGGGATCCCCAGTAGGTGGAGCAGTGGAGGACGCAGAAGGCACTTGAGCCAGCAGGACATCGAGTGCTTGCCCAATGCGAACCTGCTGGTTTTCGTAGTCCTCCATGCGGGATGCCAGTCCGCGGAGCGCTCGTCCGACATGAGGTGTGGCTTCCTCAGAAGGATCCATGGCCCAAGAATAATGTCAGGGAGCCGGGAGCTCCCTCCAGGGAGGTTGTCTGGATCAAGGAGGAAGCCCTCTTGAGGGAACAAGGTCGCGGTATCCAAAGGGTTAAACGGAGAATAGTCAGGATCAGGCAAGAGTTCACAGGCAGGCAGAATACAAACAAAGTCCAAAGTCCAGGCAAAGGGTCAGGATACAAGGCAGGAACAAGATTAGGCAATAAGGCACACAGGAAACCCAGGATATGCTTCAGGAAAGTAATCCTATTCTTGGGCACCATTCTGGCGTCTAGTTGGCGTTTTTATTTTCAAATTTGGCGCCATTCTGACGTCATTGACGCTCTTGCGCCGACGTCGGCGCGCTGACGTCATCGCCCGGCGCCGCTACCCACGTGGCGGCCATGGGCGCCGCCATTTTGGGAGCGACGCCGGCGAAGATGGACGCGCCGCCCGGAGCTCCTGGGCCTGCTCCGGGCGGCGATCGTTACACTCAGTCACTATTACAGCAACTGAATCCATTATAAACATATATTAAACCCAAAGGGGCTAATTTACTAAAGGGTGAATTTTCACCAGCGAATGCTCCACCACACTTCGTGCCACTTCTCCATGTGTAAATTCGTTACCACTACGCTCATTTACTAAAATGCAAAGTTGCGTCTCAGCAGCCAAATGCTGCCTGAAGTTCGCTAGCGTTAATTCGTCAAGGAGCATTTCTTAGCGAGCTTTCGCTTGCGTTCATTTCTGCCTAGCAAAACTTCGTTAGTACTCTTAAGCCGGCCATAGACGCAACAATCCGATCGTACGAATCGTGGATTCGTACGTTTTTCGGACCGTGTGTGGAGAGGCCGGACATTTTTCGTCCGGCGGAGATCGGTCGTTTGTTCGATCGGACAGGTTAGAAAATTTCTGTCGCCTGACGATAATATCTCTGCGTGTATTGCCAATCGTACGATTTTCAGTGGGAGACTGTCACCAGCTTTGGTCGGACATAACTATCGTACGATTGCTGTCAGGGGCAGAACATCGGCTGATCTGTTCTTTTACTACTTTATTTGGTCGGAATGTTAATACGTTGATCTGAATGGTTAGGGGCAGGTCGGGAGATGGGAAAGTCTGATCATACGTTGATTCGTACGATCGGATCTTTCCGTCTATGGCTAGCTTTACACTTAGGTGAATAGGGCGGGTACATATAGGTCGTCTATACGTCTTTATTAGAGATGTTGATACAAATGCTGGAAGTGGCCACTTATTATCACAAATGTCCATGGAAGCAAAATAAAGACAAAAGAGATTCTCTAATGCCCTAGACATGAGCCCACCCTAAAACAAATGTGGTATGGCCTTCAAATGGTTGCTTAACACAAACATCTTTAATAGATAGCACTTTTGAAGGCAACCCTACTTTAAAAAATGAAAAAACTGCAACGTATTTTTACAACTTTTATGAGTTTCCGGCGTACAGTATATGATGTCATTAAAATAAGACTGAGCTCAATTTTATCAGTTTGCCAGGTCTAAGATGGTGAAGGAAACTCTGGTGAAAAAAGATAACGTTCTGTAAAGCACTTTAGTGAATTTGCGACCGTTCGCTGATCGCAAATTCGCCTGGCGATAGGGCACGAAGCTGCGCTAGCGACGTTCTCTTTCACTAGCGAATTGTCATCTGTGCCTGTTAGTAAATTGGCAATGTCCCTGCGGATGAGATTTCTGGCAAATTTTCGCTAGCGACGGCCACTTCACCCTTTAGTAAATATGCCCCATAGTCTCTTTGCATTTTACCGCAGTTCGCTAAGCAACCTCAACTTGTCCCCCACTTCTTGGTCAAGAGCTCACTCCAAGCCCACCCTTATCATAGGTGAGTACTAATTAAAAAAATAACTTTTAGCCTACGTGAACGTTGCCCCATTTGGCATTCTGGGAGAGATATCCCTTCTCTTCAGAGTTTCTTCCAGTTACTGTGTAACATTAGCTACACTGACCTGCCAAAAAGTTAGGACAAGGGACAATATCTTTTTATTTGGATAATATTTAATAAATCATTAAGGCCCTTCTTTCTGCTTTGATGATTTAAAAAAAAAAAAAAGTTTTTTTTTCAGGAAATAAATCACTTGACATAGCAAGTGAGTTTGTTGATAAAATAATAATATGTACTTTCATCTTGGCAGAAGACACCCCTACTGACCCAATGCAAATGTGTTGGTAAAACGTATTATAGATCCTCTGGACAATTTTTCATGTTCCAAGAACATCATACTGTTTTGAGATGCTGGCAATGCAAGTGTTTGTTTTTAGCCTTTATCTAAGCAAATGTCATGCATAATAAAGCAGGGTGGGAGGATATTGTGCATCTTGTGAGCTCTGTGTTTCAAATACCCTGCTATTCAGGATAATATTCAGCTGAAAATATTCACAATAAGAAAGTTGGAATGTTAGGCTTCCTATACCACTGACCCTTTATTGCAGTGAGATATGCCTGGCCTGCTTGGGGAAGAATGGAATAGCAGGTAGGAAGACAGCAATCTCTATTGGTCCTGCGACAAAGAAATAATTGGTGCCAGGGGGTATACTGTCTAGTTTTTGGGGGGAATGAATGCCACTTCTTTCATGAACAAATTGATACAGGAATAATTGATTAGTTATATGGAATAATATGGAATAAAATAGGGAAAGCAAGAGACAATGCAACAACTCAACAATGTGCCTAAAAATAAGAAAGCCTTTAAAACCTCTAAAAATAAAAAACCTTTTAAAAAAACTTTTTTTGTTTAAAAAAACCTCTAAAAATGTGAGGTTTTGGGACAATTACTGGAGAAAAACAAGCAGACAACCTATAAAACCTGAATGGCTAAAAAAAAAGGTCCAATAGAATCAGTGCAACTCTCATTGACTTGTATAGGAAATTGGCTGCTGTTACTTGGCGAAGTGTTGTATTAGAGCTTTTTATGGTTTTTACACTAAATAAATCTCAAATTTTTAGGGAAATTAAGAAAACGTGAATTTTTTTAGAACAAATTTGATTTGTAATTTGTGAAATGTGATTTTAATAAAAAGGCCTGTTAGATAGTAAGAAAAAAGACACACGTCCATCAAGTTCAACCTTTTAATGTTTTTAACCTGCTTAACTGCCAGTTGATCCAGAGGAAGGCAAAAAACCCATCTGAAGCCTCTCCAATTTGCCTCAGAGGAAAATTCCTTTCCGACTCCAAAATGGCAATTGGATTAGTCCCTGGATCAACTTGTACTATGAGCTATCTCCCATAACCCTGTATTCCTTCACTTGCTAAACACCATCCAACCCCTTCTTAAAGCTATCTAATGTATCAGCCTGTACAACTGATTCAGGGAGAGAATTCCACATCTTCACAGCTCTCACTGTAAAAAACCCCTTCCGAATATTTAGGCGGAACCTCTTTTCTTCTAATCGGAATGGGTGACCTCGTGTCAGCTGGAAAGGACCTACTGGTAAATAAAGCATTAGAGAGATTATTATATGATCCCCTTATATATTTATACATAGTCATCATATCACCTTAAGCGCCTCTTCTCCAGCGTGAACATCCCCAATTTGGCCAGTCTTTCCTCATAGCTAAGATTTTCAATACCTTTTACCAGTTTAGTTGCCCTTCTCTGTACCCTCTCTAATACAATAATGTCCTGTTTGAGTGATGGAGACCAAAACTGTACGGCATATTCTAGATGGGGCCTTATTAATATGAATTTTTCACTGTGTTAAGATAGGGCAAAAAACAATTTATGGATTTGACTATAATTTCTTATTAGAGTTTAGGGTTTACGTAATAATGGTGACAAGCACAACTATAAGGAAGACATGAAGGGCATTTTCTTACCAACTGCTATGGGAAAAGTGCACTTTTTGGATGCAATTCACCACTTCAAAAATTGCAATTTTTTTTACCAGAATTCCAGTGTAATTATAGCCATACACAAAGCTGCAATTATGAGTGCATGTTTGTGAATCAAATACAAGTTGTCAAAATTCTCTGTGAGGATTTTTTTCATTTCTGGCCTACAAAATTAAAATGCTTTAGCCTTTTTGGCCTGTGAAGGCTATTGATGCAACCCACTGTAGGAACCAAGGAACTACCTCCACATCCAGGGCAACTGTACCTCCAGGGTTCCCCAAAGAAATGCACCTGCACAGTAATCACCATTTTAGCACACTTGAATTTGCTGGCCAAAATTACCTTTATGGACTTGCTCTGATTTCCTGAAAGTTCTAGATCTTCTTTGTATAAGGTTGGGATCTATCCAGTCATCACATTGCTGTTATGCTAGTTCAAGGGAAGCATGTATGGGATCAGTCAGAAGAAAGGGAGCTAATGGAACTTGGAGGAGACATAAGTGATCCTGGAGTTGACAGCTCCCCCCCCCCCCCAAGGCACTGAAAAATGGTGAGCTTACAGATCTGTTTTCTCACTTAGGGGCAAAGTAACTAACGCGGGCAAAAATTCGCCAGAGTGACATCATTTTGGTACTTAGCTGATTTACTAACGGTCGCTGGCATAACTTCGCTAGCGAAGTAGATAGACTCTAGCGGAATAATACTTCGCTCCCTAACGCCTGGTGCTCTGGTGAATGGACGTAACTACACGAATTCACTAAGATGCGGATTTTACTGAATGTTACCTCTTGTGCCAGACTTGCCTTTGCCACCTCAGACCAGGCGAAGTGCAATAGAGTAGATAGAATTTCCTCATAAAATAGTTTTTCATAAAAAACGCTGGCGTCTTTTCCTTTTTCAGGTTGATAGGCTGAAAAATAGTGTACATTTTTTTTGGGGTAACCAGCTTCCCCCCTACATTTCCTAACATATGGCACATAAACTATACACTGGGCTCATGTGTAGAGCAATATAACAACTTGATTTTATTTAATAAGGTTTCCCGGGTTTTGTGTAATGTATTTGCTGCAACATATACGTACATTGCACTATAACTTCCCGCCGTATGTAAATTAGCCAGCGCAACTTTGTTTCGCTTGGTGCAGTAACTCTAGCGCAACTTTGCCAGTGTTCGGTGCCCTGGATTTTAATGAATTAGCGGTGTCTTGGCAAATCTACGCCTGGCGAAGTGTTGCGCTGTGAGCGAAGCCGTCGCTGGCGACGTGAATTAGTGAATTTGCCCCTTGGTGTACAAGGCCAACTCTTTTATGACCATCATTTGAAAGCAACTGTTGACATTGTGGTGGTTATTACCAGCGACATGATGGAACAAAGTTAGAAGTGATCTATTCATGTAAAGAGTTCATTATAAAGTCCGCGGCTTGTGTGTTCACTCAATGAAGGGAGCGGTTGAGCAGTTAATAAGGAACATTAGCAACGAACATGTCTTAACATGGAATCCCAGTTGTTGTTCAGAGCAATGAGCAATCATTATGTGATCCTTGCTGATAGTAAACACTGTGTTATTGAGGTCAAAATAAACATTGGGGTTTTCAGTAATGGGAAAAGGGATTTATCATGAACTGCAATTTGCAATAAAGTTAATTCAATATACAGGATCAGATTTCATTTTTGTTCTAGTCATTCATAAGGTAATTCCCAGTTTATTTCAGTGGTTAAAACTGGATTTAATAAAAGAAGCTCTTTAACCTTTGAGTGATATGGGTCTTTGATGTGGAAGGATGTATTCGTCATGGCATAGATCAAAGAGAAACCCAGGATCATAGGGGCGAATTTACTAAGCGGCGAAAATTCGCCAGCAACGGCTTCGTAGGCAGAGCAACAAAAATTCACTCAGACAACGCTAATTCACTAACATGCGAAGTTGCGTCCAGGGCACCGAACGCTGGCAAAGTTGTGCTAGCGTTAATTTGGCAAGCAGATCGTAGTTGCGATAGCGTTGCCTAATTTGCGTACGGCGGGAAGTTATAGTTGAATGGACATATATGTTGCAGCAAATACATTACATTACACAAGCCCAGGGAACCTTAATAAAGAAAATAGAGGTGTTATAATGCCCTACACATGAGCCCACTGTATAGTTTATGTGCCATATGTTAGGAAATGTAGGGGGGAAGCCGGTTACCCCAAAAAATTTGTACTCTCTTTTGCAGCCTATCACCCTGCAAAAAGGAAAAGATGCCAGTGTTTTTTGGGACTTTCAACTAAAGTTTGAGGAACTCCTGTCTTCTCTATTGCACTTCTCTTGGTCTGAGGTGGCGAAGGCAAGTCTGGCGCAAGAGGTAACATTCAGTAAAATCCGCATCTTAGTGAATTGTCGCAGTTATGTCCCTTCACCAGAGCGCAAATTTGCCTGGCGATTGAGTGCGAATGAGTGCCAGCGTCAGTCTCTTTCGCAAGCAAAGTTACGCCTGCACCTGTTAGTAAATCATCGAAGTACCGAAATTACGTCACGCTGTCGAATTTTCATGGTAATTTTGCGACATAGAATCTAAGGTGTGGTACATTAATCAAGCCTGTAGGTTCTGGACCCCAGGAGGTTACAGTGGCCACTTGCATGGGTCCTATACTACTATACCACATGCCCAGAATTGAATGTGCGGATGTTTTTGTCTGAGAAACAAACATTTTTGTATTGGCAGGTGGGTATAGTGAGCACTGAATGATGCACCTTGGGGACCACTCATGTATTTTGAGTTGACTTTATAACTAATGTGAGGATTTAAATTAGAGAACAGTTGATTGGAAGAGTTGGTTTCTTAAATTGTGTGCACAGTTTCACAGCTTGCTCCACCGCTAGTTCCATAACTGAAATTATGGCTTAATTATGTTAATTGAATATAATAGGTATGGAAGGTGTAGGAGTAGGCGTGGCCTACATGAGAGACAAGAACCACTTAGGCAAGGCTAGAACTAATAAAATTAATGACAAATTTTTCTTTTGATAGTTCCACCACCTTATCCCTATCTAATTTCTACAATGGAAATAAAATCCCCTCTAACCATGACATCCATTCCCTTTACCCCCTTCCAAATTTCCTATAGGGTAGTGGATCCGAAAAAGATGGCACCTATGGTCCCAAAGGGGTGAACGTGTTCAATGTGGCATCTTCAGGCGCAGTTAGGGACAGGATACAAAACATGTACAAAAAATGTAATGATCATAGGACCCATTCAACAATTTCATGTGACGTCAACAATGCTTCTGCCCCCAAAGCCAAGGTGGTGTTAAAAATACAACATGTAAAACTCTATTCCCATCATTGTTAAAACATGCACTTTTCTACTATGTGTGGGATTGCCAGGTTTTGCTTAGAAGCCTAGAAGCTTAGAATACCTAAGAAAATAAAACATAATCATATCTTTGATGTCCAACCACACTCCACACTCATAGTTAATGACAAATTATACAGGTAAACAAAATGTCATGACCCTTTTTCCTACTATATTTCTCATACTATACCCTAATCTGTTTTACTTGGGATCAGATACTTTGACCCTGGACAAAAGTGCAAGCCCACATCAGGGTGCAGAGTTCAAAAAACATGGCAGACTGCACCATTTTTGATACTGTACAACCTGTCCTGCACTTAAAGGGGAATAGTTTTCCATAGACAGCACTCCAGTTGAAATAAAACTGTCTTTAATGTTTCAGGACAGCAGCACGATGCAACGTTTCGAGTGGCACACCACTCTTTGTCAAGCATAAAACACAATATGGGCACATGACCTTAAATGTCCTCAGGTATTTAACAGGATATTATGAACAGGCTTAAAGAGGATGTAAAAAAATTAAAATCCCCCTTGGCCATTGGGTAACCGATATAAGCCTTTTTCTAACTGCAATCAATTATTTTTTATTAACGGTTTCCATTTGCGCTTCAGTTTAAGGTTAAGCACAGTCCGTTCCCCCACATACCTGCTCTTTGAGCTGCGAGCAAAACCTTCACAGCCGTGGCCGTCTCTGCTGTTTGACCTGTCCATCTCTTCTGCTGTTCCCACCCGCCTACCAATCAAGAATGATTAGGCAGTCTTGTTTGCAGAACATCACCGTCAATCCCACCATTGCTTGACTGGCTTCTCATTCTTCATTGGTAGAGGGGCGGGAACAGCAGAAGAGGCAGGCGGGTCAAACAGCAGAGACGTCCATGGGCCGTGAAGGTTTTCTTGCAGCTCAAAGAGCAGCTATGTGGGGGAACGGACTGTGCTTAACCTTAAACTGAAGCGCAAATGGAAACTGCTAATAAAACATTATTGATTGCAATTAGATAAAGGCTTATGTCGGTTCCCCAAGGGCAAAGGGGGATTTTAATTTTTGACTTTACATCCCCTTTAATAACGTTCACCCAGACAATACTTTGGGGCTGAAAAAGTACGTGCGGTTTGTTTAGAATCACCTAAAGGGGACCTGTTATCCAGACATAAAAATCTGTATCATAAACATCCTTTTCAAATTAAACATGAACCCCAAATTCTTTTTTATTATTGAAACATTCATACATGTTTAAAAGTCTCAGCTGTCAATCATATATTACATGCCCCTTGTGAGGAGCGCGGTCCAGCGCGTCTTCCCTCGCCGGCGTCCAGTCCCAGATGGCGGCGCCCAGGGCGGGCCACGTGGGTTTTCCTCTTCTGCGCCTTGCCTGGACGCGGCGGATTTACGCCAATGACAAGACGCCAGCGCCAAAACGTACATCGTCAGCACGCAACGCATGACGTCACTGCGCACGTTTTGGCGCCAAAGAATGGTTTAAAAGGCCATTTGTGACTCTCTGCCTTTGCCCGTGAATAGGTTCTACTTCATTGTGTTCCTGGGTGCTATTATCGTGTTTGGATTCTTGTTATTGACCTCTGCCTGTTCCTGTTTACAACTACCTGCTGCCTGAACTGAGCTTCTGCCTGGCTGACTACTCTTTCTCTTGACCTGTCAGGCTCTTTTGGAGACTCAAGTAGGAAGAGCAGTTAGAACTGCTGTTAGTGTACAGCTCGCAGGACTTGACACGATGAGGCGAGTGCAAGTTGCAGAAAGCGTGGTCGAATATCAGGCAGAGGGTCGGTAGGCAGGCAGCAAGTAATACGTAGTCAGGGACAGGCCGAGGTCAGAGGCAGGCAGAAGATAGTTGTATCGATAATCAGGCAGAGGGTCGGTAGGCAGGCAGAAGAGAATCGAAGTCCAAAGTCAGGCCGAGGTCGGTAACAAGAAAAGCAAATCCAAGAGTTCTCAGGAAAACACAGGAACGAGCACTAGCAAGGGAAATCACCAAGCACTGTTTGCTCTTGCTGACGTCTATTTACAGTTTTACACGGACAAGTTTGGCGCCAAAACGTAACGACGCAGCATCAACGCGCCCGCGTCATCGCGTCGCGCCCGAATGAATGGACGCGTGCCCGCGCAAAGACGCGCGCGGGCTCAGACGAGGACAAGCTGCAGCTACAGGTACCTTACATGACCCCATCCTGTATTGCAAACTTTGGTGTGTAACCTGCTAGCTTCCTCCTTGGTCCGTTACTTCAAACTGAGCCTTCGGGCCTGACACCCCTCCTCTATGCCTAAAGCTGGAAATAGATGTGCAGATTCCACCCTTGTATCCGACGAATGATCCGCCGTCCCAATCTTCCAATCTGCCACTAAACATTCAGAATAAAAAAAGTAGTAAAAGAACAAATCAGATGTTGTTCTGGTCGTGACACCAATTGTTCGAACGTTATGTTCGACAAATTCTAGTTACAGTCACCCATTGATATCATCAGCTGATATACATCTGTATACATACATCATGTATACTCCCATTGATATACATGCAGAGAAATTTATCGTTAGCATACAAAAATCTCTTAACCTGTCTGATCTACTAAACGACCAATCACCATGGTATGAAAAATGTCGGGACGATCCACACACGTTCCAAAAATCGCACAAAACTTTGATTATTACGACTATATATTTGCGTCTATGGCCAGCTTAAGGCATAGAGGCAGGGCAGGCAGTTACGGTATTTCACTTTCCATACTGCACTTAATAGCTGTCACTGAACTCCCCACATTCCCCCTCCCTCTCTCCCTCCCATCTAATTGTGTAGCCAGTGCATGGGCATCAGTTCCCCCATTCTTGGCCATAAACAAGATTTTTATAATAAATCTGTAGTTTTGGGTCTGCAAGTAGAAACTGATAACTCACCACACAAGGGAAGAGGCCCAGGTGCACCGTCCTGAGCCCTCAGCAAGGGGAGTGGACAAACCGAATAAAACTTTGGAGCAGGCACTCAATGAAAGCAATCTTCCACCAGGCAAATGAACTCAAAGTGAAGAGTTTATTGTGTCCACAGCCTTACGTGTTTCGTGATAAACACTTAATCATAGAGATTTTTGGCATGATGCAAAGCTAGCCTTAAAGGAGAAGGAAAGTCATCCTGCACTTGGGGGAGCCAAATGTAAGACACCTCCAAGTGATTCTTTTGACCATGTTGCTCAGTGGTATAACCCCAGGCCGGTGCAGTTTTCTGCTGATAGGAGCACCGGCCCAGGGTTTCAGTTAAATCAATATAATCACTTGGGGTGCCTAACATTTGGCACCTTCAAGTGCAGTATGCCTTTCCTTCTCCTTTAATACAGTAACTGCCCACAAAATGGCAACTGCCTGCTTGATGTGACTGTCAACTTCAAGACTAAAAAAACAATATTTGAATAATTTTTATAGTGTAAATAAAAATCATTTTGCTTGACGAAAATCATAAAGTAGCTGTCACGGCCGGCACCCAATACCAGAACAGGTGCCAAGTACCCTGGTCTCGGCTCGGCTTCACCAGTAGTGTGACTACCGTTGGGCTTCGGGAGGAGCCCTCAGCTTACTTGGGTGCCACCTGGACTTAACGAGGGGTACAAGGCGAGATATTCTGGCTAGCTGAGGGGCACGGCAGGTAGATAGTCTTTTGGGCCGAAGGTCACTGTACAAGTGGAGCAGGCAAGAGAATCGTCAGACAGGCTGGGTCGAGGCAGGCGGATATCAGAATCGTCAGGCAGGCAAGGGTCAAAACCGGGTAATCAAACAGATGGGGTCAGGCAGAAAGAGTAGTCGAGATGCAGGCAAAAGTCAGGATTCGGATATCAGAATTGTCAGGAACAGGCAGGGATCAAAAACCAGATTAACAGACTAAAGTTACACAGGAACAGATAGCACAAGGCTTCAGGAACCACAGAATCAAGATTCTATCACGGGCACTGGCTGGGAGACAGAATGGGCCTTATATAGGTTAAAATTTCGCGCCAAACGGGCGTCAAAAACTTGCTGGCGCAAATGCGCCAGCGCCGGCTCATGGACCATGTGGCGGGCGTTCCCTGCCGACGGCGCGGTGGACGACCCCGCCGCACAGGTATTGTTACAGTAGCATTTTGAATAATTTTTGAAGGTGACATGTCCCCTTTAATAAAAACCCCTACTGCATTTCAGGCTTTGCCCCACAGTCTAGAATTTCTTCCCCATGTTTTTTATTCATAAAGGAAAGCACCACATGGCTCAGATGAGCATTCTTTCTCCCCACCATATTTTGTAATGTTTTTCTTTCTCTAATAATAACCGGAATTTGTAGAGAATGTAGTTGTACAAGGCATTACTCACACTATCTAAACTGCTCTTAATTCCATCTGTAATTCATTAGAAATGTCTCTTACTTAATTTACTATTGTGACAGTTGATTATCAATATAGTGGATGTTATCTCCAGGATGTACAGTATAGAGGGCAGATGATTACTCACCATCTGTAAATATCTAATTGATTAATGATCAACTTTTGAAAGGCTGACATATTGATAGTGGTGTAAAATTCTCACTCACTTTATTACACGTTAGTTTAATTTTAAAACTATTTCTTATTTTCTTATCCTTCAAGTTCTATTAATATGACAGTGATCCCATAATGATGAGCAATTCTGCTGTTTGACTGATGTGTAGTAGTGCAGAAATGAATGCTTAAGAATGCAAGTACATAGAAGGGGGATTCAGTGGCCCTTCTGAAGTATCACCTAATGAAATGGACTGTGAACGACAAATTCTCTTTCTCTTGCCATTATTTGAACATCTGGTTGTCCTATCCCCAAATCTCTGTCAGCAAAGAGTCATCAATTGACTACAAACATGTTGCCATAAGTAAAATGAGTGCAAGTTTATCCACAAGTTTAATGAGAGAGACCACAGAAAGTTTATGACTTTGACCATAACATATAAATGTCAGGGGCCTATCGGAGAAGTCCGGACCAAGGAGGAAGCTTAGGGGGTTAAGTCCAAGTTTGTGGTATCCAAAGGGGTGAGGCGTAAACGTAGTAAAGTTCAGGCAAGAGTTCAATATGTAGACGGCAAGAATCATAATCAGGGCCTTAGCAGAGGATCAGGAATCCAGGAAACAAATTTAAGAATTTATGAAACCCAGGAACACAAATCAGCAATTCCTATAATCTGGTTATTTAACCTGTGACCTGGAAGTCCTTTTATTTTCAATTTTCGCGCCGGCCACGTGACATAATCGAGGCGCTGGCTTCGGTCCATGAAGGTTATGGGCATCTTGGATACGACGCCACCTGAGATCAGGCGCTCCTGACAATAATAAACCCTTCAGTTATAAGGAATATCCTATATCCCGTTTTACTTCTGCAGAGACAATAAAACAATCATTTTAAAGGGGTTGTTCACCTTTCAAACACTTTTTTTCCAGTTCAGTTGTATTCTCATTGTTTACCAGAAATAACAAATTTTTATAATTGCTTTCCATTTTAAATTTTTTTTCCAAATTTGACATTTCGAGATCAATATTCCTGTCTGGTGTTTCAGTCTGGCAGCTCAGTGATCCAGGCGCAGAATCTGAACCGTTACCATTGGCTACATAAGTTGATGCATTTCTCAGCAGCATCTATGGAATATTAGCAACTATTGCATCAATTATAGAACAGTTGCCTTTATTGAGACTTAGGGGTTCGCTCATCGTGGTCAAATGAATCAACTGGAAAATGAAAGGTTCCACTTCCTTATTAAAAAGAGGTCAGAAATTGAAAATAGAAAGTAATTGAAAGAAATCTTTATTCTTGGTGAACTATCTGAAACCAACTGAACTGAAAAAGTGTTGCAAGGTGAACAACCCCTTTAAGCTGGCCATACACAGATCTGCTTGTTTGGTGTGGACTCCAAGTGAACACATCTTTGCATCATTTGGCTTCCTAATAGGTATCTAATGCAAATATCCAACTCTTGGGTTTACAAGAGGATCAAAGTCCAAAATTTACATGGTCAGCGCTAAATAAACGCTATTGGGAAAAAAGTAGAAAATAAGGGAAAAAAGGGAAATTTTATAGTGTAGTAATTCTTTATATCGTTATGACTCCACATTCTTATGGTCCCGGATACCCCTTTAGTAAAGTTACCCTTTAAAAATCACCACATGTGAATATTTGGATGGACGTTTTAGTTGAATATGTGCACATCTAAGTTTGAAAAAATATAGCTGTATGGTGTTACTTCTTGCTAGGAGAGATTAAAATGCGCAGGAAATAGTGTAAAATCCTTTTTTATTCTATACTCATAAAAACCAAATGGTTGCACTCACATTTAAACGATTAAAATCAGGCAAAACGTTACTTTCTGTTTAGGTCCGTGCTGTTCCGAGTTGCCTTGGTGGTTTGTGGTTTTTGCTCCGAACCGCGTTGCCTCCACGCACCGCTGGCTCCTTCCTGGACGCTTGGAGATAACGTCTACCGCCTTTGCCTTACGCGTTTCATCGCAAGAGGATAGCATGGTGTGTTCAGGTAGACTTGTTTACTGCCATTCTCATCCATGGCCTGTAGAGTTTCTCAGCCAACATGCCCATCATGCCCTGTTCCCAATAGATATGAAGTGGGTATAATGTGGGTATACAATAATATTTGGATTCACACATGATGAAGATTATCTGATTTGGCTGCAATGGTCTGCTTGTGTATGGTCACCTTTATTTCTATGTTGATAAAAGCCTTATGGACAGGGACTGGCCTATCCAGACCTCCAGCTAATGGTAGTAGAATAGGACAATCTTATACATAATTCATAATATTTTGTAAGATCTATAGGCATCTACCAATATTTAGGCACCCTCATAATCTACGTATGCCATTAGATTCATCTGAATAATTAAGAACAGGGATGGAAGATGTCAAGTGCATGTTTAGGAACAGGTTACCTTCTCATTTCCAGCTGAAGTGATCTCCTATTGTGACCAGTATAATTACTGTTTCACAACTGCTGATGACTTCTCGCTGATACAGATCCATTAGATTAGATCTATTGGCTTTACAGTTCATTTGCAGCTACTAGAGTTTTATAAAGAAAGCATAGAAATAAGTTATCTTTATAGCGACGTGTAAAATGTTGGAACTATGTCAATAAAGCATAATAATAAGTGGAAAAGGCAGAATCAGAATGCAGGGATTCATCATATGGAAGAAATGTGAGTGGGCACTCCTCCTCCTCCATTTGTCTTTGTACAGTTATGAGTGGCTTAAGTTATTTCCAAATGTTTGAACAGAGCCAGGCCAAGACCGGAGGGCACCCAAGGCAATTCCCTGGCCTCATCTGTCACCCCCTGTAAGCTTGGCAACTCATGTTATGCCCTGTGGCTGATTTGCCAGCAACTCCTATAATCATCCTCGAGGCATCTAGTGCTCCACAAGCTGTGACTGGCACTGGGGTCTGGCATGCTGATAGGTGTGGGATGGCACATTGTGTCAGAAAAATACACTTCCAAGATAAGGATTGTAGCTTTGCACTTTGCACACTGCGTCCTGTTTCATTTTCAAATTTCATATTTTTAATAGCCTCGAGACATGGTGCTCCACATTGTGTAACACCTCATTTATCCAGGAAGTCCCAGTTGCATGTACAGGTATGGGATCCATTATACAGAAACCAGTTATCCAGAAAGCTCCCAATTATGGAAAGACCGTCTCCCATAGACTCCGTTTTGTCCAAGTAATCCAATGTTTTAAAAATGATTTCCTTTTTCTCTGTAATACTAAAACAGTTCCTTGTACATGATCCAATCTTAGCTATAATTAATCCTTTTTGGATGCAGAGCCAGCCTATTGGGTTTATTTAATGTTTACATGATTTTCTAGTAGACTTAAGGTATGAAGACCCAAATGACAGAAAGATCCTGAGTGTTCTGGATAACAGGTCCCATTCCTGTACAATGTCTAACAGAATTATTTGTGGCTCTGTTACGAATATGCCCTGTGATAGATCCATTACCTGAAAGTGTATATGGCATAGACATGATAAATATAGAATATATATGGAATATATATGTAGCCATTATATTAGATGCATGCCGTAAGGCTACACAGAAATCAGTGCACTCTGCTGCATGCATTTCAATGAACGACTATTTCCCCATGCAGGATGTGGATTTCATAAGTGCTCTATTCAAAAAGTGTTGGCCGGCAACCCTTACAAAAACATGGGCTATTTCAATGGTTGCTAGGGTTACCACCTTTTCCGGAAAAGAATACAGGCCTTCCTATATTTTTGTGTTTTTTTCCCTACAAATAACATTGGCATCAAGCAACATTTTTACCGGCTAGGCTGGTAAAATACCAGCCAGGTGGCAACCCTTATGGTTGCCATTACAGGCCCGGACTATCAATCTGTGGGTTCTGGTAAATGCCAGAGGGGCTGCTGTAAGATGCCATAGAAAGTGACTATAAAGTGGGCTGATGGGGGCTGTTTGGGCCTCTGTGTACTTGGAATCACAGGGCCTATTTTGAATCCCTATCCAGACCTGGTTGCCAAACAAGCAGAAACTAAATACATTAATATTATAAAAAAAAGTGAAGAAGGCTTCCCAAACATATTACCAGAAACAAGATGATGGGGCAAATTCACCAAGGGTCGAATATCGAGGGTTAATTAACCCTCGATATTCGACTGGGAATTAAAATCCTTCGAATGTCGAAGTCGAAGGATTTTAGCGCAAAAACTGAGATCGAACGATTCAAAGGATTTTAATCCAACGATCGAAAGATTATCCTTCGACCAAAAAAACTTAGGCAAGCCTATGGGGACCTTCCCCATAGGCTAACATTGGGTTCAGTAGGTTTTGGCGAACTAGGGGGTCGAAGTTTTTTCTTATAGACACAGTACTTCGACTATCGAATGGTCGAATAGTCGAACGATTTTTAGTTCGAATCCTTCAATTCGAAGTCGAAGTCGTAGTCGAAGGTCGAAGTAGCCCATTCGATGGTCGAAGTAGCCCAAAAAACACTTAGAAATTCGAAGTTTTTTTACTTCGAATCCTTCACTCGAGCTTGGTGAATTGGCCCCGATGTGTCAGTAAAAATCCTATTAAGTAGTGTATAGTCACCTCTGTGTTATGTTCTATAGCGAGATAATGCTACAATTTAACCTTGCGGATATTAGCTGTAACCAAAAGGGCAAGAGTGGTGCTGTTAAAGGGGTTATTCACCTTTTGGACAAAAAGCTAATTTAACAGCCCATGTTATTAAAAAAAAATGTTTTGGTAATTTATCTTTATTACCTAAAACTTACCTCCCAGCTGTTCCGTTTTCAGCGGGACAGTCCCACTTTTGACAGCTCAACCCGCAGTCACGGGTTTGTACTGAAAGTCCTGATTTTCTTTGCACTCAACAGCTAAAAAATGATACAATCTTTCTAACTCAATTGTTTTCAGATAAGATACTTTGTAACCATTTTGAGATAAGCAAATAAGTAATTGTAACCATATAAGATAACAGGTCTCTTGGGAGAAGTAAGACTCGCAGCTTTTGTCTCTCTTTTTATTTCCAAACTGTTGGGAGGTATGCCTAAAATGTTTGCTTTCAGAGATACATACCACAGAAACTATGGATCATCTCTGCAAAAACGCTCTCAGTTCTCTTCTCAGTTATGGGTTCGCCGACACGCTCTGTGTAAGAGATGCAGGTTGCCAAATAAGGAAGTTCACAACTGAATCAGCACTGCGCATGCTCTCTTTCTCTCTCCTGCTCATTTGTAGATCTTCAATTCCATTGGCTGGCAAGATTCAGCCAATCGGATCAAAGATATGCAAATATGCAGGGGGTTGCAGAAGTAAACATATCCGATTCTTCCTTATGGGAGTGCACTCATGATGCCACACATTAAAGGAGAAAGAAACCCTCCCCCCCTCCCGTGTATTGCCCCCCCTCTCTCCTCCCCCCTGGCCTACCTGTCCCACTGGGCAAATGCCCCTAACTTGTTACTTACCCTTCTGCGCAGGTCCAGTCCATGGAGTTCACAGGCACCATCTTCTTCCACGCAATCTTCTTCCTGCTTTGACAGGCGTTTTGGCGCATGCGCAATAGGAGCATTTCGCTGGTACGGATCTACTGCGCATGCGCCAAAAGTCACGAAGTTTTCCGATTTCACTTCATGACTTTTGGCGCATGCGCAGTAGATCCGTACCGGCGAAATGCTCCTACTGCGCATGCGCCAAAACGCCGGTCAAAGCAGGAAGAAGATCGCTTGGAAGAAGATGGCATCGGTGAACTCCGTAGACTGGACCTGCGCAGAAGGGTAAGTAACAAGTTAGTTGCATTTGCCCAGCGGGACAGGTAGGCCAGGGGGAAGGAGGGAGGGTGGGCAACACACGGCAGGGGGGGAGGGTTTTTGCGCCGACTGGGTTTCCTTCTCCTTTAATGCCAAACACAAATGGAATGCAACATGCTGCATTCCACCTGCACTCGTCGCTTACGGACAGCGTCATTAAATGTAATGCAGGAGTGCGCAAGGCAAAAATGCCCATGTGTTAGTGCCTTTACACAAATTTTCGAGGTAAAATGTCCTGAAACAGAAGTTCGCCTGAATTCATTTATTCATAATAGTTGAAAATTCCTAATAAGACAAAGGAAAGAACACAGTAAAGCTGGCCATAGATGCACAAATACAGTCTTATGAAACGGATGAAACAAAGAGATCTATAATCAAGCAAGGCAAGTTAGCACTAGCTGGCATTTACAGTGAAACCTCACTATACACCCCCTAATTTTACATTGTATTTTTGAGTATTATACATATTACATTTCCCTGATTTTACAGTCTCCCGGATTTAACACCATTTTTTTCTGGTTCCCTGAAAAACATAAAATCAGGGTTCTACTGTATATCTGTTATTTCAGGTATGGGATCTGTTATCTGGAAACCTGTTATCCAGAAAGCTCAGTATTACGGAAAGGCTGTCTACCATATCTGAATAATCCACATAATTTCCCTTTTCTCTGTAATAATAATAAAACAGTACCTTGTACGTGATCCAAACTAAAATATAATTAATCCTTATTGGAAGCAAAACCAGCTTATTGGGTTTATTTAATGTTTACATGATTTTCTAGTAGACTTATGGTATGAATAGCCAAATTATCCCAGGTCCCTAGCATTCTGGATAATAGGTCCCATACCTGTACTGATATCCTGAAATGGGAGTAAATTCAGTAGCCCAATGATTTTTTATTATTTGTGTTTTTTGAGTTATTTAACTTATTATTCAGCAGCTCTCCAGTTTGCAATTTCAGCAATTTGATTGATAGGGTCTAAATTACCCCAGCAACCATGCACTGATTTGATTTGAATAAAAAACTAGGAGAGGGCCTGTATAGAAATACTATGAATGAAAAATAAAAAGTAGCAATAATAATACATTTATAGCCTTATAGAGCATTTGCTTTTTAGATGGTGGTCAGTAACCCCCATTTAAAAACTGGAAAGAATCAGAAGAAAAAGGCAAATAATTAACAAAGTTAAAAAAAAAAAAAAAATTAAAAAGTTGCTTAGAATTAGCCAACCTAACATACAAAAAGCCTGTAGCGCCTTTAATCATATGGCTTATATGTATTAGCACGCTCTCTTAATAAAAACACATTATGTCTAGCTGTAGATACAGTAAGTGATTCTGATACTGACCCTGTCCTTTAACCAATTTATCTTGAAGATCAAAGTCAAAATAAGGAAAATCTCCTTTACAAAAAAGTGTATTCATTGTCAGTGGCTGAAATAACATTTTACTGCTTTCTCCTCTAAACAAGAGCAGAGGGAGAGCTAAAATTAGTTTGTCTAATTAATTCGGGAAGACAGATGAACAGGAGATGCAGTGCCTCCATTAGACAAGCACAATCGCCTGAATAAGCCAACCAGTATGCCGAGCCCTGGGCTCACTCCAGTCTTGCTCTCTATAGAGAATCAAAGCCTTCGATATGTAAACTGTCCTTTTCAGCCTTTGTTCCTTCCCTTTAGTAAAATTTCCCTTTGTGCTGGACTGGGAACCCTGTTCACTTGCAAGAGTATTTTTGAGAAACGCACTTTTTCTTTTTTGGAAACATTTAATTACTCTCCCATAAACAACTCAAGTCGAAACACAACGCCTGCGCTCCATTGGCATTATTGTGAACACAAAATAAACACCCTCTTGACTCTTGAGATTGTGGTAGAACATGGAGTTTATTTTTATAACCAATGTTAAAAACATTGTCCAACGTTAAAAAAACAAACAAATAAAGGAAACAGGGTAGGGGTGGAAAATGGCATTAAAATCTGTCAGGAGAGGGTATCATTTCATTTAATACAGGGCTAATTAAGGACAATCCAGGATAATTATAGATATTTAACTTACATTCTTTTAGCTCTTCTCCTTAGCTGTCTCAATTTTTTTTCTTGGGCAGATCCCTAAAGGCTCTTACACACGGTTGGTTTTACCTGCGCATTTAACGCCAAATGCAGGTGGGACGCAGCATGTTGCATTTCACCTGCGTTCGGCACATACATGCATCTGTGTGAGTACAGCCCCCTTGAGTGCATTTACTCCTGCGCTCCCCTGCGGCTGAACGGACAAAAGCTCAACGAAGGTGAGCGCAGGTAAAACCACCCATGTGTAAGATCCCTTACTCCCAGCCCATGCTCTTTTCTACAGGGGATGCCTAATTAGTTTCTAGCCTCTGTGAACACATTGTATAACTTTTCAGGCATGGAACAGTACTCTTATAGGGATTCTGAACCTCTCTGTTGGTAAGGTAAGTTTAGTATATAAAATAAAGCAGTTCAGCCATTTCAATTTCCGGGCTTTAGATCGCATATAACCATATGCAGCTACTTGGGTTTCCCAGCCTGTAGACGAGAATAACTAGCAAGTAAAATTTTACATGAAACAGAAGTATTAAGTTCTCCATGTCACAAACTAACTGGACGTGTGAAAATGTGTAGTGCCGACATGATATGATAATGGCACTGAGCTTTCAGCAAAGGTGGGAATTGAACCCATAACCTTGTGGGTCTCCATGATCAGGGCATGCACTCTACTGACTCTGCTATTTGGGAAGGCTCCTTAATTGATGATATGATAATGGCACTGAGCTTTCAGCAGAGGTGGGAATTGAACCCATAACCTTGTGGGTCTCCATGATCGCGGCATGCACTCTGCTATTTAGGAAGGCTCTTTAATAGATGATATGATATGATGATGGTAAGCCTTTGAAGAACTGTTTCTTAAAGTTTTTTTGTAAAGGAGAATCTCTAGGGTTAGGATGTTGACCATATGCCAAGTCACATGTCCTGGGTATCCAACCACAGCGGCAGTGCACAGATGTCTGACCTAAAAATGGCAGGTGTTTGTGCCATGCTCAAAAGTCCCATGTTCCTCTTTACTGGTGCCAGTCATGGTATGTTGTGTCCATAAATAATAATTAAAAAGTTACGAGAAAATAGGCAGTTTTTGTTAATTGTGCTACTCATTGGGAAATCCATTTGCATACAACCCATCACCCCATATATTACACCATGACACTTGCTTTGCTACCACCAGTCACTGATTCAGAAAGATTGGTGCTAATGGTAAGTTGGCTGCATATAAATAATATTCTTGGGGTAACCAACCAGAAAACTGTCAATCAAAATACTGTGACGCCCAACAGTACGTGACAACGACAACGTTCCTTAATGTTTGCCCTCTCCGTTCACTGATGTCATTTTTGCCTGCGGCTCTATAACAATATTAGTCTGTGCTCTTTCTTATTTTTTCATAAAAACCTCTATGGCGATTATATTTCAGCATATTTATTGGGATCTTCGTTTTGTAGTTAATAAGCCGACCCTGGCTGCATTACAATGAATGATTGTTCCAGAAATGCTGCACAAGATTCAAGTTGCAACAGAACGAATGGTGGTACCGATGTTCACCTCACACACCCACAATGCAAAGCTTAAAAAAACATAAACACAGTTACATTCAATAAGGGGGACAGAACTGGTTGTGAAATACGAGGCACAATAAGGAGACTTTATCTAATTTTTCCATTTGTTATGGTGAGACAACAAACTCACAGTAGAACTAATAAATGAGTGTCAGCTTTTGTTTCGGCAGCCACCTGGCTTTGACAGAGTAATTAAAGGTATAAATACAGGTATAAAAACACTTTCATTCTCATTATTATTACTATAATCCTTTGTATGTACACAGCACTGACATATTATTCTTTCACATTATTCACGGGAAGAACATACTCCTCTCTGGGGTTAAAGTGATATTCTGTTGTGTTCTGCTTCTTAATATTTGCACCAACACTACTGAGCACAAGTTAATTGATTTTTTCCTTTGACCAGTTATGAAACGTATTTATTAGATGACCATACAAGTCTGTTTCAGGCTTCCTCATCTTCTACAAAATTGACATTATAATTCTGCAGGGTTGGACTGGGCCAGCGGGACACTGGGGAAAAAGTCCGGTGGGCCCGGCCCTCAAGGACATTGCCTCTATTGGCCGCCCAAGTAAAGTTAAGAAGAAGTAATATAGTAATATAGTGTTAGGTTGAAAAAAGACACACGTCCATCAAGTTCAACCTTTGAATTCTATTTTAACCTGCCCAACTGCCAGGCGATCCAGAGAAAGGCAAAAAAAACATCTGAAGCCTCTCTAATTTGCCTCCTAATTCCTTTCTAACTCCAAAGTGGCAATCGGACTAGTCCCTGGATCAACTTGTACTATGAGCTATCTCCCATAACCCTGTATTCCCTCACTTGCTAAACACCATCCAACTCCTTCTTAAAGCTATCTAATGTATCAGCCTGTACAACTGATTCAGGGAAAGAATTCCACATCTTCACAGCTCTCACTGTTAAAAAAAAATCCCTTCCGAATATTTAGGAGGAAACTCTTTTTCTTCTAATACTGGTAAATAAAGCATTAGAGAGATTATTATATGATCCCCTTATATATTTATACATAGTTATCATATCACCCCTTAAGTGCCTCTTCTCCAGCGTGAACATCCCCAATTTGGCCAGTCTTTCCTCATAGCTAAGATTTTCCATACCTTTTACCAGCTTAGTTGCTCTTCTCTGTACCCTCTCTAATACAATAATGTCCTGTTTGAGTGATGGAGATCATTTGAAGATCTGTGTCTCCAAAGATGCCCCAGTAGCTCCCCATCTTCTTTTCTGCTGATTCACTGCACATGCTCTGTGCTGCTGTCACTTACTGAGCTTAGGGAACCACTCACAATATACAGTACACATAGAATAGAAATGTCACAATATAAGGCTGATTAGTAATTAATACAGATAATTACTACATGGCAGCACAGAAACCAGTGCAATTAGCATCAGAATTTAATAATCAGCCCTGTAGCTTCAGCTTATATTACAGACCAACCTCATTTTCTGCTGGATAATTAGTGACGACCCCTAAGCTTAGCTTCTCAACAGCTGCTCAGAGCCCACTGAGCATGTGAGTGTCACAGACACTTTCCAAGATGGTGACCCCCTGTGACAAGTTTGAAGTCCTGGATCATTGCTGCTATTGACAAGCTGAAACTTTAGGCTGGTACAATAAGTTCAATAGGTAAAATATGACATTTTTAACCATATTCATTTTTAGGGTTTAGTTCTTCTTTAAGGGTATACGTGGATATTTTTACATCCCAGGTGCATGACTTTACATTTATCAACATTGAATCTCATTTGCCACTTAGCTGCCCAGATTGCCAGTTTGTCAAGATCGTGTTACAAGGATGCCACATCCTGATGGAATTAATTGGGCTGGATAGTTTTGTGTCATTTGCAAACACTGAAATAAGCTAAACATGATACATGATGTGGGGGCACAGGGGGTTGGATGCCAGGGGCAGGGCTCTTGGGCCCTTGTTGTCACAACCCCAGCTCAACTCTGTTATTATGAATATAATTATTTGCTAAAATGAGGTACAATGCATTGAGTAGTAGTGCAGTCCAGTCGTGCAGGGGCACCACTTGGTTTTTGCCTATTTTATTTGCTTAAATTGTACTCTATAGTAAGCTGCCTTCGCATCATTTGGTACTTTCTGGATAACAGGTCCCATACATGTAAAGGGTGCTTTGGTTGAAAAAGGCAATTATCGTAGTTTCACAAATTTGTTTGGGGCTGTGTGGAGCCACCTGTGGTTATGTGGCTACGGGGTCTCTCTGTAATTTGGATGTCTATACCTTAAGTGGTCAAAAATAATTTAAACATTAAGGGGCAGATTTACCTAGGGTCGAATCGAAGTCGAAGGATTTTGCGCTATTCCTACGATCGAACGATCGAAGGAATAATCGTTCGATGGAACGATTCTAAGGATTTTAATCTATCGATCAAAGGATATTCCTTCAATCAGAAAATTGTTAGGAAGCCTATGGGGACCTTCCCCATAGGCTAACATTGGCCTCGGTAGGTTTTAAGTGGCGAACTAGGGGGTCGAAGAATTTTATAAAGAGACAGTACTTCGACTATCGAATGGTCTAATAGTCAAATGATTTTTAGTTCGAATCATTCGATTTGAAGTTGAAGGTCGTAGTCGAAGGTCGAAGTAGCCAAAAAAAACATTGGAAATTCGAACTATTTTTCCTCTATTCCTTCATTTGAACTAAGTAAATGGGCCCCCATATATAGGATTGTTTTCTCACCAACCATGGGGAGGCCTATTTACTATTTTATGAGGTTGAGGAGGGGAAAAAACACAAATGGTAACAAAAAACAACAACAATGTTTTCCTCAAACACTAGCTTATTTAAGAAAAGAACGTGACAGTTTCCCTTCAGTAACAATCACATTGTTCCATTATAATGAAGCCGAAAATCTCGAATGTTTTAATAAATTGGTAAAGTAGCTTGAGAATATTCCCACTGACTTCTCTAAATACTTGGCAGCTTTTTCTTACTGAATCTTTTTCTGATGACTTTTTTCACTGTTTTAATTCTTTAAGAAATGCCAGCTATTTGAGGTTCAGAAGAATATTCTAAGTGTATTTGTGTTCGTGTTTTTTCACTGCACCTTGTTTTTTTCCATGTAAACTTGAATAGTCACTGACTACTATTCAAAGGGAACTTTTTTTAGCTAAAAGCGTTTAAAGGAACAGTTCAGTGTAAAAATAAAAACTAGGTAAATAGACAGGCTGTGTGAAATAAAAAAATGTTTCTAATATAGTTAGTTAGCCAAAAATGTAATGTATAAAGGCTGGAGTGACTGGATTTCTAATATTACAGAACAGAACTCTACTTCCTGATTTTCAGCTCTCTAACTCTGAGTTAGTCAGCAACTTTAAGGGGACCCACATGTCACATAACAGTTCAGTGAGTTTGCAATTGATCCTCAGCATTCAGCTCAGATTCAAAAGCAAAAGTTATGACCCATGTGCCCCCCCCTCAAGTCACTGGTAACCAATCAGTGGAAACCAAGAGAGTTGTGTTCTGTTCTGTTAGACATCCAGTCACTCCAGCCTTTATACTATATATAACTATAATAGAAAACATTTTTTATTTTGCACAGCCTATCTATTTACCCAGTTTTTATTTTTAAACAATTCCTTTAATTAGCCTATTCAATTGTTGACCTCTAAAATTAGAAAAAAATGTTTGTATCGATTTGTTTTTTGAGTTTCATTTCCCTTTAGTGTGGCATTCTGCTTTCTCCAGCTATAGGCTCCTTTGTGTCTGATCCAGAATCGGAGAAGTCTCTGGAGTCAATCTGCACCAGGGTATTGTAGTTTGGTTGAGTGATAGGAATGCAAAGAGTCATAGTTCCAACTATATCTGAAGCCACTGCAGCCATACTATTTTACAAGGATTTTTTTTTTCTGAAGTTTTTACCCAAAGATCTGCCTAATGGAAACCGTCCATATACTGGATTTATTATTTATTTATTGGTTGGGTTAAACATATAAATGCTTAAATGTAACCCAGCAGTTTAACAAATCAGTGAAAAAAGATGGTGGTGTCTCTATAAAAATCGAATCTTTAAATAACTGTAATACGTATGCAGTCTACATAGTCACCCAGATGGACTTTTATGGTTTTAATTATATTATCTATGTGACTGAAAGAAAATAATTTTCTGCTCGTTTGTAATAAGGTCTTTTTATAACATTGCCATGTGTGTTACTAGGTTACTTTGCTAGTTGGCCATGCTCCAGATGACAGCAGACTACACCTCTCTGATTGTATACTATACCACACATTGTGTGGGGATGACTCATAAGAAAAGTTGACCCATCAATGATAATTTAGCCACACACAAGGATGTCTGATTGCAGTGATCTATTGAGTCAGCTCAAAATAACAAGGTCCAAGGGTCTCACATACTGCTGATAATTTTTGTTCCAAGAAGTAACTGGCCAAGAGGATTTTCAGGTCTGGCAAACTGACGGTGATAGGGCTACAACCACAAGATGACTATGTATGGCCAATACAATCAAACATTTCATGAAATGTTCAGTTTTATTATACATAAGAGGAGAATATAGGGACTATGGTGCACACAACTGATAACCACCCATTGGGGGCAGCAATCAAGGCATAGGAAAAACTGGGTACCTGTCAATTGTGTTTGCCCTATATCCGAAAAGGTTCACTGACCCAATGCGCCTTCCCACTTTCCATTAAAGTTAATGGGAAATTAAATACTTTGGGTTGAACTTTTGGGTATAGTGATATAGAAACCATAATAATATATATAGCCTTAAAAAGAAAGCCCCAAAGAGATTGGAAAGATTGTCATCGTCAAGAAGAAAAAGATCTTTCTGATACCTGAGAATGCATTAGAAAAATGCATATAATTATGCATATTTTTCCATTGTCCAATGATAGCTTTGCCACACAGGTCACATTTTGAAAGTGCTGTATCGTTTACACCAAGAAATGGAATCCCGTTCTCAGCTTCAAAACTATAAGCCGGTTAGTCTGATGTCAATGGTTCGAAGGGTTATTAAGGGATAAGATACTGGACTTCATTGCAAATCATATACTATGAGTGTGTGCCAGCATGGTTCTATGCGTAATAGATCTTGTCAGACTAATTTAATTACTTTTTATGGGAAGGTGAGCAGGGACCTCGATTCTGGGATGGCAGTGGATGTGATTTACTTAGACTTTGCTAAAGCATTTGATACAGTGCCACACAAAAGGTTACTGGTTAAATTAAGGAATGTTGGCCTGGAACATAGTATTTGTACCTGGATAGAGAACTGGCTAAAAGATAGATTACAAAGAGTGATGGTAAATAAAACATTTTCTAATTGGACCACTGTTGTTAGTGGAGTACCGCAGGGCTCTGTACTAGGTCCCTTGTTTTTCAACTTGTTTATTAATGACCTGGAGGTGGGCATTGAAAGTACTGTTTCTATTTTTGCAGATGATACTAAATTGTGCAGAACTATAGGTTCCATGCAGGATGCTGCCACTTTGCAGAGTGATTTGTCTAAGTTGGGAAACTGGGCAGCAAACTGGAAAATGAGGTTCAATGTTGATAAATGCAGGTTATGCACTTTGGCAAAAATAATATAAATGCAAGTTATACACTAAATGGCAGTGTGTTGGGAGTTTCCTTAACTGAGAAGGATCTAGGGTTTTTATTCGTGGATAACAAGTTGCCTAATTATGGGCAGTGTCATTTTGTGGCCACTAAAGAAAATAAAGTTCTGTCTTGCATAAAGGGATGGTAAATAATTTGGTGTCTTTACAGGTCCTTGGTAAGGCCTCACCTGGAGGCCCCAATTTTGGGCTCCAGTCCTTAATGGAACAAAAAATAAAAGTATATTTAAGGAATGACAATATTATGTACTGTCATCCTGCACTGGTAAAACTGGTGAGTTTGTTTCAGAAAGACTACTATAGTTTATATAAACAAGCTGCTGTGTAGCCATGGGGGCAGCCATCAAGCACAGGATATACAGTAGATAACAGATAAGTACTACTATAGTTTATATAAACAAGCTGCTGTGTAGCCATGGGGGCAGCCATCAAGCACAGGATACACAGTAGATAACAGATGAATGTGAAGAATTCCATTGTATGCTACAGAGCTTATCTGTTATCTGCTGTGTATCCTGTGCCTTTTCTTCTTTTTCAGCTTAGAGGACATTATAGACAAAACATATGGGACCTTTTTACCCCTTCAGACTAGAAGAAAAGAACTTTCATTTGAAGCAACGTAGGGGGTTCTTCACAGTGAGGACAGTGAGGTTGTGGAATGCACTGCCGGGTGATGTTGTGATGCTGATTCAGTTAATGCCTTTAAGGGGGGCTTGAATGATTTCTTGGACAAACATAATATCCACAGCTATTGTGATACTAAAATCTATAGTTGGTATATGAGTATATACAGTATATAGTTTATGTGAGTGTATGGAGGGGTCAGTGTGTGTATGTATGGATGATGAGTTTTATTTGGAGGGGTAGAGGTTGATTGACTTTGTCTGTTTTCAACCTGATTTAACTATGTAACTCTGTGTACCTTTTAATCTTAAATGAATAAAAGCAATGAACTATGAAAAATATGAATAACTTGAAAGCCTCTAAAGCCCCTGACTAATGTTTCCAGGGTTGGACTGGGCTGACAACCTAGATCCACTCCCTGCTTGCACTCCACTCACCAGCTAATAAAAGTATTGTTATGCGGCGTTTGTTCATGTGTGGTGGGTTGGTTGCAAGTGTAGGGAATGATATGTTGTGTGCTCCACAAGTCAAGTGTAAGGAACTGGGTGGGGATAGGTTGGAGGTGGGAGAAAGGAATTAGTGACTGAGGTGGGGGACAACGGGATGGCAGACCGGTGGGCCTGGACACCCTAGTCTGACACTGACATGTTGCATGCTGATAACTTTAGATAATTTAATAGCAAAAGATCCACATCTTTCAAATTCCTTAAATAAAGAAGGTCAATACAGCCATCAGGGCTGGGCCAATGTATTTTAGCACCCTAGGTAAGTGCTTCAATTGGTGCCCCCTACCCCCAGTTGTGTATATCACCCCCACCCATCCACCCAGATTATTTTTGCATATGTAAATATGCAAAAAAAAAACAACACACACAGTTGTGTCATTTGCTGGGACACAGTTGTTGTCCCAGTGTCACTTCACTGCACCTCTGTATATGTATTACACTTTGAAGGCCTCAGAACAGATGATGTGCTGCATTGATTGAAAAAAAAGCCGTCCCTTTACCAATTTGCCTGTGTACCTGTGACAGCCGCCAGTCACATAAAGTAAAGTGAGCCCCCCTTTCCCATTTGCCCCATGTACCAGCTTCCAGCATCCAGTGCAGCCACATATGTAAAATATTTAGCCAGGCCCCACCTAGGGTTGCCACTTTTCTCGAAACAAATGCCAGGCTTACTATATAATTATCTTTTGTCCTTATTAATAACATTTGGATCAGCCATCATTTTTACAGGCCAGGCCGGTAAAATACTGGTCAGGTGGCAACCTTAGTCCCGCCTGAACCTGTGCCAGCCCCCCTCCTGATTGCTCTGCTCTGTGTACCTGTGCCAGTAACCAGGTCCGGACTGAGAATTAAAATAGGCCCTGGCATTCCAGGTACACAGAGGCCCAATCAGCCCACACAGAGGCCCAAACAGCCTCCACCAGCCCACTAAATACTGACTTTCTATGGGACCTCATAGCAGCCCTTCTGGCATTTGCCAGAACCCACAAATTGCCAGTCTGGGCCTGCCAGTAACCAATCTCACAAAGTGAGCCTCCTTTCCTGATTGCCCCCCTGAACCTGTGCCAGCATCCAGTCCAGTCACATCCTGGCCTGCCCCTTTCTACCCGCGCCAACAGTCAGTCACTGTGTCTTCAGAGTCAGAGTCATTGGCACAAGCCACACCAGCCCACCACATTTCTGCTCTGTATCCCACTGGCAACTGCTGGAATGGCATTGGACTGTGCCTGCTGTCGCCAACAGAGTATGTGCTATTGTGCGGCATTGAGTTTCAAGACAAGGTATTGGCCAACAGGAGTGGGGGAGCAAAAAGCAAAATGTACAAGCGGCGATGGGGTTTGGGTTGGACAGCTCAATTTTACCATTAAAGGTCAGTTTAATCTAATAAAAATGAAAAATAAATTATGAGAAGTGCACCCCCAAAAGATTCTATACTCTGCCTACCCTAGTTTGACGCTGATGGTCGTGCTTTTCTATTTCAGTGTTTCTAGATATTTATACGTGTCTAACACAAGCTTATTATTCAGCTCCCTGTTTTACAGTTCGTATTAAATTTGTGTTTTATTCATTTGGAAATGAGGAGCGACATGAACACTAGGCTGGAGCATACTGTACACTTGTAAGCCAACAATGAACATGACTGAAGACCAAAGTTAATATTTGTGTCACTGATTCGATTGCGAGCAGTGAATTAGTAACTTGGTGAGTGAAGTTTCGGCAGGAAACAGCTTGCCCAGCTTAGTGCCGGGCGGCTCCTCTTTTGTTCCTATAAACACACTGGGAACGTGTTCTCTTATGCCAAAAAGACTACATTAACCCTGTGAGTTGCAGGTCACCAGTGGGTCACTGCTAGCATTTACTCCTTATGTACACTACATTTGGCTGTATTCCTCCATTGTTTGGGTAAAGCTTCTCTAATTAAAAACTGAGCAGCCAATATGCTTTCCAACAAGGAATAAAAATAAATGCTGTAACGAGCTGTAAATGAATATACATGTATCAGAGTTAAGCTCAGCTTTGAAACACTCAGAAGGCCAGAGCACGCTCCCCCTATGTCCTCTGTTAAACACCCCTATGAATGGGATTCTACAGGGATTCCCAGTGCTATTGTGCTGTAAATCCTGTCTGATCCCACCTCCCCTTATATTAATGGAAAACAAAAATATGCCTGGAAAGGAGTCAAATCAAACCAAGAATGCCAAACATTTCTATTTTCATTACAGGAGGAGCAATTCTTTCATGTTAACTGCAAATACAGTTTTAGGGTAGGGTGGAGAGCAGCGATGGACAAATTTGTTCCGTTTCGCAAAAAACTAGCGAATTTCCCATGAAATTCGCAAAAAGGCGAAAAACTTGTGAAACACAATTTTTGATGCCGTGTCAATTCAAGTCAATTTTGATGCCAAATTTATTTGTCCATCACTAGTGGGGAGAGCATATGCCTACAGAGGTAGCAGACCCTATGGCTGCAGCAGGGCCCAGAAAGCCCTATGCATAAAAAATTCAATCAATATTGGTAAAAAAGTCAACCTCTAAACATTTTGGGGGCCTGCAAAATAATTTGCTGTCGGGCCCATTCATTTCTAGTTACACCACTGATGTGCCCCGTGCTCTAAACATCGTGCCCACTTGGGTGAATATGCTGATAACATTATGAAGGACATATTTGCTACATACCTTCTGTATCTACATTAAAAGGGTGGTTCACCTTTACGCTAACTTTTAGCATGTTATAGAAAGTAATATTCTGAAACAATTTGCAATTGTTTTTCATTTTTATCATTTGTGGTTTTTAGGTTATTTAGCTTTTTTATTCAGCAGCTCTCCAGTCTGCAACAGTCTGGTTGTTAGGGATCCAATGTACCCTAGCAACTGTTTATTGATTTCAGTAAGTGAATAGGAGAGGCCAGGACATAAAGATGAAAAATAAATAACAATACATTTTAAGAACATTTTTATTTGATGGGGTCAATTACCCCAAATTGAAAGCTGGAAAGAATCAGAAGAACGCAAAAACAGAAAAAATGAATGCCAATTGAGAAGTTTCTTAGAATTAGCCAATCGACATCATACTTAAAGCTAATTTAAAGGTGAACAACCCCTTTCAGATGGCCATTCTTGTTAAAAGGAAACTACAGCAAAAATGAAAGTGTATTATGAGTTTAATTTCATAGCTATAATGAGCTATCAAAATATAGAACTTCTTTCTGAAATATTAATATTATTAATACTATTAATATAATATCAGTTTCTCTCTATGGGGCAAATTTACTGAGGTCCGAATTTGAGGTCCGGAAATCTGCGCCATGCTTTGTGCAACTACATCAGATGCAATTTCACTATGACCGTATTCATCAATTGAACGTTGGCATCATTTCTCTAGTGAAAATTTGGCAGCGTTACCTTCTTCCTAGCGAAAATTTGTTAAAATAATTGCACTTATGTCAATTTATATGTAGCAGGTACATACTGTACAAGTCATATGTATGATTGATGGTGAAATTGCTGGAAGTAGCCACTAATTATTACAAATGTCCAAAGAAGCAAAATAAAGACAAAAGAGATCCTCTAATGTCCTAGACATGAGCCCACCCTAAAACAAATGTGGCATGAGCCTCCAATGGTTAAAAGCAGAAGAGGTAAGTGAATGATGCCCCCCTGCCACTGCTTCCCAGGCACGTGCCTCTTCTGCCTCCCCCTAATTCCGGCTCTGGAAAAGGGGAACATATTGGAAAGTTTACACTTTGATAAATTTCTGGATTAACAATCGTTTGCCTGATCGAAAATTCGCCTGGTTAAACGGCGAGAAAGTTTTTACCAGGCAAACTGTGTTCTTCACCTTTAAGTAAACTGGTGAATTCGCTGTGAATTGTCCTTTTGGTGATTTTTCACCAAAAACCCACAATTTGCCCTTTAGTATATGTGCCTCCATATTCAGGAGTCAGCATCAGATTTTGATTGACAGCACAAATACACATGTGTGTGCTCCCTTTGCCTAGACAAGAGGGCTCATTTAAGTCACTAGTGCAGTGGGCTCAGTGTAGTTTTGAGGCAATCGTCGTGTTTTTTTATCCATCACCAGAAAATTGAGGCCACCAGGGGGTCAAAGCAGCTTATGCAATTTCAACCCATTTCAACCCAATCGTCAAAACTGAAACAGTTGCACTTGCTCTTTAATGCAAATGTGCAGACAATTTTAGAGCTTGATTTGGAGGTGCCAGAAGCAACTGGCTTCCCCTGCATCAATAGGCAAGTGCAAGAAAGTTTAAGAAGCAAAATACCTTTAATTAATGGAACCTGTTTTGCTACTTAAGTTCTTTATATAGCACTCCTATGTTCCCCTAATCTAGTGGTCAATTTCCTAATTGTTTATCCTATATATATCTAAGCCCTGCGTTTGTGCGCTGTGTTTGTGCACACGTGGCGGTGCTGGGTATGTGCATATGCGCGTCAGTGCGCACGCTCGAAATTTTGATTTTACTGTGACCCCCAACAAAGTGGGGTCTCACCACTGAGAAGTGGATCTGGGCCGGCGGGGTCCACCGGGTTTTTTCCTGGTGTCCCGTCTGCCCAGTCCGACACTGAGCCCACACTTACATTGTATCATAGAAGCCACATAATTAAAATCAGCCATAGATTTGTGGAAAGGCCAACTAGGCCCAGGCCTAGGGCAGCAGGATTTTAGGGGGGGCGGCATGCTGCCCAACCACACCCACATTGGTTCAAAAACACTGTGAATGCGCTGGAGATACAATCATTTTTTAAATTCCCATCCCCATTGCTGCAGTCCTGTTGATGAAAATTTGCTTGAATAAAGGGGAGGGGACAGGGGCGACGAACGCTAGTGGGCCTAGGGGCACCCACTACTTAAATCCGGCCCTGATTAGAATGGGAGTTAAAGAATGATTTTATTCTATAATATCTTTTCAACTCAAATTTTTTTGCTTAGAAATACTGTATATCTACAATTAACACACCATACAAAGGGAAAGTGCCTACTAAATGAATTACAACTCTGTTTCACTGGTTTTAAAGCAGAAGTGGCCACAATTTCTTTTACATTTTTTTTACTCTTTTATCAACTACTTTTTGCCTATTGCCAAATTACCCCATTGATTCCTTATCTTGCCTGATTATATCCCAGTAAAGATTTATCACATTCACAACCTGCTTACAATTCCCATTATATTCGATTACTAATGACACAACACCGTAACTACCAGTAAGTTGGCCACACATAGAGAGATCCCCTTTCTTCCCGATATCCCAAAATCTTGAGGTGGACTGACCCAATTGTGGGCTCTAGGTCCCAACGATCAGACCACAATGAGCAGAATATGGGCGGTCGGATCAAGGGCCGCATCAATGAACCAATGCGGTTCTCGATCCGAATGAATTTTTCACCCATATATCAATCAGGGAAGCCTGTTGGAGGGCCCCCATACACTGATCTGTTGGCATCTTATATTTGCTCCTGTATGGGGACCTTTAGCCTTAAAAAACCATTTCTCTTAGCAGCTCAGGCCTTTGTCAAAGCCCTGTTTGCCACATTCTGACCAAAGCCTCTGTGTTCAAACCTCTCTCTCAATATCTCAGCTTGTTGGAGGAAAACATCTTCCCTGGTTTCACTTAATCCTGAGAAACTGCCCCAGGGGTATGTTATCCATCCACCCTCTATAGTGGCAGCTCATGTAATCAATAAACAAACTGGTATCTTCTGACTTGAAATACGTAGAAGTAGATTTATCTATCTCTACCGATACAAAGTCAAGGTACTGTATGTGATTTCAGTTTTACTAATTCGATACTGAATTTTAACCATTCTGAGCTACCATTAAAATATCCCTGTTAATATTTAAATTTTTAAATTTCAAGTTCACGGATTTATTGAGTGTGTTTAAGCAAAATCTATGTGGTTATAAGGAGACAAAGCAAACACAAGATAAATAGAGTATTGATACTCCTGAAAGAGTTGCAAGAGACGGCTGATGGTAGTCTTAGGAATTGGACCGTTCCAGATATTTTTATATTATATAAACACGGCATAATGAGTTCTCTAACAAAAGTTCATAAACTGCTGTTTATAATATGTCTTTATCACAAATTTACTTTTGTATGCATTTATGAAAATCAATAAAACAATAAATAATAAAAAAAAAAGCAGTAAAGGCTTTGACAGGAGAATAGGTGTGGCTTGGTTTATTTTTAACATGACATTGACTTTAAAACAGAAAACTTATTATTGGTTATTATCGCAAAGATTGATAAGTACAATAGAACCGTTTAACTGTATCAGTCTGTAAACAAGAGACTGGACAGTATCCCTGCTTTTGCTGATAGGGCCTGGTAACATGACGTACTGTTTCTGGAAGGAAATGCACAGACCAATGTACACTAATTCGATAGAAGGGGCTTTGGCAGGTACACATATATATCAAATAATAGAGGTGTGACAGCTGTGAAAAAACACTTCTATTGTTATCACCCCTAAAGTCCTGATGGGTTTCCCTGTCTCCTGCTGAATTCTGCCTTCTCTATGCTCCCTGTGTGTCTCATACTCTGCCTGTCCTATGCTCCCTGTGTCATTTCCAGACCTCGTTACCACAGAAGTTGGACAGCACTGCCTTATACAGTTGCACAGACTAAAACATCCCTTCTTTTAAGCACCTAATGCTTTCTATTATTTCAATTTACACTACTGTAATAGGGATGGCCCATAAACGGATTGAAAGCACATAACATGGTAATAAAGTTGAATGAAAATGGAATGCAGTTTTCAATAAATACAACAATGGCTCTCTTAAATATAATGATGAGGCATTAAATATAATGATATTATGATGTAAACTATATAAATTGCTTTTTGGGTGACTTTGGAAAATGAAGAGCTCCAAGTGACATCCCGCTGCGTTTTACATTCTAGCCGGCGGGAGGCAGTTTAGAGGAGATTAGTCGCCACGAAGAAGAGACAATTTGTCGCTGGGTGACTAATCTCTCAGAATCTGAGGGTGTGTCTCTGCCCTAAATCATCTTTTCAGATAAAGGGTAATTGAATCAGCTCTGTGTCTTGTAGGATAAGTGCAGGGTTTTTGCTGCCTTTTGAATAATATAACACCTGCCTGGGTGGGGCCATGATACAAGGGGTGGGTCTATGCTGCAAATGGGGCGTCGTCTTTACCAGGTCTGGGATTCAAAAGAAAGGGGATTGATCAATGCACATTCCCTGGTCCCCTGTCTCATAAGAAATCTAGTATCTATCAAGTGCACATATTTACAAAAACGGGTTTTAGTTACAAAGTCATGATTATAAAATTGTTAAGTCACCGTACCACGTCAGGGTAAACCCTATATGGTGGTCCCTAACTATTTACGCTAGGTCATAGTATTCGAAGTCTGGCACCGACCAGCATGGTAGCATTTCTGTAACTGTTCTGTAACTGTTTAACAATTACTCAGTTTAGAGCAAAAATGTTTGGTGGAAGTAATGCCTGGGTTGTTAAGGAGTATCTGTTTTAGAACATCTAAATCTAATGCTTGTATTGAGTGGGTAGGCGATTATCTGTCTCAGAGCTGCTAGATTTATAAGGTACAGGGATAATCTTTGGTTGTTAACTGTCTCCTTGAGGTTAGAGATGAAGTGAGTCTAGCCAAACTCAAGTCCGTTTGTATCTGGTACTTTATTTTAGCTTTCTTTTCCCCCTTGATATCTGCCGTAAGCTAATTTGGATTGTGACCACCTAGAAGTCCATCTAATCATATTTCTATGCATATATTCACTAGGACTGATTTGGCCACATGCATACCAAAAAATGACCAAGGGGAGCCCAATTGCAAGATCATGTGCCCCAACCCTTCCTACGAAATCTGCTACAAAAAACAGTAGGGTCATTTGCTACATGCAGGGCAGGCGGCTTAGTGCTTAACACTGTCACAACCTGTCATGTTTTTTTGTGCTTTGCACCTTTCATTAGGGGGAAAGAAGATGTATACACAGTATGTATGGGGAGAAGATGTATATAGACTATTTATGGAGAGAATGAGAGAAGATGTATATACAGTATGTATGGGGAGAGACTATATATATATATACAGTATGTATGGGGAGAAGATGTATATAAAGTATGTATGGGGAGAGAGATGTATATTCAGTATGTACGGGGAGAGAAGATATATATAAAGTATGTATGGGGAGAGCGTATGTATACTGTATATGGGGAGTAAAGATGTATATACAGTATGTATGGGGAGAAGATGTATATTAAGTATGTATGGGGAAAGACGATATATATATATATATATATATATATATATATATATATAAATATATATCTAAATATATATATATATATATATACAGTACAGTATATACAGTGATGTGGGGTAGATTGTAATACTCCAATAAAAGTTTTTTGTCACAATACCCGTGAGTGCTCTTAACCATTCTATATATATATATATATATACAGTATGTATGGGGAGAGAAGATGTATATACAGTTTGTATGGAGAGAAGATGTACTGTATATACACTATTTATGGAGAGAGAGAGAGAGAGAGAGAGAGAGAGAGAGAGAGAGAGAGAGAGAGAGAGAGAGAGAGATGGAGAGAAAGAAAATATATATACAGTATTTATGGGGAGAGAATATGTTTATGCAGAATGTATGGGGAGAGAAGATGTACAGGAGGGTAACTATAGAGGAGGCAGACCCTGCAGCTGCAGGGGGCCCAAGAGGTATAGGGGCCCCATTAGGCCCTGATTCATGTACAATTTCAATAAATAGACATTTTGGGGACCTGAAAAATTATTTGCTGTGGGGCCCAGTATTATTATTATTATTATTATTAACATGTATTTATATAGCGCCAACATATTGCGTAGCACTGTAAAGTAAATGTGATTATACAACTAAATCACATGAATTACATACATAGAACATATGGAGTAACAAACATTACAATCAATACAGGTACAAAAAGGTGAGGAAGGCCCTATGCATAGGCATACAGTCTAAAGGGAAGGGAGTAATACACAAGGTGTGGGTGTTGGCAAAATTGAATTAAGTGGGTGAGAAATGTGGTATTGTATGTGGTGTTGCGTTTGGTAGTTAAGCAGAGTGAGGGTAGGCTTCTCGAAAGAAGTGCGTTTTCAGAGATTTCTTGAAAGCAGAAAGGTTGGGAGAAAGTCGGACAGACCATGGGAGAGCGTTCCAGAGGAGGGGTGCAGCCCTTGCAAAGTCTTGAATGTGAGCATGTGAGTTGGTAATGAGAGAAGAGTTGAGTAGCAGGTCAGTAGAAGAGCGTAGTTCAGAGATGTAGAGTTATGAAGTGCTTTGAAAGTCAGTGTCATTAATTTGAATTTGATTCTGAAAGGTAACGGAAGCCAGTGCAGGGATTGACAGAATAGCGAGGCAGAGGAGGAGCGGTTGCTGAGGTGTATCATTATGGACTGGAGAGGTGACAGTCTCTGGAGGGGGAGGCCAATTAAAAGAGAGTTACAGTAGTCTAGACACGATATGATGAGAAAGTGAATAAGAATTTTGGAAGCGTCTTGGGTGATAAATGATCGTATTTCGGATATGTTCCTTAGGTGGAAGTGACATGATTTAATAAGTGACTGGATATGAGGAGTGAATGACAGGGCAGAATCTAGGATAACCCCAAGGCACCGGGCCTGGGGAGAGGGGGTGATAGTGGAATTGTTAACTATGATGGATACTTCTGGGATGTTACTGGTGTTAGTTGGAGGAAAGAGAACCATTTCAGTTTTAGAGAGGTTTAATTTAAGGTAGCGTTGCGACATCCAGGTAGAGATAGCGGAAAGGCAGGAGGAGACACGAGTTAGGAGTTCTGGGTTGAGATCAGGAGATGAGAGATAGTTCTGAGTATCGTCAGCATAGAGGTGGTAGTGGAAACCATACAAATGTATTAATTTGCCGAGGGAGGAAGTATAGAGGGAGAATACACAATTTAGTATGAAAGGAGCTCACCACATACTTAGATCAGACCTGTCCACGGGTATCCTGTGTCCGATTACCCAAATCAATATGTAGAACTGTAGTGTAGATGTGGAACAGATCCAAGGCGGCAGTCAAACTGCAAAAAATCCGTTTATTGGGGAGTGTACAACATGTTTCGGGACAAGCCCTTTATCAAGTGTATAGGAACAAACAAAACATCCAACATTTAAATCGAGGGAGAATAGTAATGGTCCCAGGACAGAGCCTTGAGGAACTCCAACAGAAAGAGGTAGGGGAGAAGATGATACTCAATTGTAGGAGACACTGAAGGAACGATTGGTGATGTAAGAAGAGAACCAGGACAGGGCTGTGTCATGAAGGCCAAGTGACTGGAGGGACTGGAGGAGGAGAGGGTGATCTACAGTGTCAAATGCGGCTGAGAGATCAAGCAGTATTAGTAGTGAGAAATGATTGTTGGCTTTAGCGGTTAAAAGGTCATTAGTTAGTCGAGTCAGGGCAGTTTCCGTGTTGTGGCTTAAAACCAGATTGTAGGGGGTCCAGCAGGTTATTGTCAGAGAGGAATGAGGTTAGTCGGTTGTAGACTAGGCGCTCAAGTAGTTTAGAGATGAAAGGTAGCAGAGAGATAGGTCGGATGTTGTCAAGATTAGAGGGATCAAGAGAGGGTTTTTTCAGAATGGGGGTGACAAGAGCATGTTTTAGTTGAGAAGGAAACAGTCCAGTTGAGAGCGAAAGATTAAATAGGTGAGTTAAGGCTTTGATTAGACAAGGATTGGTATTGCGGAGAAGTTTTGAGGGAATTGGATCAGGCGGCAGGTGGTAAAGTGAGAAGAGGCCAGAAGCTTTGAGACTTTCTCATCAGTGACAGGGGTGAAGGAGCACAGGAGAGACTGGGCAGTGTGCAGGGAGGGTGGTGGAAGTCTAGGGGGGTTGAGTAGTGTAATGTCCCTTCTGATAGTGTCAATTTTGTTTTTGAAGTGCTCAGCAATATCTTGAGCAGAGACAGATGTGCATGGAGGGGGTAGAGAAGGGGAAAGGAGAGTGTTAAAGGTGGAGAAAAGTTGTGCTGGTTTTTTAGAAAGGGAGTTAATGAGTGAAGTAAAGTATGTTTGTTTGGCTTGGAAGAGGCTGGTGTTAAAGGAGCGCAGGGCAGATTTGTAGCTCAAAAACGGAATTTGCGCCAGCGACGCTCAAGTGCACGTGAATGTCTTTGAAACGATTTTGTATGAGCAGTATGCCAAGGTTGAAGTGGTCAGTAATATCTAGTTATGCCACCGAAGATGTATACTGTATATGGGGAGAGAAGATGTATATACAGTATGTATGGAAAGAGAGAAGATATATATATATACAGTATGTATGGAGAGAGAGAGAGAAGATATATATACAGTATGTATGGAGAGAGAGAGAAGATTTATATATACAGTATGTACAGTATGGGGAGAGAAGATGTATAAATGTATGTGTGGGGGGAAATTATAAAATATATTGCAAAACCCTTTTGCTTAGATAAATAGTTTCTGAATTATTTATTAATATTATTTTAAACTTCTCATTTTTTTTGTGGCAGAAAGTCCTTAGCCCATTAAAACTCAGAAGTATGAAGGTCGCAATTGGGAAGTTCAGTATTGCACGGATTAGTGTTTAGAGTAATTCCGAGGAATCCAAATTTAAGGAAGTAGACAATTATGCAATAGAAATAGATTTCTCATGCTGGGCTGCTTGTGCGCTGCATTGACATGTTATTCCAGTTTATCAATCTAGAAAGCCTATGGATCATTTAATAACTATTTCCTGAGTATATCTATATGGAAATTGAGTTGTTTTGCTATGATTCCCTTTTGCGTCATTTATAGGAATACATTCTGTTCTTTCTTAATATCTTAATATCTAAATATAGAGGGGGTTTCATTATGAGCTGTGCACGGTGTTGCCATATCGAAAAGTTTCTGAACAATTATACGTCTTCTTCGAGATGAACAGTAATAATTGTTATGAAATTTAAAGCTACAGAGCCAGGTTTTGCATTGGTTTCAGACATAAGAAAAGATCACCCATTTATAAAGAGTTTGTTGAGAAAGTGATAAGCAAATAAAATATTTGTGGTAATGATGCTTGGGTTGATGCTTTATTTCAATCTGGCCAGTCGTTTTCTCTTTCATTGTACTCTCTTCTTCTGCTTAACAACACAAGCCTTTGGATTGGCTAGCACCAGACCCAGATTGGCTGTGAGTTCAGGCAAATGCCAAAGGGGTTGTTGTGAGTTGCCTCTGTGTAGCTGACATGTCAGGGCCTATTTTAATTCTCAGAGCAGACCTGACTGGCAGTTGCCTAGCCAATTACAAAACAAAGCAATCCTTTGAGATAATGCTGGGGAATGAAACGCGTTAGGTGATGTTGTGCTGTTTAAAGTGGACCTGACACCCAGCTATTAAAAGCTGTATAATAAAAGTCCTTTTAAAATTAAACATGAAATCCCAATTTTTATATTAAAGCGACCATAGCTGTTGTAAATTCATTTAAAAATCTCAGCTGTCAATCGAATATTGCCTGCCCCTCCTCTATGCCTTAGACATAGAGGCGGGGCAAGCAATACTTTCACTTTCCATTCAGCACTTCCTAGATGTCACTGCTTTCCCCACATTCCCCCTGTTCTCTTAGCCATTTAAGTGTGTAGCCAGGACATGGGGATGGACATCGGGTCCCCCATTGTGGTGCACAAACAAGATTCTGAGATAACTGAAAAGTGCGCAACTGCACCTACTGACACTGAGCAAAAGTGAGCAAACCTAGAGCCACGACTACCCTGGACCTGGAGGTAGCTCAGGGTTATAGGCACACCAGCATACCTCTCAAATGTCCTGTTTTTAGAGGGACAGTCCCTCTTTTGAGAGCTCAACCCGCAGTCCCTTGTTTGTACTGGAAAGTCCAGTTTTTCTTTGCACTGAACAGCCAGAAAAAGAAACAAAGTTTCTAACTGGCTTTTGGCAGAGAGCCCAGAACAGCCACAGCAGCAGATAAGATAATTTTGTAACAATTTCGAGATAAGCAAATAAGTAATTGTAAATAAGATAACAGGTCCCTTGGGAGAAGTTAGAGCTTAAAGGGCAATTCACCTTCATTAGCAAAACTGTAATAACTGAAAAAACACAGAAATATGTTCAAACTTTCATAACCTGTCAAATTTTGTAAAATGAACATGGTAATTAGGGGGTGTGGCAACAAAATGGCCGTGGTCTAAAAATTTGTCACGCTACACGTGCCAACTTATGTCCCTCTTTTTATTTCCAAAATGTTGGGAGGTATGCACCAGTCCTGCAGCCAATGCACAATTTTGTTTTGATGTATTGGGCGAAACTGCAATGGATGCAAATTGGAGAGCAATAATGCTCAAATTATGGGGAAATAAACTGCATTATGGGTAAAAAAACATGGTGTGTGAAACTGTAGTTTGCACACTTTGCTTAGGTCTGTAAATAAGTAAGTTTTCTAATCACCTATTTATATAGCTTACGGGGAAGTACTTTAACCTAGGAAATGGTATCTAAGTAGAGCAATATCTTTATAAACCTATTATTTCAGTGAAATTCCAACACCTAAAACCAGTCTGTTGGAATTAACACATTCCTGACATTCATGTTGCCAAATAGAAGTTTCCATTATCCCTTAGGAAACAATAGGATTCTCTGAAATCTGAGTTATGTCCGGTAAAAGCGGATGATGAAATTCTGCATAAATAGGGGTGAAGTGAGTGAAAGTGTGAAATCAATGATGCTTCCAAGGGAGACTGGAATGATTGATTTCTGAGGTATTGGGTGCATCTCTACTCACCCTATGACAAGTGATTCTCTGTGTAGGAAGCCACTCAAGCATAGGGCTGCACAGACTACAGAACCTGGGAAATGTTGACTTAATCTTTATTCAGCTGAACTTCTAAGCATAATACTGCTTTTAATACTAATACAGCTAAGTAGATAAGTCAGGGTCGGACTGGGCCGACGGGACACTGGGAAAAACCTGGTGGGCTCCAGCTCTTTTGGACCCGCCAGCCCAGACCCGCTACCTGTATTCCCTCTCCTGACACCCCTTCCAGACAATGGCAGCGATTGTGCTTCATTAGAAATGATGCACTTTCATGCAAGTGGGTGGTGGTCGGCAGGTGGCGGCATAGAGAGGTCTTTGAAGCTGGGGGCCCCAGGGAATAATGGGGGGGCACCTGAGGCTGCAGGCCCCCCCCCATTCCAACACTCAGTGTCAGACTGGGGCGGTCTTGGTTCACCGGGGCTGCCACTTCAGGGACCCTTCCCCCTCCCAGGGCTCCCAGCCCAGTTGATAATGCCATGGGGCCACCAGCCAAAAATGACCTTAGGGCCCCACCACCGATGCAAATCCACCTGCCCCAGACGTAAAGCTTCATTGTTCCCCTTCCCTCCCCCGCCAACGTGATACAGGTCAGGAAGCGCAGGAGCTGCTGGCTGTGGGGATCAGGTCTGGGAAGTTTTTTCCCAGTGTCCAGTCGGTCCAGTCCGACCCTGCCGACGCTGTATAAAGTACAATAGCTTAAAGCAGGGGTCCCCATCCCAATCTTTGTTACTCATGACCCACATTTAAATGTAAAAAGAGTTGGAGAGCAACACAGGCATGAGAAAGTCCATGAGAATGTCAAATAAGGGCTGTGGGTGGCTGTTTGGTAGCCCCTGTGTGGACTGGCAAACTACATGAGGCTCTGTTGGGCAGTACACCTGGTTTTTATGAAACCAAAATTTGCCTCTAAGCCTGGAATTAAAAAATAAGCTCCTGTTTTGAGGCCACTGGGAGCAACATCCAAGGGATTGGTGAGCAACATGATTTTTTTTCAGCATCGTCAGCATGCCATAAATTTTGCACCCATGCCATAAAAAAAGGCATTTTATCATGAAACATGAAATCCAAATTCTTTTTTTTTTATTAAAGTGTTCATAGCTGTTGTAAACTCATTTAAAATTTTCAGCTGTCAATCAAATATTGCCTGTCCCTCCTCTATGCCTTTGACGACTTTTAGTAAAGTTTGGCTTTTCACTCTAATGCGCATGTGCAGTCGCGAAAAGAAAGAAGAAGCCGGAAGATGATCGCTCTGTGGTGCTCGTTGGAATAACCCCGGGCCAGTGCAGTTTTCTGCTGATAGGAGCGGCCTGGAGTATCAGGTAAATACATTAACTTGGGGGTGCCTAATATTTTCCGCCCCCAATTGAGAAACGACTTTCCTTCTCCTTTAAATTAAGTAACAAAATGGGCTGGGTGAGGGCCACAGCTATAAAGCACGAAGCCTTCAGTGTAAGGTCGCTTGCAGAGCAGGCAGATGAGCTCAACCCAACTTACCCCGCGACCTGCAAATGGTGTGCCGGCCCACACATCACTAGTATCCTCTATTTATTGAAGAGAGTAATGAGGGTTAACTTACCAAAGTTAAAGGGGGTCCGGGTGCTCATGCCCTAGACCTTCAGCTTCAGGGGAGGTAATGAACACTGAGGCCAATGACTAAGTGTCCACGAGGCACAAAATACGTAGGACTACAGATTGAGATTTTTTTCTTTAATAAATCACTTTTTAACTGCATTGACCTGTATGTGATGTCCAGTTGGTGCCAGCTTGTGTCTGGAGACAAGACTGAGTATTGTCAGAGGCAATATTTTGGCACTTTCCAGATGTGAGTCCAGCGCAATGTGCTTTTCAGATGTTTTTTGGAACAGAACCCCACCCTTCTACTGTACTGAAATCCTGCAGAGCCTGCATGAAAGATATTACTGCGGCTAGCACAGCAAGCAGCCTGCCAAAAACATTGTTTAGCAATTCCCTAGTGTTAGCCCACAATTTGTTTACTCGACTCCTTCTGCCCCATTTTTTTTTAAAAAATCTCTATATTTTTCTCTGCAGGAACCCTGCCAGGCACAAAGCACTGTGAAATACTGTCAAGAGCGCAATTAAAGTAAACAAGTCAATGCATGTGAATGGCCACAAATGTCACATTGCTTATCTTGTTCCGAGAAGCAGAAAGCAGCTGCTGGCCCTTACAAAGAAGTGAAAACAAAGCTCTGATAGTATTCCCCAAGACACTGGTTTCTCTTCACTGCTTATTTAATTTTTTTTCTTTAACAGCAAAACCTAAAAAACAAACTTTATCTTATGCGTTTCCTTTCTAGATCGTCCCACATCCTTCCTCCAGCAGGAAGAGCAGGTGAACAGGACAGAGGGCATTTGGCACATGGAACTCGCAGCTCCCACAGCACTAAATTTGTTTTTTATCTCTTCCAATATGCAAAGCTTTGGCAAAGGCCTACACACAGATGACTGCTGCTCATGAATACAATGAAGGCTAGAAAGCTCTATCCGGCAAACCATGTTTTCTCAGATGGAACTGGGATGTCCAAACCTTGGTGCAAACCTGTTGTTTAGTTGGTGCACCTGATAGTATGATCAAGAAAATGATGGGTTCAGGATGAGCAATGAGTTGGTACATCACCACTGACTCCAGAGTTGGATTGGGATGCCAGAGGCCCACCAGAAAACCTTAGACCACTGATCCCCCATCAGTGGCTCATAAGCAACATGTTGCTTACCAATAGTGATGGGCGAATTTGCGCCGTTTCGCTTCGCCGAAAAATTCGCCAGCCCCCTTTTTTCTTTGACGCCGGCGCCCGTTTTTGACGCCGGTGCCCGTTTTTGACGCCGGCGCCCGTTTTTTATGCCGGCGCCCGTTTTTGACGTCCGTTTTTCTGAAAAAATTTTTTTGACACCGGCGAATTTTTGCCGCGAATTTTCGCGGGCGTTTCGCGAATTTATTCGCTGCCGCCGAATCGGGCGAATTCGCTGCGAATTTGCGCATGGCGCATAAATTCACCCATCACTACTTACCAACTCCTTGGATATTGCTTCCAGTGGCCTCAAAGCAGGTGATTATTTTTGAATTCCTGACTTGAAGGCAAGTTTTACTGCCAAACAGAGACTCTTGCAGGCTGGCAGTCCACATATGGGTTGACAGCACTATCACAGCACTAATTTTGCACCACACAGAAACAATTTCATGCTTGTGTTGCTCCCCAACCCTTTTTACATCTGAATGTGGCTCATGGCCACAAAAAAGGTATGGGACCCCTGCCTCAGCCCATAGGTCCACTCTCTAAACTATTTTACTCCTTGCATTGTTAAACCTCCTTACTCTCCTGGCCTGTTATTTAACGCCTTCCAGGAGTTTTCTTTAAATACTCGTTGGCCAGTGTGACACTGACCGATTCTTTGAAGTCTAGCTTTGGTTCTGGAGCTCCAATGCCTAATGCCATGATCAAAGTACTGTAAATGATCACAGTGGGTGCAGTGCAACAAGTCACATGCAGTGCTCTGCAGCCACTACTAGCCACAACCTGGGGTAGGCAGAAAAGGCACGTGCCTAGCTTAGAGTGGTGCCAGGCACATACCTTCTCTGCCACCTACCCCTAGTCCTGTCTTCACCCTCCTCACTGGTGCTGTGCTGTTCCCTGTAGCGAGAGACATTGTCGGACTGGCCCACCAGGATACCAGGAAAACCCCCGTTGGGCCCAGGTGTCAGTGGGCCTCTTGCTTCAACCATTTAGCATATTTTATGGTCATTCCCTATTTCTTTATGGGAAACAAATGCTTAGTAATAGAAGAATATATTGAGTAGATGTAAAAGACTAGCATAATAAAGAGGTTGAGTGAGGAGAGGAGGAATAATAGTTTGGAAAGTGTGTCCATAGTCTAAGGTGGGCCCACAGTCTAAGGTTTTCTGGTGGGCCCCTGGCATCCCAATCCAACACTGAGAGAGACTGTATGTTTGTGCACATCTGTTTATGCTTGCATGTTCACGCGTGTGCACCATCACAATGCAACTCCCATTGGTTGACCACACCCATTTGTATGACCACACCCCCTAATTACCATGTTAATTTTACAAAATTTGCCAGGTTATAAAAATTTGAAAACATTTCTGTGATTTTTACGTGTTATTACAGTTACTATTGAAGGTCAATTGCCCTTTAAGCTGCAAATCACAGTTTCCCCATGAGACCTGCTAATCTTAAATTGTTTCAATAGTTCTTTATTTATCTTAAATTGTTGCAAAAGTATCTAAGTATCTAGTCTGGGCTCTCTGCCAAAAGCCAATTCATTTAGAAACGTTATATTTTTTTCATGCTGTTCAGTGCAGGAGATCAAAGTGAAAGTCGACACATTTCAGTAACAACCCGGGACTGCGGATCGAGCTGTCAAATCGGGACTGTCCCATGAAAAACAAGACAGTTGGGATGTATGCTGCATCTCCATCTGCAGGCACTGCAGGCAGTGTTTTGGTTCACATTACATGGTCCAATATTCCAAGGTATTCAGGGGCGTAACTATAGAGGAAGCAGACCCTGCGGCTGCAGGGGGGCCCAGAAGGTATAGGGGCCCCATGAGGCCCTAATTCATATACAATTTCAATAAATATTGGAGAAACAAGTCAACCTCTAAACATTTTGGGGGCCTGAAAAGTAATTTGCTGTGGGGCCCAGTAATATCTAGTTACGCCACTGAAGGTATTAGATAAGATAACAAGTCATGAAAAATCTTTATTCATGCCACGTAAAAAGAAGTCAATTACATTGTCACTGATGTTATTATAAAAAAGGAAACCACAAGGTAACTTACCTAACTTTAGTGGTTTCAGCATGTTTCTAAATGTAGGGGACTGATAAAAGTATTCTGCATTCCCCTAAGGAGTGCGCATAAAGGGGACACTCAGGACTTTTTTTCCAGCAGCTTCCCCAAGGGAAGGGAGAGAAGTTGAACCCTGGAAGCATAGGGTTCAGTGAGTATTAGTCAGCACTTTTACAAGTCTCTCTAAGAGAGATAGTCAGGCATAGGGCTACCTAGATGAGCATCTCTTGGCTCCACCGAGGAGTATTAGAAGCGGGTTAGATCCCGAGGGCATTGTTGCATAGTCAGGGAACCAGACACAGTTAATAGGGGCTAGAATAGATAGATTCCCACCAGGGTTCCACCTAAGAGGTCCCACAAGGAAACAGGAGACAAAACCACTGGTGCCCATTCTTTGTTAATACCATTGAATACAGTGTGTTATACCCTGCCTCCACACTGTTGTCTCATAGTGAGACAGTGCCACTCAGTTTACTACAGACTTACATACTGTTTTCTTTGTGATATAGCAGTAAGGGAAACTTGTTGACATAACCAGTAAAAGATACCTTTCTGGGCTGTGCCTCCTGCAAAAGAAAAACCAGAAGTGATTTTACCTTGGACTGTAATTAAAGTATATTTGATATAGTTGTGGATCAGGATAAATGACCATTGTCAGAAGTTTAATAAGGAGCCATTTATTAGGTACCCTGGAAGCAACTAAGGCCTCTTTAATGCACCCCTTAATGATCGTTCAAGATCCAACAATCGCAGATATCTTCCCATATTGATGAAGGTGTGAAAATCACTGTATTACCTGCCCCTCCAGTGATGCATTTGCTGTGCTCTGCCCATCCATAATGTAAGGTAATCACTAAGTTGCCTGGGTCAGCCTATACATCACAAATTAAAATGTTGCCCTAGTTGAAATCAAATCTAAGGCCCTAGCATTGCTGACCACTGTGCCATGGTGCCTACAAAACCAATCCAGAAGCTGTTTTCTCAGCAAACTGTATTCACATGATGGCTGAAGTGAAATATAATTGTTGAGTGGAACATTAAGTCTTGGCATTCAGCGCAGTCCTGTCATCAACAAAAGATTAATAAAATAAACTTGAAATTAATAAATGTTTTAACTCAGCACAGTCCAAGTCTTTCCAAGCAGCAGGCTCATCTTACAGTTATGATGTCACACAAGAAAACCAGTTCAACTCTTAGGCAGGGAGGGGCTGAAACCAATCCCTTGGAGGCCTACATCTGGCCTTTGGGTCTCCATCTGGACAACTCATGTTTTACATTATGAAACCTTGTTGGAGACTAAATCTTATTCCATGACACCATACTAGTTGCAAAACAAGGCATACATGAACACTGCAGTACACTGTAGCTAAAAAATGATTTACTGAACATAGGAGTCTGTTTGGTATTCAAGACAATCCAAGAACTTTTTGCAGGATTAGGATTCAGCCATATTCTTAGTGTTCAGACAATTGTACTCTCTGCAATAGCGATGTGAACCTCCCCTAGACCTAGAGGACAATAATGGATGTTTTTGGATTTTTTTGTTTTCATATTTTTCAGTGCATTGTTCGGTGCTTTTTTTCCATTCGTACTCTTATATTCAGATCTTTTAATAAATTCAATGACATTTGTAGTGTCTCAGTTTGTGAGTTAAGTCGTGGTTTCAAAACCCTCTAAAACCACAAAAATCTGACCTTGAATAAAACAGCCTCCACGTCTGCTCTAGGGACACATGGGAAAGGTAAGTTAAATGGTGGCACTGAACTACTTTTATTCCAATGCCGGTACATTTTTTTGGTATAAGGAACACTGACCAGAACTGGTTTAGCAATGAGCTTTAAAAAGATCTGAGGAAGAGTAAACAGAAGCAAAGAAGTCTAAAACTGTATAAACATACAAATTGTAGTAAGAGGAACTAACACAATACTACCAAAGCTTGTGTAAAATAAATGGCATAGTATTATAATGAAAGGGCACAATTATGTCATAATAATATCCCATTAAGTAAGTGTTAATGTACTAGTACTAACATGTGCTGCATTCTTATATATATATATATATATATAAATAAATATATATATATATATATATATATATATATATATATATATATATATATATATATATATATATATACGGTAGTTGAGAAATGAGGTTTCTGAAAATAAATATTGTTTAAGTAATAAGTTGAGATATGGCTGAACCAGAACCTTCCTGAAATGAACGTCACTGATGCATTTGTAAGCATGAACCGCCATTGCAGTGTGGGGGTCCTGGTGATTACCATTCAAGTGGAGGGGCATTTCGGAGCATTCTTTGAAATCAATCAGTGTCCTTATTGCATACAAGGACTAATAGATGAAAAGTTGGCATAACTGACTTTCATTTGTGCATAGCATATTTCATTATTATTATAATCACACTCTCATGTGAACAATAACTTTAACACAATTATTTGAACCTTCTCTTAAAGGAGAAGGAAAGCTATGGAGGCATTTTATTGCCAATATATTAGCTGCAATAGTACATCCTAGAATGCTATATTTATTCTGTAGAATGTTTTACCATAGAGTAAAAAGCTCTAGAAGCTCTCTGTTTGTTTAGTATAGCAGCTGCCATATTAGCTTTGTGTGACATCACTTCCTGCCTGAGTCTCTCCCTGCTCACTCATAGCTCTGGGCTCAGATTACAGCAGGGAGGGGATGAGGAGCAAGCTGAGCATGCCCAATTTATGAGGTTTATGCTGAAAACAGGAAGTCTGATACAGAAGCCCATGAGTACACAGTAGAAGGAAATACTGTAAATGCAGTGTTTCTTTTGACATAGAACTCAGAGCAGCATGACTTTGAGGGTTTTCTGGTATATTTAGGTGGTCCTTTCTGATAAGGCTTACTTAGTTTTAACCTTTCCTTCTCCTTTAAAACACTGGTACAGCCATCCCTGTCTAGAAACTGCTTAAGTAAAAAGAAATGGTATTGCAACTAATGTTTGCACAATGGCCCTACAGTTCCCACACCCAGAGTGTAGTGTGTAAGTTGGCGTACATTGGTGCCTTTCCAACTGCAGCTGTATCTTCATGTTGTGAAAGAGCCTGACCCAGTCTATGTCTCACACGTCTCTTCCACTCCCACATGGAAATCCAAGCAGACAGGAAAATCTGTTACAATTATTATATGGTATTGCTGCATTTTTAAAATCAATATTAGAACGGGAACTGAGTAGTGATGAGCGATTGCGAATGTTTTTGCCAGGCACGGATTCGCAACGAAATTCCACACTTTGCCATCAGTGAATCTTTTCACGAAACTGCTGCAAAAATGTTGGTGCGACCAAAAAGTTGACAAGACAAAATTGTCCCATTGCCCATTGACTTTAATGCATTTGGACAAAAAAAATCACTGAGACAAAAAAGTCACCAAGACAAAACTCCCATTGACTTTAATGCATTTGGAGTGAGAAAAAATGTTGACGCCTATTGACTTCAATGTTTTTTACAAATTTATTGCCATTTGCAGATTTTTACACAGTTTTGTGAATTATCTGGCGAAGCGAAACGGGACAGATTCTCTCATCACTAGATCTGAGCAAATGATAAGAGTAAAAACATGTTGGCTTATTGGAGGCAAAACAATCCTATAGGGTTTAATTTGTGTTTAAATGTTTTTTTAGTAGACTTACGGGGGTTATTTATTAAAGTTAATTTTTTTCTGGTAGGACTTTTAAAGTAGAATTTTTTTTCCATGATTTATTAAACCCGGATGGTATTAAAGGAGAAGGAAAGCTACCGACTCAGTCTGTCGGCAGCTTTTATCAGCCCGTGGATGGCCACCTTAAGAATAAGTCACTCGCTGTTAGCATTGTAGATAAGGAAGCAGTGGGCATGGGCATGTTTCTGCAGAGTACAAATATTTCAATGAATCATTTGGAAATGTCAGTGTTTTTGCACATATTATCAGGTATCATCATGTAAGATGTTATGTAAAAGAGGCTGCTTAAAACTGGGTCCCTCAAAATGATTTGTAAAAAAAGTTATGAAATAAATGTATTCTTACATAACAGCCTTCCATGTTTAATGGTCAATCTCCCCTTTGTCTCGTTGGGTTTCCTTTTGCCACAGAACACTGTTAGAAATATATAAAAACGTTACCGGTTCATCATCCTACCATGGTTCCAAAAATATCCACAATGACAAATAAGCATTCAACCCAAGTCTAACAAAGAATATCTAGAGCATTCACCACAATTATCATTTTGAGAGGAATGCACTTGAACCTTAAGTTCTGAATCTGTCTGAATACTGGATCCTACACATGAACGGGCTGAATACTAAAGTGAATCCAAACCCTAATTGTCATATTTAACAAAGAAAACAAAGTGCATCATCTGTAAACAAAAATGTGTCATGTTCAGTTGTCCACAGCTTTAAACTTACATGATATTAGGTGGATATTAGGTGGATGTGGTTCAGCAAAGCACAAAAGGTTTGGTCAGATCCGTATGCTGCAAATAGTAGGGGAATTCAGCCAAACTCTGAACTCAATAAGCCCTTAGACTTTGTGTGGGGACAGAGACACTTAACCCCAAATCTTATACAAAGTGAGATTTTAACATGTCCCTCCCTTCCCATTGCAATATGTCCCCAACCACCCCCTCCCCCTGGGATACCGCACCCCCTGCTCCCTCTCCTGCAAATCTTTAAACCATGGAAATAAGTTGGTCTTCTCCCATGTCACTTTTATCCCTATTTTATTTATACTGCTTGTTTTTTTTGTATCTGGTCCTTATTATCATGTTTTCTTTGTATCATATTTTCCTCGTTATTCACCAATTCCTTATCTCTGTAATCTGCTATTTCTGTTTTGAACGAATTAATCTCTTTATCCAGCAAATGTAGCATCTGGTTACTTTTATAGGAAACTATGAAATCCATTAGCTCAAATGGCCTTGCTTGTATGTAATGCTTTATTCCACTGGGATGCAGAGCCTTCCTCTTCATTTCCTTTCTTGCTTAAGAACAAAATGTAAATATTTGCAACATGTCTTGATACTTTGCACTATCTTTATGAGAAACTATCACCCACTGACTCCTATATATATATATATATATATATATATATATATATATATATATATATATATATATATATATAATAAGAAACAAATCATGTTTTTGCACTTTCTCCTTACCCAGCACCTACAATAACTAGCATAATTGCTGCAGGTCTCTGGGCTCTGTTTTGGAGTGGAGAGACCCCATAAATTCCATATGATTCCATATGACTACACCAATATCTGAGAAAATGTGGTGTCCTGGAACGTACATATTAGAGTATAAGAACAAGACAAACACATATTACAGGAATATCAGCAATCCAACAATCATATTTATGTATTCATGCCCCCTATGTGAACTGCTATATCCTCATCCATAACCCAATCAATGGAGCTTAGTGATGCCTTAAGCCGCATGTCTTTATATTGTGGTACTACCCAGCGAATTATAATATCTTATAATTATGTAATAGCTGGTACATTATTGCTTATACTCCCTCTGGCTTTCCTTTTTGGACATATCAGATCCAAGACACCTTCGAGAATAATAAAATAAGTTTTCCAAAATCGGTTACATTTACAAACAGATTGATAAATGGTCCTGTTATGCGGAAAATAATACACTTACCTCCTGTCTGCATTTATTTTTAGCGATTTATCTTTCACCACAGTTTCCCTTTGTATTAAACTAGTGTCTGTTCCATCCATTAAAGGAGTTTTTTTTATAAGAACCAATATATCAGCTGTTCACTCTACAAGGGGCACCAATGTCTGGAGTCTTTGTCACTTTCCAAAAACAGATAAAATATAATGAACCTGGAATTCCAGAGACATACAGAATGACTGCTCTCCAAATAGCATTGCATAGGCAGTTGTAAAGATTGCAAAAATCCTTTAAGGGTAAGGGCACACGGGTAGATTCGGGGAGATTAGTTGCCCAGGCAACAAATCCCACTCGCAGCGCTTCGTTCCCGAAGACACCTGAAGTTTCCTCGTGAGGCAACTTCGGGCGACTTTGGAAAACGAAGCACCGCAGGTGCCATACTGCTGGCTATTTTTCATTATAGCTGGCAGGAAGGTTCATGGATATTGTCGCCTCGAAGAAGAGGAGATTTGTCAACAGGGCGACTAATCTCCTCGAATCTGCCCGTGTATCCTTACCCCAAAAAAATGTAATATCTAAAATCAAACCTAATAGCACAGAGGAAATAGTCACCCCTATACTCGTTTTCTAATAGTACAGTTCAGCCTTTGTGGCGCTTTTGTAGTTGTTTATGAGATGCACAGAGCTGGCACTTATTCTAATGTGGCTGCTGAAGACATGAAACCAAGTAGTAGAAGTTACGTTTGCAGGGGAACTTGCATTTGAATGTTGGAGCACATGAGACTGAATAATAAATATAATGTTTTGCATTTTGGATTTACAAATGTGAATTACATTTACTTAATGAGGTAAGTTAAAGCCTATAAGTGCTTTTAAATATAATACACAGGAAGTAGTTATGTGTGGGCTGGCCTTAAACCCGTGGGATATGCAAGTAGGGCCAGTTTAAGCCGGCCAATTTCTTATTTGCGGGCTGAAATTTTTGCTACATACCTTGAAGTCAGCATGCACTACTGCCTCCTCTGACTGACTGCTGTTGCATATACTGGAGTCTGCCCCCAACCACCCACTTCAGTGATGTCAGAAAGAGGTTGTGCCAATGGCATATAAAGAACAATGTATCTATAATCCAGGCCAAATTTAAGTTAGAAGAGAACTGGTTAGGCCTAGGTGGGAGTTGACTTTTTGTTGACCCGCACATCACTAACAGAAAGGTCCCTTTGCTTGGTGAAATTGATGATTGGATCATCCAGTGGTGGGCCAAATCAGTCATTAGGCCTTAGGTCCAACAACTGTATTGCAAAGGGTCCCTGTGCCAAACTGTCTTAAGGGGACTTCATTGCCAACTTTATTCAGCCTGAATCTCATCCAAAGTGATTGTACAAGCTTTCCAAATTAATATCTGACCAACCCCTATCAGATATTATTTAGGGAGGTCGTTGTTTTGGCCTAATGCAAAGTTCCCCAGTCTTTTTTACCTGTGAGCCACATTCAAATGCAAAAATAGTTGGGGAGCAACACAAGCATGAAAAAGTTCCTGTAGATGACAAAAAAGGACTGTGATTGGCTATCTGGTAGCACCTATATGGACTGGCAGTCTACAAGAGGCTCTGCTTGGCAGCACACCTGGTTTTTATGCAACCAAAACCAGGAATTCAACAATAAGCACCTGCTTTTATGCAACATCCAAGGAATTGGTGAGTAACATGTTGTTTGCAAGCTACTGGTTGGGGTTCACTGGCCTAATGCATGCGCCAATAAGCAGTGCTCTCAGACAGGAGTAAGTTAATGTTGTTCCTCTATGCCTATCTTTATGTGTAATGCCAGTTTGCAGCAATTAGAAGCCACATTGTATTGAAATAGAGAAGGTTGTGAAAGTGACAGAAAACCAGAAATGGTGACTATTGGAATTGCTAAGTACAGTATGAACCCGTTTCCTATAATAAGATGGACAGCATGAGCTGGACCCAAATGTTATTCTTATCTACTGAATATACGGCTGTTTTTCCTGATGACATGTCTAAGTTCTGCACTGATCTCTAAAATGGGGACTTGGCCGTCTTTGTAAAACCAGAGCTTTAAAGGAGAAGGAAACCCCCTGGGCGCAAAACCCCTCCCCCTGAAATCGTGACATTCGGCGCATGCGCAGTAGATCCGTACCGGTAACTGTTCCTACTGCGCATGCCCCAGAAGACGCCGGTCAAAGCAGGAAGAAGACCCGCGTGGGAGAAGATGGCGACTGTGAACTCCGTGGACACCCCTGAGGGCGCAGAGGGGTGAGTAACAAGTTAGGGGCATTTGCCCAGGGGGACAGGTAGGCCAGGGGGGGAGCAACACAGGGGAGGGGGGAGGGGTTTTGCGCCCAGGGGGTTTCCTTCTCCTTTAATAAGGGATCTAGCATCTTATGCAAACATTCCATGTACTTTTCACTTTTCAGGACAAGTGTTTGGTGACTTATTTTACAAAGCAGATTAATAGACAGATTGAACATTTCACAGAATGGCCTGAATTATCCTCACCAACTCTCCCTTTGCTTAAACAATCTCCCAGCCTGGACAGCACATTTTTCTCAGAGTGCAATATAGGACACGTTTCTCCCGTTAATTCGATTCCCTGTCTTCATTTCACAGATTAGGCTCGATATCAAAGCAAAGCTGACTTGCTCTTAATTCTTCTGATTGCTTCCCCTTTCCAATGGAGTCTGTCTTACATTAACATTTCTGTGGCAAAACATTCCAGGCCATTAAAGTCTGAAGCATAAAGCCTATAATAGGGCGTGATATGAAAAGAAATGGGGGGGGGAAAAAAAGAGATAAAGAAACGGAGAGTCTAGAGAAAGAAATATTGGTTTACACAGGTACCTGAGGACAACTTGTGCTCACATACTGGAACCATTACTGTAATTGCACATGATGATGGAAGCTGTCAAGATGATCGTTATAGAACAGTCAGACTCTATAGAGTTATAAGTTATAGCTAAAAAGACATTTAGCAGAGAAGGGATAAACAGAATTTCTGTGGAGTGAATGTCCGATACTTGTAGCATATTGGTAGACATTGTAATCTGTAATTATTAAGTAGATAAGACCAATGGTTACATCTTTTTCCTGATACAGATATGGAACATGGGATCCAGATTTTCTAGCTAAGGGATCTTTCTGTAATTTAGATCTCCATACTTAGGGCAAATTTACTAAACACTGAATGCAAAAATTCAGAAAAATTACAGATATTTTTTTAATAAAATCGGACTTTTAAATATTAAAGAATCCTATCAAACTGGAATATATATTTAAGTAAATATTGTACTTTTAAATCTCTTGCCTTGAACCACCATTTCGTGATGGTCTGTGTGCTGCCTCAGAGATCACCTGACCAGAAACACTACAACTCTAAGGGGCCGATTCACTAAATTCGAGTGAAGGATTCGAAGTAAAAAAACTTTGAATTTCGAAGTAATTTTTGGGCTACTTCGACCATCGAATGGGCTACTTCGACCTTCGACTACGACTACGACTTCGAATCGAAGGATTCGAACTAAAAATCGTTTGACTATTCGACCATTCGATAGTCAAAGTACTGTCTCTTTAAAAAAAACTTCGACCCCCTAGTTCGCCATCTAAAAGCTACCGAAGTCAATGTTAGCCTATGGGGAAGGTCCCCATAGGCTTTCCTAAGTTTTTTTGATCGAAGGATATTCCTTCGATCGTTGGATTAAAATCCTTCAAATCATTAGATTCGAAGGATTTAATCGTTCGATCGAAGGATTTAATCGTTCGAAGGATTTAGCGCAGTATTTGCGCTAAATCCTTCGATTTCGATATTCGAAGTCGAAGGATTTTAATTCCTAGTCGAATATCGAGGGTTAATTAACCCTCAATATTCGACCCTTAGTGAATCAGCCCCCAACTGTAACAGGAAGAAATGTGGAAGCAAAAGACACAACTCTGTCTGTTAATTGGCTCATGTGACCTAACATGTATGGTTTGTTGGTATGTTTGTGCGCACTGTGAATCTTAGGATCCCAGGGGGCGGCCCTTATTTTTTAAAATGGCAATTTTCTATTTAAGATTACAAAATGGCACATACTACTAAAAAAAGTATATTATTATGAAAATGGTTTATTTACATGAAGCAGACAAATGCCTGCACTCAATTCTATAGTATTTATGAGAGGTGCAAGATCAATAGGAAATGGATATCTTACAGATGGATCAGCACTCTCTCTCTGGTGAAAAAGTCAGTGATTTCAACATGCTTAAATGAATCATCGACTTTTTCACCAGAGAGGGTGCTGATCTATCTGTATCCAGAAAGTTTCCGAATTACGCAATGGCCGTCCAAATAATCCAAATTTCTAAAAATGTGTTCATTTTTTCTCTATAATAATAAAACAGTAGCTTGTACTTGATCCAAACTAAGATATAATTAATCCTTATTGGAAGCAAAACCAGCCTATTGGGTTTATTTAATGTTTACACGATTTTCTAGTAGACTTAAGGTATGAAGATCCAGTTGACGGAAAGATCCGTTATCCGGAAAAGACCAGGTCCCAAGCATTCTGGATAACAGGTCCCATAACTGTATTACCTTTATATACAGTATATATATATATATATATATATATATATATATATATATATATATATATATATATATATGCTTGTTCATAACTTTGGAACAGAAAAAAAGAACCCTTTTAGACATAATGGCATGTTAGCTTTCTTTGCTGAAATAAGTAATGGGCCTGGGGATAAAGAACTACTTGTCCATTTATTATTAATGATCCTGTGCAGACCTCAACTAAAATCAAAAGGATTAATAGAGATTTGAAATCAGACAAAAAAGCACTATACTTAATGGATACTGGAAGAATAAGAAACACGCTGCATTGTCTAAAAAGACATACCTTTGTTTGGGTACCCAAAAAAAGAACATGATTTGTGGAGCACCAACAATACAGTATTTAATTCTGTGCTCTGACAGAGTAATAGGACTCGCTGACAAATACACAATACAGTACAGACAGTGTATTTTATTTCCCACTGCCCTGTGGGTCACATGTGGAGTCTCGATGCCTTCCCAAATTAGCTCTATTGTTCTGTGAGCTTTGAACTGTAGCACCTGTCAATTTTATATTCCCAAAGCAGAAAAATGGACGCCGGGTACGTTAACAAGGAAAATACTTTTTAAAGGAGGCATAATTTAAAAAACAGACTTGCCAGCAACTTGCTAATTCACAGCAATGACAGACATAGAATGGTATCCCTTAAAGGAGAAGGAAACCCAGTTGGCGCAAAAAACCTCCCCCCCTCCCGTGTGTTGCCCACCCTCCCTCCTCCCCCCTGGCCTACCCGTCCCGCTGGGCAAATGCCCCTAACTTGTTACTTACCCTTCTGCGCAGGTCCAGTCTACGGAGTTCACCAACGCCATCTTCTTCCAAGCGATCTTCTTCCTGCTTTGACGCGCATGCGCAGTAGGAGCATTTCGCCGGTACGATCTACTGCGCATGCACCAAAAGTCACGAAGAATCGGAAAACGTCGTGACTTTTGGCGCATGCGCAGTAGATCCGTACTGGCGAAATGCTCCTACTGCGCATGCGCCAAAACGCCGTTCAAAGCAGGAAGAAGATCGCGTGGAAGAAGATGGTGCCTGTGAACTCCGTGGACTGGACCTGCGCAGAAGGGTAAGTAACAAGTTAGGGGCATTTGCCCAGCGGGACAGGTAGGCCAGGGGGGAGGAGGGAGGGTGGGCAACACACGGGAGGCGGGGAGGGTTTTTGCGCCGACTAGGTTTTCTTCTCCTTTAATGGGCTCAGTGAGTTGGAAACCATACTGTGAGTCCCAGTGGCGTAACTGTTACTGGGCCCACAGCAAATTCATTTTTAGGGAACTCCTGTCCTTTTGTTTTACAGATATATATTAAAATTGCTATACCTCCTGGGCCCCCCTGCAACTGCAGGATATGCTTCATCTGTAGTTACACCACTGGTGAGTCTTGATTACATTAAAGGATTAAAAATAATCATGCAGAGAATTTGTTTAAAAAAAATTAAAAATATAGTCACTGCTCTGGGATGAGTCTTGTGTCTGCTGGAAGGATCTACTGGTAAATAAAGCATAGAGGGTTAATTTGTATATATGTATATATAGTTATCATATCTCTCCTTAACTGTTTCTTCTCCAGCAGAACAACCACAAGTCGGCCAGTCTTTATATCGTTTGGGGATTCAAATGGTCAGTTCAATCACCATCGCTTCCGTCCATTGAAGTCAAGTTAAACAAGAGAAAAATTGTGGTAATGAACTTCAATCAAATGCATGAGTCTGCTGCAAACGTTGTGCTCTTTATTGAACAACACATTTTTCGAGTATAGCTCTTTATCAAGTGTAACCATTTTTATTTATTTTTTTGCTGCAAACATTGTGCTCTTTATTACACTTGGGGGCAAATTCATCAAGGGTCGAAAATCGAGGGTTAATTAACCCTCGATATTCGACTGGGGAAGGAAAATCCTTCGACTTCGAATATCAAAGTCGAAGGATTTTGCGCAAATACTGCGATCGAACGATCGAAGGAATAATCGTTTGATCGAAGGATTCGAAGGATTTTAATCCAACGATCGAAGGATTATCCTTCGACCAAAAATAGTTAGGCAAGCCTATGGGGACATTCCCCATAGGCTAACATTGGGTTCGATAGCTTTTAGGTGGCTTTTTAGGTTTTTTCTTAAAGAGACAGTACTTCGACTATCGAATGGTCGAATAGTCGAACGATTTTTAGTTCCAATCCTTCGATTCGAAGTCATAGTCGAAGGTCGAAGTAGCCCATTCGATGGTCGAAGTAGCCAAAAAAACACCACTCGAAGTTAATGAATTGGCCCCTTGATAAAGAGCTATGCTTGAAACATGCAGGAGCAGATTTACTAAGCTCGAGTAAATAGTTCGAATCCAAAAATATTTGAATTTCGAAGTATTTTTTGGGTACTTCGACCATCGATTTGGTCAAATTCGATCGAATTCGACCGAATCGAACGATTCGAAGTAAAAATAGTTCGACCATTCGATAATCGAAGTACTGTCTCTTTAAAAAATCCTTCGACTGAATACTTCGCCAAGTAAAAGCTACCAAATTGAATGTTAGCCTATGGGGACATTGTAGATAGGTTTTGGGCACTTTTTATGATCGAATAAAAATCATTTGATCGATCGCTTAAAATCGTTCGATCGAACGATTTTTATTAGATCGTTCGATCGAACCTTTTGCACTAAAATCCTTCGAATTCGATATTCGAATTCGAAGGATTTTACTTCGAGGGTCGAATTGGAGGGTTTTTTAACCCTCAAAATTCGACCCTTGATAAATCTGCCCTGTAGTGTTCAAAAAACAGCACAATGTTTGCAGCAGACTCCTGCGCTTGATTGAAGTTCATGACAATACTACAATTTTTCTCCTGTGAATCTATACCCCACTAAGAACTTTACTCAAAGTAGAGAAAGTACCACTGACACTCTCTTTACCAGTGGTCTCCAACCAGTGGCTCATGAGCAACATGTTTCTCACCAACCCCTTGGATATTGTTCCCAGTGGCTTCAAAACAGTTGCTTATTTTTGAATTCCTGGCTTTGGGCAAGTTTTGGTTGCATCAGAACCAGATGTACTGCTAAACAGAGCCTCCTGTAGTCTGCCAGTCCACATAGGGGCTACCAATAGTGAATCACAGCCCATAATGGGCACCACCAGAAACTTTTTGCATGTTTGTTTTACACTCGATTTAATTTTTATTTACACTTGAACTTGGCTCACAAGGTTAGGGATCCCTGCTCTATACCATCTATTAGCCAGTGTCCTATCCATGTACAAACAACGCAACAGCCCTTAGCTTAAAAATCAGTCATTTATGCAGAAGTGTATCAAACACTTTGGCAAAATCCAAATAGTTCAGATCTACTGCTCCCCCGTTGTCTAACTTCTCACTAACTTTATCATAAATCATCATCAGATTTGTCTGACATGACCTATCCTTCATAAAGCCATGCTGATTGCTGCACATAATGCCATTCACCAGGACATCATTTTGAATGTGATCCTTTAACAAGCCTTCAAATAACTTGCCCACCACAGATGTCCAACATATGGGCCTATAATTGCCAATTGTAATGCATTGTTATATATAGGAATTACATAAGCTTTCCTCCAATCCATAGGTGCCATACCAGATGAAAGTGAGCCTGAGAAAATCAGAAATAGGTTTTGGCTTCACATGTTCAGTGTTGCTTTATACATCAAGTGCAGCTTGAAATGCTCCTCATCAGCCTGGGCTGGCTCCAGCAAATCCCACATACATCATACCTCCCAACATTTTGGAAGTAAAAAGAGGGACAAAATTTTTTTTGGCACGTAGCGCAGCAAATTGTTTTGACCACGCCCTTTCTCTTGCCACACCCCCTAATTACCATGTTAATTTTACAAAATTTGGCAGGTTATGAAAGTTTGAAAATATTTCTCCTCATCTAAACTGTTTTTTTGTGTCTCAAAATTATTACAAAGTATCTTATTTGCACCTGTTAGGTGTTCTGTGCTCTCTGCTAAAAGCCAATTAAGTTAGAAACTTTGTTTCTTTTTCTGGCTGTTCAGTGCAGAGAAAATAGGGATTTTCCAGTACAAATAAGGGACTACAGGTTGAGCTGTCAAAAGAGGGACTGTCCCTCCGAAAAAGGGACAGTTGGGAGGTATGTAGAATAATAACAATAGAATAATAATAATAAAATGAATGTAAAGATTTCTGGTGTATGTGCCACCTGATGGCATAAAAGAATATTGGATTATACAGAGCCCTGTTTTTATGGTTATATACAGGACTTGAGCTGCAGTTCTGTTTCATTGTGCATGGACACTGGGCACATTGTGCTACGACAATGATGTTTAAAGGCCACGCACCTCTAAAAGTCAGTGACCTCCAAAGGGCAACTCCGGCTGCTCTGTACATTGTTTCCCAGCCGGGAATAAAATCCTCTGCGCTCAATAGAACAGAAGAGAGTTTCACACTTTATTGATCTCTGTGTACAAATAAGATTTCCTGTTGCTCTTGGACTTCTAGTTTTGCTGACAAAGCAACTGATGCTCTGAGGGGAGAACTGCACGGTGCATTTGGACACATAAACCTTCATATTTGCTAAGGTCACAAAATCTGTGTTGTCTGGTTTTAAGGATAACAGTGGGGTTAAAGCATTCAGCATTAAGATTAGCTAAGCAATTGCATAACTGCATGTAAAATAGGGATATACTTGTTTCTGCTCCATAAAAATGAATCCCTCCATAACGGAATAATCCTTTTACTACTATATAGCAAGGGCCAGAGGGCCTGTGCCTAGGGCAGCACCTTTTGGGGGGCCTCGAGTGGTTATATAATTATAATATATTATCATTTTTAAAAATAAAGAATTCTTCCCCTGCCTCAGCAGGAGATTTACAGCCATCTGAGTGGCATCTTAAAGTGACGTTTTTGTAGAAGTGGCATCACACACTGACAGCATTCCGAATGTTGAGGGGTCACTTTAAATTCAGGTGCCTAGGGTGGCACAGACCTAAATATGCCCATATGTTTAAAAAAAAAAAGCCAAAAAAAAGCCTTGCCCTTCCAAAAACCGAGCTGTCTGGGTGAAATACAGAAATCCAGGCAGGTGGCAACCCAACTGTCCCAATCTGACCCTGGGTATGTTATTTTATCCCTTTTTGGTTTCCTACATGGACGTATAAATAATCAGTACGACAGAAGATAATATATAGTATACAATATATTGTTATCTTCTGCACATTTCTATAGTATAATTTGTATACACTTGTAACACTATCTAGGGCTATACAGGCCAACGGGGTTAATCACCAGCTAGTGTACTAGAGCATGGGTTACACTGGACTCCAACACTTAAAGCAGGGCCTTCACAAAAAGGGAAGTTCATACTGTGCTTTAACCAATAAAGAAATGGGCACCAGGAAGTTCTTGCAAATCAAACAGAACAAAATAACTTTATTTGTCAGAGACAAATGATCCACAGGGTACTTACATCAGTAAAGAGGCATTTGCAGAATATATAGACACACAGCTCAGACAGTATATCAGAGGCAGAGGCAGGTGCATTCCCTGAGGATGTAGTCAAGGCAGTATAGAGTTGCCTTACGTTCTTTCACATTGGATGTTTTGTTTCTCTCAGGTTTTATCTAGTTTTCAGACCATGGCTGGAGTTAAAGGGCAAATTTTGTATTTACAAAAAAATTATGAGTACAGGTATGGGATCCGTTATCCAGAAACCAATTATCCAGATTACAGGAAGGCCATCTTCCCAGGGCCAGAACTTGAGTTTAGCCATAAGAGGTCCGTCCCTAGGGCATAGTGGTGGTGGGGCCCTGGCATGTGCCTATTCTGCTTGACTACCCTTTGTTCCGGACCTCCTATAACGCTTCACCAGCCCATGACCGCAGTATTTTGCCCTGCTTCTTCCCCCACCACTAACTTGTTGTGCAGCTCTGGTAGCGGTATAGGGGCGCGCGTGCTGCCATGGGCGCAGTAAGTCTGCTTGGCCTGGCACTGCATCTTCAATAGACTCAATTTTAACCAAATAATTCCACATTTTTTTTTATAGGATTTCCCTTTTCTCTGTAATAATACAACTTTGCACTAGATCCAGAGTAAGATGTAATTAATCCTTACTGGAGGCAAATCAATCCTATTGGGTTCAATTAATTAATGTCAAAATCATTTTTTTGTAGACTTAAGGGATGGAGATAAAAATTATGGAAAATCCCTTTATTGTATTAGAGAGGGTACAGAGAAGGGCAACTAAGCTGGTAAAAGGTATTGAAAATCTTAGCTATGAGGAAAGACTGGCCAAATTGGAGATGTTCACGCTGGAGAAGAGGCGCTTAAGGGGTGATATGATGACTATGTATAAATATATAAGGGGATCATATAATAATCTCTCTAATGCTTTATTTACCAGTAGGTCCTTCCAGCTGACACGAGGTCACCCATTCCGATTAGAAGAAAAGAGGTTCCGCCTAAATATTCGGAAGGGGTTTTTTACAGTGAGAGCTGTGAAGATGTGGAATTCTCTCCCTGAATCAGTGGTACAGGCTGATACATTAGATAGCTTTAAGAAGGGGTTGGATGGTGTTTAGCAAGTGAGGGAATACAGGGTTATGGGAAATAGCTCATAGTCCAAGTTGATCCAGGGACTGGTCCAATTGCTATTTTGGAGTCAGGAAGGAATTTTTCCCCCTCTAAGGCAAATTGGAGAGCCTTCAGATGGGGTTTTTTTGCCTTCCTCTGGATCAACTGGCAGATAGGTAGTTAATAAAAAAAAAAAAAAAAAGTTGAACTCGATGGACATGTGTCTTTTTTCAACCTTACTTACTATGTTACTATGTTACTATGTTATCCGGAAAGCCACAGGTACCGAGCATTCTGAATAACAGGTCCCACACCACTAGTAGTAACAGTATTCCCTATAAATTCACTGAACAGGACTTGTCCTTATTATGCTTTTTATCTGTTGTTTTAATCATGAAAAAAATATGTTTGTTTTTTTTTAAATTTCTTGAACTAAACAGAGAAAACAGGACAATTGAAGCTACGTCATGTTTGGTCTTTGCAAGATAACAATAATAATTATCTTACCAGTATTCATCCACTTCATCCATTGTTGTGACTGTTTTCTAAGCAGGACTCTATTCTGCAGAGAGATTATCTAATTATTGTCAGGTATTGCTGGGTTTCTGGCTCGATACCTTAACCATTTGGCCAGGAGAGCAGCCTGTAGGGTTGCTCGCTATGTGTTACATGGCCTCTGCAGCCCCAGCCCAGCTGCCGCCTGATTGGCCTCTCCAGCCCCAGCTCAGCTGCAGCCTGTTTGGCATCTACAGCCCCAACCCAGCTGCTGCCTAGCTTAATCAGCCAATCAGGGCTGACTCTTCCCTATTTAAGGTCAGCACTTAGACCACTCCTTGCCATTGTATGGTTTTCCTGGTACTGCGGCAGCGCCCCTAACTAGGTAGTGCTAGCTCTTGCCCCTTTTCCCTTGTTGTTCTGCCTTGCCTTGTTTGCCTGTCCTTGTCTTGCTTTACCTTATCTTGTACCTTCCCAGCCTTGACCTTGATCCGACCCTGCCTTGTACCTTGTACCCCTCTCTTGCTATCCTCGGCTCCAGTCCTGTCTTGCTAACCTCGGCTCCAGTCCTGTCTTGCTATATCTTGCTCCAGTCCTCTCTTGCTATATCTTGCTCCAGTCCTCTCTTGCTATATCTTGCTCCAGTCCTCTCTTGCTATATCTTGCTCCAGTCCTCTCTTGCTCCAGTCCTCTCTTGCTTTCCACTCTAGTCTCCTTCTGCTCCTGTCTTGCTATCTGCTCTAGTCTCCCTCTGCACTCTATCCCCAGTTTGATCTGATCTACGCCCGCACCGTCCTGTCCCATCCAGTCTGTTCCTGTTGCACTCCTGCCCCGTCCAATCTGTTCCTGTTGAGTCGTCGCCCTCTTCTTCCTTCCTAGTCCAGTCCTGATCTTTGCCCTCTCCGTCCTGTTCTGCACCTGATCCAGACTGACTCTTCGCCCTCATCAACCTGTTCCTGCTTTCCCTTCAAGTGTTCCCTAGGTACATACAGCTCCTGCCTCAAGGACTCGCCCTTTCCCTTCAGTCTCCACAGCGCCCCCTACCTAATCCTTGACAATTATCTACCTTGCAAGGACTAATCATGCAGTAGCTTCAATTTCCTTGTTTGCCTTGTGAAGCTCAAGGAATAACAACAATAAACTTTTGGACAAAAAGTATGTTCAACACAAGCACATAATTCATTGGACTCAAGTTGAAAATATGTCCCTTTATTATAAGCTTATTCTGAGCTTGGCATGAAATACTGCCATACTTTTGGGCAATGTTTGCTCTCTGTTCATGATCATTATCAGCAAGTGTATTTAATTATTAAATTATTCATTTTCAAAACTCAGCTCATTTGACTGGCCAGCGCATTACTCTACATCATGTACTTGCTGTTTAATATATGAAGTTGGATGGAATGATTTGAAAGATGGATGTAATTTTCTGCAGTCCATGATCTTGCTGGTCAAAAACGTACATAATTTGGGGCCATGTTTATCCCCGTAACAGTTACCTCTATCTGAGCACAAATATGAATAGTGATGGATGAATAAATTCACCTGGCGCAAATTCGCAATGGATTTCCGCATTTCGCTGCCGTCGAATAAATTCCACAAAATTTGGACGCGCGTCATCACTATTCGGATGCCCATTGACTTTAATGCTGGTGTCAACGCGGGCATCAATTTTTGAGTTTCGCAAATTTCACTGGAAATTCGCACATTTTTCAGCTAAGCGGAACGGGAGAAATTTGCCCATCGCTAAATATGACAGTTGTGTTAACTGCTAGCTAAATCTTTTCAGATCTGTATTTTTTTTTAATTGAAAGTGGGTTTTAGGTAAAGAACTAAATACAACTACAATAGTGTCATTTAGTGTTTTTTTCATCTGTGTGTAAGACCTTTGACATTTGGCTGTGAAGCCATCCTTTCTTGTGTATTCTAGAATTTATTTGCCAGGGATAGACTGTGCAGCCTGTGACCTGTTATTCCTTGTATTCTAGGGAAAAGCTGGATCTCAGCTTTCTTTAGCATTCATGATTATATTTATAGCACATTTCTTAAACAGAAAAAAGAAGTTCACCGAGATAAGCTGCAACAATGTCACCAGATGGAAATGTCAATAGTTAAGCTGGCCATAGATGTTGAGATTTTTAAAAGATCAGATCCTCATCGTGAGACCACGATTTTCTCGGAACGATCGTACGAATTTACCATCAACTAAAAAGACCGATTTGCCAGTAGGGATGTAGCGAACTGCCGATTTGGTATTCGCGAACTTCGAACACCGCTAAAATCGTTCGATTCGAACGATCGAAGGATTTTAATCGTTCGATCGAAGGATTTTCATTCGAATCGAACGATCGAAGCCATTCGATCGAATGCTTTTCATTCGATCGAATGCTTACAATCGTTCGAACGAATGGAAATCGTTCGATTTTTAGTGGTCGAAGGAATTCGAATGGTCGAATGGTCGAACGATCGAACGCGAACTCAAAATGCGAACGTTCCCAAACGTTCGCGAACATTCGGCAGACGCGAACGGTCGAAGTTCGCTACATCCCTAATTGCCAGGAAAACAAAGGGGAGGTGCCTGCAGGGGCGATCCGCCAATGAGGCGAGCAGAGGCGCTCGCCTCAGGCGGCATCGCCAGCTAGGTTTCCAGGGGCGGCAAAAAGCCGCTCCTGGTGCCTTTAAGAGCCGAATTTCCGTTTTTTGAACCGGAAATTCGGCTTTACTAGGGCGAGAGAGCGCAATTGCGCTCTCCGCACTAGCGTTGCTGCCTCCCCCCCGGAAATCGAATCGGGCTGGGGGGGCGGCATTACTGGAGCCGCCTCAGGCGGCAATACATACAGAAACGGCGCTGGGTGCCTGCTTGGCCCTGCAAACATAGATAGATTGCACTGGGACCGACAAAGATTTTTTGACCTGGCCGATCAATTTCCTGACAGATGTCGGCCGAAAAATCGTAAGATGTACGATCGTTCGGATCCCGCTAACCGCACGATAATTTCAAAGGCATGGCTTGGCTTGGCCACACCTCAGTCAACACTTCTTCTTCACCAAAGCTTTTCCAGTCTGTTCTCAAAGAGCATCACCAAATTCCTTCTGCTACCACCACCATATATATATATATATATATGGTTGCTATATATATAGCAACAATTTGGCTTATTATGCCGTATCAGAAAATCTGACTTTGATCTATAGCCCAGTTAGCAAATAGTTTCGATTGGTCTGCTGCTGAAAAAATAATGAAGCAAATCTGTTATTAAGTGCTTTGGAATATGGAATAGGTGTCGTTTTTGTAAATGAGACCCAGAACGCAAAAATCAGTTGCAAATTATGATCTTGCCGCCTAAAATGACTTAATTTTCATTGTAAACATTACCACAAAGTGACAATTTTATGCCCAACTATTTTTTTGTGAATATTTAAACCAAAAACATTGCTAGATTTCCCAGTAAGCAGGTCTCAAGTCATTTCTAGACTTCATTCTAAAAAGCATTACCCTTAAACTCTCCATTGTGGTGCATCACCTTTTTTGAGTCTTTTAAGTGATTCCAGAAAAAATGAAGAATATATTTTTTGAAGCATAGTTTATTTTTATATAATTTTCAGTTTGTCAATGCAACTTCCCCAATTTAGGTGGGGAATAACCGATGGCCAGTTAAGATTGCCCCACCTTCATATGTCAAGGAAATGGGACAATTTATGAAGATGAGGTCCAAAAAAAATTCACATGAAATGATTGATGGCAGTTAGTTATACTTGGCAGTGCCTTTCAGATTCCATATCATGCTGTTGCCAAAATACAGTCCAGTCCAAGGCCATACAGAGTGCAAACTTATATCTCAGCCAGAAACAGCCCAAGGCTTCTGCAAAATCAGCTGCTTTCGGATCTCAGACCTTGATGTTGCTCAACTTGGGCGTCGGAAGCAGGAGAATAATTATGGGGAATATTAAACTGAAGCTATTGTTGTGTCTTTAAAATTATTTAAACATTTCTCACTTAAAAAGGAAGGAACAACTGAAAAAAATACACATTTGCACTTCCTTTTTATAGAGACAGTAGCACTTCTGGAATCTAATTATTATTTATGTGTTTTTTTTTAGCTGACTGATGTATAAGTCTCATCTTAGTAAAATGAAGGGATTCTGTCATGGGAAAACATTGTATTGAAATCTGTTTTTCAAAAGAGCAATTATTTTATATTTAATTTTGAAATCTGACATGGGGTTAGACATATTGTTAGTTCTGCAGGTGCCCTAAGCCATGTGACTTGAGCTCTGATACATTTCAGTCACTCTTTACTGCTGGACTGCAAGTTGGAGTGATATCACCCCACTTACTTTCAACCTGTCAACAAAACAATGGGAATGTGAAGTGCTGGATCTTTCTGAAAGCACATGACCAGCCACAATGAGTTGAGATGGCTGCCTTCACAACACTATTACAACTAAAAAAAATACATTTATTGGTTGGAGAATAAAATTTTAAGGGGCACATTTACTAAGCTCGAGTGAAGGATTCGAAGTAAAAAAAACTTAGAATTTTGAAGTATTTTTTTGGGTACTTCGACCATCGAATAGGCTACTACAACCTTCGACTTCGATTCGAACAATTTCAAAGTAAAAATTGTTTGACCATTTCGACCATTCGATAGTTGAAGTACTGTCTCTTTATAAAAAACTTCGACTACATACTTCGGCAGTTTAAACCTACCGAGGTTAGCCTATGGGGACCTTCCCCATCAGTTTTCTAAGGTTTTTTTGATCGAAGAAAAATCCTTTGATCGATTAAAATCTTTCGAATCATTCGATTCGAAGGATTTCATCGTTCGACCAACGGATTTTTACTTCGATCGATCGATCGTAGTATTTGGGTTTATTAACCCTCGATATTCGACGCTTAGTAAATGTGCCCCTAAGTGTAGAATGAATTAATTGCAACGTAACCAGTGTAATTTAGTAATAAAAAAAAACATTTCATAAAAATTATGACAAAATCCCTTTAAATAACTTTTTAACATTGTTCTGAAAACCAATGAAAATTCAAAAATTGTCTATATAACTGTGTTTGTCATATAAAACAGTGAACATGTTTTTTTTAAACTGCATATCAGAAGGTGCTGTGCGAGAAAAGACCCTTTAGGTTAGTTAGATAGGATAGGGTAGCCACCCAATGGTATTAATGGGACCGCAGTGCTGAGTATACCCACAAGAGAACAGAAAACAGAGAGTATTGTACATGTTTCCCATGGATCATCATGCTTCTTCATTATGAACACATCTCCACTGTTATATACTTTTTCTTATATATGCTTCCATCATGAAGATTGTGTGAATACTTGAAGACACCATGGACTGAGCAAATGCAGACTTGATTGGTCTGTGCAAACGAAAAAAAATCCTATTGCATAAGAAAATATGAAAAATTTGGTAAAACAGTAAAATGATGTGTTCTAAATATAGAAGGTTTCCACAGATGCAAAGTTCACATTCCATTGTCCAAAATGTTGGTTTCTTGCATACCTCTTGTTGGGATAAATAAATACCGAGTTAATGTTTGCAGAAAATATTAACTGTCAACTGGAAATGTTAACGTCACCCTTTCGGGAATGGATATTTACCTTTCATCATTAGATGAGCTAATCACAGGCACAACAAGGAAGGCAATACATACAGTATGCTTATAAACAAATACAGTGCCAAAGGTTTCAGTGTTGAGTACTGTACACTGTAGGTCAAGAAAACCAGACTGTTTATTTTCTTTCTTTTTTTTATAGCTCACTCTATAAATGTAGTCAATCTGTTATATTAAAGCATGCTCCTTATTCCATGGTGAACTCCTGATCAGGGCTACTCACAAGCATCCATTGTAATGTAATAGGGGGTTCCTTCCTTATTATTGGAAGGAACTCTGGGAAAGAAGTTCAGGAACATCATTTGGCCCAGGTATAGTAACTTGTAACAACCAGGTGATTACTTACAAGTAGCAGATGAGCTTAATAATATAATCTGCTTGATGGTAGGGTACCATTGCTTAGAAGAAACGGATGAAATGTTACACCTCTTATAAATCTACTCCAGGAAGGGGGTTAACGTTGCTAGAAAGGATAAGGCAGGAGGCCCAGGTAAAGGAGAAGCCTAGACCCTATAGTAGGTTGGACACCTCAGAGCAGTTATCCCCAGCTAATAGCTTGCGAGCAACATGTTGCTCACCAAGCCCTCTGATGTTGCTCCCAGTGGCCTCAAAACAGGCTTATTTTTGGATTTATGACTTGGAAGCACATTTTGGTTGCATAAAGACCATGTGTACTGCCAAACAGACCCTACAACCCTTACAACACTAAGGGGCCGATTCACTAACTTCGAGTGAAGGATTCGAAGTTTTTTTTGGGCTACTTCGACCATCGAATGGGCTACTTTGACCTTCGACTACGACTTCAAATCAAAGGATTCAAAGTAAAAATCATTCGAGCATTCGATAGTCGAAGTACTGTCTCTTTAAAAAAAACTTCGACCCCCTAGTTCGGCATCTAAAAGCTACCGAAGTCAATGTTAGCCTATGGGGAAGGTCCCCATAGGCTTGGCTAACTTTTTTTGAGCGAAGGATATTCCTTCGATCGTTGGATTATAATCCTTTGATCGTTCGATCGTACTATCTGCGCTAAATCCTTTGACTTCGATATTCGAAGTCGAAGGATTTCAATTCCCAGTCGAATATCGAGGGTTAATTAACCCTCGATATTTGACCCTTAGTGAATCAGCCCCTTAGTGGGCACCCCTTAGGTACTTTTATGCTTGTGTTACTCCCCAATATTTTTTATTTAAAATAGAATACTGCTATGTAACCTGTGCTTTGAATGGCTGCCCCCATGACTACACAACAGTTTCTAAAGCAAACACATCAGTTGTACCAATGCACGGACCCAGTACATTACATTTTAATTACTTTACAACACTTTGATTTGTTGTTGTTACTCTTCCTTTAATTATATGCAGCTTGTAAATGAGGGCCTGTAGTTAGTGGCAAGACCGTAACTGTTATACATAGACAAGATGAGACTAGTGAGAGCCGTTGTGAAGTAGTGTTGGATAATTCCCCAGTTGACACCCACCAGAATCTATGGTGGGGTAGAAACTCGGTGGTGTGAGTAATACCCATGTGAAACTTCTGTGATATGATAATCTGCCAGCAATATATTTTGTACTGAGCAAGTAACTTCTTTTACTTTAGTTGGTTCTTCAATAAATTTGTTGTTCCTGTTTAAGAACCACCGGCACCTAAAATCTGAAATACCTTTACTATTATGTGAAGGTCTATCTAAAGACCCCCATATACCAAAGCTTATAGGCCGAAAGTCGGGCAGATCTCGATCAGGCGGGCGGGTTAAAAAATCCCGTCGGCCGCATCTCTGCGTGTATGCAGTCCTGCGATCCGACCGCCCATTCTCCTGCATTATGATCCGATTGTTGGGCCCAAGAGCTCATGATCGGATCAGCCCGATATCGCCCACTTCAATGTGGGTATATTGGCAGACATCCGTTCGTTTGACGACATTGCCAAATGAGCAGATCTCTACATCTATGGCCATCTTTAGAGAGAGGGAAAGAGAGGGTTGTTGAATTGGGGTAAACTTAGTGGGGGTCATTTATAAAGTTGGTGATGTGCATATTTAAAAATAGTTGTATTGACCATGTTTTTTCCTGAGTGCTAAAATATTGCACCGCAATGCCCGTCTTTCCATTTTTGGCGAATTCGCATTGCAAAAAATATTACATATTACATATTATTACATATTAAGTGATTTAAAGGGATACCGTCATGGGAAAAAAAATTTTTTCAAAATGAACCAGTTAATAGTGCTGCTCCAGCAGACTTCTGCACTGCAATCCATTTCTCAAAAGAGCAAACAGATTTTTTTATATTTATTTTTGAAATCTGACATGGGGCTAGACATTTTGTCAATTTCCCAGCTGCCCCATGTCATGTGACTTGTGCCTGCACTTTAGGAGAGAAATGCTTTTTGGCAGGCTGCTGTTTTTCCTTCTCAATGTAACTGAATGTGTCTCAGTGAGACATGGGTTTTTACTATTGAGTGTTGTTCTTAGATCTACCAGGCAGCTGTTATCTTGTGTTAGGGAGCTGCTATCTGGTTTCCTTCCCATTGTTCTTTTGTTTGGCTGCTGGGGGGGGGGGGGGAAGGGAGGGGGGGATATCACTCCAACTTGCAGTACAGCAGTAAAGAGTGATTGAAGTTTATCAGAGCACAAGTCACATGACTTGGGGCAGCTGGGAAATTGACAATATGTCTAGCCCCATGTCAGATTTCAAAATTGAATATAAAAAAATCTGTTTGCTCTATTGAGAAATGGATTTCATTGCAGAATTCTGCTGGAATAGCACTATTAACTGATTCTTTTTGAAAAATAAAAATTTTCCCATGACAGTATCCCTTTAAGCTTTTGATGCCATCTAATTCAAACATAAAAAGTGCTTTAAAACAACACAAAATAGCTTTGACTTAAGTTAGGGTATTTTTTTAAAGGTTTTTAATCAAGTTAAATTGCCTGATGAGTTTAATCCCTCTTGACTAAGGAATCATCCCACATTTTGTGAATTGTGCTCTATTACATTTATGGGCATTAAACCACAGGCCATACTGGGAATCCACCATGCTGCTCAGCACTTCTTGTGTTCTTGGCTTTCTCACAAATAGTGCTATTTCTGACTTGTTCAACCACAAGAAAAACAATGTTCAGTTTCACTCCCAAGCAATTAGATTACGTGCTGGGGATGTAGCATGCTAATTAGTATATAGCAGGCAACTGTTCAGCAATCTGCATTGTCTTCTTTCTGATTTCTCACAAAGACACTTCTAGGTTATGAGTCTACTCCAGCCCCTAGGCATTTCACTGTCCATTCCATAGAAAGCAGACTTCTGGCAACCCTCTGTTTCCAGCAATAATACAGCGAAACCCTTCCATGCTCCAATGCTTTTTGTTTGCAATAAACCAGGCACAGTCTGAAACTGAGTTTATCTTGTGACTTACTGGACTCTGGGCTTGCGTCTCCCACATGACCTTGGTTAGAATGTCTCATGTATTCTCTTTCATCTCATACATTTGACCTTGGTCTCCAATGATGTGTCCAGTCTAGGCTTTTGCTAGTAATTAATATAGCTGTTTGTTCTGTACGAGTCTCTACAGTCTCTTGCCACATAATGAGATCCCTAAATGTTCATTCTTTTATTTAATGATGTACTGGGAACATTACATTTCTTAAAATACATGAAGTAAGCTTGTTGATTGAAAACTATAGTAAAGAGCAGTTACCAGCAAAACAATATAAATGATTATGTGTAAATGTAATGTAAAGGTATATATATATATATATATATATATATATAAATTGTTAAAGGGGTTGTTCACCTTCAAACACTTTTTTCAGTTCAGCTGGTTTCAGATAGATCAGCAGAAGTAAAGACTTTTTCCAATTATTTTCAATTTACTGTGTGACCATTTTTATAATATTGAAGTGTAAAGTTTAATTTTTCACCTTCTAAGGCAGCTCTGGGGGAATGGGGTCGCCGACCTTGTAAACTGTTCTAAATTGATACATTTGTTACCTTTGTCTTTGCTGAGCAGAATTCCTGAGTTTCATGACAGGCAGCTGTTAGAATTGATAGAATAGTTGCTAATACTCCAGAGATGCTGCTGAAAATGTATCAACTAAATGTTGCAAAATTGTAACAGTTCAGAGTCTGCACCTGAATTTCTGAGCTGCCAGACTCAAACACCAGAGACAGGAACTAGTGATGTGTGGGTTGCCCTCCCTTCACCCGCGCCCACCAGAGCCCAACTTCCAAGTTCCTTTTATAGACCCGTGCCGCCCGCCGATGGCATCACAAAAGGGGAGGGGCAATCAGGTGAACGGCTATAAAACTGGAAGCCGGCAGTGTAAAGTGGTGGGTGGGGAAAGCAGGAAGAAGAGCTCGCCTGCCACCTGCAAATGGGGGTGTGAGGTCGCCCCAACCCTGACCAACCCGCAGGTCCGACTGATAAACCCGTGGGTCCCGCGGGTATCGGGCCGACCCGCACATCACTAACGGGAACTTTATATTTTAAAAAAAATTAATGAAAAAAGTCTTTATTTCTGGGGAACAATCTGAAAACAATTGAAATGAAAAAGGTGTTTGGAAGGTGAACAACCCCTTTAAGATTTCACATGGACACAATTCTGGATGCAGGTACTGATGTTGTTTGCCAAAAAGGTTGGCTCTCCAATCTGGAACATGACTGGGCTTCTTTTAGGGGTAGGGGGACACTGGCTGGTTTTCATGGGCATGTTGTAGGGGTAGGTGTTAAGGCTCCCTAGTGTTAGTTTGGTGCCAGACTTGTTACCCATGCATGTCTCCAGAAGACAGCTAATAAGGAACATGTGGGGAATGTTTAGAGGTTAATAGCGCAGTTTCCTGAGATGTTATTTGTTTGTTCAGAATGAATTCCTCCCCCCCTGGATCCTCGGGGTAAGCTGAGTGAAGTGGTCGGTGCGGGCAATAGTACAGCAGAACATACACCTGACCCTAACCCAGTGCACTCTCCTATTTATATACCCACGCCCGGCCCACAGTGATGTAGTTGAAGGGGATGGGGCACAATGCGTGAATATATAAAAAGGCATGAACAGAGGCAGAAGTGGGGCACTAGCAGTGTCGGACTGGGACACCATGGGCCTACCCAAAAACTTTGACCAGGGGCCCACCAATTAATCTTAGACCAGGGGCCCACTCTCAGTACTATTATTCTTCCTCTCCTCACTCATCCTCTATTCTCCTAGTCTCTTTTCTTTACATACTATACTCTATTTTTCCAATGATTTAGCCTCTTAGAAATAGGGAATGGCCATGAAATAGGCTAAATGTTTAGCAGCACAAGGGCCCACTGACACCTGGGCCCACCGGGATTTTCCTGGTATCCCTGTGGGCCAGTCCGACACTGGACACTAGAAAATCAGCCCAAACCTGCCCGCCACCCATGAGCATTGTGGGAAGTCAGCCCACCTGACTAGTGGTCAAGTAATTCTCACTAAATGTTTTGAGAACAGGGTCCCCAGAGCAGAATTATACTAAGTAGATCTGAACTGGGAGTCAAAATAGGCTCAGACAGCAAGGCCCAAATAGCCCCCACCAGCCCACTAAATAGTGACTGTCTGCGGCATCTTACAGCAGACCCTCTGGCATTTGCCAGAACCCACAGATTGCCAGTCCGGGCTTGATACTAAGCAGCTACACGCATGGTTAAATTTTTCTAACTTGCATGATGAACAGTCAGGTGATTTTAAGGATTCTGATTAGGTTTGGCCAGGCACTTGGATTTGGCCAGATCCAAATCCTGCTAAAAAAAAGGCTGAATCCTGGATTCAGTGCATCCCTACATTCCGGGTGTGTTTTCAGTTTAGGATTGTTATATTATTGAAGAGCAACTGATACTGGCATTTTGAAAGAATATAAAATAGTATATATGTAGAATATACATAAATGTACCTTTTCAATAGTATTAATGCTATTTGTAAATGTAATGGCTATTTGAAACAATCTCTGCACTGCATACCGTGAAGGAGTAACTTTAATGATCAGACGTGTGGAATGACACTCAGGCATTATAGTGTAGCACACGCTATAATCTGCATAGCAAGTTCATTATTACACAGCTCATTTGCAAGCCTACATGTGATACAGTTTCCAAGAAACCCAAGATTACAATTATTTTCTGCCAAATGTTAGAGAAACAAAGGAAACCAACGGAAAAGGCTGTTCTATCGAGTTACATCTTAATTATAGAAAATTGCTAGAAGAACAGTGTAATCAGTGCCGGAAAGTGGAACCTACAGTAACATCCTAAATATCAAATCCAACCAGCTGAGAATTGTCTAGAAAATGTGTTTTTGTCGATAGAGTGAGAACAATCAATATTGTGCTAAAATCCAACAACTTTATAATAGCCCCCCCCCCAAATTTATATGTCACAGGCATGTGATCTGTTATCCGGAAACGCATTATCCAGAAATTACAGGAAGGTCATCTCCCATAGACTCCATTTTAATCAAATAATTTTTTTTTCTGTATTAATAAAACACAGGGTCAACTTAGACTCGATCCCTGGCTCAAACCAATTCTGCTGCTGCCAACCTCCTTCCTCGACCTCAGTCGCAACTGTAAGAAAGAAAAAAGTACAAGTGGGGGGGGCAGACAGGCCCGGACTGGCAATCTGTGGGTTCTGGCAAATGCCAGAGGGGCTGCTATAAGTTGCCATAGAAAGTCAGTATTTAGTGAGAAAGCCAAGAAATAAAAGACAGGGGCATTTACAGTGTTCCCACAATAGACAATGGACACAACGGTGCTTAATTCAGAACAGGAGGCTGAAAAAGGACAAAGGCCCAGAGAGCAACTATACAGTCAGTCATTTTTTAGTACAGGTATAGGATCTGTTATCCGGAAACCCGTTATATAGACTCCATTTTATCCAAATAATCTACATTTTAAAAAATAATTTACTTTTGAAGGATAATAACAGTAGCTTGTATTTGATCCCAACTCAGATATCATAATCCTTATTGGAAGCAAAACCAGCCTATTGGGTTTATTTAATATTTACATGATTTTCTAGTAGACTTAAGGTATGAAGATCTAAATTACAGAAAGATCCGTTATCCGGAAAAACCCGTGTACCAAGCATTCTGGTCCGATACCTGTATGTTATAGAATGGCTCATTCTAAGCAACTTTTCAATTGGATTTCATTTTTCTTTTTTTTTTTCTTTTTCTTGTTTTGTAATTATTTGCCTTCTTCTTTGGACTCTTTTCAGCTTTCAAATGGAGGTCACTGACCACCATCTAAAAACAAATGCAAGGCTACACAATTATGGTTATTGGTATTTGTTATTACTCATCTTTCTATTCATATTTCAGTCTCTTATTTAATTCAATGCAGAGACTCCTATAGGCTGCCAGTCCATATGGGGGCTACCAATTAGCTAATCACAGCCCTTATTTAGCACCCCATTGACCCCGTCTAAAAACAAATGCTCTGTGAGGCTTCACATTTATTGTTATTGATACTTTTTATTACTCATCTTTCAATTCAGACCCTCTCCTATTAAGTGTTGGACTGGCCCACAGGGATACCAGGAAACTCCCGGTGGGCCCAGGTGTCAGTGGCCCTTATGCTGCTAAACATTTGGCCTATTTCATGGCCATTCCCTATTTCTATGAGAACAAAGAGGCTAAATAGATGGAATAATAGATAGATTAATATATTATATAATAGATTATAGTATGTAAAGAAAAGAGACTAGGAGAATAGAGGTTGAGTGAGGAGAAGAAGATTAATGGTACTGAGAGTGGGCCCCTGGTCTAAGTTTTTTTGGGTGAGCCCCCTGGTGTTCCAGTCCGACACTGTTCATATACCAGTCTCTTATTTAAATCAATGGATGGTTGCTAGGGAAATTTTAACCATAGCAACCACATTGCTATGTAGCTCGACCCCAGATTTAGAAGGATAACACAATTCACCTGCTCCTGGTGTGATTTCTGCCATAATTAAAGTTATTTCATCTCTATATGTTCATTTCTCTGTGGCTTTTTATTCTGCGCTTTCACTTTTTGTACTTATACAAGTGCTTCCCTAGGCACATGCCAGCACAGGCCAATGCAATACGTGTTCTCTCACATTTTGCCCCTTTGCCTGCTGCACAAATAGAAAAAAAAACTCTACTGATGGAGCTGTGAACAGAACAATATCGTTTTCACATACGTGTCCAAATTGTTTGAGGTGAAATGTTCTGCTGGCGTTAAATGAACAGAAGCTGGAAAAAAACAAATATATTACCAATCTCTTCCTGGCACACACACTGTAACTGCTCACACCCCTCTTTTCCCAGACAGTCACAGGGTAAATCATGACCTGATCTTGTGATTTACCATTTCCTCTCCGTATGGATATATTTGAAAAACACCACGTGTAAAGCTCTGTTAGGTACGTTAATATATAGGTATAGTGTAAATGATACAAGAGATACATGCATCTGCTAGTTTAATTGCTCTTATACGACAGGTCATCGACTCTAAACAGATGAGGCAATGGTAATTATGAAAGTGTTTTTTTTGGATATATTTCCAAATCTTTAGAAACTGGGTTTTCAAATAACCAGTCCTCAGTTAACCTCATAGGAACCCATGATTTTATTCTCGTGCCTGAGAAAAGAAAATGCAACATCTACAGACTGCTGCTCAATCAACTGCATCAGTAAAATAACATCCTGTCTCCCTGAAATATCTCATGGTCGCTAGCAGTCACGGCACATGATGGACATCCTCAAATTGAATCTATTCAAAATATTCCATTAGAAAATAATATAACAGGTGGTCCATGAAGATTTTCATTTATCCAGGTCATGATATACAGTACAGGTATGGGACCTGTTATCCAGAATGCCAGACCTGGGGTTTTCCGGATAACGGAATTTGGATCTCCATACATAGAGTAACATTTAAATATTAATTAAACTCAATAGGACTGTTTTGGCTCCAATAAAGATTAATTATATCTTAGCTGGTACTAAAGGGGGCTCGTCACCCAAAAAAATAATTCCAAATCCTATTTTATCATGTTAGTCAAGCAAAATGAACTTTAATTACACTGTAAAAATTATTTGAATCTTGTTTATTTCTTTCTGGGAATTCATAATTATAGAAAACAGGCAGGAGCCATTTTGTGGACACTGTTATTAAGACAAGCCTTGTATCATCTCAGAATCTTGTTTGTGCACCAGAATGGGGGACCCAATGCCCATCCCCATGCCCTGGCTACACAATTAAATGGTAAAGAGAACAGGGGAATGTGGGGAGAGCAGTGATATCTAGGAAGTGCTGAATGGAAAGTGAAAGTAATTGTTTGTCCCACCTCTATGCCACGGGCATAGAGGAGGGGCAGGCAATATTTGATTGACAGCTGAGATTTTAAATGACTTTACAACAGCTATGAATGCTTTAATAAAAATAATAATTTGGGTTTCATGTTTAATTTGAAAAAGACATTTATTATCCAGCTTTTTATGTCTGGATGACAGGTCCACTTTAAGTAAAAGGTTCTGTATTATTATGACAGAGAAAAAAAGTTTTTTTAATAAAATGGAGTCTATGGAGTGTGGCCATGCTGCAGTGGGGTAACTACCAGGGGAGCACTGGGTGTAATTGCACCTGGACCCGCTCCCCCTCTGGACCCATTGGAGATCACGCCACAGCAAACGCGTTAAGGAAACTTCGTGTCTGGGGGAGGGGGGGCTGGTGTACCAACCTGTAATACAGAGCTTTCTGAATAAGGGTTTTGGATAACAGATTCTAGGCCTGTATTTTACAGAATTAAGTCTAAAGCAACTGAATGTAAAACGTTTCACCGCTCACTTCATTTTTAAATTTATATAGGCATTCATTGTATAGTCATGATTAGCTACAGACCTTTTTTTGATCGGAAAACACCTTGAAACGTATTTGTATGGTCTTTTGAAATATTTGACTTATACAGGCATGGGATCCGTGATCCGGAAACAGATTATCCAGAAAGCGCCGAATTACGAAAAAGCCCGTCTCCCAACTAACTAATATAAAATTAATCCTTATTGGAAGCAAAACTATCCTATGGGGTTTATTTAATGTTTACATGATTTTTTAGTAGACTTAAGGTATGAAGATCGGAATCACTGAAAGGTCTTTTATCTTTTTTATTCTGGATAACAGGTCCCATACCTGTACTGTAAAGAGTTTCAGCATTGGGGATAACAGCATGTGCCTAAGAAGTAGCGTAACTCATAGGAAGTAGCATAATGCCACTGGACAAGAGGAGGGTTCCCCATAGACTAAATCTATGTTATTCAGTGCCCCCCCAAACTCACCAGTACCACTCTCCAGCATTAGCATCTGCATTTCCAGTTCATATACTGTGTCTTTAATTGGACATGGGGTTCCCCTAGTCAAAGTTCTCCTTGGAAAAAAACTGCAGCCTGACCTAAAATGACTGTGTACCTTCGGGCTAAAGCTAGAATACATGCCAATACAAAGGGTTCATTGTATTATTATGCACAAATAAGTTCTAGATGTGAAAGTTCCTGTAAGGTAAATAGCAGAACTCAAGACAAATCACATGCTATTTAGATGTGCCAAGTTTCTGTGCAGAGACAATGTTTTAATTCTTCTAATCAGGCATTCTAGTATGTCTTGTGTCCTCTAATATCCCTATAGACACCTGAAATGCATATAGCAAATAGTTTCCCTTTATAAAGCACTGAATCCAATCACATGAAATCAAATTGGAATGCTTCATTGGTAATCTAATTGCGATCAATCTACCAGCTACCACGACATCTTTAATTAGGTAAATATTAGGTAATTATCAATAAATATCAAATCTGATCAAATGAACAAATAGAAATAAAATGTAAGAAAATAATTGACCGTAGAAATTGATTCTATGAAATTCAACTTCTCTGACATTGAGTTGATTTGGCTGGCCTAGGATAATCCTGGACTGTAAATACACAGTGCTACGCAATATGTTGGCGCTATATAAATACATGTTAATGATAATAAATGGCACCATGTGTGCTATCCATCCATTCAGCCTGCAGGCCAGTCAAACTGCATAGGAAGTCACAAAGTGTATGATCACCTGAATTTACTAATAAATCTTTCCATATACTGTAACACAAAGACATACGTTGACAGAAAAAGAAACTGTGAAAAGCAACTGTGCGAATTTCACCTAAAAATATTTATGGTATAGTTTTTATAACTACATCATCAGTGTAAATTTTATGTAATTCATTCTACCATTTAAGATTTTATTCTTGAACTAATGGATGCCATCTCAGGTCATTGTGCCTGTTCATGTGCTTTCAGATCGGGTTGGCCGGACTTGAATTTTTGCTATTGAGTGCTGTTCTTATATCCACCGCTAGGTGGGAACAATGGAGGTGTCAGGGAGCTGTTATTTGGTTACCTTCCCATTGTTCTGTTGATAGGCTGCTGGGAGTAATCGAGGGGGTGATATCACTTCAACTTGCAGAGCAGCAGTAAGGGTAAGGGCACACACTAAGATTTGGGGAGATTTAGTCACTCGGCAAAAAAATCGCCTCTTCTTCGGGTGACTAATCTCTCCAAAAACCCTTCCCGTCGGCTAGAATCTAAATTGCTTTGTTTTCGTCATGAGGCAACTTCGGGTGACTTCTGAAAACAAAGCGCTCTGAGTGCCATCCTGCCGGCGATTTCGATTCTAGCCGACGGGAAGGCTTTTCGGGGAGATTAGTTGCCCAAAGAAGAGATGATTTTTCACCAGGCAACTAAATCTCCCTGAATCTTAGCGCGAGCCCTTACCCTAAACAGCACACGTCCCATGGCTGATGGCACCTGGGAAACTAACGACATATCTAGCCCCATGTCAGATTTCTAAATTAAATATAAATATCTGTTTGCTCTTTTGAAAAGTGGATTTCAACACAGTATTCTGCTGGAGCAGCACTATTAATTTATGCATTCTGTAAAGAAAATGTTTTCCTATGACAGAATCCCTGTAAAGAAGGATTGCCCAACCTCTAAAGGTAAGAAAATGTAGGTAAACCAAAATAATTGTGTCAGTATTGTCTATCTATATTTGGGGTCAAATTTACTTACCTTCGAAAGATGCGACAGCGTTGGCTTCGCCGCACTTCGCCAAGCATAGATTCTCCAGGGCTGAGCAAATTCACGAAGATCCAAAGTTGTGCACACGTTACCGATCATTTGCGCTAGAGATGTTACGATAAGCGGTTCAAAGTTGCGCTAGCGATGGCAAATTTGCATACAGCGTGCAGTTAAAGTACAATGGCCGTATATGCAGCAGCAAACACATTACACTACACAAGGCCAGGGAAGCTTAATAAATGTGTTCTAATGCCCTACACATGTGCCCACAGCATAGTTTAGGTGCCATATGTTATCAAATGTAGGGGGGAAGGAGGGTACCCTAAATCACCCTATAAAAAGTGTTTTTTTGGGACTTAGAAAAAATTTCAACTTTTTTTGGACCATCCCTATCTACTCTATTGCACTTCGCCTGGTCTGAGGTGGCGAAGTAAAGTCTGGCGCAAGAGGTAACGTTCATGAAAATCTGCAACCTAGTGAACTAGCGTAGTTACGTCCTTTCGCCAGAGCGCAACTTCGCCTGGCGTAAGGGTGCGAAGTAGTGCTAGAGTAGGTCCACTTCTCTATCGAATTTACACCAGCACCCGTTAGTAAATTGGCGAAGTGGCAAAATGACGTCATGCTGGCGAATTTTCACTAGCGTTAGCCACTTAGCCCTTTAGTGAATTTGCCCCTTGGATAAAAGACCTGTGTGAGTGGGATAAGCTATGAGGACCACAGGTATAAAGCAAGTTAGGGCAACCCCCAATGTATTCAGATAGATGAATATATTAGTTGGCCTTTATTCTGTACATAACAAGGGCTCTAGTTTCCTGTATCCAGTGAGTATATTTTACTTTTTATATTGGGGCCACCTGTATCCCCAGAATGCAGTGTAGGAGGTGCACGGTCTCTCCCCATATTACCCAGGAGCAAGCTAGGTTCTCCAGTACCAACTAGTAGGTTCCATAAAAAGTAATGCCATTCATGTAAGTTTTAAATGACAAATTAGAAATCACCTTTTCTTATACAGATACATTCAAACATTTCCTGAGATGACTTTCTGCTGAACATTTCCCAGTTTAGCCATGTCTCCAGTCTTGATAGAAATGCTTCTTACTGGAAAATAAGTCTGAATTCTCAGTTTAACAGCATGATCCCCAGCCAGAAATAACTCATCAGTTTAGTGTTTAAAAATGTCTATTTTCTTTACTTTGCCACTCCAAAGGTTATTTTATTTTTATAGTGATTTCCCTTGCAAATTATATTTAGAATGATTTTACCCCGCTGAGCAGACTGAGGAGGGTTAAGACCCTACAAAGCATATTTGGCAAGAACGGTCAGATTCCTAGTCACACAATATCTATGATATGATTTGTCCAAATGATCTGAAGCATGAACAATAACAATAATGCTCTTGGGTTTATAAAACCTAATCCCTTAATGGAAGAGTTTCGCTGTGTCAAAGTATTTCTGTATCTTCCCTGACGTGCTGAGACTAAAATTGATGCATTTTGCTGTTCTCCAGAGCACTCAATCTATACAGTAATTCAGGAGGGTGCGATTGTTTTGAAACCAAGTGGGAGTTGAAATTCTTCAGGAAAACTCGACTGTGCTATAAATTTCAGTGAGAATAAAATACAATGAACTATGAGCTGCACTTTATAGAAAAAAAATTAAAACTCCTGGCGTTTAGGGACAGGGACAGCGATGCACTCGGCACCTCACACCTACAAACTTCCAACCACCACCCATTATAAATACACCACCTTCCAAAAATTATATAAATTTCTAAATTGTAGGACAGGGTGCAAAGTGCAGAAATGTAATGTATCCAGTGAAGTAACTAGCAGGGGTGCACCAGGGACCACACACCCTTGGGGTCCTCCAGAGCCACAATAAGCCATATCACCGGCAGCAGGATGGGGGGATTTTAGGCCTACTGCCACACGGTTTTATAGCGGGGCTTATCTTGCACCCAGGCCACCGATGGCTAGGTACGCCAATGAATAAGTCGCTTAAAGAAACAGTAACATCAAAAAAATAAAGTGTTTTAAAGTAAATAACATATAATATACTGTTAGCATGCACTGGTAAAACTGGCATATTTGCTTCAGAAAGACTACTATAGTTGCTTTGTAGCCTGGGAGCAGCCATTCAAGCTGGAGAAAAGGCACAGGTTACACAGCACATAACAGATAAGCCCTGTCCAGTACAATGGCGTTTTATCTGTTATCTGCTATGAAACCTGTGACTTTTTTCCAGCTTGAATGGCTGCCCTCATGGCTACCCAGCAGCTTGTTTATTTAAACTATAGTTGTCTTTGTGAAGAAAACATGCCAGTTTTACTAGTGCAGAACAACACTACATTATATTTTCATTACTTTGATACACTTTCAGTTTTGGTGTTACTGTTCCTTTATAGGCTGCTTAGGCTGCTTAGTTGGCCTTATGAGACCCACCAATGCATCTGCTTTTGCGTGAAAAATGGGCGGTTATCAATCGGGCAGGATTGATTTTCCCATCTGACAAGGCCCACAGTTGTGTGTTGATGTGGCCCTCATTAGATGGGCGAGTAGGACCCGTCTGTATTATCAGATTGTTGACTCCTAGGCCAACGATCAGATCTGCAAATTGGGCCCAGTTCTGGCAGTATATGGCCAGGGTTATTCTACATTTTTCTGTGTCAATCAATTATTTTTCACCTGCTTAGTTTTCGAAGCTTTTACCCATTTATAAATAAATTAGATATAAAACAAAAGCTATAAAAATATTTACACCCAGTCTTCCCATAATGGATACCATTACAATCCACCCAAATGCTACAGATTGCTGCACTAGAAAAGTGTTGACGCTGGAATTATGATGTATTTTTGATGATAACGGCAGATTTGGGGTTACAGTTATTATGTCACATTGCCATTAGTAACAACCCATGGCAACACCAAAACGGGCCGTCTTGTTGTGGTAACAAGTGATATGTAGCTGTACATATTTAACAAAGTGCATTCTTTAGAACTACCAATGGGTTGTACGTCATTTCTACAACTAATAGTTGCCAAGGGATTTTGTATACACAGTTTGGAACAAGCAAACACTCAAGAAAGATTCAATGTACATTAGTTGTCTGTGAAAACAGGAAAATAGACAGAGGTGCCAGGATGGGTTTTAAAAGGGAGCTCAGCCAGTTCTATAATTTTGACATGAGGCTTCAGTAGTACCCAGTTACCAGCTAGGGTTGGGCACCCTATCCAGACCAAGACTGGTGCAGAACATACTTCTGAGGGACAGGTGCCCAGAACTGCTCTATGCAAGGTAGTCTATGTTATACTGAGGTGTTGTGGTTGTGAAGCTAGCACTAAAGGAATTGTTCAGTGTAAAAATAAAAAATGGGTAAACAGATAGACTGTGCAAAATAAAAAATGTTTCTAATATAGTTAGTTAACCAAACATGTAATGTATAAAGGCTGGAGTGACTGGATGTCTAACATAATAGCCAGAACACTACTTCCTGCTTTGGGGCCTGGGGGCGCCCACCCAGGAATTCCGGCTCTGACGACTATGTTATCTGCCTTTCTCCAATATGGTATTTGCAATTTGAACTACTTTCTATGACCCTAGTGAACAGAACCTGGTCTTAAAGTTCACAAATTGTTCACAAATAGTGTAGGGCTCAGGTACAACGAGGGGCCTTGAAGTGGCATGTGAGCTTACATATTTTGGCCAAAGTGTGGTACTAACACCGCATTTTTTTGGAATAATTATTTTCAAAAGCAAACCATGCCCTGGCAATTTTTCTCTTTGTGTACAAATATTGTCTTTTTATCGTTCATAGCAGCTGGTCAACTCCAGGTTGTGGGTTTGACTGAGCACTGGCACCAGGGCTGGAACTAGGGGTAGGCAGAGTAAGCACGTGCCTAGGGCGAAAAGCTTGGAGGGCGACCAACACGTACGTCTAACTGCTACCTACCCCAGTCCGATCTGAAGAATTCTGGTCTATGCGCATTGCAAGTGCGCCTAGGTGAGGATAGGGTGGTAGGTAGGTTGACACGGCCTGTCAGTCCGCACGTGTGCTTCCGTACGTGTGAGCTCCTGTACGTGTGTGCATGCTGCCATACTTGCGCGCCTTGGAGGGGGGCCTGGCCCAGCCCTGACTGCCATAAGGGTGCTTCTAGCAGCTGGTCAACACCCCAGTGTGGGTATGACCGATTGCTGGATTTTTTTTCTGTATTCCATAATCAGGGTCAGGGTAGCCCACTGGGATACTGGTAAAAATCCTGGTGGGCCTCATTGTCCACCTACTACCTACCACCAGTTGAGGTTGAGGTCTTCTCCTCTTATCAGCAGTCATGGTTGTTGTGGTGGCAGAAGGTAGAGAGGATCTTGAGGTCAGATGGGCCTCAGATACCCCAGTTAGACAATGTCAATAACCACCGACTTTTAGCTGGATTGTGTGGGCCCCCAAAGATTTTTATGCTGGTGAAAAAACATTAAACCTCTGGTTCTTCCCTGTACCCTTTGGGTACTTTATGGATCACCTACAGTATATGGTTGTACATCAGTCAGGCTAAAAGACAATCAGTCAGGCTAAAAGAAGATGTATCAGCACTAAATGTCATTAAAAAAAATACAGCAGTATAGAGAGGTCACATGCACACTCAGGCCCTTCAATTGATCTCCGCTGGTGCACAAAGCCTATGGGAGACGGCACTCCCAACAATCCAATGTGTAAAAAGAACAGGATGGCACACAGAGAATTAAACCGGGGTCCTACTCCTGGTGTGTTTATTGCGTCACACAGCGTTTCGGAGGATAAGAAGAAAAAACAGCGGAGCACCGTGAGAGTCCAGTAAAAGTATTAAAAAAATGGAAATTTTATTCAGTAAACATGTAAAAACAGGTTACAGCAGCAGTCAACCCTGGCTGCCCGCTTAACGCGTTTCGTGGCGTCCTGCCACTTCATCAGAAGCGTTTCGGAGGGCAGGTGACGAAGGGGGGAATGCCCTCCGAAACGTTGTTTATGTTTTGTGATGTGATTATGATTTATTTTGTTTTCTTGATAGTTTCCCTTTAAGCATCCCATTCACAACTTAACTGTCAACCCTTCCAGAACATAATCTATTATGAAAATACAAATGTATTTTAAATACTGCTTAGCTAATGCTAATAACAAAATATTCTATATCCTCAAGCAATTATTCTAAGCTGAGATCATGCGAATATTCCTAAACCTTAAGGGTGCAGTTACATAAATCTTGTTCTTTTACTAATTACCATTTTCTGATTTGTTCCAAAGAAATTATCCAGGCAATCCCATATAATATGCCTCTTATTTTAATGACATTCACCAATGATTTCATTAGTCCACACCTTTATTCCCTGAATGGTCCAATATGTAAATCGATTCATTATTTTGTGTATCTCTGGTTGTTCTTATTTTCTGCAAATGAGTCACATTTTCCATAAATGCTCCCTCCAGTGACAGAAAACAGATAAGTTTTGACGTGAATAAACTTATTTGTAAGAGAAGATGGTAAAGTGTAAGCGGCACCTTGTCTGAGCTGTTTAGCAAAGAAGAATTGTGTTGACTACTTTGACTGTTTAACGCTCTGTTTGCTGTTCATTATTTGTTCAGGTCTTCCCTTTCCTTATAACAAAGTTAGTAGCTAGGGATGTAGCGAACTGTTCTGCTGCAAACTAGTTCGCGCGAACTTCGACCGTTCGTGTCCGCCGAATGTTCGTGAACGTTTGGGAACGTTCGCATTTTGAGTTTGCGTTCGATCGTTCGACCATTCGACCATTCGAATTCCTTCGACCGCTAAAAATCGAACGATTGTAAGCATTCGATCGAATGAAAAGCATTCGATCGAATGACTTCGATCGTTCGATTCGAATGAAAATCCTTCGATCGAATGATTAAAATCCTTCGATCGTTCGAATCGAACGATTTTAGCGGGTGTTCGAAGTTCGCAAACCGTCCGCGAACGTTCGCATTTTTTGCCGGTGTTCGCGAACACCAAATCGGCAGTTCGCTACATCCCTATTAGTAGCTTCTAAATAGAAATATTAAGCCATCACCCAATAGCACCCCCCAACTGGCTTATCCACTCCTTTGGGTCAATAAGTTTGGGAATCTGTGATCTGTGCAAAAATAGAACTTTAATCCAACAAACATAGGAGAGAATTTAAAAAGTACTGCGCTATGTCTAGTATATACCTATAACAAACAAGGGAAACTTGTGCTTACCACTAATTTTTGAAACCATTGAGATGTCCTAAATATATTCATAATGGGTTGAGTGCAGAGGACCTCTTGTATTTGTCTATAGTATATACCTATAGCCACCAATCAGTTGGTAGAAATGAGTGTGGCCTTGTGTTGTGTCAAGGCATAGACCTGAAGAAGGCCTGCTTAGAACTGCCGAGACCCAAGGTCCACATCACCACCATTGGCAAATACTGTTTTTACTTGTGAACATCGTTGCTCTTAGCTAGTAGGTCCACCTAGAAGCTCCTGGGGTTACTACCCAGTCAAAACAGTGCTGTAATTAGTAACAGCATACTTATGTGTAAGAGGCAACACTTTAGCTTATTTAGAAGATTGTACTGTTGAAATATAGTGAGGCTGGTTTTGCATTGCATTGGCACTGATTTCTGCAAATAAATTATTTTCATCCAACAGCTTCTGAACACTGTAAGCTCTGAATTTGTCCTGCTGTTAGCTGGGACAAAGTGAACTATTGGGGCACATTGGGATTTGCAATTATGCCACAAACTATAAAATACGCTAACGGTCTTCTACTGTCGGAAATGGTCGCAAAAAAGTTTCTGGGTTCGCAAAAGCTTTATTAAATTTGCACAAAGCAAAATTTGTTCGCGCAAATGTTTAACTTTTTGCATTGCGAATAGTTTTTCCGTTACTGACTTTTATTACATTCCCCAGTTCGTTTTTTTTACAGTCCTATTTTTTGTTGTGACATTAAACTACTGAAAGCCTCTAAAGCATATATTCATCGTTTTCACTTTGTCAACTTGCTTTGCATTTATAGCTTTTAATTAATCCTTGAAAGTATGCTGAGGACTGTATAAAAGTCTTTTTTCCCCTGCTAAAGTTTGGCAAGGATCTCCTTAAGTATGTCTTCAGATTCTGGGCGTTCCTGGAGTGTTTCCACTAGGGTGCTTGTTTATCTTGGCCGCCGGCCAGCTACCCTAGGATAGGCCTCGATGAACAATGTCTAACTTTATCATGTGAGATTATTCCAATCACAATGCACCTATACAGTTTGTTTATGAACTAGGGCCACTTAAAATAATAGGCGACATTCTCCGAAGGGCTTGAACGTATTGCTTTTTGTGTGCAGTGGGCCTGAATGGAAACAGCTTTCAAGTGAAGAGATAATGAAACTGCCCTCAAAGCATATGCTGCCTCTCCCAGAAATCTCAAAGGCGTCTCTTTGTGCAGAGCATTTGTATGGAAACATTTGTATTTAAAGAGCAGAGATGGCTGTGCAGCCGCAGAAGCCTTTCACTTTGTTAAGTTTCCATTTGCCCCTCGGTGAGGAAATGAACTTAGAAAAACAGTACAAATTTCTAATATTAGTATTTACATAAAAGATGCCCATCTGTAGCCATCTAGCAGTTGGTGACCTACAACTCTTCCTTAGACAGTTCTACGAGTTGTGGTTCACCAACAGAGATGTCCTTGGCTCCCATTTCCCCAGCTCAAAAGCACATTATTGGAATAGTCAAGGGAAGAGCGATTAAGCGAATAAACGGTATCAGAGGTTTCAGTTATTAGTAAAGGCTGGCCACATTGGGCTTGTTTACACTGGGGCACAGGATCCCTATGTATAAATGTATTAGAGTTCATATCCTAAGCTGCTTTCTTCACCTGCAGATATGGCTTCCCTTGTGATTACAAGAAAAACAAAAAGCACCACTCAAAAAAACTCACGTTCCCGTAGCTGCTCCTCATAAAAGTCCGGGTGCTCTGTCTGCAGCATCCCCACTGTCCACACAATTTCCACAACCAATAAAGGATGGAACTCAGGAAAAAAAAGGAAGTTTTATTGCAGGATCCTGCGGGTAACAATTGCCTAACGCGTTTCGGGAATGGATCCCTTAATCATTGGCTTAATTCATTAATTGTACTTGCTTCCAAACACTCTTCTTGCACTGCCATATACTGTAGTTGTGCTAAAGTTATTCTGGGGTTCCCACAGCAGACTTACTCCAAAATAATTCGGTGCTAATTCTATTTTAGCACAGCTCACCATAAGTGAAAGTGTTACTCACAAAATCCTGCACAACTGTGCTCTTAAATACATCAGACATACAATCAATCATTGTGGCTGCAAAGCCCAACACAGCTTTAATTACACTGGAATACTAAAGAATTGCACATTTCACTGTTTTCCTAGTTTCAAGCAGAGTTTATTAGATGAAGTTATTACCCAGCTGTATTCTGTAGGTAACTCATATACCCACCAAGTACTCACTGCATCAAGCATGTCACTTGAAGTTTCTAGATTTTATACTAGATATTGATTTACATAGCCCATGGCAGTATGGCTTACTAGCTGGACATTATATCAGTGTTAAAAATATAATGGAATCTGTATATACTGTGTGTGTATATAAATATATACACACACACACACACACACACACACTGGAGAATATCTCATAATAAAAACGTAACTTTTATTGATCATTATGAAAAAGGAAAACAGCCGGCATTTCAGTCCACAGCTTGGACCTTTCTCAATACGTCTTCAGAAAGGTCCTAGATGTGGACTGAAATGTTGACCTATGTTGTAAATGTGAGGGATTTTTGTGCAAACTTAATAAATTAATTTGCTGTTATATATGTGAGTGCTCCTTACATCCTTTATTATCTAGAACAATGAGGAGCACCCAGGATTTGATTTGAAACATGAGTGCCAGTATATTTTGAGATTATATATATATATATATATATATATATATATATATATATATATAAAAACAGGAATGGGATCCGTTATCCGGAAACCCGTTATCCAGAAAGCTCCGAATTATGGAGTGGCCATCTCCCATAGACTCCATTTTATCCAAATTATACAATTTTTTTAAATGATTTCCCTTTTCTCTGTAATAATAAAACAGTAGCTTGTACTTGATCCCAACTGAGATATAATTAATCCTTACTGGAATCAGAACCAGCCTATTGGGTTCACTTAATGTTTCAGTGCTTTTCTAGCAGATTTAAGGTATGAAGATCCAAATTACAGAAATATCCGTTATCCGGAAAACCCCAGGTATGGCATCCTGTATATATATATATATATATATATATATATATATATATATATATATATATATATATATATGGGTCCTTCTGTGCTACTGTGCCACATCTTTACTTCATTAATGTTTAAACATTATCTTATATGCAGGGTTATTGGAGTTAAAGGGTTAGTTCGACCTTAAGGTAACTTTTATTATGTTATAGAACGGCCAATTCGAAGCAACTTTTCAATTGGTTTACATTATTTATTTTTTATAGTTATTTGCCTTTTTCTTCTGACTCTTTGCAGCTTTCTAATGGGCGTTCTAAAAAACAAATGCTCTGTACGGCTACAAATGTATTGTTATTGTTACTTTTTATTACTGATCCTTCTATTCAGGCCTCTCCTATTCATATTCCAGTCTCTTATTCAAATCAATGAATGGTTGCTAGGGTAATTTGGACCATAGTTACCAGATTGCTTAAGATTCAAATTGAAGAGCTGCTGAATAAAAAGCTAAATAACTCAAAAACCACAAATAATAAAAAATTAAAACCAACTGAAAATTGTCTCAGAATATCACTCTCTATATCATACTAAGGGGCAGATTTACTAAGGGTCGAATATCGAGGGTTAATTAACCCTCGATATTCGACCAGGAACTAAAATCGTTCGACTTCGAATATCGAAGTCGAACGATTTAGCGCAAATCCTGCGATCGAACGATCGAAGGATTATTCGTTCGATCGAACGATTAAACCCTTCGAATCGAACGATTCGAAGGATTTTAATCCAACGATCGAAGGAATATCCTTCGATCAAAAAAACGCAGGCAAGCCTATGGGGACCTTCCCCATAGGCTAACATTGAGTTCGGTAGCTTTTAGCTGCCTAACTAGGGGGTCGAAGTTTTTCTTAAAGAGACAGTACTTCGATTATCGAATGGTCGAATAGTCGAACGATTTTTAGTTCGAATCGTTCGATTCGAAGTCGAAGTAGTAGTCGAAGGTCGAACTAGCCCATTCGATGGTCGAAGTAGCCAAAAAAACACTTCGAAATTCGAAGTTTTTTTAATTCGAATCCTTCACTCGAGCTTTGTAAATGTGCCCCTAAATGTCAAAGATGAATAACCCCTTTAAGTCTACTTAAAAATAATTTAAAAATTAAATAAACCCAACAGTTGTAACTATTACAAGTTTTTATTTTTAATTTTTTTTTAGCATTTGAGGGTCATGCCATATATTAAATAAACCCAACAGGATTGTTATGTTTCCAATAAGGATTCATTTTATCTTAGTTTGGCTCAAGCAAAAGTACTGTTTTATTATTACAGAGAAAAGGGAAATTATGATCCCAAAGCTTAATTGTAAATGTAATTAATTCTGAAAAAGATCTAAACCAAAAAATTTGACGGAATTTCTGATAGTTGCCTGGAAGCAAGTGCAAGCTCTGAACATCCCTTTCCTGAGGCAGGAGCAAGAGAGAGACACAAATTTATAACTGTCATCTGGCTCCCAACCCACTTATAAATGTTAAAAAGTTAAAATAAACTTTTTGGGTTTCTACATTGAGATTCTGATATGTAACACGACTCAGTCTGGTGAAATAAAAGAGGAATATGTTGGCGGTACAGCATAGAAATGAAGAAAAAGTTAATTGGGGTTTGCTCTGTATCTGATGTGCTCGTTTAGTTATGGGGCCTATTTTGCCATAATAACATCTTTGTATTTAAGCTGCATGCTGCTCATTGTTTAGTATTTGTATGTCTGTTTGATGTTCGGCAGATGGCTTGCTTCCCTCATTTCAATATTATTAGTACTTATTTAAAGCTTCAAAAAGTGGCAAGGTTCCCAGCATGTCTTTTTCTGTCTGTCTTTTCCATTTTGAAATTGGAAAATGTGTTTGGGAGGACAGTCATGCCTGCATCTGGCTTTAATGCTTAAATGAGCTGTGCGGTTAATGATTTTGAAGACATTGGGGCAAATTTACTAAAGGGCACATTTTCGCCTGTGAAGGCTTCGCCCCACATTCATATTGAACTGTCGCTAACATTAGTTTCTGCTTAGTGAAACTTCCTTAGTACATTCGCTTAGGTCAATATGAATTGGGCGGGTACATATAGGTCATATATACGTCTTTATTAGAGATGTTGCTGCAAATGCTTGAAGTGACCATTTATTATTACAAATGTCCAGGGAAGCAAAATAAAGACAAAAGAGAAGATCCTCTAATGTCCTAGACATGAGCCCACCCTAAAACAAATGTGGCATGACCCTCAAATGGTAAAAAAAATGTAAAAATTAGGGATGCACCGAATCCAGGATTCAGTTCGGTATTCGGCCAGGATTCGGCCTTTTTCAGCAGGATTCGGATTCAGCGGAATCCTTCTGCCTGGCCGAACCGAATCCGAATCCTAATTTGCGTATGCTAATTAGGGACGGGAGGGAAATTGCATGACTTTTTGTCACAAAATAAGGAAGTAAAAAATATTTTCCCCTTACCACCCCTAATTTGCATATGCAAATTAGGGTTCAGATTCGGTTCGGGGGTTCGGCCAAATCCAAAATAGTGGATTTGGTGCATCCCTAGTAAAAATAAAAACTTGTAATAGTTACAATTTTTTAAGACAATACCACTTTAAAATATGAAAAAAACACCAGCGTTTTCTAAAATATTTTATAACTTTCCGGCATACAGGATATGATGTCACTGACATAAGATTTAGGAGGATGTTGCTTCATCTTATCAGTTTGGCAGGTCTAAGGTGGCGAAGGAAACTCTGGCGAAAGAAGTAACGTAATGGGAAATTTGCACTTTAGTAAATTTGCAGACTAACGATTGTTCGCCTGAGTGAAAATAGCCTTGTGAAAGGGCGCATAATTGCACTAGCAAATTGTTATCCACGCCTGTAGATTGGAAATGTCCCTGCGGATGGTATTTCTGGTGAATTTTCACTAGCGAGGTCCACTTCGCCCTTTAGTAAATTTGCCCCATTGTCTCTGGGATGAAAAAGGATCACATTGCAGAAATGATTATATCCTGTCAAAAACTCCATAAAGTCACAGAAATACACAGCAGAAAAACAAAATGTCGGAAAAAAATAATCGGTGGGTGCTCCAAGAATGAATAACAGCAGAAGCATACTTCCGTAACGAATGAGAGTGACATGCAACTGAAACCAATAGGGAATGCAGTAATAATAGCTAGGTTCACTTATGCCTTGTAACTCAACCAATCAGGAGTTGGAATGCATTGGCATATTGAAGTTAAAATAATCAAATCAGCCATTGCATTGGTTGCTATGGGTTACAGGACCAGGGCAAACTGTGCTTGCACTACTGCCCTTGCTAACCCTAATGCTATAAATATTTGTTTACTGTATGTGCTCAGTGCTTCAGACGGGGTTGGAGCACAGTAGCTCTTTCCCTAGCCCACCACCTGCCGCTGGCTTGTATCCTCTACTCCCCGCCCCCCACAAGGTAATAAAAGACAGTGGCTAAGATGGGGGGGGGGCTTTCTAAGACTATAGAGGAAGCCAACCCAGTGGTCTAGGACCCTGTGCCCACCTTTGATATTGGGGTGTGTTTATGTCACTGTATGTGCAATTGTTAATGTTACAACTGCAGGGGTGAGAAAGAACTTGCTCAATGCTACAAAGCAGATAGCACTCTATTGAATTACTATCTACTGGATTTTTCCAGAAGTCTTTAATGGTTTTTTTACCATCTCAGAGGAGCCCCATGGTATTTGTTGTTCTAATATATAACCTACATAACCTATTACCAACCTGCCCTATACCTCCCCAGGCACCAGACCTGGTAAAGACCCTCCTGCCTGTTCCCTCATTGACTGTAACCTCCCTCCCGCCTACACCCATGATGTCTGCACTCCTTCAGCTGAAAGTGACCGGGCTGTTTGGGTTGCAATGCAAGCAAGTTAGGGGGAGGAGGCAGGGTTTTGCCAATAACACAATATGGAAGGAGGACAATTCCATGATGCCACCTTTGCTGCTGGTTACACGGGTTGTTAAAGGAAATCCTTCTGTATGGAGTCCTTCCCTCCTCAGTACATCTCTTCACTTGTCTATCTAATGTTCCTGTGCATCTCCTCCATTGCTTTTAGATCTAGTCACTCAATTTCATTTTTGTCTCCCACCCTTATTCTTGCTCTCCTGCTGCTCCTTATCTCTGAAATTCCTTTGCTAAACAGAACCCCTGTTTTTCAAAATCCTAACTCTTGGAACACTAGCAAAGTATATGATTCTGTCTTAGGACTTTTATGCCAGTGTCCCAATTATTGTGAATGGCTGAACCTAGTCTGCTCCTATTTATCTCTCTAAATTATCCACCAGCTTATTTTGAGTTATGAGTTGATTATGGGTTAAACACCTCCTTCCTCCATTGTCTCATAATATGTGGTATTGAGTCTTTGTAGTGGTGTACATAATTAATGACTCTGTCTTTCTCAATTTCTGAAGTACTGTATTTCATGTACTGCACAAAATCCATATTAAATCCATATTAAATCACATTTGTCTAAGCCTTTTAACTACAACTCCCAGCATCCACATTATTCACTAATTGACATTGTATTATTTTCTGAAGTCGGGGGCCCATACTACCTGCACTGCCCTCAGCTCCCTCTTCTCTAATTCCAGCTCAGCTTCTTCCTAACATGCCAATCTCTAATCACAGTGTTTTGTGCAGATTTCTGAAGCCTTTGTGCAAGCCTTTTGAAGATCTCCAAATGAGCTTGGTCCCAGGGCAAGTTGGGAAAAACACCAATTCTTTGCTTTTGCCTTTCTTGCGCTTGTGCCTTTTCTTCAGCATCTCACTAAGACACAATTTACAAATTCTGTAACCCGGGGTCAAGCTGTGTAAGACAAGAGAGGGGGCACACGTTTATTTTGTTTGTGTACTAAAGGCTGACAGAGAGGGTAAGAGTTATCTGACATTTAGATTAATGTTTTATAGAAAATCATGGAAAGAAATGAAATATCACACTGATATTGAACACTGACATTGAACACAATGATTATTTTGAAAGAAGCCAAAACCAATTATGGAAGGCATATTTCTCCTTTAGAGTGACAGTTGTATTTATTTTTTAATATGTATGAAAACCACTTAATATAAAGGGGGCTACTATCCAATCAGATCAATTTAAAGGGCTAGACCAGTGATCCCCAACCAGTAGCTCGTGAGCAACATGTTGCTCTCCAACCCCTTGGATGTTGCTCTCAGTGTCCTCAAAGCAGGTGATTATTTTTGAATTCCAGGCTTGGAGGCAAGTTTTAACTGCATAAAAACTAAGTATAGTGCCAAGTAGAGCCTCATAGAGGCCAGTACACATAGGGGCTACCAAATAGCCAATCATAGCCCTTATTTGGCACCCCAAGGGACTTTTACATACTTGTGTTGCTCCCCAACTCTTTTTACATCTGCATGTGGCTTATGGGTAAAAAAGGTTGGGGACCCTTGGGCTAGACCAACCTACCGCCAATTAGATCTTAAATAATTCAACAAATCTATGTGATTGTGAACTAGTATCAAATCAGATCATTTTACAGGGTTAGACTAAAGGTTGCCATATATACAGAGATCTGCTCGTTTGGTGAGGTCACCAATATGGGGCTGATAGTGGGCCCTAGGGCCCAACAATTGGATCACAACAAAAAGAATATGTGTGGTCAGATCAAGGACAGCATCAACCAGCTAATGAAGTCCTCAATCCGTTGGGATTTTTAAACCTGCCATTAGAACATTCACAAGGCAAGGCCAACGTGTAGTCAAGTAGAGCATAAGAACTTTCACAGGGCTCAGAGTCTCTTCACAGGGGTAGACCAACCTGTAGCCAATCAGAGTAGTAGAACAGAGTAATAGTATGTAGTAGTATGCTCCAACTGTACCTCTACCAGGATTCAACCAGCAAGCATAGAAAGTGTCAACCCACAAGTGTCAAGTCCACAATTCAGGGTTTTCCGCAGTAATTGGGAAAGTTGCTTAGAAATAAGGTGCCCAGATTTTGAAGTGATATTACTATAACAGAAAAAAAGGAGGACCTACTATATGTAAATAATTCTGAAGATAGAGCATATATTAAAATTCCCCTTGAGAAAGGCTTTATGCTGAAAGGTTGGGGTAATTCTCATTCTCTGGCAAGGGTGTCCGCTTCCTTCTTTGTAGTGCTTTTATTTCTGGTTACAATTTGGTGGTATGTATTCAAATATCATTATTGATTTAATATGTTTTTGATGTACACTAAGGGGGGTTATTTATTAAAGCCCAATTTTAAAAACTCCACAATTTCAGTTTTTTTACTATAAAATCCAGATTTTTAGTTGAAAAAAAAACCTTGCATTTTTTGAGATTTATATGGAAAAAGTCCGATTCTGAAAATCCAGCATCTCAGATCTGACAAGTCAATGGGAGAGGTCCTTATCCTATTTGGTGGTCTGCTCTGGAATTAGCCCTAAAATCTGACTTTTCAGGCAAAGATCTGAAAAATTCTGGCTTTTCAGGAAAAAGTCTGAAAAAATCATATGATTCCGGATAAAATTCAGAAATATAAATTACTATTTAGGTTTTTGCTCGATTTTATCAAATTTGTCCCAGATCCGATTAAATTGTGCTTTTTTATTAATAAATATTAATAAAACATCTAGTTTGGTCGGACTTTTTTATTAAAAAAAAAAATCAGAAAATATGGGATTTTGATAAATAACCCCCTAACGGTATAGAGCATGTTGTATGTATTATTAATGAATTATCTATAAAAAGACTTCTTTAATAATACAGGTATGGGATCCCTTATCCGGCAACCTGTTATCCAGAAAGATCCAAATTGCGGAAAGGGCATATCCCATAGACTCCATTTTATCCAAATTGTCCAAATGTTTAAAAATGATTTCCTTTTTCTCTGTAATAATTAAAAAGTACCTTGCAATCTATTCAAACCCTGTTGGATTTCTTTAATGTTTACATGATTTTCTAATACTAGTAAGGTATGAATACCCAAATTACATAAAGATCCATTATCTGTAATGCCCCAGGTCCCATGCATTCTGGATAACAGGTCCCATAACTGTACCATCAGAGTATGTATATAATTTTGGAGTGTGCAAGCCCACAACAATAAAATAGTACATTTGAACTACCTTATGAGAGTGGATGTCTATTTGGTGACATGCCTGAAGTGTCAAAATCAATATGTGGGCTGCACAAATAGAACACTTAAGGAGCGTATACGTGAGCACTTGAGCCAGATAAAAAACCTAATAAAAAAAAGCAGTGGAGAAACCTAATATAACCAGACATTTTGCACAATGCAGTGATGGTGATGTAGGTTATTTTTCTGTACAGGGTATTGAAAAAGTGCGATTAGGGAAAAGGGGAGGCGATCTGACTGGCCTGTTAATGAAGAGGAAATTGTTTTGCATTTTTTATTTACATACTAGGTTACCACTTGGTCTAAACTATGAATTTGATGTGACTTGTTTCACCTAATTATAATGTGGAGGATACAGGGTTAAAATATTTAAAAATATTTAAAAATATCTAAACGTGCATGGTTATGTGAGGACCTTTTTTCATAAGGAAATTATTGATGTTTAATTTGTATAATATATCACATGGTTCGGCACTGGCCGGACATTTATGTAATATGAATGGTTTATACGGATTAGTAAGGAATTACTGTTGATATGTTTGTAAAGGCATACAGAAAGGGAATGTGACCCAAATGATATTATATGCGATGTTGCTTTAATTTTATCAGAATGTGATGTGGCAACACGTTATTGGTTTTAAGCTTTGAGGGAGGGATCTCCATGGGTTTAAATTTTACATTTTGGAGCCAAAGGAAGCATTACTAGTGCCTATGATTAAGTACCAGTGGGTATGAAACGCGTAAGGTGGAGGATCAATGGGTCAGTATGCCTTTTCTTTTAAATAATAAATATTGATTTTTTTATACTGAACTGAACATTTTTGGAGTATAATCTTTGTGTAACTGACAATTGGGCCCTTTTGGATTGGGGGCTGTATTCCAGGAATTTTTGGCCCTTGGGACTGGCCTTGTGCACGCAGCAATTGGACGTTAGTAGAATTATACCAAGGTACATAAGGTCTTGCAATCCCCCCCCAGGGCGACCCATAGTGTCGGGATTAACTCTATTCTATCCCCATTATCGATTTTTCTTGATAAGATCTTAGCTCCTTTTGTTACCATAGGAACCTCATATATTAAGGATACTGCTCATTTCCTTCACTCCATCAAGGGTCTAGATTTGGGCCATGACACAGTACTACTGGCAGCCTTTGACATCAGTAGTCTGTACACGTCTATACCACACAATATGGGTAAGTTATCAGTGCAGCTGGCCCTGGAGGGTTCAGAATACAATACTGCGCAGATAGAATTCTTTTTGGAACTGTTATTCCTAATCCTGCATAAGAATTATTTTTTGTTTCAGGATATTTTTTTCCTCCAGGTACAGGGCACTGCTATGAGATCCAACAAAGCCCCTACCTACGCCAACATTTTCATGAATTACTTTGAGAACATGTATGTGTATAGCCATGTATAAGCAAAATTGTCTCAAATGGTACCGTTACATCAATGACCTGTTGGTGCTATGGAGGGGGGACGTTGGATCCCTGATAGAATTTAAGGAGTACTTGGATACCTGTATCCCCACTATAGGGTTCACACTCACATATATCGAGGAGGTGGTTACGTTTTTGGACACTAGTATATACCGGAAAGGGAGATATCTGTATACGGATTTGTTTGTTAAACCTACTGACCGCAATAACTTGCTGCGGTTCGATAGTGCACTCCTGAGGGCTAATATTTCCTCTATCCTAGATCCTAAATGTTACATGTCAAACGTATATGACAGAAATGTCTGTGAAATTCATACAGAGAGGGTACCCTAAACAGATGCTCACACAGGAAGTGACTCGTGTGGAAGGGTCGGATCGTGGTTCTATAATACAGGAAAGGACACCAGACTTGTTGAAAAAAATTCTTATACCTTTTGTACATACGTACCACCCATGTGCCCGAAAGATTCACCATATAATTTACAAGCATTGGCCTTTGTTGCGTGCAGCATATCCCACTATACCAGAATTTCAGGAACCCCCATTATTATCCTATAAGCGCCCTAGAAACCTGAGGAATAGGTTGGTTAAGGCCGATCTAGGGACACAACGGGGTAGCCCACAGAGGGTCCTGGCACCTTTACCAGATGGAATGTACTCATGTGGAAGGTGTAACCAATGTTCTAGTGTCATTTGTACAAATGTGTTTACTCATCCATACACAGGGAAAAAGTTTGAACTTCGGGGCCATTTCACATGTGCCACGGAATAAGTGGTGTATATGCTGAAATGTCCTTGTGGACTTGGATATGTTGGGGAGATCGTATCAGCCAAAATAAATCGACTATTAGAAAGGAGGTATTAAAATTACCTGTCCCAGCCCATTTCCATTCAGCACGACACCCTGTGGCAACCCTCAGATTTCAGGTTCTGGAGTCTACTGCCCGAAGTGGGGGGGGGGGCAATAGACTACTGCAACTCCAGAGAAGGGAGAAATTTTGGATACAGACATTACAAACACTTTCCCCAAAGGGACTCAATAGAGAATATGACTTGTATGCTTTCATTTGAATAGGAAATTCTTACAACACATTTCAATAGGGATGTGTATGGGACTGTTATTGTTATATGACATATCCTGTATATTCTTTGTATCATGTTTTTGCTTAGTGAGTTGCTGTTTTTGGCCAATATGTTATCATTGAGAATAGAATACTATGTATCGTTTATATGATTTTGCTATATTGTACTTTAATTGATATGTTGGTCAGCTTATACATTGTATTTGAATACTATGACACAACCCCGCCTGGGTGTGGCCTATACTTTTTTGGCTTTAAAAAGGATATGATGTCATTACATATATTATTGCTTGATAAAGAAGAGATTCGAAAACGGTGCATTATTACTTACTTGATAAAAATCTTTCTTTGCTATACAAGCAAGTTGTCTGAACATTTTTGTTTTTTTATATATATATTGAGTCTGCCACCATCAGACTATAATGGAAAATCAAAATTATTTGAAAATCCCATTGCCTCTTGCTGAACTCTATCTAATGTAAACCCTTTGCTGGTCTCTCTGTGCATCAAACCACTTGGAGTAGGTTCAAAGAATGGAAAATAGATATCACTTTGCAAATAAAAGCTGTCAAAGCTTTGTAGCTAATATCACATTTGGCAGCATTCTAATACACCACTTGCCAAACCTGCAACGTTTCAAGGCCCTGATAAACAAAACTGCTGTAAAAAAAAGCTTTATCTAACAAATTCCCACCCCCGGCTCATTAGAAATGCTGCTCTCTTGGCTTTGATTTGCAGGTGAAACATCTCGAAGGCTATGGGAAAATGTGTTCAAACTCCCTCGGAGTGACTCTTTAATGTGTGCCTTGGGAATGGAGACATTGTTTTTTTTGCCACCCCTGTTTTTAAGCCCCAGCACATGTTCTCCCCCCACTATTTTAGGACCCAATGAAACTTTATGTCAGCGTAGGCAGTAGTTTGTGATTTAAATATAAATCCCAGTCTTATATTATATAGGATCATTTATAAAAGCTGAAGTAAGTGCGGCCAGGCAAGACCACAAAGGCCCGGGCCTAGAGCGGCACATATTAAAGGGTGGCATTTGCCCAGACATACCTTAAGTTTTAATGGCGCATTCAGGAGATCTCCTGTGAATCCTGAACCACATCAAATTGAAGGATGCGCTATGGGGGGCATTGGCTGGGGGCGAACGCCGTAACAAGAAATCTGGCCCTGAGTTAAATGCTAAATTGGATACAAATTTTAAAAAATTATATCGTTCTTCTCTGCAATCCTAAAACAGTGCCTTGTACATAATCCCAATGTCAGGATCAGCCAGGACTCTTGTACTTACCATGTGAGCCACTGGAGGCTCTTGGGGCCAGTGGCATAACTACTGGGGGAGCAGGGGGTACGATTGGGCCAGGGCCCGACCCCCTCAGGGCCCCCGGCAGCTCACATGCCACTGTCTCCAGCAGCAGAAAATGACGTACGGGGGGGGCTGCACATCCCACACCAGGGCCCACCCCCCTCTAGTTCCGTTACTACTTGGGGGTGGTCTTAATCTTGTCTTTGATGCTCATGTATATCTGCCTGTTCACAGTATGTCTCCTCCCTGTTTTCCACCCACCTCGTTTAAACTCATGTGTCTAACATTCCTTATCACCTTCCCTTTATAAACCCCGCCCTGAGCTTTGCATCATTGAATGTAATTTGTTTGTTCCTGACCTGCCAACCTGAACCTTGATACCTGGAAACCTTGATACCTGGAAACCTTGTCTTTGTATACCTTGTTCCTGAATACCTTTTACTTTGTTCCTGAGTGAGTACCTTTAGTGCCTGTGTTCCCCATTTTTTCCTCAACTTGTGGATACCCTGATTATAAGCATTCTAAAGAATACAAATGTAATTCTAGCTTGCACTGTTGTGGCTAATCTATTGGCCTTGGTTGCTTTTCTTCCCATTAATAATAATGGTGTTTTACCCATGTTTAGTAACTCATAGCAAACAATCAGTTTTCAAACAGCAGATCAGAGAAAATACATTCTTATTGGTTGCTGTGGGTTACTAGAACTTTTTTCTGCTTATTACATCAGATTTATTTATTTGTTTAGAGGCGCAAAAAAATCTTAGGAAGCCATTCTTAATATATGGCTCAAATATCTAGTATAAGTAATCCTAGAGCAGCTGGACTGGCTGAGTAATTATTGATTTCTCACAACTCATCCGAGCAGCTTCTTCAGTTCAACTGACTGGTGTGGAAAGTTCTCGGCATATAAACTATTCCACTAATCCAATCATAATGGCACATTGTAACTCTTCAGAGAGGTGACATCTGAAGAAATTCACAGAGGTGTTGATTCTGTGTAGTTACTGTGATATGATTACCACGGTATCATGCAACTCCTAGAAACAGGTGTTACTTGTGAGAGTTGTATGAATGGAGGTGAGAAGTGTTCTGAATCCGCCGTGGTACAGATTTTAGAACAGAATTGTATGTAGCAGACAGGTGGTGTCGAAGGCCCCCGCCTCTGTTCAGGGATGGTTTCTCCAACTTGACATGAATCGCCTCTTTCACGCCTCGTTCAAACAAATCTTTATCCAAGATTTTATGCCAAGGTTACAGTCCACACCAGTCAGTTGAACTGAAGAAGCTGCCCTGATGAGTAGTGAAACAGCAAGTCCAGTTGTTTTAGAATTACTTATACTAGATATACTATGTCCTGGATGAATGAAAATCTTCATAGTATCAAAATATATAGATATCAAAAGCTTTGTCAAAATTTAAGTAGCCCGCATCTACTGAAACTGTCCATCTTCCTACTTATTTCATCATATAAAGCAACTACACACTTGTCTGACAGATGATCAATCTTTCATAAAAGCATGCTGACTACTTATAATACCAATTTCCAAAATATAATATCTTGATTGATCTTTAATATAATCTCTTAGCAACCTCCAACTTTCTTTCATACTACAAATCCCCCTCACTTCTATCCCCTTCCTCACAAAATTCCCTTCACTGACTCCTGTAAATCTCTTTCCAGTGAGCAGTCTGTCCTCCAGGTTTGTCATCCCTTGCCATGGTGCAAGTGCCTTTTTATATACTAAAACTCAAGTTCCAAAATACCAAACCCACCAGTATCTCACATAAGGGAATGCTCCCAGGAATGGCTGCATTTAGACTACATAAATGTGGCAAGAAACAGAGTGGCTAATTCAAATCAGAAGAAGGTGGACTCCATAGGACCGCTGACCAGTTGTATCAAGTTAAAATGTTGATCTTTATTGAAACATGATAAAATACAGCTCAATTCTCAGTAAGAAAAGAAGTACCCCGTTTGACCTTTAATACAGAAAATTTCCAAACTATAACCAGTCTATAATGACCTATAAATGAGGAATCACCACTCTCCAGTTATCACCAATTAAACCTTCAATCAAATATGTAAAATGCAAGTGCTTGGGATCCAGTAGCACAATAAGGACAATACTAAACAAATTGTCCTAAACAATTGTCCTTATTGGGCTACTGGATCCCAAGCACTTGCACTTTACATATTTATTTGAGGGTTTAATTGGTGATAACTGGAGAGTGGTGATTCCTCATTATAGACTGATTATAGTTTGGAAATTTTCTGTATTAAAGGTCAAAGGGGTACTTCTTTTCTTACTGGGAATTATATCTATTCAAGTTACAGTATATCCCTGCCTTGACCTTTTGTTATTAAAGTAGATAACCAAGGTATCAAATCCTTACCTTTAAAATACAGCTCAAGTCATTGAGTGATATATGCCCTATAATATTTATCCCACAAATACAAAGCTGAGTCGAGTTTCTTTTTTGTAATGACTTTTAATCCATATTTTAACAGGTTGTGTTTAGTGCACTGGCAACACTCACTGTGCACCATCTTGTAGCTCTGCTGAGGTTTCAAAAGAGCCTTTATGAGAACCAACGACAGTCACTCTTCCAAGGTACATGTAGTCACAGTAACCAGGGTTCATGAGCAAATATCTGAGTTGGAATGCCCCCCCCCCCCGGCCTGGACCAATAGTAGACTGTTTGACATTCTAATTTATTCAGCACATGAGAAATTTATTTAACTTCTAATTTTTTCCGCACAAGTGACTTCCACTACTCTGAAGACAGGGCTTGTATGGTGTAACCTTTGCTAGCTAAATATGTACTAACATGTCGAACATTGGACATCAACACTTGGTACATACCAAACCGCCAGGAAGTGTTGCTCAGAAACTCTTCCAACTGTGTTCACTTGGGAGGGATTCACTTACCATTGTTCCTGCGTCGTGCAGTATAAAAAAAAGAGATAAGTGTTTAACTAAGTGAGTACTTTAGTACAAATAATGTAATAAAAAAATCATGTTTAAAAAATGTTTAATATGCATGAACTGTATTATGGATGCTAGATAGTATGGACATAGTAAAGGCTAGAATTGTTGGATATTGAAGCTATTTCCATGATATGGCTGCCTCTATAAATGCTTCTCTGTCGCTACCACAGTCTCTCACTTTAGTAATTTGCCAGAGAGGAGAAAATCTTGGAAAATCAAGAAATTAATGGAATTCATTTTAGATAGTAGCATCCTATAATACAAAGTTAACCAACATCATTATCGCTTATTTATATAACAGAATAGAGCCAGGCTGATGTGCTTCAGGTAGAGGCATAATTCAAGAGCAAAATAATACTGCTATATATCTATAAAGAAACAATTCCCATGATGCTGCTAGTTGTTGCTATGAATCAGGTATAACAATCAGTTTGCTCCAGCTTCTCCACCCACATGTTATCATACCTCCCAACTGTCCCATTTTCAGCGGGACAGTCCCGCTTTGGACAGCTCAATCCGCAGTCCCGCGTTTGTACTAAGAAGTCCCTACTTTCTCTGCACTGAACAGCCAGAAAAAGATACAATGTTTCTAACTTAATTGGCTTTTGGCAGAGAGCCCAGAACAGCCACCAGGTGTAGCTAAGATAACAATTTTAAGATAAGCAAATAAGTAATTGTAACAATTTAGATAAGTAGGTCCCTTGGGAAAAAGACTCACAGTTTAAAGGGCAATTCACCTTCATTAGCAAAACTGTAATAACTGGAAAAAAAAACACAGAAATATGTTTAAACTTTCACAACCTGCAAAATTCGGTAAAATTAACCTGGTACGCGTAGCAACTTTTTTTGTCCCTCTTTTTATTTAAAAAATGTTAGGCGGTATGTGTTATGTCTATCACTCACCAGAAACCAAACATATACGTACTGTGAATCTTAAAGGAAATGTGAACACTCAAAGCAAATTAAAGTGAAATTGCCCAGAGTGCTCTTCAGAGCACTTTTGCAATGTATAATGTTTTTTTTTCTAGATTTTAATAAATTAGTAATGACATAACATTGCCTTCTGCTGGACAGTTTTCCCAACCAGTCTGACAGTTGGGAGAAAATTTTGGAAGTACAGGTATAGGATCCCTTATCCGGAAACCCGATATCCAGAAAGCTCCGAATTAAGGAATGGCTGTCTCCCATAGACTCCATTTTATCCAAATAATCTAAATTTTTAAAAATTATTTCCTTTTTCTCTGTAATAATAAAACAGTAGCTTGTACTTGATCCCAACTAAGATATAATTAATCCTTATTGGAAGCAAAACCAGCCTATTGGGTTTATTTAATGTTTAAATTAATTTCTAGTAGACTTAAGGCATGAAGACCCAAATTACAGAAAGATCCGTTATCCAGAAAACCCCAGGTCCCGAGCATTCTGGATAACAGGTCCCATACCTGTAGAAGAGAAAATCTTCTGATGTTCTGCTTAGAAAAGAGTTAAGAAGGATTATCTGCTATTTCGTTGCTCTTTTGTAAGCAGAACAATGCCAGAAGACTTTTTTTCTTCTGAATTTTTTTCCAGCAGAACTGACCAGTAGATGGAGTTATTATTTACATTATAGTATCCGCAGTGTAAAAAAAATGCTTATTTCTTGAAAACTAGAAATAAAATAATTGCAAAAAGTGCCTAGAACAGGGGTCCAAAACTTTTTTTTACTCTTAAGCCACATTCAACTATAAAAAGAGTTGGGGAGCGACACACCTGGGGTGTCAGATGAGAGCTGTGATTGGCTATTTTTGTAGCCCATATGTAGACTGTAAGTCTAAAGGAGCTTCTGTTTGGCAGTACACCTGGTTTTTATGCAACCAAAACTTGCCTCCAAATAAGCATCTGCTTTGAGGCCACTGGGAGCAAGATACAAAGGGGTTGGTGAGGAACATAGTGTCCATGAGCCACTGGTTGGGGATCACTAGCCTAGAAGAACACTCAACAATTTTACATCTCATTTGTTTTGAGGGTTTACCTTTAAATCAATTTCTTTCTGCTTCCAACCTTTACACATAAAAAACACAACATATTTTATAATATATTTTAGGGGTCGCCTCTTCAGCCTTGAAACTACATGGTGCATCTGCATCGATATTTTATGATGTCTAGACTGTAAAAAGCTCTTTATGAGTAAAATAGGAATGCACTATAAAGTACAAAGGTGAAGGCGCTTACAATTGCATACTTGGCCTATAACCATACTAGCAGTAAACTGTCCATGATGTGGAATGAGAGGTAAGTCAGTTCTCATGCCAACAAGAGCAGTTCACAGCAATAAAAAGATACAAAACAGCAGAGAATTAAAGTTTTGCCTTCCTAATGGTTTAAAGGCTCTGGTTTGTATTAAAATGCTTCTTAAGCTCTGATCTGAGTTTTCCTGTAACTTGAATAACTTTTACCCTAAGCCAGGGTTCCCCAAAAAATGAGTTGGGAAGCTATGCAAGCTTGAAAAATTTTCCTGGGTGTTGCAAAAAAAAGTGCTGGGAATGCGTAAGGCTGTGTGTTTATTCACCTCTTGCCTAAAATAAAAGATTAAATTCTTTTACTTTGCCTGTTCGTGGGATCTGTGAGTGCCTGCTAGTGATGGGCGTATAAATTCGCCCGGCACAAATTAGCAGCGAATTTCCATGTTTCGCCGCCAGCAAATAAATTTGCGAATCTCCCGTGAAAATTCGCCAGCGGCAATTTCCGTTTTTCACTATTTTTTTCGGGAAAATGTTAGATTTTCACGATTTTTTGGTGAAAACCTTAAAATTTCACGATTTTTGAGTGAAATCCTTAAAATTTCAAGATTTTTGAGTGAAATCCTTAAAATTTCATGATTTTTGAGTGAAAACCTTAAAATTTCACGATTTTTGAGTGAAATCCTTCTAATTTCACGATTCTTGTGGGAAAATGTACTATTTGCACGATTTTTCGTGAAACCGTTTGAATTTCAAGATTTTTTGGGGAACTTTGCGGCGAAGCGGGAGAAATTCGCCCATCACTAGTGTCTGCTGCTTCTTCCATGGTTCTCCACCTTGAGCTGTAGGTCTGCACCACGACCCCACGTGTAGATTGGGAACTTATATACTTTGGTTATGAACCAGCAGCCCTTTACTTAAACAAGTACCAGAAATATCAAAAACAAAACCTATAGGGCCCTTCTCACATCATCTGTTGCCTGTATATTGTCAGGGCAAATACAGTACAGATGGACAATGGTAATACAGTATAGGTGAACATTAAATGAGTTGGATGCAAAACAGGAAATATCTAATTAGGCAAACAATAAACTGGGCCTTCTATTACCAACAGCTTTAATGTAACAATAATGAGGCGATTGTAGTTTTTGCTATATGCTAATGTTCTGTTTGATTGTGCCTGCCAGTTGCTAATATAAACAGGAGATCATTATGCCTCTATAATAAGCATTGCCCTTCCAAGCACATTTTATGATAAATATAAAGCAAAACCCAAAATAGAAATACAGCCCAAATATTTTCTCCTCCGCTTTTAAGTAACATGTGCTCCACATTTCCTGCCATTACAGACCACTGAATGAAAATGCTGGGGAAAGATTAAGATGTACATAATAATAAATATTTTTACAGCGACATCTGGTTTGTTTTTGTTTAAGCTTGAATGTTAAGACTTGGGAACTGTATTCCCTTCTTTGGAGAAAAAGGGATTCTCCTTGTGTTTCTATTTCCATACCCTGAGGAGACATGCAATTCCAATCAGCTGGCTTTTATTTAAAGGTTTTCTGCAGCAAGAGTGTGTCATGAATGAAATCTCTTTCTAATCCATTGAATTAAAACTACATTTACATATCCGTTTTTAAACTGAATCATTAACCTCTAGGATCAAGAGAATTATTGAAATGAGTGAAAGCAACTAGAAATTGGTTAACATGGAAAGGGGGATAATGGTAAAGGAAGAAGCAGTGTTTAAATTGGGAGTGAAAAAAACAGAGGGATGCTATGTGTACTGTGCTCGGCGTGATAAAAAAATAAGCCACTCCCATAATTACAAGCAAAGCCTACTGTAATAATAAGCCTTACCCACCAACACTTTCTGGTTTTAGCCACTTTAAAGCAAAGCTATTTTAATTTAGGTATTTCCTTAAAGGGATCCTGTCATCGGAAAACATGTTTTTTTTCAAAACGCACCAGTTAATAGTGCTGCTCCAGCAAAATTCTGCACTGAAATCCATTTCTAAAAAGAGCAAACAGTTTTTTTTATATTCAATTTTGAAATCTGACATGGGGCTAGACATATTGTCAATTTCCCAGCTGCCCCTGGTCATGTGACTTGTGCCTGCACTTTAGGAGAGAAATGCTTTCTGGCAGGCTGCTGATTTTCCTTCTCAATGTAACTGAATGTGTCTCAGTGAGACATGGGTTTTTACTATTGAGTGCTGTTCTTAGATCTACCAGGCAGCTGTTATCTTGTGTTAGGGAGCTGATATCTGGTTACCTTCCCATTGTTCTCTTGTTTGGCTGCTGGGGGGGGAAAGGGAGGGGGTGATATCACTCCAACTTGCAGTACAGCAGTAAAGAGTGATTGAAGTTTATCAGAGCACAAGTCACATGACTTGGGGCAGCTGGGAAATTGACAATGTCTAGCCTCATGTCAGATTTCAAAATTGAATATAAAAAAATCTGTTTGCTCTTTTGAGATTTCAGTGCAGAATTCTGCTGGAGCAGCACTATTAATTGATTCATTTTGAAAACATGTTTTTTCCCATGACAGTATCCCTTTAATTAGAGCAGACCCAACTTGACAATAAACATTTGTCCTAAGCTAGACATTACATACAGTAATGTAGTTAGCAGTAGAATATTGTTGTACTTATCTTTTGCTAAAGGGTAAGGGGTCTTTAATGGAAATTTTGATCATGAAATATGCGTTGGGAAGTTTCAAAATAATGGAGGCCGTGCAAGTGGAAAATCTTAAATATGGCTTTAAGCGTAAGACTGTCATTTAATGTGCTTATAGCATTTGCAAAGACCATGAGGATGGAGTTTCCATTCATCTTAGGTGGAGTCTTTGGGACACCAATTAAATAATATATACAGGTAGGGACAGAGAGAGGGAGTGAGTGAGGATGCCTATGTGCCTCCCGAGTGCTGCAAAGGCAGAGCTGTATTATCAGGGATACCATCAGGTCTTTGGACTCTTAAGGGTTATTTACTAAACTCCGAATGCAAAAATCACGAAAAAAATTTCTGAATTTATCAAACCCTGAGAATGGAAAAGTCAGAATCTGAAAATCTGGCATCTCAGACCTGTCAAGGTTGCATATAAGTCAATGGGAGAAGTCCCAATGATTTTTTTATGTGCGCAGGGTTTCATGCAATGGCCTATTTTAATGAAGAAAAGGAATATTTTGAAACATTAAATAAATCAAGTCTACCCAATATAATATGTGGTGGCTTTTTCTATAAGGAACTCTCAGGTAGCTACTAGATACAGCATATATACATATACTGTCCAGGATTTGGTGTATATCTCTGAATATCTTTGCTAGCCGTCACCAAAACATTAAATTGACTCATCTTTCAGTTATAGCTGGAGAACAACAGGTTCCTTGTCTGGAACTTATGCTGTAGTTTAATATTCTTCCTTTTGCTTCTTAAGGAATAATTACAGATGTATTTCTGCCACTGTAAATTGCACACTCTCAGCCCCCTGTAATCCACACAACCTGTAAATAACAAGAGCAGAGACTGTTTCTACATCTCACACTCAGATGCCTTTGTTCCTACAAAAGAGATTAGTGGCTCGCTGCACTGAGCTCTTAGAGGATTAAAAAAATTTGGAATGACATTTGGTTTTAATTCATGGAAGCAAAATTCTGTTGCTGCTGTCAAAACCTGACAGTAATATCTTTAAGACCGGAAAATTCACATTTGATGAATTTCAAGAATCAGTGCGGTCCCCAAGAAAAAAAACTTTGTTGTCCTCATCTACAGGGCATGGCTTGTGTTGGATCTAACTGTTGTGATTGCAGACTGGAAGGGTCTGCAGGGCAAATGAGGGACAAGGAGGAGGTAGTTAATGCTCTGTCTCTTCTCTACTGAACTTGTCATCTATCTTTTCTGCCATATTAAAGAAGAAGTAAAGCTTAACTAAAGAAGTACAGTAACTAGAAATGTTGTACATTATGTTTTAAACTTCTGTACCAGCCTAAGGCAACCACAGCCCTTTAGCAGTAAAGATCTGTGTCTCCAAAGATGCCCCAGTAGCTCCCCATCTTCTTTTCTGCTGATTCACTGCACATGCTCTGTGCTGCTGTCACTTACTGAGCTTAGGGACCCACTCACAATATACAGTACACATAGACTATGGGGCAGATTTACTAAAGGGCGAAGTGACTAACGCTGGCGCAAATTCGCCAGCGTGACGTCATTTCGTAACTTCGTAACGGGCGATGGCGTAAATTCGCTAGCGAAGTAGACCTACTTTATCGCTACTTCGCACCCTTACGCCATCCGAAGTTGCACTATGGCGAATGGGAATTAACTACGCTAATTCACTAACTTGCGCATTTTACTGAACGTTACCTCTTGCGCCAGACTTGCCTTCGCCACCTTAGACCAGGCGAAGTGCAATAGAGTAGATAGGGATTGCTTCAAAAATAGTTTACATTTTTTCTAAGTCCCAAAAAACGCTGGCGTTTTTTCCTTTTTTAAGGGTGATAGGCTGAAAAAGATCGTAGATTTTTTTTGGGGGTACCCTCCTTCCCCCCTACATTTCCTAACATATGGCACATAAACTATACACTGGGCTCATGTATAGGGCAAAATAACAATTCTATTTTATTTTATGAAGCTTTCCCTGGGCTTGTGTTGTGTAATGTATTTGCTGCTACATATACATCCATTCAACTTTAACTTGGCGCCGTATGCAAATTAGGCATCGCTAGCGCAACTTCGCTTTGCTTGACGAATTAACGCTTGCGCAAATTCGCTACCGTTCGCATGCCTGAGCGCAACTTCGGATTTTTAGAAAATTCGCCTGGCGAAGGCGTCGCTAGCACATTTTCGCTGCTTAGTGAATTTGCCCCCATAAATGTTGCATTATAAGGCTGATTAGTAATTAATACAGATAATTACTACATCGCAGCACACAAATCAGTGCAATTAGCATCAGCATTTGATAATCAGCCTTGTAGCATCCGCATATATTACACACCAACCTCATTTTCTGCTGGATAATTAGTGACGAGCCCTAAGCTTAGCTTCTCAACAGCTGCTCAGAGCCCACTGAGCATGTGAGTGTCACAGACACTTTACAAGATGGTGACCCCCTGTGACAAGTTTGAAGTCCTGGATCATTGCTGCTATTGACAAGCTGAAACTTTAGGCTGGTGCAATAAGTTCAGTATATAAAATATGGCATTTTTAGCCATATTCATTTTAAGGATTTAGATCTCTTTTAAGTTAATCAACGTTGAATTGGCCCACCGGCATGCAGGGAAAAATCCCAGTGGGCAGGGCCAGAACTATGGGCAGGCAGAATAGACACGTGCCTAGGATGCAAAACTAGGGGGAACTAGTGGTTATTCGCGCAAGAGTGCGCCTATTCGGTGCATCGGCCGACCAGGTTGCCTAGGGCACCTGGCTGGCCTGGACCGGCACTTCCGGTGGGCCGTGATCCAGTCGGGCAATGTCACGTGCCTGTTAATTGCTGCCTAACTGATAATGAAGTCAGTAAGTGGCTGGGGGCTGAGCAGGAGTTGGGAATGGAGGTGACTGGTTGGTTTTACATCTCTCATCACTCATTAATGAAACACAGGTTATGATTTTTCTATGGATCATTCAGGGATTTCCATAGCAATATCCACGTTACTCCAATAAAGGGTCAAGATAAATATTTGTCATGGGGCTATAGAAAACTTGCAGGGATAATATCATTACATACAGTGACAAAACGGTACACTATTACACATGCTGACAACCGTAATAAACAATTTTAGTTTGAAATGTTATTGTTTATAACAAAGGAGCCTCAGTCATTCTTATTATAGTCAACTAGTAACTTATAGAATATAAATGAAGGGTTTGGCAGACTTGACTTCTTCTTCTCACTCCCCTCTTTTGCACAAGATGAGGAAGCCAATAGCAGATAATAGATAATAATAGATAATAATGCTGTTATTTTACTCACAAAATTGTCATTTAGTTCTGTGATTAGTGCATTTGTTATTGCTGCCATGTAAATTACACATTCTTCTGAACAAAGCCTGTAGCACATTATGCATTTCAGTGTAAATTACTTTTGTCTAGAAATACTGTATAAAGCCAATCCCTCCTTCTGACCATATAAGGTATAAAGAATTGGAATTTGAAAATATACTGCTCATTTTTTAGTCTTAAATTGCTAATTTCAGCTCTTAAGGAATTTGCTTGTAACTGCCATAACAGAACTTGCTTTCCTGAGGAATATTAATGTAGTCTAGCTTAGCTAGATTGCATAATAAGATATGTATAACAAACAAGGGAAAGTTGTGCTCACCACTATTTTTTAAAACCATTAGACAGGGGTGCAATGAGGGTGTGACCACAAAATAGATATAGTTATTTAATAAATTCCTCCTGAAAAGAGGAGTGAGGTGGATTTTTGATCTAAATTGTCCTTATGGCATCAATAAGGAAATATATTTTGGTGAGTAGCAGAGTATTTTGATTGCCTTGGTCTCAGTGAAGAATTTATTAATATTTTGTAGCTTATGTTAATGCAACATATGATGGTTTCAGAGAAGAGTACAGATACCATATGGTGGTAGTACAGTGTGATTAGTTAAAACCTATTGCCTTTAGGTAGTAAAGAGGCAAATACATCTAATTGGAATGGGAAAACGTTAAATACGTACAAGGCACAGAGCACTTAAGAACTACAGACGGGATGGCAATATCGAGCTATTATTACTGTTTATTATTAACATGTATTTATATAGCGCCAACATATTTTGCATCGCTGTAGCTATATTATTATTAACATGTATTTATATAGCGCCAACATATTGCGTAGCACTGTAAAGTAAATGTGATTATACAACTAAATCACATGAATTATATACATAGAACATATGGAGTTACATACATCACAATCAATACAGGTACAAAAAGGTGAGGAAGGTCCTATGCATAGGCATACAGTCTAAAGGGAAGGGAGTAATACACAAGGTGTGGGAGTGGGCAAGATCAAATTAAGTGGGTGAGAAATGTGGTATTGTATGTGGTGTTGCTTTTGGTAGTTAAGCAGAGTGAGGGTAGGCTTCTCGAAAGAAGTGCGTTTTCAGAGATTTCTTGAAAGCAGAAAGGTTGGGAGAAAGTCGGACAGACCGTGGGAGAGAGTTCCAGAGGAGGGGTGCAGCCCTTGCAAAGTCTTGAATGCGAGCATGTGAGGAGGTAATGAGAGAAGAGTTGAGTAGCAGGTCAGTAGAGGAGCGTAGTAAGCGGTTGGGTGAGTATATAGAGATGAGTTCAGAGATGTAGGGTGGGGCAGAGTTATGAAGTGCTTTGAAAGTCGGTGTCATTAATTTGAATTTGATTCTGAAAGGTAACGGAAGCCAGTGCAGGGATTGACAGAATGGCGAGGCAGAGGAGGAGCGGTTGCTGAGGTGTATGAGCCTCGCAGCAGTGTTCATTATGGACTGGAGAGGTGACAGTCTCTGGAGGGGGAGGCCAATTAAAAGAGAGTTACAGTAATCTAGACACGATAATGAGAGAGTGAATAAGAATTTTGGCAGCATCTTGGGTGATAAATGATCGTATTTTGGATATGTTCCTTAGGTGGAAGTGACATGATTTAATAAGTGACTGGATATAAGGAGTGAATGACAGGGCAGAATCTAGGATAACCCCAAGGCACCGGGCCTGGGGAGAGGGGGTGATAGTGGAATTGTTAACTATGATGGATAACCCTTGCTCGTAGCCACAGGTTACTCAACTAACTACCCTGATCCCTGACGCTGAGCAAAACCTTTCCTGTGCTACAAAAATAAATAAAAATATTACTAAAAGTGTAGGACGCGCCGGGAGATCTACACGGCTCATTACCTCCCGGCACGCATCTCGTTGTCTGATTCATCCACAAGTGACGCTGGCATTCGGCGCCGAGCATTTTGATGCTTGCGTCAAGTCGCAGGTGTCTTGACATCATCAGGATGCGTCACATTCGAATGTTTGGCGCCAAAGACTGCTTAAAAGGCCAGTCTACCATTATGCTGATGCCCAAGATGGTTCCAGCTTATCTGTTCCTGCCTAAACGTATTATTCTGACTTTTGAATTCCTGGTTTTTACTACTGCCTGACCCCCAACTACGATTTCTGCCGCCTGCCTTGAACTCTTCGCCTGACTCCGACTACGCCTACTCTTAATCCTTACCAGTACCTTGCTTACGGACTTGTTACACACTGCCTGTTTGGTTTCTGCAGCAGAAAGCCCGGGCCCCAAAAGGGCATCGATGAACACTGGAACCCACAGGTTTTCCCCTGTGCGTCCACAAGGTACCATCACCAATAAAAGTTCCAGAACGTGGTCGTTAAAAAAGTCAGCAAAAACTAAGGTCACAATTCATATTCAACACATGAATACCACCTGAGCAACTTAAATAAAATCGAAATAAATACATGCCATGAATATTATGCATGGGTTCATTGCATGAATGTAGGACTTTGCTTGCAACTTCCTGGGTGTGCTCTAAATTACTTTCTTGGACTGTTAGTCTGGTTTTTGACCTATTGCCTGATCCTGACATCACTGTTTGCTGCCTGAACTGACCTGTGCCTGAAAATCAACTTGAGAATCCCGTTAACCCTTCTGATACCGCATTTTGGATTTTTTTCAAAGTAGTAGTATTCGGGTTGATTTATTAAAAATCCCTACTAGTCAGACCTATCCATTCTGCTTCCTTTCTCAGGCTGTGCAGGGGAGCTGGAGGCAGTCGTCACACTATAGAATAAGAACAAATCAGTATGTTTTACATGCCATTTAATGGATTATTGTGGGTTTAGAAGAGGAAAAAAACTCCTACTAGCAAATATAAATTACTTAATGTTAGGAAATATGTAGTGATACCCAGTTACAGTTCTCCGACATGGTCTAAGGCATTTATTTCTGTGAAAAATCTCCATGTGAGCAATATATTAATCATTCTTCTTGGGTGTGTTTGCTTGGCCTGTATCTGCAGTCGTATCCAGTTCCAGCAACGTTCTCCAAGTAGCCTGTTCTTTTTTAGTGTCTGCCCAGAGATCAAAATATAACTTAGCATCTAGTTTGCTCACTCAGCAGGTGCAACAGAGGACAGCTCCACAGTAACTGGAAAAGTGGCTTCAAATAGCGTCTGTTTGTTTTAGCAACCCAAGAGGATTAGTTACTTTCACAGTAGGAGGAAATAGGGAAATGTCTAATATACTCATTAATGGCCACCGGTTCTCATTTATCCTAAAAGAACTCAATAAAACCCTGAGGCATGCTGGGATTGATAATATCTTATGGAGGGCTGTGCTATTCCCAAGGTCTCAGTTAGTAATCCCTGTGCTATAGCAAGAGGCAACCTCCTATACCTACCAGGAGTAACACTGAGAAATAGTTCATTGACAAGGTAGCGTATATTCCTAATAAGCCAAAAATTAGAGTGGGACTGTAAACAAAATGGTAAGCTGTGTGGAAAAAGCTGGTTTAACAACAAATTATAAGAACACGAAAAATAAAAAGTAGTTGGGCATAGTGAATGGCTCAGCTAGCTGATCAAATGAATGCATTGAATGTATTGTTGGTGATATAAAATGGAAGCTAAACATATCAGTTCTTGACTTTTTACAAACCTAAAACTTAATACAGGTATGGGATCTGTTATCTGGAAACCCTTTATTCAGAAAGCTCCAAATAATGGAAAAGCTGTCTCCCATAGACTCCATTTTATCCAAATAATCCAAATTTTAAAAAATGATTTCCTTTGTCTCTGTAATAATAAAACAGTACCTTGTACTTGATCCAAACTAAGATATAATTAATCCTTATTGGAAGCAAAACCAGCCTATTGGGCTTATTTAACTTTTACCTGATTTTCGAATAGACTTTAGGTTCAAGATCCAAATTACGGAAATATCCATTATCCGGAAAACCCAAGGGCCTGAGCATTCTGGATAGTAGGTCCCATACCTGTACAGCACTGATAGCTATCATCTGTCTAAATTGCTACTCCCCCTTACCCCCAAAGTTTAATGTATGTAGAGAGAAAGGATTCAGACCATTATAACGGTAAGGCTTGTTAAATTTCTGAACCACCTTAAAGTAGAACTAAACCCTAAAAATGAATATGGTTAAAAATGTCATATTTTATATACTAAACTTACTATACCAGTAAAGTTTCATCTTATCAAGCTTCACCATCTTGGAAAGTGTCTGCAACACTCACATGCTCAGTGGGCTCTGAGCAGCTGTTGAGAAGCTAAGCTTAGGGCTCGTCACTAATTATCCAGCAGAAAATGAGGTTGGTCTATAATATAAACTGATGCTACAGGGCTGATTATTAAATTCTGATGCTAATTGCACTGGTTTCTGTGCTGCCATGTAGTAATTATCTGTATTAATTACTAATCAGCCTTATATTGTGACATTTCTATTCTATGTGTACTGTATATTGTGAGTGGGTCCCTAAGCTCAGTAAGTGACAGCAGCACAGAGCATGTGCAGTGAATCAGCAGAAAAGAAGATGGGGAGCTACTGGGGCATCTTTGGAGACACAGATCTTTACTGCTAAAGGGCTGTGGTTGCCTTGGGCTGGTACAGAAGCACAAAACATCATGTACAACATTTCAAGCTACTTCTTTAGTTGGGCTTTAGTTCTCCTTTAAGTTACAGGGAGTTGTACATAACAGTGGAGTGTATGTATAGTAGTATGTAACAAAAAGGAACCTTTTCCTTTTTCCTGAAAAGCTCAGCTCTATGCCTTTATAATAGCACCATCACATTCATCAAAATCCAAGATGAATGTCCTCATATTCAGTTCATAAGGGGATTTTTTTGCTAATTCACAACATAAGTAATTCTGTAATCCAAAATAACAGCTTTCTGTTCTCTGAAACAATGCAACCCAACACAGATCACACAATCGGCATTTTGGTTTTGTACCATTTGGGAAAGCATTTTTTTCAATTTCTGTTACCTAAACCCATGAACCTGTGTTGCTAGCTTGCAAAACCAAATGGGCCGAGCACCAAAACTGGTGAATCTACAGGATCTTGTGCCAGACCTTGTGTTAAGTACCAGAATATATCCAAAGTTTTTATTACAATTATAACTAATACACCCGTTTACTCAATACTGGAGAGTAGTGAGCAACAAAAACCATTTGACCTTTTAACTATAATCACACTCTATACATTTCTTTTTTCTAATCAGCATGCCTTGTGTTCAGAGCATTGATAGCTTTCTGCAAGTATTCATAAATATACTTTGAGAAACAACGGAGGTTTTTGTTTCTTGGTTGAAAGCACCTGCTCGTTTGGGCTAATATAACAACAAAATGCCTTAATCTGCCAATCGGACAATTAAATCCTGCTGAAAGTTGTTTAAGGCGCCCTATCCTCCTAATGACTGGGATGTATTATATTACATAAAATCAAAGGCAGTATCCAGAGGCATGGCATTCTAAGGGCTCTTACTCATGAGCGTTTTTACCTGTGCTCCCCTGCGTTCCGTTTTTCGGCGTTCAGCCACAGGGGAGCGCAGGAATAGACGCATTTCATTTTTTCAAATGGGGCTGTACTCACACAGGCGCATGTAGGCAGGGCAGCCATCAGGGGGGGACAGGGGGGAGAGTTGTAGGGGGCCCCGTGGGTAAGGGGGCCCTGCCACGCCACACTTACTTGATTAGCCGGGCCCCCCATCTTTCTGAGAGCTGCTGACTTCGGGAAGGCATGGACATTTAAGGGGCCCTGGCCACCAATTTTTTTTTCTCATGTGGGGTCCTAGCCACCAATATTTTTTAATGGGGGGGCCCTGCCCACAAATGTTTTTTTTATGGGGGGTCCTGACCACCAATATCTTTTTATTTTTTATTAACATGTGGGAACCCGAGCCACCAATATTTATTTTGTTTTTTTACTGTGTGGTGGGGGGCGGACCTGTGGGGTGGGAAGGGTGGACCTGTAGGTGGGGCTTGTGGTGTGTGCAGCCCAGGGGGCCCAGGAAATTTTGACGTATGGGGCCCTGCGATTTCTGATGGCGGTCCTGCATGTAGGCGCTGAACGCAGGAAAACTGCAGCATGTTGCGTCTCAACCTGCGTTCGGCGCCTACATGCACCTATGTGAGTACAGCCCCATTTGAAAAAATGAAATGCGTCTATTCCTGCGCTCCCCTGCGGCTGAACGCCGAAAAACGGAACGCAGGGGAGTGCAGGTAAAAACGCTCATGAGTAAGAGCCCTTAATGCTTCAACTACATGCATCTTGTAATATTAAATATTAGACATAAATTAAGATAGCCTCTGTGAAGAAATAACAGGTATGGAACAAAAATGTACAGTCTTATCCAGGATATTGAAACATATTTTGGTGGCCCCTTGTGTATTAAGAGATAAACAAAAGCAGAAACATTATTTTTTTGCCTAACTTACTCTTTTAGAGCATGGTGAAGACCCCATCTGAAACCTCTCTGTTTTGCCTTAAAATTCTAGGTATAGGTTAGCTTTTCAACATTGTTTGAAAATGTTCACTGTTTTCTGGGGTTCCTATTAATTTATTTTCACACTGTGACAAGAGGAGCCATGCCTGGACAAGCAATGGTTGGAAGTCTAGGTATGGGACCTCTTATCCAGAAAGCTTGGGTGCTGGGGTTTTCTGGATAAGGGATCTTTCCATAATTTGGAACTTCAGCCCTTGCGTCTGCTAAAAATCATTTAAACATTAAATAAACCCAATAGTATTGTTTCCTCAACAGTAAAGATTAGTTATATCTTTGTAGGGATCAAGTACAAGGCACTGTTTTGTTATTACAGAGGATAAAGGAAATACGCTTTAACATTTTTTAATTATTCCATTAAAATTGAATCTATGGAAGGCAACCTTCCCGCAATTCAGAGCTTTCTGGATAACAAGTTTCCGGATAATGGATCCTATGCTAGTAGAGAGATAAGAAGTCACACAACAGAGGTTGGCAATATACAAAGAATTTTCATTATTTTTCACCAAAACCGTGGCTACAACATTGCACTAACATCGCTACACAAAATTCAGAAAGAAAACCCTGCTGAATACTTAATGAAAAGGGTCCTAGGTATGCATAATTTTCAAGAGATTTTAGAGCAATAATCCAATATTTTTCTCCATTATAATGAACTGCCTTAGTTGATTTTCTGACCTGCAAACAATTCTGTGGAATTGTTGAAGACGAATATTCAAGACTGGCATTTTTTTAATTAAATGCAAATATAAATAGCCTGCTGGAATAAAGAGCCTAAAGCAGGGGTCAAGGATGCTATTTTCCTTAATGCGAAGTAGTGAGCCAGCCACTAGCTCTCAAGCACCCCATTGTGCTGGGACTACTGCATTAAATGAAAGGGGGCTTTATTAGCAAATTAATGTTAGTCAGGGTTACAAATGCCCTATTAAAATCAGAAAGTACAGAAAGCAGTAGTTTAACTTGAACTTTTTTTTCTCCTTTTTTATACAATGTAGTTTCTTGATTCTTTTATATTTTCTGTTTCTGCAAAATTCATTTCATTAAAACATTGGAGGCAAAGTCTGCACAGCATTAAGCTACAGCAGTATAGGTCACCTGGTGCTTACCAGCGAGGTAGTTGGCATTAAAAATGTAAAGGATACTAGTGATGGGCGAATTTATTCGCCAGGCGCAAATTCGCTGCGAATTCCAGCGATTCGCGAAACTGCCGTGAAAATTCACCGGCGTCAAAAAAAAATGGACGCCAGCATCTGTTTTTTTTGAACGCTGTAGCATTTTCGCCAGCAAATTTGCGTCAAAAACGAGATGCCAGGGCCGTTTCGCAAATTTTTCGGCGAATCGAAACGCCCCAAATTCACCCATCACTGAAGGATACACAATGGGAGTATATTGTATGATGTGACTATTTTTTATCATGTACATGCATGATCAGTATTTCTCTGAATCACTGATAAGCCACCAATACAGCAATAAATGTAAGCCCTTCTAGAATAGGCAAGGGCAGCCTGATTCCATGGTTGATGGCTCCACTGACTTAAAGGGGAAGGAAACTAGTCGGCGCAAACCCCCCACCCCCCCTCCCGTTTGTTTCCCACCCTCCTTCCTCCCCCCTGACCTACCCGTCCCGCTGGGCAAATGCCCCTAACTTGTTACTTACCCTTCTGCGAAGGTCCAGTCCAGGGAGTTCACCGACGACATCTTCTTCCATGCAATCTTCTTCCTGCTATGAACGGCGTTTTGGCACATGCGAAGCAGGATCATTTCGCTGGTACGGATCTACTGCGCATGCGCCAAAAGTCACGCGCATGCGCAGTAGATCGCACCGGCGAAATGATCCTACTGCGCATGCGCCGTTCATAGCAGGAAGAAGATCGCGTGGAAGAAGATGTCGTCTGTGAACTCCCTGGACTGGACCTGCGCAGAAGGGTAAGTAAAAAGTTAGGGGCATTTGCCCAGCGGGACGGGTAGGCCAGGGGGGAGGAGGGAGGGTGGGCAACAAACGGGAGGGGGGGTGGGGGGTTTGCGCCGACTAGGTTTCCTTCCCCTTTAACTTATGCCTAATTTACAACACTGAAAAATGCTGTTCTGAAACAGTAAAGAGAGTGCAATCTATTCCAGGGGTCTTCAAACTTTTATTACCCATGAGCCACATTTACTGTAAATGTAAAAATGTAAAGAAAAGTTGGAGAGCAACACAAGAATGCAAAAAGTTCCTTGGGTGCCAAATAAAGGCTGTGATTGGCTATTGGTGGCCGTTATGTAGACTGGCCGCTAGTGATGGGTGAAAAAATCGGCAGGCACAAATTTGCAGCGAATTTCCACGTTTCACCGCTGCGGATAATTTCGCAAAACTGCAGCGGGAATTCGCCGGTGTCAAAAAAAAATTTGTCTGCGCTTCAGAATAGTCGCACGCATACATATTGTTGCGCATCAAATTTACTTTGACTTTAATGCATTTGGCCAAAATAGGTGCACGTATAACAATTGTCGTGGGTGTCGAAATTGATGAAAATTTTCGCTATTTGGCGGGATGTTCCCGAATTTTCAGCAAAGCGAAACAGGATAAATTCGCCCATCACTACTGGCAGCCTACAAGAGGCTCTGTTTGGCAATAGACCTGATTTTTATGCAACTAAAACTTGCCTCCAACACAGGAATTCCAAAATAAGCACCTGCTTTGATGCCACTGTGAGCAACATCCAAGGGGTCAGTCGCTCACAAGCCACTGTTACTTGTACAAAAGGAGGACGGGCTTTACTTTGCTATCACCACTGTATACCACTGAAAACTTGTTCTGAAACAAATATAGTTCAGTGGGATCAGACAAGAATCTTATGCAGTTAAAACTATAATAATTTAAATGTGGCATTAGACTGTTAACATCATAAAAAAAGATCAGTGGCAAACTGTTTATAGTGATGAGCAAAATTGTGTGTCAATTTTCAGGGCAGAAATGATACCCATAAGGGGGAATATAAATGTTTCGCTAGTTTTTTTTTTGCGAACATTCGCAGTGGATGTAATAAAGTTTCGCAATCGCAAAACTTTTTTTACAACAGAATATTTAACAAAGCTCCAGAGCAGGCGTTAATGCTAAACCTTTGCTTAGCGAAAATGCGCAATGTAATATTCGCCAGCAACAGATTTTACATCGTGAGCAGTGCTAAACATTCCCAATACCGCCTGCGACTTTTAATTACATTCCCCACTTAGACTCTAATGGGTGAAAAAATGTGTTGAGCGTTCAAAATTTGTTGCACGACAAAAATTGTTGCCCATAGACTTCAATGCATTTTGGTGAATTTTTGCCGTTTTGTGAATTTTCTCAGAAACGAAATGGGTCAGATTCACCCATCACTAGAACTTGTTTATTATCCTTCTGGCTAGTTCTGATAGTAAAGCTTACTTTTCCGTATGGTTAGCTATCAAGGGTGGACACAGTCAGTTCACAGTTCAAAACTAGGGATCACCCATAAACGATTCTTTTATTTAAAAAGATATTTCACATAGACTTCTAATGGCCTCTGTACCCTGTCCACTTTTGTTGTGCAGACTGCACTACCTATATGTCCACTTTTTATGCATACAGAGTCTACCAATCCGTGACCTGTATGCTCTGTTCTAGCAAGGAGCCATAGCTCAGCTTCTTCTTATTTCTGGCAGCACAGGTTAATGCAAGAAATGCAGGTAGAAAAGGGAGCAGACCCGGTGAGGACATGGGGAAAACAAGGCATTGTAATGATCTAGAAAGCATATTTATTGAAACTATGAGATGCACGAGCACACATTGGGGAGACATGACTCGGTCAGAGTACATGGGTGATGATGGGGCAAGAATTTTTTTTGCTAGAAGTCCCAAAGACCCAAGTTTATTCCTCTTGAAACAGAGCCAATCGAAAGTCTCCATGGTCAGCATGGTGCCATGTGTTTGGATTTACTGAAATTTGTAATATTACATTTAAATTACATTTTTTCAGCAACGAGTGAGTATTTAGTGGTAATAGTAGATGCAATTTCAGCATTACCCAAACTTAATTTGCCAAATCATAAACCATTCAGTGGGGAGCTTTCCAAAGTAAAATCACAATGGCCTGGGCTCTTTCTAAATATTTTCCATAATTATCTCCTAAGAACAGCATTGGATATGTTAACACAGCTGACAGGAAAGTTTAGAAATAAAAAACAATTACTGTCTAGGGGATTAGATAGGATGTACATTATGTTATTCCGCTCTGATTACCAGCGTGCTTACCATTCTAAGCAAGTATAACCGGATTTGTTCATATTTTATATCAGCACATTATCAGTTGAGGCACATTTTTGTCTTATTAATATACAAACACTATCCTATTGTCTGTTTGGGTTTCAGTGATTGAGGCATTTTTCTCTCCCAATCACCTTTTTTGACATTCTAAATATAGTATGGTATATACGGCAAAGATATTAAACGCCAAAAGATTACATTCCACTCTTATTGTATAAACACACTTTTTGAAGTTCTTATGCAAGTGTATGAGCTCTCATTGGTTGCTTAATGGGCCTGTCCACACTGTCTTTATGCCAAAATGGACTATCCTAAAAATTCTTAAGTGCAGTTGTGGTCCTGTCTCTTTTCTGGCAGTCCCTCCACTGTTGACCATTTGTGTTGCTTCAGGTGAAAATGTCCTTGAATCCCAATGGATTTCCACTTGTTCTTTGTGTTTTTTCCCTTTCTACAGAGGAAAAATGTTGGTGCTGTGTGCCTATCTAGACCAGGGGTAGGCAATCTGCGGCTCCGGAGCCTAATGCGGCTCTTCATCCTGCTTGCTGCTGCTCCGTCTTGCGGCTTTGCCTGTCATGTCGGCTATACAGCTCTTGCATCTGCTGGCGACTTCCTGAGTGTGCGACCGCGGTAGGATAAGGGCAAGGCCAGACGTGGGTTTTTTTACTTTGCATTTTTAAAAAAGTTCCGTCAGGTGTAGATACACCACTGAAACCACACGTGACCGTCAACATGTGTTTTTCAGCATGTAGGTTTCTTTTCCCAACATGCTTCTCATTGTTCTTGTTCCCCATAATTCCACTGGCTTTGGAGGAAGACATCTCGGAAGAATTTAAGCCAAGTAGAAAAGCTATTTGCATGCAAAATGTAGCAAGAATGATTGTTAATATGCAACGTAATTACGTCACTGGCCTAATATGCAGTAAAAACGTATATGCGTCACTTATCTCATGAGAATTTGGACGCCATATTTAAAATACGCTGCATATTTACGTAAAGTGTGGTTTCAAACATGCAGATCCCATAGAGTCTATTGGTAGTTTCTTGACGTATTGGCATTTCTGCTGAAATATGCCAATACTGGCATCCCGTGGCAGTTTATGTGTATTTACGTTTGACTGAGCTTTTTTAAAAACGCAACGTAAAAACGATGCCTCTGGCCTTTCCCTAAAGGTTAGCTTACCGCGCACACTCAGAAAGCCGCCAGCAGGTGCGAGGGCTGTATAGACGTCCCAGGAGTGAAAGGCAAGACCAAGCCACAGTAAGATGATTCATCATAGTCCTTATCGCGGTCACACACTCAAGACAAGAGAGAAGCCTCCAGAGTCCAGCTGCAGCAGGTGCGAGGGCTATAGATGTGGATGTGACGCATATTTTAATGACATCTATAACCCTCACCTTTAAACAGATGAGAACACTAGCATTTAATAGGGCTATTCAGCTTTAAATTTATTTCAAAGTAGGCCTACACATGCACACTGCACTTCTGTTTGTTGTATTCTGTTGTTGCAACAGTGAAAATTAAAAAAGGTTAACATTTTTAAAAGTTTATAAGCTGTGTCATGTTTTGCAGCTCCAGACTATTTTTCTTTAGTGGAAAAGGGGGCAAAATGGCTCTTTTGATAGCAAAGGTTGCTGACCCCTGATCTAGACTCTACAGAGCTCATTTACCAAGCTGGGCAAATCATCATGTTTTCCCCACAATCAAGTTTTCTTAGCAATCAAGTGCAGACCTGGACTGATAATCTGTGGATTCTGGCAAATGCCAGAGGGGCTGCTGTAAGATGCCATATAGACAGTGACTATTTATTGGGTCTGTGGGGGCTGTTTAGGCCTCTGTGTACTTGAAATCCCAGGTCAGTTTTCCTTTTGACCCTCATAACCCTAACCTTTCTGGTCTCTCCATTTGAGTACTGTCCAAGGTTTACCCCCTTACTCCAAAGTTTGAATTTATGCCTCTAAATCTTAAGATTGTAGTAAATTTATGGTTTAAGAACATGTAGATCAGTGATCCATAACCAGTAGCTTGTGAGCAACATGTTGCTCTTCAACCCCTTGGATGTTGATCCCAGTGGCCTCCAAGCAGGTGCTTCTTTTTGAATTTCTTGTTTAAAGGCAAGCTTTAGTTGCATAAAAACATGCTTGCAAAACAGAGCCTCCTGTTGGCTGAAAGTCCACATAGGGGCTACCAATATCCAATCACAGCCCTTATTTGGAAGCCCTGGAAACTTTTTGCATGCTTGTGTTGCTCTCCAACATTATTTTATACTTGAGTCTGGCTCATGGGTAAAAAATATTTACCCCTGATGTAGATGGTCACATGGTTAAAAGGAGTCTTCTCCATTGATTGCTTGAGCTTATTTTGGTTTCTAATTGGTTATATGGGCTTTACTTGTATGCCTCCTATTTTCAACCTTATACAGTAGGTGTGTGCTGGACTTCTATATGCACAAGGCCTAAGGTCTTAGTTTTATCTTGAGCACAACAGGCTCAAGGGCTTCATATACTCCCATATGTGAATGCAACACTGATTGAATATTATTTTTTAAAAAGTGTGTTTACGCTGACAGAGATCTTTAAAGATTTCTCTAGGGTCAATAAGAACTTAATGCAGTTTGTTGGAGTTTAATAATTTTGCCCTACTTACCATAGCATATTTAGAATGTCAAAGAAGGTGATTGGGAGAGAAAAATGCCTCTATCGCTGCCACCCAATGGGTGCAATTGTCTCTACTTGTATATGAATAGGACCAATTCTTTTGTAAAATGATTGCTAAAGCAAATCCATATACAGGTATTTGTTTTTAGGCTCATGCTGCCCTTACCTCAACAGGAGTTGCTAGGAGCCACAGTGATTTAACTCCCGCAGAGGAGATTGCCGTTAATATAGTGGTAACTGTTCTGCTTTGCCATAAAGCTGTGATTTTAAAATATTGAGGAAATGAAAGCCATATTTGGGCAAGAAGGTAACTTTATTACAGCAGTAAAAAAGAAATGAATCATTTTCTGGTTGTATACAACCTATGTGAGATACTGGCTACAAGCACATTACCACGCTGCGGCCCCTTACAGTCTGACTATGCGGACTTCAGAAATCAATGGCAGTTATTGTCCGATTACATGAATTTAAATATATTAGCAGACAGGAAACAGTGGAAAAAATAAAAGTTATGGTGCATTTATTTCTCTAGTGAAGCACAATGATCTGGTTTTACTATTATGACTGACATTGCCATGGCCATTGTTCTCCAATCAAACATACAGAAAAATTGTGCTTTTCCATGGTGGGAAGGACCCCCAGTGAATCTACTGTTGATTATTTGGTTTTCATCCTCAGTTTCTAATTCCTAATCCACTTTACCTGCCAGTGGGATAACTACCGATGTTCCTGGGCCCCACAGCAAATTCATTTTAGGGCCCCCAACATATCCAGAGGTTGTCCAGCTTTATCAGTATATATTGAAATTGCTCATTAATGATGGTCTCATAAGGCCCCTATACCTACTGACCCCCCTGCAGCCACAGGGTCTGCTTCCTCTGTATTTACGCTCCTGTTACCTGCTGACCCCCCTCCCTTTGAGGCATTATAAGATATTTCCTTTCTCAGTCCGATTTTCAGAAGGGCTTTCTGGGTCAAAAATGCCTACCCAGTTTTCCAAATTAGGAAACCCTGGGCAGGACTCTCCCCGATTGATGTGGTGATCAGCCAATCACTGATCAAGGAAGAGGAGAGAAAAGAGTCATCTGCAGACTAAAGGTTTCATCTGTGGGAGGTTTCTTGGTAATTTGAGAGATGTTTGGCAGTGCAACATTGCTGAATACTTTGTAAGTGAGAACAAGACTCTTCAAGTGATTTCTGTGTATGACAGATATCCATTCATTCATAGATCCAAGGAAGATCTAACTAACTGAAGTCCCTTGGCACAATCATACTCTAAAACCTCTAAAAAAAAAATTAGATTCATTAAGGGGCAGATTTATCAAGGGTCGAATTGAAAATTCGAAGTAAAAAAAAAAAATCTAATTTCGAGCTATTTTTGTCTACTTTGACTAGGGAATAGTCTAAATTTGATTTGAATTTGAAAAAAAAATCGAAAATTCGAATATGAAACTTTATCATTTACTGTCTCTTTAAAAATTTGTCTAAGACTATTAGCCATCTAAAACCTGACGAATTGCGGTTTATAGAACCTATTTGGAGTACATTTTTTTTTAATACTTCGAATCGAATTCGATCTTATATAGCCTATTCACTCGAAGTTAAAAAATAAAATTTTTTAAATACAGTTCGGTTGGTCTTTTTTTTCCCATCAAAAAACGCCCATCTCCTCGAAATTCAACCCTTGATAAATCTGCCCCTAAGCACGAAAAACTCGAATACAAAACTTCGGCAGGTAAAAGCAGTCACGGACCTATAGAAGTCAACAGGAGCTGTTCTGATCCAATTGGATAGATTTTTATAGAAGTCAATGGGAGCTGTTCTGATCCAATTGGATAGATTTTTATAGAAGTCAATGGGAGCTGTTCTGATCCAATTGGATAGATTTTTTATAGAAGTCAATGGGAGCTGTTCTGATCCAATGGGATAGATTTTTATAGAAGTCAATGGGAGCTGTTCTGATCCAATTGGATAGATTTTTATAGAAGTCAATGGGAGCTGTTCTGATCCAATTGGATAGATTTTTATAGAAGTCAGTGGGAGCTGTTCTGATCCAATTGGATAGATTTTTATAGAAGTCAATGGGAGCTGTTCTGATCCAATTGGATAGATTTTTATAGAAGTCAATGGGAGCTGTTCTGATCCAATTGGATAGATTTTTATAGAAGTCAATGGGAGCTGTTCTGATCCAATGGGATAGATTTTTATAGAAGTCAATGGGAGCTGTTCTGATCCAATTGGATAGATTTTTATAGAAGTCAACAGGAGCAGTTCTGTTCCAATTTGATAGTTTTTTTCCTTCTGCCCGGCCGAACCGAATCCGAACTTTAATTTTCCTATGTAAATTAGGGATGGGGAGGGAAATTGCTTGACTTTTTGTCACAAAACAAAGTAAAAAATGTTTCCCTTTCCCACCCCTAATTTGCATATGTAAAATGAGGATTCAGATTTGGTTCGGTATTCGGCCGAATCTTTCACGAAGGATTTGGCCGAATCCAAAAAAAGTGGATTCGGTGCATCCCTACTAGTAATTGTCCAAAAAGCTCCAATTTTAGAGGTTTTAGAATCATCGCTAATTTTTTTTTTCCATTCCTAATTTTATATTTGGATCTTTGCATAACTTTCATGGCATGTTAGGTTTTAGAGAAAATTAGTTTAATTGTGGTTTCAAAAAGATATAATACGTCACACAGTGCTAAGAAACATTAAATAATGTTTTAAATGGAATTTCTGCATTTATTGAACTCATTTCTTTCATATATTTTTAAGTGCAGCCTCTTTGCTCTCTGAGTATAATTGTAAGAGTTTAATTGTTGGTTTGAGTTTTTCTTAGACTGTAATAAAATTGCTAGGGGGTGCAGTTTGCACCAGGTCTAGTAACCTACAGCAACCAGGTCCGGGGCCAGATGGTATTCATCCCAGGGTACTTAGCGAGCTTAGCTCTGTGATTACCAAACCTCTTTACTTAATTTTTCAGGATTCATTGAGGTCTGGCATAGTGCCGAGAGACTTGTGAATTGCTAATGTGGTGCTGCTGTTCAAAAAAGAATCCCGTTCTCAGCCTCAAAACTATAGGCCAGTTAGTCTGACGTCAGTGGTATGAAAGCTTTTCGAAGGCTTAATAAAGGATAAGATACTAAACTTTATAGCAAATCATAATTTATAATCATAATATGAGTTTGTGCCAGCATGGTTTTATGCGTAATAGATCTTGCCAGACTAACTTAATTTCTTTTTATGAGAAGGTAAGCAGGGACCTTGATTCTGGGATGGCAGTGGATGTGATTTACTTAGACTTTGCTAAAGCATTTGATACAGTGCCACACAAAAGGTTACTGGTTAAATTAAGGAATGTTGGAGTGGAACATAGTATTTGTACCTGGATAGAGAACTGGCTAAAAGATAGACTACAAAAAGTGGTGGTAAATGGAACATTTTCTAATTGGACCAGTGTTGTTAGTGGAGGGCTCTGTACTAGGTCCCTTGCTTTTCAACTTGTCTATTAATTACCTGGAGGTGGGCATTGAAAGTATTGTTTCTATTTTTGCAGATGATACTAAATTGTGCAGAACTATAGGTTCCATGCAGGATGCTGCCACTTTGCAGAGTGATTTGTCTAATGTGGGAAACTGGCAGCAAATTGGAAAATGAGGTTCAATGTTGATAAATGCAGGTTATGCACTTTGGCAAAAATAATATAAATGCAAGTTATACACTAAAGGGCAGTGTGGGAGTTTCCTTAAATGAGAAGGATCTAGGGGTTTTTGTAGATAATGAGTCTAATTCTGGGCAGTGTCATTCTGTGGCTACTAAAGCAAATAAAGTTCTGTCTTGCATAAAAAAGGGCATTAACTCAAGGGATGAAAACATAATTATGCCTCTTTATAGGTCCCTGGTGAGGCCTCATCTGGAGCAGGGGCGATCCTGGCCCCTCCGCCGCCTAGTGGGGCACTGCCGCCTGAAGCGACAGCCTCAACTTGCCTCATTGGTGAAGCACCCCTGATCTGGAGTATGCAGTGCAGTTTTGGACTCTAGTCCTTAAGAGGGATATAAATGAGCTGGAGAGAGTGCAGAGACTAAGTGCAACTAAATTGGTTAGAGGGACGGAAGACTTAAATTATGAGGGTAGACTGTCAAGGTTGGGGTTGTTTTCTCTGGAAAAAAGGCGCTTGCAAAGGGACATGATTACACTTTACAAGTACATTAGAGGACATTATAGACAAATAGCAGGGGACCTTTTTACCCATAAAGTGGATCACTGTACCAGAGGCCTCCCCTTTAGACTAGAAGAAAAGAACTTTCATTTGAAGCAACGTAGGGGGACTTTGTCTTTTTTCAACCCGATGTATGTAACTATGTAACTATGTAACCAAAAAGATTTCAAAATGCTACCTGCTTAGTGGTTGCAGTGAGTTGCTAGAATAGGTAACATTATTTAAATTACCCCTACTAGTTGTCAACATAATGGCTATGGTATATGGTCTCCCCCAATCATACCACATGTGCTAATATGAAAATGTAGCTATGGAATGTTCTGGACAAATAATAAGACATGCCTTCTAAACATATTGGAGATAAAATATAAACACCATATTTTCCCTCTATTTCTTCTGCTCATCATTAGGGGCCAATTCACTAAAATTCCGATTTGGATTTTTTTAAAACTAGTTTTTTTTTACTTCCTCTAAAACTCTACACATTTGTGATTTATTAAGTGTTAAAACCAAGAAAAACTCTAGTACAAAACTTTGCCAATTAAAACCAGTTGAGGTCTTAGACATTTGCTGCACTGATCCTATAGGACCTTTTTTTTAGCCATTCAGACTTTTAAAGGTTTTCAGATTTTTTTTTGCTAGTAATTAGTGATGGGCGAATAAATTCTTGTCACACATAAAAATTATTCGGACATCCATTGACTTTAATTAATTAAAGTCCCATATGTGACCTCTAACTTACTGCTGGTTTGGGAGGAACTAGATCTTCACATGTACAGTATGGTGATTTCCGTTATCCCTGTTACTGTACAGAATCACACAGAAACTATGCTTCTATTGTGAGACCCAAACTTCTGAGCAGAGTAAATCTGTTTATGCTTCTCCTATCAAAGAGCCTTTCATCTTCACAAAGCAAATTATTAACACATTCCATTGTAGACATGGGGGTGGATGCCTGGCCTTGAAAAAAAAAAAGTTGGCCAAAAATTAACATTTTTTTATAAACACTTTAATGATATTGAAGGGCTTCTTGCCAAGGGGTTTGTGCCCAGTGGAGCACTGCAGGCTGATTGTTTGTCTGCAGAAGTCCCGTGGGCTGAGCCTTTTGTGTCTAGGAATTTTCAATCTGAAAAGCGATGGTGTGGGAGGTGTTGCCCTATGCAATTCAAGTGAAGTTTGTTAAAACATATATATTAAAATACTAGCACTTCATTTTTTGGTACTTGAATTAAATGAATCCAATGTTCCACACCCTAAATTATACCATTATGCAGGTTGGACCCAGGATTACAATGATGTGATACAACGTGGGGCCTCCAAATTTATGATTAACTTGCAGATACTGCTGCATCTATTATGCATGTGTTTTAGAACAGTAAGGGCAGAGACACACGTGGAGATTCAGGGAGATTCAGTCGCCCGGCAACGAATCACCTCTACGGACGACTAATCTCCCCACAATGCCTTCATGCCGGCTAGAATCTAAATCGATGGCGGGATGGCACTCGGAGCTCTTCGTTTTCTGAAGTCGCACTTGAAGTTGCCTCCAATTATTTTTCAATCAATTTATTGAGTTGTCACTCGTGTATCCAACGTTTCGGCCCTCATTGGGGCCTTTATCAAGTATGTCAAGAGCCGATGCAGCCCTGGATCAAAAAAAACAAAACAAACATGCCCGATTGATATCTGCCCGATATCTGCCAGTAGCTCCCCATCAGTATGTACTGTATGTATGTTTGCAAATGCAAGGAGTCTGACTGGTAAAACGGGAGAGCTGGAGGTGCTGGAGGGAAAATATGATGTGATTGGTGTGGCTGAAACGTGGTTGAATGAGGTTGTTGAGGAGCCTACCAGAAAAAATGCTATTCTGGATCTAGTGATCTCTAATAACCCAGAACTTATAGCAAATGTACTTTTAAAGTTCTTCCACCTGTTCCCTCTTTATCATTCTCCTCGTTTGAGGCTCACTGCATTAGGCTCTTTTCTCCTGTTTCACTCTGCATTGCTGTTATATATCGACCACAAGGACCAACTGCACAATTTCTGGACAACTTTGCTGCCTGGCTTCCTTACTTTCTTTCATCTAACATCCCATCCATCATATTAGGTGACTTTAATATACCCGTTAACAACATCAACAACTCTTCTGTCTCTAAACTTCTTTCACTAACCTCCTCCCTAGGCTTATCTTTGTGCTCAGACTCCCCCTCTCACTCCAATGGTAATGCTCTGGATCTCATATTTACCAGACTCTGTTCAACCACCAATTTTACTAACTCACCATTTCCCCTCTCTGATCACAATATGCTCACATTTTAACTCTCACTAACTCCCTCCTCACCCCCTGCTATTCCCCAAACACGTACTTACCGTGACTTGCAAGCTGTAGACGTGTCACATCTCTCTTCTTCCTTTGACTCTCTTCACTCTAATATCTCAGCCATCTCATGTCCTAATGTGGCTACCTCTGTCTACTATAGTACTCTCACCACTGCCCTAAATGAGCTTGCTCCTATAAAAACTAAACGTTCTAGACCCAAACCACTTCAACCTTGGCATACTGCTCATACAAAAGCACTCCAAAGACATTCACGTGCACTTGAGCGTCGCTGGCGCAAATCCCGTTCAGAATCAGACTTTTGGAGCTACAAATCTGCCCTGCGCTCCTTTAACACCAGCCTCTTCCAAGCCAAACAAACATACTTTACTTCACTCATTAACTCCCTTTCTAAAAAACCAGCACAACTTTTCTCCACCTTTAACACTCTCCTTTCCCCTTCTCCACCCCCTCCATGCACATCTGTCTCTGCTCAAGATATTGCTGAGCACTTCAAAAACAAAATTGACACTATCAGAAGGGACATTACACTACTCAACCCCCCTAGACTTCCACCACCCTCCCTCCACACTCCCCAGTCTCTCCTGTGCTCCTTCACCCCTGTCACTGATGAGGAAGTCTCAAAGCTTCTGGCCTCTTCTCACCTTACCACCTTCCCGCTTGATCCAATTCCCTCAAAACTTCTCCACAACACCAATCCTTGTCTAATCAAAGCCTTAACTCATCTATTTAATCTTTCGCTCTCAACTGGACTGTTTCCTTCTCAACTAAAACATGCTCTTGTCACCCCCATTCTGAAAAAACCCTCTCTTGATCCCTCCAATCTTGACAACCTCCGACCTATCTCTCTGCTACCTTTCATCTCTATACTACTTGAGCGCCTAGTCTACAACCGACTAACCTCATTCCTCTCTGACAATAACCTGCTGGACCCCCTACAATCTGGTTTTAAGCCACAACACGGAAACTGCCCTGACTCGACTAACTAATGACCTTTTAACCGCTAAAGCCAACAATCATTTCTCACTACTAATACTGCTTGATCTCTCAGCCGCATTTGACACTGTAGATCACCCTCTCCTCCTCCAGTCCATCCAGTCACTTGGCCTTCGTGACACAGCCCTGTCCTGGTTCTCTTCTTACATCACCAATCGTTCCTTCAGTGTCTCCTACAATGGAGTATCATCTTCTCCCCTACCTCTTTCTGTTGGAGTTCCTCAAGACTCTGTCCTGGGACCATTACTATTCTCCCTCTATACTTCCTCCCTTGGCAAATTAATAAATTCGTATGGTTTCCACTACTACCTCTATGCTGACGATACTCAGATCTATCTCTCATCTCCTGATCTCAACCCAGAACTCCTAACTCGCGTCTCCTCCTGCCTGTCCGCTATCTCTACCTGGATGTCGCAATGCTACCTTAAATCAAACCCTCTCTAAAACTGAAATGGTTCTCTTTCCTCCAACTAACACCAGTAGCATCCCCAAAGTATCCATCATAGTTAACAATTCCACTATCACCCCCTCTCCCCAGGCCCGGTGCCTTGGGGTTATTCTAGATTCTGCCCTGTCATTCACTCCTCATATCCAGTCACTTGTTAAATCATGTCACTTCCACCTAAGGAACATATCCAAAATACGATCATTTATCACCCAAGACGCTGCCAAAATTCTTATTCACTCTCTCATCATATCGCGTCTAGACTACTGTAACTCTCTTTTAATTGGCCTCCCCCTCCAGAGACTGTCACCTCTATGTCCAGTCCATAATGAACACTGCTGCGAGGCTCATACACCTCAGCAACCGCTCCTCCTCTGCCTCGCCATTCTGTCAATCCCTGCACTGGCTTCTATTACCTTTCAGAATCAAATTCAAATTAATGACACTGACTTTCATAACTCATAACTCTGCCCCACCCTACATCTCTGAACTCATCTCTATATACTCACCCAATCGCTTACTACTCTCCTCTACTGACCTACTACTCAACTCTTCTCTCATAACCTCCTCACATGCTCGCATTCAAGACTTTGCAAGGGCTGCACCCCTCCTCTGGAATGCTCTCCCACGGTCTGTCCGACTTTCTCCCAACCTTTCTGCTTTCAAGAAATCTCTGAAAATGCACTTCTTTCGAGAAGCCTACCCTCACTCTGCTTAACTACCAAACGCAACACCACATACAATACCACATTTCTCACCCACTTAATTCGATCTTGCCCACTCCCACACCTTGTGTATCACTCCCTTCCCTTTAGACTGTATGCCTATGCATAGGGCCTTCCTCAACTTTTTGTACCTGTATTGATTGTGATGTTTGTTACTCCATATATTCTATGTATGTAATTCATGTGATGTAGTTGTATAATCACATTTACTTTACAGTGCTATGCAATATGTTGGTGCTATATAAATACATGTTAATAATAATAATAATAATAACAATAATAATAATAATAAAGTCATTGAACCCCTCGGTAATAGTGACCATAATGTTATATCATTTAATGTCTGGTGCAAAAAACAAATATAGACTGGGGCAACAAAAACCCGTTTAGTGCCTTGAGGGCTGCCCATCAGAGCATTGATTGGGGTATTATGTTTTCAGAAATAGTTGTCATTTAAAATTATATTAAATTATTACTGTTCTCAATTTATTCCCTTAAGGACTAAAAGTAGACGCACTAAGGATCGCCCTATGTGGCAATATATATTGTAGAAGTAAAAAAGTTAATAGGAAAGATGAGAAAAGCATTTAAAACTACAAGTCTGTGTGGACAGAAGCTGCATTTAATGAATATAAACACTATAGTAAAAGTTGTAAAACTGCAATTCCGGAAGGAAATGAGCAGCGCATTGCGGCTGAGGCTAAGACTAACCCCAAAAAGTATATTAATAGTGAAAAGATGCGGGTTGAGTGTGTTGCTCCTTTAAATAATGGTACCCGTATGGTTGTAACAGATACAGAAAAGGCAAATGTGCTAAATCAGTTATTTTCTTTAGTGTATACAATAGAGGAGCCCGAGTTCCCAGACTCACTTCATAGCTGCACTGATGGCTGAGCTCAATCGAGTCAGTGGCAAAAAGGGGGGTTGTGGGTGCACTCCTAAGGCTAAATTATAATAAGTTTAAGTACAATGGAAGTGCTACTGACCTGGCCAGTTAATCAATGCACATTCCCTGGTCCCCTGTCTAAGTAATTCATTAAGTATGCAAGTGCATGTATTTTAAAAAACAGGGGTTTTTTTGTTACAAAGTTATGATCATAAAATGAATAAGCCACCATACCACGTCAAGGTAAACCCCACACGGTGGTCCCTAACTTGGTCATAGTATAAAAGGTCTTTTACCTCTCTGCTTAATAGCATTACTTGGAGTAAATTTCTCCTGAATCTTGGTTTCGAGATACTTGGTACTCCAAGTAATGCTTGGGTATGGAGAAGTGCAACTAAGCTAGTAAAAAGTATGGACAATCTTATCTATGAGGAAAGACTGGCCAAGTTGGATCAACTAGCAGTTAGGCAGCTTAAAATAGAGTTAAAAGGTTGAACTTAATAGACGTGTGTCTTTTTTCAATCTAAATTACTATGTATGTTACTACATGGCAGCTCAGAAACCAGTGCAACTAGCATCAGAATGTAATAATCAGCCCTGTAGCATCAGCTTATATTACAGGCCAACCTCATTTTCTGCCTGATAATTTGCGACGACCACAAAGCTTAGCTTCTCAACAGCTGCTCAGAGCCCAATGAGAATTTGAGTGTCGCAGACACTTTCCAAGATGGTGGACAAGTTTGGTGATGTTGTGACAAGTTTGAAGTCCTGGATCATTGCTACTATTGACAAGCTGGTGCTGTAAATTCAATATATAACATAAGGAATTTTTAGACTCATTCGTTTTTAGGGTTTAGTTTTCCTTTGATAAAAGTTTAATTGAACAGCCACATCCTGCTTTACAAAATATTTGGGAATAAAACCATCTGGAGTGAGTTCCAAGCACTGCAGGCCACTGTGAGATACTGTATCATGTATTCAGACTGCATAATGCAAAGAATGATTCATGCTTTGTAGTTAGTTTATTAGTGTGCCAAATCTGTACACCAGGAGACACTGATCCTGCCCTTCCCAAATATGACCTACCAAGGGGGTGTCAGGTGCCACAAATATGCAACAAGTGCAGGTGTAAAAGGGATTCACTGGGACAAAGAACCATAATGCTCAAGATGGTATAGAGCATCTGAAGCTGTTATTGTTGAGCTAATGTTGGGGAGTTCAGAATGTGGTTAAGTTGGCATTTTCTTTAATTTTGTGTCCTTCGTTTCTGACCAACCTAAGGGTAAGGGCACACAATAAGATTCAGGGCGTTGCCGAGCGACAAGTTGCCTCTTCTTCGGGCGACTGATCTCCTCGAAAAGCCTTCCCGTCGGCTAGAATCTAAATCACAGGCGGAATGGCACTCAGAGCCAGTGTCGGACTGGGACACCAGGGGTCCACTAAAAAACTTTTGACTAGGGGCCCACCAATTAATCTTAGACCAGGGGCCCACTCTTAGCATTATTATTCTTCCTTTCCTCACTCATCTATTCTCCTTTTCTTTACATACTATAATATATTATTCCATCTATTTAGCCACTTTGTTCTCATAGAAATAGGGAATGGCCATGAAATAGGCCAAATGAGGGCCCATTGACACCTTGGCCCACCGGGACTTTTCCTGGTATCCCTGTGGGCCAGTCCAACACTGCTCGGAGCTCTTCGTTTTCTGAACTTGCCTCACAAAAGAACTAAAATGTTCTGAAAGCTTGCTATGATTATATTAGTTAGCCAATAAAGGTATCACCTTTATACCACTTTTGTTATTTTTTTATTTCAAAAGGGCTGCCCTGTAACATTTTTACTAGCTAACACGCAGCGCCGTTTCTGGGGAAGGAGCCGCCTGAGGCGGCTCCTGCAATGCCGCCCCCCGCACCGACTTACCTGTCGGCGAGGGGAGGCAGGAACACGATTGCGGAGAGCGAAATTGCGCTCTCTCGCAATAGCGCAGCCGAATTTCCGGTTTAAAAACCGGAAATTCGGCTCTTAAAGGTGCAGGAGCGGCTTTTTGCCGCCCCTGGAATCCTGTCTGGCGCTGCCGCCTGAGGCGAGCGGCTCAGCTCGCCTCATTGGCGGAGCGCCCCTGCTAACACGGTACAGCAACTTTACCTGCTAATACAATGAAGCTGTGGAGCTCTAGTATATACTGCATATACAACATTCAGCTCAAAGGTCAAATGACCAACAAAAAGGAATATCAATCTATGTGTAAGGTGTTAAAGTCATTTACGAGGGGATCTGCAAGAGACAAGCAGATAAGGTACAAGATAATGTGGGTCAAAGAGGCTGAATATAAATTAAGGCTGAATTAATGGAATGTGGAATAAAAGGCATTCCATATTATCTCTTATTCCAGATCCACATATGTTTGTATTTCTGACCTGGTGCAGGCCTTTCTTAGTCCACATAATTAGCCATAAATCCAAGGCCCAAGTTTAGTCCCTTCTCCAAAGAATTGAAAGTTTCCATTGGTTTGTACTCCCACACTTTTCTTTCATTATCCATGGATCCTGTACTCCTCTAATGTGTCCATAATTGGTATTTTGTCTGAAATCAGGATGTGTGGGCAGGTTTTACATTGTTTTTGCCACAGGGGTAGGAACTGAAAGGAATCACCACCTCAAAACACTCTAAGCAGACTTCGTCAACAGGGGCTACAATCCCATGATTGGAGATCAGTACATAAATGCAACCACCAGGATTCCCAGAAGTCAACTCATACAGTATAAAAAAAAGCCTGAAATAAATCGAGTTCCCCTAGTGGTCACAATACACAACTAAGGACCCTCAGAACAATAGCCAGAGATCTACAAGGTACACTTCATAAGGACGAGAGGAGCATATTCCCAGCCCCACCACTCCTAGCATTCAGACAGCCTCCTAACTTAAAAACACTAATAACAAGAAGTGCCTTATTGCACCCCACCAAAAATGGAACATACCCCTGTGGCACAAAACAATGCAAAACCTGACCACACATCCTGACTTCAGACAAAATACCAATTCCAGACACATAGAGGAATACAGCATCCATGGCCACTACAACTGTTCTTCTTCCAATGTTGTGTACTTAATTAGTGATGGGCGAATTTGCTCGAAAAATTAGCGAAATGGTGCCGGCGTCTCGCTCTACGCGGCAACCGTTTTTTGACGCCGGTGCCCGTTTTTTCGACCCCGGCGTTCGTAATTTTCCGAAATTTTTTTGACGCCGGTGAATTTTCGCTAGCGAATTCGCCCATCACTACAATGCACTAAATGCATGACAGGGGGACTGTATATAGGAGAGACTAGGCAAAGCCTGAGAAACAGAAATACACACCACCGATTCACTGTAACCAATAAAAGACTGGACGCACCAATAGGAAATCAATTAAATGGCCCTCATCATAAAGTATTTAAGAATTTTGGTTCTTAAGGGCAATTTTAAAACAGATAATGAAAGAAAAATGTGGGAGTACAAACTAATGGAAACTTTCAATTCTTTGGAGAAGGGATTAAACCTGGGCCTTGGATTTATGGCTAATTACTTGGACTAAGAAAGGCCTGCACCAGGTCAGAAATACAAACATATGTGGATCTGGACTAAGAGATCTAATGGAATTCCTTTTATTCCATACTCCTTTTTTTCAGCCCTAATTTATATTCAGCCTCTTTGACTCACATTATCTTGTAGCTTATCTGCTTGTCTCTTGCAGATCCCCTCGTAAATGACTTTGACACCTTACACACAGATTGATGTTCCTTTTTGTTGGTCATTTGACCTATGAGCTGACTGTTGTATACATACCAGAGAACACCACTGCTTCATTGTGATCAGCTGGAAAAAGGAACTAAAATGTTCTGAAAGCTTGCTATGATTATCTTGGTTAGTCAATAAAGGTATCACCTTTATACCACTTTGTTATTTTTTATTTCAGAAGGTTTACTCTGTAACATTTTTACTGGCTAACACGGTACAACAACTTTACCTGCAATTACCCTGCCTGGTGTAACCACACATTTATAAAAATCACACACATCCTTTTCAAGAAAATTAATGAATGAAACTGATTCTCCAGCTCAGATCTCACAAAAACCCATTATTTCCTAGGGCGCGTTGAAGAACTTTCCTTTTTGGAAGCCTTTGGTATTGTACTTCCCACCAATAATTTTGCCCAAATTGTTGAAATAGCTATTGGCACATGGGCGAGCAATGGGTTGTTTTGGATGTGTTGGTGTATAATAGTGAGTATGAGTTTTGTAATATAACTACATTTGTAGAACATTTCTCAAGAGTCAAGTCAAGTCAAGAGTCAAATTTATTGACATTTCATCAATATACGTTTGTACAGTACACAGTGAAACGATGAAGAAAATCTTATCATACTTACCGTGATTTTCTTTTCCTGGACTGTAACATGGCAGTGGGCACTAATGGGTTAACCCCCCCTCGTCATGAGCGGACAGGAAATTACATCAAAATAAAAGACCTCCCTTACCCCTGACTCGTCCTCCTATTTTTGACTGTACAGATAAACTCCCCTCAAGGGTTGGGAAGTCTTGCCCACTGCCATGTTACAGTCCAGGAAAAGAAAATCACGGTAAGTATGATAAGATTTTCCTCATTCCTGGTCCTTCACATGGCAGTGGGCACTAATGGGATCTTACCAAGCAGTAAAGACACTAAGAGGGTGGGATAATGCTACTAAGAATTTTATTTATAAGTAACAGCTTGAAGAACTGATCTTCCAAAATTTGTCTGGCTTGAAGACCAAACGTCCAATTTGTAGAATTTTATGAACGTGTTTAAATTAGACCATACAGCGGCTTTGCATAAATCTTCTGCTGAAACTTGGGCTTGGAAGGCCCAAGACGCTGAGACAGCTCTAGTGGAGTGAGCCTTAATGTTAGGCGGGACTTGCACTGCACTTGACTTATAAGCCTCTGAGATACAGGCTTTAATCCATCTTGCCACAGTAGATTTTGAAGCTTTACAACCAGCCTTCATACCTGATGGAATGAGTAAGATATTCTTATCTTTCCTTACTTCCTTCACCCTATACAGGTAGACTTTCAGGCACCTGATGACATCTAATTTGTGCCACACCGCTTCTTCCTCTGTTTTTGGAGATGGAAAAAACGCTAGTAGTATTATGTCCTGATTCATATGGAATTCGGATACCACTTTGGTTAGAAAGCTTTGAGGAGTTCTCAGAATTACACAATCCTCTTTGAAAATCAGGTGACTATCTAGGGCCAGAAGTGCTTGAATTTCTCCGACTCTCCTGGCGGAAGTTATGGCTAATAAAAAAGCCATTTTCCATGTAACGAATTTTAGAGGGGCCGTTTCCAATGGCTCAAAAGGCTCCTTTGTTAGGGCCTGAAGGACCAAAGACAGATCCCAAGGAGGAATTCTTTCTTTTTGTTTTGGTCTAATTCGTCTCAGAGCCTGAAAAAATCGAACAATCAAAGGCTTAGAAGTCCATGCCTCTCCATAAAGGGCAGACAGAGCTGACACTTGCCCTTTGAGTGTAGACACACTCAATTCTCTTTCCAAACCTTCTTGGAGAAATTCAACAATATTCTCTGGAGAGGTGGTCTTTGTGCACCAATTGAGATAGGTCTCCCAGATTCTGTAATATTTTTGTGATGTTGATGGTTTCCTGGCTGCCAGCAATGTATCTATCGCCTTTTCTGAAAGACCTAGACATCTCATATTCAGCCTTTCAGTCGCCAGGCCGTCAACTTCCAACTTTCTGGTGCTAGGTGAAACAGTGGACCCTGCCGTAACATCCTCGAATGTGCAGGGATTTTGAATGGAGGAGCTTGCTTCATGTTGAATAACTGAGGAAACCAATTCCTCCTGGGCCACCATGGTAAAACATCAATCACCTCTGCTTTGTCCTCCCTGATCTTCCTGAGGAGTTTGGGAATCAAAGGAATGGGTGGAAATGCATAGGCCAGATTGAAGTTCCACTGGACTCTGAAACAGTCTTGAACCAAGGCCCCTTTGTTCTTGAATCTGGAACAGAATACTGTTACTTTCTTGTTTCTTGAAGTCGCCATCAGATCGATCACTGGTTGGCCCAGAACCGCCACTATAAGATTGAAAGTGTTCTGATCCAATTCCCATTCTCCTGGGTGAGGATTCCGACTGAGCCAGTCTGCCCAGACATTCATTTTCCCAGGAACATGAAGAGCTGCCAGATCTGTAAGGTGAACTTCTGCCCACTGGAAAATCAGTTGCGCACTCTGCATTAGGGATCTGCTTCTCGTGCCACCCTGTTTCATCAGGTATCTCACCGTAGTCATATTGTCTGAGTTGACCATGACAGCTTTCCCTCTGATCACTTTCTTGAATTTCAGAAGAGCTAGACGGACTGCCATAAGCTCTTTCCAATTCGATGAATACCTCATCTGATAGGATTTCCATCTGCCCCAAACTGAATTCTGTCCTGTATGGGCTCCCCATCCTATCTTGCTCGCATCTGTTGTTAGATGTAGCCATTCCGGGGTCTTCAGAGACTTTCCCTTCAGAATATTCTGAAGATTCTTCCACCACAAAAGGTTTTGCCTTACCTCTTGACTGATCTCTATGACTTGGAATTCGTGTTTTCTGTTCCATTGTCTCAGAAATTCCGACTGAAGGGGTCTTATATGGTGTAAGGCTCAATCGACTGCATCTTTTGTTGCCACTAATTTTCCCAAGAGTTGTTGGCATGTCAGTGCTGTCGAGGCTGGAAACTTGGAGAAACTGGTCACAAATTTTTGGATTTCGACAGCTTTCTCCGGAGTAAGGAAAATTCTGAAGCTTACTGTATCCAGAATTAAACCCAAATAATTTAGCCTTTGGGTAGGAATGAGAGAAGATTTTTCTAGGTTCAAAATCCATCCGTGTTGTTGTAGAACATTTTGTACTATCAATGATTGACGAATTAGGGTTTGAAGACACAATGCTTTTATCATTATGTTGTCCAAATAGGCAAAGATTTCGATGCCCAGGGACCTGATCAGAGCCAGTATAGGAGCTAGAACCTTCGTAAAAGTTCTTGGCGAAGTGGCTAAACCAAAAGGTAGAGCTGCATACTGGTAATGTCTTCCCAGGATGTAAAATCGGAGGAATCTCTGATGAGCTGGGTATACTGGCACATGTAAATAGGCGTCCTTTAGATCTATTTTTACCATCCGATCGTTCGATCTTATCATCTGGGATATTGAACAAAATTTTCTTATCTGTAAATATCTGTTTAACCTTTTCAGATTCAGGATAGCTCTGAATTCGCCTGAAGATTTCTTCCTAAGGAATAAAGGGGAGTAAACCACTTGTCTTATCTCGCTTGGAGGAACTGGTACAATTACTTTCCCTTCTAATAATTGGAAGATGATTGATTCCAGAGCCCTTTCTGCTTCCTGATTCTTTGGTTTTCTTGAAGATACAAAATTTGGCGGAGGCAAGCTCTTGAGTTCTAGACAATAGCCTTGAGACACAATTTGAATCACCCAATCGTCTGAAATAGTTTGAGCCCAAACAGCTTGAAAGTCGAGTAGTCTTCCCCCAACCTTGTGCTGCTGGACTCGCGCACCTTCATAAGTTTTTGGTCTTATCAGGTTTTCCATCTTTTTGGTTTCTTTGAAAATACTGACTTTTTCCTTTCCAATAATTCTGTCTTGAAAACCCTTTGCCTGGTCTGTAGGATTTAGCTTCTCTAAAGGACCCTCTTGGAGTTCTATTGCCAAAACCTCCTGTTTGTTTCTTCTCTCTTTTGTCCTGTGGTAAAAAGGAAGATTTACCTGCGGAAGCTTTGGAAATTATACTATCTAACCTCTGTCCAAACAGCAGGTTACCTTCAAAAGGAAGAGAACAAAGATTATGTTTTGAAGGTGTATCAGCCATCCAGTGCCTTAGCCAAAGAGAACGTCTGGAAGCAACCGCTAAACTCATCCCTTTAGCTGCGAACATAACTCCATCAAGAGAGGCTTCAGATACAAAATCATTTACTGCTTTAACTTTTTCTAACATCTTTAACATGTCATCTCTGCTGGTCTTTACTTTCAGAGCTTCTTCTAGTTCTTGGATCCAGATTTTGTTAGCTCTAGCCAAAGATGTAATGGCTATTGCTGGTTTGCAAGAAGCCCCAGCCACTAAGTAGGCCTTCTTCAGAATAGTATCCTGCCTTCTTTCCATTGCATCACGAAGTGACACCCCTTCATCAACTGGCAGCGTGGTCTTCCTAGCTATCCTAGTAATGGAAGCATCCACTTTCGGAGCAGAGTCCCAATCTTTTACTTCCTCATCTTTAAATGGGTACATCTTCTTTATTCTTCTATTTAGAAAGAATTTCTTATCTGGTGAACTCCATTCTTCCTTAATCATATCTTTGATCACTTGATGCACAGGAAAAACTTCATTTTTCCTGGCGGAGGTTCTGAACATCAAATCTTCTGCTTCCGAAGTTTTCGCTGAACCAATCTTTAAGGTTTCCCTCATGGCTGTAATGAGGGGTTCCACCAAATCCACATTGAAAGAAACTTCTTCTCTGTCATCTGTTTGCTCATCCTGAGAAAAATCTGAATTACTCGAAATGGGAGATTCTGATAGAGATACACTGTGACTGGTTGCGGTTGGTCTCCTGTCACACTTAAGAGCAACCACTTTGGACATAACATTTTCAGTTACTTTCTCAACCATATCATTCACAGTTTGATCAAAAGATGATTTCATCCATTCCATCTTTGTGAGGTGAAAGGTCCTGCTAATTGGTCCAGACATTCCTGACATAACTTTTTATTTATCAAAGCAGGATTGTTGCAGGAAAGGCATTCCTTCCTAGAGGATTTACTTCTGAACTCTTCCTCTCTCCTTTTACCAGGGGAGCTCCTGCAACAATAACATTAGTATGATGATAGCAAAGGAGAAACACATCCAAGGCTCAGCTTTCACTGTCCACTCACCCCCTTGACGTAGAATGAGATCGCCTCCCAGAGCTCATAGCTGTTAGGGAACAGAGTAACAAGTTAGATTCTCATACCTGTTTAGCTGGTGTCAGCAGCATTAATTCCCTAGGGATGCACTTACTGCAGTGACTTAGTCCCAAACTGGAGGCTTTAGCTGTTCTCCTGTTATTTCTCTGAAAGAGTAGCGGGGAAAATCCAAAGAGAACCGCTTCCTATGCGCCGATTTCAAATCTCCCGTGATAGTGACGTCACTTCCGCCCATGCGGTCCGTCTATGCGGTTCAGGATGAACCGCGACTTACTGCGCATGCGCTCCCCAGGCAACCGGAGCATTGCGACTTACTGCGCTGGTTAGGCAACAAAAGGCCATGGCCCGGAGCAGGCCCTGCAGGGACACACAAGGCATTACGCAGGTCCCCCAGCATCAGTGGACAGAGCCCAGTATCCACCGGATTGGGTGAGTTTCCTGACGAGGGACAGGAAAAAATAGGAGGACGAGTCAGGGGTAAGGGAGGTCTTTTATTTTGATGTAATTTCCTGTCCGCTCATGACGAGGGGGGGTTAACCCATTAGTGGCCACTGCCATGTGAAGGACCAGGAAAACAACGTTCCTCTAGGACCATGGTGCTACACAACACAACAAAGATGTACCGGACAACAGACAAAAAGTGCAAGTGCAAAATTATGCAACTCCTGCAATACAGGTCAGCACAGTGCAGGGACAGGACAAGACAGTGCACACTTCTGTCCTCCTTTTTCTCTTACTCTTACCCTTAGCACAGCTCTTATTTGAGATTAGCCAATCCTTATCCCACTACATTGCACGGGGACAACCAATCTCTGTTTTGTTCAAAGACGAGGACAGTTTAGTGGCTCTTTGAACAAAATTGGCTTTTTGGGTCAAGTAGTATGGTACTACATTGTATTTGCAAGCGAAAAGCCTTCAGTGTATAGTATTGGCCATGTAACTGGAATCCTCGGTATACAGTAAACATAAACAAAAGTAAAGTTGTGTTGGGACTGCTTGATGCTGGTGTCATATGGGCCCTGCAATGGGTGGCAGCAAGGTAGGTAATTAGTGAGCTCCCCATAGCTCCACTCTCTTGAATCCCTTATACTAAGCCATTGTCCCATGCAAGCAGGGCAGCCCTACTGTCGAGCTGAGAACATAATATCTGTTTTGGCAATGTTGTTTTACATTTTAAAGTGATACTTAATTGCCAATAATAACTATGGAACGCTTAGCAACAGCAATATTTCTATGAAGATTCACATGTATCCAGGTCATTATATGCAGTATCTAGCAGAACTAAGTGAAAGACAAACGGACATTTATAGTTTTTCTTGAAAATGTTTCACCGTTTATCTGAGTGACGGCAATTGAAACACCAGCATCAGTTAAGTGTTGGCTCTTTCCTATATTCATCTGCATTTTTGTATTATAGGAAACAGTTAACCTCTTACAGGATTCCCATTCAAACAAACACATGACATGAAGGCATGGCAAGACCTGCACTATATGCATTACATCAGTCTCTATGACAATGTATTTATTTCTAACAGAAGCTGAAAGCCACCCCAAGACCCTACTCCCTAATGAAATATATCAGAGCCAAGATGGGTCCCAGTGAGATGACATAATCTCACAGAGGAATTCATTCTGCCACCTGCTCAGAAGTGAGGAGTCCTGTCCGATGATGGTATATTCCCTGCTTTTTCTGATGCATCATCCTGCTGGTTCTCAAACAAGGCTTGCTGTAGCAACAAATCCCAGGGGCTTTCTAGAACAACACAAACACGCCTATGAATCTCCCATCTATTAATATAGGTGAGCTCAGATATTTATTTTAATGATTTTAAAAAGTATTAAAACAAAGTAAATAATATTACTTGTATGACTTAATTATTAAGGGCAGCACGATAGAGCATTTCTTGTTAACACTATTGGGCTGTAGATAATGTTGTTTTCATATTTATACAGGACAGATGATTGATGGATAGAAAGATAGGGATAGAAAGATAGATAGATAGATAGATAGATAGATAGATGATAGATAGATAGATAGAAAGATAGAAGCGATGTATTAGCGCAGGCGATTCTTCATTCAAGTAGACGGAAGGCAGTTCGGGGAGATTGTCGCCATGCAGAAGATGCGATTAGTCGCCAGGCGACTAAATCTCCCCGAATCTGCTCGTCTGCCCCAACCCTTAATTTCTCAATTTCAATAACCCTCTGCTGTACTCTTGTCACAGCCAGAGATCCTCAATTCCAGGCTGGGAAAAAGCTCTATATGATAAACACTTCACACTGTTTCAGCAGTAAATTACAGGTACCGTTCTGATCGTGTATTTGACATTCCATTACTAAGAAAGCAATTCATTATTGTGTCCAGTATTCATGTTCTTTCTCTCTCGAAAATGACTGAACATACAAAGCAAATACTTGACATTTACCATTTCTTTTACATGAATTCTGCTATCGCTCGGCTTATCTTTATTCTGTGTAGATACCTTCAAAAAGCAGACCTTTTGCTGGGGGGGAAACAGCTGTTTCCTTTCAAAGTTTGATGTTTCAGGTCTTTTATCTTGTAGCTATTGCAAATGGCTCAGCACTTCTATGACTCATTCCCGAAAGGCAAAAAAGCCCATCTCTGAGAAAACAGGAGGGGTAACAGACATAAATCTATTTTCGAGTAAACAGCTAACTGTAGCAGTCTTTTAATGAAGGAGAGGGTCGTTTGTAAACTGCAGCAAAACACCAAGTCTGAAAATAGTGTAATGATTAATTATACAAGGATCTTGTTATGATGCTCATGGATTTTAAAGTAATATGTATTCTTTTTTATAGGAAAGTGAAAAATAGAAATGTGTTCTCTATTGTGTGTCATGTAAAGTGAAATGGATACTTGGGGCACCTGCAGAACTGTTTGGTGAGTGTTAAAAAGGTAAAAGTCTTGTCAGACGGAAAGAGGATGCCATAAATTCTAGCACCTTTTGGATCATATCATGTTCCATTATAGTGTATACTACTAGGAAATACCTGTGCTAGCACCGCTGAATGGTATCTGCCTGTGATAATTAGCAAACTAATGTTCCTGCTGCAGCTATAATTATAGAAAACCAATAGTGGCTGCTTTCAGCTCATACTTAATACAAGCAGATTACTGCAGCATAACGTCCTAAAACCCACCACAACCATGGTCAGCATAATGTGGTGGCTTGCAGGGGCAGATTCTTCTTTTAAAGAATATTTATACATTATGGGAGCAATCAAAAAGACAAAAACAGAAAATGAGGAACAAATCGCTTCACAAGCAAAGACTAAGGGGCCGATTCACTAACTGGAGTGAAGGATTCGAAGTAAAAAAACTTTGAATTTCTAAGTATTTTTTGGGCTACTTCGACCATCGAATGGGCTACTTCGACCTTCGACTACGATTACGACTTCGAAATCGAAGGATTCGAAGTAAAAATCGTTCGACTATTCGACCATTCGATAGTCGAAGTACTGTCTCTTTAAAAAAAACTTCGACCCCCTAGTTCGCCATCTAAAAACTACCGAAGTCAATGTTAGCCTATGGGGAAGGTCCCCATAGGCTTGGCTAACTTTTTTTGATCGAAGGATATTCCTTCAATCGTTGGATTTAAATCCTTCGAATCGTTTGATTCGAAGGATTTAATCGTTCGATCAAAGGAATAATCCTTTGATCGTTCGATCGTACTATCTGCGCTAAATCCTTCGACTTCAATATTCGAAGTCGAAGGATTTTAGTTCCTAGTCGAATATCGAGGGTTAATTAACCCTCAATATTCGACCCTTAGTGAATCAGCCCCTAATACTACTATTTAGTGGCTTATTGGGTAGCACTTATACTTTGCAGTTCTTGGTTTGATTTTAGCGCTGCAAGCTGTTTGTATTTTCTCTCTGTGTCTGTGTGGGTTTCCTCAAACACACCAAAAATATATAGGCAGGTTAATTGGCTCCTTAAATAATTGACCATAGTGTGTATGTGTTTGTGAATAGGGACTTTAGATCGCAAACACCACTGCTGTAGGGAATGATGTATAATCTCTGCAATGCATTGCAAAGATGTGTCCACACTATATAAAGGATAATAAAGTATATCGATAGTAAAAAAAAAACATGCAAGTTGAGTGTGCTGCTCCATTAAAAAAATTTAAATACATTTGTATTTATATATAAATATATGATACAATTCCTTGTCTTTCTTTTTCTTTTAAAATTCTTTTTATTGAATTTTCATGAAAATACAATGAATTAAATATATGAACAATCATATTATGGAATAAAAGAACAATTCATATGAGTAAAATTCAAGAGATGTTTTCATGTATCTGAACCATGAAATAACCAGAAACAAATCAAAACAAAAACAAAAACAAAAAGACCCGTACTTTTTTTAAAAAGATAATTAAGACATGGGAAGTCAGTACAAATAGTTTTAACACACTATTACCAAATTCATTCATTAGCGATCATCTTGTCCCATCAGTTTAAGGATAAAATCTTTTTTAGAAACATCTAAAGATGAAAAATACAGGGACCATCTGTTTTTAACTTTATTTCTTTGAATAGAATCATCCATCCTAAATCTAACAGCTTCTTGCATACATAGCTTATGTAAATATGAAATTACATCTTTCAAAGAAGGGGGTTTATCTTTAATCCAAAACAGAAAAATAGACTTTCGAGTAGCAGCCATAACCAGCCAACAGAAAGACAGTATTTCATCTGTAATCTTCCCAGAAGAATCACTCTGTGATAACTGAAACGAATCTTTAAGATCTAACAGTGCATATTGGGGTTTCAACAATATATCTAACGTGACCACTCCTTTTATATAACGTGAAATTTTCTCCCATAAAGTTGTGATAAGTGGACATACCCACATATAATGATAAAAGTCAACATTTTGCTCTTTGCATTTCGGACAATAAGAAACCTTCTGAGAATTTTTATTTTCTTGAAACAATTGTCCATAACCCAGATAAATGAATCTAAATTGCTGATCTCTCCAGCTCTCAGAAAGTACATTCTTTCTAAAATTTTGAAACGATCTCAAAAGGTCTTTGGAAGAAATGTTTATCCCTAAAAACACGGACCATTTTTTACTGGAATTATCAAGTGGATCAAAATCATTAGAAATTGGGTTTAGAAGATGTGATGAGATCCATGAAATATTATTTAGTTTGAGATCTTCAGTTAATAGCACTACGGAATCATAAAACTGATGATGATTTAGTTGTGACTTTGTTTTGTGATCAATTAGTTGAAAACCTTGTCTAATTTGCAAATAACTTAACCTCTCTTTCTCAGAAAGACCATATTGTTCTTTAATTTTGTTCCAAGAAAGAGGATCTCCTGAAACTGGATCAATAATATGACTAATTTGAAAAATACCAAATCTTCTCCACCTATGAGAGACAATATTTCTTCCCTTTTTAGGAAAACCTCCCAAAAAAAAAGGAGATAAGAAAGGTGAAACATTAAAATTTAAATTATTCTGTTTACACAAAATTTTCCAAGTGCTGAATGTATCTCTATATATTGGGTTTCTTTTAATATCAATATTTTGCTCTGACCAACCTCTATGTAGAGAAGAAATAATATGCTCTTTTGAGTCTAAAAATTGTTCCAAATCTAGATTTGTGAATTTCTCTCTACCAGACAACCATTCAACAATATATCTAGTATTTGCAGCAACATTAAACTTTCTAAAATCTGGAACATTAAGTCCCCCTAAGCCAGTGATCCCCAACCAGTAGCTCGTGAGCAACATGTTGCTCTCCAACCCCTTGGATGTTGCTCCCAGTGGCCTCAAAGCAGCTGCTTATTTTTGAATTCCTGGGTTGGAAGCAAGTTTTGGTTGTATAAAAACCAGGTGTACTGCCAAATAGAGCCTCAATGTAGGTTGACAATCCACATAGGGGCTACCAAATGGCCAATCACAGCCCTTGTTTGGCACCCCAAGAACATTTTTCATGCTAGTGTTGCTCCCCAACTCCTTTTACTTCTGAATGTTGCTCATGGGTTCAAAAGGTTGGGGATCCCTGCCCTAAGCATTTAGGTTTCCTAAGTTTAGATAAAGAAATTTTTGCTTTTTTGTTATGCCAGATAAAATTACTTAAAATTCGATCCATCTTCTGCACATCTGAGTGCTTTAACAATAGTGGGAGATTTAATATAGGAAATGCAATTTTTGGAAAGATCAACATCTTAAATAATGCTATTCTTCCCATTAAATTTAATGGGCTATCCATCCATTTTTTACAAAGAGTATTCATTATTTGAATTAATGGGTTATAATTTAATGAATATAACTTAGAGAGATCAGAAGAGACCAGCAATCCTAAATATTTCAATGTACCAGAAGGAGATTTAATGTGAAGGTCAACAAGTAATTGTCTTGGAATGACATTACCAATGTTTAAAATATTTGTTTTGCTAGAGTTTATAAAGTACCCCGAAAAAGTTATAGAAATATTGAACAAAAGTGGGGACAAAGGGCAACCCTGGCGAGTTCCTCTATACAAACCAAATGTTTCAGAAAGTTCACCAACTACAGCAATTCTCGCTTTAGGATTTGAATATATGGAATGAAGCAGTCCAATAAATTGACCTCTAAAGCCAAATCTGTCACAGCATTCAGAAAGATATTTCCAGGAAACATTATCAAAGGCCTTTTCGGCATCAAGGCTCAAAATTGAACATGGAACCCTAGATTTCTTGGCTTTATAAATGACATTTAATAAAGTACGTATATTTTTAACCCCAGTCCTATTTTTCACAAAACCATTTTGTTGAGAAGAAATAATAGTAGGCAGTAATAAAGAAAATCTATCAGCTATTATTTTCGTTAATATCTTAAAGTCAATATTTATTAAGGAAATAGGTCTGAAAGAAGCAGGTTGAGAAAGGTCTTTACCTTCTTTTGGAATTAACTTAATATGGGAGACCAAACTAGAATCTAAAATTTTCCCATGACAATAAATTTCGTTATATAAATCAGTTAAAAAGGGGGCAAATTCCATTTTCATATTTTTATAAAAGGGAGAAGTGAATCCATCAGGCCCTCCTGCTTTAAAATCTTTAAGTGAATTAATGGTTAATAATACTTCTTGAGTAGTAATTGGTTGATTAAGCGAAGCTAACTGTTCTTCAGAGAGTTTTGGAAAATCGACCTTCGAAAGAAAAGTTAAGCTTTCAATGTCATTTGTTTGTGAAGGGGAATAAATAGATTCAAAATAACATTTAAAGATATTAACCACATCTTTCGGAAGATTAGTTAAATGACCTAAATGGTTTCTAATCAACATTGGTTTATGAGAACTCTTACTATTTTTAAACATATTAGCTAAGAATCTGTTAGACTTATTATGCAAATTACTAAATTTAGCTTTGTAATAAGCCAATGAAGATTGATCTCTCAGGTTAGTCCAATATTTAAGTTTATCCAAAGATTCTTTATACTCCTCACTATGTTGTCTAGATGGATGCATAATAAAATTTAAATAAGCCTTTTTCTGAGCTTTAGAATGGAATATGAATTCTTTATTAATTTTTCTCATAAAATGAATTTTATAAGAAGTGATCTCACCCCGGATTACAGCTTTCCATGTATCCCATAATAATGGTAAATTAGCTTTCTCATCCTGATATTGCATATTTTCTCGAAGGAATAAATTCCATCTCTCTTTCAACTTTACATTAAACTCTTGCTTGTCTTTAAGAAAGATAGGATATGACCAGGGAATGTAAGATTTCGGTAAAGGGCCTAATTCAATCTCAATTAAGACCGGGGCGTGATCTGACAAATTAATATTCCCAATCTGAGCTGATCTAGTTTTATTAAGTACATCAATTGAGGAAAACAAATAGTCAATTCGAGTCCCTATTCCATGAGGATGAGAGAAAAAAGTAAAATCTCTTTCTGTTGGGTTTAACATTCGCCAAAGATCTACTAACTTCGTCTGATTTTCGAAATTGGACAATAATTTGGACTTTCTAAAAGGCTGTTTTTGGGTTGGACCACTTTTATCTAGAGGCCATAAATAAGATTCATTGAAATCTCCACCAATTATAAACCTATTCTGCGGATAGGATCCTATTTTTTGCGCAATCTGAGAATAAAATTCTTCCTTACTTGAATTAGGAGCATACAATGAGCCCATATACCAATTCTTATTTTGCAACAGTATTTCAGCTATTACAAATCTACCGTCAGTGTCACTTTCTGAATTCAATATTTGTAAATTTAAGGATTTATGAAACAAAATTGCTACACCTCCTTTTTTTTTAATTGCAGGAGAGTATACTATTTGGCCCACCCATCCTTTTTTTAATTTTTGAGATTCTTCCTCTGAAAGATGAGTCTCCTGAAGCATGACCACATCAGATTTAATTTTTTTTAGCTCAGCTAGAATTCTCTTTCTTTTAATGAACGAATTGAGCCCATTTACATTCCATGTGACTATGTTAAGCATTGCAACATATCCTAAGAAGTAAAATAAAGGTTCCAAAATACTTAAAATAAAATAGTAAAAGTGTCAGGTCTAAAAAAATAATTAAAAAATCAGTACAGGTCAATGTTCTCAAAAAAACATGGCAAAAAAGTAGAGAAAAAACATAAAATATCCTGATAAAAAATTTAACAAACCACCTATAACTTACGAATAAATGGCTTATAAACAGATACCTTATAGTAATAAGAGTAATAATTTGAATATGAACATTTCTTAAGACAGAAAATTTTTCAAAACTCAGTGCCTTTACATCAGTTACTAACAACCAACCTAAAATAATAAAATAAAGCACCAAAAGTAAAAGCATTAGGTTAAGTGACTTCACTTTTTTCCTAAAGAGAGAGAAAGTGTAAACTCTCTTATCAAGAAAAGTGACAGGGTAAAGTCTGCATCACTTTTCACTTATAAAGAATAGTACCTTCAAATAATTAAATCAAGCCAGCTTAAGTCATTGCAGATTCAGAAATCAATTGTTCCTGCGAAATAGGAGATCTGGATCTAGATCTCAAGTTAGTAGTTGAAGTCTTGTCTTGAAGTTTCTGAGACTGGCGTGAATAAGTTTTCAATTCTTGTCTTCTTTCTTTAGCCGAAAGACTAAAGCTTGAATCCTTCGGCTTATCCTTAAAAGTAGGTAAATGTTGTTTCTCGAGTTGAAATATGAAGTTTGAAGCATCTTTAGGATTTTCAAAAGTGTGAGTTTCTGAAGCCAAAAAGATCTTTAATACGGCTGGATATGTAAGTGCAAATTTAATGTTCATCTTAAATAAAGACTGGCAGATTGTGCTGAACTCTTTCCGCTTTTGAGATAACAAAACTGAGTAGTCTTGAAAAATAAGCACTCGAAAACCATCAAACTCCAAAGTATGATTTTTTTTATAGGCTTGAAGCAATAGGGCTTTTTCAGAATAGTCCAAAAACTTCGCAATAACTGCTCTTGGTCTAAGAGGCACCTGTTCTCTCAATGGGCCAATACGATGAACTCTTTCCAATTTTATATTCGGTAAAGATTGGTCAATCCCTAGTTTTTTTGGGATTGTTACAGTAATAAATGAAATTATGTCATTTATCTTGTAAGATTCCGGGAATCCTATAAATCTTAAATTATTTCTTCTTGTTCTGTTTTCAAGGTCATCTATCTTCAATTGCATATCCCTTGTTTTCTTCTCAAGGTCATCCAATCTTGTCGAAGTAGAAATCGTATCATCATGAATATCCGAGACCAAATGTTGTAGTTCCTGTATCTGACGAGTTTGGGAGGTAAGACCCTCAGATAAATTGTGAACGGTCCCCTGTAAAAGTTCAAGTGCTTTGCCAATAGCAGATTGAATAGCATTTTCAATCGTCGGATTAAGTAGTTTTGCAACCTCAGCTGCTAGAGTAGCATGTTCAGTAGATTTTTGTTGTACATTTCTATTAGTGCCATTGTCATTTTCCGAATTTTTTGGAAATTTCGGTTTATTTCGCTCATATGTTTTCCCATTACTTTTTGTAGAGAAAAGAGAGGCAGCAGGAGAAGTATCCATTTTTTTTTTTTTTTTTTATTTATATATTTTTTTTTTTTTAATTTTTAATTTTTTTTTTTTTTTTTATATACTCTCCTATTCAATGTTTCCTCATTGAAATATTCGGTAAGTTTCTTATAGAACAAAGTATAGAAACCTCAGAGCGAGATATTTATATGTATGGCAGAGAAACCTCTCAGGCTAGGTAGAAGTATCAGCAAACTTATAGGGCAAAGGTCAAAAAGTCTCTCAGAATAAATTTACAGCTCGCTTATAACTTAAGTTTTGTAGTGTCTACAATGCAAACACTATAAGTTATGCTCAGACTTGCAGGGTTAATTGAGCACAGAAATCGTGAGGTAAATGCATCTTATAAATCCTTATCATCCATCTTGTGTCACCAACAACTGCGTCATAAAGTTGTCTGGTAAACAAATATTCTCTCCAAATGAATTCTCAAGCAACCTGCAGTCTGGGTTTTGTAACTTTAGCAGTACATGAACTATAAGTCCCGCTTAGAATTGTGAGGTTTATAGAGCACAGACATCGTGAGGTAAATGCATCTTATACATCCTTGTCAGCCATCTTGTGCCACCAACACTCCGTCGCAAAGTATTTAACAATGACTGAACCGAACTGAAATGCCTCTCCAAGTTCCGAGAAAAGTCCAAATCCACATGTGAATAAAATATTACTTGAGGTTAGACTCTTATACAGTGTAAATCTCCAACTATTTCCTTGTTAGAAAAGTATTCGAGCGTTAATCCAATAGCCGTGTCTCCACAACAGATGTTATCAGTTTCACAAAATGTCACTTACTTTGCAGTATTACTTCTTTAGTTATATGGTATAACACAAGTTTCCAAGCTTTTCCTAACCAAGCAAAACACGAAGCTTGGCAAACAAATTTATCCTGAGGTAAATGCTCACTCAAAAGAACTGTCCGCCATTTTGTCTTCAATAGGGCTATACAATTCTTATTAAAGCGATGAGTATAAACTTATATTTACGTAAATTTTTGTCAAAATCCAGTGCTCTTTAATCTTGCAGGTTTTCAGGCCTCCATCTCCGAAACTGTGCTGCAAGCGCCATCCGAATCACTGACTGGTCGCAAGTCGCAACTGCAACTCTCCTCAGCCGCACCAGACCACAGCAAAAATCCTTCGGAAGACTCACCACAGATGACAAGGACAGTCCAACCTTTTCTGGTAAGTATTTGAAGTCCAATGCCGATTTTTAATAGCTGTTAAAAGTGATAAAGCGCAGAGCTTCACTCCTGCCCTCCCGCTCTCTCAGGCGCCATCACCGGAAGTCCACAATTCCTTGTCGAGCTTCAGATGAGGGTTGTAAGCTTCTTCTGGATCAACTAGCAGTTAGACAGGTTTCATATAGTCAAAATGTTGATTGATGTGTGTCTTTTTTCAACCAAACTATGTTACTTTGCTTTGAATCTGAAAGACTGTTTGGCGGAGCCCCATTATATATATCCATTAGCCCTATCCAAATAATAATCTCCACCTGTTGCTGTTAAAGTGAAAGGGAATTTGAGATTCAAGAGGAGCTGAATTAGCCAACACAGCCACTCTTCCTACATACAACTGCTGCTCGGTGCCACACATATACAAAAGGAACTTCGCAGGGACATCGCCAATTTACTAAGAGATGTAGAAGACAATTCGCTAGCAAATGAGCTCATCGCTAACGAAGTTTCTCAACCCTTTCACCAGGCAAATGATTGTTAATCCGCAAATTCATTTAAGTGCAAATTTTCCACTATGTTCATCACTAATAAAGATATATGACCTATATGTACCCACCCTATTTTCAAATTTGCGTACGTATTCGATATTTGTATAATATTCGTTGCGTGTATAGTGGAAAAAGAGCCTAACGATATCGGCAGAAGACTTGGATACCTGTCGGCTCGTCAATAGGGCGCGACAGAAAATTTTTATCGGGTACCGTTGAATCGTCAGATACAGGTAAAATTCTATTGTTTCTTCCCGTATATCTACCTGTATATCTGACGATTCAGCTCTACACGTGTGTATTGAAACAAATGATATTTCTTGGAAAGATCTTTTCCAAGAAAGATCAAAATTGTTACATCTATGGCCACCTTTAGGGACAAATTCACTTACCTCCGAAAATTCGCCAGTGACGGCTTCGCTCACAGCGCAACACTTTGCCAGGCGTAGATTCGCCAGGTCAACGCTAATTCACTATAATCCAAAGTTGCGTCAAGGGCGCCGAACACTGGCAAAGTTGCACTAGCGTTACTGTGCCAAGCGAAGCGAAGTTGCACTAGCGTTGGCTAATTTGCATATGGCTGGAAGTTAAAGTTGAATTGACGTATATGTTGCAGCAAATACATTACATTACACAAGCCCAGGGAACCTTAATAAAATAAAATAGAGTTGTTATATTGCCCTACACATGAGTCCACTGTATAGTTTATGTGCCATATGTTAGGAAATGTAGGGGAGAAGCCGGTTACCCCCAAAAAAATGTACGCTCTTTTGCAGCCTATCACCTTGAAGAAAGAAAAGTCGCCAGCAGTTTTTTGGAACTTTTTTCAACTATTTTTTGAGGAACTCCTATCTACTCTATTGCACTTCGCTTGGTCTGAGGTGGCGAAGGCTAGTCTGGTGCAAGAGGTAACGTTCAGTAAAATCCGCATCTTAGTGAATTTGCGTAGTTACATCCATTCGCCAGAGCACAACTTTGCCAGGCGTTAGGGAGCGAAGTACCACTAGAGTCTATCTTCTTCGCTAGCAAAGTTATGCCAGCGCCCGCTAGTAAAGCGACAAAGTACTGAAATTACATCACAGTGGCGAATCTTCACCCGAGTTAGTCACTTCACCCCTTGGTAAATTTGTCCACAAGTGTGTTAACAAAGCTTTGCTAGGAAGAAAGTAACGCTAGCAAAAGTTTGTCTACAAATACTTGCACTGACATATTTTCGCTGGCAACACTTCACCAGCATTCATTTGCCGAGACTAGGGTTGCCACCCGGCCGGTATTTTACCGGCCTAGCCGGTGAAACACCTGCCAAGGCCGGGGCCGGTATTACAAATTCACCGGCAATGTAGCTGCCGGTAAATTTGTAATACCCTTAAAAAGACCCCTCGACCTGCCCCCAATCCCCTGTAAACTTACCTTGTCCTTCGGTTTTTGTCCTGGCCGTGCCATGGCCCCGCCCCTTTATGTCACAATCCCGCCCCCTTTGACAGCACACCACGCCCCTTTTTGTACCCGCCCCCCACCAGCCGTAAAATTTTTTTGCAAAAGGTGTCAACCCTAGCCGAGACATAACTTTGCATTTTGATGTATGTGTATGGGCTGCAAATTAATGTCTGATGAAGTTGCGTGAAGTGTGGCCGAGCCTTCCGAGGTGAAACATCACCCTTTAGTAAATTCCACCATTGACTTGGCAACACAAAATTTCTACAATGGATAAATCAGTGAAATAAGATTCTCATGGTTTGAAATGAGAATTCTCATGAGAATAACAATGATTTTTGTTTCCATTCTGAGCAGCGGCCTTTTTGTACTTTGATCTTTCTACTTTTGTTATTTTGTGGTCATCTGACAGTTTTGCTTTTGCACTGCACCCTCAGGGGATGTGTTACAAGACCCAGCGTTCTGTCTACTTTTTTTTTTGTTAAAAGGCTGAAATGATGTAGATGGTTTTGTCTGAACTAGTAAATCCCTCATTATATATCGTCTCTGTAGTTTGTAGGTGTCATAAGACATTTTTTTATTGTGAGGTCAACAGATGCTCATTGTGGTCAAAAGACATACGGCAACATGAATGAAAACTAACACACAGCATTCCTGAAAGGTTAGTATCTGCCATATATTTCAATAGTTCTACCTGTTGTTTAACCTTGGGTCTCCAGATGTTTCTATGTTACAACTTAGATCACAACCAGACTGCTTTAACCCTTGATTATATATTAAGAAATGCATTTGTCATCCAGCAACACCTGGGGGCCCAAGTATAAGATCCAGGGTCTTACAGAAATGTGGAAAAAAAATCTACAATTTACCCTTGTTCAGTTAAAAGATAATTGTGACCATAATAGTATCTACAGGCATAACACACACTGCAGCATTTAAAAAAAGTAAAAAACAGAAATAAGGAACCAATTTCTTCACAAGCAAAGACTAATCCCATTTGTTTTAGTACTTGTGTCTCTTTTTGGTTTACTAATACAGATATGGGACCTGTTATCCAGAATGCTTGGGACCTGGGGTTTTCCGGATAAGAGTAATTTGGATCTTAATACCCTAAGTTTGCTAAAAGAAAATTATGTAAACATTAAGGGGGTTGTTTATTAAAATCCAAAATGTTCTGACTATTTTCTGAAAACCACTCCAACCAAATTCACACTAACCTTTTCCCCTAATAACCAATACATTTTTATGAAAATTTCTTGTACAGGAAAAGACAATAAAATTGTACAAATTTTTCAGATTTGTCTCTAGTGATGGGCGAAATTTGCAAAACAGCTAAATATTTGCGAAACGGAGCCGGCATCTCAGTTTCGCGAATTTATTCGCCGCGGATTCCCACCTGACGAATAAATTTGCCCATCACTATTTGTCTCCTAAAACTGTGACTTTTTCAGATTTAACGTCCGAAACCACAAAATCATCGGATTATTGAACGAATCCCAGAGCAGATCAGGATATCTTCAAAATGTCAACGGGACATCTGCCATTTACATCTACATGAACTCGGCAGGTCTGAGTTGGAGTACTTTTTTATTTGGACTTTTAACACCATCAGGGTTTAGTAAATCTTTGAAAAAATTTGATTTTTTTTTTTTACAAAAACATTTAGTTTTTTCCCTTGAAAAGTCAGACCAGAAAAAGCTGACTTTAATAAATACCCCCACCCCCCTAGTGAAGCAAACAGGCTGGTTTTGCTTCCAATAAGGATTAATAATACCTTTGTTAGGATTAAGTACAAGCTACTGTTTTATTATTAAAGAGAAAAAGGAAATCATTTTGAAAAATGTGGATTATTTGGATAAAATGGAGTTTATGGGAGACGGCATTCTGTAATTTGGAGCTTTCTGGATAACAGGATTCCAGATAACGAATCCACTACCTGTATTTAAAATACCTGTCCATTTATTTTCTAAGTGTTCATGGATTGGTTCTCTTTTTCATTTTTTTTTACTCTTCATATATCATCTTTTGAAGGAAACACTTTGAAGTGCAGTAAATAAAAGTGTGTGTTGTTTTATTTTTAGAAACTTCAGTATCATCATGTTAGATGTCTGTATGTAGCAGTGTTAAAAAGTAGGGTAAAATAATGATCATATCAGCAGCAAAAACTGTCAATTTCATGGAGTCCTCCGCTGCCCAAGGAGGTAGAGAAATATTGCAAGAAGAACTTGTCTTCAAATTGTGCATCTTCTATGAGTAGATTCCCCAGGTCATGTACTGTATGTCCCGTATTAGGAATTAGATAAGGCAGATGCCAGGAGTGCTTCATTGTGGAGCACTTCACTTTGTATCCAAGATGGATCCACCTGGAACGGTGCGAAAATTCAACAACAAGACGCAGCTTCAATGCCCGAAATTAGATTGTACTTCTTGGTGTTCCTGGGTGCTTGATAATTATTCATTTAGTGATTCTTGGACTTTTGACCTTCTGCCTTGTACCTGACCATGACCTATTGCTGCCTGACCTTGAACCTTCTGCCTGAATCTTCACCACTATCCAGGAGAAAAGAAAGAGTGAGGTTAGGAGTTAGAGGAGGTGACCTTTTGAGCCTTTTGAGGTATTCTGGATCTTTTATTTACAAACACGGTTACCGCTAGGTTTAAATTATGAGTTTGATGTTACATGCTACATTTAAACACTAAGAGGTGCAGTTTTCATAGGGTTATCGTTATCTATGATATGATTATCTGAATATTTATACTCATATATTTATACTTATATTTATGGTACTTACATATGGGATCATTGATTCTTTTGGAATGAAAGTGATTTTATAAAGATTACTATTGAGGTTTTAACGATTTTGACTATTCTTTGACTGAACTATATTGATTGAGTCTTAGGGGCACATTTACTTAGCTCAAATGAAGGATTTGAATGACAAAAACTTTGAATTTCAAAGTTTTTTTTTGGCTACTTCGACTATTGAATTGGCTATTTCGACCTTCGACTACGACTTCGAATCGAACTATTCGAACTAAAAATCGTTCGACTATTTGACCATTCGATAGTCGAAGTACTGTCTCTTTAAAAAAAACTTGGACCCCCTACTTCGCCACCTAAAACCTACCGAGCATCAATGTTAGCCTATGGGGAAGGTCCCCATAGGCTTTCCAAGGTTTTTTTGATCGAAGGAATTTCGTTTGATCGATGGATTAAAATCCTTCGAAAAATTCGATTTGAAGGATTTTATTGTTTCATCGAACGATTTTTCCTTCGATAGTTCGATCAAAGGAAATGCGGTAAATCCTTCGACTTTGATATCGACGGTGGAATATCGAGGGTCAATTAAAGGACAAGGAAAGGCAAAAAATTAAAATCCCATTTTTACTTTCTTCAATGAAAAAGAAACCTATCTCCAATATACTTTAATTAAAAAATGTGTACCGTTTTTATAAGAAACCTGACTGTAGGGGTGAAATTCTCCCTTCATTTACTGCTGTGGATAGGAATTGTCAGACGGTGCCTAACTGCTGAGCAGGGAAACAATCATACTTATGAACAGCAGGGGGAGCCCCCGCCTTACTTACCAGCCATGCAGAATTCAAGCAGCTCTGTTTATGATGATCCCTAAGCAGCCCAGACCACACTGAGCATGTGCAGGGTCAGGGTCAGGCAAAGATGTTTAACAAAGTTACAAGATGACAGCCCCCTGTAGCCAACTTTGAAAGCATAAATCATTTGTTTGATTAGGCTTTGTGGTGCAGTAAGTTCATGTTTATGTTTAGTATACAAAATACAGCATTTCTAGCCTTATTCTATTTTAGACTTTCCTTGTCCTTTAACCCTTGATATTCGACTCATAGTAAATGTGCCCCCAAATGTGGAACATTATGAGTGGTTAATCTTTACATGATACTATAAGAACAACTTTATAGAAGCCATTATGTTTTATACAGCTTATAGGGAGTAGTAATAGTACCCCGGTAAAGTATGATCTAAAAGAAGAGGGATATTTGAATTGATTGATTTTAAGCAAAATTAGGTGGGACTACCCTGGTTTTAAATTTTGCGATTAAAGGACCAGTAACATCAAAAAAAATTTTTTAAAAATTCGTTAGTATACAACGAAAAAAACACACCAAGACGAATTAAACTTTAAATAGCAAAGCCTTTATTAAGAAATAACTTACTGAAATTCCACTTCCGCTCCTCTTCAGAAACGGCGACACGGCGACCATCCATTCTACGGCATTTGATTTCTCCTCCCTTGCTGTTTCTCCTCCATGACAGCTGTTCTCTGACCCGATCTCCTTCTCCTTGAAATTAAATGAGCGATGGCTTCATTATTTGTGACCTCTTCCCCTGACCCGTGTTTGTCCATTTGTGTGTCACGACCCCGTTTTGTTTCACTGATCGCTCTGCCATTCATCTCGCCCATCGGATCCCATTCATGGACAGCTGCTGCCCGTTTAACAATCGTACGAATTGTTTATTGATCATTAAAAAAAGGTTATTGTAAGCGGGGACTGTTTAACCCGACCCCCTGCACATAAACCACTCGCTGGGGTCGGCTGGGCTCATTTATTCCTTACAGATCCGCAACCCGAATGAATGGCAGAGCGATCAGTGAAACAAAACGGGGTCGTGACACACAAATGGACAAACACGGGTCAGGGGAAGAGGTCACAAATAATGAAGCCGTCGCTCATTTAATTTCAAAGCGGCCGTGGGCGTGAACGGAGGTGTCGGTAAGCGGAGATAGGAGCTGTGGTCGGACTCCTAAAGTTGCATTGGCCCTTTTGCCCGGCCGGAGTTGGCAGCGCAGGAAGTATAGGCAGGGGTTCTGCCTCGGCTTCCCCACAAGCTGCACGTCCATGGAGATCCTAGGAAGGCGACCCCCATACCGCTGCTGCTGGGCTCTAGATACACAGCGTTTCCATGGCGCAGGACTCAGCGGATGTATAAGTACCGGTTCAGCTCGGCTCCCCCGCAGGCTGCACGCTCGTGTCTGCACTCCTCTACCCTACTGCACCTTTTGTAGAGACATTGGGGAGGCTACCCACATCGCCTTCCTACTGCTGCTGTTGGACACCTGGGAGGACGGAGGATGAAGAAGAGAAGGAGATCGGGTCAGAGAACAGCTGTCATGGAGGAGAAACAGCAAGGGAGGAGAAATCAAACGCCGTAGAATGGATGGTCGCCGTGTCGCCGTTTCTGAAGAGGAGCGGAAGTGGAATTTCAGTAAGTTATTTCTTAATAAAGGCTTTGCTATTTAAAGTTTAATTCGTCTTGGTGTGTTTTTTTCGTTGTATACTAACGAATTTTTTAAAAAAAAATTTTGATGTTACTGGTCCTTTAATGAGCTACTGGCACAAACACCTATGTTTAAGTACCGGAGGGTATGAAACGCGTAAGGAGGGTCATATGGGGTCAGTATGTACTAATTTTAATCTGATATGATGTAAAATGGAATAAAAAGAATGATTGGTTTTGGGACATATATTTGTACTTTGTACCTAGTGCTTCCTCCTTGGTCCAAACTTCTCCACTAATTGGACCTATAGGCCCTGACAGCAGGACATCTGATATGGCTATATAAATCAAGTGAGGAGATAGTTTCACTCTCTTAATTACTTCTTAGGGCAGAGACACACGCTTAGATTCGGGAGATTAGTTGCCGGGCACAAATCTCCGCTTCTTCGGGACGACTAATCTTCCCGAACTGCCTTCCCACTGGCGATTTACATTCTAGCCGGCGACTTTGGAAAATGAAGTGCTCCGAGTGCCATCCCGTGTATTTCACAACATTGGTTTATACTATAACCAAGAGCCGAGAAGTATTCCTTTTATATTTACAAGAGACCACTATCTGGCACGGAGCTGCAGCGGGGATATAAATACTTACTGTACATTTCATAAGGAGGCCATGCCTGCCAATGAAAGTGTTTCAACAGGAAAAAAAACTAATATAGCTAGGGTTTATTAATAGGGGGTATATCAAATAGGCTTGTTTTAAATATAAAACTCTCCCCTGTCCGTCAGTCTAGTTTCCACAGGTTATTATCAAGGATCAGCCACTAAAAATTCCTGTCCTTGGCTCACCCCATTGGGCCCAGCTGGTGCCTGAAAAAGGATTACAAGCCTTCAGATCTTAGCGACATCATGGCACTGGCTACAAGATGTTTGTATTAAAAAGTTAAGGGTGTTACATTCCTTTTAGTGCTCAGAAGCAATAAGGGGAAACTGCTATATTTTTAAAAATCATCAAACTGCCCCACATCTGATATCAAAAATGGCAAAGCATGACAGGATCACTGATGCTGATAATAGAAAATGATGGAATAAAGCCAGTTGGTATTTACCAGGTCAAGATGCACATGCCCCAGACCTTCAGCAGAGGGAGCAAACACCAAGAAATATCAAAGGAGGCTGGCACAAGCCTGGTCCCACAAAACAGTAGAGTCTAAGTCAGATGGTAAATGGTTAAAGATAATCAGAAAATGGATAGAACACCCAATTAAAGAAAAATAAATTTATTACAAAAAAAGAGAAAATATAACAAAAATATCACAAAATAATACTTAGTGAGACCAATGCGTTTCGACCTTAAGGGTCTTCTTTAGGGGCACAAATGATAAAGAAATCAAAAAAGGTTGAAACGCGCTGGGCTCACTAAGTATTATTTTGTGAATTTTTTGTAATATTTTGTCTTTTTAAGTAATAAATTCATTTTTATTTAATTGGGTGTGCTATCCATTTTCAGATTATCTTTAGTTATTTTTGGAGACCCTTATGGGGAGCCTCCTATGGATCAGCACCCTGTATTTTATTTAGAGGGTGTGCGCCTCCTTTCTCTATTTTATAGGTAAATGGTTAAAAACTTACATTTTATTTTCCAAATTTTCCAAAATTAAGAACCAAGGCCTGTCTACCAAGGACACTTAGTCATAGGCTCAAGTGACTAATTGTCCTTGGTAGACACAAAACGAGACAGGCCTTGGTTCTTAGTTTTTGAAAATCTGGTAAATAAAATGTAAGTTTTTTTGTTATAAATGTATTTTTCTTTAATTGGGTATGCTATCCATTTTCTGATTATCTTAAACCTTTTATGATCTGACTTCGGCTCTACTTCTTTGTGGGACCAGGCTTGTGCCAACCTCCTTTGATGTTTCTTGGTAATTACATAACACTACAAACTTCTTATAATTAATGATTAATCTGTGACCTTACATAATCATTTTATGGAGCAAACTGTACTTTAAACAGACACCAGTAACACAGTGCTGTGCAATATATATTGCTAATATGTGCAGTAATACCAAAGCTATCGAGGACAAAATAACAAACTGTGCCTGAATAGGGAGCAGGGCAAGACAAAGTGGTAGGGATAAAATACAGAATAACCAGAGGAAAAGATAGATAATCCTGAGGAATACAGATTGTTTTTCTAAAAATACCTCTCCCAAAATTCCATTTTTACATTGCAGCCTCAAATCTATTTTGATGGAAAGTCACACCACAAAAGCATACCTCCCAACGTTTGAAAAATGCAAAGATGGACAAAAACATTAGCAGCGCAAAAACATTTTGACCATGTCTGTTTTATGGCCACACCCCCTAATGACTATATCCATTCTACCAAATGTGGCAGATTATGAAAGTTTGAACACATTTCTGGGAGTTTTAGGGCCATGTTTTACGTGTTATAAAGGTTTTTTATAACGAAGGTGACATTGCTCTTTAAGCTCTGAGTCTCATTTTCTCTCATTATTTTTAATATTAATAATAAGAACTCAAAACAGTACACAAATAGCTTGGCCATTTTTACATTGTATGGATAATGGCAGGTCCGTACTGAAAATTAAAACAGGCCCTGGCATTTCAGGTACACAGTGGCCCAAACAGCCCACATAGAGGCCCAAACAGCCCCCACGAGCCCATTAAATACTGACTTTATATGGGACCTTATAGCAGCCCCTCTGCCATTTGCCAGAACCCACAGATTGCCAGCCCGGGCCTGGATAATGGTCTGTGATCTCTAAACACTTCCAAAAAGACCTTCCCCTGTATCTGTGAGAAATGTTAACAAAAGGCGACACCTGCTGACGAATGTGTTTAATTGCGCTCAAAGCTTATGGTCATGCGCAGGTTATAGGGTGAAGCTCTTGGCCAGAGCATTTTCATTGTACAAAATAGTAGGTGATGTATTATTACTGTCATTTTGACAGTCTATTAAAACACTGATGTGACAATGACAGCTGTCTATGGGAAAGTTTGGTTTAGGAGAGAATATATTTCATATGTCTAATCATATCAAATTGCATAAAAACTGCATCAACATGGATATGACGGTCAAAAAAAAAAAGCTCATGTGATGCTCCTCCAGTTTTTGAAGAACGGCTGAAAGAAGTTTCAAACAACTGCCATGTTTTTATGTTTCAATCAGGCTGCTATAATCTACACTGACCGTATCATGGGATCGTATCATTTTTAAATGAAAATGACAGCATAGAATGGCAACTTCCAGGGGAGAATATAATGCATAGATATAAAAAGGGACTTTCATAGAGAGAGATCAATTCATAGAGATTCAATTTAATTGATTAAAAGTGTCACAGTGCACTTAAAGGGGTTGTTCACCTTTAAATCAACTTTTAGTATGATGCAGAGAGTTAAATTCTGAGACAATTTGCAATTGGTTTTCCTTTTTTATTATTTATGGTTTATGGATTTTAGCTTCTTATCCAGCTGCTCTCCAGTTTGCAATTTCAGCAATCCAAATTCCAAATTCCCCTAGCATGCTTTGATTTTAATAAGAGACTGGAATATGAATAGGATAGGGGCTGAATAGAAGGATCAGTAATACAAAGTAGCAATGACAATACTTTTGTAGCCTTACAGAGCATTTTTTTTTTTAGATGGGGTCAGTGACCCCCATTTGAAAGCAGTAAATTATTCAATTGCATTTAAGCAAGAGGAATTAAAGGTGCATCCACTGGCTCAATGGTAGGGTAGATAAGCACCAGTATAGAAGTAAAAACCACGTTTATTGTGTAATTTAAAAGCATGAAAAAATTCAAAAATGGATGAGCGGGGCACTGGATGGCTACCATTGAGCCAGTGGATGCGCCTTTAATTCCTCTTGCTTGCTTCAGCCCACATGACCAGAGTGGATCTTTTCAGCTGGGCGGAGGGTTAGTGCTCTCACGCGCAAACCTCGCGCTTGGAGTTGGTTTGCGCGTGTATGCTTTCCATTCACTTGCATTTAAGAAGCTTTACATAGCTTAATAGGTTGGCAAACAATGCAAATTCATACTAAATTTGCACATATGAGATTGTTTGATTTGTACACAAGTTATTTCATATATTCATTTCTTAAAATGATACTAAATGATATAAAATAAACATGTAAGTGAGTGTAGACTGCCATCATGTGATATTTTTCTATACTACAGCTTTGGGCTCAATCACAAATGCAAATGGAAAGTACAAAACAGCCTAAACTATTAAAAGAGGTACTTGTGCCTGTATATACGTTTTGCACATAGCGTCAATACTCCGACTAGCACTGTTGCCAAGGAGAGGGCCTGCTGTTATCTGATGCTCCATCATACCTCCCAACTGTCCCTTTTTGAGAGGGACAGTCCCTCTTTTGACAGCTCAACCTGCAGTCCCTCATTTGTTCTTATTTTCTCTGCACTGAACAGCCAGAAAAAGAAACAAAGTTTCTAACTTAATTGGATTTTAGCAGAGAGCACAGAACAGCTAACAGGTGCAGATAAGATACTTTGTAACAATTTTGAGACAAAAAAACAGTTTAGATAAGGAGAAATATTTTCAAACTTTCATAACCTGGCAAATTTCGTAAAATTAACATGGTAATTAGGAGATGTGGCCACAGAAAGGGGCGTGGTCAAAAAATCACTGCGCTACATGCGAAAAAAATTTTTGTCCCTCTTTTTACTTCCAAAATGTTGGGAGGTATGCTCCATAATTTTTAGTGCCCCTTATTTGAGCTCCGAAACTCTTGTAATATCATGGAGAGGTTCTCCAAAGTTCACATGTGTACTAGGCCTTGAAGACAAAATGGGATTTTGATGAGAGCCCAGGTGAGTTCCCCAGTTCAGCCTTCTTACATGAATTTATTGTAGTGGTGCACACGGTACCAAGTATGTAACAAACTGATATAAGGGAACAATATTAAAAACTGCTTTAAGGAGATAATACATCAAGGACTTCCTTTGCGTTTTGAGCCTACCCACATGAGTGACTTGGCACACACGGGCACGCTGATAATGAACCTATTCACACCCCTAAACACTCAAAAGTAGAAAACAGGGTCTGACTGGGCCGGCGGGACACAGGGAAAAAACCCGGAGGCAGGGCCGGGCCAAGGTGGTTTGGCACCCTAGGCAAGGGTTCCAATCAGCGACCCCCCACCCCATCTGTCCCTGTGCGAGCAGCCAACAATGAGCCCAGGCCCAGCCATATTTATTAATACTGTACTGCAGCAGGCCCCAAGCCCAGCTCACACCCCCATCTGTACCTGTGTGCCCAGCCCACGCCTGTACAGACTGTACCTGTGCCAGCAATAGCAAGCGTCAAACTGTAAGGAACGGATGGATTAGGAAAATAGTAAAAGGCAGCTGCCCAAACCCCATGGGGCTCCAGCCAGCAGGAATCAGGACAGACAGGTCTCGTCAGCACCAAGTTACTGCTCCCTCTGCCCAACCCCAACCGATCCTTTGTAATGAATGACCTCTTGTGCCACAGCCCACTGCGGAAGCGAAATCAGCGCACCAGCGCATCAAAATGGAAGGCACCAACTAGTAGTCATGCTACATTGTGGGGGGAAGTGCTAAAACAGGGGGTTGGGACATGCGATTTTTTTTAAAATTATAATGCTCTTATAAAGGCCAAGTGAACTGAACTGTAAAAATGAAGAAATAAACACAAAAAATTTTCCCCATGAAAAGTGCCCCCCCCCAGTGATTGCACCCTAGGCAGTTGCCTACCCTGCCTACCCCTTGGCCCAGCCCGGTTGGCTCTGGCCCCCGTGGGCCCAAACCTGCTCCCCCTGGGTGGCCCATAAAGAGCTGAACCTGCGCTGCAGAGCTCTCACACGCATGTGCCAAGCCCAGGAACTTGAGGTCGGGAGGGGGCTCCTGGGGACTGTCAGGAGGGCCCTTCGATTGCAGCCCTGTGGGGCTTCCAAGGCTCCAGCCAAACCCTGGTAGAAAATGTCACCAACTAATGGAGAATATGAGTGCTGCTTAAAGGGGAACTCCACACAAACATACATAACTTAAGCTTTTTGAAAAGTATACCTCATTTCAAGCAACTTTGAAATATACATCAGTTAACAAATCTGCATTCTTTTCATGATTTTTAATGGTTTGGAACAGCTCCCTAAACTTAGCCCCCTGCTCTCCTGCTGATCTGTCTGACTACTTTGCTGAGCTGGCTTACTACTGTTACTTTGTATCAACAGCCATCTGTCCTCAGCCTGCATCCTCCAAACCCCACAATTCCCCTACACATGTGATTACAATAAGGAACAGAACATCATAGTGCAATGCATTGTGGGTTATGTAGTTCCTGCATGTTGTCTGTAAGCTGTGGAGAAGTTGTTACAATTTGTAACATCAGTGTTTTAGTCCCTCCTTCCCTGCCAGGATTTCAAATGATGCAGAAAGAGAAGAACTGTTAAACAGTTGGATTTCAGCATAGAAAATGGCATTTATTCATACTTTTTGAAGAAACAGGTAACTGTGATGGGTTTCTGTGTTATGTGGGCCTCTTTATTAAATTTTGGTTTGGAAGCCGGAGTTCCCCTTTAAAACACATGGCAATTTACATGCATTTTTGTGCTTTGCACTTAGTAAAGGTTAGTAAATGTTGAGGTGCAATTGTAATATTTTCCTATCTCCAGCCTCAATATCTCATGCTAGGGATCATAGAAATTCTTATTTTACCTGGGACATACTGTATGTGTCTGGATTTGTAATTCTTCTTGCATTGCTTTTACAATAAAGATCAGTACACTTTTTAACTGGAATAAATATTAATTGGATTCCAGTTTCCTTATATTGTTTTTAGAATAAAGAACAATATATTTATCCCTAGAATATTTCTTTCTAAATAAAACAATTACTTTTTCACATGATTCTATAGACTTTAGGGGCCATTAAGGACCCAGTTGTGCTCCTGCACGTTAAACCCCATTCGGTAAAGACACTTGCATCAAAACGCATTCTTTGCACGTCTGTATCATTGAGCTTGGCACCGTTCAGTGCTTTCTGACTTCCATTTGGTTGAGCAATGCTGAATCGATAGTGAATGAGCAAATCTGTCATCATAAAAACTTGTTGAACTTCAAAAAATTTGCGAAACACATTGAAGACAATTGGCATGAAAAATTTTTTTAAGTGCAACACTTTTTACTCATGTGACAATTTTTTCTCACTCCAAATTCATTAAAGTCAATAGGCGTTTTTTCTTATGGTGACTTATTTTGTCTCTGCGACAATTTTGTCTCTTCGACTTTTTTGCCCAAATGAATTAAAGTCAAATGGGCATAAACATTATTTTTTACACCCGCCAATTTTTACACGTGCAACGTTTTTGTCGCAGCATGTTTTTGCCGCAGTCGCTAAAAAATGTGCAGGTGGCGAAGTATGGAAGTTCGCAGCAAATCCATGCCTGGTGGATAAATTCGTTTATCACTACTTATTGATGCCGGGGAAACCAAGAGCTACCTCCACCTGCTGACGAGGCAGTAACTTCAGGGTTCCCATTGCACTCAGAGTTAATAGGTACAGCTAACTTGCATGTAAAGAATCTATATTCTATAACTATACAGACGATGGACATTTTTACGCAATTGCCCTCAATAAAAAGTGGATTTACACACAACTGACTGCGGGGAAATTGCAGGGACCGCAACTGCATTTGCAGCTGTACATGCGCCTTATTGTTGAGTGCAGAATAAAGAGAGATGCATAGAGAAAATAACATCTTTGAATCATGCATAGTGATGGGCGAATTTGCACCGTTTCACTTCACCGAAAAATTTGCGAAATTTGCGCAAAATTCGCGAAACGGTGAAAAATTCGCGAAACTGCGCAGTTTTTGACGCCTGCACCCGTTTTTGACGCCGCCGTCCATTTTTTCAAAAAAAAAATTTTGACGCCGGCGAATTTTTGCCGCGAATTCGCGCCTGCCGAATAAATTCGCCCATCACATCATGCAATATAATTAATCTGCAATTCTCTTTTATAAAAAGCTTTTTAAACATTAATATAAATTCCATATAACATTTTTTGGACACCAGTTGGAATAATGAAAGTAATAAAATATCAATAATATAAATATGAGAGGGCCCCAAACTAAATAAAGGTAATCAAACAACATAAATCATGTTATAGTTTATACTATTATATGAGACTGTATATATAATGTAAGGAAATGCACAATAGCAATCGGCGCACGCATAGAAGAGAAATATGGCATTCATTTAATATTGAATTAAAAACTATAAAATTTCGCAACACAAATTAATGAGATATCCTTAAAATTCAATTTAGCCAAATTGGAGTTTATATAAGATTAAGCTGATTCTGTGCCAATTTTCAGAACAATGCTACACTAGGGGATTGGTTCATAGAGGCAGCTGCTCAGTTGACATATGGTAATTGCTCGAGATGCAATAAATAGATTTACCTCCAGCAAAGAAAGGCTGTGATAGCATCTTCTGTTTAGTTTAGGAGAATGTGTGGCATACAGCGCTGCAAAATATGCTGGCGCTATATAAATAAATGCTGCTGCTGTGGCTGTTCTGGGCTCTTTGCCTATAGCCATGAAATACAAATATCCTGTGCCTGGTAACACCAAAAACAATAGACACTTCATATAAAACCTTATGGGTAATGAAACACCTGGAGATTCGGGGAGATTTAGTTGCCCGGCGACTAAATCTCCCTGAATCTCACAGTGTGTCCTTACCCTAAAGCAGCATGTCTAACTACTAAAGTTTTATAGCTAACGACAATAAATGAATGATTGAAACAAAACATTTAGACTTGTTAGTAATAAAGTACAGGTATGAGATCTGTTATCCAGAACGCTCGGGACCTGGGGGGGGGGTTCAGATAATTCAGCTTTCTGTAATTAGGATCACCATACCTTAAGTGTACTAAAAAAGTCCAACCTTAAGTCTATATATAACCTGACTAAATGCTAGTTAATCCAGAGGAAGGCAAAAAATTCCTTCCTGACTCCAAGATGCCAATCGGATAAGTCCCTGTATCAACTTGGACTATGAGCTATCTCCCATAACCCTGTATTTCTTCACTTGCTAAAAAGCCATCCAACCCCTTCTTAAAGCTATCTAATGTATCAGCCTGTACCACTGATTCAGGGAGAGAATTCCACATCTTCACAGCTCTCACTGTAAAAAACCCCTTCCGAATATTTAGGCGGAAACTCTTTTCTTCTAATCGGAATGGGTGACCTTGTGTCAGCTGGAAAGACCTACTGGTAAATAAATCATTAGAGAGATTATTATATGATCCCCTTATATATTTATACATAGTTATCATATCACCCCTTAAGCGCCTCTTCTCCAGATTGAACATCTCCAATTTGGCCAGTCTTTCCTCATAGTTAAGATTTTCCATACCTTTTACCAGCTTAGTTGCCCTTCTCTGTACCCTCTCTAAAACAATAATGTCCTGTTTGAGTGATGGAGACCAAAACTGTTTGGCATATTCTAGATGGGGCCTTACAAGTGCTCTATACAGTGGAAGAATGACCCCCTCCTCCCTCAAATCAATGCCCCTTTTAATACAGCTCAAGGTCTTATTTGCCTTTGAAGCTGCTGACTGGCATTGCTTGCTACAGCCAAGTTTATCATCTACAAGGACTCCAAGGTCCTTTTCCATAATGGATTTGCCTAGTGCAGTCCCATTAAGGGTATAAGGGGGCTGCATATTTTTACATCCCAGGTGCATGACTTGGGCCAAAGTACCAGTTTGTCAAGATTCTGTTGCAAGGATGCCACATCCTGGATGGAATTAATTGGGCTGGATAATTTTGTGTCATCGGCAAACACTGATACATTACTTACAACACGCTCCTCTAAGTCATTAATGAACAAGTTAAATAAAAGTGGACCCAATACCGAGCCCTGAGGGACCCCACTAAGAACCTTACTAAAAGTAGAGAATGTCCCATTAACAACCACCCTCTGTACCCGATCCTGTAGCCAGTTTCCTATCCACGTGCAAACGACTTCATTAAGCCCAACAGACCTTAGTTTAGAAAGCAGTCGTTTGTGGGGCACAGTATCAAACGTTTTGGCAAAATCCAAATAGATCACATCTACTGCCCCCCACTGTCCAGCATCTTACTTACCTCATCATAAAAAGCAATCAAATTTGTCTGACATGACCTATCCTTCATAAAGCCATGCTGATTGCTGCTCATAATGCCATTCACTAGGAGAAAATTTTGAATGTGATCCCTTAACAAGCCTTCAAATAATTTGCCCACCACCGATGTCAAACTTACTGGCCTATAATTGCCAGGCTGAGATCGTTATACCTTTTTAAATATTGGAATAGTAATGACATCAGTTTTCCTCCAATCCATAAGTACTAAACCAGATCAAAGAGAGTCTGAGTAAATCAGAAATAGAGACCAGTCCTAAACTGAACTAAGCCGTGGGTGTATTCCATCTGGCCCAGGTGCCTTATTCCCATTAATTTTTAGCAAAGCTTTATGAACCCTATCCTGAGTCAGCCACTGGCTAGACTGAGCTGAGCCAACAGTGCAGCTATGAGGAGGATCTGGGAACTCTGACTCTTCTATTGTATACACCGAAAAAAGAACTGGTTTAGCACATTTGCCTTTTCTGTATCTGTTACCACCATACTGGTACCAGGGGCAACACTCTCAACCCGCATCTTTTTACTGTTAATATACTTAAAAAACTTTTTGGGGTTAGTCTTAGCTTCTGCCGCTTGATTTGTCTACAATAAGGATTAACTACATCTTAGTTATGATCAAGTACAAGGTACTGTTTTATTATTATTATTATTATAAAGAAAATTATTTAGATAAAATGGAGTCTGTGGGAAATGGTAACAGGGTTGTTTTTATTTAAGTTAACTCTACAGTGTGATGTAGAGAGTGTTATTCTGCAGTTGGTTTACATTTTTATCATGTGTGTTTTTGAGTTATCTTTTTATTCAGCAGCTCTCTAGTTTGCAATTTCAATAATATGGTTGCTAGGGTCTGATGATGTTTGAGGATGTTGAACTGGATTTCTGGGAAAACCTGCGGAGTTCTAGTAAGAAAACAGAATAACAGTTTGTGAAGCAAAGTCAGTATTCTTTATTCAAAGACAAATGGGCAACAAAGTATTAACAAAAAACTGTAAAAAGGTTCACATGTTCTTTTTAATTCTCATTTTCGTTGTCGATTAGAAATATTGATCTTGCAAAGCATGTTCTCACAATTTCTCATGTCCCCGCTGAAATGAATGCAAATATATCTCTCAGACGTGGGGGGGGAGTGTTGCACATCTTGAAATCAAGCGTGAGCTGAGCATATTTCATCTATGAACTGAAAATTGTATTTGTCTTTTCAGCAAGGGCAAACCTTAAAGCCCAATACAATTAACTCACTGTATTTTCAATTTATGCCGGCGGTATAGATTGCTGTAAATGTTACTGTTGGATTTACAGCTGTCAGAAAAAAATGGAAGGTCCGGGGCCAGATGGTATTCATCTCAGGGTACTTAGCGAGCTTAGCTCTGTGATTGCCACACCTCTTTACTTAATTTTTCAGGATTCATTGAGGTCTGGCATGGTTCAGAGAGACTGCCGAATTGCTAATGTGGTGACTCTATTCAAAAAAGGATCCCGTTCATAGTATTTGTACCTGGATAGAGAACTGGCTAAAAGATAGACTACAAAGAGTGGTGGTAAATGGAACATTTTCTAATTGGACCAGTGTTGTTAGTGGAGTATCGCAGGGCTCTATTCTAGGTCCCTTGCTTTTCAACTTGTTTGAAGTTTGGAGGTGGGCATTGAAAGTACTGTTTCTATTTTTGAAGATGATACAAAATTGTGCAAAACTATAGGTTCCATGCAGGATGCTGCCACTCTGCAGCTGGGAAACTGGGCAGCAAACTGGAAAATGAGGTTCAATGTTGATAAATGCAGGTTATGCACTTTGGCAAAATAATATAAAAGCAAATTATACACTAAATGGCAGTGTGTTGGGAGTTTCCTTAAATGAGAAGGATCTTGGGGTTTCAAGTTGTCTAATTCTGGGCAGTGTCATTCTGTGGCTACTAAAGCAAATAAAGTTCTGTCTTGCATAAAAAAGGGCATTAACTCAAGGGATGAAAACATAATTATGCCTCTTTATAGGTCCCTGGTAAGGCCTCATCTGGAGTATGCAGTGCAGTTTTGGACTCCAGTCCTTAAGAGGGATATAAATGAGCTGGAGAGAGTGCAGAGACTAAGTGCAACTAAATTGGTTAGAGGGATGGAAGACTTAAATTAGGAGGATAGACTGTCACGGTTGGGGTTGTTTTATCTGGAAAAAGGGCGCTTGCGCGGGGACATTAGAGGACATTATAGACAAATAGAAGGGGAGCTTTTTACCCATAAAGAGGATCACCGCAACTATGTAACTATGTAACCATACCCATATACACTACTGAATGTGGCCATATTTCAGCAAAAGATGGAACCACAGAATTTGCATATGGATAAAGTACTGTTAAAGACCAGGAAACAACATTTTTCTAAAGTAAGGGTCTGTAAGAAAATAAGTTTGTAGTAAAAAAAAAAAGGTTTCCACAGTGACAATTAAAATAAAAGTGATTTGCATTTGCATTCAGATCGTCACATATCCTGTAAGACTTTAAAAAATGATTTTGGCAAATTTACCAGAAATTCTAGCTCAAATATTTTTAAGAATTTCAAAACAATCATGGTAAATAAAAACTTGCCTTCCCATCTTTGGTAGCACACCATTTGGAAATAACCCAATGGAACTGCTACCGATTGTCATGGATTGCATCTCTCTACTCACAGTTTGGACCACTCTTATTTTACAACCTGCTTCAGGTCCAGATAAAAAGTAAACCAACTCTGAACTGTTTCCAGATCTCTCCAGATCTGTATATAGTTCAATGGGAGAGGTTTCAAAGATTTTTTGATCTGCGCTGGGTATCATGCAAGAATCTGAAGATTTTGTTATTTTTTGGGAAAAAATCTGTAAAAATCGGGTGGAAAATCCGAAAAATTTGTACGATTCTTTTTTTTTCACTATTTTTTTTCCCGCAAACATATTTTTCCAAAAAGTGTATTAATAAATTCAGAAAAAATGTATATAAATCCAGTCTTTGAAAAATAACCCCCTAGGTGTTTTTTAATAAAAAAAAAATAAAAGCAACAAAAGATAACCCTGAAATAAATATTTCAGGGTTTTCATGTTTTATTACATTTCTCAGCCCATTTGTCCATTTCAAGCTCAAGTCTCAAAGGTACAATGCAGCTACGACTGAAGTACCTGCATTTTAATAGATAATTCCCTGCTGGGCCAGGCACTTACCTCTTCTGCCTGCCTAACCAAAATTCCAGCCCTGTTGTGATTGGGGCATTAGCAGTAAGTGGGGACATTTGCCAACACACAGGAGGATGGGTTGTACACAAGGGATTGGTGGTGGTTGGTGACGATCTGCAGAGAAGGAGTGAAGAACAGGTTCTGCCTAGGGTGCATTAAACCATTGGCTCTTATGAGACACGTGATGACCCATTTACAAATAACACAAACACAAGTGCTAGAGAACTTAAAGGGATACTGTCATGGGGAAAAAAAAATTCCAAAATGAATCATTTAATAGTGCTGCTCCAGCAGAATTCTGCACTGAAATCCATTTCTCAAAAGAGCAAACAGATTTTTTTATATTCAATTTTGAAATCTGACATGGGGCTAGACATATTGTCAATTTCCCAGCTGCCCCAAGTCATGTGACTTGTGCTCTGATAAACTTCAATCACTCTTTACTGCTGTACTTCAAGTTGGAGTGATATCACCCCCTCCCTTCCCCCCCCCCAGCAGCCAAACAAAAGAACAAAGGGAAGGTAACCAGATATCAGCTCCCTAACACAAGATAACAGCTGCCTGGTAAATCTAAGAACAACACTCAATAGTAAAAACCCATGTCCCACTGAGACACATTGAGTTACATTGAGAAGGAAAAACAGCAGCCTGCCAGAAAGCATTTCTCTCCTAAAGTGCAGGCACAAGTCACAAGACTGGGGGCAGCTGGGAAATTAACAAAATGTCTAGCCCTATGTCAGATTTCAAAATTGAATATTTGCTCTTTTGAGAAATGGATTTCAGTGCAGAATTCTGCTGGAGTAGCACTATTAACTGATGCGTTTTGAAAAAAGCATGTTTTCCCATGACAGGATCCCTTTAATATAATGCCCTTTTGTGCCATTTACTTGTCTAGGGTACTGTTGCTTTGCAAACCTTGCAATGAATCAAAAATCTGATGCAAAATGCAGCATACAACACTGGTGAGTGCAAGACAGTCCAATACTTACTGTCATACGTGTTGAGTAGGGGGTTGTAAGGGGCTGGTAAATAAAAAAACGGAATGTATGGTGATGGTGAAAAGCAAAAAAAAAGAAACGAAAATAAATTTCAACTAAAAAGAGGAGTAGAGGCAGGATATAAATGAGTGAGAGAGGAAAGAAACAGGAGAGTAACATGGGAGAGTAGAATAAGGGATCCATCATGAAAAACAAGTGTCTGTGTTGTAGCTGTTGCTGTTTATCTGCAGTGTGTATGTTTTCCCTGAAGCAAAACATGGTGCCACTATGTGCAAGAAATGCAACAATTACAGTTACCACTGCCTATAACTTTCATATAATTTAACTAGTGATTCTGGTTTTTTTTTAGGTTTTTTTTAAATCCGCCTCCCCTATACACTAAACACTATTTTATTGTGTATAATGCCCCTGGAGTGTCAGTACCCATGACTTTTCACTGCTTATGTTGTGTCTGTGGTGCCTCATACAATGTCTCTCACTATATCCACTCTGTGCTTGTGGTACCTCTATCCAGTGCTTTTTGTTGTATAATGTACTATATACTCACTGATGCCACATTATTACCTGGTGGGGATGCTATGCCTTTACCCCTTACCCGCAGAAAACGTTCAGGTCCTTTTGTGTTGCTGAGTTCACCAGTGATTTCTTTCTTTCTCAGGATGTACCAAACTGTAGATTTTGCTACTCCTATTACTGTAGCAATTTCTCAGATGAGTTTTTTCTGTTTTTGCAGTTTAAGGATGGCTTGTTTCACCTGCATGAAGAGCTCCTTTGATTGCATATTGTCTGTTCACAGCAAATCTTCCACTTATAACCCCCACCCCAAATCATCTCCAGGGCTTTTATCTGCTTCTTAGATAATGACATAACAAAGGAATTGCCCACACCTGCCCATGAAGTAGCCTTTGAGTCAATAGTCCAATTACTTTTGAGCCTCTGAAATGAAGTGATTGTGTTAAGAAAAGGCTTTAGTTCCTCACATTTTTATGCAATCTTTTTGTTCAACCCACTGAATTAAAGCTGAAAGTCTGCAGTTCAATTGCATCTGAATTGTTTCATTTAAAATTCATTGTGTAATGTACAGAACCAGAATTAGAAAAAAAGTTGTCTCTGTCCAAAGATTTATGGGCTTAACTGTAACAGCCAGCACAGTAATTGCTTTTTCTTCTATGATATACCCTTGGGTATATGGGACATAAGCAGATCAAAGTGTCTTGGTAATTAATGGGTTAAGTAGCCTCCTCAAACACAAAATTTACCCTCCGTCCTTGGCGGGTTGCACCTGTTGTTTGCACTTTGTATCCTGTACCATAAATGATAAATGACTCCTCTTGTTTTAAACCTTTTATTGGGTTTTACAAAAACAAGCAAGATATAACATTGGTCCATTGAAGGACTATGACACAAACGTATACAGCTTAGAGAGTGTCCTAGAAGAATGATAATTATCCATTTGAAGATGGAGAATACACCTAAGCTGTTATTAGAGCTAAGTAAGAAAACTAAAGTAAAAAAAAGACATATTAACCTAACAATGCTCAGCTAATCTTGAAAGTTGAACAAGAAAGATATTATTAAGGATATGCCGGAACATGTAAGTGACTACAAACACATCACAAATGTAAATAAACATTTTGAAATGAGTTACAAACTACAATTATAAATGTAGCAGTCCAAGTGAATAGTGATAGGCCAATTTATTCACCAAGCACAAATTTGCACATTTCACCATCGGTGAATAAATTCACAAATTTGGCGCAAAAATTCGCTGGCGAAAATGCTATGCCGACATCAAAGTTTTTCCGACCCGGCGACGGTTCCGACGCAGTCACCAATTGTGATGCCAGCGAATTGTCGCAAGAGCCGCTTCGCAAATTTTTCACCAGTTTCCCAAATTTCATGGGAAATTCGCAAAAATTTGTGGCGAAGCGAAATGGGACAAATTAGCCCGTCACTACAAGTGAACGGAGTTTGTTAGTAGAGTCAAAAAAGTCTCAATATAATGACCACTTGTTAATGAAATCTTGTTTAAGGTGAGGATCAGCAGTCTTAATCCTTATCACTTCTTCCCAGCATAAGTGATTTAAGAGGGACAAGATATCCTTTATTGAAGGTGTAGATAAAGATATCCAGTTTAAGAATAACAATTCCTTTGTAGCTGCTGTCAACAATGTAATAACGTTGTTAAGATTATTGAATAAAGATTTTGGTTGTGGCTTCAACGATGAATCAGGGTAATTCAGGTGTAGTAATTCCCAAACTGGGTTTAGTTTGATGTGGAAGTTAAGTTTGTGATTCAGAAACTTTTCCAGGGCGAGCCAGACTTTATGGATTTCAGGGCAGCTCCACGAGTAATGAAACAAGTCAACATTTAATTGAGTACATTTAGGACAAACGGATTGAGAGCTTGAACCTGAAAACTTTTTGAACATTGTCCCATAGCCCAAATGGACCATTTTAAAACGTTGAACTCTCCAATTTTTAGATGTAAAGTTCAAATTATACTTACGAATAGATTGAGAAAGTTGGTTTGACGAGATTTCTGTTTGTATATAACCCGACCATTTATCCACCACTGACTCCTCTTCTGCAAATTGATATCCCCCATTAATATGCAGAAGGGATTACTCAGGGAGCTGTTAGATCACATTCACCTGCTTTGATAAATGTGCCAACTCGTTAAACACTGAAAGTCAATAACATCAATTAAAAAAAAAAAAAAAGGGTTTTGAACTGTGGGGAATCCTTCAGGATTTCCCCTATTTGAGTTTCAGTAAATCTGCTCCTACAGTATGTAAACTTTGCACATATTTTTAGATGGCATTTAATCTGTTTTTAAAGGAAAACTATACCCCCCAAACAGTGTAGGTCTCTATTAAAAGATACTGAGTAAAACAGCTCATGTGTAAAACCCTGCTTCATGTAAATTAACCATTGTCATAATAATATACTTTTTTAGTAGTATGTGCCATTGGGTAATCATAACTAGAAAATTGCCATTTTAAAAAATAAGGGCCGCCCCCTGAGATCGTACGATTCACTGTGCACACATACAAACCACATGTAAGGTCACATGAGCCAATTAACAGACAGAGTTCTGCCTTTTGCTTCCTCACTTCTTCCTGTTACAGTTAGTGTTGTAGTATTTCTGGTCAGGTGATCTCTGAGGCAGCACAGATAGAGTCACAAATGGTGGTTCAAGGCAAGAGATGTAAAAGGGCAATATTTATGTAAATATATATTCCAGTTTGGTAAGATTCTTTAATATGTCATTCAATTTGATATAAACTATCTGTTGCTTAAGTATTCATTTTGGGAGTATAGTTTTCCTTTAAGCATCCTTATTACCTTAAGAAAATGTAAAAATAAATAAATAAATAAAATGCTGTGTAGTAGATGCGCTGGCATTCTTCACAGGAGGAGTTTATTGCAGGGTATAAATATAGCAGCTTTGATTCAATCTCTGCCTGTAGTACTGCGTTTGATATCTGTATTGAGTGCATTAGTATCAGAACTGCATAGGCTGCTTTGCACATGCTCCGTGAGTCCCATAATCATTCATCCATTGAGATCTCTATTTGCTTAAAGCAGCATTGCTGCTTCTAGTGTAGGAGAGGGCTGCCCAGTCTTTATTTGCAGCTCTGACAAAGCCAATGATTCACTCAGCAGCAGAATGGCTTCTGCCTCCGGTTGACATCCACAAATGATCCCTGGGACTTACTAAATGCAGGCGAATCCTCCTTCTCCATGCATCCTACCTGGGGGAATATCCATGCCCCTATTTATCCCTGCTGTCCATTAGCCAATATTGAATCCTCATGTAAAAAAAGCTGAGCGACTGCTCTAGGCACAGGCATTATTTGCTGTAGGATATCCGGCTCCTTTCTCTGGAAGCCAGACAGATGCCATTTACCTGGTCTTTCTGTAAATAATGAGATAGACTACCATGGATTTCAGCAACTCGTCTGTGTTTGATCAGCATAAAGGTAAGCCATCCAAGGACTGCATGGTGCATGGACCGTTTTCTGATCTATTGTCTTTCCAATAAGCCACTTATTCTTTCACTATATTACTATCTCATTTACCTCCATAAAATGATGAATATTCCTAGACTGACTTGTATTTTGACCTAGCACCTGGCAGACAGCTAATATAATTGGAGTAATGACAAGCACGTGTGGTTGGGTTAGAATAACATTAGCCGTAATCTGGTTTAATAAATGAATTTTCTCCTTATCACCAATAATGTCATGTCTTGTGCTGGATATTGTTGTACAGTTGGCTGTGTATTACATGCTGCATAGGTTAAGCCAGGCTGCTGCTCTAATCATTATATTGTGATAATGGAGCACAATACCATCCAGTGCCACGTCGTGGATTGTCTGCTGAGGTCTGCGAGGGTTGATACTCATTTTACATTAACTATGGCTGAAGTCCTTTGTTCCTTAATCATAAACAATGGCAATTAGCAGCAGCAACATAGCGTCAGGCAGTGGATCCCTCTTTTTAAAGGCAAATATAAATTCTATTCATGTGTACAAACTCTGTATGGCCCCACGGTGATATGTTACTTAGATATGAAACATGTATTACTGTATCATCATTTCTATCCCTGTTTTGTATCGCGTGGGGGGATAAAATTGTGTGCTCATAGTGGTTTCTAGCCGAATAAACACTACAGCAACCAAGCTGACATGTAGCCGTTGCTATGGAAATCCAGACGGAACAAAGCTGCCTTGTGCCGTGCAATGCTTCTCTGGATGCTTTGCAGCAATGTACTGAAACAGGGAATCAAGTTGGTGCATATAGCACCAAAAAAGAAGGGTGTAGGGCACACTGGAAAACACACCAGGTCAGACCAAAAGTTAATGAAAAATACGTTATTGAATGGTCATCACAAGCCTTACGCGTTTCGTGTCTGTCTGACACTTAATCATAGGCTCCATCAAGTTTGTGCAGTTGGCCGTCAATATTGGAGATTCGGTGAACCCCCTCCAGGGTGTGGGATGGACTCCTACTAACAAACTTATATATATACTGCCTCTGTTTTAGGTATAGAAGCCAAAATGCCTACATGCTATATGTTTGTGGCCCCGGAGAATTCTTTTTTATCAATTATACTCAGCAAAATATACAAGAATTTGTCAATGATTTTATGAGTTCAGATGAAAACATTTCGCTTTGTAATGCAATTTAATATAATATACAAGATAGAGAAAAGATACCTGCATTGACTCCCACCTTTGTTGTACCGGGGAAAGAATCATAAGAATCGTGTGCATGCCGATCCAGGGAAAAGGCTGCACTCATTCTCCAAAGTTCAAAGCAATCCTTAATTTGTTTGTTAAAAACATGAGTGGCTGCTGTGGTCTAAAGGCCAAATATATATATATATATATATATATATATATATATATATATATATATATATATATATATATATATATATATATATATATATATATATATATATATATATATATAATATAATACCCACTGAATCAATTTCTCCTAACCAGGAGAAGTGTTAGATGTTTCTATGATACTTAATATCCCAATCATTAAAGGAACAGTAACACCGAAAAAATTAAAATATCCTAAAGTAATGGAAATATAATGTACTGTTGTGCTGCACTGGTAACACTGGTGTGTTTGCGTCTAAAACTCTTCTATAGTTTATATATACAAGCTGCTGTGTAGCCATGGGGGCAGCCATTCAAAGCTGAAAAGGGAGAAAAGACACAGGATAAGCAGCAAATAACAGATAAACTCTGTAGAATACAATGGAATTCTTCAGAATGTATCTGTAATCTACTGTGTATCCTGTTCTTGAATGGCTGCCCCCATGGCTACACAGAAGCTTGTTTATATAAACTATGGTTGTTTCTGAAGCAAACATGCCAGTTTTACCAGTGCAGGGCAGCAGTACATTATATTGTTTTCCTTTAAAACACTTTAATTTGTTGATGTTACTGTTCTTTTAAGATGACTATGCCACTATCACTGTGGGTGCAGATTATAATGTATGGGAGGCCGGTTCAATATACTGTAGAACTACAAAAGCAAGAACTTCCTGTCAATTCATAAACCCATTATCCAGAAAGTTCCAATTTATGGGAAGGCGGCTGTCTCCCATACTGTATATTCCATTTTAATAAAATAATTCCGACTTTTAAAAATGACCTCCTTTGTCTCTGGAATAATAAAACAGTACTTTGCACTTGTTCCCAACTAAGATATAATTAATCCTTATTGAAAGCAAAAACAGCCTATTGGGTTTATTTTATGTATAAATTATTTTTATATATTAGCCTTAAGGTATGGAGATCCAAGTTACAGAAAGATACCTTATCTGAAAACCCCCGAATTCCAAGCATTCTGGAGTGCGCGCAGGGCCCTATTCTACTCCGTTGAATGATTTTGTAGAACTCCCAACCTGCTGGTGCTATGTATATAAATAATGGTGATGATATTCATCAAAAATACAGACAATACAGATTGATAGCGGGGAAATCAGCACCTTCCTCATTGTAGATTGCAGTAAAAGCATATAGGAGGGGATATATATATATATATATGCATAAAGTGGATTCGGCTGATGGGTAACCATGTGACGTGATATATTACATTTTAGTAGGTATTTGGCTTGCATGGAGTGTGTATTTCAGTTCTATTGAATTTGCTAAGTCTGTCCCCTGGTCTGCTTCCTCGGATGCATTTTAGTAATATAACGAGCTTAAATCTTTATAATAAACTTTGCAGTGCAATGATGTTTGAAATATTATACCCTTGAAGGTTTGTTTATGAAATGTGTCGTATCTCGTTGATATTACATATTGTTTTAAATCTATCCCACTTTACACACATTGACAGAACAGGGGTCTCAGTCATTTAGTTTGTCTACATTAATAGGACACATTTTTATATAAAGTATATATTTTCTTCTTTCCCAAAACTGATCATCATGTCATTATTAACTACTGTGTAGATTATGAAAAGCAAGATGGCAGTTCATCATAAAATCTTATTTCTTACTCAAGCTTTACAGTGTTTACTCAAGCTTTACATTTTCTGCCACATTAGATGCTTAGATTTTAAATGTTTATGTACTTTAACAGTATAAAGTGTTTGTTGGATAAGACAAAGACCTCCCCACAGGCAGCAGTGCAGTAAATGTGAAGAGGATAATTTGAAGGGATAATTGGTCTTCTTATGTGTCATGGGCAACTAGTCAAGAGTCAAGAGTGAGTTTATTGTCATTTCATTCATATACGTTTGTACAGTACACAGTGAAACTAAACAATGTTCCTCTAGGACCAAGGTGCTACACAACACAACATAGATGTACCGGACAACAGACAAAAAGTACAAGTGCAAAAATATGCAACTCGTGCAAGACAGGACAGCACAGTGCAGGGACAGGACAAGACAGTGCACACTCAGCACATGTAATATGTTAAGTAAATAATGCTAAACGTCAGACATGATGGGTGTATCATTGTGACATGATAGTAGTAAGAACATGATAAAGAACATGATAAAGTGCAGATGTGCTTATAAAGAACAATTGTACCCAATGGCTATTTATTTATACAATAAGGTCAGATGGAGTGTGTGTGAGAGAGATCTGTCCGGTCCCTGAGTATTCAGGAGCCTTATGGCTTGGGGGAAGAAACTGTTACACAGTCTGGTAGTGAGGACCCTAATGCTTCGGTACCTTTTTCCAGATGGCAGTGAGTGTGAGGGGTGTGTTGGATCAGCCACAATGCTGGTGGCTTTACAGATGCAGCGGGGGTGTAAATGTCCGTGATGGAAGGAAGAGAGACACCTATGATCTTCTCTCCTGTCTTCACTATCCTCTGTAGGGTCTTGCGCTCCATGACAGTGCAGTTCCCAGGATGGTGGGGGATGGGATTTCCTCAGCTTGCGCAAGTAGAGGCGCTGTTGGGCTTTCTTGGCTAAGTAGCTGTGGGACCAGGTGAGGTTCTCCGCCAGATGGACACCAAGGAATTTGGTGCTTTTGACGATCTCCACAGTGGCAGGTGGTCACTACTAGTCTTCATACAAGTCAACAACCATCTCCTTTGTTTTGTCTACATTGAGAGACAGGTTTTTGGCTCTGCACCAGTCTGTTAACCGCTGCACCTCCTCTCTGTATGGTGACTTTTCATTGTTACTGATGAGACCCACCACGGTCGTGTCATCAGCGAACTTTATGATGTGATTCGTGCGGTGCGTGGCTGCACAGTCATGCGTCAGCAGAGTGAACAGTAGAGGATTAAGCACACAGCCTTGAGGGGCTCCGGTGCTCAGTGTGGTGGTTCTAGAGATGATGTTTCCAATCCTGACTGACTGAGGTCTGTTGGTCAGGAAGTCAGGAACTAGAGCTCTTTAGATGTGAAGATCTGTGCCTGTGAACATCAGTGCCAGGCCAATAGATACTTTCGGCCAAGACAATTATGTATTGTCCCGGCTGAGACTTGACCCTCACCAGCAAACTGCAACTGCACCCCCCTACCCCAAACCCTGCCTCACTTTCTCACTACCATGGATCACTCCCATCACCTTTTCTGGAACTTAAAGCAAGTCTGCGTGGACAGGAGTTGAGTGTACTATAGTTTAATCTTTTTTTTTTTTGCACACACCCCCAACCTCCACAACTGTGCTTTAGGTATCTGCCTATCCTACCTACCCCTAGTTGTGTCCCTGGTGAACATGACCCCACTAGTTCCCATCTTCTTTTCTGCTGATTCACTGCACATGATCTGGGCTGCTGAGTAATTATTTATTCAGATTCACATTACATAGCAGATCAGGAACAAGTATATTCTTTTATAATCAGCCCTGAAGCATCAATTTAGGCACACTGAGCATGTGCAGTGCCATTGACACTCAAAAGATGGCCTAACAAGATCCAAGATGGAGAGCTACTGTGGACAACTTTTAAGGGCTGTAAACTTTCCTGCTGGTGCAATGAGTTCAGTAAAACAATACAGAATTTCTAATCATATTCATTTTTAGGCATTCGTTCTCTTTAAACTTTGTAATGGATTTTGCCCGCTGAATTAAGAAATGATAAGTGTAAAATCAGAAGTAAGGAGAACAACTTTATAAATAGGACTTTTATCCTATGCCACATTTTAAACCTTTTATTTTGAGATGTAGGACTTTTTCCAGCCCTAAGACCACTTCCCTAGCTGTTGACACAGAATAGATTAATAGAAACAAGCCGGGACAGACATAGAACGCCTTTCAAGGGTTGATATTTAAAATGGTTTTAAAGAAACTCTTAAAATGAAATTTAAAAGTACTATCAATGGTTTTAGAACTTTAGAAAATAACTTAGGTAATAATAAACAATAATCCAGGCTATGGTGTTGTACATTTTTCATGAAAAAATTATCCTATCCTATTTCCAAATCAGGAAAGTGTTCACATTTAGGGGCAGATTTATCAAGGGTCGAATTTTGAAGTCAAAAATACTTCAAAATTCAACCATCGAATTTAAATACTTCAACTTCGAATATCGAAGTCGAAGTTTTTTTCAGCGAATTTGGGTATCTTGCTGTCGAATTAAAATCGTTCAATTCAGCGATCGATTGAATGCTTTTTCTTTGACTTCGAAAAACGTTAAAAAATGCTCTAGCAGGTCCCCATAGGCTAACATAGCACTTCGGCAGGTTTAATTTGGCGAAGTATTGAAGTCGAAGGTTTTTTAAAGAGACAGTACTTCGATTATCGAATGGTTGAATATTCGAACTACTTTACTTCGAATCGAATTTGAAGTCGAAGTCGTAGTATCCTATTCGATGATCGAAGTATACAAAAAATTACATTGAATTTCGAATTTTTTTACTTCGAAAATTCCCTCAAATTCACTTTGACCCTTGATAAATCTGCCACTTAGCGTCTGTTAGGCAAATAGCTTTTCTGCCAGAAAAAAAGAGATAAATCAGTATAAATCTGATATCAGACGTACATAGCAACTGCTCTCTGTGTTTATCGAAAACAAAGGTTGAAAAAAAAAAAGCAGCCTGATGTATTCGCTACAGTTCTTTTTGTATGGATGGAATAGAGCGGAAGATTAAGCCTAGTTCCCTGACAAGTCACCTGAGTGGAAATTCTGCCGTTTGTTTATATAAAGAGAAAACATTCATAAAGAATTGTTGTTGAAAGTAATTCTAATGAGACTGAAAATCAAAGAATAAAATAGAGTTGTGGGTTTAATGCTGAGGGAATTGCTGATGCAGGGATAATGTATAATCAGGTGGCATGTAAACATTCAGTCCTTGATAAAAGTATATTTAGGGAAAGTCATTATAAGCAAGTATATGCTGCGCATTGAAGACTAATTAGCAGGGCAATTTGGAAGCTAAATTCATTTCCCCTCCGCTTTTCAGCGTAATGGACTAATTATCTGTTTTATGGATACAGGTATTAGGGAGCTGATTCAATCGCCTTATATTTACTAAAACAGTAGTTTTATCTAATTATCTCATTCACTGCAGGTATTGATATTGGAGGGTGATTATTAGAGGGGGAGAGCTTTGTTGTGAACTGTGAACTGAATACGTATTCGAATCTGTATAGGAAAGCCTTCCTCCGTATTTTAATTGTCGATCGTGGCAATAGCCACACACAATAATATATATTCTTTCTTTATACTGTGGCACATTAATCAATGTTCAAACAAATGATTACGTCTCTTTGGAATGGTGGCACATTTTAAGCCCCGCAGCAGTGACTAACAATTTGTATCTTTTTTACTTTCTTTGAGGACATGGTTTTCACCTGTATGTGTGTATATATATATATATATATATATATATATATATATATATATATATATATATATATATATATATATATATATATATATATATATATATATATGTGAAAAGAAGATCAGCACTCTCTGTAGTTTGGTGAAATTGTGTTGATTTATTAATCAAAAATCACATCTTATCCGACGTTTCGGTCCCACATGGGGAATGGCTTCATCCTTTGGATTGAGTGCAGGCACTCAGGGACTCTATTTATACTATATATATATATATATATATATATATATATATATATATATATATATATATATATATATAATCAAACAGAATGGAATGCACAACCATTAGTATGCAGAAAGCTGGGTGCTAGTCTGAGAAGTATGTAGACAAAATGCAGGGATTGACAGCACTCCAAGGAAATACATCAAGTCAATAATTCAAATGAAAGTGGAGATTTATTGGTGATCCAACGTTTTGGCTCAGCACAGGAGCCCACATTGAGAGTCACATATACTGATTTATATAAGGTGCACTAACATTTTATACTTAATATGGGCACATATTTGGAACGCTAGGCTGACCTTTATGACACTTATACCGTGTTCTTCTTGATAGTGAACCAGCCCGTATTTGTTAACGACATATACTACATACGTAATAACACCATGTGCAATATAAATATTACAAGCACTTGTGACTAGTGATGGGCGAATAAATTCGGCAGGCGTGAATGCAAGGCAAATTTCCTGCGTTTCGCCACCTCAGTAAAAATTCACGAAACAGTCACGTCAAACTGTTGCGCGTCAACATTATTCAGACGCCTATTGACTTTATCGTCTGAATTGACGCAGGCGCCCATCACTACTGGAAACGACAGTACTCTGGATACCACTTGTATAGCTATTATCTCAGTTGGACGGTTTAACAATATATTATGCGGCCCACTCGCTATGGCTCAATGCCCTTAACATACTACCTACGTGGCTTTGTTTGTCTCAAATATATGATTTTGAATAACTGCATTAGTTCTACGCTACTCTGTGCACTTGACCCAATATTTGAGATGTGAGTTGCAGTTCAGCGTGTCCCTTGTACTCTTTTCTATGTGTTCCTGTTTCTATTATTACTTTAATATTTTTTATTTCACCTTTTCTAGATTCTGATAGATACTTACTGATCACACTGCTGCCCTTTTTTTAATTTTTTTTAAATTTTTATTCTTGTTTTGTTTTAGTTTTGTGCAATATGGATTTTGATGGATATAGGGGTGGTCATATCATTCACAGTGACATCATGTCTGTTTTTCCCGCTACGGAGCGTTTATCTGTGTGTTTGACTTTGTTGCTTTGAAAACGGCTGTGGGAGCAACGAAACATCAACATCAGTCTCACTTTAATAAACATTGTTAATTGCTTAAAGGGGTGGTTCACCTTTAAGGTAACTTTTAGGGGCAGATTTATCAAAGGTCGAAGTGAAAATTAGAATTAAAAATTAGAATTTCAAGCTAATTTTTGTGTATTTCGACTAGGGAATAGTACAAATTTGATTCGAATATCATGTACTGTCTCTTTAAAATTTCAACTTTGACCATTCACCATCTTAAACCTGCCAAATTGCTGTTTTAGCCTATGGGGGACCTCCTAGAACCTATTTGGAGTCAATTGGTGGACTTTGGGAAAAACTTTGATTCGTACAATTCAAATTCGATTGAAAACACACCTATTCGATCGAAAACTGACCTATTCCGCCAAAAAAAAAACCTTTGATTTAATTTTGGTTGGTCTTTTTGAATTCGAATTTTGAAGTTTTTCAAATTCGAATTTCAAAGTTTTTCAAATTCGAAATTCAACCCTTGATAAATCTGCCCCTAAGTATGTTATAGAATGGCCAATTCTAAGCAAATTTTCAATTGGCTTTCATTATTTATTTTTTATAGTTTTATTGTTATTTGCCTTTTTCTTCTGACTCTTTGCAGCTTTCAAATGGGCATCGCTGACCCCATCTGAAAAACAAATGCTCTGTAAGACTACAAATGTATTGTTACCGTTACTTTTTATTACTCATCTTTCTATTCAGGCCTCTCCTATTCATATTGCAGTCTCTTATTCAAATCAATGCATGGTTGCTAGGGTAATTTGGACCCTAGTAACCAGATAGCTGAAACTGCAAACTAGAGAGCTGCTGCATAAAAAGCTAAATAACTCAAAAATCTTAAATAATAAAAAATGAAAACCAATTGCAAATTGTCTCAGAATATCACTCTCTCTACATCATACTAACAGTTATCTCAAATGTGAACAACCCCTTTAACCCCCTGGGAGTGCAGCTCCTTTTGCCTTCAATATTCGTCATCTTCAAAGCACAGAATTTGTTCTTAATGTAGTGTGCTAAGGTATACAGAAATACAAGGAGATGGTCAATGTATGAGCAAATGCAAGACAACGATATTATTATCAATTATCAGAAGTTCCAAGCAATGTGTTATGATTACAAGATGGTCTAGAAACAGGAGAAAAGTATGTGACCTTATACATAAACGCAAACATATCTACATATTTTAGCATTTAAATGAGTATCTTCAGTGTTTTCAGAACAAAAACATTTTTATACAGGTTTTTCTAGAAATAATGATAATCCTTTTAAATGACTTTTGTTTCTAGACTAGAACATTAATATGATCCTAAATTGCCTCTAAAATCGGTCTAGTTTCAGGCATAAAGGTTTGATAATTAAGTCAACTTATTAAAGATCCTCTCGAAATGTGTTCCTTGCGCAGTACTCAAGGCAATGCCATTTTCTTGCTAAGCCCCTTGTCTTACAGACTAGATCTGACAGATATTTTATGTATGATGTTGGCGACATGTAACTGACCTAGTTTCGGACATAAAGCAAAGTACCGTTCTCTTCCTCAAGCAGATCTATATTTAGAAAGCATCGAGAGACTACATATATAAGCTATTTATATCCTGGTTTAGATGCAAAGAGTTTAATTTTTTAATCCCTTTAGTGCTAATGGGCAAAGGTATCTTGTTAACAGAGACATAATTAATATGATGGACTACGTGCTACACTAATTAAACCTGTTTGTGCTCTTGTTGTTCTTGGAAGGATGATTATGCTTTAATAGGCTCCTAGTGCAATTAACCTTGGCTTTGGGTAATTTATATTTGTTATTTTTGCTTGCTATTGAATTATTGTAATTAGCAAATGTTATCTAATTCACTCTTTTAATATATGTGCAAGATTGCACCATTATGATTCAGTCCAGAATCAGCACGCACATGCTTGGGGGGCAGTATTCACTATAAAGTTGCACAATTTCTGCTCAGAGATAACGCATAATTTATATCCTGTGCATGTGGGCAGCTAGATTGAATTACAGACAGAGATAACGATAGATAAATTGCATCCCACCAGTGTCCAAGTGTGTTCAGATCATTAAAGGGGATCTATCGTGAAAATGAAAATTTTATATTAACTTCATCCCACTGAAATAAGACACTTTCTAAATACAATCAATTAAAAAAAATAATCAAGTTACTCTTCAGTATCTCACTCTCCATGCTGAGGTCTGGGTCAGATTTTGATTGACAGGTAGATCTAATACATCTTTTAGGGGGGCTCCCTTTCTTAGCAGATTAACTCAAATAACCAACTCCAGCACAAACAAAAGGTAACATAATAACAATGTCAGGAGCGCCCGATGGCGCTCCTGCCCACTTCGGTGGCAGATCCAAGATGGCAGTGCCCATGGCCGCCACGTGGGTTGTGGCGTCAGCATGCAGACTCGTGATGTCATTGCGCTGCGTCTGGAGCAAAAATTCAAAATAAATAGACATCGAGGTTACGGGTTCAATGCCTGATTATAGGTCACTCTTGCTAGTGTTCCTGGGTGCACTATAATTCCTAAATTGCTGAATACTGGACTTCTGATCCTCTGCTTTGTGCCTGACAACGACCCTAGCTGCCTGCCTTCTGAACATCTACCTGAATTCCTGACTACGTCTATTCTCGACCCCTTTGGTTACCATGAACTGGACTTTGTTATCTAGAGCTTCCTCCTTGGTCCAAACTCTGGCAAACACCCTGCACACTGAGAAACAGGATTTCCATCAGTGCCGGTTATTTTTAAAGAGTGAGCACCTGGGTTAAGGGTGCAACTGACTCCACCTACTGCATGAAGAGAGACAGGTTGTTTAGAGGGGGAGAGTGAAGAGTAACTTGATTATTTCATGAATGGCACAGGAAAATCAAAAACGAGACGCCGGCTAAGTTTTGCAAATTTTTTGCCATTTCGCAAATTTCACAAATTTTTTGGCGAAACGGCGCAAATTCGCCCATCACTAATTAATACATCTAATACAAAAATTAGTTGTGACAAAATGATCCCAGATAGGTCTCATAAATGTCAGATCTTATAAATGTCAGTAATTAAAAGAGTGAGCTGGCAACCCTGGATCCAACTCAGGTGACAGGAGGAGGAGAACGTGACCTACACTACATGACACTCTTTGTTTTTGTTGCTGTTACATTAGTCCTTTCCAGACTTGAAACTTCAAATTAGCACAGTATTTATTGCTATGCTACCAACCATTTGTAAGAAACTTAAGGGGCAAATTCACTAAAGCATGAAGCGCCTAACGCTAGCGTAAATTCACTAGCGAACTGGACCTACTCTAGCGCTACTTCGCACCCTTACACCAGGCGAAGTTGCGCTATGGCAAAGAGCGATTCGCCAGAAGCGAATACGCCCAAATTTGCCGCAAATAAATTCGCCCATCACTACTGAAAACCTATAAAACTGCAAAAGAAAGATATTCCAATTGTAAAAGAGACATCTGCCTTTGACTTCTACATGATTTTGACAGGGTTTTACCTGGAGTATTTTTTATTATTCAGAATTGTCACAATTTGGCACATAATAGATTCCACTCAGGCTATTTTTCCAGGATTTTGGCTTCAAAAAGCCTAACCCTAAAGGTCGAGGTTTAATAAATTGGCCCCATTTCCAACCACTTCCAAAGACATAACCCAACAAATATTGCATCATTTTATTGTTTACTTGCACACAACCTCCATTTACAAAAGTGCGGGATCCAAATGAAGACTGAAAAAAATCTCCATAGAATTTCTTTGCAAATACCTTTTAACATATTTGTTTACTTCTTTTAAGAATAAATTAATCATTATGTTTTCCAGTGGCAGCACCCCCATATTTTGATACAATTGTTTTGAGCTAAACGTTTTGATATTTAACCTAATTTAGCTGCCAAGCAATCTCTCTACTTTTCTACTATCACTTTCCATAAACTGGCGCCTCATTCTGTACAGATCTTTTTATTTTCCAATGTGTAATGGATAAAAAAAAAATGTGTCAAGACTGCAGTTTAAATTCTCTATGTTGTATTATAGTTTTGTTATATATTTAGTTCTTTGTGCTTCAAGGTGATTCAGAAGAGATTGACTTAACAGTGGTTTACCAAGCAGCGGCTAATGGAGATGTCAACACATTGACAGCAATCATCCGGGAAGATCCATCAATATTAGAATACTGTGACAATGAAGGTAAGAACGCAAAGAAACCTTCTTAGAATATACATTTTCCAGAAATGGCCCTGCCTGTCAAAGGGACAAGGCTCAAGTTAAAAGGAAAGAAATGACATAAGCTGGGATGTCCAACTGTCTGTCCAATAAAGGAGCACAACAATCAGAGCAAAGTTTGAAGAGCAAAAGGAGGACACATTTCCAGGTTTGTAACAGTAATGCAGTTGTGACCATATCTCAGTCAGTACAAGCAGCAAGGCTACAAGCAGCACAAAGGTAGAGTCTATATTTTTGTGCCAGCTGTAGGCAAAGTCAATACTGGAGTGCCAGCACAGCAAGGGCAATGACTCCTCCTAGCATTAGCAATAGCCAAGTGACTCCTGCGGCCTTTCAGGGGTCCTTGTTGCCTGAGGCAGCCTTTCTGATATCACATCGCTAGTGCAGAGAGCGCAATTGATTTTTTTTCTGCCCTTGGTAACTTACGAGCTGCAGCAGCGAGTCATGACATCAGTGCCCCTGAGTGACTCATAGAAAGGTTCTAGGCTATGGCATTTTCATTGGAGCTCAAGATGGCTATTCATTCTGGATTCCTGTCTCATGCGCCAGTGTAACATTTGACATTAGTATATTTTATAGTCACTGTCACCTAAAAAAATCTGTTATAGCTGCCTTAGTATCTATAGTTGTTTCTCACACTGGCACAACGTTTACAAGACATTTTGCTAAAGAGAGGTAAAGCCTTCAGCCCAATATAATTATAAATATCATAAAAACAGAACATTTTATGACTCCTTAAGCACCACACATTTTACCCCCATTGGCTCCCTCAGTTACAGGGGGAGGCACATTTATGAAGTGTCGAGTTTTTTTAAAACTCAAAATTCGACTAGTCGAAATGTATTCATAAAATCAAATTTTTTGATAAATCTTGAAAATCAAATTCAAAATGTTTTAAAAAAAATTGAATAGAGTTTGGATAACTCCCTAGTCGAATCTGACGTTTTGACCAAAAATCTGAAAATTCCAATTCTAACTTTCAAATCGACCCTTGATAAATCTTCCCCTAAATGTTGAGTACAAAGTGTACACCCTCACAACTGTTTACCTCTTTCCCCAGAAGGGATTACCATTACCAACCCTTTCTTTATTAAGGATAAAATGTAGGTGGGTGAGAAAAGTTTTTTTTTTTCTCGTCCAGATAACAAAACCACAATATCAAAATAAATGATAATTTGTGATTTTTTACATAATGATTTTAATTATAATAAACTACTCACATTTTTACTCTTTTTTTTTTTTTTACATTCATTCATGCCTTCAAAGGCTTAATGCTTGCTTCAAAACTCTCATTATGTGCCTTTAAAAAAGCTTATAAATATATGGAATTGTTTTCTTTTTCTCCATTATAACCTTAGCCATCTTAATATGCCCTCTGTCATCTCCTATTGTAAGTGAGGGCTCTGTCAGTTTTTCCTATGAATACAAGATTACAGTTGCATTTGGTAGCCTATACTACCTAGGATGACTGACAGCTGTAATTATTGTCTATTTTTATAGAGTTGTTATCTTTCTTGTAATCTCATTTTTAACCTTATACACATACTCGCAATTCACACACTTCGCACACTTATAAACGGTTTTATAGTTAATACTTTCGTATTCCCTAAACCTGGTAGAAGGACAAACAGTTGTTTGTTTGAATTCATATTTTTCTATATTCAATTCTTGGGTTTTTTTTCCCCTAAAAATGAACTTGCTGTGAATTCTGTAGCACTTCTTCCTAATGAGACCTGTGAAGAAGCATGCAAGTCTGGTTGTTGCTACACTGTTTTAAGAGACAATTGAAGTTAGTTGGAAAGTTGCTTAGAATGACATTTTCTATAATTAATTAAAATGTATTTTTTAGGTTTACATTCCCTTAAAGGGATCCTGTCATCGGAAAACATGTTTTTTTTCAAAACGCATCAGTTAATAGTGCTACTCCAGCAGAATTCTGCACTGAAATCCATTTCTCAAAAGAGCAAACAGATTTTTTTATATTCAATTTTGAAATCTGACATGGGGCTAGACATATTGTCAATTTCCCAGCTGCCCCTGGTCATGTGACTTGTGCCTGCACTTTAGGAGAGAAATGCTTTCTGGCAGGCTGCTGTTTTTCCTTCTCAATGTAACTGAATGTGTCTCAGTGGGACATGGGTTTTTACTATTGAGTGTTGTTCTTAGATCTACCAGGCAGCTGTTTTCTTGTGTTAGGGAGCTGCTATCTGGTTACCTTCCCATTGTTCTTTTGTTTGGCTGCTGGGGGGGGGAAGGTGGGGTGATATCACTCCAACTTGCAGTACAGCAGTAAAGAGTGATTGGAGTTTATCAGAGCACAAGTCACATGACTTGGGGCAGCTGGGAAATTGACAATATGTCTAGCCCCATGTCAGATTTTAAATCTGAATATAAAAAAATCTGTTTGCTCTTTTGAGAAATGGATTTCAGTGCAGAATTCTGCTGGAGCAGCACTATTAACTGATTCATTTTGAAAAAAATGTTTTATCCCATGACAGTATCCCTTTAAAATTTGTGACAATCAACATATAAGGCATTAGCTATAGCCAAAAAGAGCAAGGTTCTCATAGAATAGTTTGTATAATATAAGAGTACAGAAATGAAAGTGGTTAAAAGGCTAAATTAATTAGGAAGAATTGTAAATGCTTCAGAATTATAAAGAGTTAATACTATTCTTAGAAGACAAACAAGAAGGGTGAGAAATGAATTGGTATATCTTACTTGGTTAAGAAATACAGACAAATCCTGAGGGGTTGTATAAGCATATGAAGTCTGTGAATTGTGAATTTATGTGGAAGTTTAAAGATAAGATAGTGGTTGAGAAAAAAAATAAAAATAAGAGATGATTGCAGCTGTCAATCACATAGCTAGAATATGTTATCAAATGCATTTTCAATCATTTATACATAGGGAAAAGTGTCAGAGCCTCATTTAGAATAAGCCAGCACAGAGGGCATAATAAGAAGGCTAAGGCTATAATTGAGAAAAAGAACATATTCATTATATTTAGAAGCATTTTCAGTCCTTGCAAAAATTAAGGAATATGAAATATAGAAGGAACAACCAGAAATTGAAATACAGAATCTCATCCCACTGTTTTATATTCTTTTTATATGAGAGGCAGAAGGGGGTTGGTGATCATTTCTGAAGAAAGAGGCAACCAGTGGGAATAGGGGGTATAAGGTCAGGCTGGAAAGCATATTATACTGCATTTCATTTTTATTGTGTTTGAAGACGTTCCCAAAGCAAAACACTTTAGTGGTGCCTGTGGTTTGTTTTCTGAAGCCACTGCATAGAGGACACAAACCAGCATTATATGATTCAGTGGAACACTTTAAAAGGAGTGTCATGAATTTGCCAGTGACATTAATAGAAACCTGTGGGGGGTTTTTAGGCTAAATTAACTACGTATATTAATTCAGAATTTTTGGTAAAACACAAAGTACCAGTGCCACGGTACAGGGTTACACTCTATTAGGGATACACGGAATCCGGCCGAACCCCCGAACCCTTCGCGAAAGATTCGGCTGAATACCAAATCTGAATCTTAATTTGTATATGCAAATTAGGGGTGGGAAGGGGAAAACTTTTTTTACTTCCTTGCTTTATGACAAAAAAGTGATTTCCCTCCCGCCCCTAATTTGCATATGCAAATTTGGATTAAGTTCAGCCCGGGCAGAAGGATTTGGCGCAATCCTGGCCGAATCCCGAACCAAATCCTGGATTCGGTGCATCCCTACACTCTATGCAATGCCTGGCAACTTGCTATCTATACTAAATTAAAAAAAGTTGGCTCTTAAAGGGTCTAAGAGAACTGATAAGCTCTGTATAATGAGCCTCACATTGTCTTTCATGGCTTGTTGTATCTTGGACTTGTAGTTAGGAAGGGGTTTGGTTCGGGATTCGGATAGGATTCAGCCTTTTCCAGCAGGATTCGGATTCAGCCAAGTGCCTGGCAGAACTGAATCCTAAAAATCACATGAGTTTTGAACACATGCTGTGCGACACTTCTCTTTCCTCCCTCATTCCCCTAATTTGAATATGCAAATTAGGATTCAGATTCGGTTTGGTATTCGGCCAAATCCTAAAGTAGTGGATTTAGTATGACCCTAGTATTAACTGAAAAGGAGAATCTGTTTCAGTATATTTTCCCCTTTTCTTGCACATGCTTTGGATAGCTGGTGAGATAGGACCAAGTTTAAAATCCTTTACACCTCTCTGCACCATTTACTTAACAAATTAATCTTTTCTTCTAAGAATATGCTGAACATGTCATTGCTTTGCCCCTTCAAACATACCCTGATAGCACAAACATCAGTATAATATACAGTATATAATTATACTATATATGTAAGTTTTATAATGTACATTTTTATAATGTAAAACTGAGATGTAATAACAGAAAAAGCAAAAAGAAAATACAAAATTCAAAACTGCAAATTATCTGATTGACATTTCTTGAAGTAGAAGTTTATGAAAATATCTATTCATCGCCTTTCTGTTGTGGGATTTTGTCACTTTCAGTTATAAATGAGTTAACGTGTTAGGCTAACTGTGTTTGATTAATAAATAAACATAAGAATAAGGGCAATTATAATGTTGTTAGGTTCTCCATAAACAAGAATATATCCCTGTGATCTCAAAGAGAAGGGCAGTCTGTGCCAATGATTGCAGCACATGTCTATACATTTCTCCTAACATTGTATATTAGTAATATTATTAGTATGTATTTTGCCTATATATTGCACTTTTTAATTTTTTTGCAAAAAACACAGTTTAAGACATTGGTTTAAAAATAAGGAAGATCTTTGGATTGCTGGTGGGACCCTGGGATGTGGAGGCTGATGTTTAGTTCCAGTGTATGTTTGCTAGAAATGTTTATCTTTCAAGTGTTTCTTGGCACACAAGAAATGTATTTGCTGCAGGGCCATGTAACTTCTTTTTACACTTCTGGTACATATATATTTTAAGACTAGTTATCAGAGTAGGAGGTGCTTGCTGAAAATAGGCTTTAAAATCGTTGTTAAAATAAGTGTAGAAAACATATAGAATAAGTTACTGTTGCTCAAGCCATGTTCATAATGTGCATAAAAAAGGGGATACTTTGAGCCATGTGGGGATCCTGTCCTGTGTCTGGATCCAGAGACTGCATCGGCCTGGGAGCAGACATACGCAGCAAATATCAGAACCAAAATGCATATGTGTGTCTGCACCCAGGCCAATGCAGTGTCTCTAGGTTCAGACATAGTCGAGAGAGTATTCCAGTGAATCATCTGATTTTCTACCTGCATAAAAGAACAGCCCAATGTGGCACAAGCCTAAGGAAACGGATATAATGTAAACACTGATGTTTCTGAATATCTATATAAAAATGTTACCTTAAATCTTCTTTGTAATTATTTTCTTATTTCCATTTTTGAAGGTTGCACCCCCTTGATGCATGCAGTGTCGGGACGCCAAGTTGATACCGTCAAATTATTATTGAAAATGGGAGCAAATATTAACACTCAAGATGCCTGTGGGAGAACAAGCCTGTCTGTAGCAACGTATCTGGTAGGGTTGGTTTTATGATATATCAAATGGACATGGTATTCACAGCACCTTCATCAAGGAGGTTTATCCAGAAATCATAAACAACAATATCCGACATCTTCGACTTGGAGTTGTTGTTTAAAAAAATCATTTTTAGCCCTTGTGTCTTCAGTGCACAAAAATATGTTCTCATTTGCTGGAAAATCAAGTAGTATCTTTTAAAGCCCTATATAACCATACATCAGCTTTTTACTAAATCATCACTTCATCAGTTCAGGCCAATAAAACATAGTTGACCCCCCATAGTGACTGTTTGGTGAAAATGAAACACACAGTAGAGCTCTCCCCTGTTGCTTCAAGGTGATCTTTGGTGTTCCAAGATGGTACAGGGAATGGCTTGACTGAGCTTGGGTAGTGCCTCTGTCTGAAGTGAGCCTCTCGAACTCCGAGATTAATTGATTGTTTAAAAGAAAAAAGTCTGACCAAACTGGAATCCACAATTTGACCGTATTTATTATTACAAAAGCACGATTTAGAGGGTTAAGTCCAAATTTTTCTCAATATTTTCTACTACACACTCCAATCAAATCCGCTCGGTTTTTTGCACTTATTTATTATTACATTTTCTTAAAAATTTGCTTTGTGGGGAAAAAAATCAGATTTTCATGGTTTTTCTGGATTTTTCATAAGGTTTTCAAAAAATTTTCAGACTTTTTGCAGCCTTGGTGTTTTTCCACTAAAAATTTAGATTTTATAGTAAAATAAAACTAAAAAGTTTTTAGCATTTGGACTTTAATAAGTAACCTCCTTAATGTGTGTATCTATAAGACTGCTGGGTGATGTAGTCCCTGTGACTTCCATTACAGTAAAAAGGATTTAGTTAATGCTTTAACCAGCAGGAAGGAAGGGATTCTCAAGCCAATCATCAGGGGGACAGTCCAATTAACATACAAGGGGAAAACACAGTGTGCAACATGCTTAGAGTTGTTTCCTACTGTTCCCTGGAGGAAGTTGTTTTCAAGAGCCTAGTGTGATCCAGGAATGCAGCATGTCAGCCATTTTGATAAAGAGAAAGCAGATTCACATCTACCACTGCCAACACTTAGGGCAGAGACACACGTGAAGATTCAGGGAGAATCTAATCGCTTCTTTTTAAGGCGACTAATCTCTCCGAAAAGCCTTCCCCGTCGGCTAGAATCTAAATCGCCAGTGGGATGGCACGCGGAGCACTTCGTTTCCCAAAGTCGCCTGAAGTTTCCTCATAAGGAACAGCCCCTTGTGGTTTCCTAATGAGTAACCATTTGAAGGGGGTGGACGTGACACCTAGTAGTCTATGTAGTTGGTATAGAGCAGTGATCCCCAACCAGTAGCTCGTGAGCAACATGTTGCTCTCCAACCCCTTGGATGTTGCTCCCAGTGGCCTCAAAGCAGGAGCTTATTTTTGAATTTCAGGCTTGGAGGCAAGTTTTAGTTGCATAAAAACCAGTTGTACTGCCAAACAGAGCCTCAATGTTGGTTGACAATCCACATAGGGGCTACTAAATGACCAATCACAGCATTTATTTGGCACCCCAAGAACATTTTTCATGCTAGTGTTGCTCCCCAACTCCTTTTACTTCTGAATGTTGCTCACGGGTTCTAAAGGTTGGGGATCCCTGGTATAGAGGCTGATGTGTCTCTTCTTCAACCAAAAAACCCAGGTGGCGCTACTATGTAGTACAGGAAAATGTTTGTGGAGGTCAACTACCCCCCCTGAAATTTGTCTCTGGTTAATGTATTTAAACTCAGACAGGGGGCGAGACCCAGTCCAGACCACCTGCATCTACCTTAGTAAAAAAGGACTTTTTAATTAGTATAGGGGACTGAAGATGAACATAAAGCAATTTAGGGAGGAGTATCATTTTTATAATTGCCCATAGGGCTTAGTAATAGAGATTCCCACACTCTAATTTTGGTCACTATTATGGCCATCATTAGCTGCACATTTACACTGTATAATTAAAAAATGGGCAGCTTTACCACTACTCCCAGGTGGGACTGGGTTACCACAGGAAATGGTAAGTTTGGTAATTCCACCTGTGTCAGTGGTTTATCCACCTTAAAGAGTGCAGATTTGAAAGCACTAGTGACCAGTCCCAAGAGGTGTGCAAATCTGGAGTCAAAACTCTGTAAGGAAGGCCCTTGATCTCCCAGATATACTAGGGTGTTGTCTGCATACAACTGTATTTGTTCCTCTCTACCCCCAGCCGCTACCCATGAGGTTGGGGTGTTGGAAGATTGCTGGGGGAATGGCTCCATAATTAGGGTTATGAGGAGTGGGGACATGGGGCAGCCCTGTCTCGTGCCTCTTCTGAGTGGGAACTGTTTGGAGCCAGAGCCATTTGTTAGCATATCCATTTACAATAGGGGGGGGCAAAGTTAAAGCCTTCTAAGACTGACCACAGATATGGCCATTCAACCCTATCAAATGCTTTAGTTTTATTTTAGGCAGCTACTACCCTTTGACAGAGACTGTCATGTTCAGTGGCTAGGTTCAAGTAGAGCCTCCTGATGTTAAGGGCAGTTGCTTTGCCTGGCATAAAGCCAGTTTAATCATCTGATATTACTGTGGGGATGACCTTGTTTATTCTACATGATAACATTTTTGCTAATATTTTAATATCAGATGACAGCAGGGAGGCATCCATATGTGTGGGATCTTTACCTGGCTTATGCAGTAACACTATGGAAGCTTTGTATAAGGAAGTTGGGAGGCATTCTTCCCCTGTGACACTTTACAGCATTTGAAGGAGATATGGGTCTATGATTTCTTTAAACCTTTTATAAAGTTTGATGGGAAACCTATCTGGGCCAATTCAACAAGACCTTTTGGCCTATGTAGGGTGAGGATCAGTGGTAAACAGTCTAAGTACAGTTGCTCTGGTAGCCCTGGAGCTGTAAAATTTCCCAATGTGTTGTAGCTCTGTCTGCACAATATTAGCCATCTCCCATCAGCAGCAAAAGGGGTGATACTATGTTTTCCTCTTTTTAATCTCGTTGAATTTAGAGAGTGGCTATTGCACCTCTAGTGAGTAATCAGGGTACAGTGCAATATTCATAATGTCAAAATGTAGCTTTTGGTGGCCTTTGACGGCCATGGCAAGAATTTTGTCTCTATCGCTGGCATTCAGCAAGAGGCCGGGCTGGGGTTCCCGGGGGTGGCATGCACATGGGGACAATGGGACATGGTGGGCCCCCTCCATGCAGAAGGTTGCAGTAAGGGATAAATGCTTTGTTCTGCTTATTAGTATGCAGACTCATGTCATATGTTATATTTTACAGGGATGGCTAGAAGGCTGCATAAGTCTACTCAGGAATGGAGCCAAGCAGAATATTCCAGATAAAAATGGTCGACTTCCATTGCATGCAGCCACTGCCGAGCCTGATGCCAGGTATATGCTCTGCTACAAATTGGTGAATTGATAACTTGTCATGAAAGAAAAAATGTCTGGGCCTTCTTTGCTGGTGTCAAGAACAACCTTGACCCAAATAAGCTAAATGCCGTTATATAAAATATACAAGAAGACGGAGTGCAAATCTTATCTTTTAACTCATATCTCAGTAAATGTTGGCACTTTCTACTTGTCATTGTCTAGGTTGGGCAGTCCCAAATTGCAGTTTCAGAAGGACTGGAGAACATTTGGGTGCAACTAGGTTTAATGCTTAACTACAGAGAAACATTCTGCATACACTGCAATACTAAGAGCAAACCGTGTCCTTAAAATGGGCATAACTTTTGACTAGGAAAATTGTTTTGTTTTTTTTGTTAATCTTGATTGACAAGCAATATTACATATTATGTATACAGATATGGGATCTATTATCTGTTATGCTTTGGACCCTAGAACAAAGAATTTCATGTTTAATAGATGACAATTTCCCTACTTTATAACTCTCTAGATCAGGGGTCAGCAACCTTTACTATCAAAAGAGCCATTTTGCCCCTCTCCCACTAAAGAAAAATAGTCTGGAGCCGCAAAACATAACGCAGCTTATAAACTTTTTTAACCTTTTTTTAATTTTAACTGTTACAACAACAAAATACAACAAACAGAAGTGCATTGTGTATATGCAGGGCTACTTTGAAATAAATTAAACACTGAATAGCCCTATTAAATGCTAGTGTTCTCATCTGTTTAATGTGACTTCTGTTTCTGAATCTCCATGATGATCGTCTCTCTCTTGTCTTGAGTGTGTGACCGCAGTAAGGACCATGATGAAATCATCTTGCTGTGGCTCCTGGGACGTCTATACAGCCCTCGCACCTGCTGGCGGCTTCTTGAGTGTGCTTACTGCGGTCGCACACTCAAGAAGCCACCAGCAGGTGCTAGGGCTGTAAATACGACCTGACAGGCAAAGCCGCAAGACTGAGCCGCAGCAAGCAGGATGAAGAGCCACATGCGGCTCTAGAGCCGCAGGTTCCCTACCCCTGCTCTAGATAATGGGTTTCTGGATAATCCCATCTGTATATAAATAAGCAATATAAATAAGCACATATGGAATGTTTCTTATTTCTTTAAAGTGGCCATATACATAACAATTGCAATCTTTCCTGTGACCATTGGTCGCAAGAAAGATTGTATTTTCACTACCAATAAAAAGAGATGAATTGTCAGATATGAATTGTCAGATAATACAATTCTATGGCTAGCAGGCAGTTCAGCACTAACCCTTGGCTAATGTTAGCGCACCACTAGTGATGGGTGAATTTATTCGCCAGAATATAATAATCTATGAATAAACATAAATACACAGCTAAATAATGCTCCCTGTGCCGAAGTGTTTTACATAACATATATAAAAACAATATAGAGCCTATACATACAGTAGTTTCCCTTTAAAGGGACAGTTCAGTGTAAAAATAAAAAATGGGTAAATATGCAGACTGTGTAAAATAAAAAATGTTTCTAATATAGTTAGTTAGCCAAAAATGTAACGTATAAAGGCTGGAGTGACTGAATGTCTAACATAACAGAACAAAACCAAACTTCTTGCTTTTCAGCTCTCTAACTCTGAGTTAGTCAGCGACTTTAAGGGGAGTCACATGAGACATAACTGTTTGGTGAGTTGGCAATTGATCCTTCAAAAGCAAACAGTTATGACCCATGTGTCCCCCCATCAAGTCACTAATTGGTTACTGCCTGGTAACCAATCAGTGGAAACCAGTGGAAACCTGAAAAGCAGGAAGTAGTGTTCTGACTATTATGTTACACATCCAGTCACTCCAGCCTTTATACATTACATTTTTGGCTAACTAACTATATTAGAAACATTTTTTATTTTTATTGCACAGACTATCTATATACCCAGTTTTTATTTTTATACTGAACAGTTCCTTAAAGAACGTGTACTACATAATAGAGGTTGTTTGGCTTGTAAAAATCTGTTTGAATACTTGATATATTCAATGTCATTTTAGAATAACACTACCACTCACATTATTCATTAATTGCATGAAACATTCACACACAACAAACCCAAGTAAAAAACATGTTAATTACCTCCTCCCACTGGATTATTATGTTTTTGGAATCTGAGAATTCTGGAAGGCTTTTATTTCACGTTCACTGTGGTTTAAATGTATTAGCTGTAGGTGCTTTAAGGTGCTATTCTTTTGGCATGTCTCCCTAGGCCCCCATTATGATCCAACCCGAATGTTCATGTGCCCAAAAATGAGCATAAAGTGAAGGGAGAAGGCTCACTGTGCTGCCTGGACTTGATGCTTGTTCTAACAGAACTAAACTGTGTTGTGACGGTCTACAATTCCCAGAATATATTGTACTGTAAGGGCACCCTTTCCCACTGAAATAAAGGCAACCTAACTTAAACGGTCGATTGGACCCTTAATATAAACATCATGTTTTCAAATACATGCAATGACCAATCCACTGGTGTCTGCTTTAGGGAAAAGGAAATAAAATAACTTGTGTTTACCTACTAATCCCCAAGAGTAGGGGTCCTAGTAATACACTGGTTGAATTCTAACTAAGCAGACCTTCCCCTAACTAAGGGATTCTAGACTTGCCACATGTCCTGTACAGGTACAGGACCTGTTATCCAGAATGTTAGGGACCTGGGTTTTTCAGGATGATGGATTGTTCCATAGTTTGGATCTTTATACCTTAAGTCTACTAGAAAGTTATCTAAAGGAGAAGGAAAATCATCTTGCACTTGGGGTGCCAAATGTTAGGCACCCCAAAGTAAAGGTATTTACTTACCTACTGTATAACCCCCGGGCCGGTGCTCCTATCAGCAGAAAACTGCACCAACCCGGGGTAATTCCTGTGAGCACCACGGAACGATCCTCTTCCGGCTTCTTCTTTCTTCAAAGAAGACGCATGCACAGTTGAACAAAATAGCTGACTTTTTAGTTAAAGTTTGGCTTTTCGCTCTACTGCGCATGTGCAGCCACGCAAAGAAAGAGGAATACGGAAGAGGATCTCTCCGTGGTGCTCACTGGTATAACCCCGGGCAGGTGTAGTTTTCTGCTGATAGGAGCACCGGCCCGGGTTTCAGGTAAGTAAATACAATCACTTGGGGGTGCCTAACATTTGGCACCCCCAAATGCAAGATCATTTTCCTTTCTCCTTTATGCATTAAATAAACCCAATAGGCTGGTTTGTCTCCAATACGATGATATCTTGGTTTGGATCAAGAACAAGGTACTGTTTTATTATTATAGTTAAAAAAAATTATTATTTTGATAAAATGGAGTTTTCTGGGAGACAGCCTTCCCATAATTTGGAATTTTCGGAATATTAGGTCCTGTACCTGTATCGTAGTGGCCACTGGTAAAAAAAATGATGTTATCCAAAGAGAAATTTTATAAAAGACAAGAGGCTAGTATCTTTTGTGCCAAACTTCGAACCAACTTCTTGTTTTTTAGGGGTGCTGCTTCCCCATCCATATAACCCTCTATTGACAACAAGGGCAAGTGATCAGCTACTAGTGCCAAAATGGGATTGAGCAAAAACTCACACAACACCTTTTCATTATAAACCATTTAAAGGCTGTTAAATAATTTATTTTTATTTCATAGGAAACAGAGCAACCCTGTGCATGGGTTATTTCTTATAGAGCATTTGAAATTTGGAAAAAATGTGTATATGCCTGTTTAGCTAGATCTGCAGTTCAGCACGTTCTGAGTCAACAGAGCTAGACTAAATTGTATGACAGATGAGACACAGCGTGGAAAGTAAATTGCCAGATATGTCAGTTGCTGGGAGAGAGGTAGGTGTTAGGCATGGAATCGCGTGCCTTGTGTTTACTGGTGGCAGTGTGGGAGTACATGACAGCAGGGACTTGTTCTTGATTTAATTTGAAGCAATTGTTCACAAAAGTGACTGTTTAGTACAGTGTTCTGGGGACAGACAGCCAATAACAATCGCATTAAAGATCCATATTTGATCTACGACAAGCAAATAAATGACCATGTTATAAATACTGCCAATAAAACAATCCAATACATTACATAGTTATATAGTGAGTTAGGTTTAAAAAAAAAGGCACATGTCCATCAAGTTCATCCTTCTATTGGGGCAATGTAATTTTGGTCTTTACCGCAAAAATTGCTCGCAATGCAAATAAATAGTAAAGAAATTGCGGATTTTATAGATTGTGCTCAGTGTCTGTAATAAAACGTCTTAATGAAAAAGTTGTTACGTTTGCTCCAAAACATTACACCACCAAAAATTTATGCCACCTTAAATGTACAATTAAGATTTGCAATGCAATAAAGTCTAATGAACAATATTACATTGTGACTTTTGCACATTTTTATTCCTTTTTGTGTGCAAATGTGTGGCAAATGTAATTACATTTCACCGAATCCAATATTTTGGATTTTTGCTGAAACCCCTGTATCCTTCGCGAAAGATTCGGCCAAATACCGAACCAAATCCAAATTTGCATATGCAAATTAGGGGTGGGAAGGGGAACACTTTTATACCTTCCTTGTTTTGTGGCAAAAAGTCACGAGATTTCCCTCCCGCCCCTAATTTGCAAATGCAAATTTGGTTAGGCCGGGAAGGATTCGGCTGAATCCTTCCCCGAAACGCGTACCAAATCCTGGATTCAGTGCGTCGCTATTTGTAAGTGAATATAGTGCTGCCATGTGTAAGATAGATAGATAAAAATAAATAAAGAACACTTACTGCTTTGTGGACCATATTGTGTAAATTAGTTATAGAATTCTTTGTAGCATGTCTATTGTACCATCTGTTCAACTCCCAGTCCCTGCCATACCTAATAAATTAGCAAGGGAAAGTTGATTCGCCCTGTATCGAGTTATTATCTCCACTAGATGGGGCAACGTCTCAATAAAAAACAATAATTAAATGATAAAAACACTGATGTTTTATGTATATTTTATGCAGTTATAAAACTGTTGGGTTTGTTTGTTTTTTATTGCATTTATATGCATAGATTTGCTTGCAAACAGGTCCTGTCTCATTTTACAGACTCCTAGCGGTCTTGTTGCAGCAGTCGACTCTGAGTGAGATAAACCATCAGGACAATGAGGTGGGTATGTCTTTAATAAATAAGAAAATAAAAAGTGAAAAAATTGGTTCAATTTTCATGTTAGAATGATACTTGGCTTGTTTAAACATGGGAATCAAGTGATTAGATTAAAATTGTTTTTGCAACCCAGCGATGCAACTATAAACAGTAATAATAACAGTTAACAGTTAAACAGTTAATAATAATAGTAGTAATAGTGAACTCCACAGCTGTTCTGTATACTTATTGTGGGGCACATTTACTAAGGGTCGACTATCTAATTAACCCTCGATATTCGACCATCGAAGTAAAATTTACCGCATTCGAAGGATTTTAATCCATCTATCGAAGGATTTTCCTTTGATCAAAAAAAGCTTAAAAATCTTATGGGGACCTTCCCCATAGGCTAACATTGGTGCTCGGTAGGTTTAAAGTGGCGAAGTAGGTAGTCAAAGTTTTTTTTAAAGAGACAGTACTTCGATTATCGAATGGTCGAATAGTCGAACAATTTTTAGTTCGAATCGTTCGATTCGAAGTCGTAGTCAAAGGTCGAAGTAGCCTATTCGATGGTCGAAGTACCCAAAAAAATACTTCGAAATTCGAAGTATTTTATATTCGAATCCTTCACTCGAGCTTAGTAAATATGCCCCTGTGTGTTCAGGGGTATTGGAATAAAAGATGCACTGTTTGCCCAACCCATAACAATCGATCAGATGTTTTCAAACAGGTAAACAGTAAATGCTACCTGTTACAGGTGACTAGACCTATAGCAATCTTTGCATTGTACATTACATTGCCACAATTCTTCATTGTGTTGAAGTGTAAATTATTTATCACATTTCAGGGAATGACATCGCTTCACTGGGCCGCGTTCCATAACCGACCTCAGCATGCGCAAGCTCTACTGCAAAAAGGAGCCGATCCCACTCTGGTTGACAAAGATTTCAAAACGCCTCTCCATTGGGCTGTCCAGGTACATTGTCACATGCTCTCATCCTATATTGTCTACTCTAGACTAACCTTCTAACTGGCCTCCCTAACGCCAATCTCTCCCCACTATTGTCTATGTTAAATTCTGTTGAAAGAATTCTCCTTCTCTCAACCAAGAGGGCACAGGCTTAAATTATTATCATGGCTTCCTATATAATAAAGAATAACTTATTCTCATAACCTGCAAAGCCCTTCTGGCCAACTCGTCCTCTCCACAGAGCAACCACTTGGTTGCACCCCCACTACTACGAATGTTTTCCACCTTAAACCTTTCTGTTTTGTTGCTACTTTCATTTGGAATACCATCCCTGAATTTCTCTGGAAAAAATCATCTATTAATCTCTTCAGAGACTACTTCTTAGAGCATGTGACCCAGTCCTGCCCTGGGCCAGATTTAATAACTGTGCATCCTTAGGTCACCCCCTGAACCCTACCTGCCCCCCAGCCAGCACTTACTCTCAGCTGCTTGCACAACTTTCCAAACACCACAACATGACGCCCATTCATCAATGCTGGAGCCCTCTCCAACCACTTCACTGAGATCTTCTTCACTGGGGACTGGGTGAGTAGACTGGGTTGTAGAATTTAATACCTGTCAAAAAATTCCACCCAGTCCCCAGTGCAGCTGTGGCATTGCCACCCCAGCCTTCTGCTGCCCTAAACTTGGGACTTTTTGGCCTGAACACAGACCCGGGCCTTGTTCTGCCACTTATAATGTAGTGTCAACCACTGTAACCTTCAGCACATTATATATTATTTGTGTCTATAAATAACCCACCCACTTAGATTGTAAGCTCTAGGGGGCAGAGATCTCCTTTCTTTGATTCTTTGTTCTATGGATGTATTTCTCCGCTGTACAGCGCTGCATACATAAGTAGCACTATATAAATAAGAATATACTACATATACTACTTATGTAGAGGTGGAAATGGAAACCGTGTGAATCGATTAGTTGGCCAAGAGAGAAATTATGCAAAGAGAATAAAAGGGACCTAGAGCTTTAAAAGAAACTAAAAAAAAAGAGGTAATGGAGAAGAATAATTTCCATTTCAGGAGACAATAAAAGAGAGATCTGAAAGTTACAGGAAACCCATGACATAAGTGTGTCACAAAGGCCAAGAGACTGTAAAGACTTGAGGAGGATTTGTTCGTCAACAAAGTAAAAAAAAACTCCTGATAGATCTAAGAGCATTAAGGGAAGTGGTTTTAAAATTTGCAACAAATTTGCTAGAAATGTTGCAATAGATTTCAGTGGCATCTTTGTTCATATTTATGCCATACACGACCCATGTTGGCCCGGAAATATCAACATTTTACAAAGTCTGTTAATACTACAGAGAAATTAACAGACAAAATCTTATTATATCCTAAAGCAGACCCACTCAGTTAGCGGCACTCTGCCGGTGACTAGTTAACTTAGAACCCTGTGACTTATAGTTAAAGGGATTCTGTCATGGTTTTTATTTTTAAACACCACCGTTTAAACTGCTAATAATTCACTCTACCATGTAAAATGTTATTCCTCAATCAAGAAGTATATATTTTTTTAGTTGTAATATTGGTGTGTAGGTGCATCTCAGGTCAAATTGCCTGGTCATGTGCTTTCAGAAAGAGCCAGCACTTTAGGATGGAACTGCTTTCTGGCAGGCTGTTGTTTCTCCTGTTTAATTCAATTGAATGTGTCTCAGCGGGACCTGGATTTTACCAATGAGAGCTGTTCTTATATCTACCAGGCAGCTGTTATATTGTGTTAGGGAGCTGCTATCTGGTTACCTTCCCACTGTTCTGTTGTTTGGCTGCTGAGGGGGAGGGAGGGGGTGATATCACTCCAACTTGCAGTACAGCAGTAAGGAGTGACTGGAGTTTATCAGAGCACAAGTCACATGACTGGGGGCACCTGGGAAACTGACAATATGTCTAGCCCCATGTCAGATTGCAAAACTGAATATTAAAAAATCCAATCGCTCTTTTGAGAAACGGATTTAGTGCAGAATACTGCTGAAGCAGCACTACTAACTAACGCATTTTGGAAAAAAAACATGTTTTCCCATGATGGATGCAAAATAATGTGCATTTCTATTGTTTGGTAAATATCCATACAATTATTTTGTTGGTCACCAGAAATGTTTTTGTATGTGTTTCCTGATTTCCTCCTTGTATGCAATCGCACCCTGGTCAACCCCTGCCTTGTGTTGATATAATTTCAGAGTGGAAATAGGATCCTTTGTTCTATCATCCTGGACAACCAGCAAGGCCAGTCAACAATCAACTATGATGATGAAAATGGGAAGACATGTATGCACATAGCAGCTGCTGCCGGCTACAGTGATATTATCTGTGAACTTGCCCGTGTCCCAGAATGCAATTTGCAAGCTCTTGATGTTGATGATCGGTAAGAATTTATGTTGAACCTTCGGCACCCTTGCTCTTCAATCAGGGAAAATATCTTATTTACCTTCTTGACCTCTTCTGTAAACCATAGACTCACAATCTCAGCCCTGCTCTTATTATTTTAGATATACTTATCATATGCACAATATTAAGATTTGTCAGAACTGAATCCACCATTTGTTAAATCCGAATCCAAGACTGCATATGCAAATTACAGAAAATATGGGGAAACCATCATCAAAAAAAAATATTTTAGGCTGAAGTTTGAATTTGGTTCAGCCAGGCAAACAGATTTGGCCAAATCTAAATCCTGCAAAAAGGGGTTTGATTTTCCTGAATTCTGACGAGAAACAGGAATTCGGTGCATCCCTAAATTATTGGGGTTGAAGTTGTTTGTCATCTGACATTCAGGGTTGCAACCTTTTTAGGTTGAATAATACTGACCTTTGGATCAGGGAATCGGCATGATGTCACATAGGGTGAGGCAAAGACATCACATGGTAAATTTGGAGGACTAGGCGTGTTAATGGGAGTACTGGGTGGGAAATGGGCAGGGCATAGATGGCCTTTCCTTATAAGGGCAGAGACACACGGTCAGATTCAAAGAGATTAGTCGTCCGGGGACAAATCTCCTCTTCTAATCTCCCCAAACTGCCTTCCCCTGCCTTCCCGTCGACGATTTACATTCTAGCCGGTGGGAAGGCAGTTTGGGACTCTGGAAAACAAAGCGCTCCGATTGCCATGTAAATGTCATGTATGTAATGTAAATCTCCAGCGGGAAAGCAGGGGAAGGCAGTTCGGGGAGATTAGTCGACCCGAAGAAGAGAAGATTTGTCGCCAGGCAACTAATCTCCCCGAATCTGACCATGTGTCTCTGCTCTAAGGGGATATCTGTCAGCGAAGAGGGTCAGGGAATGGAGGAATTTATAGGGTATATAATGGCACCTTTGGTATTCTCAGTTCCACTCATTATTGACCAATTGGACTTTGGCAGCACCACTCATTCTAGTGAGTCACCAACATGTAAAACTATACTTATTATACCAGAAACACCATCTGACAGTTCTCTGTCATTCTTGCTCACAGGAGGACAAACAGATGATGGATTTACAAGATGATTACAGGACAGAGGACTAATAGCTAAGCTGGGTCAGTTTTGGTGTAGGGTACCCATAACAAACAGAGAACTGAAAATGAGTCTTTGTATACTGTATGGCTTTGGAATTCTATTTTATTTTACTTCAACCTTTTTCTATTTTAAAAACTAGAGTTGAAACAATGCAGACATCAATCCCAGCGATTGACTTGACTGAAGCACAGTATGCAAAATACATTTTGGCAAAAGTAGGCAGTGAGGGTTTTGCTGTAGGGCCCAGAAACTCTTAGTTACCCTTTGCACAACTCTCTTTAATGCCTGTACTTATTTCCTAGGACTCCATTGCACTGGGCAGCAGCAGCAGGAAAACCTGAATGTGTCCAAACCCTTCTGAAGCTAGGTGTAGATATTAACCCCCGCGACATCAACGAGAACACTCCATTAACCTACGCTATGTACTGTGGCCACACAGCATGCATCAAACTGCTTTCCCAGGAAAACAGGTGAATCACAATAACAATAACCCTCCCGTATCTATGAAAATCAGTTATCCTCTTGCTGACACAGTATTTACCTGCACTTTACGAGTTGTTCTTGGGTATTTATTGATGAAACTGCACATTCCACAGTAGTATTTATATAAAAAGCACAAATTGAGGATGTGGGAGTTGTGATGGGGAAGAACGAGAAAAGAAGTAGAGATAGGTGGATGAATGCTACAATGCAGCAAAGAGTGCATAGTGATGATTAAGGCTAATGCTACACCTAGGGGCAGATTTACTAAGTTCAAAGGGAATTTTCAAAGTAAATATAATTTGAATTTCGAAGTAATTTTTTGGATACTTCGACCATTGAATAGGATACTACGACTTCGAATTTACTTCGACTTCGATTCGAAGTAAAAATCATTTGAATATTCTACCATTCGATAGTCGAAGTTCTGTCTCTTTAAAAAAAACTTCGACTTCAATACTTCGCCAACTTAAATCTGCCGAAGTACTATCTTAGCCTATGGGGACCTTTGGCATTTGAAGGAAAATCATACGATCGTACGATAATGTAGTTTGAATCGTACGATTCGAAGTACGATCGGAATACAATTGTACGATGCTAAAAATCGTACGAATTCTAATTCAAATTCGATGGTCGAATTTAGAAGTATTTTTCACTTCGAAATTCAACCCTTGATAAATCTGCCCCCTAGTGGATTTAGGAAATCAGCATCAAAACATTTTTAGGAGCATCGGGGCAGATTCTCGGCCTGCAGATAAATGCACTATTCTTGAAAGTAAGTGTGGCATGTATCAGCATTTAATTGTAACCCACGTGCCAATGGGGTCTAGCTAGTGAAATAACACAATATAAAATTTAATTAAATATAAATGACCAGAAACTTGTGAAATCCATGTTCTACTGGATCAACCAGGGTAGTGGCCCAATAAGCTCTCATTTGGCCTCATATTGGCAACTGGATCCTTGTCAGGCCAAAGAAGTGACATTGATGTCCAGAAGCTTGATTGTATTAGTTCAATATTGTTAGCCATCAGAAGTATTAAGTTCAACTCTTGGGTTTTTTTTGTTTGTTTTTTTTTTCACCCGAGACCTTTTTTCCACTGATAATTGTCACACTGGAAATAAGTAAATGTCTCTTTCACTGTCAGCAGATCAGACCCATTTCAGCCATTTGCATCACCGGGCACTAAAGCCATGAGAAAGGAAGGACGCCTCACTGTGTTGAATCAAATATTTTCTTGCAAGAAGAAGAAGGTAGATCAGAAAGCACATCAGAAAGACAAACTCAGGTATCACAGGGAGGAGACCTCGGAGGTCGATGACATTATCACCACATTTGATTGCATTCTGGACACCAATTGTAAAGAACCCCCAGATGAAAGGTTAAATTCATTAAATAGCAAAAAAAGAGCAATGGAATCCCAAAAGTACTTATTACCGGACAGCAAGGAGAACTGCAAAGTTCTTCCTCCTATAAGAGCGCAGAGCCTCCCGCCCATCACCCTTGGGCACAACTTCTTGACAACCAACAGTGTGATGTCCAAAGACCCCCAGAACAATGCTTTTCATTTCGCGCATAGATCTCAGAAAAGTAAAAGTGAACATGATTTATTTGACAACAGTTGCAAAACCCTCAAAGACAATCCTTGGAATATAGCTGCTAACCAAAAATTATCTCATAAAGCATGGACATCCCCTCGTCCGGACAATCGCATGGATCATGTTTTATCCAAGAATCCAACCCGTATGGAAAGACTGCTGCCCCCCCAAGTTCCTTCAATGGAGAACACATTTTCAGGTAATGTAAGAAAAACAGAGATCGCAAAAGTGCTTAAAATTAACTTTGGTTTATTGCAGCAAATACAGTAAATTTTTCAAAATAGTCTCAAAATTGGTTTATTATACTATTTTAGTATCAGACAACGGGGGTCATTAATAAACAGTGGGCAAGTTTGCTCCTGGGCTGTAACCAATGGCAACCAATCAGATGATTTCTTTCAGTGCTTAACCTGCAGCTATCTGAAAAAAGCTAATCACTGATTGGTTGCTATGGATTACTGCTCAAGTGCGAATTTGCTCAGTGTTTATAAATGAGCCTGATGCAGAGAGTGACAGGTAACTAGGGGGCAAATTTACTTAAGGGCAGAGTGACTAACGCGGGCGAAAATTCACCAGCGTGACATCATTTCAGTACTTTGCCGATTTACTAACGGTTGCCGGCGTAATTTCGCTAGCGAAGGAGATACCTCTCTCCCTCATGCCTGGTGAATTTGCGAATTCACTAAGATGCGGATTTTACTGAACGTTTTCTCCTACGTCTGGCAAAGTGTTGTGGTGTGAGCGAAACCATCGCTGGCGAATTTTCGGACGTTAGTAAATTTGCCCCTAGGACTTTTATATACACGCAACAGTTGGAATTTGGAATATACTTCCCAAAAATGTAAATTCGCCAAGACATCTGCAATCTACTAGGAGAACCTGATAAGTTTTTGTGAATTTACTTCATCGCGAACATTCTGAAATGTTTCAGTTGTGAAACTTAATCACATGAATTACAATTTTCCAAGAGCATTGTGTGAACTTTCGCCTAATCTAAATGTGTCAAAATTCTCCTCATTGTGTCAGGCATATTTTCACGACAATGTTGCATAATTTATTTACACAGTAATGTCAAAATTGTGCCGCTGTAAATGTTCACATGTTTTCCCTATATAATTGTAATGACGCACAGTCAAACCTTGATTTTACATCCCCTTATTTTACGGGTTTTTTTCCGGGATTTTACATTTTTTAATGGTCCCTTTGTCATCTAATGCATTGTGATGGGAACATTTCCCGAATTTTAAGCCCCAATATTTGACATCATGATTTTGGGCCATTTTGCTTAAAAACACCTGTTTATCTCCAATGAGTGTTATTTATCCCACATTTTCACCATTTTTACAGGGAACCCCTGATTTCACATACCCCCATTTTACCTTTACATTTGACTGTATGTGGAATATTAGCATGGAGGATATATTGTATATAATGAGATTGTAAGGGTCCTTGGTGGTCCATTGGTGGGGTGGGGTGCCCGCCGCACTCCCTGCAGGGAAGCCCACAGCAGCTGCCACCTCCTCCTGTTCCTCGGAATGGTGAACAGGTATGATTGAAGACCAGGCCAGACCAGGTGAGGGGCTATATCCTTAGGACTAGTAAGTGGATTGTAATGGGTTGTGAATGTGCTCTAGGAGTGAGCAATAGAGAGGTTAGTCATCAAGTACAGTCTGTTGTCCTGAGGAAGAGTGAGTATTTGGTGTAGAGCCTCTGGGCATCAGTTAGGGAATTCAGGCGTTTTCAATCTGGCCCAGAATGTACCAGAGAAGGAAAGCTACCGAAGCAGTTTATTACCAATAGATTAGTTGCAATAGGGCAAGCTATAAGACTATATTTATTCTGCAGAATGCTTTACCATACTTGAGTAAACAGCTCTAGAAGCTCTCTGTTTGTTTAGGATAGCAGCTGCCATATTAGCTTGGTGTGACATCACTTCCTGCTTGAGTCTCTCCCTACTCACTCATAGCTCTGGGTTCAGATTGCAGCAGGGAGAGGAGGAGGGAGGGAGGGAGAGAGAGAAAGAAAGAAAGAAAGAAAGAAGTCCTGAGTCCTTTTGACAGAGGACTCAGAGCAGCATTACTTTGAGGTTTTACTAGTGTATTTATATAGACCTTTCTGATAAAGCTTACTTAATTTTAGCAGTTTCTTCTCCTTGAAGACATCTTTCTTCTTACCTACAGTATGTAGTAAGAAAGCCGGGAGAAGCGTGTGCACTGTATGAGGTTCAGAGGGTAAAGGAGGAACGTCCCTGGAAAAGCTAACAGCATACTGTGCAATAAAAGTTTGCCTTGGTTCATAGCAAAGTTGTGTACACATCTACTTCTTGCAACAAAGGCCATGCATTTGCTTTTGACTGTAATCGGTGTCTGTCAGCCATGTTTTTTACATTGAAGCTTAAATAGTTTTGAAGCAAGGAGCCAGTTTTTTTTTCATCGTGTGATATTGCTCTTGAAGACAGATGTGTTAAAGTCAGGTAAATTCTGGGCCAGATTGAAAACATTGTACCATATACCGTCTAGAGATGCAGCCAGGTTTTCAATTAATCAAAATGATGCATATCTTACCAGATCTGCTTGTGCACAGACTCTTTGTTCATCTGATTGTATCAAATTAAATGTTGTCATTAATATAGGAAGCCAGGTACATGATTATCTGAATTGATAAAGTCTACGTGTGTCAACACCATTATTCACTTCTACTTCATTGAAATAAACAATACAACCAGATCTACTGAGAAAAAAAAAAGTCAGAGCAGAATTCCAGGATAAAGCAGTAAAAACATTCTACTGAAACTTTGGTTTATACATGTCCAGCTAAGCCAGAATGGGAAATGATGGGAGAACTGGAAAAATGATTTTGAAACTCTAAACACAACAAAAACAATGTTCGTTTTATCTGCAGAAGAATGATAGGAGGGTTAGGTCATATGGTGTGCCATTTCTTAGCACAGCTTTAACATTTTGCAACACTACAGCTCTATGACTTAAATGTTTCTGTCTGTTTGTGTCTTTGTTAGGTCATCATTCTAAACAAATGTCCCAGGAAAAGCCAAGAATAAAGGAATTTTGCCTAACAAGAAATAGTTTAGCTCCAATACCGGATCACTGTGTTAAAAAAAGTAAGTCATGTTTATGATGTTATTCTTCACAGTTCCAAAACGACAAGTCAGATATTGCTTCGCGAAGACCACACTTGATCTACTTCGTAGACACACAAGACTGGAAAATCCCCGTAAGATATGAGGGGATACTGTATGAATATCCCTCAAATAATCAAATAGCAATTTCCAATTTGTATTAATCAGTAGTAGGTCCCCTCCATAGTGGGGCAGTATGGAGGCTAGGGGGGTATGTAATAAAAGGTACTAAGTCGGCTCAGGTGCAGTAACTTATAGCTACCAATCAGCAGGTAGAATTTACTGAAATACTATATACATCTGATTGAGCCTTTGTCTCTTATAGCAGTTCCCTTTAGTCGAATTGCAGAAGAAAAAATGATCATAACAAATAAGTGTCATTTGTTTAACATGAATTCAGTGAATAGGACTTCTAACCCGATTGTTTTAATCATGCATGTTAGCTTTTTTACCTTAAAGGAATAGTTCAGTGTGAAAATAAAAACTGTGTAAATAAATAGACTGTGCAAAATAAAAAATGTTTCTAATATAGTTAGTTAGCCAAAAATGTAATGTATAAAGGCTGGAGTGAACAGATGTCTAATAAAACAGCCAGAATCCAACTTCCTGCTTTTCAGCTCTATAACTCTGAGTTAGTCAGCGACTTGAAGGGGGGCCACATGGTACATTTCTGTTCAGTGAGTTTGTAATTGATCCTCAGCATTCAGCTCAGATTCAAAAGCAACAGAAATGATCCATGTGGCCCCCCCCCTCAAGTCTCCGATTGGTTATTGCCTGGTAGCCAGGGTAACCAGTCAGTGTAAACCAAGAGAGCTGAAAAGCAGGAAGTTGGATTCTGACTGACAAGTTATACATCCAGTCACTCCAGCCTTTATACATTACATTTTTGGCTAACTAACTATATTAGAAACATTTTTTATTTTGCACAGCCTATTTATTTACACAGTTTTTATTTTCACACTGAACTATTCCTTTAAGCCTAATCTTACAGCTGGGACTGCACTTGTGCCAAGGTATCTATGAAATTGTGTCGGAATGAAGTTAAGAAACCATGGGCAGTGAGCAGGCCCAGATTTGTGGAGAGGCCACAAAGGCCCGGGCCTAGGGAGGAAGGTTATTAGGGGCGGCATTGCCACTTGCTGAAAAGCACTGGGGACACGCTCATTGCACTCATGTTGAACAATTGGTATACTTTAATTAAACAAATGTAGTAAGTGGCACTGGCTGGAATCTAGAACAATACAAAATATACACAGGGTATACTGAGGCTAATGTATAGTATTGTCTATTTATATGAATGATGTGCCACCAATTCCTCTGGGTTCCTAATATTCATTCTGCATCTGTGACTGCTCAATCATAGATACCTTGGCACCAGAAAGCCATCCCTATTGTTAAAGGAGAATTAAACACTAAAATATATAATGAATGTATAATGAATGAATATAGCTAAAAATTACATATTTTATTTACTGAACGTATTGTACCAGCCTAAAGTTTCATCTTGTCAATAGCAGCAATGATCCAGGACTTCAAACTTGTCACAGGGGGTCACCATCTTGGAAAGTGTCTGTGACACTCACATGCTCAGTGGGCTCTGAGCAGCTGTTGAGAAGCTAAGCTTAGGGGTCGTCACTAATTATCCAGCAGAAAATGAGGCTGGTCTGTAATATAAGCTGATGCTACAGGGCTGGTTATTAAATTCTGATGCTAATTGCACTGGTTTCTGTGCTGTCATGTAGTAATTATCTGTATTAATTACTAATCAGCCTTATATTGTGACATTTCTATTCTATGTGTACTGTATATTGTGAGTGGGTCCCTAAGCTCAGTAAGTGACAGCAGCACAGAGCATGTGCAGTGAATCAGCAGAAAAGAAGATGGGGAGCTACTGGGGCATCTTTGGAGACACAGATCTTTACTGCTAAAGGGCTGTGGTTGCCTTGGGCTGGTACAGAAACCCAAAACATAATGTACAACATTTCTAGCTACTTCTTTAGTTACGCTTTAGTTCTACTTTAAAGGGGTGGTTCACCTTTAAGTTTTAGTATGTCATAGAATGGCTTTTTCTAAACAACTTTTCAGTTGGTCTTCATTATTTATTTTTATAGTTTACCTTCTTCTGACTATTTCCATGGACACGGGCCCCATCTAGTAAACAAAAGCTACAGATTTATTGTTAATGCTACTTATTTATTACTTATCTTTTTATTCAGCCCTCTCCTATTCATATTCCAGTCTCTTGTTTATATCAGTGCAAGCTAAATACCTCCATAAACACAATAATAAAAAATGAAAACCAAATACAAATTGTCTCAGGACATCACTCTCTACACCATATTAACAGTTAATTCAAAGATGAACAACCCCTTTAAATTTTAGGGTTCAGGTTAAAAAAAACAACGCCTCTTCATGTCTTTACTTCAAAAGCACCAAAAAAGCCTAATGCAATATGAGTGTCTTGTCTCACTACCAGTGTTGGACTGGCCCACCGGGATACCAGGAAAACTCCCGGTGGGCCCAGGTTTCAGTGGGCCTCTTGCTTCTAACCATTTGGCCTATTTCATGGTCATTCCCTATTTATTATGGGAACAAATGGAAGAATATTATGTAGAAAAAAAGAGTCTAGGAGAATATAGAGGTTGAGTGAGGAGAGGAGATGTACTAGTTTTAGAAAGTGGCCCCTCAGTCTAAGGTTTTCTGGTGGTCCCCTGGCATCCCAGTCCGACACTGCTCACTCACTACCACATGTGCTTTACCTTTCCTTATCTTTTTCAGTTTCTATTACTGTAGTAACATGAGGAAAAAAGTAGTTCCCAAAAACAACATTCAGATTTATGTTTTGTGCCTTCTGAAAAAAAAAACCTCTTGGGGAATGATCTTCCTTTTTTTGGAAATCTGAATAATTCCATGCATCACATTTCTCAGTGAAATACAAATCAGCCAAGAGATCATTATGTGTTTCCCAGCAGAACAATTTAGCTCTAGAATGAGTGCCTTTTCCTATATGGTAAATGGTAGGAAATAACAATGTCAGAAAGTCAGTTGTATTTTGTTGGCAGTTTGTGAGCAGAAAATTCCATTTCCTGGGGTATTATCTTTGGTTTCAGGAAAAGTGTTTTGGTTTTTTTTAGGACATTCAGGGGGTTATTTATCAAAGTCCGATTTCATCGCAACATTTTCTGCTACAAACTCCAATCAAATCCGCTCTGGTTTTTTACGCTTATTTATTATTAAATTTTCCCGAAAATTTGCTTTGCGGGGTTTTTCACCCGAAAACTAAGATTTCTTATGCTTTTTTGCCCGAAAACTTCGAGGTATTGCACGAAACCCAATGCACATCAAAAAAATCAGTGGGACTTCTCCAGTTGACTGATATGCAACCTCGACAGGTCTGAGATGGCCAATTTTCTGATTAGGACTTTTCCATCCTCGGGGTTTAAAACATTTAGAAGAATTCGTGATTTTTTTTAAAAATTATTTATAAAATAAAATCACTTATTTTTCAGGATTTTTGCTTTCGAAGTTTAGTAAATAACCACCTCAATGTAAGAGTTGTTATTGATAGAACTGAGGAATTTGCAAGGATTCCCAACAATTCTCTGTACTCTGTGATATATCAACATTTCTGTACTCTCAGTAGAAAGGAAAGAAGAAGGAAAGCTACGGAGGCATTGCAAATAGATTAGCTGCAATAGTGTTAGTTTATTCTGTAGAATGTTTTACTATACTTAAGTAAAAAGCTCTAAAAGCTCTTTCTGTTTGTTTAGGATAGCAGCTGCCATATTAGCTTGGTGTAACATCCCTTCCTGCTTGAGTATCTCCCTGCTCACTCATAGCTCTGAGATCAGATTACAGCAGGGAGGGGAGGATGGAGGGGAGCAAACTGAGCATGCTCAAGCCTGTGCCCTGGAGGTTTATGGTGAAAACAGGAAGTCTGATACAGAAGCCCATGAGTACACAATAGAAGGAAAGAAATTCTGTGTTTCTTTTGACAGAGGACTCAGAGCAGCATTACTTTGAGGGTTTACTGGTATATTTAGGTGGACCTTTCTGATAAGGCTTACTTAGTTTTAACCTTTCCTTCTCCTTTAACAAAGGTTCATAGCTCCAAAGACAATTGAAGTCTCTACTGAGCTTTCCGGAGACTAGAGTCAGAAGTTAATTGCACAGTGTCTCTTAATTCCTAAAAGAATATAATAATTACTGTCAATGATATACCACGTTATGTATTTATTTACTGTATGTCCTAGATTCTTGTTCTTTTATGTCACAAGAATGACAATATTCAAGTGCTGTAACTCTTTTTCTTTTTTACCTTTATATTTTTTTTTAGTCCAGTTGCCTCCTGGTCAAGTCTGTCAGGGTGTGAAGAAGTCAATGTCTCTGCCTTTAAACTCATTAAGAACTGGAAATAATTTATCCCCATTAATTATTTCGAAAACTCAGAGTCACTCCTATTCATTTCTACCTGTTTTACGAAGAGAGCCTCTAAGGACGACGCGAGTGCTCCCTGCTATTCCTAGCCAGAAAGGACAAAGTACGACCGAAAACACCACCGATTCTAATGGCTAATTAACTGTTTCTGCCTATACATGCTTTTCCAGACAGATTATTTTCTGTATGAAATAAAAAAATATATATGTCAGTTCACTATCAGGAACAAGAAAGAGAAAGCATCATTTTGATTTTTCTATTAAAGATTATCATTTTTATAAGTTAGTATTTTGTGACCTTCCATGCCAAAAATATGTGGATTCTATTACAGAAGAAACTTTTACAGGGAAAGAAAATAAAATGCTAATCAGATTTTTAATTTTTTTAATTCAATATTTTACTTTGACCTTCCGTAAGAATAGCAATTGAAAATAAAAGTACGTTTATAAGACTGTTTCTATGTCTAATTTAATGTAACAAAAGATTACAGATTGCAAAATCAACAGGAAAACTCTGGTAACTGTTTTTTTCAATTCACATTCACAAGGAAGATGATGGTACAGAAATAGAATGGGTGAGAGCAGTAGCGAGGGGTTATGGGATGAAAGGATAAATCGGGGCATAATGGATGGATAAAATCTGAGAGCGAGAATGGAACTTGGAAGAGTAAAGCCCATAAGAGAAAAACAGTGGATGGAAGAGAAGGTTCCATATGGAGGAGGTAGGGGGAAGGAACAAAGCCTATGTGGAACAACAGAGAAAAAGATAGGACTGTAGGGTAAGGATGAGTGGCAAGGTGTGCACCATTGGTACATCTATATTATACTGAACATCTTTTTGGGTCTGTGGGCCAGGTCTCTTGGGTTCTTAAATATGATCCTGGGTACAGAATACTTATTTTTGATGTAAGAACTCTTCTCAAAGGAGTAGGCAGATTTTGTCAAAAAGATTCCACAGAGCCAAATGTCTGCGCCGGCATAATAGTGCTCAGGGTCGGACTGGGCCGGCGGGACACTGGGAAAAAAACCTGGTGGGCCCCCGCCAGCCAAGACCCACTCCCCTATTAAATTTATTTTTCGCTAGACACTCCATTTCTTGTGCATGTGCCAGTTTTTATACATTCGCACAGGACCCCCCAGGTTACGGAATCCAGTGAGCCCGAAATGCACCAGTCCGACCCTCATAGTGCTTCTGGTTCCTGATGCATATTGACCAATGCAGATTTAGGACCCTTAGGGGTCTATTTATCAAAGGTCAAGTGATAGTTTTTTTTTACTTTGAATGAACTCGAATTACCTCGAAACTCGAATGGCATCTTATTTAATAAAAAAATCAAACGTGTAAAACTCAAACGAATGTTACCGACTGTAAAACTTGAATTGAATTCAGAACTCGATTCGATTTTTTTTTCTCAAAAAAACCTCTAATGTCAGGAAGGCTATTAACATCTTCAAATGGGTCACTGGATATTTGCTATTGACTTCTACATGAACTCTGCAGGTTTTAGGTGGCGCACTGTCAAATTCAATTTGTTCCCAGGGTCGAGGTATGATAAATCTCAAGTTTGAATTGTTTTCAACTCGAATTTGCGAGTTTTAACCAATAATCCAACTCAAGAATTCGAAATTACCATTTGAACCTTAATAAATCTGCCCCTTATTCTTATATAAACCTGTAATACATCAGCGTAATTTTTTTTTGTAACAAACTTTATTGAACATAAGTTTATGTAATACAATCAAGGAAAGCAAATCAAAGCAGAAAAGAAAATAACAAGCAAAAAGCAAAAAAAAGAAAGCTATAAAAAAGAAAAATTATAAAACAAACTGAGTAAAAATTTACAGTACAGGAGAAACGTTTCTGTATCAACTACAATACAGCTTCATTATACAGTGTCCATTCTGGTAATACCTATAACACACTCAAAATACAGGATCTACAGCTAATTGTAATTGTAGGGTATCATCTAGATACTGTATACATATGAGGCAATCCTTATAAGGTGGTCTATAGAAAAGAAGTCAGGTCATGAGGGTATGAGACTCTGGGGGCTTATAGAGATATAGGATCCCTTATCCGGAAACCAGATATCCAGAAAGCTCTGAATTACGTAATGTCTCCCATGGACTCCATTTTATCCAAATAATCCAAATTTTTTAAAATGATTTCCTTTTTCTCTGTAATGATAAAACAGTAGCCTGTACTTGATCCCACTATTTTGGATTTGGCTGAACCCCCGAATCCTTCGCAAAAGATTCGTCCGAATACCGAATCCGAATCCGAATTAGCATATGCAAATTAGGGGTGGAAAGGTGAAAACATTCTTTACTTCCTTGTTTTGTGACAAAAAGTCATGTGATTTCCCTACCCGGTTCGGTTCGGCCAGGCAGAAGGATTCGGCCGAATCCTGCTGAAAAAGGCTGAATCCTGGCCTAATGCCGAACCAAATCCTGGATTCGGTGCATCCCTAATTTCTAGTACACATAAGGCATGAAGACCCAAATTACGGAAATATCCCTTATCCAGAAAACCCCATGTCCCGAGCATTCTGGATAACAGGTCCCATACCTGTACTTTATTTTGGATTTGTGCTATCGCCCCTTCATAGTTGATATTGCATATTCACTTTAAATACAGGTTTGAAAAGTGATAAATGAAGGGCATGTAAGAGACAGCAGTTAATAAACAAAGCCCATTAGGTAGAACTAGAATGCTGGAAATGATAACTAACTTCAGAGAAAGAGGATATAAAGAGGGAGATCTAAAACAATGAACAAAACCCTCTGTGCAGACTTGTTGTAACATAAGGACCAAACAGAATGGTGCAGAGAACATACATTTTGTGTCTGCCGTCTTACTTATAAAACCAATTGTAATAGAATAAGGAAGTCATTTGGATGTGTTTTCCTGTAACAAAAAATTGCACTCTTTTGCATAAACCAGAACAGAAGTGCGATGGCAAAAAAACCAGGCCTACTCCACTGAACAATGTTGTTTAATGTATATCATTTCTAAAATCTGGGGTTTTATATAATTTAGAAATGTAAAAATGTTAGACACAGTAAAAAAAAAAACTTATGTATTAAAGAACCTTGGTAAAGATATGATGATTAAAAAACAGCTACAAGGCGTTGTCTTATTATCACAAAGAGTCATGCAAGCATAAATAATTATTTATGCTTAATGTTTACTGTTGGAAGTCATTTTTTTCAAAAGAGCATACAGATTTTTTAAATGTAATTTTTAAATCCAACATGGAGCTAGACATGTTCTTAATTTCCCAGGTTCCATCAGTCATGTGACTTGTGATCTGATATATTTCAGTCATTCTATGACCCTTTAAGTGGGGTGAGGATAGTACCGGCACAAATTTGTTGGCGTTGTGGCTGTGAGGCCTACCAGTGGGATCCTAATATGAATATTAAAGGGGAACTATCGCGAAAATGAAAATTTTATATTAGCGTCAGCATACTGAAATAAGAAGTTGTCTAAATAAAATCAGTTAAAATTCTGTCATTCTGTCTTCATGCAGCAGTTGGGTGTCAGATTGTCATACTGAAATAAGAAACTTTCTAAATACAGTCAATTAAATATTCAGCATCATTTCTGAAATAATCAAGTTTATATTCACTCTCCCTCGCTCAGCATCTGTTTCTGTTCATTCTCTCTTCATGCAGCAGTTGGGTGTCACTGACAGTTAGATCCAATATATCTTATAGGGGGTTCTTTTGCCAAGAAGATGTATTAGAGCTCTCCTGTCTCTCTACATGCAGGATTTGTGCAAAAGGCAGTTATTTTGCTTGTTTGTACTGGAATCAGTTATTTGAGTGAGCTCTAATACATCAGCTAGGAAAGGAAGCCCCCTATAAGATATATTGGATCTAACTGTCAATGACTATCTGACACCCAACTGCTGCATGAAGACAGAATGAAGAGAAACAGATGCTGAGAGAGGGAGAGTGAATATAAACTTGATTATTTCAGAAATGATGCAGAATATTTAATTGATTGTATTTAGAAAGTTTCTTATTTCAGTATGTCAAAGCTTATATTAAACTTTCATTTTCGAGATAGTTCCCCTTTAAGCTTTGGATTCTCTGGGAAATTTGTATGAAAACTGGGAACTGAGGGAGCAGTATATAATTATTGATACCAACTGCCTGAAATGAAAAGTGAGAGTGGTCCAGCGTTTTTCTGGCACTAAATAATTCTTGCTGCAACATTATTATGAATATAGACTTTATCGAGTAGGTTGTAGTTGGATAAATGTATTACAGATGAGATACAACATAGAAAGTAAGATTGCCAGATATCCAGATATGTCAGTTGCTGGGAAATAGGGAATTGTGTGCCTGGTGTTTACTGGAGGCAGTAAAGGTTGTACATAACAGCAGGGATATTAATGGATTTAATATGAAGCAATTGTTTATTAAACCACCTGTTTGGTTGAGCCTTTTGGTGAAAGGAAACCAGCGATAATTGTATCACATTTTTTGTTTGATTAGTGTGAGTGTCCTGAGCAAACTATTCCATCGACCCATTCTCTGCCATGAAATAAAATTAAATGCACATTACCTTAAAGGACAACTATACCCCCCAAAATTAAACTCTTAAGCAACAGATGGATTACAATACATTAAATGGCCTATTAAAGTATCCTACAAAACTGGAATATATATTTAAGTAAATATTGTCCTTTTAGGATATTCTGACCAGATATGATGCAGTTCTAACTGTAACAGGAAGAACTGTGGAAGCAAAAGACAGAACTTTGTCTGTTAATTGGCTCATGGCAAGACATTCTGTACTCTTTTTTTTTCTATCACTTGATCCCTGCTGAACAGTAGGGATGTAGCGAACTGTTCGCCGGCGAACTTGTTCCCGCGAACTTCGACCGTTCGCGTCCGCCGAATGTTCGCGAACGTCGCGCGACGTTCGCATTTTGAGTTCGCGTTCAATTCGAATACAAATCGTTCGACCATTCGACCATTCGAATTCCTTCGACCGCTAAAAATCGAACGATTTCCATTCGTTCGAACGATTGTAAGCATTCGATCGAATGAAAAGCATTCGATCGAATGAAAAGCATTCGATCGAATGCTTCGATCGTTCGATTCGAATGAAAATCGTTCGATCGAACGATTAAAATCGTTCGATCGTTCGAATCGAACGATTTTAGCGGGTGTTCGAAGTTCGCGAACTGTTCGCGAACGTTCGCATTTTTTGCAGGTGTTCGCGAACGGCGTTCGCGAACACCAAATCGGCAGTTCGCTACATCCCTACTGAACAGTAATTTCTAGACTCCAGCACTGATTCTTTGATTCTGTGTTTGAGCAGATAGGTGGATCCTCCCCAGTGCCTTCAGGGTTTGCAGGTTATCAAAGTGATATTTGTGGAGTCAAACCTGTAAAGAATGCAGGTACCTGTATCCAGCTCAGCATGGGCCTCAACAGTTTTCAAATTGCGTCCCATTTTTACTTTGAGTTTGTTATAAAGTTTTTTCCCAGTGGAACAATTTTTCTTTAGAATGAATGTGCGTCCATTTAAATGCCAGGAAATAACAATGTCAAAATGTCACATGTACTTTGTTTGCAGTATGCAGGCAGGAAATTTGATTTCCTGGAAAATTAGCTGGGTTTTATTTAAAGGGGATTTTGAGATAGCTTTGGTATATTATGTGCTAATAAAACCACTCTTTCCCAGATAATGACATTTATTTCAGTTATCCCACTGAAAATTAGCTGGGTTTTATTTAAAATTAGCTGGGTTTTATTTAAAGGGGATTTTGAGATAGCTTTGGTATATTATGTGCTAATAAAACCACTCTTTCCCAGATAATGACATTTATTTCAGTTATCCCACTATTTCCAGTATTTGTGTGGTTTAGAATTGCTCATAAAACACTCATTGACAAAAAAATGGGCCAAGAGGGAAAAATGGGGGTACAGCACAATGTTTGTTTGGCACCACTGCACAGAGAAGGCACAAACAGAGAGCCCCTAGTTTGTGTATAATTCAAATGTAAAAGCTGGGAATGTTAGTGGTACAACACACTAGGGCAGGGGTACAGTACTTCATTGCTCTGTGCGAGCTGTAAAGTTTTAATCCAGTGGAAGGTACAGAGCATAGCATGTAGCTGCCAATGGCATGATTCTGTGCCCCTTACTGCCCCAGAATATGCGCCCATAGCATTGGCTGAGACTTCACAGCAACCATGCATTTTGACAAAACTTTTGGGCAAATTCACTAACCGGTGAAAATTCGCCATCACTGGCTTCACGCACATCGCAACACTTAGTCAGGCGTAAATTCGCCTGGACAACGCTAATTCACGAAAATCTGAAGCTGCACACAGGGTACCGAACACTTGCGAAGCCGCGCTAGCGAAAATACGCTCAGCAGTTGGAAGTTACGCTAGCTTCTGCTAATTTGCATCCGTCGTGCAGTTAAAGTACAATGGCCGTATATGCTGCAGCAAATACATTAAACTACATAAGGCCAGGGAACCTTAATAAAATTATATAGAGTTGATATAATGCCCTACACATGTGCCCACAGTTTAGTTTAGGTGCCATATGTTTGCAAATGTAGGGGGGAAGGAGGATACCCAAAAAAAAATTCAATCTTTTTCAGCCTATCACCCTGTAAAAAGGAAAAGACTCCAGCATTTTTTGGGACTTAAAAAAATTGTAAACTTTTTTTTTGTGGAACTCCTATCTACTCTATTGCACTTCGCCTGGTCTGAGGTGGTGAAGGCAAGTCTGGCGACAGATGTAACGGTCAGTAAAATCAATTTGCGTAGTAACGCTCTTTCGCCAAAGCGAAAATTCACCTAGCGTTATCGTGCGAAGTTGCGCCAGAGTCTATCTCCTCTCTATCTGTTTCTAGCTCAAATTTACGCCAGCACCCGTTAGTAAATCGGTGAAGTGCCGAAATGACGTCACGCTGGCGAATTTTCTCCAGTGTTAGCCACACCGCCCTTTAGTAAATTTGGCCCATAGAGCTTATGGAACCTGAAATACAAACAAATGGAGAAATTACTCATTGATATGGGGCTGATTTAAGCATGCTCAGCGCTTCTGGCTTGAGCATTCAGCTTTTAAAACCACACAAGAGTTCCTAAAGGCCTGTGTGGTTTATTCACTTGCATACCTTGGCTTCCTGCTGATGTTTTTTTTTCCCTGAGCAGGTTTTTCAAAAAAATATGAAGTTTGGCATCTTAAACTTGTCAAGGAAAAAAACTGTTGCCAGGAAGCCAAGGTATTCGAATGAAGAAACCACGCAAGAGGCAAAAATTAGGAACCACCCTAGGTGGCTTAAATCAGACGTAAATATAGTTTATATGTACAATTATGCTTTAAATCTTTTCTCCATTGAATGGCTGTCCCCAGAGCATTTATATAAACTATAGTAGGGATTCTGAGCAAACTCACAGTTTCCCCAGTGCAGGGCAACAGTACATTATATTTTAAATTATTCTAAAATACTGTAGTAATTAGTCAAATCAACTGGAGTTTCACCAGTCATCCAACTGGTTTTTTCAATTCAGAATGACTTGTAACAAAGATCTTTCTGGAATAAATACCTGGAATGTTGCTCCAATCACCATAATCTGTTTATCATAATCAGCAAGGATCTCATGAAGATAAGGTGTTGATTGTATGAGCATGATTAGAGTAATGAGTTATTAAACTTCCAGGCAGAGGTGCCAAAACAGCACCCCGCCTCTATTTAAACTTGTTTTTTCCGTTTTTACATATATGGCTTCTTTAAAACCACATACAATGCTGTTTTGGCACCTCTCCCTGGAAAGTTTTATAATATCTGATAGCTCCAATCATGCTAATACTGTATAATCTTCACCTTACTTTCATGAGATCCTTGTTGATTATAATAAACAGATAATGCTGATAGGAGCAACATTACAGGTATTTATTCCAGAAAGATCTTGGTTACAATTCACTATTCAGTCGTATGACTGGAGAAACGTCTTCAGGAAAAAAAACACAGCAAGTCCAGTGACCTGGATGAATGAGAATCACAAACACTTCAATTTGTTGATGGTACTCTTGCTTTATAATACCTTTATTTGAATTCATGGCAGTGCATGCCAGCAACAAGTACTCTTTATCAAGTGGCATGTTGGCAATCTGTACTGTCTTGAATTAAAACAAAGGCATTTTAACAAAATGAATGAGCAGTCCTGTTACTGATTCATTCACTCAGGTTCATCTAGCAAGCCCTGGAGGAGGTGCATTTAATTCATAATACAGGTATGGGATCCGTTATAATAAAATAATCCAAATTTTTAAAAATGATTTCCTTTTTCTCTGTAATAATAAAACAGTAGCTTGTACTTGATCCCAACTAAGATATAATTAATCCTTATTGGAAGCAAACACAGCCTATTGGGTTGATTTAATGTTTACATGATTTTCTAGTAGACTTAGGGGCCAATTCATTAACTTCGAGTGAAGGATTCGAAGTAAAAAAACTTTGAATTTCGAAGTGTTTTTTGGGCTACTTCGACCAACGAATGGGCTACTTCGACCTTCGACTTCGAATCAAGGATTCAAACTAAAAATCGTTTGACTATTCGACCATTCGATAGTCGAAGTACTGTCTCTTTAAGAAAAAACTTCGACCCCCTAGTTCGCCACCTAAAAGCTACCGAACCCAATGTTAGTCTATGGGGAAGGTCCCCATAGGCTTGGCTAAGTTTTCTTGGTCGAAGGATAATCCTTCGATCGTTGGATTAAAATCCTTCGAATCGTTCGATTCGAAGGATTTAATCGTTCGATCAAACGATTATTCCTTCGATCGTTCGATTTTCATTCCCAGTCGAATATCGAGGGTTAATTAACCCTCGATATTCGACCCTTGATGCATCTGCCCCTTAATGTATGAAGATCCAAATTACGGAAAGACCCATTATCCGGAAAGCCCCAGGTCCCGAGCATTCTGCATAATAGGTCCCATACCTGTACTAGCATATCAGTGATCCCCAGCCAGTAGCTCTTGAGCAACATATTGCTCTCCAACTCATTGGATGTTGCTCCCAGTGGCCTCAACGCAGGTGTTTATTTTTGAATTCCAGGCTTAGAGGCAAGTTTTGGTTGCATAAAAACCAGATGTACTGCCAAACAGAGCCTCCGTGTAGGTTGATAATCCACATAGGGGCTACTAAATGGCCAATCACAGCACTTATTCGGCACCCCAAGAACATTTTTTATGCTTGGGTTGCTCCCCAACTCCTTTTACTTCTGAATGTTGCTCACGGGTTCAAAAGGTTGGGGATCCCTGTTAGCAAATGAATGCCTCACAAAACTGCAGATTTGTCTAATGATATTGCTGAGAAATGTCAGTTACAAATGCATCATTCTGACTTACTAAGGCATACAAGAGACAAAACAAAAACATTTTTTTAAAACTTACATTTTTAAAATGTTTGCAAAACAGCAAAAACAAAAAAAGTTCTTAGTTATGGTTTACTGTTTGAAAAACAATAAAACAAAAGGTAGTTTACAACCTCCTGGGCAGTGTGCAAAGTGAAAAGGGACCTGCTTTTTGTACTTTTGCATACTCCCTTCCTGTCTTTCAGAATTGCTGCAGGTCTCTGTTTCACAGCACAGTTGCAGTTGTCTTGAAAAAATATAGTGCTGTGTTCATCATTGCTATATTAATGAGATGAGAGAGTGGGGTTGTTTTGTTTTTACCATAATCTTCTGAAAACACTGAAATGTATCAGTTGGGAATATTATTGATTTTATCCAATTGATTCCCAGACCAAAGTAGCCAGTGTTTTGGTATATTAGGTCTAGGGCAGTTCTATGGGGTTTCTAAGAACAGTATTGTATCATAGACAAACATTGTAATTATGTTTTTAGAAAGGATTCCTACGTATTCAGTGGAGATAATGGGCATCCTTGTCGGATCCCTCTAGAAAGCAAGAGGGTACAAAATATATATTTGATTTGTCTTTATAAGAGCTTTGGGGTTATAGTACAAGGGTTTTATCATTACTGTCCTAGGGTAACGGAACATGGGGCTGTTTTGGCCACTTTAAAGGAGAATGAAAGCGCCAATCGATGGGGGTGGTGGCAAATATAAAGGCAAGGATTATAATGGTTTACCTAATATCTCAGAATGGTGCTCCTGTTAGAAGAAAACTGCACTTGCCCAGGGCACTAGCGAGCGGGTGATCCTATTCCTTCATGCGAGCGCATGTGCACAATAGAATTAAAAGCTGGACTTTAACAAAAAAAAAGTGTCTTTTATGCTCGACAGCGCATGTTTCAGCTGCTGGATTCTGAAGAAAGAAGAAGGGATTGAGAGGATCATTCATTTGCAAGTGCCCCAGGCCGGTGCAGTTTTCTGCTAACAGGAGCACAGACCTGGGGTATCAGGTAAGCCATTACAATTCTTGGGGGTGCTCTAACATTTGGCACTTCCATCGATTGTAATTTCCTTCTCTTTCAGCACCTGAAGCAGTATCCCCCATAGACTAACAATCTGCTGACAAGCAAAATAACAGTTCTTGCCAGCATATATAGTAGTTGCCTTTCATGTAATTGTCTCAAAAGAGATGTAATAATTGCAATCACAGTATGTCAGGTGCCTTAAATCAGGATTTTTTCGCTACCTTAAAACAGCTTAACACAGCTCCACATGCCATTACTGTGACTGTTTTCAACAATGTAAATGCAGACAATGATATAGTTAGAAGTCACTGCACTAAAACATTTTATGCCCCTCCATGAAACCACGTTTTTGCTAACATATAATGATATTGTCTATCATTTAGGATATCTACAGCCATTGGTTCTGCTGTTTTTTACTGTTACAACTCTGGTAAGCAGAGAAAGGAAGGAGGCTCGGTGACTCAGAGGCCTAGTTTAAACACAAATTTATACACAAACATAAGTATAACGCATACACATTGTAGGCAAAGTTTCTGTTCAATACTAAATAATGCATTTTGTTTTAAGATGCAAAGAAAAAAAAATTTAATTTCCATAACTGTGTCCTTTTAACTAGGAGCCATCTCTGTCCACTGTACGGGATTCATTTGGTCTGGATTGTTTGCTTAACCAAAGGTCATTTTAACACAGTGTATCAGCTAAGCCTACTTCCGGTTAATATTTTGCAATCTGAACAATGTGCACCAGAGAGAAAATACTTATATTATAATAAATGGCAATTTGATGAGAATGTGTAAGCGGCATTGTGCAGCTCAAATAATGTTGCCTTTCCACATCAACACAGCAGGTTTTCTTAGCCATGGCCAATGTCATTTGAGTTCTTGTCCTTTTTTCACGCCTGTTTGCCCAGAACCAGCACATGCACTCTTAACATATTAATAACTTTCTTTTCTGTGCCAAACCAAAAAAAATTTGAAAGCAAGCACAAAACAGAGCACCCAGAGTGTCACGGTCGGCACCCTACACCAGAACAGATGCCAAGCACCCTGGTCTCGGCTCGACTTCACCAGTTAAGTGACCGCCTTTGGCCTCGGGAGGAGCCCTCGGCGTACTCAGATGCCACCTGGACTTAACGAGAGGTGCAAAGCATAAGTTCTGGCAGGCAATGGGGCACGACTGTTTTACAAGGATGTTGGAAGATAGGAAGCCACAGGAACAGGCAGGCCGGGCCAGCCCAAGCAGTAGAGAAGACAGACAGGCCAAAATCAGGATGGAGAAAACGTAGAATGGTCAATGGACAGGCAGAGGTCAGGATTGGAGATGTCAGAATAGTCACAGGCTAGCAGGGTCAGGATAAGAGAGATCAGCGAGTAAATCAGGCAGGCAAGATTCAAACACGGCAGAGATATCAGGAATAAAGTAATAGCACCCAGGAACAAGCTAATTTGAACCTACAAAGGGCAATTTGCTAAAATCCAAATTCCCCACTTTATACTTTTGAATTTCGCGCCAATGCGCGCTGACGCCACACGCCAGCGCGCATGCGCCTTTAAATAATGTACGCGCGCCGCGCGCGTGCCCTAAAGGAAGCCGGCACAGGAAGAAAGCAGCACAGCGGGTGTCCACGCCGAGGACGCGGCGTGGACCCCGCTGCCGCTAGACCACCAGGGTAAGTTCCTTACAGTACCCCCCTCTCTAGGAGGGGCCACCGGACCCTCAACCTTACCAGGAGACCTGGGATGGGAATGTCTCCTAAGGTAGTCCACCCTGGCATCAGACTTGACCAGATTTTTCACCAACACTGGAAGAGGACTTGATTGTTGGTGGACCTGTATGGCTGATTTTAACACAGAAACATGAAACAGGTTAGATAATAAAAATAACTTTTTCTGGTGTGCCCTCCATTCATTACTAATTTTAGATAATAAAAATAACTCAGGTAACTCAAGGCGGACAGAGGTTGGGTTCACAATTTCCACAATAGGGTATGGACCTATAACTTTGGGCCCCTGCTTAAGAGCTGGAATTTTAAGCTTAATATTCCCTGTGGATACCCAAACAAGTCCCCAACCTGAAATTTGGATACTTCCCTATGGGATTTATCGGTTGCTCTTTTCTGAGCGGATGCAGCTGCCAATAGGGAATTATGTACCCCAGAACAAGACTTAGAACAATGCTTGACAGAAGAGAGTTCCTCTAGGGAAGTAACCGCAACCATTAGAGAGGAAGCTAGACATGAGTCTTTGCACTTGGAACCCCACTGAATAACCTCCCCAGTTACCCAATCAATGTGGGGGTTGTGTACCTGTAGCCATGGTAACCCCAAAATTAACGGGGACGAGGAACAGTCAAGAATGTGAAAAGCTAATTTTTCATAATGCATATTGTTCACACACATGGATAATGCTTTGGATTTTTGGGTTACCAAACCTGACCCCAGTGGGCTTTTATCAATAGCAGAAATCCTCATGGGAGGTGTGAGGGGATTAAGGGGAATATTATACCTTTCTGCGAAGGCAGCATCTAAAAAATTTCCCCCAGCCCCTGAATCCACTAAGGCCGAAACTGTAACAGAACCCCCAGGCCAGGATAAAACAACAGGTACTAAATTTTTTGAGGCAAATTGGGGAGAGGAAATCTCTCTATCCAAATGGAGCTTCCCTTCTCCACCAAGGTTTTGAGAATTTCCAGGCCTCTTGGGACAATTTTTAAGGAAATGCCCCTTATCCCCACAATACATGCATAGACCCAGGGATCGCCTACGGGCCCTTTCCTCAGAAGACAAGCGTGTAGCCCCCAATTGCATGGGTTCCCCCTGAGGGTTAGGAAATGAGGAAGTTGGTAACTCGTCATTACATATAGTAGGGAAATCAGTAACCCCCTCAGCTCGTATCTCCCTTTGCCTCCTATCAATTTGGATGGCTAACTTCATGAGGTCATCCAAAGTGGATGAAGGAGGGTAATTAACCAGGCTATTTTTGACAGAGCTAGAAAGACCCACCCGGAATTGACTACGAAGAGCTGTATCATTCCACCCCGTCTCAACTGACCAGCGGCGGAATTCAGTACAATACTCCTCAATAACTCTTTTCCCTTGACGGAGATTACGAATAGCGGAATCGGCAGAACTAGCACGATCCGGGTCATCGTATAACATGGCCATGGTAGCAAAAAATGCTTTTAGGGAAAGACGGGCAGGGTCAGAGGGAGGTAATCTTAGTGCCAAGACTTGTGGGTCACCTTGTAGTAAGGTCATAACGAACCTTACTTCATCCTCACCAGTAGGGAAGTTGTGAGGGAAAAAACTGAGGTATAACTTACATGCCTCTTGAAAAACAAAAAATGTACTTCTATCCCCACTAAACTTATCAGGGAAGGGGATTTTTGGGTCATGGGAAAAACCTCTATTACCCAGAGTAGCTGACGGAACAGACCCTTCAGGAGTCTCAGATTGCTGTGCATCCAACCTCTCGGAAAGAGACCGAAGACCCTGAATAATGAAGTTCTGTCTTCCCTCTTGTTCATCAAGGCGCTGGAGGAGGGTTGAGTACAGCAATTCAGTAGTCTGCGGAATAGCAGGAGTTTCTTCCATCTTCTTTTTTCTCATGGGCCCGTTGTACTGTCACGGTCGGCACCCTACACCAGAACAGATGCCAAGCACCCTGGTCTCGGCTCGACTTCACCAGTTAAGTGACTGCCTTTGGCCTCGGGAGGAGCCCTCGGCGTACTCAGATGCCACCTGGACTTAACGAGAGGTGCAAAGCAAGGTGCAAAGCATAAGTTCTGGCAGGCAATGGGGCACGACTGTCTTACAAGGATGTTGGAAGATAGGAAGCCACAGGAACAGGCAGGCCGGGCCAACCCAAGCAGTAGAGAAGACAGACAGGCAAAAATCAGGATGGAGAAAACGTAGAATGGTCAATGGACAGGCAGAGGTCAGGATTGGAGATGTCAGAATAGTCACAGGCAAGCAGGGTCAGGATTAGAGAGATCAGCGAGTAAATCAGGCAGGCAAGGGTCAAACACGGCAGAGATAACAGGAATAAAGTAATAGCACCCAGGAACAAGCTAATTTGAACCTACTACGGGCAATTTGCTAAAAACCAAATTCCCCACTTTATACTTTTGAATTTCGCGCCAATGCGCGCTGACGCCACACGCCAGCGCGCATGCGCCTTTAAATAATGTACGTGCGCTGCGCGCGCGCCCTAAAGGAAGCCGGCACTGGAAGGATGCAGCACAGCGGGTGTCCACGCCGAGGACACGGCGTGGACCCCGCTGCCGCTAGACCACCAGGGTAAGTTCCTTACACAGAGGAAATGACATAGGTGTTTTTTTCTGATTCACTGTATAATTTCGAATAAAAACAAATAAAAAGCTTCCTTTAAAAAAAAAATGGTTCAGGCTAAGTTTAGGAAAGGAGGAAATATTGGGTGCAAGAGCAGAAGTTTATCAGCCCGATGAGGGAAACAAATTTGGGGTGCACCAAATCCACAATTTTAGGATTCAGCCTACGAAAGTAGGAAGACAGATGATACAACCATTACCCATAGACCAAGTCAGAAATCAGTTTTACAAGACCAATGAGGAGCTTACATATGGGGGCACATTTACTAAGCTCGAGTGAAGGATTAGAATAAAAAATACTATGAATTTCAAAGTTTTTTTTGGCTACTTCAACCATCGAATTGGCTACTTCGACCTTTGACTTACGACTTTGACTTCGAATCGAACGATTCGAACTAAAAATCGTTCGACTATTCGACCATTCGATAGTCGAAGTACTGTCTCTTTAAAAAAAACTTCGACCCCCTAGTTCGCCACCTAAAAGCTACCGAAGTCAATGTTAGCCTATTGGGAAGGTCCCCATAGGCTTTGCTAGCTTTTTTGGGTCGAACATAAATCGTTCGATCGATGGATTTGAACGATTCGAAGGATTTAATCGTTCGATCGAACGAATAATGCTAAATCCTTTGACTTCGATATTCGAAGTCGAAGGATTTAACTTCGACAGTTAATTAACCCTCGATATTCGACCTTAAGTAAATTTGCCCCTAAGTCTACTAGGAAATCATTAAATAAACATGATATACTGGTTTTGAGTCCAATAAGGATTAATTATATCTTCGTTTGCATCAAGTACAAAGTACTTTTTTATTATTACATATTATTTACACAGAAAAGGGAAATCATTTTTGGAAAATGTGGATTATTTGATTATAGTGAAGTCTACGGGAGACGGCCTTTCTGTAATTCAGATCTTTCTGGATAACAGGTTTCTGGATAATGGATCCCACCTATATATCAAAATAACAGATAATATATTTACAGAATAAATAGAGAATCGTACTGTTAAATATGCCTTCTACACAACACTTCACTAAGCAGCTTACAGAGGAAATTAATATTTTCTCTCCCTTCTTAGGAATTCCACTCATTTCCTGCCTGAAAGATTCACTTTTTTTTCAGTATCAGTGCTGTTTAGAAAAATCAGCAATAGCACATTACACATCTTACACATATCATTTATGAATCTAGGACAATATTCAAAGAGCATAAATACTATAGCTGACAGCATTGTGTTTGGTGAAACTGCAATGATGTCGGCTATAGTGTTTAACATGAACAACTAAGGATACTGTTACTACTAAGGCCACTTGGATTTACTTCCATATTAAGCAATTGTGATGTAGTATTCAAATAAATATATTCATTAACGTATACAAAGCTGATTATTAATTTGCTTAAAATATGCCCTTTCCCTGAGATATCCAGTTGTGATCATTGTAATACTGAAAACTTCTGCTACAGACTGTACTGAATATTATATATTTACTAGAATATCTTTGTTCTTGCTTTTCTTATATGATACCACAGTTATTTTAACTTAGCAGATAGCGTGCGCTGCTTTTCCTGTGTTTCACCTCTAATAGGTGTGATAATTTTTAGAAAACAAAAATATCAGTAAAGCAAGCGCTAAGTGTAAATTCGGTGAAACAGGAAACCACTATTCAGTGTAAGACAGAGTCTGAAAAATAATTTGATCTGTTGCATTCAAAATAAGATTTGTAATATTATATATTGTTATAATATTGTGATTATGAAGACTCAGAATTATGTGTTTGTGAATCATTGGGACTGTTTTTATAATGCTGAGAGTGATATTCTGAGACAATTTGCAATTGGTTTTCATTTTTTATTATTTGTGGTTTTTGAGTTAGCTTTTTTATTCAGCAGCTCTCCAGTTTGCAATTTCAACAATCTGGTTGCTATGGTCTGAATTACCCTAGAAACCATGCACTGATTTCAGTAAGAGACTGAAATGTGAATAGAAGAGGGCCTGAATAGAAAGATGAGTAATTAAAAAAAATAGTAATAAGAATAAATTTGTAGCCTTACAGTGCATTTGTTTTCTTTAAAAAAAAAAAGTTTGAAAGCTGGAAAGAGTCAAAAGAAAAGGGCAAATGATGGAAAAAAACTATGAAAAAAATAAATGATGAAGACCAATGAAAAAGTTGCTTAAGGTGGCCATAGACGCAAAGATCCTATCATACGAATCAAGGATTTGTACGATTTTCGGACCGTGTGTGGAGAGTCCCGACATTTTTAGTCTGACGGAGATCGGTCGTTTGGTCGATCGGACAGGTTTGATTTTGTCCCGACTGATCCCGCCGGAGCCCATTGCGCTCTCATCGTAATCTAATCGTTCGCCATAGGGCGAACGTTCAGATTACCCCTGATATAACCATACCCATTAGCGGCATATTCGGGAAAGATTGGCTCATTTGGCGATGTCGCCAACAATGTAGCAAACGAGCGGATCTTTATGTCTATGGCCAATAGACTCGAATATTGAAGTCGAAGGATTTAGTGCTATTCGTTTGAACGATCGAATTGTTGAATCGAACTATTAAATCCTTCAAATCTTCGATTTTAATCCATTGATCGAATGATTTTTGTTCGACCAAAAAATGCTTAGGAAGCCTATGGGGACCTTCCCCATAGGCTAACATTGACCTCGGTAGCTTTTAGGTGGCAAACTAGGGGGTAGAAGTTTTTTCTTAAAGAGACAGTACTTCGACTATCGAACGATTTTTAGTTCGAATCGTTCGATTCGAAGTCGTAGTTGAAGGTCGAAGTAGCCCATTCGATGGTCGAAGTAGCCAAAAAAAACATTCGAAATTTGACGTTTTTTTCCCTCTATTTCTTCCCTTGAACTAAGTAAATGGGCCCCCAAAAGATAACTTAAAGATGAATTTAAAGGACATGTCAACTCAAAAAAAAAATTCTGCCTATTAAAAGAAAACACAATTATAAGGGGTTGTTCATCTTCCAAACATTTTTTCCAGTTGAGTTGTTTTCAGATTGTTCACCATAAACAAAGACTTTTTCCATCTTTTATTTTATACTGTTTTCCAAAAAATGTAAGCTTAAAGTTTAATGTTCGTGTGTCTGGTGTCTCCAGTCTGGCAGATCAGTGATCCAGGAACATCTGAACTGTTACAATTTGCTACATTTAGTTACTACAATTAGTTGATACATTTCTCAGCAGTATCGGTGGAATATTAGGAACTATTGTATCAATTCTAACAGCTGCCTTTAATGACACTCAGTGATTCTGCTCAGCAAGGACAAATATAACAAATATATCAACTAAATGTAAAGACTCAGCGACCCCCCCTCCCACAGCTTCGTCAGAAGGCGAAAAATTTTACTTTACACTTCAATATTAGAAAAACGGTCACAAATAGAAAATTGAAAGTATTTGGAAAATGTCTTTATTTCTGGTGAACAATCTGAAACCAGCTGAACTGAAAAAAGTGTTTGAAGGTGAACGACCCATTTAACTCCTGGTTGTTACTTTTTAAACAATATTGCAAAAGCCAGTGTCCTCCAGTAAAACAGTTCTGTTAATCCGTTGTCTTATGTTACATTGTTTCAAAAGCCAGAGCCACCAGGGCAGAGAATAGAAAGGGACAGACACTGCTTTCAATAGAAATACATATACAAATAACTTAAAAACCATAGAAAATTTGTAATGAATGTATAATGCAAAGTTGCTTAAAATTATGTTTTTTTTTAATAGGCAAAAAATTATCTTTTGGGTTGACATGTCACATGACATATACAATGCACTAGCACCTACTTGAACACAAGAATATTAATTAGCACAAGGCAACAATTTGCCGGTTGCACCAGTGTTTGTCACGAGGTGTCTGGTTTACCATCCAGAGTTCATGGGGCAGATTTACTAAAGGGCGAAGTGACTAACGCTGGTGAAAATCCGCCAGCGTGTCGTCACTTTGGTACTTCGCAGATTTACTAACGGGTGCTGGCGTAAGTTCACTAGCAAAGGAGATAGACTCCAGCGGTACTATGCTCCCTAACGCCAGGCGAATTTGCGCTCTGGTGAATGGATGTAACTACGCAAATTCACTAAGATGCAGATTTTACTGAACGTTACCTCTTGCGCCCGACTTGCCTTTGCCACCTCAGACCAGGCAAAGTGCAATAGAGTAGATAGGAGTTCCTCGAAAAATAGTTGAAAATCGTGCAAAAGATCGTAAAATTTTTTGTGGTACCCGGCTTCCCCCCTACATTTCCTAACATATGGCACATAAACTATACACTGGGCTCATGTGTAGGGAAATATAACAACTTTTATAAAGGTTTCCCGGGCAGTGACATAACTAGAGGGGGACGGGCCCTGGCGCGGAACACGCTGCCGGCCCCCCCGCCCCCCTCCGTTCACCCGGAACCGCCCGGGAATCGCGGCGCGTGAGCTGCCGGGGGGCCCTGAGAGGGTGCGGGCCCTGGCCCAATCACACCCCCTGCTCCCCCGGGAGTTACGCCACTGTTTCCCGGGTTTGTGTAGTGTAATGTATTTGCTGCAACATATACGTCCATTGAACTTTAACTTCCCTCCGTATGCAAAATTAGGCAACGCTAGCGCAACTTCACTTTGATTGGCACAGTAACGATAGTGCAACTTCGCCAGCATTCGGCACCCTGGACACAACTTCGGATTTTAGTGAATTAGCGATGTCCTGCCGCCTGTCCTGTACGCCTGGCAAAGTGTTGCGCTGTGAGCGAAGCCGTCGCTGGCGAATTTTCGGAGGTTAGTACATTTGCCCCCATCTCTTTTACATATTTTGTTTATTGTAATTTAACTACGAGTTACACTGAAATGTTCATATAACTGATAGGATTATGTCAATATCTCTAATAAAAGAGAAATGCCCCATTATTTTTTAAAAGAATTCCAACACATGCCATAGCCCAGCATTTGTTCAAGATGTGACGTGACAGCATATCAGAGCCATTTATACCAGTGATGCTGGACTGGGGGCAGCGTGATACTTCTACAGGCTGGAGTATTAGATACAATAAGGGGCCTATTTATTAAAATTTACCCTTTAAAAGACTGATCGGAGAAAATTGGACTCTAATAAATAACCCGCTAAGAGTATTGTAATGGACAGAAGATGGCGTTTTTAGTTCAGGTTTTCAAAAAGGGGAATTTCTTTTACATACTAGACTGTGCTCGAAGGGAGAGATGAGGGGGGCTGATGGAGGGAAGTGGAAGGGGGTTTTTGTACCTAGGGGGTTTACTTCTACTTTAAAGGTGAACTAAAGTTTAACTATAGAAGTCTGCTAGAAATGTTGTACATAATGTTTTGTGCTTCTGTACAGCCAAAGACAACTACAGCCCTTTAGCAGTAAGTTCTATGTCTTCAAAGATGCCCCAGTAGCTCCCCATCTTCTTTTCTGCTGATTCACTGCACATGCTCTGTGCTGCTGTCACTTACGGAGCTTAGGGACCCACTCACAATATACAGTACACATAGAATATAAGGCTGATTAGTAATTAATACAGATAATTAATACATGGCAGCACAGAAACCAGTGCAATTAGCATCAAAATTTAATAATCAGCCCTGTAGCATCAGCTTATATAACAGACCAACCTCATTTTCTGCTGGATTTGCAGCAACCCCTAAGCTTAGTTTCTGAACAGCTGCTCAGAGCCCACTGAGCATGTGTGTCACGGCCGGCACCCAATACCAAAACAAGTGGCAAGTACCCTGGTCTTGGCTCGGCTTCACCAGTAGTGTGACCACTGTTGGGCTTCGGGAGGAGCCCTCAGCTTACTTGGGTGCCACCTGGACTTAACGAGGGGTGCAAGGCAAGACGTTCTGGCTGGCGAAGGGGCACGGCTGGTAGCAAAGTCTTTTGGGCCGAAGGTCTCAGTACAAGAGGATTAGGCAAAAGGATTGTCAGACAGGCTGGGTCGAGGCAGGCGGACATCAGAAGGTCAAAACCGGGTAGTCAATCAAGGGGTTAAGCAGGAGAGTTGTCATAGGCAGGCAAGGGTCAGGATACGGAATGCAGAATAGTCAGGAACAGGCAAGGTCAAACACGGATAATCAGATCAGAATTTCAAAGACAGATGCACAAGGCTCAGGAAAACCACTAGAACAAGTTCTATCATGGGCACTGGCTGGGAGTCAGAATGGGCCTTATATACAGACAAAGTTCGTGCCAAAAACGTGCCCAATGCGCGCTGGCGCAATCACGCCAGCGCGCCTGTACCTTTAAACCCTAATAATCCAAGATGGCACCGGCCAGAGAACCACGCGGCGGGTGTCCCCGCCGATGTCGCGGCGGGCGACCCCGCCACACAGGTAATCCTATTACATTGTGAGTGTCACAGAAACTTTCCAAGATGGTGACCCCCTGTGACAAGTTTGAACTCCAGGATCATTGCTGCTATTGAGAAACTGAAACTTTAGGCTGGTAAGTTCAATATATAAAATATAGCATTTTAGCCATATTCATTTTTAGGGTTTAGTTATCCTTTTTAAGGGGCAACCCAGTATACCACTGTTGTACATATACATTTAAAACTACTACTGCCTTGACCGGCTATACAAAATCCTTATTCAGCCACTGCTACAAGTTAAAAAAAATACCTATTCTATATTTGCAAAGAAATGAGGGCCAACTTCACAGTTTATTTTAGGAACCAAATTAAATTTAGCAAAACGATCACAGGACTCACAAGATTACTAGTGATGGGCGAATTTATTCGGCAGGTGCAAATTTGCAGCGAATTACCGTGTTTCGCCGCAGGCGAATAGATTCCAGATAGATTTGGCGTGAACGAGTTGTTTTTGACGCCAACGATGGAATCGACGCCGGCGACAAATTAGAATCATGTGATATTAGCTTTAAAAGGAGCTGTGAAGGTACATTGTTATACTGAGCATTTCTAAGAAGCAAGTTCTGGTTTTCATATTCACTGGGAAATATTGGAATATTTCTGTTGTTACTTCTCCTTATGTACAAAACCACAGTTATTTTCATTTTACTAAACCATGTGCACTTCTTTTCTGTAAAGCCAAAAACCATTGTTCAGTGTAAGAAAACGTGTAAAAGTAACTTGATCTGAAACTTGTAGCTGATCCAAAGAAGAACCCCATCTAAAATCATCTGTAATTTGCCTCAAAGGAAAAATAAAGTCCTTGTTGACAGTTCTTGGACCAGTTCATAAATGATCTGCTGCCTGAAGTCTAACTGCCATTCTCTATTTAATCTATCATTACCTGCTGGCTTACCCCTTCAGAGAGGTTTGGATCTGGCTCACTGTGCAGCAAGTAGTATTAGGTAAAAAACATGAAGTTTGGCAATTATAGACAACCTACAACAAATTATGTTTCAATTGTAATTATTAAGACGTTTTCTAATTATAAACTTTGGGATAAAAGAATCCTGTTTACTGTATCAATTTGGCTAAAATCTAAATTCAGCTCAGATCAACAGAGGAAGTCAGCACAATTGCTGAGGGGGGGGTAGGGATTTAAGAATAGTTTTGGTTATAATTGCATGATGAGGATGAAAAAAGGCAGATTTTGGGGTCCCGCCTGAAGTCTCCTGACACTATTATGAATCCCCCAAATCTACAATTTTCCTATTAGCGGTGATACACAGGAAAAGAAATGCACACGGTTTGCTAAAATGAAAATAACTGTGGTGTTGTACATATGCATGTAATGTCATTCACAGCAACGTCACTTCCAGGCCAGATAAATCTTCGCAGCATATCTACCTACTATTATAAATTGACAGCTCTGCAAATTGGGAGCAAACAACCTGATGCTTGCTTCAGCATGGCTATAAGGGCACCTTTGGATACCTTAATATTTTGTTATACTTGCAGAGTAAACTAGTTATAACATATCACCCGGAGAGTACGTCATAGAGTTAAAGGGATAATGTCATGGGACATGGGTTTTTACTATTGAGCGCTGTTCTTAGATCTACCAGGCAGCTGTTATCTTGTGTTAGGGAGCTGTTATCTTGTTACCTTCCCATTGTTCTGTTGTTTGGCTGCTGGGGGGAAAAAGGGAGGGGGTGATATCACTCCAACTTGCAGTACAGCAGTAAAGAGTAATTGAAGTTTATCAGAGCACATGTCACATGACTTGGGGCAGCTGGGAAATTGACAATATGTCTATCCCCATGTCAGATTTCAAAATTGAATATAAAAAAAATCTGTGTGCTCTTTTGAGAAATGGATTTTAGTGCAGAATTCTGCTGGAGCAGCACTATTAACTGATTCATTTTGAAAAAAATTTTTTCCCATGACAGTATCCCTTTAAGGACTGGAGCCCAAAACTGCACTGTATACTCAAGGTGAGGTAGCTTTGCATGCCTCGAGTTAAAGGGGTGGTTCACCTTTGAAATAACTTTTAGTATGATATAGAGACTGATATTCTGAGACAATTTGCAAATGGTTTTCATTTCCTATTATTTAAGGTTTTTGAGTGATTTAGCTTTTTATTAAGCAGCTCCTCAATTTGCATTTCAAGCAATCGGGTAGCTAGGGTCCAATTACCCTAGCAACCATGCATTGATTTGAATTTGCTCTTTTTTATACAATAAAGTATTTTATTTGCTTTAGTAGCCAAGTAATGGCTCTGCCTGGAATTAGACAACTTGCTTTTTACAAAAATCCAGAGATCTCATATGTTGGCAGTTAATGGAGTGCTCATTGGCCATTTTTCAGCAACCTGTCTAGGGTTAATAGAGGGCCATTTCTATAGTGATTATAATGGGTTTAATATACTGGTTATCCATTTTCTGTAGTAAGTATTCTGGCATGTCTAGGGATTATATGACTGTTATCCATTTTATTTAGAGCTTATACTGGCATGTCTAAGACAAATATGCTGATTATCCATATTCTGTAGTAATAATACTTGCACATATAGGGTTAATATACGCAGGATCCATTTTATTTAGTGATTTCACTGGCCTGCCTGGGGTTAATATGGTCATTATCCATTTTCTGTAGTAACGTTTGGGTCATGTTTTTATAGAATGGGTGTGATGCACGGAAGATCTTTATGTCCCTTTTTCTGTTTTTCATATGTTAGGAGGTATGTACTAGGGATTGGACACTTGTTGGTGAGCACTACCTGTCTGTTACTAATGCCTTGCCTGTGGTTAATAACATCAAGGAAGTAATTATTCTGAATACTGTGAAGTGATTGTATTGTGAGTCTCTATTCTGTGAGACTGTTATGTCGTTCCAGCAAATATACATTTAACTAGACAAGGAAAAACCACCAATTTATAATACGGGCCCTAACCTGTGATTTCAGGGCTAGGGTGGTGAAATACAGGCAGGAGTTAACCCTAGTCATAATAAGGGTTAATATATATTATATCATGGCATATCTAGTAGGGATGCACCGAATCCACTATTCTGGATTCGGCCGAACCCCCGAATCCTTCGCAAAAACCTTACTTAGCGAACTGAATCCTAACTTGCATATGCAAAACTTCCTTGTTTTGGGACAAAGGGTCACGCAATTTTCCTGCCTGCCCCTAATTTGAATAGGCAAAAGAGTTCGGCTGAATCCGAATCCTGCTGAAAAAAGCTGCATCCTGGCCGAATCCTGGATTCGGTGCATCCCTAATATAGGCCACCATTGGGGGCACAGGGGGTACAATCGTCCTGGCTTTGGTAGATTTAAAGTTTAAAGTGGGGTCGTTGCCAAAGCCAAAGAGCTGAAGCAGCTGAAAGGAGCCAAAGCCACTGAAGAAGTTGCCATCTCTGGGGAGAATGAAGAAGACTGCAGACAAGCTTTTGGTAAATTCCACTTTTTTAATTAAACCCCTGGCCGCCAATGTTTTTTTCTTTGAGACCCCTGACCACCAATGCTTTTTTTTTTTACTTGTAGGGGGATGTCCTAGCCACCAATGTTCGCCAGGGGAGGGACCCTGGCCGCCATTTTTTTAAACTTGTAAGACAGACAGTGATGCCCTCTCCTCCGACATTCCCTGTTGAAGCTCGGCTTTTGGGTTTAGGTAACAGGGGTCTCTAAAAATGGTGGCCAGCAGTAGTGATGTGCAGGTTGGGGTGTTTTGGGTTGAAATTTGGGTGACCATTTCGGTTTAGGGTCGGGTGAGACTGGGTCAGATTGGGAAGAACACGCCTCCTCTTCTCCTGAAGATTTCTTGTCTCATACCTCCCAACTGTGATTTTTCAAATGTTGAGAGGTATGTTGTCTTGGAACCAGAAGTAACATACAGAGCATACCTTCCAATTGTCCCTTTTTCTGCGGGACAGTTCCAATTTCTACAGCTCAGCCCGTAGTCCCGGGTTTTTTACTGAAATGTCCGGAGTTTCTCTTTGATCTCCTGCACTGATGCCAGAAAAAGATACAACGTTTCTGAAACTTTTTGGCAGAGAGCCCAGAACACTGAGCGGCTGCACTTCGATACATTTGTAACAATTTAAGATAAGCAAAGATACAATTGTGATTATTAAGGCAATTTTACCATCACTAGCAAAACTGTTATAACATAAAACATTGTCCTAAAACTCCAAGAGATTTGTTCAGACTTTCATAACCTGCCAAATTTTGTACAATGGACATGGTAATTAGGGGGCATGGCCAGGGCCGGATTTGTGGCAAGGCCACAAAGGCCCGTGCCTAGGGCGGCAGATTTTCAGGGGCGGCATGCTGCCCTAACAACATCCACATTCGTTTGGAAATTTCCCGCTTGACAGTCTCCATATGCAACATCATGTAGCCCAAATCCGTACATTGGCTAGTTTAAATTAAAAGCCCAGTTTCGCTGGAAAACCGCCAACCTGACAACTCTGTCCTGGACACGCACAAGAAGGGGAGGGGGCAGGGTTGCCAGGTCTAATTTTCAAAACCAGCAAAAGTCAGCTACAAAATCAGCCCAAAACTAGCCAAGAGGCAGTTCAAAAGTAGCCCAAAAATGGCACAATATGCGGAGTAAAAAAAGTCTAAAAAATAATTGAATATATGTGAAAACATAACTTTTTCAAATGTTCACGGTTTCCTATATTTCTCCATGAAACAACATGGCACAGATTCGCCCCATCAGGGGTGTAACTATAGAAGGGGGCCCAGGAGGTATAGGGGCCCCAGAATAAATAATAGGAATAGGAGCAGGCCTGAATAGAAAGATGATTAGTAAAGTAGGAATAACAATACATTTGTAGCCTTACAGAGCATTTGTTTTAGAAGGGGTCAGCGACGACCAATTGAAAGCTGCAGAGAGTCAGAATAAAAAGGCAAATAACTATAAAACTATGAAAAATAAATAATTAAAACTAATTGAAAAGTTGCTTCGAATTGGCCATTCTATAACACACTTTAAGTTACCTTAAAGGTGAACCACCCCTTCCCCTGGGCGGAATATGAGATAGCTCAGACAGAAACGACTTGACTCCTCTGCGCTCACCCTCTGATCCCCCCCATTTCCTCTTTTCCCCTTTCCCTTTCTTTTCTTGTAAATATATCCTTTTTCCCCTTTGAGAACTACAGAAAAGCATCATTAACGGATTAGGCAATCCCGGCCATGTAACACAGGTTGAATAAAAGTAAATGATGATAATAAAGACAACGACGTGTTCAGTTAATAAATACGAAGGTTTATTTGCTGCATAGAGTTACATGTATAGAAATGCTTACAACTATGTCATGCCAATCTGTGATAATGTAACCAGTTTTACAACTTACATGACCATACATGTGCTAATGCTATGCTTGTTGAAGTTTAATAGAAAATAAAAATGGTGAACCACCCCTATAATTAGGGTTTTGTGTGTTGGGTGCAGGTTGAGTTTTCCCTGACTCGCACATCTAGACAGTGTCGGAATGGCCTGGCGGGACACCTGAAAAAAACCCAGTGGGCTCGACCCTCATGGGCCCCTGCCAGGCCAGACCCACTCTCCCGATATTGGCGGAGCGGCTCCTTTGTGCATGCTCCGAGCAGGCGCGTCGCAGTAGGGGTCCGACCCTGCATCTAGAGTTTCCACCTTTTCTGGAAAAAAATACCCACCTTCCTATATATTTATCTTTTTTCCCTATTAATAACATTGGGATTGACCATCATTTTTATCGGCCAGCCAGGTGGCAACCCTACGCACATTACTAGTAGCCACATGTACATGAATGGATGGAGGACCTGGAGGGATGGAGCCCTTTGTAGATTTAGTCTATTATATAAACATGAAGGGGCTGTAAACATTGTGGAGTTGAGACCCCCATGGAATATTGATATATAATACACAAAAGCCGTGAATATCTTGTAAATTATATCCTTATAAACGGTGAGTAGTGATGTCATCAGTTATAAACGGTGAGTAGTGATGTAATTTCTGTCACATGACTCACTAAAATTTGTGTATTATAATAAATAAAGTACCCCCAGTTGTAAAATATGAGGATATTAGAAGTTACCTCGGAGTTCCATGACCTGTATAAAAACACTCGGCCTTCGGCCTCGTGTTTTTATATGGTCATGAAACTCCTCGGTAACTTATAATATCCTTATATTTTACAAGAGGGGGTAGTTTATTCACTATATAATACACAAAAGCCATGAATATCTTGTAAATTATATCCTTATAAATGGTGAGTTCTGATGTCATCAGTTATAAACGGTGAGTTCTGATGTCATCAGTTATATCTGATGTCATTTCTGTCACATGACTCACTGAAATTTGTGTATTATAATAAATAAAGTACCCCCAGTTGCAAAATATAAGGATATTAGAAGTTACCTCGGAGTTCCATGACCTGTATAAAAACACTCAGCCCATGAAACTCCTGGGTAACATATATCCTTATATTTTACAAAAAAGGGGATACTTTATTCACTATATACACGTACAAACGGCAATGAGACACATTATGCACCAGATACATCTTTTGTGATTGCGCTGTTCTTCAAATACACAAACTGAAGAAGGAATAAATGTTGCAGCTGCAGGTTATGGAATGCATTTGGCATGGGCTCAGACAGGGGAGAGGTGTTTACTGGAAGTGCCTCACTGGGTCTGGGAATGGGACACAGACAGCCAATAGGACACTTCTCCCTCAGCAGCACGGGACTTTGCCAACCAATAGGATCATGGAATACGATGTACATTTTAGGACATCCTTCCCCCCGATATCATTGAGACGCTTGCGCCCAGCCCCTCTGTTATGGCCACATTTTAATCTTTGATAGGGGCGTCAATCTCTACCTCGGTTCCTCCCGCTTACGTCACTCCTCCTCATACTCCGCCTTCCACAGGGCTTGTTATCTCTGAAATCTCCTCCCCTCGCCGTCCCCTTACTGTTTGTGACAAGCAGAGGGGGGAAGTGAGCTGTAGTTTGGGAAGTCACGTGCCCTGGCTCTCCAATGTAAGCGAAGCCATTGGCATCTCGGGCTGAACGCAAATTCGCTGCCCTGAGGTGATGTCTGGGGCCGGGAATTAGCGGAGGGGCTATTGGGATATGTTTCCTACACGGACATACGTGTGAATCCGCCAAAGGTAAGAACTATATATTATTACTTGTGTTGGGGTTGTGGGAACTTTACACTTTTTTTTAGTTCGTTGAGTTGTATCCGCTGCTTCTTCATCCTCTCGGCTCTGCCCCTTATTAGTGACGCGACTGGAGCTTTGTGGGTCCTGCTGCCCAACTAGGGCCCTCAGTAAGTGACAGTCAGTAAGTGACACTCGGTAAATGAAAGTCGGTAAGTGACACTCAGTAAGTGACACTCAGTAAGTGACACTCAGTAAATGACAGTCAGTAAGTGACACTCAGTAAGTGACACTCGGTAAATGAAAGTCGGTAAGTGACACTCAGTAAGTGACACTCAGTAAGTGACACTCGGTAAATGACAATCAGTAAGTGACACTCAGTAAGTGACATTCGGGAAATGAAAGTCGGTAAGTGACACTCAGTAAGTGACACTCAGTAAATGACAGTCAGTAAGTGACACTCGGTAAATGACAATCAGTAAGTGACACTCAGTAAGTGACACTCGGTAAATGAAAGTCGGTAAGTGACACTCAGTAAGTGACACTCGGTAAATGACAATCAGTAAGTGACACTCAGTAAGTGACACTCGGTAAATGAAAGTCGGTAAGTGACACTCAGTAAGTGACACTCAGTAAATGACAGTCAGTAAGTGACACTCGGTAAATGACAATCAGTAAGTGACACTCAGTAAATGAAAGTCGGTAAGTGACACTCAGTAAGTGACAGTCAGTAAGTGTCACTCAGTAAATGACAGTCAGTAAGTGACAATCAGTAAGTGACACTCGGTAAATGAAAGTCGGTAAGGGACACTCAGTAAATGACAGACAGTAAGTGACATTCAGGCAGGGGAAATCATTCAAGGCCTCACAGAAAAGCAGAAAAGATACTTGTCCTCTTTGATTCCATTGTGAGACATGGCATCAGATGTAGCTGAGTGAGTATAACAAGGCAAGATAGAATAAATAATGGCATGTCCCAGTATCCTCAGCCAGCCAGGGATGAGAGCCGTAGTTCAGTAACAGCTGGAGAGCCACTTGCTGGATTATAAATAGTTGTTGTTACAGAGTATATTGTGTCTTTGGCCCTGCAAACAACAAAGCAATCCTCATAGTCTGTGTAAGGGTCATTTACAGCTACATGTGCTCACTTATCAATTAGCCAGGTTCATTTTATACTCCAGCCTAATTGCACAAGCGGGAGTTGCAATTGCATCAAACACTTGTGATCAAACTGCTCATGTTTTGCTGTACAGATGCATTTGTGCTGAAAATGTTTGTCATTCTGTCACTTGGCATCAAAATGGCATTGGCACCCTGTTCTTTAGGTGCAATTCCACTCAGGGGCAAGGGGCTGCTTTGAGTGCAAATACCATCTGTTTGCACAACGGGAATTTTAGTGTGACTACAACTGTGGCTGTAAATGAAACCATTGTGTTGTTTGTGCCCTTTACAAGTCCCTCAGTCTGTTCCTGGTCTCCGTAATTTTAGGATTCTTGTTCATTCATGGATCTCTTCTGATTGAGCTATTTCCAGCAAGCCGTTGGGTTACTCCCCACATTATTGTTCTTCTCCAGCAGGGAGTCGTATCAGGATGCCAGTAACACTTTACTCTCATAAATTGCAGCTGACTGCATTTTAAATAATGGGGCCTCACACGGGTATTGTGCCCTCGAAAACTAAGGCCTGTCTGAACAGTAACTCACTGCAGCCTCTGACAGTCTTGGGGCATTATAGGTTAAAATTGGACTTTACCAGTATGTTCCCAGTCCCTCTGGATTAAAAAATAGAAACTAGAAGGGGGTGTATTTCTGTGTGCCCTGCAGCTCCGTAGCAGTGAAATGGTAAAGACATTGCAATGAGGTGTAAAATATTTGCCCAAAACCTTAAACATGCTCTATGTTTAAGGTTTTGGGCAAATATTTTTTTTTTGCCTTCCTCTGGATCAACTGGCAGTTAGGCAGGTTAAAAAAAGTTAAAAGGTTGGACTTGATGGACGTGTGTCTTTTTTCAACCTAAATTACTATGTTACCTGATTTCTCATCCAAACATATTTGCATATTTACATTTAATTTTGCAGTAATTGTGAACAAGAATATTGTATTCAGTTGTCCACGGCTTTTAATTTAAGGGCTCAAATTCAGCTCTGCAGAACAATTAAGATTTGTCCAAATCCTAAACTGAAATCTAGATGAATTGCGTCCCGAGTTAATATACACAGCATTACCCCGATGCTGCCTTAATTGTTAAAAAAGAGGTTTGGAAATGTCCCAGGCTGCTTGGAAAGTGAACGTTTAATTGCGAAGTAACGCTACCCCATTGGGTTTTGTTTGAGGTTGTCTTGAACCGCTGGTTTCCCCGAGTGTGGTTTGTACATTGAAAACCAGACAATAAGAGAACGGTGTGACTGTCTTTACCTGCAGTTGCACCAAGCAATAATGGTGTTCTGCTCCTACAGCAGATGCCACAGACTTATAGTATAGTAAGTCAGGTTGAAAAAAGACACACGTCCATCAAGTTCAACCATTTAAGTCTCTATATAACCTGCCTAACTGCTAATTGATCCAGAGGAAGGCAAAAAAACCCATCTGAAGCCTCTCCAATTTGTCTCAAAGGGGGAAAAAATCCTTCCTGACTCCAAAATGGCAATCGGACTAGTCCCTGGATCAACTTGTACTATGAGCTATCTCCCATAACCCTGTATTCCCTCACTTGCTAAAAAACTATCCAACCCCTTCTTAAAGCTATCTAATGTATCAGCCTGTACAACTGATTCAGGGACAGAATTCCACATCTTCACAGCTCTCACTGTAATAAACACCATCCGAATATTTAGCTGGAACCTCTTTTCTTCTAATCGGAATGGGTGAAATTGCATCAGCTGGAAAGACCTACTGGTAAATAAAGCATTAGAGAGATTATTATTTGATCCCCCTTATATATTTATACATAGTTATCATATCACCCCTTAAAGGAGAAGGAAACCCAGTCGGTGCAAAAACTTTGTGACTTTTGGCGCATGCGCAGTAGATCCGTACTGGCAAAATGCTCCTACTGCGCATGTGCCGGTCAAAGCAGGAAGAAGATGGCATCGGTGAACTCCGTAGACTGGACCTGCGCAGAAGGGTAAGTAACAAGTTAGGGGCATTTGCCCAGTGAGACAGGTAAGCCAGGGGGGAGGGGAAGCAACACAGGGGAGAGGGGGAGGGTTTTTGCGCTGACTGGGTTTCCTTCTCCTTTACGGATTGTTTTGTCTCCGATATAGATTCTTGCAGTTTAGTTACCATCAAGTACAAGGTACTGGTTTTTATGACAGCGAAAAAGGAAATACATTTTTAAAAATTAGAATTATTTTCTTAAACTCTATGGGGTATATTTATCAAAGAGTGAAGTTAGACATAACCACGGTCCACTAGAGTGAAATACCACCAGGCGTATTTATCAAAGGGCGAAAGTGAAAGTTCACCCTCTGATAAATACGCCTTTAAGAATCCCATAGAAATGAATGGAGAGAGACAGTATTTCACTCTAGCATCACTTACTTCACTTTTTGATAAATATACCATTAAAGGAGATGGCCTTCCTGTACTGTGGAGCTTTTTGGATAACTGGTTTCAGGATAAGGATCCCTTACCTACCCGTACTTTTAGTAACGCAGGGAATTTTGTCATCTGCTCCTTTACAGTAAAAAAAAGTCTAAACGCCATTTGCAGTGGTTTTCAGATGGGACAAATATAACCATTTGAGTTAGTGTTTAGTTCAGGAAGTGCCATGCATATGGTACTGGCATCTGCGTGCTGCTGGAGACCAAAGGAAGTGTCTGACAGTATAGAGCAGTAGAGGTTGCTTTCCTCTCGCAAGTGCATTTATATTTTGGGTAAATGTTTTTAAAAAATGTGAAAAAACATACAACTGCAAAATCCTTCAGAATGATACCTCCCGACTTGCCAAGCTTGAAAAATCTGGGCATATTTGGTCACATTTCTCTAAACCACACCCACTGTATGTCCAAGACCCTTCTATTTAAAGCGAATCCCTTCTTCTCTCAGATCTGAGTTACATCAGTAGTTCCCATCCGGAGTGGGGGGGGGGGCCTGAAGCAGTGGCAGTTAAGACTGAAGGCCAGTTATGGTCAGATTTGCTCTCATATAAGTACCTGAAAGCTCACCTTAAATGCAGGTTATAGTAAGCTTTGGTGTGGATACTCTCTTGATATAATTGAAGATATATATATATATATATATATATATATATATATATATATATATATATATATATATATATGTGTGTGTGTGTTTCGGTCTCCTTCCAAAGCTGGCCATAGATGCAAAGATCCGATCGTATGAATCAACGTACGATTGGACCTTCCCATCTCCCGACCCACCACTAACCATTCAGGTCAAAGTCTTACCATTCCGATCAAATAAAGTAGAAAAGAACAGATCAGCTGATGTTCTGCCCCTGACAGCAATCGTATGATAGTTATGTCCGACCAAAGCTAGTGACAGTCTCCCTCTGAAAATCGTACGATCGGCAATACACGCAGAGATATTATCGGCAGGCGACAGCAATTTTCTAACCTGTCCGATCGACCAAACGACCGATCTCCGCCGGATGAAAAATGTCGGGACTCTCCACACACGGTCCGAAAATCGTACAAATCCACGATTTGTACGATCAGATCGTTGTGTCTATGGCCAGCTTAAGACCTTTATCAAGTTTAAATAATATCACAGATTTAAATAGATAAAATGCACTAGCACAGCACTCACCCAATCACATGTTGTGGACCCAGTCATGTGTGCGAAAACCTCACCAGTCACATAACATTAACCCCATCATGTGTGGAGAAAAAAGAAAGCATCCCTGTACCGAAGAAAATAAGTCCCAAAAAGGAATACAATGTTAAAAACAAAGTACATCTACAGTAAATCTACAAAGTAGCAGAGACAATTTCATCAGATCCATTTATACAATGTAACAAACGGTATACAGGAGTGTAATTCTGATTACACAGAGGAAAATTATTTTTGACTTAAAAAGCACAAAAGGGAAAAAGATGTGATTTTTGATTAATAAATCAACACAATTTCACTAAACTACAGAGAGTGCTGATCTTCTTTTCATATATTATCCATATTTGGATCGTGCACCTCTGGAGAGAGAGAGAGAAACCCCGCACAACTCGTAATCTGCTGTGTTGTGTGCCTGGGTGCTATCAGCAAAAGAGCATCATGGATATCCAAGAAGTAGGCGAGCACTACCAGGTCTTATTAAGTTTATAGATGAGATTTATAGATGAGGCTTCACTTTGAGAAAGGCTAAAGTGCTAGCCAAAACGTCAGCTACTATTTGCTAAATAAATCTCATCTATAAACTTAATATATATATATATATAGGAAAGTATCCCCTTTCAATCAAACTCAACCCCCAGAGCAATTCTTAAATCCCTACTTACTCTCTGTTTCTATGGAAACAACTAAAAAGGAAAAGGGGGTAATGCTTGTTCCCTTTGGTATCTCTATATCATGCTTGACACAATCAAATAGCTCCTTCTGTATTTATTTATCTCATTGATTGAGTGATTGAGTGATCCTATAAAGTGCAAGTGCTTTATTTAATCAAATTGATGAAATAACCTCTGTTGAGGCTTTTAAAACGGTTAATTTATATTTTAAACCGTTTTAAAAGCCTCAACAGAGGTTATTTCATCAATTTAATTTAATAAAGCGTTGCTAATCTTTCATAGTTCCAGTTAGATTCATTTTATTCACGTTTCCCCACCACTATGGTTTGTCTCGGATAACCTTCTCCTTTAATCCAGTGAGTCATATCATTTATTCATATTCATACTTGAGTGTCTGCTACATGAGTGCTTTGTGCATCCAAACCTTGGCTCATGCACCTAACTGAATCAATTAAATCACATTAAAGGGGTTGTTCACTTGAAACAACTAGTTGTTTTCAGATAGATCACCAGAAATAACGACTTTTTCCAATTACTTTCTATTTTCTATGTGTCACCGTTTTTATAATATGGAAGTGTAAAGTATCATTTTCACCTTCTAAAGCAGCTCTAGGGGGTCACCGACCCTGTAAGCTGTTCTAAATTGCTACATTTAGTTGATACATTTGTTATCTTTGTCCCTGCTTAGCAGAATCTCTGGGTTTCATTACAGGCAGCTGTTAGAATTGATACAATAGTTGCTAATACTCTGAGAAATGTATCAACTACTTGTATCAATTTGGAACAGTTGTCAGGGTCGGTTATGATCTGATCATTTATATAGGGCAAATAAAGCAATAAGATTTTGATTGTTTTGTGAATGAGAGCCCTAGTTTATATGGTCTATGCATTAGAATTTGTGCAATGTTATAGAATTTTTTTTATTCTTCTAATAGACTTGACTCAAATGTTTGCTTATTTATTAAAAACTCTGAATAAAATTAAGAAAAAAATACAAAACCTTGAATGTGTACCCTATTTATCGTTTTCAATGGGTTGAAAAGTTTAAAAAAAAACAGCAAAAACTGCTGTAAAATTTGGCATAGACCGCTCGAATTGACATCTACATAAACCTGGCAACTTTTAGATGCTGAAGTTTTACATTTGAGTTTAATGTGTGTATATTTTTGTAGTCATGAGTTTTAGCTCTAAATTGGGGCAGAAATTCCCCTTTGTGGAACAGCGGCTGCAAAATCAGCAGTATATTTCAGTGATGTATTTTGGGAAGGAGTTTGCTTGTGTTTTGTCTATAACTGGTATTGTGTTATTTACTTCAGCGGAATGGAGTGTCTACTTCTGCTTCCATTATAGCCACAAAAGTTCTGCTGGCTACGTCTCGTTTGTTCTTCTGTACAAAACTTGGTACAATACAAGTGCACAGGCAGCTCTTTACAAAACGGTGAAATGATTTACTAACCACCATATTGATATGCTGCATACCTCCCAACATTTTGGAAATAGAAAAAGGGACACAAAGATTTGCTGCGCATAGAGTGGCGAAATTGTTTGACCCACACCCATTTTTGTGGCCACACCCCTAATCACCATGTTCATTTAACAAACTTTGGCAGTTTATGAAAGTTGTGAACACATTTCTATGGTTTTTATGTGTTGTTACGGTTTTGCTAATGTAGGTGAAAATGCCCTTTAAGCTGCAAGCCATAGTTTCCCCAAGAGACCTGCATATATTTACAATTGTTTCTTTGCTTATCTTAAATTGTTACAACAATATCTAAGTGCACCTGCCACATATTCTGGGCTCTCCGCCACAAGCCAATTAAGTTTTAGAAACGTTGGGAGGGACAGTTGGGAGGTATGATGTTGTCCTTTCCACCTGTTTTACCTAAGGGACCTGAAGTTGAAGCTTTCACAAGAATTCCTGTTTCATATTCTTGGAGCATTCATCAAAATTTATATTGCACATTTGCGCTTTTTGCCTAAACTTTTTATATATACACATTGCAGCTTTTTTTCCTCCCCCACAGTGCAGATAAAGGTTTGGATTGGCCTGCATTTTATACGCCAGCAGAGAAAAGTGAATCCCCAGCCTGTGTGCCATTGTGCCAGTCCAGTAAAGGAGAATCCACACCCAGAACACCCCACGAGCCAGTGGGCAGCTTTGCTGTTGTTCATGTAGCATCAGACTGTAAAATAAATACATTGTGCTTAGCAGAATTTTCAGACATTTTGTGGTTTGTGGTGTCCTGAAACTCCCTACTATGTTTCTTTTTGGCACTTTTCCCCTAAGAGTACAGATTGTAAAGAATCACTTACCAATGTCTTTGTTGTGGTTTGACTTGTGAAATTCACTCTCATGAACACCATTCTAATAATATATGGATATTTTGAAAACCGTTACCTGTAAAGTGATCATGACACCCCGTAAATTATAGAAAGTATCCGTATTGCTAGTAATAAAGCAGCACAATCTTCTTTTCAAAAAATTGGACCCTAAGCCCTGGCTTAGAGTCCTGTGCGGAACCAATTTGTTGAACCCGACCTCTAACCCGCATACTTACCCGCTTGGATCCGCTACTTGACCCGCAAGTAACTTATCCGAAACCTGATCAGCGACCCGCTGACCATCAAGAAACAGGAAGTACTGTCATTGTAAACTGGAAGTGACATCATTGGAAGTTGGGAGTGATCAGAAAAAAAGGAGTAAAAAAGGAAGCAATGTCATTGTAAACCGGAAGTGACAGCATTGGAAGTAGGCGTGATCAGAAAAAAAGGAGTAAAACTCGCTATTGAGAAGACCCGCGACCCGAACCGCAAACTCAGCGAACCGCTGCCCTGCGTCTATACCCCGAAACTTCTACCTGCAACCCGCAGGGTACTGCAGGTTTTTCTGGGTAACCCACAGGTACCCGACCCGCAGCAGGACTCTACCCTGGCTCAGTGGTACCTTCCAGATCAGCTAGTGATAAGGAAAGATTTGCTTTTTGGTGCTTACATAGGCTGTAGTACAAATGCATCCAGTATTCTTTGCTGAAGCTGTTTGCAGTGTGTAAAGGTGGCCATACACTGTAAGATTCACTCATTTCTTCCGATAGGCCCAGCTTGGGTGGGCTATATAGTGGTAATGCAATTGGTTTGGCCCAAGAAATACGAAAAGTCATTGTGAAGAGCGTATCAATGAGCCGATGCTGTCCTCAATCTGACAGAGGATTAAAGCCTCGGTCGAGAGGACTTTCAGAGGGCCCCATGCATGGGCAGATAAGCTGGCGAATTTGTCGAAAGTACCCGAAACGGCATCTTAAATCTTCCCATACATGGCCACCTTTTATAATGATTCCTTTGAACTGATTTATGGGGCCCTCAGACAGGCCCATGTGACAAATATCTGCCGGAAAATCGTCCAATGGACAGGTTTGATTTTCAAGTGGGATCAAGAAGCGCATTGGCTAGTGGATGCGATCCTCTCTCCGATGGCTCATATTCCTGCATTTGGTGGGCATATTGAATGAAAGATCTTTGGGGACATTCAATCAATTCTAGGAGTTTGTCAGCACTATTTCAAAGGGTGGATAAAACGCAGGCTTGTCTTTATATTAAAGGAGAAGGAAAGTCTGTTTGCACTTGGGGGTGCCAAATGTTAGGCACCCCAAGTGATTGTATTGACTTACCTGAAACCCCAGGGTTTTTCTTCTTTCTTCAAATTTCCCCGGGAAAACGCATGCGCAGTTGAACGAAATAGAGAACTTTTTAGTTAAAGTTCGGCTTTTCCTTCTACTGCACATGCGCAACCTCGTTTAATGTGTGCCATGTTATACAGTGTAGATAGATATAATTATTTCTTTGTGGGGCATGAATGGATGGAGATTTGGGCAAAGAGAGGGTGGAGTGGACAATAGAACAGATAGTGGAAGAGATGATGTGAAATGTTTTAGAACCAAAATCATTACAGCTTGGTGTGCGTACATTTTCTAGTCAGAAAAGTGGTACTGTACATACCAGAAATTAAACTTGTTTTTTTTACATCTATCATAACATTGTCAATGCATGATATTTATAATTTTGCCATAAAAGCATTTGCCCAATGCTCTTTCATTACTTATGTGATGCCCCATGTTCCTCTGTGAGGGGTCTGCCATATTTGAGACTGATATGCAGTCAGTTTGGCGAAACAGTCAAGTTTAGGAATTTCAAGTAACAATTACTTACAGAAGCAGAACTATCCATCAACATGACCTATAGGCAACTTTTAATGTGCATTAATATCTTGAAAAGTAGTTATTTTTCCTGTCCGTGTCACTTTAAGGTGGCTGTGTAGAGTCGGACATTGGCTGTTCACTTGACCAGTGTTGGTCCTTGTAGATATTGATGAAAGACCAAGTTACATTGTAGTTACAAAGTAGGTTGATAAAAGACCAAAGTCCATAAAGTTCACCCCCCCTCCCGAAATGAAGATGCTGTAGTATAAGTACTGCGCTGAGCTGCTGATCTAATTTACAGCTGATGGGTCTGCGTGGGCCCCTATCTAATCTAATTATTGGCCTGGGGGGTCAGACTAAACCACAGTGGTTTGGGCAGATTCATAGGAGGCCAAATAAGGCAAAGATCTGTTTGTCTGGCAATTGGCCACGAAGCTCTAAATAAAGATGAGAAGATTATTTCTATGCATTATTTGGAGCAGCTCAGACAGACAGACAGACAGACACACACATACACATATATATACACACATATACACACAGACACACAAATACACACACAAAAAATATATACACATACAGACACACATATACACACACAGACACATATAGACACATATACGCACACATACACACACATACACAGACAGAAATACATAGAGACGCACAGACACACACAGCTCTCTCTCTGGGAATAGGTGGGCACTGTAAATTGCATTATAGAGTAAATATTTGAATATCTGAATAATGTTACAATTATTTCCACACCGCAGAGCCCAGTGTATTACTCATTGCACTTCCAGAAAACTATGTGTAATTATTGTTGCAAAATAGCTGGGACCCATTCAGCAGCTGCCATTATTTCATTTGTAGCCTGTAGTGTAGTGACTTTCCTTCTCACTATTCCCACTGCTTTTGTGTATGATTGAGAATAGATTCTTCTTCCTAAGAAATGCAGTTGGTAGACAGCCCAGAGCATCCCTGATTCCCATGCTGGAGCACTCCTCTGGGACATTTCATTCTTTCAACACATTTGTTTAAGCCATGCCTCTTTTCTAATGATCTCTGCTTCCTGAAATCCTTTCTGTTCTACTGCCCGTCCTCTTCTGGGAAATTGCTTGCAACATTAAATGCAAATCTCTGCCTCTGCTCTGTACACTGACCATATAATATAAGTCTTACAGCTCACTAAAAACACTGGACTTACTCACTGCTTCCGAGTGAGATGGACTAGCAGTTTTGGGTTGGAAAAAACTGTCACATCCAGAAAATCAGGTCCTTGGGATGACGTTCCAATCAGTTTAATACGAGATTGCATATATAACATGGTTTTTGAATCTGTAAAGTTGATTTATAGAAATAATTTGTTTTCCTTGTGGTAAAGGGGTAGCTCACCTTTTAATGTAACTGTTGGGCCTTATTTATCAAAATCGGCATTTTTCTGATATTTTGATGAAAAAAGTCAGACCAAACTAGAATCCACGATATCCTTGTTTATTATTACAAAAGTGCAATTTAATTGGATCTGTAACAAACACGAAAAAATTTCCAAAAAGCCAGATTTTTTTCTGGATTTTTGCCCGAAAATTAATTCCAGTGCAGACCACAAAATCTTCCAAATAGGATAGGGACTACTCCCATTGACTTATATACAACTTCGGTAGGTGTCAGATGGCAGATTTTCAGATTCTAGATTCAGACTTTTTACCATCCTCGGATATGATAAATCTCCAAAAATTGTATTTTATAGTTTCATAAATAACCCCCTTAGTATGTTATAGAATGGGCAGTTCTTTGCAACTTTTAAAGTGGTCTTTAATTTTAAAAACGATTTGCTTTTATTTTCTAGCTAGCCCCAGCGGCCAAAAAAAAAACTATGCTTCATGAGGCTACAATTTTATTGTTACTTTTTATTCATTATCTTTCTATTCATACCCTCTCCTATTAATCTTCCTGACTCTCATTGACATCACTGCCTGGTTGCTAGGGTTATTTGGGCCCTAGCAACCAGATCGCTGCTGGACTTCCAAACTGGAGAGTTGCTGAACAAAAAGCTAAATAATTAAAAAAAGACACATAAAAAACGAAGACCAATTGCAAATTGTCTCATATTATCACTTTCTACATCAGTGATCCCCAACCAGTAGCTCCTGAGTAACATGTTGCTCTCCAACCCCTTGGATGTTGCTCTCAGTGGCCTCAAAGCAGGTGATTATTTCTGAATTCTGGGCTTAAGATGGCCATAGACGCAAAGATCTCATCATACGAATCAAGGATTCGTACGATTTTCGGCACGTGTGTGGAGAGTCCCGTCATTTTTCGTCCGGTGGAGATCGATTGTTTGGTCGATAGGACAAGTTAGAAAATTTCTGTCGGCTGCGGGTAATATCTCTGCGTGTATTGCCTATCGTATGATTTTCAATGGGAGGCTGTCACCAGCTTTGTCAGACATAAATTTCGTATGATTGCTGTCAGGGGCAGAACATCGACTGATCTGTTCTTTAACTACTTTATTTGGTCGGAATGGTAAGACTTTGATCTGAGTGGTTAGTGGCAGGTCGGGAGATGGGAAAGTTCGTTCGTATATTGATTCGTACGATCGGATCTTTGCGTCTGTGACCAGCTTTAGAGGCATTGGTTGCATAAAAACCAGGTGTACTGCCAACCAGAGCCTCTTGTAGGCTGATAGTCCACATAGGGGCTACCAGTAGCCAATCACAGCCCTTATTTGGCACCATCCAGGAACATTTTTCATGCTTGTGTTGCTCCCCAACTCTTTTTACATCTGAATGTTGCTCACAGTGAAAAAGGTTGGGAACCTCTGCTCTACAGCATACTAATATTAAATTTTAAGACAGCCCCCTTTTATTAAACATAGAGGGACAGATAAAGCCCCCTACCACCTATATTATGGGGCTTGACTCTTGCTTGGTGCAGCAATCCTACTTCTCTCTCTTTCTGGCATATTTACTTCATACAGAGCAGACAGTGTCCTACATAAAAAGCCCTGTAAAAATTAATAGAGCTCTGGAGGTCACGCTGTAGTAAAACAAGCCTGTGTGTATGTGTTTATTTTATTTCTTTTTCCAATGCTCAAATAAGATATATTGTTTTTTTTAAAAATTCCGTCTTTAAACCTTACCAATCACTTGAATGTAGCTTAATAATATTCTTATTTTTTAGGACCTGGAGTGAGGGTGATAATCGTGATGAAAATGAAGATTCGTTTTTTCTGTTTGATTTCTTCGGTTGTCTTGATTGTTCATCAAGGTAATTTAGATATTTAATTTTTATAACCCACACTTGGCATAATACATTTGTTTGTTTGTTTGTTTTGTCTGTGTGACTTTTTAAGCTCTGTTCTTTTATTTTGTCAAACAAGGGATTTTCGGTTAACAGAGCCAGCATAACACAGTGGTATTTGGGTTTTTTCTGCTCAGGCTTTCCATTGGGGTTCAATATTGGGTCTGGGGCACGCTTCGCTTGTAGCAATGTTTTATGTGTACAAACTGCTATTAAGCATTAGCACCAGGAATATCGAGAACACGGAATACGTGTCCTCCTTAAAACTCACCTACTTGAACTTCAAAACTGCCAATTGAAGCACATTTTAAGACATCTGCTCATGCAGCATATAATAAAAGATCATGGTTTTTCAAAAAAATTTTTTTTTTTGGTTTTTTAATTGTTTGCCTTCTGAATCTATCCAGTTTTCAAATGGGAGTCACTGACCCCAACTAAAAACAAAAGCTCTGTTAGGCTACAAATGTATATAGTACCCCGTATTGTGCTCAGTAGAAATTATTGAGTGCACAGCCTGTGTTAACCCCACCATGAAGAAAGAAAAATTGACTTTCCTTATATAAACTCTATTTTTATATAGGTGAGTAAACGTAAACATTCTCTTTTACAACTTGCACATAGAGATCTTATCTTGAGACACAGACACAGCTCCCCTTCTGATATGGGTTGTGTGTGTGTGTGACAACGCCTTCATAAGATTCTGTTTCTAGTGCCTTGGGGTAGTGGTGTGGGGATCAGAGTACAGCTGAAACTGACTATAAGCTAAAAGCATCCGGATTCATTGAGCAACCTGTGAGTCACACCCACTAATGGTTGTTGTAACCGGAAGGGGTTAACACATATGTGGTACACTTAATAATTTCCACTGAGCACAATACGGGATGCTATATACTAAACAATATTCCCCAATATACATTTGTTTCCTTGTTTGTACCTGTGCCTTTGGCGCTGGCTCTTATTTTAGATATCGTGAAATCACCTGCTCTGTCGAGCAAGAGAATCTGAGCTGTTTCAGCCAAAAGTCTGTGCACAGCAGGTAAACAATCAGAGGACAGGATGTCCCCAACCCCATTACTTTATTTACTTAAAGGGATTCTATCACAATTTTTATGGTGTTTTTTTTAAATTACACGGTTTATGCTGCAAATAATTCACTCTACCATGTAAAATTTCATTCCTCAACCAGCAAGTGTATTTTTTATTTATTTATAATATTGGTGTGTAGGTGCATCTCAGGTCATTTTGCCTGGTCACGTAGTTTCAGAAAGAGCCAGCACTTTAGGATGGAACTGCTTTCTGGCAGGCTGTTGTTTCTCCTACTCAGTGTAACTGAATGTGTCTCAGTGGGACCTGGATTTTACTATTGAGAGCTGTTATCTTGTCTTATGGAGCTGCTATCTGGTTACCATCCCATTGTTCTGCTGTTAGGCTGCTGGGGGGGGAAGGGAGGGCGTGATATCACTCCAAATTGCAGTACCTCACACAAGTCACATGATTGGGTTCAGCTGGGAAACTGACAATATGTCTTGCCGCATTTCAGATTTCAAAATTAAATATAAAAAATCTGTTTGCTCTTTTGAGAAACGTATTTCAGTTCAGAATTCTGCCGGAGCAGCACTATTAAAGTGGACCTGTCACCCAGACACAAAAATCTGTATAATAAAAGTCCTTTTCAAATTAAAAATGAAATCCAATTTCTATTTTTTATTAAAGCATTCATAGCTGTTGTAAACTAATTTAAACATCTCAGCTGTCAATCAAATATTGTCTGCCCCTCCTCTATGCCCTGGGCATAGAAGTGGGGCAGACAATTACTTTCACTTTCCATTCAGCACTTCCTAGACGTCACTGCTCTCCCCACATTCCCCCATTCTCTTTACCATTTAATTGTGTAGCCAGGTCATGGGGATGGACATCAGGTCCCCCATTCTGGTGCACAAACAAGATTCTGAGATGATGCAAGGCTTTCCTTAAAAACAGTGTCCACAAAATGGCTCCTGCCTGCTTGCTATCATTTTGAATTCCCAGACTGAAGGAAACAAGATTCAAATAATTTATACAGTGTAATTAAAGTTATTTTTGCTTGACTAATGTGATAAAATAGGATTTTGAATAATTTTTTTGGGTGACAGGTCCCCTTTAACTGAGGCTCTTTGAAAAAAACATGTTTTCCCATGACAGTATCCCTTTAACATCTAGAAACACACAGGTCTAGTGGCTTAATGGGAAGTCACAAAGACAAGGACCAGAAAATCCAAAAATGTCAACTCTTTAGCACAGCTGCAGCCTTTAAACGGGGGGGGGGGGGGGGGGCTTATCTGTGGATTGCCAATTTGTCAATTTGTTTTTTTAGCTTATCCTTTGCTTGGCAAAACCAGCAAATGGTTTATTTCAAACAGGTATATGGAAAGTGAAACTGGTTCAGTTTTCTTCTTTTGAAAATAACAAAAAGTGTAGTTATTAAAGGAACAGTCATGCAGTATTCTCAACACAACCCCTATTTATTGAACTTATGTTGAAAAAGGAGATATGGTGCCATTTTAACCTTTTTTTTATTTTTTTTAAATTTTTATTGTAGCTGAACTAGTAAAGGTATGTGGTCGCATATTTCCGGACCCTGGTATCGTGCATGGTGAAAGGCCGTTCACAGCTTACTGTGTCATTAATCAGACTTGTCTCAGAGAAGATGCCAGTAGAATATATTGGCTTGTCAAAGGTGTTAAGGTACCAGAGACGCAGTACGAGATCTTAAACCAAACGACTTCAAGTGTAACTTTTGAGAACCTTACTACTCTGAACAGTCCTCTGACGTGTAATGTAATGGCATCTGGACATGTTGCAAATACACTGTATGGAATTTTCTTCACATTGGGTTGTAAGTATGCTGAATTTATCTGTTTCCATCATAATCTCTAGTGTTATTTAAAGGGGAAGGAAAGGCTAAAATAGAAAAAGGCTAGAAATGCTGTATTTTGTATACTAAACATAAACATGAACTTACTGCACCACAAGCCTAATCAAACAAATGAGTTTTGTTTTCAAAGTTGGCCACAGGGGGTCACCATCTTGTAGCTTTGTTAAACATCTTTGCAAGACCAAGACTGTGCACATGCTCAGTGTGGTCTGGGCTGCTTAGGGATCATCATAAATTATCAAAACAGCACAAGTCAAATAATATCTGCCAGAAGCTGATACAGCAAGACTGATTAATAATCAGAATATACAGACTGCACTGGGTCCTGTGTTGTCATGTCATCTAATGTGGATTTTATAGTTTTTGTATTGTTTAATACAAACTTTCTCCAACTCTGCAGAACCAGTGGCTGCAGCAAAATAATCCTTTATCTGTTTAAATCTGGATCTTTGTCCCTGCAGCTGGAGTTGGAAACAGTAAAGGGGATGTAAAGGCAAAAATAAAATCCTATACAAATCTCCGTTGCAGACTGCTCTACACGGAAACAAACAAAGCTGCTTGAGTTCTGCATGGCTGGGAAGTAAGGCGGGGGCTCCCCCTGCTGTTCATAAGTATGATTGTTTCCCTGTAGAGCAGTTAGGGGCCGTCTGACAATTCCTATCCACAGCAGTAAATGAAGGCAGAATTTCACTGTATACAGTCATTTTTTAATGAAAGTATATTAGAGATAGGTTTCTATTTCATTAAAGAAAGTAAAAATGAGATTTTATTTTTTTTTGCCTTTACATGCCCTTTAATGAGCAAGTGAAGCCAAGGTAAACATCCGCTATTTTAATTTGACTTATGACACAGTGCTGCCATATTGCTTTCCACAGCCATCAGTGCTCTCTTTGTTTAGATAAGTCCCTCTGTTCCAGCCTCATGTTGGAGCTGGTATCCTCTGCATTATGCATACACAGTGGGGCTCATTTATAAACACTGGGCAAATTTTCACTTGGGCAGTAACCTATGGTAGAGTCCTGCAGCGGGTCGGGTGCCCGCGGGTTACCTGCAAAAACCTGTTGTGCCCTGCGGGTTGCGGGTAAAGTTCTGGGTGCGGGTATAGACGCGGGTCGGCGGTTTTGCGGGTCTTCTCAATATCGATTTTTACTCCTTTTTTCTGATCACATCTACTTCCCATGATGTCATTTCTGGTTTACAATGACAGCACTTCCTGTTTTACAGGCATCTGCCTGTAAAAAGCCAGTCGCTTATTGGTTGCTATGAGTAACTGCCCAGGTGCAAATTAGCACAGTGTTTGCCACATCTTGCAGGGTGATTGATGAAAATGATGGAGGGGGAATTGTAAATCTCTGGTGCCACTTCCCCCATCCATGATCAGAAAAGTGCAGGTATGGGATCCGTTATCTGGAAACCCGTTATCCAGAAAGCTCAGAATTACGGAAAGGCCATATCCCACAGACTCCATTTTATCCAAATAACCCAAATTTTTTAAAATGATTTCCTTTTTCTCTGTTACAATAAAACAGTAGCTTGTACTTGATCCCAACTAAGATATAATTAATCCTTATTGGAATTAAAACCAGCCCATTGGGTTTAATTAATGTTTAAGGGTTTTTCCAGTATCTTTAAGGTATGAAGATCCAAATTACAGAAAGATCCGTTATCCGGCAAACCCCAAGTCCATATGTGCTTCCTTATTAGCTTTGTCATATCATTTAAATACAGTTATCTTTGCAGCAGTCAGTCGCAACAAAGTAGCAGTAGTACAGATGGCTAGCACTTGACTCATGTCAAATTTTTAAAAATGATTTCCTTTTTCTCAGCAGTAATAAAACAGTAACGTGTACTTGTTAAGATATAATTAATCCTTATTGGAAGCAGAACCAGCCTATTGGGTTTATTTCATGTTTACATGATTTTCTAGTAGACTTAAGGTATGAGGATCCAAATTATGGAAAGATCTGTTATCCAGAAAACCCCAGGTCCCGAGCATTCTGGATAATAAACCGCGTACCTGTACATGTAACTGCTTGCTGGGTGGTAATTTCCTCATGAGGATTCAACATATACCGCAAATATAAATAAAGGACTAGGGATGCACCGAATCCACTATTTTGGATTCGGCCGAACCCCCAAATCCTTTGCGAAAGATTCGGCCGAATACTGAACCGAAACCGAATCCTAATTTGCATATGCAAAATAGGGGTGGGAAGGGGAAAACATTTTTTACTTCCTTGTTTTGTTTTTATGCAAATTCGGATTTGGTTCGGCCGGGCAGAAGGATTCGTCTTAATCCTAATCCTGCTGAAAAAGGCCGAATCCTGAACCGAATCCTGGATTCGGTGACTCCCTATAAAGGACACATCCTTTCAACGTTCAGTGTATGGTTAAAAATTAGGGATGCACCGAATCCAGGATTCGGTTCGGGATTTGACCAAGATTCTGCCTTTTTCAGTAGGATTCGGATTCGGACGAATCCGAATCCTAATTTGCATATGCAAATTGTGGGGAGGGCAAGATTTTACTTGACTGTTTGTTAAAAACCAAGGAAGCAAACCGATTTTTTTCCACTTTTTCCTTTCCTGCCCCTAATTTGCATATGCAAATTAGGATTCGGTTCGATATTCGGCGAATCTTCCAAGATGGATTTGGGGATTCGGCCGAATCCAAAATAATGGATTCGGTGCATCCCTATTAACAATAGCGCCACCTAAAGGAGGGAAATGGGTTTTACTCTTACTCAGTGGAGAATCCCAGCTGTTCTTATCACAGTCCTGTAACTGTAGTTTAATAGAGCTGATGATATTTTGCATGTTTTTCCAGTGCCTCCAGATAAGCCTACGAACCTGACGTGCATTGTGTATAACCAAGACAACCTGACCTGCACTTGGGACCCTGGAAGGCCTACTAATCTGCCTACAAACTACACTCTATCACACCGATGGTAAAGTTACTTTTACTTGCAAAAAGATTGGAAGTGAATAATGTGGGATCCTGTATATACTATTGTAGATTATAAGGCTAGTAGTAGTTGTCAAGGGGCTCCATGTAATGAACTCTAAAACAACTTCATATATCCCTTTCAACTGTAGACTAAGGGGCACATTTATCAAGATTCGAATTTTGAATTCATGTGAGCTTTTCTCATCTCACTTGAATTCGATTTCACTCGAAATTCGATTGGGGGAAATGTATTTAAAAAATCGAATATTGGAATTTTGTTGAATTTTACAGACCTGAAAACTCGGATCGAATTCGACCAAACTTGATTTAGAAAAAAACGTGAATGTCAGGAAGGCTACAAACATCTCCACATTTGTTACTGGACCTCTCCCATTCACTTATACATTCATTCGGGAGGTTTTAGGTGGCGAATAGTCGAATTTGAATTCTTAAAGAGCATGATAAATCTCGAAAATCATATTCAATTTTTTTAAAAAAAAAAAAAAAGTCTAATCGAGTTTGGATAATTCTCTAGTCGAATTTGAGAGTTTTGACCATAAAAAATGTGAAAATTCGAATTTGAATTTTCAATTGACCTTTAATAAATCTGCAACAAACGCAAAGAGTTATGAGTTTTCCTCCAAAAATAAACCAAAAGGTAGTACATTTCAAGTACATTTATTAGGACATGACAGGTGACCTCTAATGTCCTAATACATTTACTTGTAATTTTACTACCTTTTGCTTTATTTTTGGAGGAAACTCCTAACTCTTTGCGTTTGTTTCATATACATGCACCTATAGACCGGGGTGAACTGAGTATATCCTCCTCTTATGATTTTAGCTTTTTTTTTATTGCACTTTCTAAACTTTGTTAGTGCTAAAATTGGCTTCCAGCACAAATTTTTTGTTAATCTTAAAGGGATACTGTCATGGGAAAACATGTTTTTTTTCTGCACTGAAATCCTTTTTTCAAAAAAACTGATTTTGTTATATTCAGTTTTTAAATCTGACATGGGGCTAGATATATTGTCAATTTCCCAGCTGCCCCAGCCCCAGTCATGTGACTTGTGCTCTGATAAACTTCAGTCACTCTTTACTGCTGTACTGCAAGTTGGAGTGATATTACCCCCTCCCTTCCCCCCCCCCAGCAGCCTGACAAAAGAACAATGGGAAGGTAACGAGATAGCAGCTCCCTAACACAAGCTAACAGCTCCCTAAGAACATCACTCAATAGTAAAAGCCAAGTCCCACTGAGACTGATTCAGTTACATTAAGTAGGAGAAATAACAGCCTGCCAGAAAGTAGTTCCATCCTAAAGTGCAGGCACAAGTCACATGACTGGGGGCAGCTGGAAAGTGACAATATGTCAAGCCCCATGTCAGATTTCAAAATTGAATATAAAAAAATCTGTTTGATCTTTTGAGAATTGGATTTCAGTGCAGAATTCTGTTGGAGCAGCACTATTAACTGATGCGTTTTGGAAAAAACATGTTTTCCTATGACAGTATCCCTTTAATAAATCTGCCCCCTAAGTGACTATTCACTATGTTGCCCCGGCCTGGGTCCCATTTGGGCACGTGCCAGTGTGGGTTTGCAGTTGGTCTCATTAGAAGTTAGAGACCAGCTGGGACCCTGGAAGGCAGAACAAGACTGCAAATGGATCTGTACTGCTGTATTAGTTAAATTGCTCATTAAGCTTTTATTGCTGAACGCTTTAAGGTTGCCCTCTAGCTTTTATTCCCCTTCGAAACTTGAATTTGTGAAAGCATCTCGTTTTGAGAGTGATTTCACTTCACGATTGTCATTGTTGTACATTAAGGGGCATATTTATCAAGGATTGAACTGAAAAAAACATCGAAATTCATATTCAAAAAGACCAACCGAAATTAAGTTGAAGTTTTTTTTTGGTCGAATAGGTCCATATTTGGCCTATTCGAATCGAAGGAATAGCGCATTCGATCGAATTTGATTCGAAGATTTTCCCAAAAAAAACTTTGGTTTTTCAAAGTCCACCAATTGACTCCAAATAGATGCTAGGAGGTCCCCCATAGGCTAAATCAGCAATTCGGCAGGTTTTAGATGGTGGATGGTCGAATTTTTAAAGAGACAGTACATGATAAATTTCTATATTCAATTTTTTTTTATTTTTTTATAATCGAATTTGGACTATTCCCTAGTCGAAGTGCACAAAAAATAGCTTGAAACGCAAATTTTTTTCATTAGAAAATTCACCTCGACCTTTGATAAATCTGCCCCTTAGTACAAAGAGGAAGGTTATACCAGTACATCAGTTTGGAAGGAACGCAGCTCTCTGCTGATTTGGTGCTAAGTTAGGGGCAGGTGGTCAAGAACTGTGGAGCCTGATCTTTTAAAGGAACAGTAACACCAAAAAATTAAAGTGTTTTAAAGGAATGACAAAATAATTTAGTGTTGCTCTGGTAAAACTGGTGTATTTGCTTCAGAAACTCTACTTTAGTTTATATAAACAAACTGCTGTGTAGCCATGGGGGCAGCCATTGAAGTACAGGATACACAGTAGATAACAGATAAGTACTACTATAGTTTATATAAGCAAGCTGCTGTGTAGCCATGGGGGCAGCCATTCAAGTACAGGATACACAGTAGATAACAGATAAGTACTACTATAGTTTATATAAACAAACTGCTGTGTAGCCATGGGGGCAGCCATTCAAGTACAGGATACACAGTAGATAACAGATAAGTACTACTATAGTTTATATAAGCAAGCTGCTGTGTAGCCATAGGGGCAGCCATTCAAGCACAGGATACACAGTAGATAACAGATAAGTACTACTATAGTTTATATAAACAAGCTGCTGTGTAGCCATGGGGGCAGCCATTCAAGCACAGGATACACAGTAGATAACAGATAAGTACTACTATAGTTTATATAAACAAGCTGCTGTGTAGCCATGGGGGCAGCCATTCAAGCTGAAAAAGGAAAAAAGACACAGGATAACCAGTTGATAACAGATAAGCTCTGTAGCATACAATGGGATTCTTCAGAACTTGTCTATTATCTACTGTGTATCCTGTACTTGAATTGTCACCCTATGGCTACACAGCAGCTTCTTTATATAAACTATAGTAGAGTTTCTGAAGCAAACACAGCAGTGCAGGGCAACACTACATTATTTTGTCATTCCTGTAAAACATTTACATTTTTTGGTGTTCCAGTTAAGTGTAACACACAGTCATGCGATTGTGGTGTGTGAATGGAAAGAATTTGTGTGTAATGAAGAAATTTCCTGAGGGCCTATAGTTCCTCTGTTTTACATTCATGGGAACTCAGCAGTTCATGAGAATTACATGATGTGACATGTTTCCCGTGATTTCTAGATATTGCACGAGAATTCATGTCTGCGGCTACGATTTGTGCAGGACAGTGAAGGTGATGGTGGGAAAGACTTGTTGCACATTCTGGATGAACACCATGGGCACTGGATGGGGGGGGGGGTTAAAGAAGAACTAAACCCTAAGGGCTCTTACTCATGAGCGTTTTTACCTGCGCTCCCCTGCATTCCGTTTTTCGGCGTTCAGCCGCAGGGGAGCGCAGGAATAGACGCATTTCATTATTTCAAATGGGACTTTACTCACACAGGCGCATGTAGGCGCCGAACGCAGGTTGAGACACAACATGCTGCATTTTTCCTGCGTTCGGCGCCTACATGCGCCTGTGTGAGTACAGTCCCATTTGAAATAATAAAATGCGTCTATTCCTGCGCTCCCCTGCGGCTGAACGCCGAAAAACGGAATGCAGGGGAGCGCAGGTAAAAACGCTCATGTGTAAGAGCCCTAACAATGAATATGGCTAAAAATGCTTTATTTTATAAATTGAACTTATTGCACCAGCCTAAAGTTTCAGCTTGTCAATAGCAGCAATGATCCAGGACTTCAAACTTGTCACAGGGGGTCACCATCTTGGAAAGTGTCTGTGACACTCACATGCTCAGTGGGCTCTGAGCAGCTGTTGAGAAGCTAAGCTTAGGGGTCGTCACTAATTATCCAGCAGAAAATGAGCTTCCCCTGTAATATAAGATGATGCTACAGGGCAGATTATTAAATTCTGATGCTAATTGCACTGGTTTCTGTGCTGCCATGTAGTAATTATCTGTATTAATTACTAATCAGCCTTATATTGTGATATTTCTACTCTATGGGGCAGATTTATCGAAGGTCGGGGTGAATTTTCGAATGAAAACAATTTGAATTTTCGAGCTATTTTTTGTGCACTTCAACTGGGGATAGTCCAAATTAGTTTTGAATATGAAAAAAATTTAAAAAATTGAATATCGAAATTTATTATCTACTGTCTCTTGCCTGCCGAATTGCTGTTTTAGCCTATGGGGGACCTCCTAAAACCTATTTGGTGTCAATTGGTGGACTTTGAAAAATCGAAGTTTTTTGGGGGAAAAACTTAGAATGAAATTCGATCTAATGCGCTATTCCTTTGATTCGTATGATTCGAATTCGGCCCAATACGAACCTATTCGATTGAAAACTGACCTATTCTACCAAAAAAATCCTTCAACTTAATTTCGGTTGGTCTTTTTGAATTGTTTTTCAATTCAAAATTCAACTCTTGATTAATATGCCCCTATGGGTACTGTATATTGTGAGTGGGTCCCTAAGCTCAGTAAGTGACAGCAGCACAGAGCATGTGCAGTGAATCAGCAGAAAAGAAGATGGGGAGCTACTGGGGCATCTTTGGAGACACAGATCTTTACTGCTAAAGGACTGTGGTTGCCTTGGGCTGGTACAGAAGCTCAAAACATAATGTACAACATTTCTAGCTACTTCTTTAATTAGGCTTGTTACAGGGAGTTGTACATAACAGTGAAGTATATGTAGAGTAGAATGTAACAAAAAGGAACCAGGAGAAGGGATGGCTGGTGCTGGGAGTTGCACATAATATAGTGAATAAAGTACCCCCTCTTGTAAAATATAAGGATATTATAAGTTCTAATATCCTCATATTTTGCAACTGGGGTACTTAATTTATTATAATACACAGATTTCAGTGAGTCAGGTGACATAAATGACATCAGAACTCACCGTTTATAAGGATATAATTTACAAGATATTCATGGCTTTTGTGTATTATATTATAAATACTGGGAGTTGTACAATTCACAGTGTTGTATAGGGTAGATGGCAGCTCATCTCAAGCAAATAATAAATCTTGGGGACGGTTGAATGGTTGGGAAGTAGAAGAAGGATTGTGTAAGGTTTGCTGTATATGGTCACAGAACTCCATAGTGACTTCTTATGTCTTTCTCTACAGCAGAAAACATGATCTTCTGTATAAATAAACATATTTCCCTCTCATTTATATGTGTGTAGATTGAAATGATCTCCCATTATGACTAAAGCTGCACCAACTCAATAGTTTGTAGCTGTGACAGATCAGACCCTGTAAATGCCACACATGGGTGCCAACAGCACAAATGGGTCACCCCTAATGTGAGGTTAACGGGGCTGGTGAAAAAGCTGAGACTTGTTTATGTATCAGGTTGTGCTGTGATTGGCTGTTTCAGCTTTGTCTGCCTTCAGATTCACTTTACTAGAAGCATATGCACCGAGATACTGGCAGTTAAAAGGTACAGTTCAGTGTGAAGATAAAAACTTTGTAAATAGATGGGCTGTGCAAAATAAAAAATGTTTCTAATATAGTTAGTTAGCCAAACATGTAGGGGGTTATTTATCAAGGTCCGAATTTATCTCAATATCGGCTGCTACAAACTCCGATCTAACTCGCTCGGGTTTTTAACGCTTATTTATTATTACATTTTCCTGAACATTTGCTTTGCGTGAAAAGCTCCGATTTTCACGATTTTTCCGTGTATTTTACCCGAAATCTCAGAATTTTTTTGAGTTTTCACCCGGAAGCTACGAAAACATCATGAAAATGCCCGAAACCCCAGACACAACCAAAAATCAATGGGACTGTTCCCATTGACTTTTATGCAACCTAGACAAGTTTTGAGATTTCGTGTTTTTTATAACCTCGGGGTTTAATAAATTCCGAAAAATTTGTGATTTTTTTTAAAAGTCCGATTTTATAAAAAAAAATCACAAATTTATCGGATTTCGGGGAATTTCAGGTATTCGGAGCTTAGTAAATAGACCCCGTAGTGTATAAAGGCTGGAGTGAATGGATGTGTAACATAATAGCCAGAACACTACTTCCTGCTTTTCAGCTCTCTAACTCTGAGTTAGTCAGTGACTTGAAGGGGGGCCACATGGGACATAACTGTTCAGTGAGTATGCAATTGATCCTCAGCATTCAGCTCAGATTCAAAAGCAACAGATATGACCCATGTGGCCCCCCCTCAAGTCACTGATTGGTTACTGCCTGGTAACCAATCAGTGTAAACCAAGAGAGCTGCAAAGCAGGAAGTAGTGTTCTGGCTATTATGTTAGACATCCATTCACTCCAGCCTTTATACATTACATGTTTGGCTAACTAATTATATTAGAAACATTTTTTATTTTGCACAGCCTGTCTATTTACCCAGTTTTTTTATTTTTACACTAAACAATTCCTTTAAAACAGATACAAGTTGGGTAACCCTAAATTACCCTGTTGTCTCCCATATCACTTGGGGCAAGTGCCCCCTATATTGCCAGGGCTCCTGTCCTCTTAACTCTAGACCTGGTTTGTCTCTTCCACAGTCAAAAATGTCACCCGCCCCTCTGAGAGCAAATGGCCAAAGCTCAGCTATTTCTGGTGCGTGGCCTATTGGTTGTAGTGTGTGCCCTTTGCTTTTATTAAAATCTTCATTCCATGTTTTTGAACTGCTTGGCCCACTTGTTCAGTACGACCCATGGGCAGTTTGGTTCTGTGTATTTTTATGTTCACAATTATCTCTTGAATATTCAGAATTGCAGTGTGGTCAACACGTCCACAAGGTGGCGCCAACTGCAATTATTTCATTTGTTACAATGACAATTCACCTCTTTACAAATTTCACAAGCATCAAATATTTTGAAAAAAAAAAAAAGACTAGTTATTACTAGTTTTTACTAGTCTTGGTTATTATACTTTATTTCATTACTTATTCTAAAGTCAAGTCAACTTGTCGCATGAAATGTTTATTGCTGGATTATTATTAAATTCAATAAAAAGAAATTGAAAAGAAAGAAGAAAAAAAAAATAAGAGGTAAAGTGATATTTAACAAAACCAGTTTCTTTTTTCCATGTATTTAAATCTGTTAGGCCTCTACCAGAAAGCTGCATTCAGCACAGGGACGGGTTTTGACCTTGGTTCACTTGGTGGTTCACCTTCAAGTTAACTTTTAGTATATTGTAGAATGGCTAATTCTCAGCAACTTTTCCATTGGTCTTCATTATTTAGTTTTTATATATTTTTTTAATTATTTGCAGTTTTCTTCTGTTTCTTTCCGGCTTTCCAATGGGGGGTCACTGACCCCATCTAAAAACAAATGCTCTGTCAGGCTACACATTTACTGTTGATACCTTTCATTGCTCATCTTTCTATTAAGTCCCTCTCCTATTCATCTTCCAGCCGCTAATTGAAATCAGTGCATGGTTGCTAGGGAAATTTGGACCCTAGCAACCAAATTGCTGACACTGCAAACTAGAGAGCTGCTGGATAAAAAGCTAAATAACTCAAAAACCATAAATAATAGAAAAAAATGAAAACCAATTGCAGATTGTCTCAGACTATCACTCTCTGCATCATACTAAAAGTTAACAACCCCTTTAATAATTTGGTGGGGGGGGTATCTGCTGGAAGTTGTAATGCAACAGAAGCTGAAGATTTTGCACATGAAGCATTTTTTTACTCCCCTTTAATGGGGGCTCCAGATCTACAGGCATTGTCCCACCATTACCAAGCTTTGCGGTTGGAATAATCCCCAAACATGGATACTCTCAGCTTGTCTATAGAGGACAGCATGCACTCCATATTGGATGTTTCTAACCCATGCCTATTCACTAACTGGATCTGCTGATATCTTGCATCACTTTCTCTCTAGAACTCTAGTCCTTTCTCCATTTACTAATGTTCTCTTTTCCTCTGAAGGTGACTGTGTTCTCCCTGCTTTCTGCAGCTTTCACTTTAACAGGCCTAAGCTTTGCCTAGAGAATACTGTGTCGTACTTCTATATGCTGTCCTTTCCCTTTCCTGTGAGTGCTTGTCTTATCTGCTGCTCCTGTAGGAATCCCTTGGCACTGACTGCGGAGAGGGGCTCTGAATTGGTGCAAAGCAAGGTTATGGGCTTACCTGCTGCTAGGGCCAGAGGGAGGAAATGGACTTCCCCCAAACATGGGTATACAAATACTGAAGGAGACCAGAAGTTCAGGTAAGGTGGTCTCCAAAAGCAGAGTGAAAAGCAGGCAAAATCATTTTCTTTGCAGTATGCTCATCCGAGCAAGCATGTCAGCAATATGAGGCTTAAAGGTAACACCAAGTGTTAAAAGTAATTAAAAATATACTGTTCTGCACTGGTAAATCTGTTTAATTCAGAAACACTACTATAGTTTATATAAATAAGCTGCTTTGTAGCCATGGGGGCAGCCATTCAAGGGAGAAAAGGCTTGGGTTACATATCTTTGTAGACTATAATGATGTACTACAGAGCTTATCTATCAGTTGCCTTCATTGCTACATAGAAGCTTGTTTATATACACAATAGTTACAATTCCGGCAAGTTCTTAAAGTGATGTACCTTAGTGGGCCTGGGCCTCCTCGCAAATATCCACTTTCCCCTGTTCCCCCTCTTCTGCATACATTACCTTTAGCTCAGTGTGTAAAACTGCACTCTGTTTTCTTGTATTTGTGCTACAAGCCAAATGCACACCGTCCTAGCCCACTCACAATACTGACGCACTAGTTTTGCACTAGAAACATGAGACTACACTCACCTTCATTTTTTTTTTGTCTTTAAAGGGCACACTTTGGCGCAAACTACTGCAGAGGAGCCAATAATTCTTGTACAATCCATTCTCCAGGATTTCAGTTCTATATTGATACTACATTCCAAGTGGAAGCCACAAATGAGCTTGGAATTCAAAAATCGGAGACGCTGACAATAGATCCTGTCAATATAGGTAAATGTTGCTGAGCAGTAGAGAGCCACAGATATGTGAACTCTAAATATGTTATGAGCAATACATGTAACTTTAGTGAATGGGCAATCTGTTCCTATCCATGTGCCCACAAACAGTTGTGCTGGAGATGGACTTTAGCTTTGGAGGAACAGGGAAAGTTTGGACACAGTAGCTAACAGAATGGTAACCCATAGCAACCAGGCACTGATGTGCTGTCATTAGTGATGGGCGAATTTATACGCCAGGCATGGACTTGCGGCGAAAAAATTCACTGCAACAAAAACGTTGCTTGTGTAAAAATTGTCACATGTCAAAATAATTTATGATGCCCTTTGACTTCAATGCATTTTGTGAGTTTTTTGGAATTTTGAGAATTTTTTTGCAAAATGGGGCGTGAAACAGTGCTGCACAGTATTGTCCAACATAGATTTCAAGGTCGACCCTCCCCTGAAGCTCCTACTATAGGAGTTAATATTATCTTGTAATAAACTGCAGCCTCTCACATGTGCAAATGCAAAGCACTAAAATGGATACAAAATTGAGCTCCCACGTACAGAACGCATTTTAGGACATCCTCCGGGGAAATCCCTGTCCTCCATGCATTGTTCTATGGCTTAGGAATGCAGCATCGGGTGTTTTTACTGTCACTCATCCTTAAATGCTGCAGTCACACATCCGTCCTCTACACTCCCTTCTCAGCCGTCAGCCATATGAACTCCCTCCTCAGCCCTCCGCACTCAGTCCTTCTCCTACGATGAGGAGGGAGAAACTAGGACCCAGGACTGATGGCTGAGGAGGCAGAAGCGACCACCCATGACGGATGGCTGAGGAGGGAGGAATGAGGACCCAGGATGCATGACTGAGGAGTGAGGACCTAGGACCCATGTCGGATGGCTAAGGAGGGAGGAGGGATGACCCAGGATGGATGTTTGAGGAGGGAGGAGCGAGGACCCAGGTCGGATATCTGAGGAGCAGGAGCTGACAGCTGAGGAAGGAGGAGCGAGCTGTGACGTCTGCTTTGAGGGAGTGAGTTGAAAAGCAGGCGATGTTGTATTCCTCTAGCATAGGAGATTGCATACAGGACAGGGATTTCCTCGGAGGATGTCCTAAAATGCGTTCCATACACACTGAACTCACTGAAACAAGGGTTCCACTAAAGGGTTCTACCAAGCGAATTTCAGTCTAATTCAGTTGTTAATGCTTCAGGCATTGGCCCAACAGAAGTGACATCATCCCACTCTGAAACGGATCGCTACAACTTGTGCATGTTTCACAAAACTCACTTGAGAGAGAGAGAGAGAGAGAGATATTTAGCCGAAAATGTGCATTCCATGGTTACAGCCTGGGTGCATGAGTCTGGAGAAAACATCCTATTACACTGCACTCACAGGTCTTTAGTGGTGAACAGTGTCAATATGGATTAATAAAGTAATGAAGTGGAACCACACTCAGGTCTTATAAAAATATTTATTTATTTTTAAAAATGGAGTAATGTTTTGGCTAGCAATCTAGCCTTCTCAAGACTTGTGAGTGTGGCTCCACTTTATTAGCTTTCTGTGTGTGTATGTATGTATGTATATATAAAAGAAAAACCATTGCACTGAGCAGGTTTCTATACAATCTTGTTTGTTTTCTTCTCAGTCAAACCTAATCCACCTCAACTCAGTGAGCTTATCTCATCCCTGGAGTTACCAAATGCACTGAAAATCGAATGGAAGAACCCAATAACGAATGCTTTTAATCTGAAATACAACATCCGATATCGGCCCGTTAAAACCCAGGATTGGGAGATGGTAACTTTTGTTTTTATTTTTTTATGTCCTGGTTGGTTCAGCCTGAGCTTGATGGTGGTATGTTTTACAGTTCCCATCAGTGGCATTCCATTCTACTTAATCACTTGTTCCTCTCTCACACCAGTAGCAGCTTACACTATGGGGTTACCTTAGTTATGGGATACAAGGCAGATAGGCACACAGCAAAACACTGCTGTTCCTCAACCCTGTCTGAGGACACACCAGCCTATCCATGGCTCAAGATTTTACCCTTCTTACAGATTTGCCAAATATATTTGCTTGATTAAAGAAACAGTTCAGTGTAAAAAAAAAATTGGGTAAATAGATAGGCTGTGCAAAATAAAAAATGTTTCTAATATAGTTAGTTAGACAAAATTGTAATGTATAAAGGCTGGAGTGACTGGATGTGTAACATAATAGTCAGAACACTACTTCCTGCTTTTCAGCTCTCTTGCTTTCCACTGATTGGTTACCAGGCAGTAACCAATCAGTGACTTGAGGGGTAGGGGCACATGGGTCATACCTGTTGCTTTTGAATCTGAGCTGAATGCTGAGGATCAATTGCAAACTCACTGAATAGTTATGCTGACTAACTCAGAGTAAGAGAGCTGAAAAGCAGGAATAGCTGTTTGGGTGAAAACTGGCTGCCCGGTTCTCCAAATTAGGAAAACCAGCCAGGATTGACGCGGCGATCGGCTGATTGCCACATCATAGCTCCGCCCCTGATGTTACAGTCGCACCCCAACACGTCATGGCCCTGCCCCCCACTACGTCACAGTCCCAGCTCCCATCCAGTGTTCGTGGGGGGGGGGGAAAGGTGGCAACCCTATCTGCACCAAAGGCACCAAGTCCACCAAATATGGGTCATAGTGCCCAACCAGAGTCAGACTGGGGGGGCCGGGGCCAACCGGGACTGCTGTCCAGGGTCCCCCCTCCCGCCCCCCTACTGTGATGCACTGAGCATAAAGGAGTCGTTCAGCACGCATGCCCAAACAGCGCGCAAATGGTGTCACTCGGCGCACACATGCGCGTCGCCAAAAAAGATAAAAACTTTTTTTCAACCCGAATGTTGGGAGAGGGGGTCTGGCCCATTGTTTTTTCCCGGTATCCAGATTTTAAGAACCTGATTTTAAGTTTAAACGGTCAAAACGGCATTAAGTCCAAAAAAAAAAAAAATGGCTTGGCTGATGGGATCATGACAAACAGGGCAGAATTTGTGGAATGGTCACCAACGACAGGACCTAGGACAGCAGGATTTTAGGAGGCGGCATGAAGCCCAACAACACCTGCATTGGTTCAGAAGCTTTGGAGCTGATCATGAGATACAATCGTTTTTTAAAATTTCCGATGCACCAATCCCCAGTGCACCTGATAAAAAGTCTGCATTTGCACAAAGGAAGGGGAGAGGACAGGGGTGACAAGCGGCATCGGGTCTAGGGGCGCCAGCAATGTATATCCGGCCCTGATGACAAAGCGTGTTAATTCCGGAAAAACATAAATCTGGGTCTACAGTATAACGTTCATAAAGGAACCTGCATTTTATATGAACCTTCATGTCTTTTAAAATATTAGGTACCAGAGGAAGACACCGCATCCCACAGAGATTCCTTCACCTTGCAAGACTTGCTGCCAAATACAGTGTATGAGGTTTCAATACGCTGCATACACAAAGATGGGCATGGATTTTGGAGCGACTGGAGTGAATTAAAGAAGCAAGTGACACCAGAAGCTCGTAAGTGAAAACTCATTGAGACAGGAAGCCTTAATAGATTCAGCCCCCTAAACATTTAGTGACACTGATTGATAATCTGAAATGATGATTTTTCCAAGACCTTGATAAGGTGAATTACTTGTAAATAGTTGGCCTACTCTTAGGTCCCTGGAATCAATGAATCCAAAATATAGTTGCTAGGGTGAGCGTTTTTTTTAATAACCGGTAAGGAGCACAGTAGGAATTATTCCAGTTAAAGGAGAAGGAAAGGTTAAAATTATGTAAGCCTTATCAGAAAGGTCTATATAAATACACCAGTAAAACTTTAAAGTAGGGATGCACCAAATCCACTATTTTGGATTCGGCCAAATCCTTCGCAGAAGATTCGGCCAAAAATTAGGGGGGGATTATGCAAATTAGGGGCGGTAAAGGAAAAAGTGGAAAAAAATTGGTTTACTTCCTTGTTTTGTGACTAAAAGGCATGTGAAATCCCACCCTGCCCACAATGTGAATATGCAAATTAAGATTCGGACTTCTTTCAGCCAGGCACACGGATTCGGTCCAATCTGAATCCTGGCCGAATCCCGAACCGAATCCTGGATTCTGTGCATCCCTACTTTAAAGTAATGCTGCTCTGTGTCCTCTGTCAAAAGAAACACAGCCTTTCTTTCCTTCTATTGTGTACACATGGGCTTCTGTATCAGACTTCCACCTTTCAGCTTAAACCTCCAGGGCTTGGGCTTGAGCATGCTCAGTTTGCTCCTCTCTCCCTCTCCTCCCTGCTGCAATCTGAGCCCAGAGCTATGAGGGAGCAGGGAGACACTCAGACAGGAAGTGATGTCACACCAAGCTAATACTGCAGTTGCTATCCTAAACAAACAGAGAGAGTGTCTAGAGCTGTTATGGTAAAGCATTCTGAAGAATAAATATAGTGTTATAGCTTGCATCATTGTGTCTAATCTATTGGCAATAAACTGCTTCGGTAGCTTTCCTTCTCCTTTAAAAGAGAGAATCAGACTGACTGTACTGTTACATAGATGAGAGATGGCCACAGCATTCTACGGAATATCCTTTTTGTACGTGTCATACGTGTCACTATTATTCATTGGATTTTCCTTTCTTTTCCAATAACTAGCACCTTCCAGAGGACCAGATATATGGAAGAAAATTGACAGCCCCGATGCAAATGGCAATAGAGACGTTATGATAATGTGGAAGGTAAAACTACCTTTATATTGACACCCAACCAGCACCAACCATGGTTTTTTTTTTCCTTAGCTTTCTTATGCTGTTAAAATTAAACAGAGAAATATCAAGAAATATATATTTGTCACCTGACAATGAATTGTATCAGTTTAAAGGGCTTGTTTACCTTTAAATTAACTTAATTTAAGTATGATGTAGGGAGTGATCTTCTGAGACAATTTGCAGTTGGTCTTCATTTTTATTTGTGTTTTTTTAGTTCTATAGCTTTTTATTCAGTTTGCAACTTCAATAATCTGGTTGCTGGGGTCCAAGTTACCCATGCATTGATTTGTAGATTTAGAAGGCTGGAATAGATTTATAATGGTACACGCCATTTGTTTTCTACATGGGCTCAGTGGCCCCCATTTGAAAGTTAGAAAGAACGTACTTTAAATTCCGGAAACTGCAAAATCTGAAAGGAAAGAAATAAAGACGTGTACAAATGCTGGACCACAAATAATTCTCGAATAAACCGGGAAAATGTATCAGAGCTCTACTGTATTTGTGTAATACGAGTTCACAGCTTGAGTGGGAATCAAACTAGGCTCAAGCATTTTGACTACACTAGCCCAATAAACAGTGACTGTCATTGGGATCTTACATCAGCCCCTCTGGCATTAGCCAGAACCCACAGCCTGCCAGTCCGAGCCTGTACGAGATACTCATTATATGGTTTTTCCTTTTCTCTTCAGAATTTAAGTGACTCCGTAGCCAATGGTGAAATTTTGCTGTACAGCGTAACCTTTCAGAGCGGCTCTCAGTCCACCACTTTCAATGTGACCGGAACAAGCTACAAGAAAACCTTATCCAAGGATCTCTATTCTGTCAGTGTCACGGCTTACAACCGCAGATTTGCTTCTCCTCCATCAAAATTAAATATCCCCCGTTCTGGGAACTGCCAAGGTTTGTATTGTACGTTATTGTTGTGATGTTCCCACGTATTGATTCACAGGGGCCTGGAAATAGAGCTCACCACAATGTGCCAGAGGGAATTCACAAGTCTCTATTCATTAGTGAAAGATATAAATTGTGTGTGTGTGGGGGGGTTTGTAACATAAAAGTATATAAAAATAATCAAATATTTTGCTACATACCCTTAGGGGCAGATTTATCAAGAGTCAAAGTGAAAATTCAAATTTTGAAATTCAAATTTTATAGTGGAATTAGACTAGGGAATAGTTAAAGGGATAGTGTCATGGGAAAAAAAGAATTTTCAAAATAAATCAGTTAATAGTGCTGCTCCAGCAGAATTCTGCTCTGAAATCCATTTCTCAACAGAGCAAACAGATTTTTTATATTCAATTTTGAAATCTGACATGGGGCTAGACATATTGTCAATTTCCCAGCTGCCCCAAGTTATGTGGCTTGTGCTCTGATAAACTTCAATCACTCTTTACTGCTGTACTGCAAGTTGGAGTGATATCACCCCCCTCCCTTTCCCCCCCCAGCAGCCAAACAAAAGAACAATGGGAAGGTAACCAGATAGCAGCTCCCTAACACAAAATAACATCTGCCTGGTAGATCTAAGAACAACACTCAAAACCAGATTACCAAAACTGCAAACTGCAAACTGCAGAGCTGCTGAATAAAAAGCTAAATAACTCAAAAACCTTAAATAATAATAAAAGAAAACAGACTGCAAATTGTCACAGAATATCACTCTCTACATCATACTAAAAGTTAATTTCAAGGTGAACAACCCCTTTAAGAATTTGAATTCGACCATTTGCCACCTGGGATCAATTTGGAGTTTTTTACAGACTTTCTGAAAAACCATTTTTTTTGGAGGAAAAATTAGTTTTTTTTCAGAGAAAAAAACTCGAATCGAATTTGATTCGGATTCAATTTGAGTTTGCGGGTCGATCCTATTCACCCGAGTTTGAAAAATTCTAAATTTTTGATAAATTTAGATTGGTCCCTTTTTTACTGAATTTTGAGTTCATGGCTGTTTATGGGAGTTTTTTTAAACTCCCATGAACTCTAAAGTCAACCCTTGATAAATCTGCCCCTTAGTGTCAGGATGCACAAAGTAAATAGTAGTGCTGATATATTTGGATATGTAATTGGTGCATTCATACCTGCTCTCTCCCAGCATCCTTTATTGCTTCCTTTTTAGATAAACTTCCCTGCAGTGGAGCAGATTGCTTCAATCGATTTCTTAAAGGAGAACTAAAGCCTAACTAAAGAAGTAGCTAGAAATGTTGTATATTATTTTTTCGGCTTCTGTAGCAGCCCAAGGCAACCACAGCCCTTTAGCAGTAAAGATCTGTGTCCAAAGATGCCCCAGTAGCTCCCCATCTTCTTTTCTGCTGATTCACTGCACATGCTCTGTGCTGCTGTCACTTACTGAGCTTAGGGAACCACTCACAATATACAGTACACATAGAATAGAAATGTCACAATATAAGGCTGATTAGTAATTAATACAGATAATTACTACATGGCAGCACAGAAACCAGTGCAATTAGCATCAGAATTTAATAATCAGCCCTGTAGCATCAGCTTATATTACAGACCAACCTCATTTTCTGCTGGATAATTAGTGACGAGCCCTAAGCTTAGCTTCTCAACAGCTGCTCAGAGCCCACTGAGCATGTGAGTGTCACAGACACTTTCCAAGATGGTGACCCCCTGTGACAAGTTTGAAGTCCTGGATCATTGCTGCTATTGACAAGCTGAAACTTTAGGCTGGTGAAATAAGTTCAGTATATAAAATATGGCATTTTTAGCCATATTTATTTTTAGGGTTTAGTTCTCCTTTAAGGTGGCCATACATGTAAAGTCCTTGAGATGGGCAATATCTGGCTGATACGATCATGGGTCCTACTAATATAGCTACTGCTATCTGATAGAAAATAGTAGAAGACAAAGCACAACTGCCATGAAACAAGGTGACAGAGGGGTTGAATGGCAGTTTAATTGACTTAAATCTCATGTTTGTATTACAGTACTCCATCCAGAGTTCAAATTGAAAGCCTTTCCCAAGGATAAGCAGCTGTGGGTGGAGTGGACTCCTCAGAATAAATCGTTGGACGGCTATATCATAGAGTGGTGTAATAAGTATGCTAAAGAAGGCTGCGTTAGTGACTGGCAGCGTGAGTCACGCAATGTAAATGGTACATTTTTGAGAGGTAAGACCAAGGAGAGTACATAGTAAATGCTCACCACTGAAATCCACTGCTCTATGTATTCTTTTCTCTGAGCTGGATATCTTGATCCCCATGGGATTAAAATGTATTGAAATATTGGCAGTTTATTGTCCTGTGTATGTGGGCCTCCCAACAGTCTTAATGACTAACTGGAAGCTGGCCAGATATTTTTTGGGCAAGTTTGTAAATCCGATCTGGCAATGAGTGCATCTGTCAATGTAGTCCTCCATAGGCCTGCAGTATCATCCAGTCACTAACTGCCACATGGGAGGCCAGATCAGGCAGATAGCTGTCCACTGACAAACCTCGCCAAGGAGTTGATGTTAAGGTACATGGGCAGCTATAGGCTCTGCAAAGAAATGAACAGATTTCTACCTGTCACTCCTAATTCCAGCCCAAAGTGCAAGAGCTATTCCTTTGCTAGTGGCCGGTATAGTTTAAAGGGGAAGGAAACCTCCTCGGCGCTAACCCCCCACCCCCCCTCCCGTGTATTGCCCTCCCTCCCTCCTCCCCCCTGGCCTACCCCTCCCGCTGGGCAAATGCCCCTAACTTGTTACTTACCCTTCTGCGCAGGTCCAGTCCAGGGAGTTCACAGCCGACATCTTCTTCCACGCGATCTTCTTCCTCCTTTGACCGGCGTTTTGGCGCATGCGCAGTAGGAGCATTTCGCCGGTACGGATCTACTGCGCATGCGCCAAAAGTCACGCGCATGCGCAGTAGATCGTACCGGCGAAATGATCCTACTGCGCATGCGCCGGTCAAAGGAGGAAGAAGATCGCGTGGAAGAAGATGTCGCCTGTGAACTCCCTGGACTGGACCTGCGCAGAAGGGTAAGTAACAAGTTAGGGGCATTTGCCCAGCGGGAGGGGTAGGCCAGGGGGGAGGAGGGAGGGGGGCAATACACGGGAGGGGGGGTGGGGGTTAGCGCCGAGGAGGTTTCCTTCCCCTTTAAGGAAGAAGGAAAGCTACAGAGGCAGTTTATTGCCAATAGATTAGCCACAATAGTGCAAGCTATAAGACTATATTTATTCTGCAGAATGCTTTACCATACCTGAGTAAACAGCTTAAAGGGGAATTCAACCCTACACACATTTTTCTTGCAAACCCTGGGTATGAATTGCCAACGAGGGCCTCAGCTTAAACACTAACTCAACATGGCACTTGCCCTATCCGATTCTACGATACAGAGATGTGTTTCTCAAATCTGCATTGCAACTTCACAGCCGCCATTTTGGTACTGACTGATGAATGAGGGAGGAAGGCAGAGATATATATTGTAGGAGAGGTGAGGGCTGAAGACAAATTTATGAGGGCTGGGGGGGATTAAGGAGAGATGTTATCTGAATACGAAAGGGGAAAGTAGGAGAACCGAGAATAAAGACACAAGGGGTGAGAAATGAACATGACATGGAGCCAGGACGGAGGTTTTCTTTATAACAGGCTCTATTGCGGCATTCAAGGAAGAGAGAGGAGGGGGAGAACGGCTCCACAGCAGCACAGGTCAAAGCAAAGCAGCTCATGTAGGTGTGGACACAAGGCTAATGCTAAAGTATTTCAGGGTCAGACAGGGTTATTTGCCATTGTCTGAAGCTGGCTTTACATGTCAAGGACTAAACCAGTGGGGCATCAAGAGAGTTGAATTCTCCTTTAAGACTTTCTCTCTGTTTGTTTAGGATAGCAGCTGCCATATTAGCTTGGTTTGACATCACTTCCTGCTTGAGTATCTCCCTGCCCAGCTCACTCACAGCTCTGGGCTCAGATAACTGCAGGGAGAGAGGGGGGAAGAGGAGCAAACTGAGCATGCTCACGCCCGGGGCAAGGAGGTTTAAGCTGAAAGAAGGAAGTCTGATACAGAAGCCCATGAGTACACAAGAGAAGGAAAGAAATGCAGAGTTTCTTTTGACAGAGGACTCAGAGCAGCATTGCTTTGAGGGTTTACTGGTGTATTTATATGGACCTTTCTGATAAAGCTTACTTACTTTAAACCTTTCCTTCTCCTTTAAATAAAACGTCATGCAGCAATAACAGGAACAAAACCACAAACAGCATTTCCTTTGTTCCGCTTCTGCACTTACCCACATTGCGATGACCTTGTGTGTCTCTGTGCAATTGGCCCTCCCAGTGAAACGTTCTGATTCTGTTTTAGGAGAATTGGAGCCCCATAAATGTTATTGGATCAAAGTGTACCAACTGTATAAGGATGGCTGTGAGTGTGTAAGAACTACGGAGGCTTATCTTCAGCAAGGAAGTAAGTAAAGAACAGCTGTCAGATCAGCAGCGCTAAAGGCTTCCTTATTACAGAGCCCTGTTTTCTTGTTTGTATTTTCCTTCTGGACATAATGTGGGTTATTTACTAAACCTCAAATGTATCTGGTTGGACATTTTGGTGCAAAAACTGGACTTTTTGGTGGAAAAAGAAACCTAGAATTTTTCAAGATTATTATACAGGTATGAGACCTGTTATCCAGAATGCTCAGGACCTGGGGTTTTCTGGATAATGGATCTTTCTGTAATCTGGATCTTCATACCATAATCTACTAGAAAAGCATTTAAACATTAAATAAACCCAATAGGCTGGTTTTGCCTCCAATAAGGATTAATGATATCTTAGTTGGGATTAAGTACAAGCTACTGTTTTATTATTACAGAGAAAAAGGAAATCATTTTTACAAATTTGGATTATTTGGACAATATGGAGTCTATGGGAGATGGCCATTCCGTAATTCAGAGCTTTAGGGATAACGGGTTTCCGGATAACGAATCCCATACCTGTACCCTGATGCTGCAAGAAGCCCGAATCTGAAAATCCATCATCTCAGACCGAGGTCCTGTATAAGTCAATGGCAGAGGCATCAATCTCAATTTGACGATATCATGTTTGCGCAGGGTTTAGCCCCAAAAACTGAATTCAGGGGAAAAAAATCTGAAGATTCAGGTTTTTGCTTGATTTTATCTGTTTTTTTCCCGAACCAATAAATTTGAGGATTTATAATCATAAATAAGGTCCAATTGGTGCTATTGCCTGACAATTTCTGCGCCTGCCAGATTCTTTTGGAGAGTAAACATTTTGAGAGCGTTCCTCCTAAATGAAAGAAAATACTATAACACCTTTTTCATGTCAGGCAATTGTTGTTTTGTTTCCTTTAACAGCTCCTATTGTAGGTCCTAGCATACATACAAAGCAAGTGGAGAAACATAGGGCCATCTTGCAGTGGACTCCGGTTCCATTTGATAAACGAAATGGCTTCATCAGGAATTACACCCTAATCTACAAACCAAACCATGGGAATGAGACTGGTGAGTACAGTCCCTGTGTATTTGTGTGTTCAGTATTACAAGCAATGTGAGAGAGGAAAGCTGAGTACATGTGAGCACAGGACAAACATACAAAAGCCTGGAATTGAATGCAGCAGCCCAGCACTACAACATCGTGACAGTTGCACTACAGTCTAACATCGTGACCATTACACTACAGTCTAACATTGTGATCGTTGCACTACAGTCTAACATCGTCCAGTGAAGCAATAATATCCGACAATAGAAGCTGTGGTTAATAATAGTTATAATACGCAGAACTTTGCTGCAAAACTCAAGTACTTTATTGTGTCACAATAAAGCACTTGATTTTTGCACAAAGTTCTGCGTATTGGACCTATTATTAACCACAGCTTCTATTATCTAACATCATGACCGTTGCACTACAGTCTAACATCGTGACTACTGTACTACAGTCTAACATTGTGACCGTTGTGCTACAGTCTAGCAACATCATGACCGTTGCACAAAGTCTAACATTTTGACCGTTATAATACAGTCTAACATCGTGACCGTTGCACTAAAGTGTAACAACATTGGGACCGTTGCACTACAGTCTAACATTGTGACCGTTATAATACAGTCTAACATTGTGACCGTTATAATACAGTCTAACATTGTGACCGTTGCACTACAGTCTAACATTGTGACCGTTATAATACAGTCTAACATTGTGACCGTTGCACTACAGTCTAACATTGTGACCGTTATAATACAGTCTAACATTGTGACCGTTGCACTACAGTCTAACATTGTGACCGTTATAATACAGTCTAACATTGTGACCGTTGCACTACAGTCTAACATTGTGACCGTTGCACTACAGTCTAACATTGTGACCGTTGCACTACAGTCTAACATTTTGACCGTTGCACTACAGTCTAACATCGTGACCGTTATAATACAGTCTAACATTGTGACCGTTGCACTACAGTCTAACAACATTGTGACCGTTGCGCTACAGTCTAACATCGTGATCGTTATTATACAGTCTAACATTGTGACCGTTGTGCTACAGTCTAACATCGTGACCGTTATAATACAGTCTAACATCGTGATCGTTGCGCTACAGTCTAACATCGTGACCGTTGTAATACAGTCTAACATCGTGGCCGTTGTGCTACAGTCTAACATCGTGACCGTTCTAATACAGTCTAACATCGTGACCGTTATAATACAGTCTAACATTGTGACCGTTGCACTACAGTCTAACATTGTGACCGTTATAATACAGTCTAACATTGTGACCGTTGCACTACAGTCTAACATTGTGACCGTTATAATACAGTCTAACATTGTGACCGTTGCACTACAGTCTAACATTGTGACCGTTATAATACAGTCTAACATTGTGACCGTTGCACTACAGTCTAACATTGTGACCGTTATAATACAGTCTAACATTGTGACCGTTGCACTACAGTCTAACATTGTGACCGTTGCACTACAGTCTAACATTGTGACCGTTGCACTACAGTCTAACATTTTGACCGTTGCACTACAGTCTAACATCGTGACCGTTATAATACAGTCTAACATTGTGACCGTTGCACTACAGTCTAACAACATTGTGACCGTTGCGCTACAGTCTAACATCGTGATCGTTATTATACAGTCTAACATTGTGACCGTTGTGCTACAGTCTAACATCGTGACCGTTATAATACAGTCTAACATCGTGATCGTTGCGCTACAGTCTAACATCGTGACCGTTGTAATACAGTCTAACATCGTGGCCGTTGTGCTACAGTCTAACATCGTGACCGTTCTAATACAGTCTAACATCGTGACCGTTATAATACAGTCTAACATCGTGGCCGTTGTGCTACAGTCTAACATCGTGACCGTTCTAATACAGTCTAACATCGTGACCGTTGCACTACAGTCTAACATTGTGACCGTTATAATACAGTCTAACATTGTGACCGTTGCACTACAGTCTAACATCGTGACCGTTCTAATACAGTCTAACATCGTGACCGTTGCACTACAGTCTAACAACATCGTGACCGTTATAATACAGTCTAACATCATGACCGTTGTGCTACAGTCTAACAGTGTGACCGTTGCACTACAATGAACACTAAAGATACCTATAAAGCTCTGTATAAGGCTGATATGATCTTTCTGTATTTCGCAGCTGTGGTAATAAATCCTACAGACACTGAATATTCCCTGTCGGGGCTGGATGGAAACACACTGTACTCTGTACACATGCTGGCATACACAGAGAGAGGAGGAAAGGATGGACCAATCTTTACATTCACAACCCTAAAATTTGGTATGATGTCTCGTATTTAACTCCTGGTTGCCCATGCTCATCTTTAGGGTTCGGCCTGTGGTGTAAGATGCTAAATAGTTTTGCTTTTGTTTCTTTATAGCCAACGGGGAAGTTGAAGCCATTGTGGTGTCTTGCTGTGTCGTTTTCCTCATACTTGTGCTTATTGCAGTCATTCTGTGCTTCAACAATAGAGATCTGTAAGTATCCCTGGTGTTATCCACACTCACATTTACACTCCTGATGAAAAAGGCCCAATCCTGGCTGAATCCTGAACCCCAATCCTGAATTCAGCGCATCCCTTATTTCTAGCCATAATCTTTTTGGGGTTGTAATTCCCCTTTAATTATAGTATTTACAAACGTCATGCATTTTTAAAGCAAAAGTCTAAAAAGTTATTGTTGGTTTTTTTTTAGGATTAAAAAGCACATTTGGCCAAATGTTCCAGATCCTTCAAAGAGTAACATTGCTCAGTGGTCCCCTCAGACACCAAACAGGGTAAGAAACCTTTTAAATTATATTCATTGAAAACAGCCAGAAACTACAGGGGAAACTGATAGAATTTGTGACAAGTGAATTTATTTATTTTTTGCCGGGTTTCTCTGCAAAAATGTACCTATAGGCTTAATGGGGTCATTTATAAAATTTGTGCAGCGCGTATTTATAATCAAATTGCTGTATAACCCACGTTTTATTCCTGAAAACTGAAACATTGCACCAATGTGCCCGAATTTCTGGGTTTTGCGAATTTGCATTGTGAACAAATGGCTGGAAAATGAGACGGGTGTTTGTGTGAGTAAAGCGCAAAGTTGCAAAACTGTTTTGTAAATATTTTTTTGCCACCAAATCGTGGCGCAAGTGTGTCCATAAATATCAGCAATTTGAGATTATTCCATATTTATTTAAAGGACATACTTAAGGGGGTTATTGACTTTTAGATGTAGAGAGGGATATTCTGAGACAATTTGAAATTGGTTTTCATTTTTTATTATTTGGGGTTTTTAAGTTATTTAGCTTTTTATTCAGCAGCTCTCCAGTTTGCAGTTTCAGCCATCTGGTTACTAGGGTCCATGTTACCCTAGCAACCATGCACTGATTTGAATAAAAGACTGCAATATGAATAGGAGAGGACTGATTAGAAAGATGAGTAATAAAAAGTAGCAATAGCAATAAATGTGTTTTTGTTTTTAGAGGGGGGTCAGTGACCCGGACTTAAAAGCTGAAAAGAGTCAGAAGGAGAAGGCAAATAATTCAAAAACAATAAAAAATTAATAATGAAGACCAATTGAAAAGTTGCTTAGAATTGGCCATTCTATAACATACTGAAAATTAACTTAAAGGGATACTGTCATGGGAAAACATTTTTTTTTTAAAATAAATAAATAAATTAAAGTTTCCCCATGAGGCAACTTCGGAAAACGAAACGCTCCGAGAGATTTACTTTCTAGCCGGCAGGAGGCAGTTCAGGGAGATTAGTTGCCCTGAAGAAGAGGAGATTTGACGCTGGGCGACTAATCTCCCCGAATCTGAGCGTGTGCCCTGCCCTTAAAGGGGAATTTCAGTAGCAAATTTATAATTTTTCCCTGATATTTGCTAATGCTGAATCTGTGCTCATACAATGGTCGACACTATTTTAGAATTCGGCTGAAACCTGAATCCCTTGTGAAAGATTCGGTCGAATGCCAAACCGACTCCGAAGCCTAATTTGCATATGTAAAATAGGGAAACATGGGGGAAAGAGAAGTGTGTGTGCAGCGTGGCTAAAAGGTCCTTGTTTGTGTGACAAAAAGTCACATGATTTTATAAATTGCCGAAAAAAGGGCTGAATCTTGGCCGAATCCCGAACCGAATCCAGGATTCGGTGCATCCGTAAACGGAAGTATAACATATTGCACACGTAAAATACGGGAACCGGTTAAATATGAGAATATCCGACAACTAAAGAAACAAGTCATTTAAAAGTTATTTTCTCTCTTGTTTTTACAGCACGACTTTAATGCAAAAGGACACCCATTCCAAGATGGCAGCTTTACAGACGTGAGTGTGGTTGAGATAACGGCAAAACAAAAGCCTGAGCAGGATATTAAATCCATGGATCCGCTGAAAAAGAACACGTCCGAGGGTCTGAGCAGTGGAATCGGCGGCTCCTCGTGTTTGTCGTCCCCGCGGCTCAGCGGCTCCGACTGTGATGAGGTGGAATCTGCCCAAACCACATCCAGCACCGTCCAGTATTCCACCGTTATAATCAGCGGATACCGAGACCAGCAGCCCAGCGCAGTTATTCCGCACGTATTCTCAAGATCCGAGTCAACACAGCCGCTGCTCGATTGCGAGGAAAGGCCGGAAGAGCCGCACGCCGGAGATAAAGAAGGGGAACCACAGGGGGCCAATCAGTATTTTAAACAGAATTGTGGTCGGGAAGATTTTACTAACAAATTACAGGCCTTGCATCAGGAAGAGCCCAGCCATTTTCAGGAGCAGTTATCGGCCTCCGACCTGCTTTTTGCGGAACAAGAAAGGGATTTCCCTATAGGACAAAGTGGCCAGTCCTCTGATTCTCAGTTAGACACAAACAGTGGAGAGTGTAAAAGTTATATGCCACAAACAGTAAAGAGTGGAGGTTACATGCCACAGTAGACTTTATACCTCAATGTTATAACGTGAATGCTCAGGAGAGACCCGTCCAATGTCTTAATACAGAGAAGAAATGTATGGACTTGTATACGGCACAGGCAACAGACTCGTGTATTTAGATTTAGCAATGTTCCAACAATGTAATGCTAGCGAGGACCATCCATCACTGTGCAGCCATCTCAATGTTCCATGGGATGTTCCTCTAGTCCCGAGCCAGAGAGCTGTGACTATCATGTTATCAGAACATTGAATTATCTGCCTATACCTGGCTTGGCATCTTCTCTGCTCCTGGAAAAACCACATGTGCAGCATGACCTGTACCTATTGGGCGCAAAGAACTTATTATTATTTAGGAATTCAATGACACCACCAAACTGGAGCTACATCTCCATATACCTTGAAGCTTTATCAGCCAAAGACAAGGTTTTGGGAGATATCAGGATCCAGAAAAACAGGGTGGTAGACAGGATCCAAAGACTCAGGACAGTATGGAGGCTCAGTGGTCAGTACTTGCTGTGCAGAGTGGGGTTTGGCCAGGGCTCTATGTGCAGGGAGTGGGTGTTTCCTCCTTGTGTTTGAGAGGACGTCACACCAAATACACACAGGCAGGTTTTATGGCTCCTAGTGTGTGTTTGAATCTAATAGGGACCTTAGATTGTAAGCTCCACTGGTGCAGGGACTTAAAAAAATGATAAAAAAAATCTGTAAAGTATTGGCTTTATATAACAAATATATATATACTGTATATACACACACATACACATTTCATGCAGATCACCAATATGTAGAAATCCCTTGAAGTTGGAGCTTCTTTAATTGTACATAACAAATCCTCACAATTCTGTGCATTTTGACCGCTGTGTGCCTGCCGTAGGCCTTAATGATTGGCTTCAGCTTTCTTCAGTCTGAAATAGACAGGGGAGAGCAACATTTGCAAAGCTTTGTTGACTTTTGATACATTCCCTGTGCTACTAAATGGAGACGGCGTCAGATGAGGTGCAAACATGTCACATTTTCATATTCTGCCAATAATCACAGACAAGGGTGGGCTCAACAGAAACTGCCATGTTTGAGAATAGATTTTTTTTTGAGCTTCTCCCCCCCCCACCCATGTGGTTAGGGCAGGTCCTATCAAATGTGGGGTCCAATTGGGAACATGTTGACAGGGCCACCTAGTCCTAGACAAAGCATATCTCCCAACTGTCCCGTTTTCAACAGGACAGTCCCTCTTTTGACAGCTCAACCCGCAGTCCCTAGTTTGTACTGGAAAGTCCTGTTTTTCTCTGCACTGAACAGCCAGAAAAAGAAACAATGTTTCTAACTTAATTGGCTTTTGGCAGAGAGCTGCAGATAAGATAGTTTTGTAACAATTTCCAGATAAGCAAATAAGTAATTGTAACAATATAACATAAAATGTCTCTTGGGAGAAGTTAGACTCTCAGCTTAAAGGGCAATTCACCTTCATTAGCAAAACTGTAACAACTGGAAAAAAAACAGAAATATGTTCAGACTTTCATGAGCTGATAAATTTTGTAAAATGAACATGGTAATTAGGGGGTGTGGCCACAAAATTAGCCACGCTATTTTTGTTTCCAAAATGTTGGAAGGTTTAGACAAAGTGACACGCCAAGTATATAGGAAAATAAGGGCATACGGGCACAAGATAGAAAGGGGCAAACAGGGAAAGAGAGAGAGAGGGAGGAAATAGGAGAGTGGACTTGGCCGTTTCAGTTTGGGAGTGGTCTTGGTTGGATTGGGGGCAGGCAGAGCCTATAAGGGTTGGAGGAAGGCTGGGCCTATGAGAGTTGGGGGATGGGCTGGCGTATCAGAGTTGGGGTGGGCTGAGCCTATGGATATGGCGATGGGCTGGACTCTCAGAGTTGGGGGAGGGCCGGGCAGCTTTATGTGCTGGGGGAATTCTTATCTGTGCTGCCCTCTGGTGCGGAGCCCAATAGGCCTAAGACCGGCCCTGCATGTGGTATAGCCCTTTCTCCAAATACATGGCAGCACCTACCACTTTTCTTCTCATACAACATGAAATATACATCCCAATAGCTGGTCATGGTGGATTTTGTTTTTATAAAGATGAGGTGGGAAGTGCAAGGGCCTATAATAAGCCTTAGAAACGTAACGAATGCAGCCCTGGATGTTGCTAAAGTAATGCCCTCAGTACTATAGGGGGTGCAGCTGTAATGGAAGGGGGTGATATTACAATCACTGGAGTTGACATTGCTGTTATAGCAACAGGCACTTTTCACCCAAAAATCTAGCAACTGCCTCCACTGGAGGAAATGTATGGGCACAGATACATCTGAAAACAACTGGACTTGCTGAGTAATCAATGAAGATGTTTCACTACTCATCCGAGCAGCTTCTTCAGTTCAACTGACTGGTGTGGGAAGTTCTCGGCATATAAACTCTTCCACTAATCCAATCACAATGGCACATTGTAACTCTTCAAAGAGGTGACATCTGAAGAAATTCACAGAGGTGTTGATTCTGTGTAGTTACTGTGATAGGATTATCCAATGTGTCATGCAACTCCTAGAGACAGGTGTAATTTGTGAGAGTTGTATCAATGGATGTGTTTTACAAGTAACACCTGTCTCTAGGAGTTGCATGACACATTGGATAATCCTATCACAGTAATATGGGGCTAGACATATTGTCAGTTTCCCAGCTGCCTCCAGTCATGTGACTTGTGTTCTCATAAACTTCAGTCACTCTTCACTGCAAGTTGGATTTATATCACCCCCAAAATTCAATAATGAATTCTGGATAAGTCGTACCAAAAATATATATATACACGTAGGAGTAATGTACAAAGTGAAATTATAGATGGTTTAGGTCTCGTCACCTGAACTGTCATTGCAAACTATAATTATTTAGCTAAATTTTATTATATTTTACAGGCAAGGAACCGCGCATAAACTATATTATATTTTTTTATATACTTTTTTATACTTTATTGCAGAGCAGCTCTGTTATTTTAGTTTGGATTTTCTTTATTTGAGCATTAGATGCGAAACATGTATTTTTCTGTAAGAGATGCGGCCTTAGACCTTCTAAATAAATGAATGCAAAATTGATCAATTGAGGTTGCTATTTTAAGGGGGTTATTTACTAAACTCCGAATGGAAAATTCACGGGGATAAAAATTAGATTTTTGTTTTTTTAATAAAATCGGACTTTAAAAAATCACAAATTTTTAGGAATTTATTAAATCCACGAGGATGGAAAAGTCTGAATCTGAAAATCCGGCATTTCAGACCTGTCGAGGTTGCATATAAGTCAATGGGAGAAGTCCCAATGATTTTTTGATGTGCGCTGGGTTTCGTGAAATACCCCAAAGTTTTCGGGCAAAAAGCATAAGAGATTTTCGGGTGAAAAATCCAAAACAAAATGTGAAAATTGGAGGAAAAATCTGAAAAAAATTGTGAAAATCTGATTTTTTTTCCTGCAAAGCAAATTTTCGGGAAAATGTAATAAGCGTAAAAAAACCCGAGCAGATTTGATCGGAGTTTGTAGCAGAAAATATTGAGATAAATTCGGACTTTGATAAATAACCCCCTAAATCTTTAGTTTTTTTTTTCTTTAAATTCCATTATATAAAGGATTGTGTACAAATAGCACAATCTGCCGTCTGGTTTTGCATCTGTGAATGCGTCAAGAGAGAAAGAGACTTTCTGATGTTGCTCTGCTCAGGAAAGACATGAGAACAATCATCTGAGGTTTCTGATCTCTTCCATAAAGTAAGCAACATTAGAACAGTTTTTTCTTCTGACAGTTGGAAATATTAATTGTTTTGTAATTTTATTCCTTTTTCTGCTTTTTTAAACTGGAAATGTGAAAGGCTGACAAAGGTGCAGATTCGAATTTTAATCCCCCAATTCGAATTTAATCCCCCAGTTCTAATTCTAATAGTCGCCACCTGAAACCTGCTGAATTCATTTATTGGTCAATGGTCCGTTGAACTATTTGAATGTTAATAGCCTTCCTGACATTTGAGTTTGTTTCAGAGGAAAATTCAAATTGAGTTTCGTTCGTATTAGATTCAAATATGAAACGAATGTTTGGATTGTTCCCATTCGATCGAATTTTAGACATTCACATGTTTTCATAAATAACCTCCCATTCGAGTGAGTACATTAAAATTTATTAGATTAAAAAAAAAAAAAAAAAATTGATTTGAAATTTAACCTTTGATAAATTTGCCCATAAAAGTCACCGATAATTCTGCTTTTGTAAGTAAATGTTAAACCTGACTGTCCCTTCTCAACCTGTCAGACTGCCATGGACTCCTGCTGCACAAAGATGGCAGCCCCCTCGTAAAAAGAACAAGGGAGTCAGATCGGTAATGTAAAAGCATAAGGCAAATACCTTTATGACAAAATTATAAATAACATGCATAAACAATGTTTTGATAGATGTGTAAAAGGTTTCATTTCTGGTGTCAGTTTCTCTTTAAAGGAGAAGGAAAGGCTAAAATTAAGTAAGCTTTATCAGAAAGGTCTATATAAATACACCAGTAACCCCTCAAAGTAATGCTGCTCAGAGTCCTCTGTCAAAAGAAACACAACATTTCTTTCCTTCTATTGTGTACTCATGGGCTTCTGTATCAGACTTCCTGTTTTCATCTTAAACCTCCAGGGCTTGAGCATGCTCAGTTTGCTCCTCTCCCCTCTCTGCCTTAATCTGAGCCCAGAGCTATAAGTGAGCAGAGAGAGACTCAAGCAGGAAGTTATGTCACAACAAGATATGGCAGTTGTATCCTAAACAAACGGAGAGAGTTTCTAGAGCTTTTTACTCAGGTATGACAACATTCTACAGAATAAATATAGCATTCTAGCTTGCACTATTGCAGCTAATCTATTGGCAATAAAATGCCTCCGTAGCTTTCCTACACCTTTAAGGCCACTGACTTTCTAAGGCCAGTGGGACCCCTTGCCAAATTGATTATGTAAATACTTGCATTCAAGGACTTTCCACAAGAACATTTTGAAGCGAACTAAATACTGTATGGCTGTACATGGTATATAGAGAATGATCTGGTCTTCATTTGTCCCAAACTGTCAATGCAAGATGAGTGTATATATAATTATTGCTACTTTTGCACATTTATTTGCCCCGACATTACTACAGTATTATTTGTAGCAATAATTGTATCAGTGTTTAGTTGCATTTGTACAGGGCTTAATAGGCTGTTATTGGACTAGAGAAATGCTGTTTCTTATTTGCTGAAAATACATTTATAAACACATTATTGGTTGCAAAGCACCTTGAACTGAAATAAATGTTGGCTTTAACTCTGCTGCAGAATTTCATGTTTCATTTGCACTCATTATAGGGGAATTTCCTTGGGTCGGGGGGACTTTAAGTTTACCAGGAAAACAATACCGTTATGGGACATGGGGTTTTCAGAATAAGAGGAAAAATCCTTTAGAATTAAACCCAATCAGAATGTTTAGCTTCCAATAAGGATTAATTATATTTTAGCTTGGATTAGGTACAAGCTACTGATTTATTACTAGAAAAAAGGCAAATTATTTTTAAAAAATTGAGTCTATGGGAGATGGCCTTCTTGTAATATGGAGCTTTCTGGGTAACGGGTTTCAAGGAAACACAAGCCTTCTAAATCTTTTTTCATTTCACTGCAGTAATACAATCTTAATATCAAAAGAGTTTTTAAAATATTTTCATAATTCAGGGGTATCTCAAACATGTTATTTTATGAATGAAAATATAACAGCTGTGGAAAGTCCCATCAATCCCAAATGTGCAATTCCAGATATATTTAGTTTTTGGAGATTTCTGACTTTGATAAATCACCCCCAGCATGGCACCAACACAAAGCACTGCTCCAGAAATCATAGTTAGGGTGGGCTGGAAAAAAAAGACCCAAGTCCATCATGTTCAACCCATTCACATAAAAGTTTTGTTCCTTTATTTCAGTGCTGACCAACTTTTTTGGTACCTGGGGCCAGAATTTTTCTGTCCTACATGGTGGAGGGCCGATAACGGAAGCTCCTTTTTAAAACCACACCCATGTCACAAGAAATGTTTAGACAATACCCACATTAATGGTGGTAACACCAACAAACCAAATAGTTGGTGCTCACTGCAGGGATATCACTCATATTTATAAATGAGTTTCTCATATTAAAATATACCCTTACAGGAGAACTAAACCCTAAAAATGAATATTGATAAAAATGCCATATTCTATATACTGAACTTATTGCACCAGCCTAAAGTTTCAGCTTGTCAATAGCAGCAATGATCCAGGACTTAAAATTTGTCACTGGGGGTCACCATCTTGGAAAGTGTCTGTGACACTCACATGCTCAGTGGGCTCTGAGCAGCTGTTGAGAAGCTAAGCTTAGGGCTCGTCACTAATTATCCAGCAGAAAATGAGGTTGGTCTGTAATATAAGCTAATGCTACAGGGCTGATTATTAAATTCTGATGCTAATTGCACTGGTTTCTGTGCTGCCATGTAGTAATTATCTGTATTAATTACTAATCAGCCTTATATTGTGACATTTCTATTCTATGTGTACTGTATATTGTGAGTGGGTCCCTAAGCTCAGTAAGTGACAGCAGCACAGAGCATGTGCAGTGAATCAGCAGAAAAGAAGATGGGGAGCTACTGGGGCATCTTTGGAGACACAGATCTTTACTGCTAAAGGGCTGTGGTTGCCTTGGCTGGTACAGAAGCACAAAACAATGTATAATGTTTCTAGCTACTTCTTTAATTACGCTTCAGTTCTCCTTTAAATACATATTCCTTCTCCTCCCCTTTTGGCAGCACAACTCCAGCAAATAAACATCTTGGGACCCCCTAACAAGTAAACCCCCAACAGGTTCACCTCCCACAAGCAGAGCCGGCAAAGTATGGCACACACAGGCAGAGTTAGACAGGCTGAATATGGAACAAACAGGTCGCATAGGGTTTGCAACAAAATTTTGATGAAAAATTAAGAGCCACACTGCCTCCAACTCTAGAACATTTGAAGCCTGGAGAGAGAAAGTTTGGACCCCAACGTGTCACTTGTCTTGGAAAAAGATTGGTACATTTTTGGAGATTGTGAGGTACAAGCCACCAGGTGAAAGACTTTTACCTGAACAGGTAGAACTACACGTCAATTTAGTCAATCTTCCTGCTGATTCCACACTAGAAGACATTTTGCAGAGGTTTTGCATGGGCTTTGGTCCAACAAACCATCTATTGACGAAGAAAAGAGCCCCAAGGATTCCAAAATTTGCCTTATTGTAGAACTTTTTCTTTGGCTAAGCAAGGATACTTTTTGAACAATTTTTTGTTTGCGCTTCTCTTCTGGCATAAGAAAACTTGCCTACACATGTATCCAGCCACATTATGTCTAGCCCCATGTCAGTTTTCAAAATTAAATATAAAAAATATCTGTTTGATATTTTGTAAAACAGATTTCAGTGCAGAAGTCTGCTAGAACAGCACTATTAACTTATGCATTTTGGGGGAAAAAAAACTGGTTTTCCAATGATAGTATCCTTTTAATAAAGAATTTTCTACTTTTTAACTTAATTTTTGGAGTGTGAAATATATTTGTAACTCTCATGGTATCCCCTGATACTGGTGCTTTTTCCAGCATCCAAGTTCTTTGAAACATTTATGGATACCCTCAATACTGCCAATTTAGCGTATAACTTGCATTTAGATTATTTTTTCCAAACAATGTTGCCTATAACAACATTGAACCTCATTTTCATCAATTAAGTCAAATCACTCTGCAAAATGGAACTAGTTCTGCACAATTCAGTATCATCACCTCCAGGTAACTAAAAAAACAAATGAAAAAAAATGCATATTTGAGAAATTAAGGATTCATTTTACTCATCATTGCAATACCCATTATCTCTATTTTAGCTTGTCTAATCGCTTTTTTAAATGCTTTATTGGCCTCATTGTACCAGATAAAATCTTCAGTTGTCCCAGCTTAAACCATGTTTTTTCTAACCAACCTCAACACCATCAAACCATAAAGGGGAAGACTTGTAAGCAACACAATAAAGGAACAGTTACACCAAAATATGAAAATCTTTTAAAAAAATATATAAAGCACTGTTGTTCTGCACTTATAAACGGACGTGTTTACTTCAGAAACTCTACAATATCTTATATTAAAAGGCTGCTGTGTAGCCATGGGGGCAGCCATTCAAAGCTGACAAAATGAGAAAAAGACACAGGATACACAGCACATACCAGATAAGCTTTGCAGTATACAATGGGATTCTTCAGAATGTATCTGTTATCTACTGTGTCTCCTGTTCTTGAAGGGCTGCCCCCATGGCTACACAGCAGCTTGTTTATACAGGTATAGGATCCCTTATCCGGAAACCCGATATCCAGAAAGCTCCGAATTACGGAATGGCTCCCATAGACTCCGTTTTATCCAAATGTTTAAAAATTATTTCCCTTTTCTCTGTAATAATAAAACAGTAACTTGTACTTGATCCCAACTAAGATATAATTAATCCTTATTGGAAGCAAAACCAGCCCATTGGGTTTATTTTGTTTAAATGAATTTCTAGTAGACAAAGCATGAAGACCCAAATTACTGAAAAATCCGTTATCTGGAAAACACCAGGTCCCGAGCATTCTGGATAAGAAGTCCCATACCTGTATACACTTTACTTACGTTTCTGAAGCAAACGCTTGTTTTACACGTGCAGGGCAACAGTACATTATATTGTCATTCCTTTAAAATAGGGGTGCACCAAATCCAGAATTGGGTTCGGAATTCAGCCAGGATTCGGCCTTTTTCAGCAGGATTCGGCCAAATCCTTCTGCTCGGCAGGAGAGAAATTGCGTGACTTTTTGTCACAAAACAAGGAAGTAAAAATGTTTTCCCCTTCCCACCCCTAATTTGCATATGCAAATTAGGATTTTGGATTTGGTTCCGTATTTGGCCAGACCTTTTGAGAAGGATTCGGCTGAATCCCTACTTTAAATTTTTGCTGTTTCTCTTCCTTTAAGCAATATATTAAAGACATCCCATTCTATCAGTAGGTTCACCCTGCTATATCATAAACTGTTGGAAAGTGCACATTAGGATAAATCCAGATTGGACAAAGATTTCTTTCTACTCCAAACTGTAAGATCACCCTAAAGTGTGTGCAGATTCCGAATAACTCTCTTTTTACTGCAAGCACATATAGGGTAATAAACGTATTTCAGAAACATTAAGAAAAAGAACACAACACTCAAAATGGCTCACCCAGCAGACCCTTCGCATTCCCACACATGAGCAGCTAAGGAGGTGTGCTTAACAGTTCAGTAAATCAAATTCATTTTCTGTAGGGCCGTTTATTTTAAAAGGCATAACTTTTAGAAGGACTTTGTAACAAATACTTTTGTACTTGAATTTTCAAAAAATATTTTTAATATTTAACAAATTAAAATATTTGTGTGCATCCTGTCACTTAAAACACAGGAAGTGAGTTCTCCGTTCAAGGAATCTACATTGAAGGTATTATGCTCTTACATACGCAGCATTTACATTAAAGGGATCCTGTCATGGGAAAACATGTTTTTTTCAAAATGAATCAGTTAATAGAGCTACTCCAGCAGAATTCTGCACTGAAATCAATTTCTCAAAAGAACAGATTTTTTTTATATTCAATTTTGAAATCTGACATGGGGCTAGACATTTTGTCAATTTCCCAGCTGCCCCATGTCATGTGACTTGTGCCTGCACTTAATGAGAGAAATGCTTTCTGGCAGGCTGCTGTTTTTCCCTCTCAATGTAACTGAATGTGTCTCAGTGGGACATGGGTTTTTACTATTGAGTGTTGTTCTTAGATCTACCAGGCAGCGGTTATCTTGAGTTAGGGAGCTGTTATCTGGTTACCTTCCCATTGTTCTTTTGTTTGGCTGCTGGGGGGGGAAAGGGAGGGGGGTGATATCACTCCAAATTGCAGTACAGCAGTAAAGAGTGATTGAAGTCACATGACTTGGGGCAGCTGGGAAATTGACAATATGTCTAGCCCCATGTCAGATTTCAAAACTGAATATAAAGAAATCTGTTTGTTCTTTTGAGAAATGGATTTCAGTGCAGAATTCTGCTGGAGCAGCTCTATTAACTGATTCATTTTTAAAAAAAAAATTTTCCCCATGACAGTATCTCTTTAAAATTTTAAACCTTGACGAAACATTTTGTCACTTTGGCGTTGTATTCTATATGGTAGAATCCACAGAAGGATCAATGTTACTGAAACGATATATGTACGTCTAGTGACACTTGTTTGGAAAGAAAATGCAAAACTTTAGCAGGCATATAAGTGAAACGTTCATTTCCAGATAAATGATATATATTGAAATGAAATAAACTGCTAGGTTGAATGCAAATAAACATTCTCTTATTTGAAGGCTGAAAACAAAAGAAAATAACCTTTCCTGCTTGCTATTAGAATTTCTTACAAAACAAATTTTGCCTTTTCAGCTCTTGGAAAAGATGTTAATAAACAAGTTTTTTTTTTTTAAACATTTTAACAATATTTGAATTTTGTTTATAGTCTTTAATCCCAGCTAGCTTCTTCATCTTGAGTGAATGAAGGAGTACTGACGTTTTCTCCAGCCTGTTCGCCCTGCAATGAGAGACCAAAATAAGTATATCCATTTATCAGGGACACAGTCTTAACTATAACATTATCCACTTTCCCTAGCACTGCACTGACAGGAACAGCTTGTGACTCAATATTTTATCATTAGAGAGAGACTGATCCTAGGGCAGGATTTAACCCTTGAAAAGGCTATTACAGTTGCTAGCCAAATTGAAACAGCAGTGGCAGAAGCTAAAACTCTCAGTCAGGGAACTTCTGGGAATGTATAGACTGTGTATTCAGCACTGTGGCCTAATAATGCACAGTCACAGCGAAATATGGAAATATGCTAAGGAAAGGGATTCACTGCAAAACCGTGCAGTATATACAAATAGAAAATACTGCTTACACTGTGGTTCAACACAACACACTGCAAATTATGCTACATGTCCTGCAAAAGCTTTACAGTGCCACAAATGCTAAAAAGTAGGATATTTTGCTAGGGATGCGCCGAATCCAGGATTCGGTTCGGGATTTGGCCAAGATTCGGCCTTTTTCAACAGGATTCGGCCGAATCCTTGTGCCTGGCCAAACCGAATCCGGATCTTAATTTGCATATGCAAATTGTGGGCAGGGCAGGATTTCACGTGACGTTTTGTTACAAAACAAGGAAGTAAACCAATTGTTTCCACTTTTTCCTTTCCCGCCCCTAATTTGCATATGCAAATTAGGATTCGGTTCGGCCGAATATTCCAAGATGGATTCGGCCGATTCCAAAATAGTGGATTCGGCGCATCCCTACATTTTGCTAAGATCTGCCGTAGTTCTACTAAAGATGTTCATGAAGTCACTACTACAAATGTCACAGTATTAGGTGTGGATAAAGCTGGTACATTTATTCCAGACAAGTTTATATGCACTGTCAGTGTCAGTACTGCTTCTGCTGACAAGGGACACTCCATTAACCTGATGCTTGATACAGGTTCAGCTGTTTCTATACTACCAAAGGGTATTTACTTGAAATACTTTGCAAAAGAACCGCTTGTTGCACCTGCCCTAAAACTGGTCATTTACTTAAAGGAGAAGGAAACTCCCTGGGCGCAAAACCCCTCCCCTGTGTTGCCCCCCCCCTCCTGGCCTACCTGTCCCCCAGGGCAAATGCCCCTAACTTGTTACTCACCCCTCGGCGCAGGTCCTGTCCACGGAGTTCACAGATGCCATCTTCTCCCACGCGGTCTTCTTCCTGCTTTGACCGGCGTCTTCTGGCACATGCGCAGTAGGAACATTTACCGGTCTGGCTCTACTGTGCATGCGCCGAATTTCACGAAGTGAAATCTGAAAACGTTGTGACATTTGGCGCATGCGCAGTAGATCACAGGGGAGGGGTTTTGCGCCCAGGGGGTTTCCTTCTCCTTTAAAGGATCTAATCCCTGTGCTTGGTTGCTTGCCAGTGACTGTACAATTTGAATCAAATACTGCAAAGTGTGACTTTTACATTGTGAATAAGGGAACTGCTATACTTGGAAGGGATCTCTTTGCTGCATTAAACCTACAATTAGTTGATGGTCTCATTACTACAACACCAGTGCCTGCCACACAGCCAGTGTCTAAAATTTCACCACAAAGCAACACTTCACTGGGCTGTGCAAAGAACTTTGTACACAAAGTTAAGTTGAGACCAGATGTAAAACCAGTACCATTTCCTGATTCAGCATGGGAAAAAATTGCTATTGATATTGTGGGTCCTTTTACAGATGCTCCTATAGACTGTAGATTTGCTATAACCTTGATAGACTATTACAGTAAATGACCTGACATTGCATTTGTTTCTCATATAACATCAGCTACACTAATAACATTTCTGTCTACAGTCTTCAGCAGAGAAGGTAATCCAAAGGAGTTAAAATCAGACAAATGACCAGTTTGTCTCATATGAGTTTGAATCCTTTCTGAGAGAAAGGAATATTGTGCATAGGAAATCTTCAGTGTATTACCCACAAGCAAATGGAGAAATCGAGCGATTCAACAGAAGTCTGAAAGAAGCAAATGGCCGCATGCTATTAAGTTCAATGTTTATCTATGTAAATGCATAGGAATGGACTCTTTTGTTTTTGGTGACTAATACGGTGTGCCATTTTTTGCTAATATAACAGGAGACAATTTTGCACAATTGAATAAACACTTCTTGTGCCACTGCCCTAAATGAATTCATGATCAGCTATGCACCATGACTAATGGATCCAAAGGGTAATTTCCAATTGCCTGGTAAAGAGGGGTTTCAAGGATATTTGTTTAATGAGGAAAGTGTTTTTAGATTGCTTTCATGCAGCAAGCCAATTACTAGGGATGAACCAAATGCGCTTTTCGGGAATCCCCGAATCCTTCATGAAAGATTCAGCTGAATACAGAACTGAATCCACATATGCAAATTAGAGGAGGAAAAGGTGGGAAAATGTTTTTTACTTCCTTGTTTTGTGACAAAAAGTCAGATGATTTCCCTTCCCACACCTACTATACATATGCAATTTAGGATTCGGTTCGGCCATGCACAAGGATTCGGCTGAATCCAAATCCTGCAGAAAAAGGCAGAATCCCGAACCGAATGCTGGATTCAGTGCATCCTTAGCAATTAGAGACTCCATCCAGCGACATGGAAACTGACTGAGAAGTACTGTGATAATTGGAATGAAAGCTCACACGCACTGATGGGTGCTACAACAAAAATAAAAAAATAAACAGATCAATACTGGCACTACAACCCACGCACTAACCTCACCGCTCTAATTATGCCCCAAGAACATGCTGTTTTTTCCCCTTTCATTGCATCCAAAATGGCAATGTACGCTATGCATTCATTTATCCTACAATAGATTTTACTTTCTAGGAGCCTATTATATGTTACATGAAATAAAAGCACAAATATTAATAAGAGATTAAAATTCCATTTACCCCAATAAAACAAAATCCCTCTTCAGCTTGGGGAAAAAAAAGTCTTTCAATAACCAATTCTCCATGTCTTCCTCTTTACAACCCGTCTCATCTATTCCCTCTATACCAGTGTGTGTACTACTAATATACCCACCATGTACCATACAAAGTTGGTATATAAGTGCAGATAGGTTTCCTTTTCTGTGTCCTGGCTGATGTCTTAACAGCGAGACTGTACTCTTACAGAGACTGGGTTATGAGCACTTTTTTAGGCAAATTTCTTCCATGTATTTTTCCACTAGCCACTTACAATAAAACTTCAATTTTACATCCCCTGGTTTGTATTTGTGTGTGATATTAAGGTTATTAGGAGAATATATTGAGAATGGGCTGTAGGTTGAAGGATCTGTAATAGGGGTCTGCAAGCCATGATCAGATAATTTAATGCAAATCTATAACAGATACTGGTGGAACTGGGCACATAGAACAAATCATACCATAGAGTCCGTTGCATAGTAGCTGTTCAAAGCTCCGTAGCCACCAAAGGCAATTTCTTCTAACCATGCAGGGACTTCTTGACGAGCCTGCAAAAAATTTTTAACAACGGTATTCACAGAATAAAAGCTTAATTTCTAAAGAAACTGACTAAAAGAGTGCATTCTCTGCTGGAAGAAAACGCGTTGACCTGAGTCACCTATGATTTTGTATAATAAACAAATGGACTTCTCTAACTGTAAAGTATCCATTGCCCTGTGGATTGCTCCACTTTAACGTGAACAATTCAAGAAATGAAAAAAAAATGCATCTAGGACCTAAAGCTTTCAATAATTAACATTTTGGGGGACTTGAAGGGTTAAAAATTTAAAAAAGTTAAACAAATTTAAATTGTGGGCAGGGAATTCATGAAGTAATATGGACTATTTCTGAGCTGTGAGGGTATTGTTGACAACACACGTGTAGCAGTGTAACAAATGCAAAATAGAACACTTGGTAAGAAGTGATTAGTCGTTTCATTTTCTGTTGCAAAAAAACCATAGATAATCGAGAACAGTATTAATATTAAAGGAAAACTATAACCCCAAAATGAATACTTAAGCAACACATAGTTTATATCATATTAAGTGGTATATTAAAAAATCTTACCAAACTGGAATATATATTTAAGTAAATATTGCCCTTTTACATCTCTTGCCTTGGACCACCATTTGTGATGGTCTGTGTGCTGCCTCAGAGATCACCTGACCAGAAATACTGCAGCTCTAACTGTAACAGGAAGAAGTGCAAAAGACACAACTCTGTCTGTTAATTGGCTCATGTGACCTAGGAAGTATAGTTTGTTTGGTTTGTTTGTGTGCACCGTGAAGCATACAATCCTAGGGGGTGGCCCTTATTTTTTTAAATGGCAATTTTCTATTTATGATTACCCAATGGCACATACTACTAAAAAGTATATTATTATGAAAATGGTTTATTTACATGAAGCTGTTTTATGCAATATCTTTTTATAGAGACCATCATTGTTTGGGTAGTATAGTTTTCCTTTAATTATGGGCCAACAGAACATTCCCATATCTAGGGATGTACCAATTAAGGATTCGGTTTGCTACTTGGCCTTTTTTAGCAGGATTCGGCTGAATCTTTGTGCCTGGCTAAATCCATTACAAATCCTCAAAATCAAAATTTTTTGTCACAAAACAAATTTTGAACTGTGTACAGTGTGCGGTTCTCTTTATCCCTTCCCATTTGTGATTTGCAAATGCAAATTCTGATTTTGTATGGTATTCGTCTGAATACAAAATATCACATTTGGTGCATTGCTACACACATCCCTACCCAAAGTTAGTAACTCACGTCCGTAAGAATTTTCACAAGGGGACGAGCAATAACGTGGTCTTCCGGAACATTGAAAAATGAAGTTGCCTTTCCGATGTTACCACAGCGACCGGTACGTCCAATTCTGTGGACATACTCCTCAATTTCCTTAGGAACATCATAATTTATCACATGTTGAACACTTTCAATATCCAAACCTCTCGCGGCAACTGCTGTACAAACAATAACAAGACACTTTCCCGTTCTGAAATCCCAGAGAGCCGTCTCTCTTTGACATTGTTCTCTAGCACTAAAAAGAAAAAAAAGTTACATTTTGCATAAAGGTGGGTCCCTGTGATGTACAGTTAGTTCTGATTTTGGTTCTGTACATTACCACAATGATGCAGTTGAACTGCAGACTTTCCGCTTTAATTCAGTGGGTTGAACAAAAAGATTGCATAAAAATTGTGAGGAACTAAAGTCTTTTTAACACAATCACTTCATTTCAGGGGCTCAAAAGTAATTGGACTATTGACTCAAAGGCTATTTCATGGGCAGGTGTGGGCAATTCCTTTGTTATGTCATTATCAATGAAGTAGATAAAAGCCCTGGAGTTGATTTGAGGGGGGGGGTGTTTGTATGTGGATAACATGCAGTCAAAAGAACCTCTCCATGCAGGTGAAACAAACCATCCTTCAGCTGCAAAAACAGGAAAAAACCCATCCGAGTAATTGCTACAATATTAGGAGTGATAAAATCGACAGTTTGGTACATCCTGAGAAAGAAAGAAATCACTGGTGAACTCAGCAACACAAAAAGACCTGGACATCCATGGAAGACAACAGTGGTGGATGATCAAAGAATCATTTCCATGGTGAAGGGAAACCCCTTCACAACAGCCAAACAATTGAACACTCTCCAGGAGGTAGGTGTATCGATATCCAAGTCTACCATAAAGAGATGACTGCATGAAAGTAAATACAGAGGGTGCACTGCAAGGTGAAAGCCACTCATAAGCATCAAGAATAGAAAGGCTAGATAGGATTTTGCTTAAAAAAAAAAAAAAAACATCTAAAAAAGCTAGCACAGTTCTGGAAAAATATTCTTTGGACAGATGAAACCAAGATCAACCTCTACCAGAATGATAAGAAAAAAGTATGGAGAAGGCGTGGAACAGCTCATGAGCCAAAGCATACCACATCTCTATAAAACATTTGGGAGACAGTGTGATGGCTTGGGCTGCATGGCTGCCAGTGGCACTGGGACACTAGTGTTTATCCATCATGTGACACAGGACAGAAGCAGCTGAATGATTTCTGAGGTGTCAGAGACACTGTCTGCTCAAATCCAGCTAAATGCAGTCACATTGATTGGGAGGCATTTCCTAATGACCCAAAACACACAGCCAAAGCAACCCAGGAGTTTATTAAAGCAAAGAAGTGGAATATTCTTGAATGGCCAAGTCAGTCACCTGATCTGAACCCAATTGAGCTGCATTTCACTTGTTGAAGACTAAACGTCTTACAGAAAGGCCCACAAACAAACAGCAAGTGAAAGCCGCTGCAGTAAAGGCCTGGCAGAGCATTAAAAAGGAGGAAACCCAGAATCTGGTGATGTCCATGAGTTCAAGACTGCAGGCTGTCATTGCCAGCAAAGGGTTTTCAACCAAGTATTAGAAATGAACGTTTTATTTTCAGTTTTTTAATTATGTTGGCTATGAAATAGCCAACATACTGTTCTTCGAGTTCAGCTCGTTCTTCTTCTTCTTATTATTATTATTGGCGAACCCCATTTTCTAAACGCTACTCCTCCTACAGTTTTAGGGGTGCAAGCGCCAAACTTTCCACACTTATTCCTCTTATAGCAAAGTACGTTGCTTGTGCTTTAATAAGCGATCCCACCCACCCCGCCCCTGTGGCGACCCCCCGACGACCCCTTTTTTTACATTGACTTTGACAGGGAAAAATTTCAAATCGCCGCCACTCGTACAGTTTTGAAGATACAGTCCCCAAACTCGGACCACATATTGTTGATGTCACCCCGATAAAAATAAGTATTTTGGGGGGGCACCCCAAAGTGGGCGGAGCTACCAACGCCCAATGAAAATTTAGCAATTTTCTATACGCTACTCCTCCAGAGGTTTAGGAGTACAATTATGATACTTTGCACACTTGTTTCGGCTCATACCCGAATAGGTTGCTTGTGCTTTGTTAAGCGATCCCACCCTCCCGTGCCCCTGTGGCGACCCCCCGACGACCCCATTTTTCCCAATAGACTTTCATTGGAAAACTTGAAACTTTTGCCACTTGTACAGCTTTGAAGTTACACTCACCAAACTTGGGTCATTTAGTCATGAGGTGAAGCTGAAAAATTCTGTCCTATTTTGGGGACCCACCCCGCCCCTGTGGCGACCCGACGACCCCTTTTTTCCCATTGAGATTGACAGGGAAAAATTTCAAATCTCTGCCACTTGTACAGTTTTGAAGATACACTCCCCAAACTCGGACCACATATAGTTGATGTCACCCCGAATAAAAATAAGTATTTTGGGGGGGGCACCCCAAAGTGGGCGGAGCTACCAACGCCCAATGAAAATTGAGCAATTTTCTAAACGCTACTCCTCCCAGAGTTTTAGGAGTACAATTATGAAACTTTGCACACTTGTTCGACTCATACTCGAATAGGTTGCTTGTGCTTTGTTAAGCGATCCCAACCTCCGTGCCCCTGTGGCGACCCCCCGACGACCCCTTTTTTCCCCATAGACTTTCATTGGAAAACTTGAAACTTTTGCCACTTGTACAGCTTTGAAGTTACACTCACCAAACTTGGCTCATTTAGTCATGGGGTGAAACTGAAAAATTCTGTCCTATTTTGGGCACCCAAAAAAGTGGGCGGAGCCGCAAACAACCAATCAGATTTTCCCTATTGACTTCAATGAGAAAATGTAAACAGCTGTAATTCTCACAGTATTAAAGCTAGAGCTCTCCCAAACTTGGCACCGTGGGTCACTGGGTGACTCGGCTAAAATTTACCTAAAGTGGGCGGAGTCTACAACAGCCAATCAAATTTCAGCCATTCAAATAAATAGGAAAATGTTAAACTGCTGCCGCTCTTAGACGGTTAATGGCAGGGTCCTCAAACTTGGCACAGTTGGTCACTGGGGGACTGGGATTAAAATTAAGAAAAGTGGGTGGAGCCAAAACCAACCAATCAGATTTCTTTGATTGATTTTAATGAGAACAATTAAGAAGGCTGCCATTCTCTCAGTATTGATGTCAGGGACCTTGAATATCACAAATGTGGTCGCTGGGGGTTTCCACTTCAAGTTTAGAAAAAGTGGGCGGAGCCACCAACAACCAATCGAATTTCATTCATTGATTTTCAATAGAAAAAAATAAAAATGCTGCCATTTTTACACAATAAATGACAGCATTCCCAAACTTTGGAATGTTAGTCACTGAGTGACTGTGGTTCACAATTAGGAAAAAAAAGGGGCGGGGCAACAACAGCCAATCAGATTTCAGCCATTGACCTTAATTAAAAATGATAAACTGCTGCTATTATCACGGTTTAAATGCTAGGTGTACCAAACTTGGCTCAATTACTCACTGGGTGACTGCGGTCAAAATTTAGGAAAAGTGGGTGGAGCCAAAAACGGCCAATCAGTTTTCACCTATTGACTTCAATGTAAAATTTTTGATTACTGCCGTTCTCAGTTTTAAAACCAGAGGTCCCAAACTTAGCACTGACCATGACTAGGTAACTGGGGGTTAAAATTCAGAAAACTGGGCGGAGCTTAAGACAGCCAATCAGATTTCTTTGATTGATTTTAATGGGAACAATTAAGAAGGCTGCCATTCTCACAGTATTGATGTCAGGGACCTTGAATATCACAAATGTGGCCGCTGGGGGTTTCCACTTCAAGTTTAGAAAAAGTGGGCGGAGCCACCAACAACCAACCGAATTTCATTCATTGATTTTCACTAGAAAAAAATAAAAATGCTGCCATTTTTACACATTAAATCACAGCATTCACAAACTTTGAAATGTTAGTCACTGAGTGACTGTGGTTCATAATTAGGAAAAAAAGGGGCGGGGCAACAACAACCAATCAGATTTCAGCCATTGACCTTAAAGAAAAATGATAAACTGCTGCTATTATCACAGTTTAAATGCTAGGTGTACCAAACTTGACTCAATTACTCACTGGGTGACTGCGGTCAAAATTTAGGAAAAGTGGGTGGAGCCAAAAACAGCCAATCAGTTTTCACCTCTTGACTTTAATGTAAAATTTTGTATTACCGCCGTTCTCACAGTTTTAAAACCGGAGGCCCCAAACTTGGCACTGACCATGACTAGGTAACTGGGGTTAAAATTCAGAAAACTGGGCGGAGCTTAAGACAGCCAATCACATTTTACCAAACGCTATTCAATGGGAATATTTAAATTCCTGTCAATCTTACACTGTTAATGTAAGAGTGCTCAAACTTGGTCCATTTGGTGAAGGGGTGACTGGGATGCAAATGTTTAAAAGTGGGCGGAGCCAAAAATAGCCAGTTTGTTTGAATGGATTTCAATGGTAAAATTGGATTGGCTTTAAATTTCACCATTTTAATCCGGATTCTACCGACTTTGTGTACTCTCTAGGCACCGGGGGCGACTGGGCAAGACACCTATAGCGTTTCATAGCCAACATCCCGTGGTTTCTTCAGAAACGACACCCTCTAGTTTGTCTAATTACTTTTGAGCCCCTGAAATGAAGTGATTGTGTTAAAAAAAGACTTTAGTTCCTCACATTTTTATGCAATCTTTTTGTTCAACCCACTGAATTAAAGCTGAAAGTCTGCAGCTCAACTACATCTGAGTTGTATCATTTAAAATCCATTGTGGTCATGTACAGAACCAAAATTAGAAAATAAGTTGTCTCTGTCGAAAGATTTATGGGCCTAACTGTATGCTTTAATGTGGGATTACAGATTTGTCATTAGCCGCGCTGCTAGACTAAAATTCAATGCCTGCACAGAGAATACAATACTGAGAGGACAAATGTCCACAACCTCTAATAAGCTACAGAATCATAAGGGAAATGAAAATACCTCATACACAAGTGTGTAAGCAATTCTTATAAAATTCCATATTGGAAAACTAATTTAAGGTTTAAAGAATTTCCTGAATTGAATAAGGCACTCGGATAATGGGGGAGACACCTTCAAGATTACTTGAAAGCAGAATCTCTGTGGCTGGTAGTTACCTCTGAACTACTGTCTCAATATAAACGAAACAAGATAGCAGAAGACTGCCTATTAAGGGTCAGGGCACACAGGCAGATTCGGGAGATTAGTTGCCCGGCGACAAATCTCCTCTTCTTCGGGGCGACTAATCTCCCCGAAGTGCCTCCCCGCCAGCTAAAATGTGAATTGCCGCTCAGGTACCATGACACACATATGGTGGTCGTGCCCAAGAGTGACACGTTTTTGGACTCGGGTTTACAATATGATTTGCTCTATTCTGCAACTTAACCTAGTAATGACCCCATCTGAAGCCCTCTTGGGAGTTCCCCCTAGGAGAGTTCCTACTCTGAAGCTCAAATTATTGAACCATATTTTCCTAGCCGCTAGGCAAACCATTGCTAAATCATGGAAATCTCCTAACATCAATTTTGCAATGTTTAGAAGCAAACTGGACTGGATCTTCATTAACGACAGACTCTCTGGCCTAGCCTCTGAAAATCTTCCAAAAGTAATGAAAATTTGGCAGCCTTGGATTTCATATAGGTTTGGCGAGACTATACCTCTTAGTATAACATCATTGTAAAGCCTGTTCTATAAAACTGGAAATACTGCATACATCATTTTATATACACCATTAATGAGACTTAGGATGTAAATTTAATGGCTGTTCTTTGCCCCTTTAGGTTTCATCCCCCCCCTTTTTTTTTTCCTCTATAGGATTTTATTTTCTGTATTCCCAGGATACCTAATGCTAAACTTTAACTGCATTTACGATGTTTAGGCTAAGTTTAAATAGCCAACAAAAATGTACCTAACCACCATCCTGTTATGATCTGTTGCATTATACAGGGAACTGTCCCTACAGCTAACACAAAACCTTAACCAACTACCCGATATCGTTAACTATCGGTCACTTACATTGGGGCATATTTCTATTGACAATACAGAGTAACCAAATGCAAAACAACTACTCAAGTATGGTTGAATTGTGTAACTGTTTACTACCTTGAAACACTGTATAACTATCAACAATGCAATTCTTTAAAGAATGTCAAGTTATGTGAAAGTTTATTTTCTGAAAATTTTCATGAATAAAAACATTTTAAAAAAAAAATTTAAGTTGCCCGCAGGATGGCACTCGCAGCAATTCGTTGCCCGAAATTGCATCACGAGGAAATCCCCCAGAATCTGCCTGTGTGCCCTGACCCTAACAGTCCAAGAGGAGACTTGACTTCTGCTTAGGGATGCACCGAATCCACTATTTTGGATTCGGCCGAACCCCCGAATCCTTTGCAAAAGATGCGGCCAAATACCGAACCGAATCCTTTGCGAAACATTCGGCCGAATACCGAATCGAATCCTAATTTGCATATGGAAATTAGGGGTGGGAAGGGGAAAACATTTTTTACTTCCTTGTTTTCTAACAAAAAGTCCCGCGGTTTCCCTCCCTGCCTCTAATTTGCATATGAAAATTAGGATTCGGTACATCCCTACTTCTGCTACACTGTTTAAGTCAGAACTGGAGGGGGGGAAGGAAAATATTGCTTTCAGTCACAAACTAATGAATATTTAATTTGTGCATAGTAGAAAGTTGCTTAGAATTATATTTTGACAATTGCTTTAAATACTTGCCCTTAATGGGCTATGATATATTTTTTTTAAAAGCTACTTACCCATGAATGCTCGTTGTTGAAATATGTTCTTGACAAAGGAAACTGGCAATAACATCTGCTTTCTTTTTTGTATTCACAAAAATCATTGTGCGCTCATTGCCTGCAAGATAGATTTAATGAATAATTAGTATGTATGCATATTGTTCATGTTAAATATTCTATTTGTTCCCCACTGCATGTTGAGACTACTGAACAACTAATTTCAGACCAGTTATTGACGGGCGCATTCATCTAAAAAGTATAATGCAGAGAATTAATGAAACTCTAGGTAAATTATGTAAAATAAGTTAACACTCTGTAGAGAAATGCTTGAGATAAAAGGCAAATGTGGGAACCTTTTTTTATTCACTGTGATCCTTCCTGAATGTCATCATTTCACATTCATAAGGTTTGATGTCATCAACCAAAAATATATAGTCTCCAATATCTAAAGCAGCCATACATGGAAAGATCTAATGATCTATCGGGACTGTCAAAACTGATCCTTCCTTGCTTTGTTATTGCTCTAATCTGATAATCATGACCAGCGAACCAATTAAACTGGAAAAACTTAAAATAAAAAAAAATGTTCTACTGAAAAACCCTTCTATTTAAAAATGGTACGTTTCTGGAAGCTTTATTTTCTCCATGCTCATTAGGTTTCCTCCTACACTGCATACAGAAAGATGAATGGGCAGATCACAGTGTACATATGGGATAAACACCATAGATTATAAACCCCACTGAGGAAGCAAATAATGTAAATGATGTAAAAATCTGCAGAATATATCAGCACTATAGCTGAACTGGCTCTTTTAATGTGCTTAAAATAATGTACCTGAGTTTTGCAGAATTTTAAGCAGCCTGTCCTTCTTTCCATATTCTCTTACTTCAAGAATTGTTTGCTCCACATCACTACAAGCTCCTCCAACTAATCCGACCACAACAAAGAAATGATTGGATTTCAAAAACTTCAAAGCCAACCTATACACAGGACAGACAACAAAAAACATGCTACCAGTAAGCATAATTTAGTAACTCCTGTATTATTAGAATGATTTTTTTGTGAATCTAAACAAGCACTCAAGGTGCAGTGAGCGACAGATTGCTGAGAGGGGGATAGTGAAGAATAACTATTTCAGAAACCATACATTTGTATATTTTTCTAAATTGAGCACTGTAATGGTTAAGCTGAGCTCAGGAGAGGTGGTTAGGAGAGAAAAAATAGGATCAGAGCTAGAGCAGAGTTTCTATGGGAACCAGCAATGCTATCTTTTCATTGGCTGTTAGACTGGAGGGTGTTTTTAGTAATCTGAGCTGAGAAGAACTGAGAATGCTCATAAACCAACAGCCAAATTCACGAGGGAGAGGGCAGAGTGGGTTAGAGGAGGAGAAGGATTTCTAAGTGATTAAGGGGATGCTGCAGCCTTATTGTTAACATTTTAACGACCAGAGTGGCAGTTATCTAGATTTTAAAAAGGTTGTTCACCGATTTTTGAGGGGGAGGGGGGTTACATGTCCTTTAAAGGGTAACTATTGCAAAATATAAGCTTCCTCATACTGAAATAAACGTTAAAATAGTTTCTGAAATTATCAAGTTTATGTTCACTATCAATCTCTTAGCATCTGTTTCTCTTCATTCTGTCTTCATGCAGCAGTTGGCTGTCAGTCACTGACAGTTAGATCCAATATATCTTATAGGTGGGCTCCCTTTCCTAGCAGATATATTAGAGCTCACGCAAATAACCGATTCCAGTAAACAAAATCTAACAAAATAAATGCCTTTTGCACAAATCCTGCGTGTAGAGAGACATGATGTCTGGTGATTTTAACAGAGTGAGCTCTAATACATCTTCTAGGCAAAAGGAGCCCTCCTATAAAATATATTGGATCTGTTAATGAATAGCTGACACCCAACTCCTGAATAAAGACAGAGTGTAGAGAAACAGATGCTAAAAGAGGAATAGTGAAGTAAACTTGATTATTTCAGAAACAATGCAGAATATTTCATTGATTGTACTTAGAAAGTTTCTTATTTCAGTAGGATTAAGCTTATATTAAATTTTCATTTTCGTGATAGTTCCCCTTTAACGGACATGTAACCTCCCCCCAAAAAAAATGTAATCAGGGGGAAGCAAGGGGTAAATAGTAGTCATGTTTCCTCCTATAAAGACAAAAACGAGTTTGGGTCGAGAAATGCTGCAAGTTTTGTTATTCCTGAGAATAGCTGTGTACTCCATGCAGGAGGATCATGAAAAGCTTTACAGGTGTCCTGGGAGAAGTCTTCCCTTGGCAAGCTCTACTTTAGGGTATGAGTAATTTCTAAACAGGAAAAAGGACCTTTGTGGTGACACAAGAAGTGGGTAGGGGGGTGGTGGAAAAATGTCAACTTAAATGTGATGGATTTTGTAAAATGTTTTCAGAAAATGACTTACATTGACTTATTTGCAAACTGACATCTCATACTTTTCTGTTATAGGAAAACCTGTTGCTAGTCTGATTTTGGTGACTATACTATATACAGGCTTTTCCCAAACCATGTTTATTCTACATTACCTCCGGACTTCTTCAGGATAGGTAGCACTGAACATTAGTGTTTGTCGCTCTTCATTTTTCGGCATTCCTGGACTTTCGATTAATCTGTTAATTTCTTTGGCAAATCCCATATCCAACATGCGATCCGCTTCATCCAGAACTAGATATTTTAGCTTACTTAAGCCAATCTTAACAGAATAGGAAATAATAGATATAAATATACATGCATATGAAGTCGGTTTAGTCTTTTATACATAGAACTGCTCCTACGCAGCAAATGCAAACAGACATTTCACACAAACATATAATTGGCTGGTTATCCGGTCATGATTTACACTCCATTTAAATCGTTATGGTAATGGTTGGAGTCATGTGTTATGACAACAGCTGGAAGGTTACAGGTTGAAAAAACAATATAGGGTGCAGTTGAGTGTGTAAAGTACAAAAAATAGTAAAATATGTGGTAAGACAAGAGCAGGTGTTAAACAAAGGGTCACCACACCTCAGGCACCTTGACAAAAGATCACAAAAGACTAAGCACTGGCTAAACCAAATACATGTTTTGGAGGACATAGAGAACAATTAACAACTTGGTACACCACAAGCTATTAATCATCAGGATCTGTGCACGATACATACAATGTTGGCTCATGACAGGTTCTTTAGTATCCTGGTGACTGTGGCAGGTCTCAACCTGTGTCAGGGCAGATATTGCAGAAACAATTATTTCTAACAGGCTGACGGGTACAGGTAAGGGGGAAGTGACTTCCACATACATAGTGGCTTATTTATGAGGGAACTACAGTTAGGTCCATAAATATTTGGACAGACAACTTTTTTTAATTTGATTCTGTACATTACCACAATGAATTTTAAATGAAACAACTCAGATGCAGTTAAACTGCAGACTTTCAGCTTTAATTCAGTTTAATTGCGATTCTGAGAAATTGCTACAATATTAGGAGTGGCAAAATCTACAGTTTGGTAAATCCTGAGAAAGAAAGAAAGCAAGCAAGCACTGGTGAACTCAGCATATGCCGAGAATTTCCCACACCAGTCAGTTGAACTGAAGAAGCTGCTCGGATGAGTAGTGAAACGTCTTCATTGATTACTCAGCAAGTCCAGTTGTTTTTAGATTTACCTATACTAGAAACACCATGGAAATCATTCTGCGATCATCCACCACTGTAGTCTTCCGTGGACGTCCAGGTCTTTTTGATTATTGATTACTCGGCAAGTCCAGTTGTTTTAGATTTACCTATACTAGATATACCATGACCTGGAGGAATGAAAATCTTCATAGTCATATTTCCATGGTGAAGAGAAACCCCTTCACAACAGCCAAACAAGTGAACAACACTCTCCAGGAGGTAGGCGTATCAATATCCAAGTCTACCATAAAGAGAGGACTGCATAAAAGTAAATACAGAGGGTGCACTGCAAGGTGCAAGCCACTCATAAGCCTCAAGAATAGAAAGGCTAGTTTGGACTTTACTAAAAAAAACATCTAAAAAAACCAAAGAAAATATTCTTTGGACAGATAAAACTAAGATCAACCTCTACTAGAATGATAAGAAAAAATATGGCGAAGGCGTGGAACAGCTTATGAGCCAAAGCATACCACATCATCTAAAAAACATGGTGGAGGCAGTGGGATGGCTTGGGCGTGCATGGCTGCCAGTGGCACTGGGAAACTAGTATCTATCCATGATGTTACAGAAGCAGCCGAATGAATTCTGAGGTGTTCAGAGACACTGCTGCTCAAATCCAGCTAAATTCAGTCAAATTGTTTGGGAGGCGTTTCATAATACAGATGGACAATGACACAAAACATACAGCCAAAGCAACCCAGGAGTTTATTAAAGCAAAGAAGTGGAATATTCTTGAATGGCCAAGTCAGTCACCTGATCTGAACCCAATTGAGCTGCATTTCACTTGTTGAAGACTAAACTTCAGACAGAAAGGCCCACAAACAGCAAGTGAAAGCCACAGCAGTAAAGGCCTTGCAAAGCATTAAAAAGGAGGAAACCCAGAATCTGGTGATGTCCATGAGTTCAAGACTTCAGGCTGTCATTGCCAGCAAAGGGGTTTCAACCAAGTTTCAGAAATGAAGATTTTATTTTCAGTTTTTTTAATTTGTCTAATTACTTTTGAGCCCCTGAAATGAAGTGATTGTTTTAAAAAAGGCTTTAGTTCCTCGCATTTTTATGCAATCTTTTTGTTCAATCCACTGAATTAAAGCTGAAAGTCTGCAGTTCGAATGCGTTATTTAAAATTCATTATGGTAATGTATAGAACCAAAATTAGAAAAAAGTTCTCTCTGTGAAAATATTTATGGACCTAACTATATGCCCCCCCCCCGATACTGTATTTGCTGACCTGTAACTGGACCCTAGAGTAAGGATACCCAGAATCCAAAAACTAAAGGGAAGAGAGTGTATGATGGTCATTAGCCAGCACTTAAAAGTCCAAAATGAAGGATTATAGAAACATACAGCAGCAAAGAGTTTTCTACATTGTTTAATAAATTGCCTATCATCCAAAACTGAATATATCTGAGTAAAATATATACAGGTATGGGATCCGGAAACCCATTATCCAGAAAGCTCTGAATTAGGGAAAAGCCATCTCCCATAGATTCCAATATAATCAAATGATCCAAATTTTTAAAAGCGATCTCCCTTTCCTCTGTAATAATAAAACATTACCGTGTACTTGATCCCAACTAAGATATTAACCCTTATTGGAAGCAAAACCAGCTTATTGGTTTTATTTAATGTTTACATGATTTTCTAGTAGACTTAAGGTCTACTAGAAAGATCCCTTATCTGGAAAACCCCAGTTCTCCAGCAATCTGGATAATAGTTTCCTATACCTGTAATTGCAATATATACTGCCATGTTAACAGTCTCCATACTTGCCTTTTCTTTACTTATTATGTCCATCAATCTTCCAGGGGTTGCACAAAGTATATTGCACCCTCTTTCAACGTCCTTCATTGCATGCACAGGTTGTATACCTCCATATACAACTACTGGACGCACGCAGGTTCTACAAAACAAAAAGGTTAATCAAAAGCTTTTGCATAAAACTATCAAGGACTTTTCACTAGGGGCTCTTCGACGGATGCTCCATGTCTGCATTTTTTGTAAGTTGCCATTTCATTGTGCATAGTAGGTAGTGATAAGCCCAGTTAAGTCTCACAAACATTCACAGGCTTTGCAATTAACTACTCAAATTATTCAATTTAAAAAAAATATATATATTTTTAATGCTTCTTTGATGTTTAATGTAAAGGGGAAAAAACCCTACCCGTGTGAAAATTTTCGAGCATCGAGATATATCTGGTTAATAAGTTCTCTGGTAGGGGCAATAATTATGGCTTCCGGTTCCTGAAGTGTTAAGAACTGACTGGCTGTAATTCCTTCATTCATCATATGACTGAGAATTGGCAAAAGAAAAGCAGCCTAAAGAAAATGTTAAAATGCATTACGATAAAATGTCCTTTTTTCCCTGTAATAATAAAACAGAACATTGTATTTCATCTTAACAAAGATAAAATGAATCCTTAATGGAGTAAAAACAATCCTATTGGGTTTTTTATTGAGCTTTACCCCATCTGTCTGTGTTCCCCGGAGACGGCAGAGAAAAGTAATTAAGAAATGGATGCTCCATGACAATTCATTGATAATCAGTGAAACATAACCTCACTATTTGCTCAAGTTTTGCTACGTTTAAGCTATACCTATAGCTTCTAAACCCAGCCCACTGAGCAAGTTCAAAACCACTGCCATGCAAAAGACAGCCCTACAAAATCAAAAACTGGGAGCTGATGTGACAGATATCACAGCATAGATATGAAGGCATTTCTAACCTTAATTCTCTTTTAAATTAATCTGATATTGGTGCCATGGACTCTACCTTCCAAGGCATTAATATGAAATTGTTGTTGTGTGAGTGATCCCTAGCCCCTCCCAAAAATAATCTGCCTCACACACTACAACATGCTAATCCCTGGTAGAAGTGAAGCACATAACTGCTGCAAGTAGGGTCACATCAACAGTCTACCGTATTTGCCAATATATGAATCGACTATTCCAATATTCTGTTTTGTCTACATAATGCTCCTCCCTCTTCTGCTATTACAGCTTCACCTGAAAGCAATTCTTAGTCACATAAATTAATACTCACGGTTTTACCAGAACCGGTCTGTGCACAAGCCATTAAATCGTGGCCAGCCAGTATAATAGGTATGCTGTGTTTCTGCACTGGTGTTAGCTTTATATATCCAGCTTTAGCAACATTCCTCCTTAGTGTCTCACAAAGGTTTGCTTCTTCAAAAGTCTACATGGGTAAAAAAATTTCAGTTTTTAAGCACAAACTTGACTTTGAACATTGTAACTTTTTCTCAATATTTTATCCATGCTTTAATTTGTGAACCAAACGCTACATTGTTCCCATCAGGCTTAAAGGAAAAGGACAGACTAGAATTAAGTAAGATTTATCAGAAAGGTCTATATAAATACACCAATAAACCCTCAAAGTAATGTTGCGCTGTCAAAAGAAACACAGCATTTCTTTCCTTCTATTGTGTACACATGGACTTCTGTATCAGACTTCCTGTTTTTATCTTCAACCTCCAGGACACGGGCTTGAGCATGCTCAGTTTGCTCCTCACCCTCTCCCTGCTGTAATCTGAGCCCAGAGCTATGAGTGAGCAGGGAGAGACTAGGGCAGGGAGTGATGTCACACCAAGCTAATATGGTAGCTGCTATCCTAAACAGAGAGATCGTCTAAAGCTGTTTACTATGGTTAAGCATTCTTCAGAACAAATATAGTGGTATAGATTTCACTATTGTGGCTTTTTTTGTTGACCTACATTGGGGGGCACAGGCACCATGGGGATGAAGATCCTGTTGCTTGGAGAATGGACACTAAAATGTTAAAGTGGCTACTCCTCCCTCTGGGCTTCATCCCCCGCCTACCTCCTCAATCCTCAATTTTCTGGCTGAAGAAGGAATGACTAGCCCTACTTAAAAACCCATGAAGAGGAGAAGCCCCTCCCCAAGGCAAGCTAAGCACAGCATTTTCTCAGCATTTATGCTGGCTACACTTGCCTGTTGGTTTGGTATACAGTCTATAACTTACTAAGATTAGAACAAATGAATTTTGAAAAAACACAGGGAGGGAAGGTCTGTGTCCCCCAATGTAGGTCAAGAAAAAAGGATTTAACAAATAGTACAAAAATGTATTTTTCTCTTGCCTAGATTAGGGGACACAGGCACCATGGGAATGTCCCAAAGCTACCCATGAGGACGGGACTAGTAACCCCTAGGGGCAAATTTACTAAAGTGCGAAGCAGCTAACGCTAGCGGGAATTCACCAGCGTGACGTCATTTCGTTACTTCGCCAATTTACTAACGGGTGCTGGCGTAAAATCGCTAGCGAAGTGGACCTACTCTAGCGCTACTCCGCACCCTTACGCCAGGCGAAGTTGGACTATATCGAAGGGATGTAACTACGCTAATTCACTAACTTGCGCATTTTACTGAACGTTACCTCTTGCGCCAGACTTGCCTTCGCCAGTTCAGACCAGGTGAAGTGCAATAGAGTAGATAGGGCTTGCTTCAAAAAAAAAGTCCCAAAAAACGCTGGCGTGATAGGCTGAAAAAGATCAACGTTTTTTTTGGGGGTACCCTCCTTCCCCCCTACATTTCCTAACATATGGCAACGATACAGTGGGCACATGTGTAGGGCAATAGAACACCTTTATTTTATTTTTTAAAGGTTTCCTGGGCTTGTGTAGTGTGATGTAGTTTGCGCCGTATGCAAATTAGGCATCGCTAGTGTAACTTCGCTTTGCCTGACGAACGGTAGCGCAACTTCACAATTTAGTGAATTGGCGTAGCGCTGTCGAAGTGCAGGGAAGCTGACGCTGGTGCAACTTCGGATCTTAGTGAATTTGCCCCCTAGTGTTCCGGGATAACTGCCTGTAATGCTTTCCTCCCAAACCTGTTCCGCCAAAGCTTGGTGGCAAGTGAAGGAGTACAATGAACCCTGGACTTCCAAAGGTGTGGGTTTACATCCTACTTCATAGGCCTTCAGGATAGCCAACCTAATCCATAGTGGCCTTAGATGCCCGAAGACCCTTTCTTGGTCCATCTGGTAAGACAGACTGTCCACCTTCCTGATGCTCTTGGTAGCCTTAGTATAAGTGTGAAGGGAACGAACCCCAGCCAAAGTATGTAACTTCTGCTCCAGTTGTGTTTTTGGGTCTGAGAAGGCACTCACAGGTCTTGGTTCAAATGGAATTCTGACAACACTTTCGGAAAGAATTCCGGGGTTGGTCTCAACACTACTTGTCCTTGTGGAAAATCAGGTATGGTGGACGACAGGATAGGGCTGCCATTTCTGAAACTCTTCTAGCAGAAGTAATAGTGAGCAGGAAGACCGCTTTAACAATTAGCATGGGCAGTGTAATTGAATCCAAGGGCTCGAAAGGATGGTCTTGCATTACCGAAAGTACCAAGTTTAGGTCCCAGGAAGGAATCGGGTGATGGTACGTTGGATCCAATCTTAGTGCACCCTGGAGGAAAGTCCTGACGTTCGGTAACAGAGCCAGCTGTTGTTGAAAGAGAATGGATAAGGCTGACACTTGAACCTTCAACGAGCTGAGTGCCAGCCCTTTGTCTAGTCCCTCCTGAAGAAATAACAGGAGGTTACCTTCTTCCCATGACTCTGGCTGTATGAGTCATTGAACTCGCACCAGGATATGAATGTCTTCCATACACTGTGATAGATACGGGTCGCAACAGTTTTTCTGGCCCCTAGCAATGACGGTAAGGCCTTCTGTGGGACTCCTGATCTGGTTAGAAGTAGGGCTTCAAGTGCCATGCCGTTTAAGCCAGCCGTGTCGAATTCGGGTGGACGATTGATCCCTGATTACAGGTCTCTTCTGTCTGGAAGATGGAATGGTGCATCCACTGCCAGGCTTATTAGTTCCATGTACCATGTGTGGCGCAGCCAGTAAAATGCCACCAGTATCGCCTCCACCCATTCTGCTCTTATTTTCTTGATGACTCTTGGCAGCAGAGCCAGGGGGGGGGGGAGACATAGACTAGGCCACGGGACCACCAGTGCGTCCACCACCAACGCTAATGGATCTTTGCTTCTCGCTATGAACTCTGAGTTTGTTGTTGTACCTGGATGCCATCAAGACGTGCCCCACCTTGCCACTATCAGTTGAAACTCCTCTGGGTGAAGACTCCACTTGCCGTGATCTATTGTTTCTCGGCTTAGAAAATCCGCTATTCAATTTTCCACTCCTGGAATGTGTACCGCGATGATGGCTGGGACTATTTTCTCCGCCCATATTAGAATCCTTTGTACTTCTGTGAGCGCCGCTTGACTACTTGTGCCTCCTGGTGGTTGATGTAGGCCACTGCCATCACATCGTCTGACTGTATTCTTACCGGTAGACCTCAGTCTGGTTGACCAGTGGATTAGTGAGTGGTGGATTGCTCTGAGTTCCAGAACGTTGATGGGGAGCTGATGCTCCTCTGGTGTCCAACGTCCTTGTACTGTTTGATCCCCTAGAACGCCTCCCCAGCCCTGCAGACTGGAATCGTTTGTTATGACCATCCACCTGTGGCTGGGGAATAATTTTCCTGAATAAAGTGTCGTTGGACAAAGCCACCAAGAGAGTGATAGTTGAACTGGACTTCACAACTGAATCCTGCAGTCTAGGTCCATACGGTTCTTCCTCTGGTGTTGCAAGATAAACCTCAGTAATGGTCTGGTGTGTAGTTAAGCACAGGGAATCGCAGGGAAGAATGATACCATTGTCCCCAGGACCCTCATGGCGGATTGTAGCGGTACTAGTTCCGTCCTCTGAAAAGCCGATGATCTACTGTGAATGAAGCTGATCTGGTTCTGCGGAAGGAAAGCTTTCCCAGCTTAAGTATCTAGGACAAGGCCTAAATACTCTGTATTCTGGGATGGAATAAGTCGACTTCTGGAAGTTTATTTGCCAGCCCACGTGAGTTATTATTTTTACAGTGTGTGGCTCGTGGCCAGAGACATGGAGGGGGCATTGAAGAGGAGGTCGTCCAGGTATGGTATGACCCCCAAGCCCTGCAGTCGTAGCTCCTCTAGGGCTCAGGCCATGACCTTGGTGAAGTTCCTTGGTGCGGAAGATAGCCTGAAGGGAAGTGCCACAAATTGCCAATGTTCTCCTGCCACCGAAAAGCAAAGAAATCGATGGTGGTTTGGGTGTATGGGTACATGTAGGTATGCATTCTTGATGTCTATCACTGCCATAAACTCCTCCCTTTCCAGTGACATTAACACAGTCTGAATGGATTCCATCTTGATGTGGTGCTTTTTTACGTGATCATTGAGGGCCTTTAAGTCTAAGACTGGGTACTGGGTACTAAATAGAGGTTTGAGTAGAACCCTAGACCTCTCTCCTTGGTGGGGACCATCTCCACTACCCCGAAAGTGGCCAAGCTGTGGAAGCCTTGATATAAAGAACCTTCTTGGGGGTAGATGTGCAAACTCTAAGAGATAGCCATGGGAGAGTATGTGTTGAACTATAACAAACAAGGAAAAGTTGTGCTCACCACTAATTTTTAAACCATTAGGCGGGGGGGGGGGGTGCAATGAGGCTGTGACCACAAAATACATATAGACAAATACAAGAGTCCTCTGCACTCAACCCATTATCAATATATTTAAGACATAGACATTGACGTAGTTGGCCAGCTTAAATATATTGCAATATATGGACAATCCCTGTTTAAAGGGTAAGGCATTTTTTAGTAGCAGTATGCACAAAATGTCTATGTCTTAAATATATTGATTATGGGTTGAGTGCAGAGGACTCTTGTATTTGTCTAGATTATGTGTAGAACCCAGAGATCCTGAACTTTCTGCCTCCACACCTCCAGAAAGCTTCTTAAGCGTCCACCTAAGAGAATCTCTCTCTCTTAAAAGCAGCTTACTGACGGGGGAGGATTTAGCATTCAGACTGAAACCATTGTTCAAGACACACTGATTACAAGGAATGCTATTATGCAGAGAAATACGTTTTTATACTATGACCAAAGGTAAACAAGTTAGGGACCGCCATTTGGGGTTTACCTTGACGTGGTATGGTGGCTTTTCAACTTTATGATCATAACTTTGTAACTAAAAACCCCTGTTTTGTAAACATATGAACTTGCATTTATACTGAATTATTTGTGAAACAGGGGACCAGGGAAGTGCATTGTAAGTAGCACTTCCATTATACTTAAATATACTTTAACTTAGCCTTTAGAGTGCTCCCACAACCCCCCAAATTTTATACGCCTAAGAGAATGCTCTCTAGGGTGGGCACGTACTCATGCGGAGGGTGTCTTGTCCTGTGGGGGCTTGGCTGTATTTCTGGTTCCGGACCATGAAGTGCTCTGTCTAGACGGAAACCTCTGATGGCTGGAAGTGTGGTGTTTTTCGTTTTGAGACCTCTGCCTTTGGTTCTGATGTAGGCGAAAGGGATGAAAAAATGGCCTTTTTATGAATGTACAGTAGTCCTCTCAGGCCTGTTTTGTGGTAGTAGGGTGCTCTTGCCTCCTGTAGCCTGAGAAATTATTTTCTCTTATTCAGCACTGAATAACTGCTTTCCCACAAAAGGAAGGCTAACCAGATATCTCTTTGAGGTAAGGTCTGCTGACCAGTTCTTTAGCCAGAGGAAACATCTGGCTGCAATGGATTGGGAGGAAGCCCTTGTGGCCATTAGCGCCGCGACCAAAACTGCATCGCAGATGTAAGCATTTGCGTCCGTGATTTGCGCCAGAAGGAGGTTTGTGGATGGATCCTCTCAGCCAATGAGTTGGGGTTTTGAGGTAGACTTGAATGCCCGCCTTGTAAGGTTGTGTAGACAGGTGCTCCAAGACCTTGTCTAGGTTCTCTGGTATTCTGGCTAGGTTCTGAAGACCTGCTAGTGACAGATATAGTGCGTGCACAAGATCTGAGTCCGAGATCATTTGAATTGCCATAGCAGAACAGGCTGGTAGGGCTGCATTGGAATGATAACATGCAGGGGCTGTTGTAGGGGTGGGTCTACAGGGGCCATACAACGGCTCGGTCGAAGCACTAGAAAATTTATGTTTGCAAGAGACACATGCAAAATAAGAGACCAAAGGAGTGGTACGTGCTGTTGAGTGAGAATTGGGATGGGGCTGCTCCTCTGCCCTGTCTGTCATGGTTAGGGTTAATTGCTACCCTCCCAGGGAGGAATAACCCCTAAGACTGGGTTCTAGGAGTAGAGGGGATGAGGGTCCAGAGGGATGGAGAGAGGATCACTGTCCCCTTTAGTGTCACTGCAGCGTGGATGACATGACCGTTATGAAGCTAGTGTTGCCTTGTCTGATAAGGCTTAGAGTGATGGTAGGGTATAAGAGCACCATACCTGTAACGCTATGACCGGGGTCTGTGCAGCACGTGTGTAAGATCTGCAGATGACAAGACAGTATTAGTACTGCCTAAAGGTGCAATAGCCTCAGTAGGTTTAAGTGAGCTGAAAATCCTTACCTGTTCTGCGAAAATCAGCTTGGATGGCTAAGGATAGGCTGATTGCGATCTAGAGTGAAATCAAGCGTTACAGGTATGGTGCTCTTTTAAGATGGCCACTGGAAAAGGGAGAGAGTGCCATAAGGTGCGTCTGGTGCTGAAAGACGCTGGTGCGCCCAGTGAGGACCTTACCAAGATGACACCCATTCGAGCCCTGCAAATTTTGCTGTGAATGGCGCAGGGTAAACGTAGATTGCAGGTAACTGTAGGCGCCCCTTAAGAAAAAATGCAATGAAGAACGTGCAGACAGCAGAAGGACATGGGAAATTCGCAAGAGAGAGAGAGCGATAGTTTATGGGGAGAGATGAGGGATTTTTTTTTTACTTCCTCAGCCAGCTCATTTTACCTGATACCCTGTGCTGGCCTCTGGTTCAGCCTCCAGGGAGCGGGAACCAGTAGCCCAGGGTAGTGGAGGGGAGCACCCCAGCCTAAAGTTAAGTTATATGAACAGTATCACCAAAAAATTAGTGTTATAAAGGACTGACAATATAATGTACTGTTCTCCTGCACTGGTACAACAGATGTGTTTGCTTCAGAATCTAACAATAGTTTATATAAACTAGATGCTGTGTAGCCATGGGGCAAGCCATTCAAAGCTGAAAAAGGAGAAAAGGCACAGGATACACAGAGATAAGCTCTGTAGTATACAATGGGATTTCTCAGAACTTCTCTGTTATCCTGTACTACACAATCAAATACAAAAGTCCTCTGCACGCAAGTAAGTTGCAGGTAAAACCTAGTCCCTTTGTAAAATGTATAATGAAGCAATAGAATTCTTAATGAATCAGATGAAAATTGAGCATAGGACTGGCCAGATATGGGATGACTTTGACGTAGTTGGCCAGCTTAAATATATTGCAATATATGGACAAACAATCCCTGTTTTGTTTAAAGGGTAAGGCATTTTTTAGTAGCAGTATGCACAAAATGTCGCTGTCTTAAATATATTGATAATGGGTTGAGTGCAGAGGACTCTTGTATTTCACTATATGTATTTTGTGGTCACAGCCTCATTGCACCCCCGCCTGCCTAATGGTTTTAAAAAATAGTGGTGAACACAACTTTCCCTTGTTTCTTTGTATCAATGCCAGGACAACTGTGCATTATAATGTCAGTCTTTTAAATTACTTTACTTTTTTTGGTGTTATGGTTTCTTTAAATTTTTGTATGTTATAGAATTGTCAATTCTAACAGCTTTTCAATTGGTCTTCATTTTTTTAAAGTTTTGTTTTTAATTATTTGCCTCCTTCTGACTCTATCCAATTTTCAAATAGGGGTCGCTGACCCAATCAAAAAACAAATGCTCCATAAAGCTAAAAATGTATTGTTACTGCTACTTTTTTATTACTCATCTTTCTTTTCGGGTCCTTTCCTACTCATATTCCAGTCTCTTATTCAATTCAATATATGGTTACTACGGTAATTTGGACACTAGCAACCAGATATCTGAAAGTGCAAACTGAACTCGAAATTGCAGAAAAGAGCTTCTGAATCAAAAGTTTAATAACTCAAAAACCACAAATATTAGAAACAAAAAACAATTGTCTCAGAATATCATCCTAGCATATCAAGGCAGCCGTACCAAGCCCAATCTCCAACACTATATAACCAGCCAAACAAAAATTTAGATCAGAGATTTTGATTGAAAATCTGCGCTGTTCAGGTGCAAATTGACTTGCATCACAACAATAACAAAATGTAGGGCTCTTACATTAAGTCTACAAATTCAAGAATAGGCCAGTAAAGAAGTATACTAACCAATATGGCGGGAGGAACATCCTTTCCTTTCACATCAACTAGAATCTCATCGTATTTATCAAAATTGATTCCAGACTGGTAGTGCCGGAAGATATCATCTTCACCATCAGGTGGAGGTGGGGGGATGTAGGTCACCTTTTTTGCTTAAGAAAACAAATATATTTTAATAAGAATTATAGATTTTTCAGGTACATTACAACAATGTTCTGTGTTAGGAATCTCTTGCCTACGTTTTTCCTCTTTATCTGCTCCTTCTCCTTGACCTAGAACATAAAATAAAAACACCATATAAAACTATAGAGTCCAAAATCAAGCATTATAAAATAAACTACATAAAAGAGACCAAAATTAAGACTTTTTTTGTAGTCATAACACTTACTTTTTCCATATTCATTGCCACCGTCTTCATTTTTTCCTTTGAATCCACCTACAAATTGAAACAGAACTACTGTAAAGGCCAACAGAACATTTTCCCAACAGCCGAACGAGCAATTGTGACTCTTCCAAAGACAGGAAAATTACCAAAAAGAAGATTAAGAATACAAAAAATGTGTAAATCGTGCACTTCCCAACTGTACCACTGTGATATTCAAGGTACAGGTATGGGACCTGTTATCCAGAATGCTCGGGACCTGGGGTTTTCCGGCTAACAAATCTTTCCATAATGTAAACACATATGAAGCAAATCCTTTAGACTTAAGATGGCCATAGAGAAAGATCGTTCGTTTCAATACACACGTGTAGAGCTGAATCGTCCGATATACAGGTAGAAACAAAATTCTACCTGTATCGGACGATTCAGCAATAACAATGGGCGATGTTTGGGTGCCTTCAAAGGCACCCAAGCAAAATTTTCCGTCCAGCCCAATTGATGAGCCGACCGATATCCAAGTCTTCTGCCGATATCGGTCGGCTCTTTTCCCACCATACACGCACTGAATTTTGCATGAAAATTCGTTTTGTACGATATTATATGTGCGTCTATGGCCAGCTTTAATTCTGCACCCAAAAACAGAAACATAAAGCTAGCCTTTAACCTGATCCAAGTTGCGATGGATACTGTATATATCTGATTTTGGTCAGATACAGGTATGAGACCTGTTATGCAGAAAGCATGGGACCTGGGGTTTCCCTGTTAATTAGTTTTTCTTTTAGATGGAAAACATCTATATAAACATAATGTTGCTTATGAGTGACCCAACCAACCAGATAGTTTTTGACCAATTCTTTTTACAGCTGATTATACTTTTTCAGGTGCACCAATTAAACTGCAAATATAAATCATTGCCTCACATCATACAAAAAGTATTATTTTAACAGCGCTTTTTTAATTGAAATAACGTGATGCATAGGTGTCGAGAAAGCAAGTAGGGGGGTTTAGTGAACAACAAAACCGTTTCCGTTAGTGAATTACTTTAATAGAAATTTTCTTTTAATAGGAAGGACACTTTCAACACAAGCTCTATTTACTGCTCTCATTTTTAGAAAACATGTATTTTAGTGTATACTGTCTATTAAGATACTGCCTTTAATTTCTTTATAATACACAAAAGCCATGAATATCTCGTAAATGATATCCTTATAAACGGTGACTAGTGATGTCATCAGTTATAAAAAGTGAGTAGAGATTGTCATTTTTGTCACAACTCACTAAAACTTGTTTATTATAATATAGTTCCCCATGTTGGAAAATATGAGGATATTTGAAGTAACCTCGGAGTTCCATGACCTGTATAAAAGTACTCTGCCTTTGGCCTCGTGTTTTTATATGGTCATGGAACTCCAAAGCTACTTTAAATATCCTCATATTTTCCAACAAGAGGTACTTTATTCACTATATAAAATACTAATATATCTTATTCTTTCCCCTACTACTACCACGCCATGGAATTAAGTGAGTAAGGCTCATGAAACACAACATTGTCCACTAGCAGTTTTCTGCCAGCTACTGAGCATTATTAGTAGGGATAAACAAAATCCACTATTTTGGATTCGGATGAGCCCCCTAATACTTCGCAAAAGATTCGGCCGAATACTAATCCGAATTTGCATATGCAAATTAGGGATGGGAAGGGCAAAAAATTTTTATTTCCTTGTTTTGTGACAAAAAGTCCCTACACGCCCCTAATTTGCATTTGGCCCGGCAAAAGGATTTGGCCGAATCCTGCTGAAAAAGGCCAAATCCTGACTGAATCCCAAACTGAATCCTCGATTCGGTGCATCCCTAGTTGTTAGGGAACTCTTTACAGGTATAGGATCCATTATCAGGAAACCCATTATCCAGAAAGATCCGAATTACAGAAAGGTCGTTTCCCATAGACTCCATTATAATCAAATATTTATAATATTTTTAAAAATGATTAACTTTTTTCTCCGTAATAATAAAACAATAGCTTGTACTTAATCCCAACTATAATAATCTTTAATCCTCATTGGGAAGCAAAACCAGCCTATTGAGTTTATTTAATGTTTATATGATTTTCTATTAGACGTAACCCTTTCCCTGCCAGCCGTTTTGTCCTAGATGCGAACATCTACTGCAAAGCAGTTTTTAGATTTTGTACTCTCATTTTAAGGGCCTTTCCTGGGGCAGTCTTTAAGTTTACCCAGGAAAACAATATATTGGGTTTTTTTTTTTCAGGACAACCTGAACTTTCAAAATATGCAAGAATTTTGGTGTAATTCTACTTCTGAAAAAAGTATAGGCTTCAAAGTGTAATAAAATTTAAAAAAATCATGTTTCACAAAGAACAATCACATATATCAGAAACATTTATTTTATATACGAGAAAACAGCCGATTTGGAAATGTCTATGTCTCCTGAACGCGGCAATACCAAATATATATAGTTTTATGGAGATTTCTCACTTATAGATCAAAATCTACAAGCAGTACACTACCAAATTTCCAAAAGCACCGCTCCCCAAACGGCATACTTCTGATTTCAAGGCCAAACATTCCACTAACAGTAGGTTTACCCTAGAAAACTACCCATTATTAGAAAGAACAGATTCTGGTGAATCAAAAACGGGTAAATATATCTTTGTACTCCAAACTACCAAGTTGCAATTGTTTCCTAAAGTTATAATGTTTTATAGAAATTGGTGAATTTCATATCTCCCACGCATCATTAGGTATCAATGTAAAACACCCCAAATATGAATGCCTGGGGTTGACTTAACAGTTTGATGCCAATATGTATAGGTTTACCTAAGCATGTGGTATGTAGGGGCCCTACAAAGTGGACACCCCATTTGAGCTATCAGTTCTGTAATTCCAGATACTGCAAAATCAACACATTTACATAGTTTGGGGAGGGGGGGCAGTTAGAAAAAAGTAAGTTCACCCCAGAAAACCATATATTTTCTTAAAGTACACATTCCCCTGAATCCAAATTGGGTATGCATGCCTTTCTACTCCAAAGCACCAAGCCGCAAACCTTTCCTAAACTTGGCAATTTTGGTGACATTTCCAAAAATCACCTCAAAACTTCCAGCCTGCAGCATTGTATGTCCCACATACTATTGAGTATCAAGATAAATCATGACAAAGGCTTTTAACTAGGGGATAAAGAATACAAAATCAACCTCTTTGCGGATGATATCTTACTGACCTTAACATCACCCCAATCTACTCTAACCTCCTACAACTACTAGAATGCTTTCAAAAAATCTCAGGCTACAAAATTAATCCGACAAAATCTCACGCATCTTTTATACTTATTTAGAACACTGCCAATAAACTTCCCTGACATGGGGCTAGACATATTGTCATGAAATCTGACATGGGGCTAGACATATTGTCAATTTCCCATCTGCCCCAAGTCATGTGACTTGTGCTCTGATAAACTTCAATCACTCTTTACTGCTGTACTGCAAGTTAGAGTGATATCACCCCCTCCCTTTTACCACCCAGCAGCCAAACAAAAGAACAATGGGAAGGTAACCAAATAGCAGCTCCCTAACACGTACGTGCTTGGCAGGCAAAGGGTTAAGGTATGAAGATCCAAAGTACGGAAAGATCTATTTATCTGGAAAACCCCAGGTCCCAAGCATTCTGGATAATAGGTCATATACCTGTATAAAGGGACTTCAAGAAAATAAATTCTTATTTTTTTAGCAGTTCTCCACACGCGTTGATCTCACCTTGATCCATTGTGACGTAATGGATTCAGAGACTAAGTGCCTCTGCAGAGTGGGTGGTGCAGAGGGGTTTTAAGTTCCAGAATTTATCACTGCAGCATGAAAAAAGGCAAGGAAAAATGTGCACACTGTCAGATCTAAAGGGGACTGGAAAATTTGTCTTACGGTTATCATGGTTTCATTTTATTTTATATGTAGGATCAGATCTGTTTAAAATGCATAACATGTATATTGTCCCTTTAAAATGACAAAAATAAAACAGTCTCACCATACTGGCTTCCACCACCTCGACCTCCTCTTCGCCCTCTTCCATCAGTATCAGAGATAAAGTTGCCAAAACCTGCAGGGAAATGTGCACATCTGAATTCTGTGTATACAGAATTTGCAAGAGCAGCATATACAAAAAAAAATCCCATCATTTTTCATGTTAAATGTAACGTGGTGTGTTTTGCAATTTGTCTTAATTTCAATTTTTTTGTGGTTTGAGAACTATATTTTTTCTGCAGCCTTTGTTTGGAATTTAATTATATCTGGCAGCTAAGGGTTAATAACTAGCTACAAGGGAATAGTTTTAAATTATAAAGGGAAATAACAGAGGGACAGAAGAATACATGCAAGAAAGGAACAAAATAACGATGCCTCACTGTAAATTAGTCTATAGTTGCCAGAATAAAGGAGATTAAAAAGCCTAGGACTACGTATCTAAAGATACGAAACGCATCAGGATTGATGGTTTAATTAGCTGAAATAAAGTTACTTTTTATCCTACGAGTGGCGTCCGGAGTGCTTGCCGCGATTTCTTCAATTTGCACAGACACCTCCTGCCACGGGTTCGGGGCGTGCACCCGGGCCACTCAGTTCATTTGGCGAGTGCATTTTCCCTTCGATGCTGTTTTGCCTAAAAGTTGGATATTACACAAGCGTGGGACCTGGGGTTTTTACATCCAGGTCAGAATATTCACGGGGGGAACGCTTCTATTTTAATGGGTTTTATTGCTACATCGAGTTGATACATACAATTTTATAATCAAAGCTCTGATTTAGTAGCAACCTGTGTTTATAATTTACAACTTCGGATTGAGCTGCTTTCAATTTTTGTATATATTAAATTAAAAAGCCATGCAAAATTAATGATGTGGCCCATCTTTAACAAAATTCGACATCACGTATGTATGCATGTATTATGAAAAACATACAATATCTGTATATTTGGCAACTGTCGATTTTGCAGAAAAAGGTTCTGCAGTAGAAAGAAATGAAAGGGGGCTTGGATGTTTTAAATTACCTAAAACTGCTTTAGTTTTGTTAGAGAAACCTGTATTTGCATATTATTCTAACATAGGGAAAGTAAAAGCTGAAAGTTATAAGGATATAAAACACAGATACACAGCGAGAACCAAACAAATAGGACAGTTACAAAATGTGAATTTTAAATACCATACGTGGATCATTGTTCAGCTTTCAATACTAAGGCAGACAACACGCATTTCGTGAATTTAACTCATTCTATTTTTCAGATGGTGACTTAACTCCATGGGAATCTGCCCTGCTTACTATGAACCAAAACCTTGCACTGTTAAGCTTCCACCCACTGGAGACTTGGACATTAGCAGCATATATTTAAAAAAAATCCCCTTCCGACTGTTGTCTGTTTCAGATTTACAAAAAAGTAAATTAATTACAGAGGATTTAAAGAAGAACTAAACCTAAACATTATAAAGACTCATACTATGAAACAATTTGGAATTGTCTCATGCCTGAATTAACTTTTTTGCCTGGCAGCTACCTAACTAGCCATTGAACTGCCATTGAACAGATTGCTACAGATACAGTTACATTTGCTAACCCCCTGCCCCTAGACAATGAGCAGAGCAAGGGATCAAGTGACCCTAAAAAGCATTTTCTCCATCACATATGTGGAAACCCGTCTGCTTTTGCCCAACCCAGCACAGCCCTGACATCTTGCAGTACATTACAGCCCTATGTTATCTGTGGCCTTTCTGCATTGTCTTCCTGCACCAAGGTGATACACATTTAGGGGCTTATTTATCAAAATCAGATTTTTTAAGTAAACAAAAGTCCAACCAAACTAGAATCCACGATTTGACCTTACTTATCATTGAAAAAATTTAATAAATCTGTTCGGGGAAAAACCGTAATATTCGGGTTTTTGAGAAAAAAAAAAAACAATCTTGCGGGTTTAATGCCCGAAACGCTTTTCTCGAAATTGCTCGTATATTCAAGTATCTTATCGCTTAATACCCCTTCAAAAAGCTTTTCTACCACTGATAGACTAACCAGCCTATAGTTTTGAGGCTGAGAACGAGATCCCTTTTTGAATAGCGGCACCACATTAGCAATTTGCAGGTCTCTTAGCACCTTGCCAGACCTCAATGAATCCTAAAAAATTAAGTAAAGAGGTTTGGCAATCCAGAGCTAAGCTAAGAATTGAAATATTGCCTTCTTGTTGACCAAAACAAAGCGCATCCTAAGTGCTTTTTATGAATACACTTTTAATGAACTCTCGCATAATGCCCTTAAAAAAAGCTACTGCCTGAAAAGTTCTGTCTTTTGTGGCCATGCTCTATGTGTGCAACAGAATCTATCTTAAACCAAAACACTATGATGGCCTCTATTGAAGCAGTGTATCAATAACTAATAGCTGTGGAAACCCCTAACTGAAAGGGTGCTTTTATTTTGTTTTACGGTTAAAATTGAGCACTTACCACCTCTCCCACGAGGACGGTCCTCTCCTTCACCAGTATTATCGAAATCTAAACAAAATTGCATATAAAGATGAAAATGCACAACTAAAAAGTTGCATATAAAGATGTATATAAAGACTTCAATCAACTATTAGAAATGGGTTCAACTGCACTTTGGCCCACCAAGATACCTGGGATTGATGAAGCCGAAATCTATTGAAGCCCAGTTTGCCACACTGCAGTGCTAAATGGCTACAAGCTGATGGGATGGAGGTCTGGAGCAATGGTTGGGCAAGTTTTTCCCCCTGGAGCTTATAAGCCTTAAATTATGCCACAGGTCATACATACACAATATAAAATTATGTTACAAAGAATTGTCACAACAAATAAATACCTCCTCTGTTATCAAAGTTTCTTCTCTGGCCATTCTCATTTCTAAATCCTAACAGAAATAAGTTTAAAAATGTTAATTTGAAAAGAGAAACTGGGCAAGGGTTACACTAAGGGTAAAATCAATTATCAATACCAGTTACCAAAATTAATAAAATGCACTGTTACAGCATATAAAACAGACCCCTATAGACTTATATTGAAATCATCTGACATGTCTTCTTAGCACTGCTTTTATAGGGAACTACAACCTAATAAGGGCATGTGCTATAAGTCTCTTAGTGGAAGTTTCAGGCACTGTGAACATGTTTGGGCTACTTGGAAACGCCTCCATGTGCCATTAACAGAGCTAAAATTATAAGTGCATTTGCAAATTCTGCTCAAATTAAAACACCGAAACAAAGTTTATTAAATACACTTGGTTCCATATCTCCCATTTTTAACGCTTTACAGAGCAATAAATAGAACACTGAGCCATACCTCTTCTGTCTCCAAAGCCTCGTCGTTGTTCATTCTCATCTCTGAACCCTAAAAAAGAGGGGGGTTATTAAAGGAAAGCTGTAAATATTTCATACAAAACTGGATAGCATCCAATTAATTCAGAACACAATGTAATAAAAAATAATAAAACAAGTTTTTTTGTATTATTGATTTCGTGGCACAGTTTATAGGGGTGTAAAAGGAGCTGTAGAAAATTAAGACATGATTACAGCAATGTTTTCTTGTCTCATATGTGAGCTTAATAAAGGTGAAGGGCTCCATCTATTAATTATCTCCAGAAGGCCAGTGACGTGACAGAGGTGTCTCATCATATATGATTATCTCCGCCTTGAAGTAAAACATGAGGGAGTGCAGCCAGATTCTAGATGCCTTAATAGAATATCATTTCTCTAGTCAGCTCTCCTGTCAGTGCAGAACTGTGGGTTATGGCCAGCTTCACCTCTGAAGGCAGGACATAAGACTGGACTCTTCCTCTATCTGGATATAAGGGCTGGCTCCACTTCTCCTTCACAGTTCTTTTGTCTGCCTTGTCTCTCTCTTTCATTTTAAAATTTCATTTTACAGGGTTACTCTTCAATAGGGAGGCATGCACAACTGTCTCCCAACTACTGAGCCATCCCATCCTGGCTGGCATCTAGAGCAAGTGGAATTAGCAAGATTATTTTATTCCTTCAAGCAAGAATTGAGGCATGCAGCGCTGTCTCCCAATAACTGAGGCCTCTCCCTCCTTGCTGGCATGTATGCAGCATGGCCAGAAGACCCCCCTTTAAAAACACTGGAAATGGGAAATCTGCACTATTTGGGGGGAGTGTTAAGGCTGGATGGGGTATGCTGGACTACCTAATTCTGCTCAAGTGCTCAGGGCAGCCTTTAATAGAGAGAGAGAGGTATGCTATGCTAACTTTACATGCTGGGCACGAGTGCACATAGAGAACCAGCAGGAAGGATTCCGTTTAGCACCAGATGATGCTGGTCTCAGCGATCTTTGAGTGCAGGGCGCCAATCTGAATATGCTCGCCAAAATACGACGCCATCCCCCTCACAGCATGGGTGAACACGTCACATGACGTCAATTGAGGCACCATTACACAGTGTCGTCTCTGAGAGCAGTATGCATTACAACAACTAGTGGAGCATTGTAAATTTGGTGGAACGTTCCTCAATACTAATTGCCGAGCATAGTAAAGCAATTCAAATCTGCACTATTACACTCCAGAAGGTGTCTTAGACAGTCGCATTGGCACGCACAGCAAGCTGAGATCATAGTCAGCCTGCTTATTGGGACACACATGGAAAGGTCAGAACCACTTAAAGTAATAGCCAGAACACTACTTTATGCTTTTCAACTCTCTAACTCTGAGTTAGTCAGCGACTTGAAAGGGGGCCACATGGGACAGTCATATGAAAAAGTTTGGGAACCCCCTCTTAATTCTTTGGAGTTTTTTTTTATCATTGGCTGAGCTTTCAAAGTAGCAACTTCCTTTTAATATATAACATGCCTTATGGAACCAAAGTTTATTGGATTAACAGAAAATATGCATCATAATAAAATTAGACAGGTGCACAATCTTGGGCACCCCAACAGATTTTACATCAATACTTAGTTCAGGCTCTTATTGCAAATGTAACAGTAACTAGATGCCTCATATAGCCTTTGATGAGTGTCGGGATTCTGGGTGGCGGTATTTTTGACCATTAGTCCATGCAAAATCTTTCCAGTTCAGTTAAATTTGCTTCAAATCATCCCATAGATTTTCCATATTATTCAAGTTGGGGGACAGTGACGGCCATTCCAGAATATTGTATTTCTCCCTCTGCATAAATGTCTTTGTATATTTCAATATGTGTTAAGGGTCATTGTCTTGTTGGAATATCCAACCCCTGCATAACTTCAACTTTGTGACTGATGCTTTTGTCTCAGTCCAAATCACTGTTACAAAATTACTGTGGCTTGTCTAAGTGAGCTTTTGCATACAACAAGCAAATCTGTGGCGTGAGTGCATAAAGAGCTTCTTTATTATCACCCTGCAAATTGCCCTTAATTGTAGAACGATGTACAGATACACCATCTGCAACAAGATGTTCTTTGGAGGTGATCTTTGGGTTGTCTGTAACCATTCTCACAATCCTCCTCATATGCCGCTCCTGTATTTTTCTTGGCCTGCCAGACCTGGGTTTTACAGCAACTGTGCCTGTGACCTTCCATTTCCTGATTACATCTGACAGTTTAAATCTCTGAGATAGCTTTTTGTAGCCTTCCCCTAAACCATGATACTGAACAATCTTTGTTTTCAGATCTTGTGATGGTTGCTTATAGGATTCCATGCTGTTACTCTTCAGAGGAGAGTCAAATAGAAGCACAACTTGCAATTGGCCAACATAAATACATTTTCTCATGATTGGACACACCTATAAAGTTCAAGGCTTAACAAGCTAATCCAACCAATTTGGTGTAGCCAGTAATCAGTATTGAGCAGTTACATGCATTCAAATGAGTTAAATTACTCGGGTACCCACATTTTTGCCCAGCCAGTTGTTCACATTTGATTTAATTTTATACAACTGAATACTGCTTCTCTAAAAATCTTTGTTCAGAAAACACTCCAGTACGCAGATGTTCCTGGAAAAATGAAAGACATACCACTGTTATTTTTTTTGTTGAAAGTGGAGTAAATTATTATGCAGGCTGAGAGAGGTTCCCAAACTTTTTCATGACTGTCCAGCCAGTTTGCAATTGATCCTCAGCATTCAGCTCAGATTCAAAAGCAACAGTTATGACCCATGTGCCCCCCCTCAAGACATTGATTGGTTACTGCCTGGTAAACAATCAGTGGAAACCAAGAGAGCTAAAAAGTAGGAAGTAGTGTTCTGTTATATCAGTTATTAAGTCACTCCAGTCTTTATACGTTACATTTTTGGCTGACTATATTAGAAATATTTTTTATTATGCACGGTCTATTTGCCCAGTTTTTATTTTTACACTGAACAATTCCTTTAGAGATCTAAGGGAGAACACCCAAATCTTCAAGTCTGAGGAAATCTACAAAGTCAGATGATGTTTTAAAATGCAAAAAGTGTAAACACACACTTAGGAAGTCTGAGAATTCTGTTCAGATTGCAAACTTATAGACGCCCCACTGTTATCCCCACAGAGGCCTGCAACTAATGAGTGCAGTGCAATTCCTACAGTAGCCTGACATAGATGCTATATCAGTACATGACTATGATATGCAGCCTTCTGCCCATCCACAGTCAGACACAATAGTGATTCTGAGACAGCCCTGTTTGTAAAGCCAGACATAATTCAAAAAAATCTCAGAAATGATGGAAACACTTGTGAAGGTATGGAGGGGTGTGTGTATGGATGCTGGGTTTTCATTTGGAGGGGCTGAACATGATGGAGTGTTGTTTTTCAACCTGATTTAACTATGTAACTATGTACAAATCCACACAGCACGGCTGGTTGATCAATCAGCACAAACGTACCCTCACTCCGGCACACAGGATACAGTTCCTAATCCTCTATTTAGACTCCCGGGCCCAGACAATACAATTATCAGAGGACAAAATACTGTGTCTAAGAGTGGTTAGGAAGTCTACACGATAAGTCTGAAAACTTCATCAGCAAAAAGGGACATTTTTTCAGTGACATTAGAATATTGGATGGCTAAAGTTTTTGAATTCAGTTATCATAATGGCTATGGGTTCACTCTCTACTGCAAAGAGGACTGTAGAAAGGGGCAACCATGCCCAGTTCCCCAGCGTAGTTAAAAGTGTTTAAAATGACATTCACTCTGACTTTGGCCACTGTATTATAAATGTAAATCAAGGAACTGCATGGCACTCAAGCAATGCTGGTGCAAACTGCTTCTGCAGTCAATGAATATTCCAGATATTTCTATTGAATTTTTTGATGTCAGAGTACAAATAAAATCTCAAACTACACACTGACTGGTACTACAAATCTACTGACACGAATAGTTACCTGGATGCAAGGAGTTTTCATCCTATACCCTTTAGCCACTAAGAGCAAGTATTGTGAGTTACAATAACACCTGTGCCAACAGAATTACTGAAATTAAAAACAAATTTCAGGCACTCTGCTATAATTCTTTGTTGGATAATGCTGAAAGAAGGGTGTTACAACTGGATAGAAATGTACTACTTGGTGATTTTGATAAACTTATTGGTTTTGTAGACATCTTTGCCCAGAATCAGTCGGGATAAGAAATTTAAAAAAATTGTCACAATTTACATGATGATCAGTGCATTGTTTTCTAATAATCCAGTTTTTGCCTTAAAAAAACCTTCAAGAGCACATTCGTCCATACTATGACAACAGAACTACAAATGAAACAGACTTTCCTATAAACCGGTGGCCGGGACAGTCCCTTGTTTGAATTGTTCACAGTGTCATAGTATTATTCGAGATTATCAATGTCTGCATTCCAGGTCCAGCATTGCCTTTAAAATTAAAGGTTACCACCCTTGTTTTAGTTTGTCGTTTATTATTTAAAGTGCCCATGTGGCCTAGTGTATGTGAACAACATAAATTCTATATTGCTAACAAAAGAAACACACCTGAAGCACAAAATATCTTGGAAATACTGCACAGTTCAGATTTTAGGTTTTGGAACATGCTGCTAGACCAAGGTGGGGCATGGATAGAGATTGGATTGTGTTGCAATACAAAACATGTTGGACATACTGTATATATTAGACACTGTAACCCCTCCGGTTTGAATGAAAGATTAGAATTACACTGGTTCTTGTGAAGTCAGTCTGCAGACTGGTGAGTATATTATATCTGGTTTACGATTAATCCGGTGAACAATCCAATGTAATGTATTTTCCTTTTCAAATTAGGCGCTATGCAAGAACAGTGACTATATAGTAAAGCACTATTTTCCTACAAAGGAATGTTTATTTGTGATTTTGGTTCCTCTACAGCTTAATGAGAAAGGTGGCTAATGTCATCGGTCTTGCGGGATTTGAAATGGGAACAAAGTGCACTGAAGTTTTTAATTTCTTCCACTTGGAGTTGGTGATGGGGACTGATACATTGATAAAGGGAGCGTGAGGCCCCGAAACCTTTGTAATGCAGCCTTACTGATCGAACAAAACACTGCAGAGGCAGTTTGCACCAGCATTGCGTGAGTGACTTAAATTTCCTTGATTTACACTGGTATGCAGTGCCAGGAGCTATGGCCATTTGGTATGTACACTCTGTGAGAATTAAATTTTGCAATAATCACTTAGGTTCACATTCACTTTGTGTATTCTAATAAAGTATTTTGGCCCACTAAATAAATGTCAGCTAAACCCAATCTACATAAAACTTCTTAGAGATAGCTCTACTCCCACCTTAAGTCTTTATGTGACAATTTGAAGGTTTGCAAATTGTCGATAATGATTAAAGTCTGTTGCCCTCCCCAGCATAAAGCTGGATTGTCAAGGTGCACTGTCCACCACAACATGACTGAACCCAGTGACTAGGATCTCCAGTATTTGCTGTTTCTGCTTTGCGAATGACCACAATCAGTCCTTTGGCAAAGGAAGCTATAAATCATTTGTCCCAGGTTGCCTGAAAGGTTTTCAGCAAATTAGAAATCATAAAATCATCTAAGGAATGGGGGGGCATCCAGTGCTGGTGTTTTATTAGGAGATATGGACCCTACAGCTATCTCCCCACTTCTGCTGTTATGGGGTACAAAAGCCAGGCTTGTTCTGAGAGTGGTAACCTTGATATGGTTATTGGATCTAGAAATTGACTAAGTTGCGTTACTGCGTAAGATGCATAATAGTGGCCCAGTTTTTATCATACCATATGTGTAGTATCGTCCTATTCCCACACAAACTAGAACAAATGCTTACCACCTCTTCCTCGAAAGGCATTAGGCTTCTGTCCATCCTCGTTGGCATTATATCCTAAATAAACATTTAATGGGAAAACAATACAGTTGTATTCATTGAGTGCACTTTGTACTACCTTCACAATAAACCACATTTAAAGGATTTTTCATGGAATCTGATCAGTTTTCAGAGACATTATACAAGCTACTTGCTTTCACAACCTCAGTAATCCACTTTGATTAGTGAAACCATGACTCACTTTTCAGAATACATGGCAGCTTTCTGCAGTACAAAAAGTGATCCCCATTGCTGTGTTCTATTAAAAGTACTGCTTGCCCACCAATGTTTCATATGTGATGTTAGAATCAGTATATCAGTGCATATGCACTTTAGCACTGTACTAGCACTGCACTGGTTGTAAAGACTTATCACTGCACTGTATTTTTCTCCTTGATGCAAATGCACTTACCACCTCTGCCTCGAAACCCTCTGCGTTGATCCCTCTCATCATTATCGCCAAACACTTAAAAAGATACAAGCATATAACATATTAAACAAATTCAAACTTGAATGTTACATACTTACAATTGCATATAAACTGGCCGATATTGGTAAATTTGACCAAATTTACCACTAATACAATGCCACCAGCAATATTTAATTCAAGTACAAAATATACTGTATATATATATTATATATGTATATATGTATATATAAGTACCAGCAGCAGCTGCTCCCTTCCTTTTGGCACAGTAATATTGTGGAAAAATTGCAGAGACCCCCCCCCCCCAGGTGCCTTTAAGGATAAAGCAGACTTTTTTTCAAACTTACAGGAAAATCCTTTTCTAGACAGTTTGAACGGTCAGTGCAGACACTGTGGGGTTTAGTAGTTAGGGGTTCAAAGGGGGTGGCTGTAAGGCAGTGAGGACAGTAGTAAGATCCCAGGTAGGTGTGCATTGCAAACATTGAATAAGGTCCGATTTTCTTGCCCACTGATGTTGGAAATAGAGCGTGGCTAAGGACAGGCCTAGATGGAATCCCTGAGTGAGGAACTCAATGATGGTCAGTATGGAGGCTTGTCTCCAAGTAATGTGTGTGGAGTTGAACCACTCTATAAATGTCCTCCAGACCCTATAGTTGGCCTTTGTGGTGGATGGTTTCTTTAAATGGAGTGAATAAATGTACTAAGTACTCAATTGTTTCTTACATGGGTCTGCCAGATTGGTATAAATTTTTGAAGGCAACCCCCTCTGGGTCTGGTATCTTGGAGCAATGGCGAGGTAGACTTTGAGGGGCCCGGTTTTTTGCTCTGCCTTGACTGTTGGGACCATGAGGGGCTGCCTTTCTTGGAATCGTCGATCGACTGTGAAGAGCAAAAGGAGGAGTTCCAAAAGTATAGCCTCTGGGAACTCCACGGCCTATTATGTGGTCTATTTGCGGACTCTGTCCGTAACTTCCTGCCCAATGGCACAAAGGTGCTATTTTTCTCAGTAATGTCAGCTATTATCTGTAGGTCGGGGCAAAAGAGATGAAGTAAATATATATTTGGAGGCTGTCTCTCCCAACCAATGGTGTAGCCACAGAGCCCTTCTAGCCACTACTGTGTCGATACTGGTCTTGGCCACGACCTTACTGTGTCCATGACTGGAGTCTGATAATGGCAAGAACTGCTCTTTTTCTCAGTAATGTCAGCTATTATCTGGAGGTCGGGCCAAAGAGATGAAGTAAATTTTTTTTGAAAGCTGTCTCTCCCGAACAATGGTGTAGCCACCGAGCCCTTCTAGCCACTACTGTGTCGATACTGGTCTTAGCCGCCGACATTACTGTGTCCATGACTGGAGTCTGATAAGAAGGCTACTGCAGAACTAAGACATTCTAAATTATCCTGCAATTCCTCTGGAGATGTGGGGGTTACTTCAGTAACTGACACCAAAATCTTGCAGTGGGTGCCAGTTTGACTAATGCCGCTGGTGGGAGGGGGATTGCTATGGCATGTGTGTAATGTAACCTCTTCTCAGTGATAGCTCCATCTTCTTGTCCATTGGCTCCCTAAAGTCAGCCTCCTCTTCTGGCAACATGGCGTTTTTGGAGAAAAGATCAATAACAGAATTTACTTTAGGCACCTTGTACAAAATCTTTTGTTGCTCTTCCCATAGTGGGTAAAGTGGTAAGGAAACAATGAATTAGTGTGAGAAGGTGATCCAGTTGTGACCCTTGATTCTCTGAGTTGAGACTCAAAAATAGGGAAGACCCTCAACTTTTTGGGCTGGAGACCCAATACTTTATCAGCCTTTGAAGTAGCTGCTGTCTCTGCAGACCTCCTTAATTTGCATCCTCTCCACTATGTGTGCTGGAGTCTGCATGATCCGAAGCACTGAGTGCCACATGGAAGATAAAATGGCGGACGTGTACACATGACGTTACGTCCTCCGCAATGTTTAGGCACAAACCCGGAAGTGGAAGTAGCGCACTCGGTGAGTGGTTGTGGTTAAGAAAGGGTGTGCAGCAATAACATAGCCCAATCTCTGAGAGGCAGATGTCTTATTAAACTCTTACACCGTAGTATGCACTTACCATGTCTCTCAGAAGAAAAATTATCATTTTGATTAGTATCAAACCCTAGAAAACAATGGGAATGTATTAATTCAGTACTTTAAATATATATAAATTCTAGTAAATTGCAGTCCTTACCCTGCTGTGACACACAGTCTCTGTCTTTAAACAAAGTCAAAATGCTAACACACCTACTAAAATAAAATTGCAGTGTCTTGCAAAAAAGCATTCACCCCCTTGACCAAGTGGTCTCATTTTACGGAAATACAAATCCTGCACTGAAATAGTGGTGGTTCTGATTTCAAATCACTGAAACAAACTGTTTTTAACATTAAAAAAATAAGCTGAAAGATGCTTTTTGTGAAAGTATTGAGCACCAATGTGGAGAACCGCACCATGGATCTTACACAGTACATGTCGCCCTTTCGCCTTATTAGGAAGCCCTCCGGAAGAAGAATTTTATAATGGTATTTTTGAGAAATCACTGAATGTAATAAACGTTTTGCAGGCTAGAGCGGTTAATAAAGCAGGGTACAGTAAATTTGTTACATAAAAATTTGGTTCCAAAACAGGGAATTAGAATGTCTACTATTAGAGAAATTGTTCAGTATAAAAATATGGGATCTCTTATAACCTGAATGCACCAAATGACAAGACAATAACCCACAGAGCCCATTTTATGCAACAACAAAAAATTACTACTTCCTTTATCTTTAATTTTAAAACAGTAACTTGCAGTTGATGGTAAAGTTGCATAAATCCATGATGGCAAACGAATACTACTGGATTTACGGTTTAAAAAATCTTTTGCTGCTAAGTTTTTGTGATCCAAATTACAGGAAAAACAACCTGATCTAGAATACCCTAATAATACTCATCTGTATATATAATTTAAATGTATTTATAAGCTGTCAAGTTTTAGACATCATTTTGAGTATATGGATCATGCATTATTAGCTTGTTCTGGCTTGTTCCACAAAAAAGATGATATACCGGTAAGTCAACCATTACAGACCAACCTGGGGCAAGCTAAAGCATATATTACACATGGCATTTTCCACATCAATGCAGTTTGCAGTTATCTCTACCAGTGTGTGACATTAGCTTAAAGCGACACAGACACGTTCCTATAAAAATCATAGGAACGTGTCAGTATCAAGTAGTTTCTGCAACCGGAATAGTCAACCTCAAAGCCGCCCCCAGCCCTGCAAACCTGCATTAACCTGGCCCACTGCTAGATCTTCTGTGCTGTTTCAGTGACGCTGGGCGGGGGGCTGTGGGATCGTTCCATAGGTTAATTATGATTAAAACAGGAATTCAGCCTATGGAAGGATCACTCCGCCCCCAGCCCAGTGTCACTGAAGCAATGCAGAAGATCCGTTAGTAGTGTCAGCGGTCGGCTGCACAAAGGTTCGCGGGGCTGGGAGCAGCTTTGAGAGAAACTATTCCACGTGCAGCAACTACTTTAGCCTGACAGGTTACTATGATTTTTATAGAAACGTGTCGGTATCCCTTTAAGAAACAAATGCACAGACCTATACGTTATGGGTTTGAAAAGTCTTACATTATATGTTAAAATAATAGGATACTACTGGCAAACATTATAAACTTTCAAAATAAAAATTACATTTGGTTAAATAAATTGTAAATTGAATTACCTCGTCCTCTTCCCCTTTCAGTTCGGCTCCCTGTACAAAAACAAAAAATAAAACACGCTGAATCAAAACCCATGTATCATGGATGACAATCCACAGTGTGACAGCAATCAACAAGTAAATGAAAAATATTGATAACTGCCAACTCATGTTCTGAACAATCTCATTCGCAGTTGTTTGTAAAGCAGTTGTATTCTATACATAGCAACAAAGACCCCACTTCTATGTCCCCTGCTCAAAGGCAAATTTACACCCCAGTATTGCATCCAGACAACCATGTTGTAGTACATGCATCCACATAATAAGCATGCTTGAGGGACACTCATTGTGCACATGAGTATGCCCTAACTTGGCTTTCCACAGGTGGAGTTCTCTCAGGTGTAGAAAGTTTTATACTGCCTCATTAAAGGGGTTGTTCACCTTTGTAACAAAATGACAAATCTAACAGTTCACATGAATAGAACAAACTTTTCCATAGAAATAGTTAACAGAAAAAGTACAGTTCAAGAGATATTCACCTCAGAAGTGTCCCTGTACTAATCCTTCAGTTCCACACAGACCCTGTGCTGGGAGGGGGTCACTGACCCCCAAAAACACTAGTGTTCACTTCCTCTTCCTTACATGACATCACACATTGTACTGGCAGCTAACTTAACTCCTATTGGCTATGTCTGCTGTCAATCTGCCACTGCTTCCTGTGCTGGGGAATTTGAGCAGCATTCAGGTACTGAAGAGAAACTGTTACAAGTTTGTAAGAGGGAGGGGGAGTGTGGGCTGTGTACTGCAGAGACTTCAACTGTGCAGATGGGGGGATCGAGGTGCTTGGGACCTGGAGTTTTATGGATAATGGATCTTTCCATAATTTGGATCTTCATACCTTAAGTCTACTAGAAAATCATCTAATCATTAAATAAACCCAATAGGCTGGTTTTGCTTCCAATAAGGATTAATTATATCTCAGTTGGGATCAAGTACAAGCGACTGTTTTATTATTACAGAGAAAAGGGAAATCATTTTTATAAATTTGAATTATTGGATTATAATGGATACTATGGGAGATGACACTTGTACTTTCCAGAAATATATTATTTTGGGGGGGGGGTCCATGTATTATTTTGTGTATTTACCTCATAAAAAATCATTATTCAGCAGCTGACGTGACTTCCAGGACTATTTGTATGAGCTTGAGGCTTTCCAAATGAGTTGAATTTTTGTGCATGAAGTGAAATATTTTTTTTGGTATAGATCCCTATATCATGAAAAATAGAACTTTTTCATTTTTTGGTATTTAGAGCTCTAAATCTTGTTCCAGAAGTGGAACACTTAAACACTTAAAAAAGGTATCGTTTTCCTAGGTAAATTACCGCCCCCCCGGGAGAGCGCACAAAATGTTCAAAAAACCTACCTGCCCTCAACACTGCTCTGCCTGTCACTTAGGGTTGCCACCTCACCCTTTTAAAACCAAACACATATGAAATCCACAGCCTGCATGGCTAATTAGCAATTCATTTAGATGCATGATACATGGCTGCACAGAAATCAGTTCAGTCTGCAGCATCTAACTGAGTTGATAATTAGCAATGCAGGCTGTGGATTTCATGTGTTTGGTTTTAAAAGGGTGAGGTGGCAGCCCTACTGTCCCTGCTAGATGTGTAAGTTATATACGTTTCTAAGCAAGTCAGTGCTGGTTTTGTTGCAATTTTCTAAATAACTGACATTATGCTTAATGCCAAAGGTATTAAAAGATAAAAATATAGAAACGCCAGTATTTATTCCCAGAAAAGTTTGCACCCCTTTGGCACTCCATTCAGTTTTAGTCTAGGCAGAAGGAGAGTGCCAGAATTGGGAGAACAATGTTGCTCCTTCCTTTTCTGCAGTATTTGTCTGCATGGCTGTGTGATTGTTTGTTGCAAGGCAGGTTTGTTTATATCGTCTGTTAACCTCTGCCATTACAATTGAGTAATCAACCAATGATCATTCAAATTATGTGACTGGTTACAGTTCACAAGCACCCAATAAATTACTAGGAGGAGGGCAGTATCAACATCCAATAGGAAACAAGTAAGGGCAAAGCCTGGGCATGATGATGTCATCATATAGGAAGTTCTTGGTGTGTCAGGTTCAAAATAGGCCACTCCCATCACTTCAGAAAACTGGTCTGAGAGACAGGAGAAGGGCTGAGTTAATAGGTATAAAAAAATAGCTTTTACAATGGCATTTTTTCTTTTTGTTATGGAAAATGGTTTTTCTAACACATTGAGAACATTGTTAGTGGTTTCATAAGATTTGTACATTGAAGGTGAACAACCCCTTTAAAGCAAAGTGCAAGAAGCAGTAACACAGTTTAATTAATGTGGATACAGAAAGCTAGGTGCCAAGGATTACATACTTTAATTCAAGTGTATTAAAGTAATGAAAATATATGTTTTGTTGCCCTGCACTGGTATAAATGGTGTGTTTGCTTCAGAAAAACTACTATAGTTGATATAAAAAAGCTGCTGTGTAGCCATTAAAGGCTGAACAAGGAGAAAAGGATACACAGCACATAACAGATAAGCTCTGTAGTATACAATGGGATTCTTCAGAACTCATCTATCTACTGTGTATCCTGTGCTTAAATGGCTGCCCCCTGGCTACACAACAGCTTGTTTATATAAACTTTAGCTGTGTTTCTGAAGCAAACACATCAGTGTTACCAGTTCAGGCCAATACTACATTATATTGTCATTCCTTTAAAACACTATTTTTTGGTATTACTGTTCCTTGTATTTTTACATTTATTTTTACTGCCTAAATGGGTAATGGTTACCCTAAAAATCAAAATACACCCTTCAGAGCCTTATATTTGAAGACAATGTCCCAGATTATGTGACAACACTATGGCACTCCATACTTTGTTGCTCAACACTTTAGTGCATGGAAAAATTTAGCGAGCCCTGCCAAGCAAAAATCCCTCACTTACCAACTACTCCCCCACTGTGAGGACAACTCTCTTCTCTCATTTTAGAAATCAAGCATTGAATTCTGAAGAAAGGGGTTTTACATTTAGGCGAGGGGGGTGGTCTACTTAAACACTTTTCCCCAAACAGGTTACTTCCAGACAAAAACAATGTGACATTGTTGCTTACTTCAAATTAATGAAAGTATGACATAATTTTGATAGTGTTGATCTTAATAGTATATCACACAGTGTCCCTGGAAAATAAAGTATTATGCTGTTTAAAAAAAATGTCAATGATTTTATGTCAAAGTAATGGTATGTGGGCAGGGATCTCTGTTCATTATGCATGATCCTGTGCTAGCAGAATCAGTCAGCACAACATCACCCAAGTATTAGTGCTATTCAGTTGGTCTGCCAGAATCTACTTCTCAATTCTAATTCAAGGTGGCACAGATACATTTTTATTAGACAAGACAAGATAATTTTGCCCTGTAAGATGCAGAATCCTACTCCACCCATGTTAAGAGTCCTGCAGCTGGTCAGGTACAAAGGTAAACTGTAGGTTGTGGGTAGGACTTCGGGTGCGGGCAGGACCGCCATCAGAAATCGCAGGGCCCCGTAATTTCCTGGGCCCCCTGGGCTGCACCCATCGCAAGCCCCACCTACAGGTCCGCTCTCCCCACCACACAGTAAAAAAACAAAAAAAATATTGGTGGCTTGGGTTCCCACATGTTAATAAAAAATTATTGGTGGTCAGGGTCCCCCATAAAAAAACATTTGTGGCCAGGGCCCCCCATTAAAAATATTGGTGGCTAGGACCCCACATGAGAAAAAAAAATGGTGGCCAGGCCACCCCCACATTATAAGAAAATTGGTGACCAGGGCCCCTTAAATGTCCATGCCTTCCCGAAGTGAGCAGCTCTTAGAAAGATGGGGGGCCTGGCTAATCAAGTAAGTGTGGCTGCTGTCCTGGGTGCGGGTACTGATGTGGGTTGGCTGGTATGCATAAGATCAAGTTGACTTCCTTATATTTTGTTTAAACATTTTTCTGTCCCGCCCACATTTGATAGTAAACTTCCAGTTTCCAACAACAGCATTTTGTCAGTGGGTCACAAAGTTGTGGATAGGGCAATTGCAGGTCGGGTCCAAGTGGGTAAAAAAATGCAAGTTATAGGTAAGAGTTTGAATAGCTTAGGGAACTCTATCTTCAGTTTAAAGAGCACTTACTGGTTCTTCCATTGGCAACCAGGCATCTCCCCCATATTTGGACTCCCTAGATCCCTTCAAGCCTATGTGCAAGCTCCTGCAGTTTTCTCCCAATGGAATGGCAATGAATGTTAACACTAGATGCTGGCGCCTTGCCATTCCCCCAGCAGCTTTTCAAACAAGAAGTGCCTCCTCTTCACTGTTGGCAGCTTGCTTGCCTACTGGCCCATGCTCTTCACATTTTCATTTGGCACACAATCAATTATTGCACACACAAGCAACAAAGGGCAAGAAGAGTAGAGAGGTATGAACAGATAAACAATGCAGACACTCACAATGTGAGTCTGAGGTGTGAACAATAGAGGGTTTTAAGGTGACCATACTTGCTACAATTACAATCTTTCCCATAACCATTGGTCGTAAGAAAGATCTTTCCTCCGCGCTACTAACGGTAAGAGCTGAATCGTTAGATATGATGGTAAAATATGACTCAGCATTATCATTACAATGTTTGGACACCTTTAAAGGTGCCTGGTCTTCGAGATATCCAAAACTTTTTACAGATCTCTGTCGCCTTGTCTCCTACCACACAGATTATCGTACGAAAGAAATTTTGTACGATTATATCACTGCGTCTATAGCCACCTTTAAAGGTGTGAACAACTGAGTCTGAGGTGCAAAAAAAGCAGGGGCCAGTTAATCTTAGCACTGATATCTTTAAATGCTTACACAGCAACCAAACTTTGATGTGGGGGCCCAGGACAGACGTTGGACAGCACTGATCTATGGCACAAAAGGTGCTCTGTTTTTCTTGCAGTCAATGGCAGCTAATACATCTTTCACCACTCCTGATATTATGAAAAACACACTCTGACACACATGGAGCAGTAAATGCTGGACCTCCGTGGCAGAGACTATGAAGCCCATAAGTTTTGCAAGGAGGGCCTTCAGTTATATCAGCTATTATGCTTTTTCCTTTGGTATTATCAGAAGCAGTGACAGGGCAATATGGGGTTCTGATCAATACTTTTTTACAGGACAGTAACAGATTAGTCAATTATTCAAAGGGCAGCAGCAAAGAAAGCATTTTATTAAAAGCAAATATATATAGCTTTAGAAATAATTGTCGATAACTAGAAAGGCTTGTCTGATGTCTCCCTAATTATAAAGTCATTGCTGGTAAATGAATTTCAGCAGAGGATTGTGTTTGAGGTGTACTGTTAATTGGTTGAAACAATGTTTCAACAATAACTGCATCCTTAAAGACACAATTTGGCAATTTAGGAATGAATCCTTATCCTTTAGTAAGAAATTCTGGGCCCTACAGTTGCCTACCGGGGCGAGAGCAACTGCACTACCTGCACTAGAAAAGATAAATTTCCATTTTAAATAAATATGTAGATTGGCCTGCACTCCGTTCAATTAATTAGCCAGGTGCAAGCCAGACCAGGATTTTCTGCCGAATTTCCCAACATATATATGCAAAGCCCAACAATATACTGAAGCACTCTGGACTGGATAAAGAACCAGCCGGACGCCAAGATGGCGGAGGGCTCTGAGGTGAGATCTTCATCTCTGCAATTGTCCCATCCTGCAACTCCATCAGAACCAGACCTGCCAACTCTGCTAGCATCGCAGCCAGAAAAAAAATGATCTTTAAAGCAACATAACAAAAGAGTTGATAGAGCCAAGAAATTATTGTGTCATGAATAATATTGGATTCAGAGACTGGAGACATTGTTCAGCCAAAAGGTTTAAATACTTACTTGTCCTTTAAATGTTTTTTAAGTGTCAGTTAAAGGAGAAGGAAAGGCTAAAATTAAGTAAGCTTTAAAAGAAAGGTCTATATAAATACACCAGTAAACCCTCAAAGTAATGCTGCTCTGAGTCCCGTGTCAATAGAAACACAGCTTTTCTTTCCTGGTTTTGTATACACATGGGCTTCTGTATCAGACTTCCTGTTTTCAGTTTAAACCTTGCGAGAAGGGTTTGAGCATGCTCAGTTTGCTCCTCTCCCCCTCCCTCCTCCCATCCCTGCTGTAATCTGAGCCCAGAGCTATGCGTGAGCAGGGAGAGACAGGCAGGAAGTGATGTCACACCAAGCTTATATGGCAGCTTCTATCCTAAACAAACAGAGACAGTGTCTAGAGCTGTTCACTCAGTTATGGCAAAACATTCTGCAGAATAAATATAGCGTTCTAGCTTGCACTATGGTGCCTAATATGTTGGCAATAAACTGTCTTCCTTCTCCTATAAGGCATATGCATTTTTAAATATGGGGAGGGAAATGTTGTGCAATGAGTGAGGATTAAGTGAGAAGTTCCTAGGGAGTTGAAACTATAATGTTTGCTGGCACATTTGTGAGGTGCTTTTGTCCTGAGGAAGACACCCCTCTGTGGGGTCGATATGCTGACCAATAAAGTAAGACTTTTGTGTAATTTTTTGATATCCTAAAAAAAAAAAGTCTAGAGTACATCAGTATATTATTGCGTTTTACATCTTAAATAAATGTAATTTCGGGATCTTAAGAGTTACAATTTATTGCTTTTTGACAACCCTGTTATCCCCCTTGTCATTCCAGGTTTATATAAAGATTTTATCTCCTGTGGTCCTGCCCAATTACGGAGTTTCCTTTTAAGAGTAAAAACGTTATGCTCTTGCACACTTATGTCATTGTAAGGTGATATTACTGGGCGAGCTTGTACACTACTTGGCGATTGTAACCTGCACATTTTATTCTAAACGGACACACGCTTCAAGAAACGAAGCAGAGTTGGTCTGACAGCAGGAAAGGGACAATTATCCACAGGTTAATGGAACCGAATCTGTGTTAATACTGGACAAGTCTAATGTTCATGTAACCCGATACATTTTTTATGAATATTGACTAAGGTTGTATATTACTTATTAATTTAAAATGCATAATGACCAGGTTAATTGGTTTTATGTTCTTTTTTATGCAAAAACAAATCTTTAAAAAAAATTTAAAAAGTGGACATATAACTTTCATACAAGTGTTAAGAAAAATATATATTTTTTTTAATTTTAATATTGCAAAATAATCTTGTAATAATCAAATTAGTCAAAAGGTGTTTCCTTTACTCATGGAATCTACAATCTCAGCAAGCAGACACAACATTTTATATAAATTGCCATTAAAGCAAGCATTGTGTTATACCTTAAAGGGATACTGTCATGGAAAAACATGTTTTTTTCTAAAACTCATCAGTTAATAGTGCTGCTCCAGCAGAATTCTGCACTGAAATCCATTTCTCAAAAGAGCAAACAGATTTTTTTATATTCAATTTTGAAATCTGACATGGGGCTAGACATTTTGTCAGTTTCCCAGCTGCCCCAGTCATGTGTCAAGTCAAGTGAAACTCACCTCTGTTAAAATTACTCGTTCTACCCCTTTCAGATCGATAACCTAAATGAAAAACATAGTCATAATCATAATCCATTTGGAATGCAAACACAGTCCTACAAATACCATAAAAATGCTAAAACCAGACCACATTTCTTCACCAGCTAAAACACTTGATACCATCACCCTACCCTAAAGGATTTTCACTGACTTGGAAACCAGTGGCAACAGTTTTCAGTGGCCAGACAATATAAGCTTTCCCTGGTCAAAAACGGAACAACTTGCATCTTCTGTCCAGCAGATTTACAACCAGTATGCTGCTCAATCCTGGAGTCTAAACTAAATGCACCAGTCTACTTGCCTGAATAGGTGAATGGACTCTACTCTAACAAAAACAGATATTTTTACTTAAATTAGCATGTGTTTTATTCTTTGGACACAATTATCTGTTGAGCAATAACTATTCCCTTTAATACAAGATGCAGTTCAAAATAAGCTAACTTTTCAAAATTACAGATACTTAGGATTCTTACCTCCTCTGTTTCCAAAATTCCTTTCAGATTTATTATTTTGATTGATATCATTGTTCGCTTTAAAAAATAAATTTAAATTAAAATCTGTAGTCAAATATACAGCAAATTAGCTCAATTCCATTTTTTAAAAAATAACTTTTTTTCGACGAAATATAGAAATAGCAAAACTATAATGTTACATTATAACATGTACCTAGTTGTTTAGTACATATGATAGAAATATAGTTAGAAGTTGGGGACATGGGCAGGTTTTTTAGGATATCTTGCATGAAAGTTACTCAGCAAACAGTCTTCACAATTTCAGTTAATGTGTAACTTACTGGTATGGGATACTCAGTGCTTAAGTGTTATCACAAAGCTGGGAAAACTAGAAAGAATATGTTGCTGGATTACTTTAACATACTGTATATACTCAAGTATAAGAGTTTTTCAGCACCCAGAATGTGCTGAAAAAATCTACCTCGGCTTATACTAGAGTCGAAGATCGGTTCGCTCCCTCCTTGGCCGCAACAGACCTTGTGCACCAACAAACAGGATCCACCGGAATAGCAGACTCGATAAGGATCGTTCCCACAAGGCGCCCTAGGATATGGCCCGCCTGGTTTTAGGGTCCCGGTCCAATGAATTGCCCCCCCTCCCCAGAATTTTCCTCAGAAGCGCCACGCTAGCGGCCAGAGTGGGACCGCTTTCTGCCAACTGCAGTTGTTAGGTTCAGAATGGCTTCCCGGACTGGGGCCTCATTCGCCTTCCCGGGAACATAAGCTTCCTGAAAGTACAGCCTGAGGCTCAGGCAACTATCAGAGGGTGCATTGCAGAATGGGGGCAGTGCCGGTGCTCATAATTATACAGAGAGAGGTGAAATAGGCGTCTTTGACTGCGCCCAATATAGGATCCAGGTATAAGCAGGATAGCAGTGCCATGATGGTAGGGCTAAGAGGATGAAGAGGAGGCTGGAGAAGGACAGCAAGGACCCGACGAAGGGGGGGTTGATAGCGCAATTTGGCGATGTCCTTATGTGCACTGTTTAGTGCCGACAGTCTGCCTTTGTATGAATAGACGGTATAGACCTTCTCCCAATGGAGTTACACACCTCATGGAGAGGGCTGAATGGCGATGATTTCCACTATATGGCATGCTAATCTGCACCTTTAAGTTATTTGGGTGTTGCAGAGAGATGTAGTTCAGCAACATCCAGGTAGGCTTTTTTAAATGCTATAGATCAGGTTAAAGAAAGTAGATATAGATGATGTAATTTCTGGATTGTGTCTGTTGTGTTGCTGCACTTGAGCTGATACACATTTGTTTCTGTCCTTGCACCTTGTTTTTTTACTGTGTGTGTGTCTGTGCAGAATCTGTGGCTTAAAGCTGTATATGATTAACTTTTAACTTTTTAAATTAACTTTTTCAAACGTGTAGGCTTATACTCGAGTCAATACAGTTTCCCAGTTGTTGCACAACTTACATAAAATTAAAGCAAAACCTTTCATTTTAATCACAAAGTAGGATGTCAACTGTTTGATAAAATAATGTTGCCCATTTGGTCTTAATTGTGCAGTTATTGGTTGCACTGAATATGTCCCAACCTTCTGAAGTATTTTACCCCAAGGCCTCTGACAGACCGAGCTATTTAATGATCAGTGTATGGTGACCAGTGACATCTACAAAAGAAAGTACTACTTCTCTGGAAAAAAAAACAGTTTCAAGCCTTCCAAATAGATCCCAAACATCTATAAATTATAAAGAAAAATTCTATATACTATATGTATAGTAAATTTTCTCCCGTTACCTGTCATGTAATAGAGAACATTAAAGGGAATGAAAGGTCATTTCAGTGAGTTAAGGGATAGCTTTTGCCTTCCACCCTTCATGCTGTAAAATGTATAACAATTTTTTTTCAGAGATTCCAGCACAAAGTCAGCAGGGTGACTTGTAACTTCTTAAAGGTAACACTATAATGTGATCTATGCTATCTTAAAGGACCAGTAATATTTTTTTAAAACAATTGTTAATATATAACGGAAAAAAAACACCAAGACATATTTAACTTTGCTTTGTGGTTTTTTTTCTGTCATATACAAACAAATTTAAAAAAAAAAAAAAAAAAAATTGACGTTACTGGTCCTTTAACTTGTAGCTATATGAAAAATACAATGCCCAGGTGAACAAAAATACTTACAGTAGGCACTGTAATTATCATCTGTATTGTCTGTCTCCTGAAAAAGAAAATATTTTTCAAAATCCTATTTTATCACATTAGTCAAGAAAAACGAACTTTAATTACACAATATAAATTGTTTGAATCTCGTCAGTCTGGGAACTTATAATTACAGCAAGCAGGCAGGCAGGAGCCATTTTGTGGACACTGTTATAAAGGCAAGACTTGCATCATCTTGTTTGTGGACCAGAATTGGGGACCTGATGTCCATCCCCATGCCCTGGCTACACAAACGGTGAAGAGAACGGGGAATGTGGGGAGAGCACAGACATCTAGGAAGTGCTGAATGGAAAGTGGAATTGTCTGGAGGAGGGACAGACAATATTTGATTGACAGCTGTAAATGCGTTTACAACAGCTATGCTTTAATAAAAAAACAGAAATTGGATTGCATGTTTAATTTGAAAAATACTTTTATTATACAGATGTGTGTCTGGGTGACAGGTCCACTTTAAGTCTTTGGTTAAAGCTCTCAAGCTATTTTTAAAGAATGCTGCACACACAGTTATATAGTTTAGTAGTTTCTTGCAGGACATTAACTGTACACACATTTACTGTACTAAACAGCCCCTTTTTAGCTACCTAACTGACATAAATTGCAACATTTACTATCTGGGCAAAGACTAGACTAGCAAGAGATAAGAAATATTGTAATGTGTTTCTCTGATCCTCATTCCTAGGCAAGAGAAAAAAAGTAACCAAAGCAGGATCATTATACACAACAGTTATAAAATAAGCATGGCAGTGGTTAACCAGTAGGCTCAATCTAGGTAAATAACCAATACAGGCAACAAATCACCCTAAAGTGAATAATTGTTTTTAGAACAAAACTACTGCCCAATATAGTTCATAAGGCAATTTTGTACACGATACTTTTCAGTTAATTTATGTGTACATGGTTAACCCCTTCTTTACTTAACTCTCCTTGCAGAGTTGGAGTTGCATGCAGCTATCTTCCGACGCTTTGAAATTACCATCCATTTCGGCGCATGCGCAGTTATTGCTACAACTGCGCATGCGCCACTTCGCAGGTCTCCCACTCAGCTTACTGAAGACCTGCGTGGAACTCCGATGCCTGACTCTGCACCGAGAGGTAAATATAAAGTATGGGGCATTTCCCCCGGGGAGCAGTTATGCTGGGGGGGAGCAGGGAGGTAGGTTTTTTTTTTTATAATTAAGGGTTTGGATCTCCTTTAAAGGAGAATAAAACCCCCTTCTATTGAAATGGCGTCCGTGAGCTCCACTGACTCTGCAAGGAGAGTTAAGTAAAGAATTAGGGGCAATTACAGGAGGTAACACCTAGGCTGGGGCGGAGCAGAGAGATGGGGCTATGTAAGGTGGGGGTTAGAAATTTTCATTAGCAAGGGGGTTTGTTTCCCCTTTAACAGCAAATGTCTCACTATGATAGGCAGTGGGTCTGCTCCTGTACCTGTGGCATGGTGCTAGCTAGAAGTCCATGTTCTTACACCCATGAGGACAGGGGGACAGCACCATAAACATCTTTACAGGATTACCTGCCGCCATTATCATAAGCAGTACATATATTTAAACCATTCAATTATGTGTTTCCTAACCCTACTACTGTGAGCTTCTTCATGTGATGTAGTTTGTGTTCTGAAATACTTTATATGACAGTGTAGCCTCTTGATATGCTCTGCACTCTAGGTCTCTTTATAACTTTCCGAAGTAAAGAATACAAAACTTGCAAAGCTCTGGTTTGGCATAGAAGTGTGGGTCTGTCATGTAACCACAAAATTACACTATTTAGTGCTCATCTGTTTAGGAGGACAGCTTTTTGAAGATTTCAGAATTCAGTGCAGCTATCACTAAAAGTAAGCATGACTTGTCTCGAATTTGTAAGTTTTTATTACACATTTTTTAATTTATAAAAGGAACCTAGTAATAGTGACAACAAATGAGGATATAATATGCACTCACAATATGCAAAAAAGGTGTATTAAGTGAAAAATTCACATTAAAACAGGCTATGTTTTTGGGAAATGTAACGTGCCCTATATCAAGCCAAAAATAGTATTACATAGAAAAACACAAGGTCATGTGCTTTTCCAGGGGATTCATCAGATTTTTATTGAATGGTTATAATCCACATTATAGTCTATACATGTTGCCGATACTCTAAAGGAAACAGTGGCTATTTCTCTCTATACTTTTCTCAGGCTTTTTAAACCATGCACTTCATATATAAAGCAATCTCCAAACATATCTAATTGTCAAAGGTTATTATGCAAGTTATTTACAAAAAAAGGTACAGATCATAGTCCCTATTTAACCCTTTTGATTGCACCGAATTTAGTTTGTGTATCCACATCATGTTACCTAAGTTTATGGAGAATCTATGTTGGGAGATACGTGATTTAATCATCTGTGAGGTCTCACCTATATAGATGAGACCACAAGGACAGACTAACACATAAACCACATATTTCGAAACACACGTAAAATGGCTCCGTAAATGTACAACATACCCCATTTCTGGATGTATGAAATCCTTCTCCTTAAGTACATACAGTAGGGGCACTGATTACATCCAAGCCATGGTGACATCCCCACTGCTCTTTTTAATAAAAATGTATCTACACATTTATTCTTTTCTTGATTTAGTCACTGTTGCTCCTATACTTTTTCCTCTCCTATAGGACAAGAGTGGCGGGGAAACAAACTCCTCTATATGTGGATACGCTCATTGGGATGATGTGCCATTGACGGCATAACATAGTATTAATCTGTTGACTTTGTCTGTTAAAACATGTAACAAAATGAATCCTCCTATTTTTTCTCCTGGTTCTTACGTAGTCAACCCTACCTCTAGCTTCACATATGACTGCTTCTGGATACCACCTTTCTCGAAATTACTGGCACATAAAGTCTTTCATCTGGATCACTTACAATCCTATTCACTGTAGTCAGTTGGCTCACAGGGATAGATTTCATCACGTTTAGGGTGATAACTTTTGTAATGGAGAAGTTGGCTACGATCTGTTGGCTTCACATAGTGTTGTATCCACTCCCCCTCCTGTCTTTTACATATTACATCCAAGAATTGTATTTGCTGGATATCACGTGAGAGTGTAAACGAGATAGAAGGATGAATTCCATTCAGTTACGTGGAACCTAGACAGTGAATGAACTTCGCCCCGCCACACAATGAAGATATCATCGATGTATCTAAACCAAGCCATACAATGGTTGGCATAGTCCACATCGCAAAAGAGGTATAATTCTTCCAATCTTGCCATAAAGGCTTTTGCGTATGACGGGGCTACGCTGGACCCCATTGCAGTCCCACACGGCTGCAAAAATAAATCATCCATAAAAGTGAAAGATGGATTTTTGTCTTACCTGTAAAATCCTTTTCTCTCTTCATCGAAAAGGGGACACAGGCACTGGAGGGTTAACTTCACCTTCCAGGAGGAAAGGACACTAAAAGGAAACAAGAACTCTGACAGCCCTCCCAGGGGCCAGCCCACCTATCCTAGCAGGCTACACCCCCACCGGGAGGCTGTCACAACCCAGAACGTTAAAAGTGCAAAAAAAGAACTGAGGAAATAACTAGAACCGACCAAGGATGAACCTTGGGCTAACTTGACAGTTTTCCTCGCCAACGAGGATATTGTAACAGAGAAGGATTCCGGGGCTGGGGGGCCCCACCAGAGTAGGAGGGAATACTGGATCTAGGCAGGGTCTGACCAAGGAACATTCCACCTCCAGGCTTGATATCATAAGGGATGGGCGTGCCTGTGTCCCCCTTTCGATGGAGAAAAGGATTTTACAGGTAAGACAAAAATCCATCTTACTCTCTCATCTCAGGGGGACACAGGCACTGGAGGGACGTTCAAGAGCAGTCCACAGAAGGGTGGAAAGATCAAGCCGAAGTCTGTACGACAGCCTGCAGTACCTTCCTACCGAAGACAGCCTCTGAAGAGGAGGCAACATGTACCTGGTAGAATCGGGTGAATGTATGAATGGAAGACCAGGTAGCAGCTTTGCAGATCTGCTCCACGGATGCCATGTTCCGTGCTGCCCAGGAGGCCGCCAGTGACCGAGTTGAGTGAGCCGTGATCCTAAGAGGAGAAGGTTTACCAGCGATCTGGTAGGTCCTGTGGATCGTGGATCGTATCCATCTGGCAAGGGTGGCTTTAGAAGCCTTAAGACCCTTCCGGGGGCCTGCAGGGATGACGAGGAGGGTATCGCACCTCCGAAAGGATTCGGATCTGTGAACATAGTATTTGAGAGCTCGGACTACGTCCAGAGAATGTAGTGCAGTCTCCTTAGAACCCTTAGGCTGCGGACAAAAGGATGGGACAACAATGTCCTGGTTTAGGTGGAAGGCCGATACCACCTTTGGCAGGAAGGAGGGTATGGGCCGGAGCACAGCCTTGTCCTGGTGAAAGATCAAGAATGGTGAGCGGCAGGAAAGTGCTGCTAGCTCGGAAACTCTTCTGGCTGATGTGATAGTGAGGAGGAACAAGGTTTTCCAAGTAAGAAGAGTATCAGAGGCCTGAGCGAGGGGCTCGAAGGGAGCACCTTGTAGAGCCGATAGTACTAGGTTGAGGTCCCAACCAGGTACTGGAGCACGAATGGGAGGGGCGATATGCGCGACTCCCTGCAGGAAGGTACGAATGGGAGATTCTTGTGCTATATGGAGCTGGAAGAGCACGGACAAGGGAGAGATCTGAGACTTGAGGGAGGCAAGGCGAAGACCTTTGTCAAGACCCTGCTGCAGGAACCCGAGTATGCGTGCCGTGCTGTAGCGATGCGGGGGAAAAGAGTGAGCGGAACACCAGGCAATGTAAGTCCTCCATGTTCTGTAATAGATTCGGGAGGAGGATGGTTTTCTGGCTGCAATCATAGTCTTTATCACTTTGTCGTCAAACCCCTGTCGTCGGAGGACTAGGGTCTCAAGAGCCAGGCCGTCAAACGGAACAGATGAATATTCGAGTGGAATACTGGTCCTTGACTTAGAAGATCTAGTCGAAGTGGAAGATGGATGGGCTCTGTCTCTGCGAGATTGATGAGATCTGCAAACCAGGCCCTTCTGGGCCAGTATGGTGCCATGAGGATGGTCCTGACCCTTTCTTGTTTGATCCTCTTGAGTATCCTGGGAAGGAGAGGTAGAGGAGGGAAGACAAGGTAAACAAGGCTGAACGGCCATGGAGCCGTGAGCGCGTCTACCCCTACGGCCCTCGGATCCCGTGACCGAGACATGAAATGCGGAATCTTTGCATTGGCCCTGGAGGCCATCAGGTCGACCTCTGGCATGCCCCATAGGTCGGTTAGAGACTGGAACACCTCTGGATGCAGGGCCCATTCCCCCTGGTCGAGAGTTTCCCTGCTGAGAAAGTCCGCCGTCCAATTTTCCACTCCTGGAATGTGGACTGCGGAGATGGCCGGTACATACTTTTCTGCCCAGGTGAGGATGCGCGAGGCCTCTTGCATGGCCCCCCGGCTGCGGGTCCCTCCCTGGTGATTGACATATGCCACGGCCGTGGCATTGTCTGTCTGGATCTTGATGGTCTTGCCTTTGAGGAAGTCTGTCCAGTGATGGAGAGCTAGGCGAATGGCTCGGAGTTCCAGGACATTGATTGGAAGAGATGTCTCTGAGGGGAGCCATCTGCCCTGTGCCGTCTGACCCTGACACACCTCACCCCAACCCCGGAGACTGGCATCCGTGGTGAGGATGGTCCAGTGGAGAATTGCAAAAAGCTTGCCCTGGTTGAGATTGGCTGGTTGTAGCCACCACCCTAGGGAAGTCCTCGTCATGGTGGGGAGGGTGATAGGAGCATCCAGAGATGTCGTCTCTGGATTCCATTGTGTCAGGATGGCTCGCTGAAGGGGGCGGGTGTGAAGCTGAGCATAAGGGATGGTGTCTATCGCCGAGACCCTCGAACCCAGTACCTGCATGCAAGATCTGAGAGGAGTGCGTGGCGAGTCCGCTAGGGAAAGAATGCGGTTGCGTAAGCGGAGAGCTTTGTCCGCTGGAAGAAAGGTGCGGCAGAGCTGGGTATCGAAGAGAGTCCCCAAGAATATCATTCTCTGTGCGGGCGTCAGGAATGACTTCTTGAAGTTGATGATCCAGCCATGTTGTTGCAGAGTCTGGATCACAAGGGACAGATCGGATTGGTTCCTCTGGACTGATGAGGCCTTGATGAGGAGATCGTCCAGGTAGGGGGTAACTGACACCCCCTGAGACCGAAGGAGAGCTAGAACTGGAGCCAGGATCTTGGTGAAGACACGAGGAGCCGTAGCCAGACCAAAAGGGAGAGCGACAAACTGGAAGTGCTTCCCCAGAGTGGCAAATCGCAGGAAGCGATGATGTGCCTTGTGGATCGGGATATGAAGGTATGCGTCCTTGATATCGACTGAGGAAAGAAACTCTCCGGGTTCCATAGCTGAAATGACGGAACGGATGGATTCCATCCGGAAGGAGAAACGTCTGAGGCAACGATTGAGCTTCTTGAGATCCAGGATGGGGCGAATTCCTCCGTCCTTCTTTGGGACACAGAAGAGGATGGAATAGAACCCCTGCCTTTCCTCCTCCTTGGGTACCGGAACCACAACTCCTGCCTGTTGGAGGCAGGAGATGGCATTCCAAAAGACTGCTCTGCGTACGGGATTGGATGGAGGAGGAGAGGAGAGAAATCTCTCCGGAGGATGGTGTCGGAACTCTATGGAATAACCTTGGTGGAGAACTTCTTGAACCCAGGCATCTACGAAGGAGTGAGACCAGACCTGCCGAAAGGAGAGGAGACGCCCGCCCACCCTCTCGATTCGGGAGGTGGGCAAACCTTCAGGAAGTGGACGTCTTGTCGCTGGAAGGTTTCTGAGTTTGTCTACCAGCGGACCAGGTGGGTCTCTTCCACTTTCCTCTAAACGAGGGAGTCTTTTCCGTGGTTGGAGTCTTGGCCTGTTTGGAACGAAAGGAGCGAAATCGAGAAAAACGACGATTTGCTGGCTGATGCTTTGGCTTGTTCTGTGGAAGAAGGGTACTTTTACCCCCTGTAGCCTGGCTGATGATTTTATCCAGCTCAGTGCCAAATAGAACCTTGCCTGCAAAAGGAATAGAGACAAGAGACTTCTTGGATGTTAAATCCGCCGACCAATGTTTGAGCCAGAGGAAACGTCTGGCTGCTATGGAAGTGGCGGAAGCCCTTGCAATCATCTTAGCTGAATCTAAGGATGCCTGGCAGAGAAACTGGGATGCCTCCTTGAGTTGCTCCGCCAGCTGTAAAATGGAAGCCTGATCAGATCCATCTATGACAGCTTGACAAAGCTGATCCGTCCACACTTCTGAAGCGCGGCTGACCCACGCGGTAGCGAAGGTCGGTCTGAGAGCCGCACCTGAGGCAAAAAATATAGATTTGCAGAATCCCTCTAGCCTTTTGTCAATGGGGTCCTTGAATCCAGCAGCGTCAGGGACTGGAATGGTGGTAGACTTGGCTAGTCGGGAAATTGGGGGATCAACTGTGGGAGAAAGGCAACAAAGATCGGTGTCGTCCTTGGGAAAAGGATAGAGAAGGGCAAAGCGACGGGAAAGATTAATCTTGCGCTCTGGAGAGGCCCACTCATCCTTGACTACAGAAAAAAGTTGGTCATGTGAAGGGAACAACTTAGCAGTCTTTTTCTGTCTCTTAAAAAGATCCTTGGAAGGATCGGCCGAGACAGGTGGAGACACGTTGAGAGTCTCAAGAACAGATTCGATCAAGCTGTCTATGTCAGAGATAGCTGCGGGAACCTCTGGTTCCCGATGGGAATCCTCGTCAGAGTCCCTGTCTGAAATTTGGCCATCCTCTGCAAGTTCCGACTCCTCGTCGGAGTCCGGAAGTAAGGAGGTGTTAGATGCCTTGCGTTTCCCAGCTACCCCTGAAGGAGGTTGGGAAGCAAGCTGGGCAAGGAACTTGTCTAGGGACTCAGGAAGCCGCGCAAGTCCCTGAAGGGAAGAAATGGAGCTTGCTAAATTTCTTGCCCAGGGAGGTTCAGGTACTGAATCTGATGCACCCTGGCTGTCCGTAGAAGCAGGGGCATGGGAAGGTTGTGAGCATGCCATACAAGTAGGCTCAGGGTGACCCAGGGGAAGTCTGGCGCGACAACTGGCGCATGCCAGAAAGGAAACCTTGGGGACGGAAGGAACCTTGGCAGATGACTGCGTAGAACGCAGCTTGGGACCTTCCCTGGTGGGGTCTGCCATAGCCCTTACGAATAGTATATATATATACATAATAAGTTTATATATATATATATATATATATATATATATATATATATATATATATCTAAATATATATATATATCAAAATAGCCCAAGGGTCAAGAAGAAAATGAGTATATTTAATTTTATACAGGCCTGAGGAATGACGGCCGTCCCTGGAGATGAGCCTGTAACTTCTTGAACCCAACCTTGCCTGCAAAAGTGCGGACCTTGCCTATGGAAGAGGAAGCTAACCCGCCGGTTGCCTGTGCGGGAAAAAAGTGGTCCAGATGGAGCCTGCGACAGCGAGGTGATCCGGAGGGAGCGCTGCTGAAGACTGCGCCTTCAATAGGAAAGGCGCGAAGGAAAATGGGAGGTGCGCACGCATGCGCGATGACGTCACCGGCGAACGGCGCGAAACTCCAAAATGACCCCTGAGAAGGGAGAACCTGTCGCTCGTCTCCAAAAAGCATGGGAGAGCGGCAGGATGGCAGCGTGTGAGTGGAAACATCCACTGCTGGGCTAGGGGTGCGGAATTGCTGCTGAATCCAGCCGCTGCCCCCAGCCAGGAGAACTGAGCCGTAGCTCCTGTCTCCAAGTGCCTAAGGGCGCAAGGAACAGAGCAGGAGCTCCTGTCCCAGCAAAATTGCCCTGCATCAACCGGGACTGAACCGGAATTCCTGCCCGGGGAACCTGCGGAAAAAAATTAAAAATAAATAAATAATTAAATAATAAAATCTCCCCTGAGGGGAGAGTGTCCTCCTCCCATGAGGACACTAAAAGAACTGGGTTGTGACAGCCTCCCGGTGGGGGTGTAGCCTGCTAGGATAGGTGGGCTGGCCCCTGGGAGGGCTGTCAGAGTTCTTGTTTCCTTTTAGTGTCCTTTCCTCCCGGAAGGTGAAGTTAACCCTCCAGTGCCTGTGTCCCCCTGAGATGAGAGAGTAATAATTACAGCATAAAATTACATCCAGCTGTTTGAGCAGTTGGCTTTTTTCTTAAATAACCATGCTTCTGTACCTTCACTATAAGGTATGGTGGTCTATAAGCTGGCAACATCTAATTCCATCAATGTTTTTTGATATTGCCTGTAAAAGTTCCAAAAAAATGTCCCTTTCCCACCCTTTCTGATCCATATTTCACAGGACCCCCAATACTGCTCCATACCGCTACTATCTAGTGTTAATCTAACAAGTGAATTGCTGGCCACCCGTTTATATTTAAATGTGCTTTATATTTCTTTAGGAAATGTCCAGCCAAGTATTCAAAAAAAAAAACTAACAATAAAACTGTTAACCTTACCAATGTACTGAAATTTGGGATATAAGTTAGCTTTTCGGTTTCAATTTCCGTATCCCAGTTTTCCTCCATTCTCTAAGAAATTAAAAACAAATATTAGTTAACTATGCCTATATTTATGTTTTTTTATTGATTTTCTCAAATGATAAACAAATGATAAACAATCAATAGTGGTGTTTTCCTCCAACAAAAAAATTACATCATATTCGGGCAATCATATATATATTAGTATTAACATCAAATACAATTGTAGATAAAGCTTTAATTTTTCTGGTTTATCATTTTCCATCAGTGCAGATATGTTTAATTCCCCATATTCAAAATATTCACCTGCTCATGTTCTATTGTAACTACTTGGCCCTTCAGCTACCAGAGAACAGATCAGCTTTAAATAGAAGCAGTTGATACCAACATGGAGAAACATACTTCTCAGCTGGAGTTAGCTGGAGGACCACCATCTGATATGTACTACTGAATAATTACTTGTTCATCAACTCGACAACTCGAAAAAGTCACATGATTCGAACTGAAGCTCAATTTGGTCGCCATTTCTTTTTTTACACCAATTAATATAGGGAATTCGGGTTTGGGAGTTCGTATTTATTTATTTTTTTAATAAAGTGAGAAAAAAAATAGAATTTCAGTAAACAACTCCCTAAATATAATTAATGTAAACCTTAATTAAACCCAACAATAATTACACAGGAAAAGGAAATATATTTTTTTTGTAGTTTATTTTGTAGTTTTCTGGATAACAGGTTCCTGGATAGTGAAGCGAAAGGATGCTACTTTTTACAGGGGTGGTGACACAATAATTATCTCCCACTCCAGTCTGATTTTACTAAAGAAAGGAAGGTTGCCAAAAGTTGAACAGCACTTGCACATCCCACTATCTTTACCAAAGAAATGCTGGTAGTTTTTTTTTTTTTTTTTAAACAACCACCCAATCAAAGGACCAATATTCATGTTAGGGGTCAGGATAGTCTGTTCGTGATATAGCAAATACTTGAGCTACTCCTTTTGCTATGTAGGCCGCCAGTAAAGAACCTAATGTACGTTATAAAGGGATTTTTTACTTACCGGAAAATCGTATGGTCGTCCAGATATGGTAAAACGTGTATCCCAAAGGACCGTAAAAGGGATACTGTCATGGGAAAAAAAAGTTATTTCAAAATGGATCAGTTAATAGTGCTGCTCCAGAATTCTGCACTGAAATCCATTTCTCAAAAGAGTAAACAGATTTTTTTATATTCAATTTTGAAATCTGACATGGGGCTAGACATATTGTCAATTTCCCAGCATCCCCAAGTCATGTGACTTGTGCTCTGATAAACTTCAATCACTCTTTACTGCTGTACTGCAAGTTGGAGTGATATCACCCCCTCCCTTTTTCCCCCCAGCAGCCTAACAAAAGAACAATAGGAAGGTAACCAGATAGCAGCTCCCTAACACAAGATAACAGCTGCCTGGTGGATCTAAGAACAGCACTCAATAGTAAAAACCCATGTCCCACTGAGACACATTCAGTTACATTGAGAAGGAAAAACAGCAGCCTGCCAAAAAGCATTTCTCTCCTAAAGTGCAGGCACAAGTCACATGACCAGGGGCAGCTGGGAAATTGACAAAATGTCTAGCCCCATGTCAGATTTCAAAATTGAATATAAAAAAATCTGTTTGCTCTTTTGAGAAATGGATTTCAGTGCAGAATTCTGCTGGAGCAGCACTATTAACTGATTCATTTTGAAAAAAAAAAAAATTTCCCATGACAGTATCCCTTTAAGTATGCTACTAGTGGGCCAATATTTTGGTGAAAACACGAGGTGTGGTACAAAGTTCAAAGGGTAGCACTGTAAATTGATAGTGACGGTTTTTGACGGCAAACCTGAGAAATGCCCGAGAGCATGGGTGGATGGGTACGTTTAAGTAGGCGTCCTGTAACTCTATTAAGGTCATGAAAATCTCTGGTTCCATGGCTGCAACTACTGATCTGACCGACTCCATCTTGAATTTTTGGTTCAGGACCAATGGGTTTAAGGGCTTCAAGTTGAGAACTGGTCTAAAGGACCCGTCTTTTTTTTTCTTACCAGAGAGATTTGAGTAGAAACCCCTGTATTGCTGGGTTTCTGAAACTTTATTCGCCACTCCTGTTGTAAGCAGACTGTGTATTGCCTGTTGGAGTAGGGGTTCCCTGTGGGGGTGGTGGCGGATGGAATGAACCTTCTTGGTGGAAGGGATGAAAAAGGAATTCTGTAGCCCTGACCGGGGATCGTTAATACCCAAGTGTCTGTCACGTGTGTTTTCCATGTTCCTAGGAATTTCTAAAGTCTGCCGTCTACTCCTGGTAGTTTGGCCTGTTTGAACCATTCTTTGTAATGTTGGGTTTTTTGTTGATGCGGGATTGTTGCCAGGTGGTCTTCCCCTTATTACGGTTTGGTCGTTTGGGGTACTTTGAGTTGGAGCGAAAGGGTCAGAAGGATCTATTGTGTGAGGACCATCCCTTTCTCCCTGAGTATCTGTTTGTTGTGTCAAAACTGGGCTTTTTTCCCCATTGGTAAAAATATGCTCTTTCCACCTGTGACCACTGATATGATCTGTTTCAGATCTGGTACGAAAAGGGACTCGCCAGTGAATCTTAGGGACAGTAGTTTTAACTTTGATGCGGTGTCGCCCGTCCAGTGTCTCACCCATAATGCACAACGTGTTACTGCAGAATTTGCTGTTTTTGCTGCCAATTTGATGATTTCCATGCCCGCCTCTGCTAAGAATGATATGTGTGGTAGATAATCTAGCCACCTCTGCTTGTAATTGTTGTTGGGATGCCGGTGGATGCTTGGCTAAATCCTGTGCCCAGTATCGGGCTGTAGGGCCAAGCCTGCTGAAGCTGCTGCTGGTCCAAATATTGCTGCTGCTGCTCGACTATAGGACCTATTCAGAATTGACTCCATGCAGCGGTCCAGGGGGTCCTTAAAGGAGGCCTCCTCAGCCAGTAGGGCTGCTTGCCGAGATTGGCGGGCAACTGCCGTGTCCACCTTGCGAGCTTTATCCCATCTTTTTTGATGTTCATTGGCAACTGGATATACTTTGAAAAACACTGGGGTAAGGCAATGTGCTTTTCTGATTGGTTCTACTCCGTCTCAATTGCCTGTGTGAGTTAAAAACTGGAAAGGCTAATTTGGATTTCTTTTGTACCCCTAGGAGTTTATCAGTGGTGTTGTTTCATCCTTTATGTCTAGGGTTTGTATCATCTCTCTGAGTAACTTTTTGGACCCCTTAGGGTTAGTGTACTCTGATCTTTCATCTGAGTCTGTTTTTGGTTGTGAGCTATCTGAGAGGTAGGAAAGTCACGAAGTGAAATAAGAAAACTTCGTGACTTTCGGCACATACGCAGTAGATCCGTACAGGTAAATGCTCCTACTGTGCATGCGCCAAAAAACGCCAGTCAAAGCAGGAAGACCGCTCGGGAGACCATGGCACCTGTGAACTCCGTGGACAGGACCTGCACAGAGGGGTGAGTAACAAGTTAGGGGCATTTGCCCGGGGGGACAGGTAGGCCAGAGGGGAGGAGGGAGGGGGGCAACACAGGGGAGGGATTTTTGCGCCTAGGGGGTTTCCTTCTCCTTTAAAGGAAAACTATACCCCCCAAACAATGTAGGTCTCTTTAAAAAGATATTGCATAAAACAGCTCATGTGTAAAATCCTGCTTCATGTAAATAAACCATTTTCATAATAATATACTTTTCTAGTAGTATGTGCCATTGGGTAATCATAAATAGAAAATTGCCATTTTAAAAAATAAGGGCCGCCCCCTGGGATCGTAGGATTCACTGTACTCACAAACATACCAACAAACCATACATGTTAGGTCACATGAGCCAATTAACAGACAGAGTTGTGTCTTTTGCTTCCACACTTCTTCCTGTTACAGTTAGAGTTGAAGTATTTCTGGTCAGGTGATCTCTGAGGCAGCACAGACCATCACGAAATGGTGGCTCAAGGCAAGAGATGTAAAAGGGCAAGATTTACTTAAATATATATTCCAGTTTGGTAAGATTCTTTAATATGCCAATTAATATGATATGAACTATCTGTTGCTTAAGTGTTCATTTTGGGGGTATAGTTTTCCTTTAAGGAGATGGTACAAGAGAACCTACCTAATCCCCAAACCTTGTAAGCTTTTCTTACCATCGCACTTACCAAAAAGTTAACACAGACATAGTTTGGAAGCCTTCCATAGACATTACAGCTTTTAGGAAAACAACCAAAAAAACAGAAAGCATCAATCTCAGCTCAAGCATGTGTGAATGAATACATCACCATCTTGTGCCACACACTTGTGCGCACACTGCAGTCTGCATATCTCTTCTGCACCAAGGGTATCAAAATGGAGCAAACAAAAATAGAAATTAAGAGGCATGATATTTAAGGCGGATAGAAAATACAGATAGAATTTTTTTTTGGTATTCAGGAGCACCCTGCAGAGCAACCTCATCACAAAAGGTAGAACTCGGACGAGAAAGATTAAATGGGAACTATCGTGAAAATAAAAATGGAATATAAGCTTCATCATACTGAAAAACTTTGTGAATACAATCAAATATTCTGCATTGTTTCTAAAATAATCAAGTTTATCTTAACTATCCCTCCCACAACATTTGTTTCTCTTGATTCTGTCGTCTTGCAGCAGTTGGGTGTCAGATAGTAATTGACAGTTAGATCCAATACATCTTATAGGGGGGCTTTCCTTTACTAGTAGATGAATTAGCGCTCACTCAAATAACTGATTCAAGTAAAACAAAATCTAACAAAACATGACATGATGTCTGGTGATTTCAATAGAGTGAGCTCTAATACTAGGCAAAAGGAGCCCCCCTATAAGAAATATTGGATCTAACTGTCAATGAATATCTGAGACAACTCCTGCATGTAGAGAGAATGAAGAAAAACAGATGCTGAGAGAGGAAAGTTAAAATAAACGTGATAATTTCAGAAACAGTACAGAATATTTGATTTATATGTATAAAAAATATTTCAGTATGCTGAAGCTTCTATCAAATTTTCATTTTTGCAATAGTTCCCCTTTAAGAGGCTTACACAATGTAGTTTCGTCCTCCACCATGGAGCAAATTTGCTCATAAGGACCAGGCTATGGATCTCTCCAGTTGTCTTGGTAAAGGTCCATAGCCTGGTCCTTATATCCAAATTTACTCCATGATGGAGGACACAGTAACAAAGTGTGAACCTCTAACCTTTCTCACCTTGGTTCTACCTCATGTGATGAGGTTGCTCTGCAGGACACCAAACAGTTGTGCCCACTGAATACAAAATATCTATATTTTCTACACAACAAAAATCTCAACTTTCATGAATGCCTTTAGTGGCATTGTAGGTGAAAAAAAATCACGTACAGCAACGCATTGGAAGGAAGACAAACTCCTGCTAGTTCCTTCTGGTTTGTGATATTATATAATGCCTGCACTATAATGCTATGTGCACTTTGGATAAGCAAGTGCAGCTATTATGCTGTTCTTTGAGGTAAGACAGATACATGCCTACCCAGCAATGATACATAGAGGGCTGCTGCAGCAATTCTACCTTATCAAGTGTTTAAATTAACAGGACACTATGTTCCTAACCTGCAGGTAGAAAAAAAAAACCTGCTGTGATGAGAGGTTGAAGCTTGGATGGTATTTATTCCTACCAATAAAATAAGTCTCATGTTAAGTGTTGCCCTGGAGATGTGATGTAGAATATATTTTCTTTGTTAATTTTTATGACTTGTCTTCCTCTTCAATTAGCCTAAACTGTAAGTAAGAGTTGAGACTGTCAAGTCAGGCCTTGGTGGTGTTAACTTTTGCCATAATGACAGCCTTTCAGCTGTACAGCTGCTTAAAGTAACAGTTCAGAGTAAAAATAAAAACTGTGTAAATAGATGGGCTGTGCAAAATAAAAAATGTTTCTAATATAGTTAGTTAGCCAAAAATTTAATGTATAAAGGTTGGAGTGACTGGATGTCTAACAGAACAGAACACTACTTGTACCTGTTTTTCAGCTAACTCTGAGTTAGTCAGCAACTTGAAGGGGGGCCACATGGGACATAACTGTTCAGTGAGTTTGCAATTGATCTTCAGCAACCAGTTCAGATTCAAAAAAAAAAAAAAAAGTTAAGACCCATGTGCCCCTCCCTCAAGTCACTGATTACTGCCTGGTAACCAATCAGTGCCTGGTAACCAATCAATGGAAACTAAGAGAGCTGAAAAGCAGAAAGTAGTGTTCAGGCTATTATGTTAGACTCCAACCTTTACAGATTGCATTTTTGGCTAACGATATTAGAAACTTTTTTTATTTTGCACAGCCTATTTACCCAGTTTTTATTTTTACACCAAACAATTCCTTTAAACTGTCAATCCTAAATGATAAAGGACTTTATTTCCCTGATATCAAGAGATATCAGGGAAAGATGACAACATATTGTGACTTTCACAATTTTTTTTTTTACATAAATCAAAGATTTTAAAGCGAAAGTAAAGTTAAACCCACTGAGGGTGTGCCAATTTGAGAAGCCCCACTCAGTGACTAATTGCAAAACTCCTACACCTCCTATTTTTCACAACCATGGGAATGTGCATGCACGGTACACTTTTTCACATCTTTCTGTACTGTGCATGGGACCTCCTTTATTTGGGACATGAATACAAAGAAGCGTTGAACATGATGAAGGTGCACTTTGCACAAAAGTACTCAGTATTTTTTTTTTTTTTTAAAGGCAGAGGCAGGAGGATAATTACATTAAACCCTATTATACATTTTTTTCAGGGGACCAGACAAAAATGGTGTAAAATCGGGGAAATGTATTATGCATAATATATAGGTGGGACCAGAAAAGAACAATGTAAAATGAGGGAAAACTTAAAAGCAAGGGATGTAAAATTCAGGTTTCACTGTATATTCAACAGGTGCCTAGAAAACAGGCACAGTAGTTTTACCAATGTTCCTAAGAATAATAAGTCATTATTCCTGGTGAACAATTTTAAAAACAGATTGAAAAAAAGTGTTTTGAAGGTGAACAACCCCTTTAAATTCAACTTTCATGCCTGTTTGTTTTTTTATTTATTGTTTGATCCCTGCTTAGTCTTCTATTACAAGAAGTGGATTTAATGCAGTGATCCCCAACCAGTAGCTCGCGGGCAACATGTTGCTCACCAACCCCTTGGATGTTGCTCCCAGTGGCCTCAAAGCAGGTGCTTATTTTTGAATTCCTGGCTTGGAGGCAAGTTTTAGTTGCCAAGAGTACTGCAAAAAAGAGCCTCCTATAGGCTGCCAGTCCACATAGGGGGAACCAAATAGACAGCAATTATTTGGCCTGCCAGGAAGTGCATGCCTGTGTTGCTTCCCAACTCTTTACTTTTGAATGTGGCTCATGGGTAACAAAGGTTGGGGACCCCCGATTTAATACATTAAAAGGAAACAAATGACAGGCATTACCTATTGACTTACCACTCTCCTCTTTTGTAAAAAAAGCTATTTCAACTACAAATTCATGACATGACTGACCTAGTGCTAAATAAGAATGATATGGTTCCTTAAAGGGGAACTAAACCCCTACCCCCCTACGCTAAATAGACCCCCTTCCTGCTCCCCCAGTCTAGCTGTTACCCCTGGTAAATGTACCTAACTCTTTACTTACCCCTTGGTGCAGATTCAGGGCATCTGAGTTCACAGGCGCCACCTTCTTCTCTTCGGGAAGCAAGTGCCGCATTGGCGCATGCGCATCCTGAACAACTGCGCATGCGCCGAAAGACATGGTAATTGCCAAAGCGCTGGAAGAAGACCCCAAGATTACCGAAAAGAAGAAGATGGCGCCCGTATACTCCGATGCCCTGAATCTGCACTGAGGGGTAAGTAAAGCGTTAGGGGCATTTACCAGGGGTAACAACTAGGCTGGGAGGGGGAGCAGGGGGGTCTATGTAAGGTATGGGTTTTTTAATTAAGGGCTTAGTCCTCTTTTAACGTATGGGTCTGATCCCTATGTTGTTTTGGTTCAGCCTCTATGATCTGCCTTTAAAAGAGAAGTAAAGCTAGAATGATTATTTAATTACCTAATACCCCAAGCCAGTACTCCTGTTAACAGTAAACTCCCTGGTCCAGGGTATTTCTGTAGTAGGTGATCCATCACAACCTTTTCCTTTTCGGTATTCTTTTCTCTGGGCCTGGTCAGACATAGTAGAGTGAAAGTTGGCTTTTTGCTTCAAAATTTGAACTCTACTGTGCATGTACCTGACCAGACTGGAACAAATAGAAGACAGAAAACCCCAAAAACAACAGCCCAGGGTGAAAGTGAAGTGATAAGCAGTGATTTTAACTTTTGTTCTAATAGTGTGCAATTCCTTATTATAGTAGCTGAAATGAGGTCTAATCCTAAACTAATATTTGGGTTAGGAAGCTGATACTCCATCTAAATTGGGTTCCTGGAGAGGTATCTTAAAAGGGATCTAACGCAATAAAAAATAAAAGAATTGGTGCAGACTTATTTAGGGTGCTTCTCGAGGCAGTTTTACAATTCACATTTACTATTTTTTTTAGTTTCTGAGATATTGTTCACCTTTAAATTAGCTTTTAGTATGATGTAGAGCAAGGGTCCCCAACCAGCAACATTCAGATTTAAAGAGAATTGCATAGCTAAACGAGCATAAAAAATGTTTCTGGGTGGCGCAAAATACGTTTTATGATTTGCCATTTGTTAGGCCCTATGTGGACTGGCAACCTACCATTCTGTTTGGCAGTACACCTGTTTTTTGTGCAACCAAAGCTTAGCTCCAAGCCAAGAATTCAAAAATAAACACCTGCGTCGAGGCCACTGGGATTAACATTCAAAGGGTTGCTGATGAGTTACTGGTTATGGTTCACTTATGTAGAGAGTGGTATCCCGATTTGCAATTTGTTTTAATTTATTATCTGAAGTACTTAGCTTTTTATTCAGCAGCTCTTCAGTTTGCAATTTTTAGCAATCTGGTTGCAAGGGTCCAAATTACTCTAGCAACCATGCATTGATTGGAATAGGAGCCTGGACTATTAGTAGGACAGGGCCTGAACAGAAAGATGAGAAATAAAAAAAAACAATACATTTGTAGCCTTACACAGCATTTGTTTTTAGATGAGGTCAGTGACCCCCTTTGAAAGCTGGAAATAACAAGAAGACAAAACTTTTAATAAAATAATTATTAAAAATTTAATAAAATATTATACCAAAGCCATGTGGGCTGCTGTTTAAGATGGAAAAAGGAGAAAAGGCACAGGATATACAGCAGATAACAGATAAGCTCTGTAGTATACAATGGGATTCTTCAGAATTTATGTTATCTACTGTGTATCCTGTACTTGAATGGCTGCTCCCATGGCTACACAGCAGCTTGTATATATAAACTATAGTAGAGTTTCTCAAGCAAACACACCAGTGTTACCAGTGCAGGGAACAGTACATTATTTTGTCATTTCATTCAGGGCCACCATCAGGGGGGCACAGGGAGTACTCCTGTACTGAGCCCAGGCCTAAAGGTCAGCGCTGAAGCCCTGAACCGCTAAAATCCCAAATAGCCGAAGCCCGAAACAAGCAGAAGTTGAAGTACCAAAGCCGCGAAAAAACCTAAAGTCATAAAAATAGCCAAACTAGAAGTCCCGAAGCCACAAAAAGAGCTGAAGTTGAAGTCCTGAAACCGTGAAAAGACCCGAAGCCACGAAATGAGCTGAAGTTGAAGTCCTGAAGCTGTGAAAAGACCCGAAGCCACAAAATGAGCTGAAGTTGAAGTCGCGAAAAGACGCGAAGTCACAAAAGGAGTCAAAGTTGAAGTCCTGAAGCCACGAGTTCATTTCTACTTAACACCAATGTGTTGTTTTTTTAAACCCCTGGCCACCAATGTATTATTTTAATACTCTATAGGCCCCTGCCACCAGTTTTTTTTAAAAAAAATTCTCTGGGGCCGCAACCTTGTTTTTTTTTTTTAATTTGTAAGGGGGCCCTGGCACCAACATTTTTTTTTTTACATATGGAGGGCCCTGGTCACCAATTTTTTTTTTTTTTAACTTATAGGGGGCCCTGACCATCAGTGGCTTTTTATAACTTGTGTGGGGGGGGGTTTACCTTTTTTAGCGCTTATGTCTGTGTGATTTTAACTGTGGAGTGGGGCGGCCGCGCAAAAATGTTGTTTTACGCGGGCCCCATGATTTCTAATGGCAGCCCTGATTCCATTAAACCACTTTCCTTTTTATGGTGCTAATGTTGCTTTATCTATATACCATGCACCATGAGGAACCACAGAGGAGGGAATGCAGTAATATGACAACAATGGACACTGGGGTGGTGGTGCTTTTTACAGAAGAGGAAGGCCAGCCTTATTATACACGACGCTTTAGTAAATGTCTATTTGCCTTTAGACAAGTTACCCAGTACTACTAAAGTATATATCACAAATGGCAGTTGTACCAATGTCTGGGATGGCAGTTTCCCAATAACATAGGGCGGGGCCTTCTAATTGCAGCAGGTCGAACACGCCCTAATGCCACTCAGATTTTTATAAAACGTTTATAAATACAAATTTAATCCCAACCAGATCCAATTCCCACTCAAACTCTGACAAAGTTAAACATAGTTTTAAGTTTTAAAGGAAACGATCAAAAAATACCACAGTAACCGACCCGACCATTGAACCAGACTTTAACTGCGCACTGGGTACCACGAGGCGCGACCGTTATACCTTTCCCGGCCCTTCAGACGCAATAACATTCACTCTCAGGCCGTGACACAGACGCTGCACTCTTACCGGTTTTTATCTGCCCAACTTGTAGGGAACGTTCCAGCCAGAATCCAGGAAACCTCCTAAACGCTTAACGCACCTTAATCGACTCTATTAGGGCGCGGACTGGCCTGCCTCACACCTTCAAATAGCGATGGTTGCGTCACCGCCTGTCAACCAATCAGCGGCAAAGGAAAGCTTTCCCGCCGCCTCACACTGTGACTTCTGACCTCACATCTTCCTACTCACGCTTCGTCGTGTGCGTTTAAGCTAGGGCGTTTTGATTGGAAATTGCGAAAAAAATGTTTAGGATTTTTGCTCTACATCATAAAACGCGTGGTCTTTGTAAAATGTAGTTATAATGTTGTTGCTGTGATAAGAAAGATACAGTGGTGTAACCAGAAGTTAAAGGAAAACTATACCGTCAAAATGAATACTTGAGCAACAGATTTATATTAAATTAAGTGGCGTATTAAAGAATCTTATCAAACTGCTATATACATATATATTTTTTTTTTTTAAAGGAGAACTAAACCCTGCTAATAAAAACCCCTACACTCCATATAGGGTTGCCACCTTTGTAAGCGGTGGAGACTGGGCCGAGGAGCAGGGCCGTGATGTCAGGGGATGGGCCGTGACATAGATGGCGTATCAGTGACGTCAGGAGGAAGGGCTATAACGTGGCAATCAAGGGATAAGGAAAACCGGGCAGGAAGTTTTGACCCGGGTAGCCCTTCAAAATACCAGGCTGTCCAGGTCAAAACCGGACAGGTGGCAACCCTACCTCCATAGTCCCCCTCCCTGTCCCCCCGCACAGGTGTTCACACAAGTAAAAGCCTCATAGCTGGTAATTACCCTCATTGCAGAGTCAGCGGAGATCACAGGCATCATCTTGCGGCGCTTCCTGAATCATCAGGTCCCTTAGGCAATTTCCATGGCTTTCGGCGCATGCGCAGTTGTTCAGGACCGGAATATTGCTTACTTTCTGACGTTTCCCGAAGCACTGAAGATGGCCCCCGTGAGCTCCGCTGCCCTGACTCTGCAATGAGGGTTAATTACCAGCTTTGGGGCATTTACTTGTGTGAACACCTGTGCGGGGGTGGTTTATTAGAAAGGGGGTTTAGTTTTCCTTTAAGTAAATATTTCCCTTTTACATCTTTTGCCTTTTGCCTGATGGTCTGTGTGTTGCCTCAGAGATCACCTGACCAGAAATACTACAGTTCTAACTGTAACAGGAAGAAGTGTGGAAGCAAAAGACACAACTCTGTCTGTTAATTGGCTCATGTGACTTAACAAGTATAGCTTGTGTGCACCGTGAATCATACAATCCCAGGGGGTTGCCCTTTTTTTTTTTTTTTTTTTTAAACAGCAGTTTTTTATTTAGGATTACCCAATGGCACATACTACTAAAAAAGTATATTATTATTTACATGAAGCAGGGTTTTACATATGAGCTGTTTTATGCAATATATTTTTATAGAGACCTACATTGTTTGAGGGGTATAGTTTTCCTTTAACAGAACCCACAGTAGGGACCCATAAACTTCCAGAATGTGACATGTTTTATTAAACATACGTTGAACTTGAAACTTTAAATGTGCAGGGCCGCCATCAGAAATCATTGGGCCCTATACAACAAATCTTTGTGGGACCCCACCACAGGCCCTCCCCTAGGATTGTCACCTTTCTGATTTTGACCCGGAGAGCCCGGTATTTTGAAGGGCTGCCTGGGTCAAAACTTCCTGCCCAGTTTTCCACATAAGGAAAACCGGGCAGGATTCCCTTGATTGACACAGTGATCGGCCACTTGCCAATCTCCACTTCATAGCCCAGCCCCTTGATGGCATAAACACTCCCATCTACATCACGACCCTGCTTCGCCCCCCCCCAGGTAAAAAATCCATTGGTGGCTAGGGTCCCCCTTACAAGTTAAAAATATTATTATTGGTCAGGCCACCCCCATAAAAATTCAGGGGCCCCATAGAAGATTTAAAATTGAGCTCAGAGGAAATTAACTTTAAAGTTTGGCATGTAATCTTTGTTCTCCTTTGCTTCCTTCAGCAATGTACTGTATTATCTCAAAGGAACAGGGTTGGACTCAGACCTGCGGAGGGGGACAAGACAGCAGTCCGACCCTGCAAGGGGGCCTCGGCTATTCCAGGAAGTCTAGCACAGTCAGGCCCCCCATTAAACCTAAAGGGATTCTGTCATGATTTTTATGATGTAATTTTTATTTATAAATTGCACTGTTTACTCTGCAATTAATATAAATATTTAAAATGTAATTCCTAAACCAGAAAGTGTATTTTTTAGTTGTAATATTGGTGTGTAGGCAGCCATCTCAGGTCATTTTGCCTGGTCATGTGCTTTTAGAATGAGCCAGCACTTAGGATGGAACTGCTTTCTGGCAGGCTGATGTTTCCTAGTAACTGAATGTGTCACAGTGGGACCTGGATTTTGCGATTGAGTGCTGTTCTTAGATCTACCAGGCAGCTTTTATCTTGTGTTAGGGAGCTGCTATCTGCTTTCCTTCCCATTGTTCTGTTGTTAGGATGCTGGGGGGTAAAGGGAAGTGTGATATCACTCAACCTGCAGTACAGCAGTAGGCTGGGGGTGAGATGGGAGGGTCTATGTGTCTTAGGGGGGTAGGGTTTTTTTTAATAAGGGGTTTGATTTGCCTTTAAGTTCATCAGAGCACGTCACATGACTGGGGGCAGCTGGGAAACTGACAACATTTTTAGCCCCATGTCAGATTTCAAAATTAAATATAAAAAATCTGTTTGCTCTTTTGAGAAACGGTTTTCAGTGCAGAAGTCTGCTGGAGCCAAGCTAATTATCAAAAAGCTATTTGGACTTTGATTTTATATATATATATATCTATATATATATAGATATATATATATATGTGTGTGTGTCCAACAGTACCAGCACTCAAAACAATGCGAAGCCAGTGGTGCACAATCAAAGATGAGGTAAATAGCAAATGGAGGATCAGCACACACTGTATTTGAAGTGAAAAAGTGATTTATTTTCATATAATGTTACATGTTAATGAAATGTTTCGGTCCCTCCTCAGGACCTTTCTTTCCTTGAGCCAGCAGGGAGAGACTCTGGCGGCTTACATCACACTGAGCTAATATGGTGGCTGCTATCCTAATCAAACAGAGAACTTCTAGAGCTGTTTACTCAGGTATGGTAAAGCATTCTGCAGAATATATATAGTGTTATAGCTTGCACTATTGTGGCTAATCTATTGGCAATAAACTGCCTTGGTAGCTTCCCCTCTCCTTTAATGTTATATCTTTTGCCAGTGTGAGGCTGTAAAGAATGATTGCCTAGGATTAGGCTGCTGCATATGACACAACCACTGCAATTGTAGACCACTGACCGTTGTGACAAATAATGTTGTACATGCGGGTTTGTGTATTTATCAATGAGTCGGAAGGTCTTAAAATCTCTTTCAGAGAGCTAAACCCTCTGGTTGCTAAACTTAGGTTTGTGTGGTAACTTTTTGGCTATATTGTCATCGTTTGTGACAATGTTTCAACACACATTTATGCATGTGCCCAGAACCCTCACCATATTGGTTTACATAGTACATGTCACTAGTTTCCATTTCTCTTTCTGGTGACTGAATTTGTATTCTCTGTATCAGGTTCAAATAAACTTTCTGCTTGGCTGAGGTTTAAAGACCTGCTTTTCGCTTTATTTAGCATGATCTCTTCCAAAGACACCATTAGGCAGGGGTTGGGAGAGAGAGCATTTAACGAAAAAGCCATCTCCCCAAAAAATATAGTTTTTTAAAACGAAACAAGCTGAAATGCCGCTCCTCATCTTTCTTATTGGGTGCACGTGAGCAAGGCTTAATTTACACTTAACAAGGTAGCCCCAGCACTCTCAACATATAACCCACTAAAAAAATATTCTTGCACAACTGAACTGTAACTTTCTTAAAAAAAAGACATTTTTAGTTACAAAGTTCTATCCTTAAATGCTCGCTCTCCCAACCCCCGCCTAATGGTGTCTTTGGAAGAGATCATGCTAAATAAAGAGAAAAGCAGGTATGGTCTGTCTCCCCCCCAAAGGTAATACTTTCTTTTTTTCACTTAGGATAGGACTGACGCATGGACACTGCCTTGACGGGGCGCATCAGTTTATGCATGCATTGTACAAACTTTGTAACTAAAAGTGTCTCTTTTTAAGAAAGTTACAGTTCAGTTGTGCAAGAATATTTTTTTTAGGGGGTTATATGTTGAGAGTGCTGGGACTACCTTGTTTAGTATGTAAATTAAGCCTTAAAAGTTTTATAGAATAAAGCTATATACCCATCTGGCCCTGGACTTTTCCCCGGGGACAGGGATTCGATTCCCTCTTCAATTTCTTTGGCTGAGAAAGGTGCCTCTAGTTCATGGGCCTGATCACTATTTATTGGATTTAAATTTGCCTCCTTAATAAATTTCTCAATTACCTCTAAGTTTTTAGGGGTTGAGTTATCCTTCTGTAATTTATATAACGATTGATAGCATTCATGAAATGATTCTGCAATTCCTTTGGTATCATATATTGTATTATTTTTTGAGTTTTTTATGGCCGTTATATGATTCCGAGGCTGTAGATTTTTTAAAGTCCTAGCAAAATGTTTATTACATTTGTCTAAGAGCTCGTAGTACTTATACTTTGATCTTACATATGCCTTCTGAACTTTATGATTAAGGAGTGTCTTTAATTGGACTCTTTTATTTTCTAAAGCTATTAATGTTTTTTGAGCTAATGTTTCCTTATGGGCTTGTTCTAATTGTGCTATCTCCTTTACAATCCTATTTATTTCCTCTTCTTTCTTCTTTTTCAGATTCGACCCTAAGGCAATTAAGCCTTGCCCACGTGCACCCAATAAGAAAGGTGAGGAGCGGCATTTCAGCTTGTTTTGTTTCAAATATAATAATATAAATAACATGGTGCTTGAAAGTTTGTGAAGTTTTCTATATTTTTATATAAATTATGACCTAAATCATCATTTTATTTTCAAACAAAACCTAATAGAAGATGAAGAAAACCTACTTAAACAAATGGAACAAAAATTATTATATTTGGTCATGTATTTATTGAAAAAAAAAATGACCCAATAACATATCAGTGTGTGGCAAAAGTAAGTGAATTATGCTCAGTATTTGGTGTAACCCCCCTTGTGCAACAATAACCGCAACTAAATGTTTGCGGTTACTATTGATTATGATCAGTCCCGCATATCAACTTTTACCCACATATTCACAGAATTTTGTTTATAAATCAGGTGACAAGCAAAAGAAACAAATTAGCACAATTTGAATTGCAAGCAAAGACAGAGCAACAAAATAAAAAAGGTGGTATAAAGGTGATACCTTCGTTGGCTAACTAAGATAACCATTGCAGGCTTTCAGAACACGCTGAATATAATGAAGCTATGGTGTGCTGTAATATAAATATATATATATATATATATATATATATATATATATATATATATATATATATATATATATATATATATATATATAGCCACACAATCACATCTGTTAGATTTGCTACCAGATACTCCCAAAACAGGGACAGGCTAATCCTAAAATTCACAAAGAAGGTAACCCTGTATGACCGATTGTATCTGGGATTTGCACTCTGACAGAGGGCATATAAGGCTGGGTTGAGCAGCTCTTGAAACTGTTGTACGGGGTACAACAAGCTATCTACAAGATACAAAAGATCTGCTGTACAAACTTGCACACATAGGACCACTTCCAGAGGGCACAATGTTGGAAACAATGTATGTGGAATCACTATATTATTAACATTAACATGTATTTATATAGCGCCAACATATTGCGTAGCACTATATACAACATCCCACACAAGCATGGTATAGCTGCCTGAAAATAAGTTCTGGATAAGCATGGTCTACCATCCCATGCAGTTATTCAACTGGTTGAGTTTACCTTAACACACAACTACTTCTTATTCGGCCAAGAAACATACCTGCAGAGGATGGGAACCGATATGTGTACACACTTTGCGCCACAAAATGCCAATCTCTTCATGGCAAAACTAGAAGAGGACTTCTCAACACCAAGCCTTTGACATCCCTATGCTATATAGATGACATATTCATAATATGGACAGGTACGGAACAAGAACTAATTCAGTGCCACCAATAATTTCATGACTTTCATCAATTTGAAACTAAATTACTCATTCACTTTCTGGATACAACCAGTCATATCAGAGAAAATACTATACAAACTGAACTGCCATATTTCGAATGCCAATGGACAAACCATCATATCTAATGTATGACCACTTTTACCCCGACCACACAAAACACTTCATCATCTAAAGCCATTCTTTACAATATAATTGTATATGCTCTGACGACAGTAAAAGAAATCACCACCTCAAAACAGACTTGAATAAATTGGTTGTTCACCTTCAAGTTAACTTTTAGTATGATATAGAGTGATATTCTGAGACAATTGGTTTTAATTTTTTATTATTTGTAGTTTTTGAGTTATTCGACTTTTTATTTAGCAGCTCTTCACTTTGCAGTTTCAGTCATCTGGTTGCTAAGGTCCAAATTACCCTAGAAACCATGCATTGATTTGAATAACAGACCAGAATATGAATAGGAGAGTCCCGAATAGAAATATGAGTAATAAAAAGTAACAATAACTATAAAATTGTAGCCTTACAGAGAATTTGTTTTTAGATGGGGTCAGTGACCCCCATTTGAAAGCTGGAGATAATCAGAAAAAGAAGGCAAATAATTCAACAAATATAATAAATAAATTGTGGTGTTTATACAAAGGGCCTGTAGGTGTCACTGTGCACAAGAGTTATACTGTGTACATAGTACTTTCTATACTGCTTAAAAAGTATTAGAGTTGAAGCTACTGTTGAAGTGTAATGGCTGCATGAACCTGCTAATAAAGCACTGATATACTCTACTCTTCCGCCGCTACCAAAACATAACATATTGGCGATGAGATGTCTCTTCTACCTCTGCAGCAGCCTGGTGAGCCTACCATACCTTTTACTGCTTGGATCCGTATGTTTGAAAATTACATTATTGCTGCTGACCAAGGGGAGATTTCTGCTGCTAGAAAGCGGGCTTTACTTATTCACTGCCTGGGAGCAGAGGGACAGCGTATATTCTATACATTACCATTACCTGAAGATACTTCTGAAACTGCACTTACTGCTATAAAGAACTTTTTTCATGCCAAGAGTAAATGTGGTTGCTGAAAGTATAAATTACACCAATGTGGACAAGGTAATGGCGAATCCACAGAACAATTTGTAGCAGCTTTGAGAGAGCTGGTTGTTACCTGTGACTTTGGGAATCTAACAGATGAAATGCTAAGAGACCAAATAGTGGAAAAAACGAACTCACCTCGCATTAGAGAGAGACTGCTCCTAGGGCAGGATTTAACCCTTGAAAAGGCTATTACATTTGCTAGCCAAATAGAAACAGCAGTGGCAGAGGCTAAAACTCTCAGTCAGGGAACGTCTGGGCATGTACAGACTGTGAATCCAGCAATGTGGCAAAATAATGCTGTTAGAAATTGATCAACAATCCAGTTCAATTTAGGCTTAGCAATGGAAGGATTTATTCAAGCAATGCAAGACAGAGAGTATGGCTTGTCTATAACAGTTCTTAAATACAACAAGCAAAAATGCTTCAAAAGACAAACTATTTCTTCCCCCAGTATTGGTAATTTAATACCTTTCCTTTTCCTCTGGTGGGTAGTTTTCTTCCCGCAGTTTATGTGAGCTCTGGATGTTCTGGTTCTTCTTGATGATGTCAGAAGTCAAGATGAGGTGAACTGCTGTTTGAGAGCAGTCCATTTATAAAACTTTTCTCGAGGAATTCCTTTGATGAACTTTGGGAAAAGAGTTCTTTGTCTTTAAAGCAAAAGTCCTTTTGTGTAACCACGAGAAGATGGCACTGTCATATCACTTATCTTACAGAGTCCATATTTCCCTATCTTGCAAGTCCTTTTAAATCCCCAAAACTTACAATTTATAACAGAAAACTACTTAAAAAGACATATACACACAAACTAACTAATATTAATATTAAAAACCAAAAAACATACAAAATACAAAGCATACAATGAATATATATAAAAAAAACAGAGATAGATGTACAGTATGTATAAATATACTTCTTCTTAAAAAGTTAACACAAACTTCTTGGAATCTTTGCCAATTATCCTTATTTTCACAGTTGTTTGACCCCTGCGACCCCAGGCATCTGAGATACCTTTAAATATAGGTTCCCAGGCCATTATATGGCAGTCATCCTCTTATAGTAATATACCTTGTTTTACTTCTGTTTCTCCAAGATACAATCTGCAACATTCTCAGTCACCCAGTCTACATCAGATCATTAATTTCCAGACATCTGTCCCTAGACACCCTTCATTATCCTTGTGAGAATGAAAACTCAGGCCTGTTTCCAGGTTTTAGGATTCCCTATCATCAGGAAATAAACTAATATACCCCATTTTCTTCAAGCCCCCCTTTTTATGGTCTGATGTAATAATTTTTTGTCCACTTTCTTTTTATTGAAATCAGATTTCACTTTTCCCGAAGGACTGTATACAAAACAGCATAATGCACAACACGTGAATGCATGGTACAATATATTGCTTGACAGGGGAAAAGATATAGAAAAAACACAATAAAGAAAAAAAAAAAAAAAACCATGAAAAGAAAATGAGCCATAAGTAAAATGATCCACTGATGATTTGAAAATTAGTACTAAACATGTCACATTTGGTATCTCTAGAGCAAGTTGTTGCCATAAGCCTCAAACATTAGTTAAACACACAATCAAGGAGAGTGAAATGAACTCTGCCCATTGCCCCATGCCAACTCAAAGGGATATGAACGACTCCTTATGAAGGATCCAAGTGTCCCAGATCTCTGTGTATTTCTCCATTTGGCCATCAATTTGGTATTTCAAACGTTCATTGGAATGGATGAACTCTATCTTGTCCAAGACTTTGATATAATAATTTTTTATAACTAATTTCACACTTCATTCCTATCACAGTCATTCTTGACAGATTATTGTAACCCAGAGAACATAATATAATCAACATTTTGATTTACAATTTCTCTGAGGATAACTTCCCCTTGATTAATATATTTCTTCATACGTTTATACATACATCTTACTCTGCAAACCAAAAATAATTGTTTAACAATACATCCTATGGCTAATATAAATACAATATTTAAAGGATGAATAAGCATATTACTAACAACAGCGCTTGTAGAGGTTTTAGCCCACATATTTTCCTCCACCAGGTAGACCCTGACATTTCAGAATATTTGTGCTCTATAGCTGTTAACTTCCCTTCTTCATGCTGGAAAATAATTTCCACATCTTGCAACTGTTTTTGTAAATTATATAATAGGCCTTTATCTTCTTGAATTTGTTTGGCCCATTCAAACTAAAGGAATTCATTTACTACTGTAATAATAAATTGAATCGGTACCGCATTTACATCTTTAACATGGAACTGTGGAATATTTATATAAATTCCTTGTAAAATTAATGCCATTGGATTATTATTGATACAAAATAATTCTCTATCCAGATTGGGCTTTGCCATACAAGTAGGATACAATACCTTTACCGATTCATTTTTTGTCATTATTTGAAAACATATTTTCCTTTTGTCAATATGGGTCATCAATTCCATTGTAGAGTTAACTTTTTCAACTCTTACAGCACACACTGAATGGTTATGGAAACAAGAATGATATATTTTTCTTATCTGGTGTGGTAAACATAAAATCTTAGAATTAAAATGTAAGCATGTGGATAAATCCACGTGTTCAGGCTCCGTTGTTGTTGGATTCACAACAAAATCTCAATATGTCAAACGATAAAATAATAATTGAGACTGGAATTCCTAAAACAGTCATTGAATATATTGACATCTCCTCTCCCGCAATTGGTATAAGAGAAGTTGCAATACATTCCAGGTTCTTAAATCCAACCCATTTATTCAACTACAAATCCGTATGGTTAAGGGCTTTTTCATATTTTTGCGATAAACTATTTTGTAGCGATAAAGGAGTAATCCAACCCTGTAGAGCTAGAGCTGTTACTTTAAAATCTGTTGAGCAGGGCCGGCCTTAGGCCAATTGGACCAATTGGGCCCCGCACCTCTGGGGGGCCCCGCACCACAGGGCAGCACAGATAATATTTCCCTCAGCACATGATGCTGCCTGGCCTGCCCCCAACTTTGAGAGTCCAGCCCATCCCCAAATCCATAGGTCTAGCCTGCCCCCAACTCTCATAGGCCCAGCTTTCCTCCAACCTTGATAGGCCCTGCCTGCCCCCAATCCAACCAAGCCTGCTCCCAAGCTGAATCGGCCCAGCCCCAAACTAATTGGCCCAGTCCACTCTCCTATTTCCTCCCTCTCTCTCTTACCCTGTGTGCCCCTATTATGTTACCTTGTCTGCCCCTTTCCTTTCTATTTTGTGCCTGTATGCCCTTATTTTTTAATACTTGGTGTGTCAGTAGCCAGCAACACTTTGTCTAGGGGCCCCGCCAACATGGTCCCAATTGGGCCCCACATTTGATAGGACCAGCCCTGCTGTTGAGTATTCAGTCTGAATCTCCATACAATCTCTTGATACCTGTGCGGCATTCTCACTGTTCAATAATCCTAATGTAATATTTTGGAGGTGTAGCAGGGAAGGTCCAAATAATGAAGCAGACTTAACAACCATCTGATTCAGAATTTGATTTAAGCCTCTTTTAACATGATATGACTTGCTGTTCGATAATCCTGTACCTTCTAAATCTTTTTGTAGAGAAGTAATCTCAATACTATTGGCAACTGTGCCTAGAGTACCGATACCTCCAAGAATTTTATCTATTACATCTCTCTTTTATCTCGAATTGTCCAATTTACTAAACCATTGTTCCATTCCTTGTTCTATATTTAAAAGATATTTCTTACATTGTGGGAATCTAGTAGAGATTTTCCACTGAGAAATATTAAAATGCCAAATTATAGTAATATATTGGCCATCTTTTAAAAGTAGTTTAGAATGGAAATGATTAGTTTGGAATGGACATGAGGGAACAAAAGGATTATTTTCACAGGTTACATTTACAGGATGTGGATATACTACAACATTACTCTTTTCACATGTTATATTATTAACTAAAGATAGGTAACATTGATAATCTCCTTGGTCTTCCATTTTTATATTTTTCATCTTATAAGTAAAGGCTTGGTTAGACCATTGTATCTTCCTGATGAGACTTTTATGTAAAATTATCTCAGAACCATAATTCATACTTCCTCGAAAATCGTCTTCCTTGAACCATGATATGATTGAACCCAGAGGTAACCTTAATTCCGTACCACAAGTTAATTGTAAATTTTGGCCTTCTTGCAGTTTTACATTTTTAGGCCATACATTGACCTTAGGAATTACAACCTCTGTATCAATCAAATCACTTCAATATTTACTGGAAGAGATCTTTCCCTACTGCCATTCCTTTTTACGGTTCATCTCAGAGTCATGTTTGGATGAATTCTCTGGTAAGAGATCTTGGTACCATGACCTGGAAAAATATATATCCAATGGTATAACCATACCCTGTCTTGTTTCAGATGGTTCACCTAATTCAGGATTACTGATTATTTGTAAGGGGCTTTCCCCTTTAAACATTAAAATCCAAAAGACGCTATCACCAAGGTTACATTCCCATGACTCTGTATGATTACTGTGTGTGTATATATAAACCCTTTAACCACTTTTATCCTTTTTTTAGGCCCTAAAGATGCATTCATATACACATTGTCACCTTCTTTGAATTTGATGCAACATGTTAACATTACTCCAGTTTGACTTCCGATACATATTTGGCCCTTTATGTAATTTGTTAGGTTAGAGTCTGATGACTGAAAAGAAATATTCACAATGATTATTCCAAAAGAAGAAGTGGAAATAAAAGCACCCCACAGAAACAATCCTATAGTCACACGTTATTATCTCATTATCCACCACTAGAATACCTTCACATCAGAGATAAGGGATTGCTACTATGGCCTAAACCGCAATAATTTCAATTCAATGTGATCAACTTAAATTAATAAATAGTCCTTATATACAGTGTAATGTCCCTTGTAAGAATTACTAGAAGGGGAACCACAGGGATCCTCAATTAATAAAGTGCAGTGCAAATAAGTGAAGGGCCAAATTAATTATAACCTTAAAAATTACAATTTCGTTGTGCAAATCCAAACAAAATTCATCCATGTAAAGTGCCATGCAATAAATACCCCTATAATAAATATCCCCAATTAATTAATAAGGGTAGTAAAAGAGTAATTATTTCATGTGACCAACCCCAATACGAGATACAATTAATACCACTTGCTCCAGTTCATGAAAATAGATTAGAAATTGGAAGAAAAAGAGAGGTGAAGTTGTCCCAAGTTTAACTACCTGTATTTGTTATATTAAGGGACATCACAAAGCAAAGGCAGGCCAAGTAACCTTGACTGTAGTCTCAATTGTAACGTTAATCTATTCTTGGATGAAAGGCTGTCTACCACTAAAAAACCACAAATCAAGGCCCCTTGTAATAATAGTGCAGTAAAGAGCGAGGATTAGAGCTGAGCAATGGATAAAAAGGCCCCCCCAAAAAAGTAGTTTTAAAGCTCGGTCTTTTAATGTAAATAAAATAGTTTATCTTTAGAAAGGTTTAAAATTAGACCGGGCACCAAGAAAAACAGTGACGCGCGTTTCGCAATTGTGCTTTGTCACGGCGAAAATAAATTTTGTCCTGTGATATGTCCAGAGATTCCTTTTGTTGTTGAACAATGGCTTGACCATAAGGCAATAGGTATCCCATCATAACAAATGTCATCATTATCATGGATTTGATATAAGATCTTTCATGGCTGTCCCATCTTTGGTGTTCTTTCCTTTGCCTGTTTTCTTGGAATTCCATTCAATGAATTCTTTTATCCTGAAAAAACAAATATGCAGTATCACGGAGTTGGCATATAAAGTTTACATTGATCTGCATGAACTCAACACATTTGCTGTCTATGTTTGTTTTGCTTTCAATCAGGTGGTCTTTGTACCTGAATCATAGCTTGACCCCATACCTCCTTTTTTAAATTTTGAAAATTCAGGAGGAGCGTTTTTTTTGCATTTTAGATGCAGCATATGATAATACAGAATCAAGATTATTTTGCAATAGTAACCAATGGGATTTTGCAATTGCATCTTTTTGTGGGGTGGTTAATTATGGTTCACCTGGGAATGTTAAAGACATTTTCCTACCCGTCATTAACTCAAAAGGTGTATATTGGGTAGCTGAGGAAGTTATGCCTTGAATACTCATTAACACTGCTGGGAGTGCTTCCACCCAAGTATTCCCCGTCAAGCAACATTTTAGTAATCCTGGATTTTATGGTCCTGTTCATTCTCTCCACAATTCCAGTTGATTGCAGATGGTAAGGGACATGGAACCTTTTGTTAGATTCCCAGGATTGCACATGTTGCTTGCATCACTTGTCCTGTAAAATGCATGCCTCTATCAGATTCTAAAATCTGAGGAAACCCCCACCTAGAAAAAATATGTTCCCAAAGAACTTTTGCAGTTGATAATGCATCATCTCTTTTTACAGGGATAACCTCCACCCATTTAGAAAATATGTCCACCACCAATGCATATTTTAACCCATACCTTCCAGATTGCAGTGGTCCAATGTAATCTATTTGGAAGGTAGCCCATGGACCATCTGCAGGTGCAATATGTTGGAGATGTATTTTTTGGCCTTTGGGACGTGGATTTACCTGGGCACGTATCAGACAAGTGTTCACTACCTGCTCTATTGTGTCTTTCATTTTATCCCAGTAAAATTTGTCTTGTAGAACTTCATAAAGTTGTTGTTGTCCTATGTGTCCTAAACTCTCATGATTATATTTTGTGAAGGGTATTTGTAAGTGTTTTGGAACTACAGGACACAACTTCCCATCTTGGTCATAACATAACATTCCGTTCTCCTGAACAAAGGGAAATGTTAAATTAACCCGAAGATCAACCAAATTTTGATCTTTGGCTTGCTCCTCAGAAACTAATGGAAGCTGTGTGTGTCTTCCTGACCGGTAATACTGATTTGGTCTAAAGGGATTACAACATTGCCAGTTAAGACTGCTTCCTTAGCCAATGCATCAGCCATGATATTTCCTGCACTGAGTGAGAGTCCTCACCTTTCCTGTGTGCAGGTACCTTAACTACAGCATGTAAACCTGGATTTTGTGCTGCCAAATCAAAAATGCCCTCTGTTTCTTTTTGTATGAGGGTTTTATTAGAGGCATGTACAAATCCTCTACGCTGCCACACCACTAAGTAATCAGTTAAAGAACTGTTACTATATATTACTAGTGGACGTTTTTCCTTATCCTTCTCAAGCATAAGAACAGTTTTAACAGCCTCTATTTCTGCTCTCTGAGCTGAATAATTCCCTGGAAGTTTATGCTTAACTGAAATATTTCTGTTTGGATACCAAATGGAGTAACCTGTATAGTATTTTCCTTCTGAGAAAAATCTGGATCCATCTACAAATACAGTTTCATATATCTCACTTGCTTCTCTGCGGAACAGAATAAAATAAGTATCTTCCACAGTTGCTTCTCATTAATGACTTTGGCCTTCATATTGCATTAATTGTAGAAGCACATATTTTTGCTTTCTGATCTACTTTAATAGACTTGGTTGACAAAGTCATTAACCAATGTGAAAACCTTTGTGGTGAAACTCCAGAAATTCCTTTTTCTAGCAATAACTTGGTGTATGTGGTGTTTGTAAGCATATATCTTTAAAACCCACTATATGCTTCGAAGCAATAACAGCAAAATGCACCCCCAACAAATGTCTTGTACAGATATCAAAACCTTTTTCAACAGGTGACAGCACCTTTGAAAAATATCCTACTGGTCTCCATACACTACCTTGCAACTGCAGGAGCACTTCTGAAACAGCCGTTTCAGAAGTGTGCCGCTGTAATGCAAAAGGAGCAGAGGAATCTACTGTAGCTAATATTGGAGCCATTTGCAGTTCCCTCTTAAGTGTCTCAAAAGCAATTTGTTGTTCCTGAGTCCAAGGACCAAATGCAGAATCGTTATGCTTGAGAATGTCGTATAAAGGTTTTGCTTTTTCTGCATATGATTCACGGTGGTTGGAACTGGAAGTTTAGAAATAGCCTTAATTCTTTCTTGTAGTGGCTTTTTGTAACCAGGACCAATTTGAATACCGAGGTACTCAATTTCTGGTTGAAAAACACTACATATCAGCTCAAATAGTTCCTCTAATAATTCTAAATGTTCCTCCTCTGAGACTGTTTGGAGCAATATGTCACATATATATCCACATATTGTAACAAAAATTCTGGTTTTGAAAATACGGATAAAACATTCACAAACCTTGATGAAAGAAACTGCCCGATGAATCCATGCCCTGTGGTAATTTTTGAAATATGAATTGCTGATTTTGAAATGTAAAAGCAAATTTGTAGTTAGAACAATGCTGAAGTATCCATTCACTATGAAACGTGCATTTGCCATCAATCTAGACATAATATCAGCTATAGCAATAATAATCAGCTATAATTTGAGCTGAGGGAGGTGTATATTTATTCAACATCCTCAGATCAATTGTTAGTTTCCATGACCCATCTTGTTTTTTCACGGGCCATAAAGGATTGTTGCATTTTGAATTTGCTTTCCTTATGACACCTGCTGCTTCCAGATCAAAAATTACCTTGGCAATTGACTCAGGAGGGAGTCTGTACTGCCTTTGTTGTGTAGGGTCTGTGCCTTTAATATCAACCTGAACCCCTTTCAAATTGCCACAATCATTTTTGCCCTGGGCCCGCAACTTTGGAAATCTTTCCACCAATTCTTTACCCAGTGTTGGGCCACATAAATTCCTCTGGGGAAACATTCACTGTACAAATTGCTTTCACGTGTTCAAAATTAGTGAGATCTATTACAACAAGATTTTTACCTTTTTTATCTTTCCAGGTGGCCTTATTTCCTGGACATTTTCTGGGGCATTAATATGAATTACAGTCTTCAAGCCATATGTGTAGGAATCTAACATTTAAAAATGTTTGATTGATATTAATTTGTTCATCAGACAATCATATCTGGATACATGTGCTTGAAACACGTCATGGTTAAAAAATGCATCCTTAGCAACATTTTATGAAGGTAAATCCTTAACTATCTTCATCAACTGTTCATGTATTTTCATTTTGGCTGCTCTTGTTAACAATTCTTTCTTCCTTTTCTTTTTTACCTCTTTCTTCCTCAGTCCCCCCTCCCCTACAGCTTCACCCTACTCCTCTTCTTCTATTTCTGGGACATCTAAGGGTCCTTTGACTTTTTTCCCTGCACATATCTCCCTTGTGTGACAGTTTTTCCTGAGCTGGCATACCATCTCAGTCCTCATTTGTATCTGATCCTCTTACTCTTGTATGTGTTGCATTAATATGTCACAGTTAGGGCAATCAGATACATTATCCTGAACTCCAGAACTTCCTCCCATATCTGTGTTGGCAACATCTGGTTCATTATTTTTGCATTCTGTCTTTGTGGCCATGCAAACAACTTGTGTGGATTCTTTTTTACGAATCATGGTATTAAAATGTGTAGCATTTTAAGAATATTTTAAGATATTCTTATCTCGGTTTATGCATAATAATTTCTTATCCAGTAGTTGGTTTGCATGATCACATTGTTCATATAAACTATGCCATAAATCAGCATCTGCTCTAGTACAACTATTACATTCAATCATTACATCACTGTGTTTTGCATGCTTAGTAATTATTACCATACTGACCAGATATGAAGTCTTCGTAGTCCCTCTGCCTTTAAAATGTGCACTCTTTTAAGGAAGGATATTATGCCTCCTGAATCTATCTGTGGATTCAAGAAATAATATGAAGATACAACACGTCTTCCCGCTTTACACAGTGGCCACTGTTTATCTTCTCCCCTTCCTTTCTTTGCCCAATGGACTGCTGATTCTGGGTTCTTTTACTTTGCAAAAATCCTCTTCTCTTGAATAACTCTCTGTGGTTATTTAGATAACTCTCTCTCTGTTGTTAGACACCCTTCATTATCCTTGTGAGAATGAAAACTCAGGCCTGTTCCCAGGTTTTAGGATTCCCTATCATCAGGAAATAAAGAAATGCCAATCACAGGCAAAATACAGTTCTAAGGACAGGGATTCACCTACACTGCAAAACCGTGCAGCAAATACAAATAAAAAATGTTTATGAAAGTACTTGTAAATAGGATCTTGCTTTGCTATATATCCTCTGGAATGTTGCTCCAATCAGCATTATCTGTTTATCATAATCCACAATGATGTCATTAAATTAGGTGTTGATTGTATTAGCAAGATTGGATCTTTGATGTGTTATTAAACCTTCCACGGAGAGGTGCCAAAACAGTATGTATGTGGCAAATGGATATCGCACCCCCCCCTCCTCCTCTAGTCAAACTTGGTTTTTCAGTTTTTACATATATGGCTTCTATAACACCTCTTTTGAACCAGTCACTCTCCCGGTCTAGAATCTGGATTTGTCAGTCTTCAAATGTAGGTCCTTTTTCTGACCAGAGGAGCTGGCTCTTCTGTGCTGCGCCATACGCTGGTGTGACTGTTGTTTGGTTCCCCCACATACAAATTAGATCGCCCTGATCAAATCAGGGATCACCAGTTTTGCCCATTGTGGCAAACCTGTACATAGAGGAAGTGGAAAGAAAGGCCTGGGATAGCTTCAAAGGAATCACTCCCAGTCATTGGGTCCATTATGTGGATGATACATGGGTTAAAATACACACACAGCTACAAATAAACATACACAGCTACAAAATAAAAATACTGCTTCCGCTGTGGTTCAACACAACACACTGCAAATTATACTACATGTTCTGCAAAAGTGGTTTGTGCCGCAAATGCAAAAAAGTAGGACATTTTGCTAAGATCTGCCGAAGTTCTGCTAAAGATTTTCATGAAGTCACTACTACAAATTTCACCGTATTAAGTATGGATAGAGCTGGTACATTTATTCCAGACAAGTTTATATACGCTGTCAGTGTCAATACTGCTTCTGTTGACAAGGGACACTCCATTAACCTGATGCTTGATACAGGTTCAGCTGTTTCTATACTACCAAAGGATGTTTTCTTGAAATACTTTGCAAAAGATCTGCTTGTTGCACCTGCCCTGAAACTGGTCAGTTACTAAAAGGATCCAATCCCTGTGCTTGTTTGCTTGCCAGTGACTGTATGATTTGAATCAAATACTGCAAAATGTGACTTTTACATTGTGAATAAGGGTACTGCTATACTTGGAAGGGATCTCTTTGCTGCATTAAACCTACAATTAGTTGATTGTATCATTACTACAGCACCAGTGCCTGCCACACAGTCTGTGTCTAAAATTTCACCACAAAGCTGTGCAAAGACCTTTTAAACAAAGTTAAGTTGAGACCAGATGTAAAACCAGTATTCCAGAAATCGAGGTGATTGCCCTACTCTATAAGGGAGACTATCTCACGGGAACTAAAGAAACTGGTAGAGCAAGATGTGATTGAAAAATCAGACTCCTCCAAATGGGTTTCACCAATTGTTATAACAATGATGAAAACTGGAGGTATTTCATTGTGTGTTGATCTCTGTGAACCTAATAAAGCAGTTGTTATGGATAATCATCCCTTGCCACACATAGAGGAAATGTTTTCAGAAATTATTTTCTACCCTGGATCTTCAGAGTGCTTATCATCAAGTATTACTGCATGAGGAAAGCAGAGACCTCATTGCATTTATCACTCCTGATGGTTTGTTTAGGTCCAAGCGTGTACCTAAGAACTGGCTTCAGCACCGAGTTGTTTTCAAAGACTGATGTCTTCTATACTCCATGGCATACCTGGTGTACAATGCTACTTGGATGATATAATTGTCTACCTTCCAACTATGGATCTTCATGGCAAGTACCTAAAAAATGTTCTGAAATGCATCGATTATGCAGGACTGAAACTGAACCTTTCCAAATGCCACTTCAGACAAACTCAGGTGTCATTTCTGGGTCATATAATTTCACAAGATGGATTACTGCCTGACCCTAACCGTGTCAACGCTGTTACACAAGCACCTACTCCATCTGATTTCCAGACCTTATGAACTTTCTTAGGTTTTACTTCATGGTATTCTAAGTTTATTCCCAACTACGCCTCAGTTGTAGAACCACTTAGAGCTCTACTACGTGGAACCTTAAGTCTGGTGTGGTCAGAGACTGCTCAACATAGCTTTGAAATAGTGAAACAGCTAATTGTGAACAGTCCAGCTCTAGCTGTATTTGATCCTGCACTACCCACTATGGTTACTACAGATGCTTCAAACTATGGCATTGGTGCAGTTCTCACACAGATCCATGCTGATCATACAGAGAAAACTGATGCATTTGCATCCAGAACACTTACAGAGGCAGGGCGCAATTATTCCACTGTTGAAAAAGAAGCTCTAGCATGTGTTTGGGCAACAGAAAATGGAGAACCTACCTATGGCGTAGAGAATTTACCTTATGCATGGATCATAGCCCTTTAACTACACTGCTTACAACAAAGGGACTAGGAAGAGCTGGAATGCGTATAGCTAGATGTTCAGCAAAGCTACTGAATTTCAACTACAAAATGCAATACAGGTTTGAAAAATGTTACTGCTGATTGTTTGTCACATTTACCTTTACCTGCAGCTTCTGATACACTGGATGAGGACATAGAAATTGTAGAATTGACTGATTTACTATCATCTACAGTTACAGCTGCTAATTTTAAGCAAGCTTGCCTCATGTCCAATTCAAGTAAAACTACGGGACATCAAACAAAGCAAATAGCCAAATGCTGCATTTGTTTCTCATATAACATCAGCTACAGTAAGAACATTTCTGTCTACAGTCTTCAGCAGAGAAGGTAATCCAAAGGAGTTAATATCAGACAACGGACCACAGTTTGTCTCATATGAGTTTGAATCCTTTCTGAGAGAGAGGAATATTGTACATAGGAAATCTTTAGTCATAATTAAAAAACCAGGAATACTGAAGCAAGGACAATCTACATTTTGAAGTGAGACGCCAGCGAGGACCACACACATATGAACTGTCTGATGGATGCATATGGAATGCAAGTCGTCTTGCTCCTGTTAGATATGACTTTGGAAAAGCTCCATTTGATGAAGGACATTTTCCTACTCCTCCTGCCAACTGCAATATGCCTGAAGAAAGTGAACCTATAAGGCATACTGAGAGAATCAGAAAATGACCTGCATGGACCAAGGACTATGTGATGTAAATAATGTATATTATTGCTTTAAGATGCATTGTTGTTGTTTATTACATTTGCCCAAATGCTTTCCTACTATAGGTCGAATATGTGGTGTTTATACAAATCGCCTGTAGATGTCACTGTGCACAGACTTATACTGTGCATACTTCCTGACAGCTTAAAAGTGAAAGCTTACTGTTGTGTAATGCCTGCATGACTCTGCTAATAAAGCACTGTTATACTCTCCTCATCCTCGGCTAACCAAAACATAACAAAATTCAGTCCTGACCTGCAGCCTTACTACAGGATTAGACATGAACTGTCCTTAGTAGATGACTATGTTGTCCATGAAGCTCACCGCTTACTGGTACCAGAGACCTTGTGAGAAAAGCTCATACAACTTGCACATGAGAGTCATCAATGAATTATACATGCAAAACAAAGACTACAAGTACTATACTGGTAGCCAGCAATGGATGCCGATGTGGTAACTGCCATTCATTCTTGTGTTACTTGTCAGAATCATGACAAAACAGCTATCACACATAAACCACCACTTCAGCCAGTACGATTTCCTGATTCAGCATGGGAAAAACTTACTATTGATATTGTGGGTCCTTTTGCAGATGCTCCTATAGACTATAGATATGCTATAACCTTGATAGACTATTACAGTAAATGGACTGAAATTGCATTTGTTTTTCATATAACAGCTGCATTAATAACATTTCTGTCTACAGTCTTCAGCAGAGAAGGTAATCAGAAGGCGTTAATATCAGACAAAGGACCACAGTTTGTCTCATCTGAGTTTGAATTCTTTCTGAGAGAGAGGAATATTGTGCATCGGAAATCTTCAGTGTATTACCCACAAGCAAATGGAGAAATCGAGCGATTCAATGGAAGTCTTAAAGAAGCACTACACACAGCAAATCTTACTGGGAAATCTTGGAAAGTATTTACAACAGAGTTCCTACATAGATACAGAGCAACGCGCCATGCAACAACCCAATCATCTCCAGCTGATTATTACATGGCAGATAGATGCACACTAAGTTACATGTTGCAGAAATCAAACTTCCACAAAATACTGTGCCTACAAAATCATCTACTGCTGACATTGTCAAACGTCAACAAATGCAAGGCTTACACAGACAGAAAATGTGGTGCAAGAGAAGTGCACTTTCAGCCTGGATATTTAGTCAGAATTAAGAAACCAGGACTACTGAAACAAGGACAATCTACATTTACTACACCACTTGAAGTGAGATGCCAGCGAGGACCATACACATATGAACTGTCTGATGGATATGGAATGCAAGTTGTCTTGCTCCTGTTAGGAATGACTTTGGAGAAGCTCCATTTGATGAAGGACATTTTCCTACTCCTGATGCCAACGACAACAGACCTGAAGAAAGTGAACCTATAAGGCATACTGAGAGAATTCGAAAACTAGCTGCATGGACCAAGGACTATATGATGTGAATAATGCATACTGTTTAATTATTGTTGTTTATTACATTTGCCCAAATGCTTTCCTACTATAGGGGGAATATGTGGTGTTTATACAAAGGGCCTGTAGGTGTCACTGTGCAGAGTTATACTGTGTACATAGTACTTTCTATACTACTTAAAAAGTATTAGAGTTGAAGCTACTGTAGAAGTGTAATGGCTGCATGAACCAGCTTATAAAGCACTGTTATACTCTACTCATCCTCGGCTACCAAAACATAACATAAATAATTAAGACTAATTGAAAAGTTGCTTAGAATTGGTCATTCATGGCCAGAACAACTGCTCTTCTTCCAATGTGATGTACAATGCACCAGATGCCAAACAGGAGGTCTGTAAAACAGTCTGAGAAAGAGAAATACACACCATAATATGCTTCACCATAACCAAAAATAAAACTGGACACACCAGTAGAAACCATTTCAACAACCCTCACCATTCCATTATCAATTTAAGAATCTTGTTTCTTAAGGGGAATTTTGATACAGAAAACGAAAGGAAAGTATGAGAATATAGGCAGGGGACCTGTTATCCAGAATGCTCTGGACCTGGGGTTTCGTAACGGATCTTTATGCAATTTGAAAAATTATGTAAACGCTAAAACCCAATAGGCTGGTTTTGCTTCCAAACAGGATTAATTATATCTTAGTTAGGATCAAGTGCAATGTACTGTTTTATTATTATAGAGAAAAAAGTCATTATTCAAAATGTTTATTGTTTGGATAAAATGGAGTCTATGGGAGATTGCCATTCTGTAATTCAAAGCTTTCTGGATAATGGGTTTCCAGATCTCATACCTGTACAAACTAATGAAAACTTTCAACTCTCAGGAGAAGGGACTGAACCTGGGCCTTGGAATGATGTCTAATTATGTGGATTAAGAAATGCCTGCACCAAGACAGAAACAAAAACAAACTTACAGAAAATAATTTGTGATCATGGTATCTCCCCTGCCAGACAAGTATGAGTTGGGGAAGAAAAGACCAACGGCACTGCAAGGGTACACCTCAAGAAGCATACTGAGACCTTTCCCCGCCAACCCAACCTCCATCACCCCATTTGGACAGATGTTCACCTCCTTCCAGGAAAGCGGGCTCAAAGGCCGGCTCCATTCCATTCCATGAGGCAGGCGCTAAATGTGGGACAAATTGGGAGGATTGTCTGTTCTCTTTAGGGGTGGAGGTTGGTTTATTCAGTAAATTTTTGAAAAAGTCCCTGGAAGACTCTTCATTGTGAACTGCATGTATGGTTCTGTTTCTTTCATGATAATTGCTGTATCATAAAATTAAAAATAGATCTAAGTTGTTTGAAATGCTTAAACTTTTTTTTAGGACTCCCCTTGTTGTGCTCATGGGGGGGGATTTCAGTTGCACACTGGAAGGTCAAGTGGATCGGGTATGGATTTCTCCTCTAAAACTTTAAAATATGTTATTGAAGATGCTAGGCGTTCAGGATGTGTTTCGTGATAAAAAAAAAATCACTTATGCTAAGCCAAATTGAGTCACAAATTGATTTTTGTTTTATTACTGAGGGTTTACAAGTAATTAAAAGAGTCCTAGTTGAAATTTTCTTTTCAGACCACAGAGCTTTAACTTTTCAGCTGGAGGTCTAGCAGACCTTTTCTCCAGGCAGAGGGATATGGAAATTGAACTCTCTCCTTTTGGATGATGCTACTGTTTGTAATGATCTAAGAGAACTGTATTCTTCTTGGAGATGCTTGCAAGTATGGTTCTGCACAAAAAGTGAATGGTGGGTAAAAAGCAGACTAAACATGTTTATTGTCCGCAAAGCCAAGAAAATTACAGAAAAGATTACAATGTCTCTACACCCTCAGCAAAGCGGGTATGAATGTTAGTAATGAAATGGACGAGGTCAAAACAAAGTTAAAAATGTTTTTGTTGGAAAGAGCTAATCGTTTGATGTTTCATTCTAAAGATGAATATATTGAAAAAGGGGAAAAATGGAGTTCTTATTTCTTTAAAGAAATAAAAAGAAGGCAGTATAATCTTGCTACATTATTAAATGACGAAGGTGAAGAAGTTGGAACTGGACACACTGGAAGGTCAAGTGGATCGGGTATGGATTTCTCCTCTAAAACTTTAAAATATGTTATTGAAGATGCTAGGCGTTCAGGATGTGTTTCGTAATAAAAAAAAAAAATCACTTATGCTAAGCCAAATTGAGTCACAAATTGATTTTTGTTTTATTACTGAGGGTTTAAAAGTAATTAAAAGAGACCTAGTTGAAATTTTCTTTTCAGACCACGGAGCTTTAACTTTTCAGCTGGAGGTCCAGCAGACCTTTTCTCCAGGCCGAGGGATATGGAAATTGAACTCTCTCCTTTTGGATGATGCTACTGTTTGTAATGATCTAAGAGAACTGTATTCTTCTTGGAGATGCTTGCAAGTATGGTTCTGCACAAAAAGTGAATGGTGGGTAAAAAGCAGACTAAACATGTTTATTGTCCGCAAAGCCAAGAAAATTACAGAAAAGATTACAATGTCTCTACACCCTCAGCAAAGCGTGTATGAATGTTAGTAATGAAATGGACGAGGTCAAAACACAGTTAATAATGTTTTTGTTGGAAAGAGCTAATCGTTTGATGTTTCATTCTAAAGATGAATATATTGAAAAAGGGGAAAAATGTAGTTCTTATAAAAAAGAAAGACAGTATAATCTTGCTACATTATTAAATGACGAAGGTGAGGAAGTTGGAACAAAAGAGGCAGTTTTGGCAATTGGGGATTTTTTTACAAGACTGTATGATATTAAAAATGTTTCCCAGCAGCATATTCTTTTTTTTTTGAGAAAATTGATGCCAAATTATCAGAACAATCCAAAGTCGAATTAGATGGTAAGGTTACTTTGGATGAATTGACAGCATCCATGTGATCATTTAAAAAGAGGACTGATGGGTAGTCAATTGAATTTTATGAGAAATTTTGGGGCTTTATAGGGTTTAATTTGCTAGAGGTTTTTTTTAGAATATGTAGATAATGGAATACTGCCACTGTCAATGAAGCAGGGGTGATCTCATTAATTTACAAGAATAAAGGTTAACTTAAAGACTTAAAAAATTGGAGACCTATTACGATGATAAATGATTATAAAATTTGTGCAAAGGTCTTGTAAATAGGTTAATATCGGTTATTAGTCAGATCAAACATGTGGTATTCCCATGTGAAGCATTGCTTATAATTTAGCTTTGATAAGAGATTTAAAGCTATACCATAAAGAAAGAAATATTAACGCCATTTTGGTTACTTTAGCTCAAGAAAAGGCTTATGACAGTGTAGCTCATGTGTACTGTATGACAAATTCTCTAAAAAATTGGTTTTGGTGATTCATTCTAGGTATGCACAGCTATACAAAGATGTGTTTAATAGCGTGCTTGTAAACGGATGGCAAACTCCTACTTTTCCTGTTCTGTCAGGTGTTTGACAGGGATGCCCAATGTTTCCATTGTTATTCATTTATTGCATTGAGGCTTTTGCCTCATTTATTAGAGCTCATCCCGGAATTAAGAGGATCCATTTGCCAGGTTCCAATGGGGTGGAAGCCAAGTGCAATTTATACATGAATGACGTCACAGTATTTTGTTATAATAGAATTTCTGTCAATACCCTTTTAAAGATCTGTGAAGACTTTAGTTTAGCATCTGGAGCAAAAATTTATTTTTCTAAAAGTAAAGCTATCATTCTTGGTGATTGGAGTGATACAAGTTTTATTCCATTTGATGTAATCATATCAAATTGCTTGGTGTCTGGTTTGGCTCAGTGGGGTCTATGTCCAAAAATTTGAGATAGTGCTTAATAAATTTAAACAATGCCTAGGTTCCTGGAAAACGAGAGATCTGACTATGGGCGGTAAGGTTCTTGCACTTAAAAACTCTGCTATGACAAAGTCATTGTACATAGTGCAAGTATTGCCTGTTCCGGCAGCTAGTAAAAGTTTTTATATAAAGAAACATTTAATTTTATGTGGAATTCTCATATGAATAGATTGAAAAGAAGCATCATGATTAAATCCCTGCTACAGAGAAAGAGACAGGGAAACCCATCAGGGTCGCTCTAATATATCTACTATATTTCTTTGTAACTTCAGTATTTAGGAAATTTAGTTTGTGTTAAACGGATAACTTAAAGGGATACTGTCATGGGAAAAAAAAAAAATTTCAAAATGAATCAGTTAAAAGTGCTGCTCCAGCAGAATTATGCACTGAAATCCATTTCTCAAAAGAGCAAACAGATTTTTTTATATTCAATTTTGAAATTTGACATGGGGCTAGACATTTTGTCAATTTCCCTGCTGCCCCAAGTCATGTGACTTGTGCTCTGATAAACTTCAATCACTCTTTACTGCTGTACTGCAAGTTGGAGTGATATCGGCCCCTCCCATCCCCCCCATTAGCCAAACAAAAGAACAATGGGAAGGTAACCAGATAACAGCTCCCTAACACAAGATAACAGCTGCCTAAGATCTAAGAACAGCACTCAATAGTAAAAACCCATGTCCCACTGAGACACATTCAGTTACATTGAGAAGGAAAAACAGCAGCCTGCCACAAAGCATTTCTCTCCTAACGTGCAGGCACAAGTCACATGACCAGGGCAGCTGGGAAATTGCCAAAATGTCTAGCCCCATGTCAGATTTCAAAATTGAATATAAAAAAATCTGTTTGCTCTTTTGAGAAATGGATTTCAGTGCAGAATTCTGCTGGAGCAGCGCTATTAACTAATTCATTTTGAAAAAATTTTTTTTTCCAATGACAGTATCCCTTTAAGAACTGTTTGTTGGTATTTTGCATAGATTTATAGTTTGGGAGAGAAATTTATTAAAGTGTAGAATCTTGAAGTAATACCACCGGATTTATGGAAGCCTACAGTTGTAATGAAAATAATAAGAGATAGAGATTCAGTAGGACGGTTTCCAACTTCCTCCTTGAGTGAGATATGGAAAAATATTTTTTTTTAAATTTTTTTCTTCTTGCATTAATGATAGCTGAGAATTCAGCCATGAAAGTAGCTAGAGACTGATGGGTGAGCCTTGCAGTTCCCACTTGCAAGAAGATGGAATTGAGGATCCTCAGGATATGCCAATCATTCTTTCCCAAGATCCTTCCATGCGAAAAGAATGAGGTAGGTTGAATGTCCAGATGCAGTCCCGATCAGTTAGGTATCTTTCCACACCCATAACATTGATGTTTGAGAGAATTTGCAGTTCTTTGGTTGCCCCAAAGTTAGTGCCTCTGTCAAAGCGGATGTGTTTCACAGGACCCCATATTGCGATGAAGCGTCTGAGGGCATTTATGAAACTTGAAGTGTCCATTGACTCAATCACCTCTATATGGACAGCTCTGATGATCATACAAATGAATATGACTGCCCAACATGTACTGTTGGCATGTTAGTATGTCATGTAAAGACAGACCAAGGGCCGAACACATCTAGGCCAACATTGGTGAAAGGTGGATCTAGGCTAAGTCTGTCAGCTGGAAGATTGGCCATCTTTTGTGTAACTTCCCATGGAGTTTACGGCAAAAAAATGCATTTGAAAATGATACTAACACACCTTTTTGCTCTAACTATTCACAAGCCAGCTGCTCATAAAGCTCCTTCTGTAAATAGTCCGCGCTGGTGTTTGACTTGATAATGAAAATGATGTACAAACAAAGTTGCAATGTGATGATGATCAGGAATGATCAGAGGAAGTTTTTCTTCAGATTCAATTTTGCACCTTTAAGAAGGCCTTCTACTTTCAATAGGCCAGTTTGGTCAAGGAATGGGTCAAGCTTCCTCAAAGTACTGTCTTTAGGGATGGGTTTGTCCACTGTGATGTAACTGATCTGTCTAGAATAGACTTCATATTGCATAGTGTGGATGATGAAGTTTTTATATTGCTGAAGTTCTGCCACTGTATAGACATTTTTACAGTGATGCCATCCTTTGCAGGTACTTACATTTATAGATTACATATGTTTGAAGGATTGAGCTATGTGGGTTAGGCAGGTGATAGCTCGGATGAGTGATTTCCAAGTTGAGAATCTATTAAATCTGCTGGATTTAAGTTGGCTATCAGTGGTCATTGTGTGGTATGTAGACACTTGTGGACAGATTTCAGTATTTGAATTTGCATCCACTAGCTCAAATGTCTCACTTTCAGAATCAGTTTGTTCTGTGTTACACAAGAATGCCGGTCCTGTGAGCCTGTCTTTAAGCTGGATTGCGGCAACAGCTCTGGTTGCGTGGTCTGCAGGGTTGCACAGTGGGTACACAGTGCCACTGTTCTGGACATGTGGATCTCCTGATTCTGAGCACTGTTACTGACATAAACATAAAACCTTCTGGTTCCATTGTAGATGTAGCCCAGTACTACCTTGCTGTCTGTGTAGAATACAGTCTCTTTGAGCTCTATGCCTGTCTCGGTTGTGATGAGCTCAGCTAGCTCTACAGCTAGAACGGCAGCACAGAGTTCCAGTCTGGGTATGGTGTGTTCACGAATTGGTGCCAGTTTTGCTTCACCCATAACAAACACAAAGTGAAATTATCCATGGATGTCCACAGTTTTAAGGTATGCGACAACAGCTATGGCTTTGATGGAAGCATCAGAGAACACACAAAGTTTTTGGCTTTGTACCTTTGTGGAAGGCACTGGGGCATATGGCATAATAATGTTGGTAATGATCAATTATGCTTTGTCAGCTTGAAAAAGGACCTTTGCAGGTCTGAAACATTGCTGCTGCTGCTGCTATATATGAAAGAATAAATGCGGTTTTACACAAGGCCTGGGAGTGCTGCCAATTCTTTATATTATGCATATGGAAGTGTTACCCAAAGGCTGGAAAGAGTTGTTATCGAACTTCTCCACTCGTCTCAAGGGTTAAGTCTCTTAAAAATGCTTTACCTTGTATGGTGACAAAAGCAGCGAATCCTAAAGGATTATACAGGCTATTTATTGTGGACAGGACACCTCTGCGTGTGAAGGGTTTTTCTTCCCTGTTCACTTGGAAGGCAAAGGTATCAGACTTTAGGTCCCACAGAAGTCCAAGGCTCCGTTGCATGGGTAAAGAGTCAGTTCCCAAGTCTTAGTCTCTTAGATCATTTGAATGGTCTTGGGAAGAGAAGGCTTCCACCACTCCTTGTTAGAAGTTATTTTGTGAAGCCTGAGGTTTGAGCAAGCAAGTGCTTCCTGTGCACTCCTTTGCTGTTAGAAGTTATTTTGTGAAGCCTGAGGTTTGAGCAAGCAAGCAAGTGCTTCCTGTGCCCTTTTAACTAGTTCTTGTTCCATTATTTTTAGAAAGAGTTCATCCTCAATAGATATTGCCAATTGGTTATCCTCTTCTGTGCATCCTAAATGATCTTGAACACTGTCACAGGTGAGGTTATCATCAGAAATGTTTAGGGGTGTGTGTACCAGCCTGGTGCTGTAAGATTTTTCCTTTATTAGGAATTGGTTGTGGCATGGTGGAAAAGTGGAGGGGCATCAAATTTCTAGTGTGTTTGTCAGCATACTGTTTACACGGGCTGGTTTGTGTACACTTCCAAGGCAGGCATCTACTATTATGACCCATCCAATGTCTAGCTTCTGGGCATAAGGTGCATTGTGAGGTCCATTTATCTGGTCCCTTGCTTTGTGGAACCATAGGATATCCCTCCCAAGGAGAAGCATTATCTGAGCCTTAGGGTCAAGTTCTGGGATTAAGTGCATTATGTGTTTTCAAGTGTACATCCGGTGTAGGGATTTCAGATCTATTATCGGGGATCTGGTTGCATTCAATTATAGTTGGCATGGGTAGGCATACTTTTCCATCTATGGACTCTACTCGGTAGCTGGATGCCCTTCTCCCTGCTGTTTTGACATTTCCTGCACATGTTTTTAGAGAGTAAGAAGTGCTTGGAGCCTTGACATTAAATGCATCAAAGAATGCTTACTCTGGTCATCCAGGATTTGCATAAACCTTAATGCCTTTATCCATTTGTCAGGTATACTCTGACCAGGCAAATGTTGGAGAGATCTGCCACCTATAGCACCTTGGCATTAAGAACTGGTGTAGTTGTAGCAGTGACACCTTCCTCTTCCTCTCTGCTTGCTGGTGCTCTTGGTGTGAGGCGAAACCCATGTGGGTGACCCAGGGTGTAAAGCTGTGTTGTGATGTGTGCTGTCACATTTTCTGAATTTTACACTGACCTTACAGTCCTTGGCAAGGTAAGATGTTTATGAACAGCACTTATAGCAGATGTTGTTTTCCTTTAGGAAGGCTTTGCAGTCCTCTATGGACTTTTCTCTGAAGGCTCTGCATTTCATAAGAGGGTGAGGCTTTTGGTGTAAGGGACACTGCTTACCAGGGTCCTTGTCTTCTCGTGAGAAGGTTCTGCAGATCTGTGAAAAGAATCTAAAGAGGAAGCATTAGTTTTGTTTACTGTTACTACTGCTTGAATACAGTGAAGGGAGGGAATGGGACATTGTGCTTCTCTTTGAATTTTGACCCATATGCCACCCACTTTGGCTACTTATAATTCCATTAACACGCCACTTAGTTCCCTAAGTTTTGATAGCTTTTGTATGATATTTTAGGGAAGTCATCAATTCTTTAGAAAAGAGCATTTTCTACTACCTCTTCTGAGCCGTAGCACTCGTTAAGTCTGTGCCAGATCATTCTGAGACCAGTCTCTGGGTGATTTATGTTGATTGCCCTGATCCTTTTGGCATGCTCCGCAGACTCAGTTCCTAGGCACTTTATAAGGAGATCTATTTCCTCACTGTAAGATAGTCTATGTCTCCGATAGTGTTTTGAAAAGAGGAACCCCAGGCTCTGAAGCCTTCTGGACAGTCATTAAACTTTACAAGTTCTTTTGGGACTAACTCGCGTCGTGCAAGGAACTTGGCAAAGTCCATTGAGGCCTGGTTGGCACCAGGATAAGTGGGTAGATGAGTGTAAAAGTGAGAAGGTGTTGTGTAATCATACCTGTCTGGAGGTTCTCCTTTAGGCTGACTTGTGATATACCACTTAACATTGTAGAGGAAGCTGGTGCAGGATTACCCTTAGGCTTGGGTACTTGGCTGGTGTGGGTGCTGTAAATGACATCACTTTGATCAGTGTGATCTCTGTGGTGCACTTTGGACTTGCAGCTGATATACTGTCCCGAACAGCGTTCTTGGTCGGGCTCACCAGTAGAATGTTGACCTGGTTGTTGTGCTGAAATAGAATCTGTGTCCTGCTTGGAGTGCTGGTGGACGTACTCCCTAGCACGTTGTAGTGGGTCTTGGGGTTCAATCTCCAGATCACGCACTCTGCTGTGTTTCTCACTATAAAGGGTATATACTTGTCTCTAAAGCCTTTGCTTCTGCTATGGCTGCTGCAGCTTTCTTCTCTATGGTGAGCCTTTCTAGAAATGCTTCAAGCCGTGAGCTCTTCATCCTTGCCTCAGCTTAATTTTCCTTTCTGCTTCTAGATGTTTGCTCTCTATTTTCTTTTCTAGACATTCACTCTATTTTCCTTTCTGTTTCTAGACGTTCACTCTCTATTTTCCTTTCTGCTTCTGAGCCTGCTCTCTCTGCTTCTGAGCCTGCTCTCTTTAATTTTGTTTCTGCTTCAAGGCTTTCCCGCTCTATTTTTGCCTCCATTTTCCTCTCCGCAAAGGCGGCACGGGCCTTTGCTGCTTCTGCGTGGGCAATGGCAGCAGCATTAGTAACAGATGAGCGTTGAGAGGAGCCCGAAACTTGGGATCTGGTTATTAATGAGTATGTCATTTTCTGTGACATTATGCAACAATGGATAAGCCTTTGAATGATTTTAGCTGTCTTGGCTTCTCTATCCTGCAATGACTCGATAGCAGTAGCTGTATCTGAATCACTGTCTTAGGATGTTGTCTGCGCTTGCAATGTAGATATAGTTTAATACACTTGAGTGGCAGCTGCTGTTTTACTGCTCATGCAGTGAGTTATAGTTTCATCAACCTGCTTGGTAGCCGTTGTTTCACTGTTTGCAGTGACGCTTCAGTTTACTCCATCTATATGGCAGCCGCTGTTTCACTGTTCTGTCCTCCCTACGTATTACCCTGGGGCAGTGTGTAATTTGACATGCAGCTAAACATCCCCACAATCCAATAAAGAGACTAAGCGTGGAGTCTGTAGATTTTACTGGATAGGTAAGTGGAATAGAGTAGAGGTGAAACTGTAACAAATAACAGAAAATAAAATAAGTATATTTAAAATGAACTGTACAATATACAAAAATGTAACATGTGAGCACATAACTGCAAAAAAAGGGGGTAGTGGCTGCACACCTAAGGCAAATTTCAAAATATTTAAGTACAATGGAAGTGCCACTGATCTGGTCAGTCAATCAATGCACATTCCCTGATGCCCTGTAGTAATTCAATAAATATGCAAGTGCATGTATTTTAAAAACAGGGTTTTTTTGTTACAAAGTTATGATCATAAAGTTGATAAGCCACCAAACCACGTCAAGGTAAACCCCACACGATGGTCCCTAACTTGTTTACCTCTGCCCTCTGGTCATAGTATAAAAGGTATTTTACCTCTCTGCTTAGTACCATTACTTTGTGAATATCTCCTGTGCCTTGGTTTCAACATGTGAGCTAAATCCTCCCCCGCTGATACCTTATGCGGCTTTTAAGAGGGAGAGACTGCCTAAACCAATGCCCATTTTTGAAAAAAAATCAAAGTAAAATATGTATAGTTGCACGTTAGTGTGTATTTGTGTGTTTATGGAATTGAGTGTAGGTGTGTGTGTGGTTGTGAACAAGAATTGGAAGGAAAAGCTTAAAGAAGTGTGTGATAGGTGTAATGTGTATGTGTTCGTGCAGGGGTGTTACCTAGTGGCAAGTGCAGCAAAAATGATAAGTGTCACATGAGTGTTGGTTTTGACTTGGCTCTCCACTATTGCATTTTTTTTCAAAAATGGGCATTGGTTTGGGCAGTCTCTCCCTCTTAAAAGTAGTCGGCGGGGGAGGATTTAGCTCACATGTTGAAACCAAGGCACAGGAGATATTCACACAAAGTAATGCTATAAAGCAGAGAGGTAAAATACCTTTTATACTATGACCTGAGGTAAACAAGTTAGAGACCACCGTGTGTGGTTTACCTTGACGTGGTATGGTGGCTTATTAATTTTATGATCATAACTTTGGAACAAAAAAACCCTGTTTTTAAAATTAGATGCACTTGCATTTTTATTGAATTACTCAGACAGGGCATCAGGGAATGTGCATTGATTGACTGGCCGGATCTGTGGCACTTCCATTGTACTTAAATATTTTGAAATTTGCCATAGGTGTGCACCCACAACCCCCCTTTTTTGTATTTGTATTTAGCCTGAAGCTGTGGCTGAAGCTTCATGTGGTTGTTGCACCCCTTTACACTAATGGTGGTCCTATTGTTTGTGCCTTGGTTTGTGCAATCTCTCTTTCTTAAAAGCAGCAAATGCTAGTGGCGGGGGAGGATCTAGCCGTGAAAAAACCAACATCCCATGAGACACTTTAGCGCATACACACACACACATTACACCCATCACACTCCCCATTTAGTTTCCCTTTCACATTTCATGCAAATTATACACACACACCTATATTCATTCTATAAACATACACACACACTATTGTGCAACTATACACAGCCATGTTAAAACCACTGCTCAAGAGACATTATATTTGCTGCACTTGCCACCAGGTAACACTCCTGCACAAACATACACACAATACACCCATCACACTCCACATTCCATTTTTCTTTTCATTTCTTGCTCACTACTACATCCACACTCACAAACATAAACACACACACTAACGTGCAACTACACATACCATTTCATTTTGCTTTTAACTTCTCTCCACTACCAAAAATGTAGTTGGTTGGTTTGGGCAGTCTCTCCCTCTTAAAAGCCTCATAAGCAGGTGGCGGGGGAGGATTTAGCTCACATGTTGAAACCAAGGCACAGGAGATATTTAAATATTTTGAAATTTGCCTTAGGTGTGCACCCACAACCCCCCTTTTTAGCATATAACTGCAGCATAAACACATGTACTGCTGCAAAACAAGTATGCAGCAGTGTCTCTGAGGTGCTGGCAGCTGTAGAGGTGGCTTAATGTAGCTTTAAGACCATTTGCTTACCAGCAATGCTACCATAAAGGGAGAATGCAGAACTGTGTGCTTCTTCCACAGCATGGACTGTAAAGTGGAGTCTTAGCTCCCACAAGGCACTGTTCTGGTCACATGTTAGGAGTATGGTAGCCTGATAAGTTCAAATGCACTTCTGTTGTTAACCTTATGGAGGTGATTGATGGATCCCAAAAATGGCCAGCAGAGCGAGTTCACACAAGTGAGCAATGAAATATAGCAGCATGATGACAGCTTGGACTGGAGACATGACACCTATGGATAGTATAATGTATGAATCTGTAATGTATGGGCTATTTTTAGGAACACATTCTTATACTAATATTAAAAAAATGATGGGTTAGAATGAACTGTATTTCTATGGTATGCAAGAAATCAGTGCAACCCTTTCTTGGCTGGAATATCCAAGGCCACATTGTGGTGCTAACAGTATAGATCCCAAGCCTCTGCTAAGTGGGAGATTTGCGGGGTTTGGATAAGTTCAGTGCCTCCACCCAGGGCTAAAACAAGATATTGGTGGCCATACAACTCCCTGGGAACTGCAATAGCAGTGATTTTGGTACCAATTGTAGCAGACATTAAACCACACAATAGGCAGATATGCAGTATTATGTAATATTAGAAATGCAATATATGCAATGCGATAAGAACAGTGAAATAACAATAATACAATGAATATAAGACAATATAATAAGTATCACCCTTGGTATGAAAATGTCCACTGTCACTTTAAGAATGGTGAGTGTGCACACTAGAGGTCTGAGAGTATATACTAAAGTAGTAATAGAAGAGGTATGTGTTGGCAACTCATTACAGGGCTGAAGTCCTATCTATCCTACAGGGATTACTTCCCTAGCAATAGCTCAGGCAGCTGCACTAGTTCCAGTCAATATGATGGCTAACTGGAAAGGGTTAACTCATACCTCCCAACATTTTGAAAGTAAAAAGAGGGACAAAAAATTTTTTTCCGCATGTAGCGCAGCAAATTTTTTGACCACACCCCTTTCTGTGGCCACACCCCCTAATTACCATGTTCGTTTTGGCATTTTATGAAAGTTTGAAAATATTTCTCCTAAACTGTGTTTTTGTGTCTCAGAATTGTTACAAAGTATCTTATTTGCACCTGTTAGCTGTTCTGGGCTTTCTGCTAAAAGCCAATTAAGTGAGAAACTTTGTTTCTTTTTCTGGCTGTTCAGTGCAGAGAAAAGAGGGACTTTCCAGTACAAATGAGGGACTGCGGGTTGAGCTGTCAAAAGAGGCACTGTCCCTCCGAAAAAGGGACAGTTGGGAGGTATGTTAACTAACTCCCTGTGCTCTGACTATGGGATTCCGTATATGGGTAAGTATTCTTTAGATGAAATCCCTAGCTTCCTGATAAATCAGCAGGAACACTCAGGAAGTAGTTCTGTGCAGAGACCATGCTTTCTTCATCTCTTCTTCCTGGTTAACCTAAGCCTCACTTTCATTTTGGCTCCAAACTTCTTTCAGATAGGTCATAAGGTCAGAAGCAAATCCTTCTTGCTGATTGGCCAGGCAGTGGCTGAAAACTGTCTCACTGCAGTGCAAGCAGCAGCCATGCTTTTGGTGGATCCAGATTTAAAGTCACAGGGTTATGCAGGTAGGGAAAGGGCAAATAACACTTCCCTACATGAGTATTTTTTCAATGTGGTGTTAAGTATTGATGAATGTAAGAAAATGATTGCTAATGTACATAATAATTATGAAATGTTGAATTTATGATGTCAAGTAAAATTAAATGTATGGTGAGTTTAACAAAATAAAACATTGAAAAACTGGTTCTCCCAGGACGAGGCTCATCCACTGCACTCTAGCTGTTCCAATTTGCCAAATGCTGGAAAGTCTACTGCAAAATTTCTGGTAGTAGGGGACTGCGTTCACACTTTCCTCTGATCTGGCATGTGCAAAAGTAGATAGTAGATACATAGGTTGGAGCAAAAGGCGGCAAGTCCCGGTTACCTCGACGTTTGACCATGTGCACTTCCGTCACGCGTTTGGCAAGCTTGGGGCAGGTATTCACACGGCTTTGCCACGGGCCGTAGCTTTGCTGCCCTTTTCCAGACGATTTCTGCAGTTGACCACCAGGTGGCAGCACAAGCTTTGCAACACTTTTCGTTAGCTAGTTAAAGAGTAGTTAGTTCAGCTTCCAGCGTTCATTTTACTTGCAGTCGCTTTCACATGGCACACCAGAACTGATGCCTTTTCTCACAGAGATACATAGAAATAGCGGCCAATACAAAAAGAGGATAAGGTATTGGGGGAAATCATGTGGCCAGGAGATTATCGAATACGACCATGCCAAGGGGCCAGACTTACACTTATAGACCTTGCATATTCTGGCCGAACAAGCCGCAAAGTCAAAATGAAACCGAATGAACACCAAAGTGCAATGCCAAATGACAGAGCAGGCCAAAAACACATGAAAGAGAAAGAAATAGAGTGCAGAGGTGAGAGAAGGCAGCCTTGTGCGACCCCAGACAACATTGGAAATGAGTCAGACGTTCCCATTTGTTTTTTCACGTCAGGCAAAAGTCCATGAAGTTCAACCCTGGCACACCACCAAGCAAAGCTAAAGTGGAAGCTTTTGGGGTCAAAGCGATCTGGGGAGGAATCCAAATGGCCCCTAAAGCTAAGGCCACCCACTCCGAATCAGCTCTTTGGGCCCTGCCTACAGACATGTGGTGTGAAAGCGCAGCCCTGACCTAGCATCGGTTTCCCCCGGTCCCATTGATATGCTAACGAGCCGCCTGTTGCAAAGCGGCTGCCTGGCTGTCAGTACGGGCGAGGCCTCCGTATGTAACGCTCGCTGCAATGAACTATGGGAGTGCTTAAGCTTGTGCCCCTTTTTCCCATTTAGCGCACATCTCAAGGCGATGGTCATGACCCGCTTGCTGTGAAGGAGATGAGCACCTGTCCAAATAGGGTTGGTGGGAAAAAGGTCTCCGTATGCTCGTTTCCTTGCACTCCAGCTGTGCTGATCCCTGCAATTTCCCTATAGGGGTTAATCTGCTTCTATGTCTTTAAGGCCTTACCTTTTTCTCAGTTATTAGACAAAATCCTGTGTAGCTCAGTGTTATTGGTCAAGAGGTGTAATGAACAGTTCCTGCCACACTGCACTATAGTGTGTGTAAGGAGTGGTCTCTTCCTCTTTTGCTGCTGGATACTGATCCAGTTGGGTGCGCTCAGGGGAGCTATGTGTCCAAGTTGGGGACCAGGCAACCCCGTGAATGAGGAATAGAAAGTGAGCTCCCAGTACTAGTACACTATAGGAGTGTAATTTAGTCAGGGTTGAGCTAAATATGAGCAGTTCTGAGCTCCAACATAGGAGTAAAAGATTGGAGTTAGCTCTCCCAGGCCATATTGCCTGTAGTATAGCGATCCCAGCGGAGAGGGAATCAGGAGAGAAGATTTGCCCTGAGGTTGATCCAGAGACCACTACCGGAATATGTTGCAGAGGTGAAGTGGGATGCCTGCCAAGTCTGTCCTAAGACAGCACGTGTAAAGTTGCGTGTGATGTGCCTCTCCTCTCCCTCTAACCCACTGTGATGTGAGTAAACCTGCGGTCATTGTCTCTGACTAATAAACAGTTTCTTTGTTTGCACCATAAGAACCTCCTGGCACCCAATAATTTTTTATGCACAGTAGCCTGAGTGTTGTAGTTGCACTACACCTTAAAGGGATAACTTCCACTTAGCGAAGGCCCTGATCCTGAAGTGTGAGTCCGATGTAACCCATGCTCATACTAATAGCTGGACACTTTAACTATCTGTGGTCTGGATAGCCCAGATTGGCGTTACATCCCCAAATGCGGGAAAGTCGACTGCATAATTTCTGGAAGTGGAGGACTGCATTCGTGCTTTCCCCTGATCTGGCCCATGCAAAAGTAGATGGTGTAGCAACAGGTCGATGCAAAGGACAAGTCCCGGTTTCCAGGTCTTGTTTGCGACGGGTGTTTCCATCACGCGTTCCGTGACCTTGGTACAGGCATCCGTGCGCCTTGCCGTGGCTCGAAGCTTTGCTGCCTCTTTTCCAGCCAATTTCTGCAGTTGACCACCAGGTGGAAGCGCAAGCTTCGTAACAATTTTCGTTAGCTATTTAAAGAGTAGTTCACCTTCCATCGTTCATTTTCCTTGCATTTGCTTTCACATGGCACACCATACTTTTTGAGGGGGACTGCTTTCCTGCATTGGCATTGGTTATGTTTGTAACCTGCTCATCTTTTGCTGGATAGTATTACTCAACAGATTTTTGCTGTGTTCATGATGGTGACGCCGCGGAAATCTTTTTCTGCCCCTGGGGTTCGGATGTTGAATACCGTTCATTTGATGCTGAAGGAAAACGTGAAGGTGAAGTTTGATCGATGCACTTTTGTGGATAAAGTTTTGCAGCCAAGTGGAGTTGTTCCTGGTCTTTTGTCTTCAAGATCTTCAGGTGCAAAATTTGTTAAATGTGTTGTTTACACAGGAAAGGTACTGTAAACATTTCTGGGAGGTCTGCAAGGAGAATATGAATGTTTCACCATTTAATCTTTTTTGTAATTGAGCCATTGTTTGAAAGACAAGTGAGGATGTTTAAATGTTCAACCCATATGTGCAAGCAATGGACATTAAAACGTTTCTACAAAGATACTGTGATGTTGTTCGAGAACCATCCAAGACTTTTGATGCCAACGGTTATTGGCCTGGCACCTGGGAATTTCTAGTACCTATGAGACCCAGTCAATCTGGGTTTGGTGGCAGATAAATGTGAAAACATGTTTTGCAGTGGGTGTGAGAAATTGGGTCACACCACTCTACAGTGCAAAGAGAAAGTTAAATGTAATTTGTGTGGAAGTAACTAACATCGGTTCCCTGAAAACCCTAAGAGAAGTGGATCCTATACTGGACTTTTTACAGATCCCCAGTCTTTGGAAAATAAGTTAAATATGATGATATTAATGTTTCGATTGAGGAAGATGAGAGACCAGAGTTAGAGGAACCTGTTCTTATTGGAGAAGTTTCATTGGGAGATTAACTTTTCAGAAGTGCCGGGAACCTCTGCATTTCTTTTGGTCTCTCCAGTGGAGCACGCACAGCTATGTTTTGGTGCTGAACTTGAAATAAATGCCTTAAATTAATTGGAAAGGGAAGATACAATGGATAGTTATGGAGGAATGAAAAAAAGGAGAATGCGGCAACTAAAGATGACAATATTGAGGATAGTGGTTCTGATCAAGAATCCCCTTAATGTCTCAGAAGTGTGGCTAAAGATGATTTCTTGTTCTAAATAAAATGGTCCTTTCTTTTTTCTCCTTGAATGTAAGGTGCATAAGGAGTAAAATAAAGAGAACTATGGTTTTGGATTTTTTGATGGGACAATTTGCAGATATATTTTTTTTTTGCAGGAATGTTGGATTATCTTTTCTGCGGACTACACCCAGCTTTACAGAGAATGGACAGTTGGTCCTTCAATATGGTCTGGGACAAATGGCAATAGATCGGGAGGGGTGTCTGTTCTATTTAGGGGAGGAGATTGGTTTATTCAGGAAATATTTGAAAAAGTTCCTGGAAGACTCTTAATTGTGGACTGCATGTATGGTTCTGTTTCTTTTAGGATGATTTCTATATATGCCTATGCAGAAATGAAAAATAGGTCTGAGTTATTTGAAATACTTAAAAAATTTTTAGTGACTCCCTGTGCTGTGGTCATCGGAGGAGATTTCAATTGTACCCTGGAATCTTTTGGAAGGTCAAGCAGATCAGGTATGGATCTCTCCTCTAAAACTTTAAAATATGTTATTGAAGATGCTAGGCTTCAGGACGTGTTTCATGATAAAAGAGACTTTACTTATGCTAAGCCAGATGGCTCAATTCAGTCCCGGATTGATTTTTGTTTCACTTCTGAAGGTGTAAAAGTAATGAAAAAAGACCTAGTTGAGATTTTCTTTTCAGACCACAGGGCTTTAATTTTTCAGCTGGAGGTCCAGCAGACCTTTTCTCCAGGCCAAGGGATATGGAAATTAAATAATCTCCTTTTGGATGATGCTACTGTTTGCGATGAACTAAGAGAACTGTATGATTCCTGGAAAGGCTTGCAAGTATGGTTCTGTACAAAAAGTGAATGGTGGGACTGGGTAAAAAGCAGAATAAAGATTTTTTTTTTGTTCGCAAAGCCAAAGAAAAGGTTTTAGCTGATAGGTATGTGGAGAGAAAACTACAGAAAAGATTACAGTGTTTTTGTTGGAAATAGCTAACCATTTGATGTTTCATTCTAAAGTAGAATATATTGAAAAGGGGGAAAAATGTAGTTCTTATTTTTTTTTAAAAAATTCAAAGAAGAAAATATAATCTTACTACATTATTAAATGACGAAGGTGAAGAGGTTGGAACAAAAGAGGAAGTTTTGGCGATTGTTGAGGCTTTTTATACAAAACTGTATGATACAAAAGGGAAAATTACTACATACTTACCGTGATTTTCCTTTCCTGGCCACTAACCATGTCAGCTATGCCTGGGTAAGCCCCTCCCCGCGCTCCATACAGAAGGATCCACCCCCAATAAACTTTAAATAGCCCCATAGCCCAGTACCTGGTGTCTCGTATCAAGCTGTCTATTACTTAAAAGGGGTGGGTGAGCAACTTGCTGACATGGTTAGTGGCCAGGAAAGGAAAATCACGGTAAGTATGTAGTAATTTTCCCTTTTCCCTGGCCACACCATGTCAGCTACGCCTGGGAAGTGCCCAAGCGAACTGGGCGGGCAAGTAATTAATCTCCCAACACTCTGAATGTTGCAAGTATTTGTTTATTCTTGTATTGATACAGATTGTAGAACATTTCTACCAAACTGGGATCTTGCTGAGTTAGCCACATCCACTTTATAGTGGGATATGAATGTGTGCGGAGATGACCAAGAAGCTGCCCTACAGACCACTTCCATTGGTGTGCCCATGTTCACTGCCCATGAAGCCGAAATGCCTCTTGTAGAGTGAGCCCTTACTTGTAGCGGACTTGCTTTGCCCATTAAGGAATAAGCCTTCTTGATGATAATCGTTATCCATCTAGCCAAGGTACTTTTTGATGCTGCTAAACCCTTCCTATTACCTCCTGGAATGACAAACAGTCTATCCGTGTTTCTAATGTCCTTTGTCCTTGTGACATACCGTATATACTCGAGTATAAGCCGATCCGAGTATAAGCCTAGGTACCTAATTTTACCTACGAAAACTGATGGCGCTGTGTGATATTGCAGTCACTGTTATTCTTTGATATAACCAACAGAGGGCACTGTGTGATATTGCAGTCACTGTTATTCTTTGATACAACCAACAGATGGCGCTGTGTGATATTGCAGTCACTGTTATTCTTTAATATAACCAACAGAGGGCGCACTGTTATTCTTTCATAAAACCAACAGAGGGCATTGTGGGATATTGCAGTCTCTCCCCAAGTGAACTGTTGGTATAGGAATGATTAAAAGTGACTGCAATATCGATTACTGCCCGCTGACCCGAGTATATGCCGAGGTAGACTTTTTCAGCACATTTTGGATGCTGAAAAACTCGGCTTATACTCGAGTATATACGGTATTCTCTCAGACATCTTACCGGATCCAGATTTTTTAGTCTGGGATCTTCCTTGTCTAAGGAGGGAAGATTTAACTCATCTTCTTCGTGGAATGAGGATATAACCTTTGGTTTGAAGTCTGGTATGAATTTAATAACTACTCTATCCAGATGGAATATAGGACTGGTAGAATCATGAGCCAGGGATTGGAGTTCTCCTACCCTCTTGACCGAAGTGATAGCTACTAGGAAAAGTGCTTTAAGTGTTAGATTCCATAAGGAGATGTCCTGTATAGGTTCAAAAGGAGCTTCCGATATATTTCCCAAAACTGAGGGCAGATCCCACTGGGGACAACACTTTCTTTTGATTGGAACCAATCTTTTGGTAGCCTTGAAGAACCTCTCTATCAGTGGATGATGGGCCCATCTAACCCCTGAAATGGATGATAAGGCTGATACTTGGACCTTTAGAGTTGAATAGTGGAATCCTTTATTCAAGCCAGACTGAAGAAACCCCAAAATTTGTGCCACTGAATTGGGTTGTTCTTTAATCTTTTTGGTTCTACACCAAAGTTGAAATTTCTCCCAAATCTTCCAATACCTTGCATTGGTTGAGTTTTTTCTTGAATTGAGAAGAGTATCTATTACCTCTTCTGATAACTCCCATGACCTGAGTTTTTGCCGCTCAGTCTCCAAGCCATCAAGCTCAAGTCTGAGGGATTCGGATGATACATCCCTGTCTGGTGTAGTAGATTCTCTATTCCTGCAAGTCTCCAAGGAAGATCTATCGCCAGCCCCTGTATGATTGTAAACCAGGGCCTGCGAGGCCAAAAGGGAAAAATTCCTATCACCTCCACTTTTTCTGCTATGATCTTCTGAAGGACTTTCAGAATTAGGGGAATTGGCGGAAATATGTATACTAGAGGAAAGTTCCATCTCTGAGCCAGGGCATCTGTTGCTTCTGCACCTTCTTCTTTTCTTCTGGAAAAGTATCTGTGACACTTGGTATTCCTCTCTGTTGCCATGATGTCTATTGAGGGAGATCCCCATCTTCTTACTATGGAGAGGAATATGTCCTGATTTAACTCCCACTCGTGATAATCCAGACTTTTTCTGCTTAGGAAGTCTGCGGTTTTGTTTTGTGGACCTGGAATATGTATGGCTGTTATGTCCACTAAGTGAAGTTCTGCCCACTGAAAGAGAGATGACACCTCCTTCTACATGGAGATGCTTTTTGTGCCTCCCTGTTTCCGAATATAGGCTACTGTTGTCACATTGTCTGATTGTATCTTTACATTTCTCCCTTGTATCTTTCCCTGAAAGAACTGAAGTGCCTGGAATGCCGCTCTTGCTTCTAAGATATTTGATGGCAGATCTCCTGAGGGAACTTGCCACTTTCCTTGTGTTACTTGTTGTCCAAGGACTGCCCCCCAGCCTATTGCCGAGGCGTCTGTGGTTAGGGTTAACCAAGGTTCTGGAAATAATACTGTTCCCCTGTTTAGTCTTCCTGGATCTAGCCACCATCTTAATTCTTTCTTTACATTTTCTTTGATAATGATTTGTTGATCCAGACTCTGTCTCTTCCACTGCTTGAGAAATGATATCTGGGGAATTCTCGTGTGCCATTGGGCCCAAGGTAACAGACCTATTGAGGCCGACATGGAACCCAACATTGACATAAATTGGCGTGCTGGAATTTTCCTCTTTTCCAGACATGTCCTCACTTGAACTGTTAGTTTCTTCTGTCTCTCCTGAGAGAGAGCTATTGAGTTTCTTGGAATATCTATCCAAGCTCCTAAGTATTGGAGGGACTGGGTTGGCTTCAATTGACTCTTTCGAAGATTCAGCACCAACCATGGGAATTTAGTTGATAGATAACTATCTGTAAATCCCCTAACAATTTTTCCCTGGATTGAGCCGCAATCAAAAGGTCATCCAAATAGTGGAATATACTATTATTCCCTTCAATCTTAGGTAGGCAATTAAGGTTACCATTATCGTTGAGAAAACTCTGGGAGCAGTTGAGAGACCGAAAGGCATGGCGGTGAATTGATAATGTTTTTCCTGAACGGCAAACCTCAGGAATTTGAAGTGTCTGGGATATATTGGAATATGATGGTATGCATCCTGGATGTCTATGCTGCATAGCCAATCTCCTGTGGACAGGGAGTTTTTTATTGAGGATAGTGACTCCATTTTGAATTTTTTTACTTGTAAATATGTGTTGATTTTCTTGAGATCCAGAATAGGTCTCCATTTTCCGGATGGTTTCTTTACTAAAAAGAAGATGGAATAAATCCCTTTGCGTTCTTCTTCTTCTGGGACTGGGGAAATGACTTCTTGTGTCAGAAGATCTTGAATGCAATCCACAAGTGCCAGACCTTTCTTCTTCTCTTGAGGATTTGGGGAAAAAATGAAGAAATTTTCTTTGATGGGTTCTATGAACTCTAGTCTGTAACCTAGACTTATGGTCTCCAGAACCCACTGGTCTCTGATGGATTCCGCCCAGGAATTTTGGAACTCCACTAATCTGCCTCCTATACAAAACCCCTGGGCTGGCAGACCGTCAGAATTGCTTCTTAGGAAGGGGAAGATTCTTTCCTCTAGTCTGTCTGAAAAGTCCTGACTGACCTCCTCTCCAAAGTGACTGTCTTGGAGTGTCAGGTCTGTTGAGAAAGGAACGATTGTCTGAAGTGTTCCTTCGGGCTCTGAAGGCATTTCCCCCTCTGCCTGATTGTTTAAATGGATATTTCCTCTTTTTGGATTGTGGCAAAAACTGGCTTTTGCCCCCAGAAGGTTTGGAAATTAATTCTTCCAACTTCTTCCCAAATAGTATTTGGCCTTGAAAGGGTAGGTGACACAAGGCCATTTTGGAGGCTGTGTCTGCTTCCCAGGGCCTTAACCACAACGCTCTTCTGGTACATACCGATAAGGCCATGGATCTTGAAGCTAGTCTGGTGATATCTACAGCTGCATTAGTGAGGAAGGCAGCTGCTAGTTTTAGTTCCACCAATCCTTCAAGGATATCACTCCTCTCTCTTCCTGCTCTGAGAGCCTGTTCTACGTTTTCAATCCAGACTTCTAGGGCTTTAGCCACCGAGATACTTGCCATTGCTGGTTTACAAATTTCCCCTGCATTTGTAAAAGCCCTCTTTAATTCAGCTTCCATTCTTCTATCCATGGGATTCTGAAGAGTGGCTACATCATCAATTGGAAGAGCCGTACATTTTGAGAGATGAACTACAGGGGCATCTACCAGAGGGACCTTGCATAAGTCCTTTACGTCCTCCTCCTTAAACGGATAGTACTTGAGGAATCTTTTTTTGTACCGAGACTCGCCTGGACATCTGTTCCCATTCTGACTGCAGCAACGATTTGACCTCTTCATGGATAGGGAAATGGTCTGCTGATCTCTTGACTGATGGTAAAAATGCCGATTTGGCTGGTGTGGGTTCTGAATCCTTAAGAGACAATGCTTCTCTTACTGCCCTGATAAGAGGAGCAATAATGGAGGTATCTAGGGAAGAGGAGTAATCCTCTTCTTCCTCCCCACTTCCGCTTGCAGGTGAATCTTCTCCCGAAAACTAACCCACTTGGTCCGGCCTCCTCATTATCTGACATCTGCCACTCAAAGGCTGTTGGTTGTTTAAAGGATCTTAACTCTTCCCTTACTGTTGTCTTGATCAGGTTTAGCATATCCTGATTTGGTGAGGTTTCTGAGATTGCCGCTGTCTTGAGACATGATTCACACAATCTTTTGTTTGGCATTGGAGGAAGCTCACAGGCTGCACAAGTTATCCTTTGTCTAGGATCTAGCAGGGGAGTCCCCTGATTCTTTGTGGAAGAATATCCCTTCTTGACCTTCTTCATTTCTTTTCCCGTAGGAGTAAGGGTCACACTGAAATAAAAAACATAATGTATATGTATATACAATAATTTCATCATTCTCTCTTTTTTTTTTTTTTTTTTTTTTTACCTACAACTGGAAGCAGTCTTTCTGAGGGGGGCAGCAGGCTCTGGATCAGAATCCATCCTAAAAAAATTGTTTGCAAATTAAATACGGATGGCCCAAAAACAAGGTTAAAAAACCCCTGATCCCAGAGCCACTATTTACCTGGAGTTGCACAGGTCTGGAAAACAGCACCGCAATATGGCAGGATCCCAACAGCGTGGCTGGGTAATAGATTATTTGGGCAGCAATCCCCTGGTAATCAGGCTGGCGTTTAAATAGGCCTAACCCTATTAGGTGCATAGTAGTGACGCCTGTTCCGCCCGTGAATTCATTAGGGGCGCACTATGACGTCCATTCTGCGTCTTTGCCCTTAAACAAAATGGCCGCCGGGAACTTGCGCATGCGCAGAGCGCATCTTCCCCTAACCAACATGGCCGCCGCCGCCACTTTGCCCACGCTCTCGGGCTTAGGGATGATGCTGCAAAATGGAATTTTCTATACGATACCTCTGAAGACCTGCTGCCCCCGCTCCCATCCACCCAAAAATTCTTGACCCCATCCCTTAGGTCGCCGCAACGAGCACTCGAGCCGGTATGGCAGGGTGGATGGAGGGACAATATTCCCGCCTTCTCGGCGAGGGAATAATTATATGTACTGGGGGAAAAATTATAATGCTGAAAAAACCCCCGTCCCTGGACTGCCTTCTCGGCGAAGCCCCTGCTGCTTGCAGTAAAAATCAAAATCTGTTTCCTCTGAAAAGGAGCATTGACAGAAGGAAAAAAAGACACCAGGTACTGGGCTGTGGGGCTATTTAAAGTTTATTGGGGGTGGATCCTTCTGTATGGAGTGCGGGGAGGGGCTTACCCAGGCGTAGCTGACATGGTGTGGCCAGGGAAAAGAAGTTTCCCAGCAGCATATTGATTTAATTTTTGAGAAAATGGATGCCAAATTATCAGAGCAATCCAAAGTTGAATTAGATAGTAAGGTTACTTTGAATGAATTGACAGCATCCATGCGAACATTTAAAAAGATGAAAACTCCAGGTACTGATGGGTTGTCAATTGAATTCTATGAGAAATTCTGGGGCCTTATAGGGTCTGATTTGCTAGAGATTTTTTTTGAATGTGTGAATAATGGAATATTGCCGCTGTCAATGAGACAGGGGGTGATCTCATTAATTTACAAGAAAAAAGGTGACCGTAAAGACTTAAGAAATTGGAGACCTATTACATTAATAAACGTTGATTATAAAACTTGTGCAAAGGTCTTGTCAAATAGGTTAAAATCGGTTGGTAGTCAAATCATTAAGACAGATCAAACATGTGGTATTCCTGGGCGAAGCATTGCTTATAATTTAGCTTTGATAAGAGATCTAATGCTATACCTGAAATAAAGGGATATTAAAGCCATTTTGGTTAATTTAGATCAAGAAAAGGCTTATGACAGAGTAGCTCATGTATACATGACACAAATTCTCCAAAAACTTGGTTTTGGTGATACATTTAGAATGATGACTGCACTGCTATACAAAGATGTGTTTCGTAGCGTGCTCGTAAATGGATGGCAAACTCCTACTTTTCCTGTTCTGTCAGGTGTTCGACAGGGGTGCTGTAATGATCACCGCTGGGAAAAAGGGTGATCGAGGAGAGCCACTCCCTGGGGAGCGGATATGGGGGAAGCCCTGGGGTGTAGCCAAAGATGGTAGGAGGCATGGGCATGGTTGAAACGATGATTTAATAGCAACAAAAGGGTAAACAAAGGCAAGAAGGGCAAGGTGAAGATAGGGTCAGGCCAAAGTCAAAACAGGGGTTCCACGGGATACGAGGTAATGGGGTACTCACACAGGAAACAAGGATTTCAGGAACAAGGTAATCAAAGTCCAAAGCATTTAGGGCACAGGATCCAGGATACAACAGCACAGAAACATTTATGACTCAGCCCTGAGCAAAGCTCAGGGCGGGGTTAATAAAGGGCAGGTAATTGGGAATGGGGAACACATGAGGGTAAACGAGGTGGGTGGAGAATAGGGAGGAACAGAAGAACAAACTGTGAACAGGCAGATAACATAAGTAACAACAAGAGTTCATGATGAGCCCCAAGAGCCCCTGGTGGCTCATCTGGCAAGGTGCCGTGTCCAGAACCCAGGAAACCAGGGATCGATCCTGGGCTTATCCTGACAGTACCCCCCCCTTAATGGTCGACCTCTGGGCGACCCAAACGAAAGACCCCCATCCTTTTTAGTCCAATGACTGGAGATGGGGGACAAAAAGTCTTGCTAGGATCAGAGGCAGAAGGACCATCAGGGTCAAAGGCTGGAGAGCCGCCAGGGTCCGGAGGACCACCTGGAGCCACGTCTGGGACCGGGAAGGCTGCTGGCACAGGAGATGCAGACGGGGCCGCTGGCACACAGGCTGGAAGCGGCTGGGCCGCTGGCACACAGGCTGGAAGCGGCTGGGCCGCTGGCACACAGGCTGGAAGCGGCTGGGCCGCTGGCACACAGGCTGGAAGCGGCTGGGCCGCTGGCACACAGGCTGGAAGGCGGCTAGGGCCGCTGGCACACAGGCTGGAAGCGGCTGGGCCGCTGGCACACAGGCTGGAAGCGGCTGGGCCGCTGGCACACAGGCTGGAAGCGGCTGGGCCGCTGGCACACAGGCTGGAAGCGGCTGGGCCGCTGGCACACAGGCTGGAAGCGGCTGGGCCGCTGGCACACAGGCTGGAAGCGGCTGGGCCGCTGGCACACAGGCTGGAAGCGGCTGGGCCGCTGGCACACAGGCTGGAAGCGGCTGGGCCGCTGGCACACAGGCTGGAAGCGGCTGGGCCGCTGGCACACAGGCTGGAAGCGGCTGGGCCGCTGGCACACAGGCTGGAAGCGGCTGGGCCGCTGGCACACAGGCTGGAAGCGGCTGGGCCGCTGGCACACAGGCTGGAAGCGGCTGGGCCGCTGGCACACAGGCTGGAAGCGGCTGGGCCGCTGGCACACAGGCTGGAAGCGGCTGGGCCGCTGGCACACAGGCTGGAAGCGGCTGGGCCGCTGGCACACAGGCTGGAAGCGCTGGCGCACACAGGCTGGAGCGGCTGGGCTGCTGCACACAGGCTGGAAGCGGCTGGGCTGCTGGCACACAGGCTGGAAGCGGCTGGGCTGCTGGCACACAGGCTGGAAGCGGCTGGGCTGCTGGCACACAGGCTGGAAGCGGCTGGGCTGCTGGCACACAGGCTGGAAGCGGCTGGGCTGCTGGCACACAGGCTGGAAGCGGCTGGGCTGCTGGCACACAGGCTGGAAGCGGCTGGGCTGCTGGCACACAGGCTGGAAGCGGCTGGGCTGCTGGCACACAGGCTGGAAGCGGCTGGGCTGCTGGCACACAGGCTGGAAGCGGCTGGGCTGCTGGCACACAGGCTGGAAGCGGCTGGGCTGCTGGCACACAGGCTGGAAGCGGCTGGGCTGCTGGCACACAGGCTGGAAGCGGCTGGGCTGCTGGCACACAGGCTGGAAGCGGCTGGGCTGCTGGCACACAGGCTGGAAGCGGCTGGGCTGCTGGCACAGGCTGGAAGCGGCTGGGCTGCTGGGCACACAGGCTGGAAGCGGCTGGGCTGCTGGCACACAGGCTGGAAGCGGCTGGGCTGCTGGCACACAGGCTGGAAGCGGCTGGGCTGCTGGCACACAGGCTGGAAGCGGCTGGGCTGCTGGCACACAGGCTGGAAGCGGCTGGGCTGCTGGCACACAGGCTGGAAGCGGCTGGGCTGCTGGCACACAGGCTGGAAGCGGCTGGGCTGCTGGCACACAGGCTGGAAGCGGCTGGGCTGCTGGCACACAGGCTGGAAGCGGCTGGGCTGCTGGCACACAGGCTGGAAGCGGCTGGGCTGCTGGCACACAGGCTGGAAGCGGCTGGGCTGCTGGCACACAGGCTGGAAGCGGCTGGGCTGCTGGCACACAGGCTGGAAGCGGCTGGGCTGCTGGCACACAGGCTGGAAGCGGCTGGAGAACCGACACTGAAACAGGAGGCAGCTTTCGGGGAGCCGGCACTGGAGCAGGAGGCAGCTTTCGGGGAGCCGGCACTGGAACAGGAGGCAGCTGCTGGGGGACCGGCACTGGAACAGGAGGCAGCTGCTGGGGGACCGGCACTGGAGCAGGAGGCAGCTTTCGGGGAGCCGGCACTGGAACAGGAGGCAGCTGCTGGGGGACCGGCACTGGAACAGGAGGCAGCTGCTGGGGGACCGGCACTGGAGCAGGAGGCAGCTGCTGGGGGACCGGCACTGGAGCAGGAGGCAGCTTTCGGGGAGCCGGCACTGGAGCAGGCGGCAGCTGCTGGGGGACCGGCACTGGAGCAGGCGGCAGCTGCTGAGGGAACCGGCACTGGAGCAGGAGGCAGCTGCTGAGGGAACCGGCACTGGAGCAGGAGGCAGCTTTCGGGGAGCCGGCACTGGAACAGGAGGCAGCTGCTGGGGAACCGGCACTGGAACAGGAGGCAGCTGCTGGGGAACCGGCACTGGAACAGGAGGCAGCTGCTGGGGGACCGGCACTGGAACAGGAGGCAGCTGCTGGGGGACCGGCACTGGAACAGGAGGCAGCTGCTGGGGAACCGGCACTGGAACAGGAGGCAGCTGCTGGGGAACCGCACTGGAACAGGAGGCAGCTGCTGGGGAACCGGCACTGGAACAGGAGGCAGCTGCTGGGGAACCGGCACTGGAACAGGAGGCAGCTGCTGGGGAACCGGCACTGGAACAGGAGGCAGCTGCTGGGGAACCGGCACTGGAACAGGAGGCAGCTGCTGGGGAACCGGCACTGGAACAGGAGGCAGCTGCTGGGGAACCGGCACTGGAACAGGAGGCAGCTGCTGGGGACCGGCACTGGAACAGGAGGCAGCTGCTGGGGACCGGCACTGGAACAGGAGGCAGCTGCTGGGGGACCGCACTGGAACAGGAGGCAGCTGCTGGGGGACCGGCACTGGAACAGGAGGCAGCTGCTGGGGGACCGGCACTGGAACAGGAGGCAGCTGCTGGGGGACCGGCACTGCAGACAGGACAGGCTGGGAAGCCGGCACAGCAGACAGGACAGGCTGGGAAGCCGGCACAGCAGACAGGACAGGCTGGGAAGCCGGCACAGCAGACAGGACAGGCTGGGAAGCCGGCACAGCAGACAGGACAGGCTGGGAAGCCGGCACAGCAGACAGCCAGTTGGGAGCCAGTCGTCGGGAAGGTCTAGCTGGACACTTGGGTAGCCGAGGCTGCTGGGAAACCTCAGGAGCCGTGGGCAGCCGATGCTGCTGCGAAGCCTCCTCTCTTGGGGGTACAAGGCACGGCAGAAGCCCCATTTTTGGAGGCACAGAACAAGACAGAAGCCCCACTTCTGGAGGCACAGGACAAGGCAGAAGCCCCTCTTCTAGGGTCACATAAGCCGGCACAAGTACAGGAGGCAGACTCTGGGGAGCCAGTCGATGGGGGAAGCTTAGTTGGAGCCTCGGGCAGCTGAGGCTGCTGGGAAACCCCCTCAGGTACAGTGGGCAGCCGACGCTGCTGGGGAAGCAGTTGCTGAGGGGTAGCAGGCCCGGGAATAGAAGGTTGTGGAGGAGACAAGGGCCAAAGGACTGGAAGCGATTTAACAGACACAGGCCTGATAGCAGTTTGAAGTTCAGCTACATCCAAGTCTAAATCCTCCCAATCCTCATCAAAGACAGAATCCTCCCAGTCATCATCAGATACAAAATCCTGCCAAACATCATCAGAGAAATGGGAGCTGACTATTGCCTCATTCTCCCCACCCCAAGGGAGTTGTAGTTCCGCACCGGTAAAGGAAAGCATGGAGGGCTTTTCCAAGGGCTTCCTGTTTGGCTGAGTCATACTGTAATGATCACCGCTGGGAACCAGGGTGATCGAGGAGAGCCACTCCCTGGGGAGCGGATATGGGGGAAGCCCTGGGGTGTAGCCAAAGATGGTAGGAGGCATGGGCATGGTTGAAACGATGATTTAATAGCAACAAAAGGGTAAACAAAGGCAAGAAGGGCAAGGTGAAGATAGGGTCAGGCCAAAGTCAAAACAGGGGTTCCACGGGATACGAGGTAATGGGGTACTCACACAGGAAACAAGGATTTCAGGAACAAGGTAATCAAAGTCCAAAGCATTTAGGGCACAGGATCCAGGATACAACAGCACAGAAACATTTATGACTCAGCCCTGAGCAAAGCTCAGGGCGGGGTTAATAAAGGGCAGGTAATTGGGAATGGGGAACACATGAGGGTAAACGAGGTGGGTGGAGAATAGGGAGGAACAGAAGAACAAACTGTGAACAGGCAGATAACATAAGTAACAACAAGAGTTCATGATGAGCCCCAAGAGCCCCTGGTGGCTCATCTGGCAAGGTGCCGTGTCCAGAACCCAGGAAACCAGGGATCGATCCTGGGCTTATCCTGACAGGTGCCCAATGTCTCCATTGTTGTTTGTTGCATTGAGGCTTTTGCTTCATTTATTAGAGCTCATCCTGGAATTAAGGGGATCCATTTGCCGGGTTACAATGGGGTGGAAGCCAAGTGTAGTTTATACATGGATGACGTAACAGTATTTTGTTCGGATAGAATTTCTGTCAATAATCTTTTAGAGATCTGTGAAGACTTTAGTTTAGCTTCTGGAGCAAAAATTAATTATTCTAAAAGTGAAGCTATTCTTCTTGGTGATTGGGGTGGTACAAGTTTTAAGCTGGTCATAGACGCAACGATCTCCGACCTACTACTAACCTAAAGATTTTCATCGTTGGATTTAAGTTGAAGAACTGACAAATCGTACGATGTTCTGGTCATTATTTGTCAAACATAAATTGTCCGACATCAGTAGTGACGTATGTTGCTGTCGCTCACGGAAATGACGTTTGCGGAAATTACGTCTTTTCTAAATGGAAACTAGGTATTCAAATGAACGATCGCGCTAGGCATACAAACGACCGCTCCCCGATCGTCTGCACGAAGCCTCACTACCTTCTATATTTCAAGCCAAAATTAGTCCAGGATTTATGAATGGCAAGAAAAGAGCAGCATTGGCAATCGCTTTGGCAACAGCACTCCCAGAAAAGAAGAAAAAGAGAAACCGTTCATGCTGGAGTAAGCAGTGGCTTTTAAAGCATGAGACTTTGTCTCATATGGGACTTCTACGGGAGTTGCAAGCTCACAACCCTGATGATTTTAAAAATTATCTGAGGATGTCTGAAACATGCTTCAGATCCCTGCTTCAGCTGGTCAGCCCACTAATTCAGAAGCAAGATACTGTTATGAGAAAATCTATCTCGCCAGAACAAAGGCTTATTGCGACTCTGAGGTTTTTGACTACCGGAAGATCACTTGAAGATCTCAAATTTTCTACTGGAATTTTGGCTCAATCTTTATGGAATATTATTCCACAGACATGTGATGCCATTGTCACAGCCCTCAAAACAGAGTATTTAAAGGTAATATTGAATCCCAGAGTAAAACACTGTCCAATAAATGTATAATGGCTAGTTTATCATGTACTGTTTTAACAATATATATTTTTTTGTTTTTCCACAGTTTCCTGAGACTTCTGAAGAGTGGCAAGCAATTGCTCAACATTTCTTCCCAAACTGTGGTGGTGCAATAGATGGGAAACACGTCCGCATTAACCCACCACCAAATTCTGGGTCATATTTTTACAATTACTAAGGATATTTTAGTATTGTATTTTAGTATTGAATTTATAATGGTTGACATTGGAAAGAACGGGAGACTATCCGATGGTGGAGTTATTGAGCAGACTGTATTTAATCGCAAACTAAAGAGCAAAGAATTACATTTGCCAACAAACCAGGAGACCAAGGAAGGACTAAATTTTGCATTTGTTGCTGATGAGGCCTTTGCACTGCATGAAAATCTTCTGAAACCTTTCCCTCAAAAGATGTTAAAACCCGAGAGAAAATTTTTTAATTATAGGCTATCACGTGCAAGGCGAGTAGTTGAAAACGCTTTTGGAATACTGGCAAATCGTTTTCTCATCTTTCACACCTCCATAAATTTATGCCCTGACAAAATAGACATTATAGTTCTTTCCTGTTGTGTTCTGCATAATTTTCTGAGAAAGAACAACCACAGTTCCTATGCCCCTGTCAGCATGGTGGATCATGAGGATGTTCAGACTGGGACCATTGTACCTGCTAAATGGCGAAATGAGAGCAACATACTTCTACAGCTGCAAGGGTCACAATCCAGAAACACATCAGCTGATGCTAAAACCAACCGAGAAAATTATGTACAGTATTTTAATGGGGTTGGCAAAGTAGACTGGCAATACCGGATGGTTTAAATTTTCATCTTTTACCTTTTGCAATTATTGTATACTGCGTAATACAGTCATTGCATAACTTTGTACAAAATAAATAAATACATTTTTTGTAAGAACATTTATTGTATTTTGTTTTGTATAAAAGAGCAATAAGTACAATACACCAATTTAAATTACTATAATATACTATGTATTATATAAATATAATAAAAAAACAAGCAAACAAGTGCAAACTGTCCAAAACAAAAAGTGCAGCACAATATTTCACACTATATATAGATAAAATGGAAGGATGTGTGTGTGTAAACAAATTTACATTTTTTTAGCAATAAATAAGTACTATAAAAACAAGCAAACAGGTTCAATCGGGAAAAAAAATGTCCAAAACTAAAGTGCAGTTAACTCCAAAAGCTTTCAAAGATATCCAAAAGCTTACAAAGGTGCATACCTATTATTCTCTTCAGATTCTAGGTAATGAAGGTCATTGGGTACCGGGGAAGGGCTGGAAAAAGAAAGATGTCTAGCAGCTGGTGAAGGGGTAGAGGAACATGGCTGAGGGAATGATTGGTTTGTCGGAGGAGGGTATTGTGGATAGTGGTTCCAGTATGTATGTGGTAACATTGGTGGCGTATTGCTGGATATTACGGTACTTTCCGAAAGTTTATTTTGTAGGCCTTTATGAAGCAAATCAGTAATTAATAATTTGCAGTGCAGACTTTGTTCTTCATGCATCCTCCGTAATTTTGCAGCTACAGTAAACCCAAATGCATCAAGTTCATCATCAGCCTTTGCAAGTATAGCTGATGCTTCATTAAAAAATTTACTTTTTGCATCATCCTGCTGTGGTTTTCTTTTCTTTGCTTTTGGTACTGTGCGCTGTGCTGGCTGTGATGCTTGTGTTTGCTGAACATTCTCAGAGTTCACGGTCTGTAGGAATGAAATGTAGTATGGTTATAAAGGATATAAGAAAATGGGAAACAAACAAACGTAACCTTCCAATGTGTTTTTGCATATTTACCTGTGATACTTCTGGTCTTCTGAAGGAATTTCTTCACATGACTGTGCATTTTCCTGTGTTGGTTCAAGTGCCTCACCCATTACAGTGATAGAGCTTCGTGGTATCTCCTGGTCCACCGTAAAGTAGAGTAGGTCGTAATACCATAGTCTTGGGGTATATATATCATCTGCAGAGGCACCAGACTTTTTGGATGACTGCACTTTGTTAAATTCTTTTCTAAAAACAGTCCTTATGTTTGATGTTTTATTTTTTACATTTGCTGCAGGATTGATTCTCTTGCAGGATTGCAGGATTGATTCTCTTGCATAGTTGCACCAGTGTCTCATATGCTTCTGTTCTTTTGTGCCGGTTTGAATATTCCGCCGCCTTTATTTTCCACAAGCATGGCAAAGACTGATAAAGATCAATGAATTCTCTCAAAAATTCAGGATGCATAAACTTTTCAGCAGCCATCTAAAAAAAAATGTGTATATATATATATATATATATATATATATATATATATATATATATATATATATATATATATATATATATAAGTAATCAAACAAATTATTAAAAATTAAATAGACAGTGGTATTGGAAAAAAAAGCAAAACACGGCCACGGCATTATTTATAGTCGCACGAACATTCGGTGGGAAGCCGACCGTTCGGTCCCAGTGACTGTGAACGTATGTATGTGCAAACCATCCTGCAAAGAAACTAGTTTAGCTTTACAAACTATTTTACAGCTTTACGAACTATTTTACAGGTTTACGAATGCATTCTGATGTACTTACAATGTATTTTGAAAGTGCGTTTACGAGAGGGAACGTTCGCGTGCCGATCGATCGTTCGTGTTTGTGCCACCACTTCCGGAATATCTCGTGGTGCTACGTCATTTCCGATGACATCACATCGGTCACTTGACATTGTTTGCTGGCGCCAATTTGCAGTCTTCTTTTGGACATGGAGCAAGACAGAAGGAGGGCTACAGCTATGACCCGTGCTGAGATGGTCTACATGGTGCAGATCCTGGAGAAACATGATTACGATGGCAGAAAAGCGGTATATCAGCATGCTAATACCAGGAAAGATGGCTTACTCACCAAAATTGTTGAAGGCTTGAACAGTAGATTTCGAGTGCTGCGAACTAAAGACCAACTCAGAAAGCGATGTTCAGACCTGAAACTGAGGGAGAGAGAACAACTCAATATTATTCACAGAATAATAAAGAAAAGTAAGTAAAAGTTTAACAAAAAGTGTGGTAGTTAGTTTTTGTTATGGTGTGAACGAAGAGTCGTGCGGGCAGCACACGTTGAACAAATCAAGAAAGCAGGAGATCTTGCCAAAAGAAACCGAAGACAACCAAGTGAGGATTCTGCTATAGACCTCACAGACAGCACAGCAGATGCCCTAGCAGAAGTGGCTGAAGTGGCACAGGTGACAGAGGGCTTTTTGGGTGGAAATCAGGAGGATATTACAGAAGAGCCTCACAGCTCCTCGCAAGACACCCTGCCAATTTCAGGTTTGTACACAGTGCAGTGTAGGTGCAAATTTATTTTTTTGTAATACCTAATTTTATTAATTAATTATTGTATCTTTTATTGAAGATGTTGAAGTTGCAGTTAGTACACCACATAAAAAAATGTTGAAAAAAAACCATTACCAGACCAAACTGAGGAGCTGCATTGAGAGCTTACAGTGTGCGAAGGAAGCCATACTATTACTTCAAGAGCAAATCACTGGTTTGATTGAAGAAATGGAGAATGACACAGAATAATTTTTTTATTTATTCTTTAAATGTGTTCAGAAACGTGTTCAAAATGTCTTGTTTTATCCTAAATACTTGGTTGTTTGTAATGTAGAGCAAAATATCTGCATTCAGTGTATGTTGCCTCCCAGTTGCTCATGCAGAGCCTGCAGCATTTGGTTCCATGTTCCACATTTGCTGTACACAGTGCCCAGCATTTTTCTAATATCCCAATATCCTCATTTTTCTAATATCCCAATATCCTCATATGTCTTGTGAAATCTCTCAAACGTGTGTTCAGTGTCGGACTGGCCCGGCGGGATACCGGGAAAATACCCGGTGGGCCCCGACCCTAGTGGGCCCCCGCCGGGCCAGTCCCCCTCTCCCAAACAGTTTTAGAAAAAATAATAAAAAAAATTTCGCCGAGCGCCGTTTCCGTTTGCGCATGCGCGCCGTTTGCGCATGCGCGATGCGCCGCCTGGGCGCTGAGCAGGGATTCGCCTAACAAGTAGGTAGCGGGGGCCAGAGGGGGGCCCTGGACACCAGTCCCGGTGGGCCCCGGACTCCCCAGTCCGACCCTGCGTGTGTTGCCTCCCAGTTGCTCATGCAGAGCCTGCAGCATTTGGTTCCATGGGCCACATTTGCTGGACACAGTGCCCAGCATTTTTCTAATATCCCAATATCCTCATTTTTCTAATATCCAAATATCCTCATATGTCTTGTGAAATCTCTCAAACGTGTGTTGCCTCCCATTTAATCATGCAGAGCCTGCAGCATTTGGTTCCATGGGCCATTTTTGATATATATGTGTGATATATTCATGAAACAAAACACATGTAACGTGAGAGTATGAGAAATAAAAGGTTTTTTTTTGTTCAAATTTGTTTTGAGTTTCAGGTATGTTTCAGCATTTTATAACCAGCTATAGTAAAAGTTATGTAGTAAAATATTTGGGGGGGAGGGAGAGAGAAAGGTGGTTCACACGAACGTTCGTTGCGAACGTTCCTATATGTTCAACCTACGACTGTCTCTACGTACTTCCGTACGTGGCCATGGATATTGTCGTGTACTTCCGTCAGAGGTTTCATGGATATCGTCAGATTGTCAATACAAGCAGAGATAAGATTGACGGGCGACAGAAATTTTTTAACCTGTACGATCGACCAAACGACCGATCGGCATAGTACGACAAATGTCGGAGCACCCCACATACGATCCGAAAGTCGTACGATAAGCACCATGATTAAATCCCCTCTAAAAGGGGGAAAGGGAGTTCCGGATATTCCAAACATCTTATATGTCACATTTATATGTAATGTCATTTCTATAATGTTTAGGACACAGAAAGATAAACCAAGGGCATATTATCTAATATTTTTCTTTGTAACTTCTGTATTTAGAAAATTTGGTTGGTGTAAATGGGATAACTTGAGACCTGTCTGCTGGGATATTCCTCAGATTTATAGTTCAGTAGGTAAATTTATTAAAGTGTGGAATCTTGAAGTAATACCAACGGATTTATGGAAGCCTAAAGTTGTAATGAAAATAATTCGAGATAGAGATTCGGTGGAATCAGTAGGACAGTTTCCAACTCCCACCCTGAGTGAGATATGGAAAAATATTTCTGCAAAATATTTGCTCAATAAACACAAGGATTTAGCGTGGCAGAGTGCAACTGAAAGTTTGTAGAACACGGTGTGAGCGCACAACCTCGCCTTCCCTTTTCAGTGGCCTGGTGCACAATCCTCTGGGGAGACGGCACTCCCACGATTTCCAATGTAAAGCAGAACAAGGAGAGATCGGCACACAGGAACAATTGCAACATGGGGTAAACCCCTAGGTGTTTATTGTGTCATAATTTGCACAACGTTTCGGGGGCACGCCCCATCACCTGACGAAGGGGCGTGCCCCCGAAACATTGTGCAAATTATGACACAATAAACACCTAGGGGTTTACCCCATGTTGCAATTGTTCCTGTGTGCCGATCTCTCCTTGTTCTACTTTACATTGCAACTGAAAGTTTGCCTGTTAGGTCCTTTATGTATAAAAGACGTTTAGTGAGGGAGGCAAGGTGTCCGCAATTGTGTAATGCAGAGGAAACAGTGTGTCATTTGTTTTGGGAATGTCCTTTTGCAAAGCGAGTAATTGGCAAAACAGCTTATCTGTTTCAAGGGATAATGCCTATGGATAGTATAATACATGAATCTGTAATGTATGGACTATTTTCAGGAACACATTCATATACACCTACCGTATATACTCGAGTATAAGCCGATCCGAGTATAAGCCTAGGTACCTAATTTTACCTACGAAAACTGGGAAAACTTATTGACTCTAGTATTAGCCTAGACACAACTACAGCCCTGTCTCCCAGCAGCGCACCTTCCGCCAAAGAGACTCCCCCAGCGATCGACCGGACTTCTTTGCAAAGTTGATGGTGACAGAGAATTGTGCAGAGAGTGCTGTGTGTCATAAAACCATCACTGATCTTTCGTATAACCAACAGATGGCGCTGTGTGATATTGCCATCACTGTTAATCCTTTATTCAACCAACAGATGGCGCTGTGTGATATTGCAGTTACTGTTATTCTTTGATATAACCAACAGATGGCGCTGTGTGATATTGCAGTCACTGTTATTCTTTGATATAACCAACAGAGGGCACTGTGTGATATTGCAGTCACTGTTATTCTTTGATACAACCAACAGATGGCGCTGTGTGATATTGCAGTTACTGTTATTCTTTGATATAACCAACAGATGGCGCTGTGTGATATTGCAGTCACTGTTATTCTTTGATATAACCAACAGAGGGCGCTGTGTGATATTGCAGTCACTGTTATTCTTTGATACAACCAACAGATGGCGCTGTGTGATATTGCAGTCACTGTTATTCTTTAATATAACCAACAGAGGGCGCACTGTTATTCTTTCATAAAACCAACAGAGGGCATTGTGGGATATTGCAGTCTCTCCCCAAGTGAACTGTTGGTATAGGAATGATTAAAAGTGACTGCAATATCGATTACTGCCCGCTGACCCGAGTATATGCCGAGGTAGACTTTTTCAGCACATTTTGGATGCTGAAAAACTCGGCTTATACTCGAGTATATACGGTATTAAAAAATTGTGGGTTAGATTAAACTTTATTAAAGAAGTGCTATGGTATGCAAGAAATCAGTATATTTTCAAAGTGGTGTTAAGCATTGGTGAATGTAAGAAAATGATTGCTAATATACTTTATGATTATGAAATGTTGAATTTATGATGTCAAAGTAAAATGAAATGTATTGTGAATTTACCAAAATAAAACTTTGAAAAAAACAAAAAAAAAAAAAGGTTCTCCCAGGGTGAGGCTCAGCCATTGCACTCCGGCTGTGCTGACCCCTGCGATTTCCCCAAATGCGGGAAACTCGACTGCATAATTTCTGGTAGTGGGGGACTGCGTTCGCGCTTTCCCCTGATTTGTCTGGTTCAAAGATAGAAAGTGCAGTTTCAGCTGCTGCGTACAGCCATGGCTGTCCAGCTGCAGTTGGAGGCGAGGGCTGGCCTATTTTCTTTTTTCTTTGTTTTTTCTTTGTTTTGTGGGTTTTTTTTGTACCTGAGCCCAGGCCAGCCGTTTTCTTTCAAAGCAGTAGGTTGCATGCATGCATGCAAATGAGGGTGGAACGCGTGCAGCCTCTCGGACCGCCCAAGGTTTGCCTTTGGGCCGCTCGCTTGTGCCACTGGGCACCCGTGGACGGCACTCAAGCAAGGGGTCAGGCGGACGGCCTAGACGAGCGACTTGCGGGTGCGTCCGCGCCAGCTCAAGTGAGCGCGTCGAGCACTCTCCTTATGTTGCCCACCTGGTGTTGGAGCAGCAGCTGTGCTTTTCGCCGCCAACAACTCATACTTACCTGGCAGGGGAAATACCATGATCATGAAGGTGGTTCTCCCAGGGCGAGGCTCAGCCATTGCACTCCGGACGTGCTGACCCCTGCGATTTCCCCAAATGCGGGAAAGTCGACTGCATAATTTCTGGTAGTGGGGGACTGCGTTCGCTCTTTCCCCTGATCTGGCCCGTGCAAAAAGTAGATGGTGTAGCAACAGGTCGAAGCAAAGGACAGGTCCCGGCTTGCAAAGGTCTTTTTTGCCACGGGCGCTTCCGTCGGGCGTTCCGTGAGCTCCGGACAGGCATCCTTCGCCGCGTAGCTTTGCTGGCCCTTTTCCGGGCCATTTCTGCAGTTGACCACCAGGTGGCGACTGGCGACGCTAGCTTCGCAACACTTTCTGTAAGCTAGTTAAAGAGTAGTTAGTTCACCTTCCAGCGTTCATTTTCCTTGCAGTCGCTTTCACATGGCACACCAGAACTGATGCCTTTTCTCACAGCGATACATAGAAATAGCGGCCAGTACGACAAGAGGATAAGGTATGGGGGAAAATCATGTAAGAACCTTCCCAGTGGGCAGAGGATGATCAAATACGCCCACTCCAAGGGGCCAGACTTACACTGATAGACAGACCACATTGGAAATGGGTGGAAAGTGCTCGACGACGACCCCTTTCGTTTCCGGGGAAGTTCAACCCTAGCACACCACCAAGCAAAGCTTAAGAAGAAGCTTTTGGGGTCGACCCGATCTGGAGAGGAATCCAAATGTTCCCCCCCCTCCTCCTCCTCCTCCTCCCCCCCAAAGCTAAGGCGAAGGCCCTCCACTCCGAATCAGCTCTTTGGGCCCTGCCTGCAACCAAGTGGGTTTTGAAAGCGCAGCCCTGACCTAGCATCGGTTTCCCCCGGGCCGATTGATATGCTAACGAGGGTCGCCTGTTGCAAAGCGGCTGGCTGCCTGGCTGCCTGGCTGTCAGTACGGGCGAGGCCTCCGTATGTAAACGCGCTAGCTGCAATGAACTATGGGAGCGCTTAAGCTTGTGCCCCTTTTTCCCATTTAGCGCCCCTTCTCAAGGCGGTGGTAAGCCGCACCATGGTTTCACGGAACGCCGATGGCCGTTGAGCCCGCTTGCCGTGAAGGGGGCGAGGGCCTGTCCAAATGGGGGTGAGGGTGGGTGGGTTGGCCAGGGAAAAAGGTCTCCGTATGCTCGTTGAGGTGTACCCTTGCAGCGCCGGCGGTCTTGCCTTCCCCAACTCATACTTACCTGGCAGGGGAGATACCATGATCACGAAGGTGGTTCTCCCAGGGCGAGGCTCAGCCATTGCACTCCGGCTGTGCTGACCCCTGCGATTTCCCCAAATGCGGGAAACTCGACTGCATAATTTCTGGTAGTGGGGGACTGCGTTCGCGCTTTCCCCTGATTTGTCTGGTTCAAAGATAGAAAGTGCAGTTTCAGCTGCTGCGTACAGCCATGGCTGTCCAGCTGCAGTTGGAGGCGAGGGCTGGCCTATTTTGTTTTGTCTTTGTTTTTTCTTTGTTTTGTGGGTTTTTTTTTGTACCTGAGCCCAGGCCAGCCGTTTTCTTTCAAAGCAGTAGGTTGCATGCATGCATGCAAATGAGGGTGGAACGCGTGCAGCCTCTCGGACCGCCCAAGGTTTGCCTTTGGGCCGCTCGCTTGTGCCACTGGGCACCCGTGGACGGCACTCAAGCAAGGGGTCAAGCGGACGGCCTAGACGAGCGACTTGCGGGTGCGTCCGCGCCAGCTCAAGTGAGCGCGTCGAGCACTCTCCTTATGTTGCCCACCTGGTGTTGGAGCAGCAGCTGTGCTTTTTCGCCGCCAACAACTCATACTTACCTGGCAGGGGAGATACCATGATCACGAAGGTGGTTCTCCCAGGGCGAGGCTCAGCCATTGCACTCCGGCCGTGCTGACCCCTGCGATTTCCCCAAATGCGGGAAAGTCGACTGCATAATTTCTGGTAGTGGGGGACTGCGTTCGCGCTTTCCCCTGATCTGGCCCGTGCTAAAAGTAGATGGTGTAGCAACAGGTCGAAGCAAAGGACAGGTCCCGGCTTGCAAAGGTCTTTTTGCCACGGGCGCTTCCGTCGGGCGTTCCGTGAGCTCCGGACAGGCATCCTTCGCCGCGTAGCTTTGCTGGCCCTTTTCCGGGCCATTTCTGCAGTTGACCACCAGGTGGCGACTGGCGACGCTAGCTTCGCAACACTTTCCGTAAGCTAGTTAAAGAGTAGTTAGTTCACCTTCCAGCGTTCATTTTCCTTGCAGTCGCTTTCACATGGCACACCAGAACTGATGCCTTTTCTCACAGAGATACATAGAAATAGCGGCCAGTACGACAAGAGGATAAGGTATGGGGGAAAATCATGTAAGAACCTTCCCAGTGGGCAGAGGATGATCAAATACGCCCACTCCAAGGGGCCAGACTTACACTGATAGACAGACCACATTGGAAATGGGTGGAAAGTGCTCGACGACGACCCCTTTCGTGTCCGGGGAAGTTCAACCCTAGCACACCACCAAGCAAAGCTTAAGAAGAAGCTTTTGGGGTCGACCCGATCTGGAGAGGAATCCAAATGTTCCCCCCCTCCTCCTCCTCCTCCTCCTCCCCCCCCAAAGCTTAAGGCGAAGGCCCTCCACTTCCGAATCAGCTCTTTGGGCCCTGCCTGCAACCAAGTGGGTTTTGAAAGCGCAGCCCTGACCTAGCATCGGTTTCCCCCGGGCCGATTGATATGCTAACGAGGGTCGCCTGTTGCAAAGCGGCTGGCTGCCCTGGCTGCCTGGCTGTCAGTACGGGCGAGGCCTCCGTATGTAAACGCGGCTAGCTGCAATGAACTATGGGAGCGCTTAAGCTTGTGCCCCTTTTTCCCATTTAGCGCCCCTTCTCAAGGCGGTGGTAAGCCGCACCATGGTTTCACGGAACGCCGATGGCCGTTGAGCCCGCTTGCCGTGAAGGGGGCGAGGGCCTGTCCAAATGGGGGTGAGGGTGGGTGGGTTGGCCAGGGAAAAAGGTCTCCGTATGCTCGTTGAGGTGTACCCTTGCAGCGCCGGCGGTCTTGCCTTCCCCAACTCATACTTACCTGGCAGGGGAGATACCATGATCACGAAGGTGGTTCTCCCAGGGCGAGGCTCAGCCATTGCAATCCGGCTGTGCTGAGCCCTGGGAGAACCACTCGTGATCATGGTATCTCCCCTGCCAGGTAAGTATGAGTTGTTGGCGGCGAAAGCACAGCTGCTTGCTCCAACACCAGGTGGGCAACATAAGGAGAGTGCTCGACGCGCTCACTTGAGCTGGCGCGGACGCACCCGCAAGTCCGCTCGTCTAGGCCGTCCGCTTGACCCCTTGCTTGAGTGCCGTCCACGGGTGCCCAGTGGCACAAGCGAGCGGCCCAAAGGCAAACTTGGGGCGGTCCCGAGAGGCTGCACGCGTTCCACCCTCATTTGCATGCATGCATGCAACCTACTGCTTTGAAAGAAACGGCTGGCCTGGGCTCAGGTACAAAAAAAAACCACAAAACAAAGAAAAAACCAAAGACAAACAAATAGGCCAGCCTCGCCTCCAACTGCAGCTGGACAGCCATGGCTGTACGCAGCAGGCTGAAACTGCACTTTCTATCTTTGAACCAGACAAATCAGGGGAAAGCGCGAACGCAGTCCCCCACTACCAGAAATTATGCAGTCGAGTTTCCCGCATTTGGGGAAATCGCAGGGGTCAGCACAGCCGGAGTGCAATGGCTGAGCCTCGCCCTGGGAGAACCACCTTCGTGATCATGGTATCTCCCCTGCCAGGTAAGTATGAGTTGGGGAAGGCAAGACCGCCCGGCGCTGCAAGGGTACACCTCAACGAGCATACGGAGACCTTTTTCCCTGGCCAACCCACCCACCCTCACCCCCATTTGGACAGGCCCTCGCCCCCTTCACGGCAAGCGGGCTCAACGGCCATCGGCGTTCCGTGAAACCATGGTGCGGCTTACCACCGCCTTGAGAAGGGGCGCTAAATGGGAAAAAGGGGCACAAGCTTAAGCGCTCCCATAGTTCATTGCAGCTAGCGCGTTTACATACGGAGGCCTCGCCCGTACTGACAGCCAGGCAGCCAGGCAGCCAGCCGCTTTGCAACAGGCGACCCTCGTTAGCATATCAATCGGCCCGGGGGAAACCGATGCTAGGTCAGGGCTGCGCTTTCAAAACCCACTTGGTTGCAGGCAGGGCCCAAAGAGCTGATTCGGAGTGGAGGGCCTTCGCCTTAGCTTTGGGGGGAGGAGGAGGAGGAGGAGGAGGAGGAGGAGGAGAGGAGGAGGAGGAGGAGGGGGGGGGACATTTGGATTCCTCTCCAGATCGGGTCGACCCCAAAAGCTTCTTCTTAAGCTTTGCTTGGTGGTGTGCTAGGGTTGAACTTCCCCGGACACGAAAGGGGTCGTCGTCGAGCACTTTCCACCCATTTCCAATGTGGTCTGTCTATCAGTGTAAGTCTGGCCCCTTGGAGTGGGCGTATTTGATCATCCTCTGCCCACTGGGAAGGTTCTTACATGATTTTCCCCCATACCTTATCCTCTTGTCGTACTGGCCGCTATTTCTATGTATCTCTGTGAGAAAAGGCATCAGTTCTGGTGTGCCATGTGAAAGCGACTGCAAGGAAAATGAACGCTGGAAGGTGAACTAACTACTCTTTAACTAGCTTACGGAAAGTGTTGCGAAGCTAGCGTCGCCAGTCGCCACCTGGTGGTCAACTGCAGAAATGGCCCGGAAAAGGGCCAGCAAAGCTACGCGGCGAAGGATGCCTGTCCGGAGCTCACGGAACGCCCGACGGAAGCGCCCGTGGCAAAAAAGACCTTTGCAAGCCGGGACCTGTCCTTTGCTTCGACCTGTTGCTACACCATCTACTTTTTGCACGGGCCAGATCAGGGGAAAGCGCGAACGCAGTCCCCCACTACCAGAAATTATGCAGTCGACTTTCCCGCATTTGGGGAAATCGCAGGGGTCAGCACGGCCGGAGTGCAATGGCTGAGCCTCGCCCTGGGAGAACCACCTTCGTGATCATGGTATCTCCCCTGCCAGGTAAGTATGAGTTGTTGGCGGCGAAAAGCACAGCTGCTGCTCCAACACCAGGTGGGCAACATAAGGAGAGTGCTCGACGCGCTCACTTGAGCTGGCGCGGACGCACCCGCAAGTCGCTCGTCTAGGCCGTCCGCCTGACCCCTTGCTTGAGTGCCGTCCACGGGTGCCCAGTGGCACAAGCGAGCGGCCCAAAGGCAAACCTTGGGCGGTCCGAGAGGCTGCACGCGTTCCACCCTCATTTGCATGCATGCATGCAACCTACTGCTTTGAAAGAAAACGGCTGGCCTGGGCTCAGGTACAAAAAAAACCCACAAAACAAAGAAAAAACAAAGACAAAACAAAATAGGCCAGCCCTCGCCTCCAACTGCAGCTGGACAGCCATGGCTGTACGCAGCAGCTGAAACTGCACTTTCTATCTTTGAACCAGACAAATCAGGGGAAAGCGCGAACGCAGTCCCCACTACCAGAAATTATGCAGTCGAGTTTCCCGCATTTGGGGAAATCGCAGGGGTCAGCACAGCCGGAGTGCAATGGCTGAGCCTCGCCCTGGGAGAACCACCTTCGTGATCATGGTATCTCCCCTGCCAGGTAAGTATGAGTTGGGGAAGGCAAGACCGCCGGCGCTGCAAGGGTACACCTCAATGAGCATACGGAGACCTTTTTCCCTGGCCAACCCACCCACCCTCACCCCCATTTGGACAGGCCCTCGCCCCCTTCACGGCAAGCGAGCTCAACGGCCATCGGCGTTCCGTGAAACCATGGTGCGGCTTACCACCGCCTTGAGAAGGGGCGCTAAATGGGAAAAAGGGGCACAAGCTTAAGCGCTCCCATAGTTCATTGCAGCTAGCGCGTTTACATACGGAGGCCTCGCCCGTACTGACAGCCAGGCAGCCAGGCAGCCAGCCGCTTTGCAACAGGCGACCCTGTGACCAAAACCCCCTTCTACTGGCGCCATTTTACCCATAGTTTACTGACTAGTACACATACAATCCAAGATGGTGGTTCTTTGTTCTACTTTCCCGCCAAAAAGCTTGAAACAAAGGAGCTCCCAGGATTGCCCTCCAGAAGAGCTGGACAACCCCCTCCAAGGTATTTCCCCCTCCCCTCATGATGTTGCAGGGCCCCTGCCAATCAGACCTGCTTGGGTGGGGTTAACCAGAAGCAGGGCCGGCCTCCCAGCCAATCAACCCTAGGGGGTGGGGAAAAGGGCAGGGTCACCAGATGCAGGGTATAAATACCAGGGGGAAGGGGGGAGAGGGGTTGTTGTTCATCTGGGGTGTAACCTGGCTGCGGCAGGTCACCCTCCTCTGCGGTTCCTTGGAGTTTATCCTAGCTGAGGCAAGAAGACTCCCTCCAACAGTTTGGATCTCCCTACCTCCCAGAGGACTGTTTATACCTGGATCCCCTTGAGGTATGGTTATTCTGTGGATTCACCCAAAGGCACTTTGCTCCTTACCCCTTTGAAATTGCCCAAAGGAACTCCCTGACTTTGGATTTGGATTGGCCTGGAGGGCGTGTGCATCTTGGAGTGGATTGCTCCAAGGGAGGCTCTTTATTTCGGACCAGGAGTGTTTTGGGACTTGGGGGAGTTCACATGCTAATGCCGTGTTCCTGATCTACTGTTTGTTGTATATCGGAAATAAACCCCTGTGTAAACCCCTCTTAAAGGTGTGGTATTTCCCTGTGTGTGCTAGTTGGTCATACGTCACAGGTTACGTGACATTTCTGGTGGCAAGCGGTGCGGATAATGGAAACTAGCACATCAGGGAACTTTGCAAACCTTACAGCTCAGGAGATTACTGAGCTCAGGCTACCAACGCTGCAAAGGCTCTGCCACACATGGGGTATTGACACAGTGGGAAAGCGGAGACAGGAACTCATAGAACTTCTCACACCCCATGCTCTACCTACCCAGGAAGGTGATGCCCAGGGTGACCCAGAAACCCCTGAGGAGGGAGAAGAAAACTATAATTTGCACCAAGATGCAGCTGGGGAACCTGAAGACAACACCGTTACCTTGTTTCAAAAACACCTTGCTGCTATTGGTCCAGGGCTGACCCCAGCAGAACGGCTAGAGGTATTGCGCCTAACTATACAGGGAAATCAGCCTAGGAACTTGAGTTCTGGGCCCACAGCAGGCCCAACCATTGCACGACAACCAGTTGTGAAACTGACTCATGCTGCCTTCCCTGCCTTTGATGAGTCTAAGCAGAGCATAGACAGCTTCCTGCGCTCTTTTGAGGCCTTGTGTGAGGACCACCGGGTCCCTCAGGATGAGTGGGTTCTCGTGCTGGCTGGTAAGCTCACTGGTAAAGCTAATGAAGTTTACCAGGAAATACCATATCCCCAACGGGCAGATTATGGGGAAGTACAGCGCATTCTTCTAGCCAGCTACTCCATTACGCCTGACTCCTACCGGAGGACTTTCCGCAACCTGCTTAAAACTACTCAGGACACCTATCAGGACTTTGGCAGTAAGCTGCAAAGGGCATTCCGCTATTGGATACGTGGTAACCAGACCTTCACACTGGAAGACTTGTGCCAGCTCATTCTTAAAGAACAGTTCCTTGAGAGGTGTCCCAGTGAGGTGAGGGAGTGGGTAAGTGACCGTAAGCCACGTACCCTACAGGAGGCTACCCAGCTAGCTGATGAGTATGTGGAAAACCGTATTCAGGCCCGCCCCCTTAACCTTGCTACAGGGGCACTGGTTAACTCCCGTGGCCTAGACCGTCCACAGCCTCCACGGTCCAACCCTATATCTAACCGTACCCCCTCAGCACCTATTCGTGCAGCCCCACCCCGGACCTGTTTTCGTTGTGGATCTCTGACCCATTTATTTTCAGCATGCCCTTTGAATCTCCGCCCTACCCCATCAGGGCCCACAGGAAAGCTCCCTGCTCCCCGACCGATTGCTGCTATCTCTTCACCAGAACCCAATATCCGCCAGCAGGTTATCCAGACCGTGCGACAGCATACCACTGACACAGCGGTTGCCACATCCAGCCCAAGAGAGGTAGTATCAGAGGAATACATTGTCATGGGGATGGGCTGGGGAAACAATGGCCAGCCAAGAAAGCATGTACTTCCTGTCCTGGTCAATGGGAGACAGGTAGAAGGATTCCTGGATTCAGGATCTTGTATTACCCTAGTGGAGCCCCATATTGTCCCTGCAGATGCAGTGGTTCCTGGTAAAGCTGCCCGCATTGTTCTGGCTGGTGGGCACAAACAAGACATACCAATAGCACAAGTCACCTTGGATCTAGGAGATGGACCATTCACCCACCAAGTGGGGATATTGCGACAACTGCCTGCTGAGATCCTCCTTGGCAATGATGTGGGCCATATTCAATGCAGCCTCTCCCGAGATATGAATGGAACCAGGCTTGAAGCTACAGATGCAGCACAAAAGGTAAGAGAACCTGCGGCTGACTGTGACAGACCCCCTTCCCTTGACTTACTCCACCCCACTACCTTTAGGGAAGATCAACACACTGACCCTACTTTAGAGCGTATGCGAAGTGAGGCAGGAAAACCCCCTAATGAGCGGGGGGAACAGATTGTGTGGGAGCATGGGTTACTCTATAGGATTGTGAAGGGGGACCCTGACCAGCCATGGAAGTGTTACAGCCAACTTATAGTGCCTCAGAGTTACCGCGCCCAGCTTCTTCATATGGCACATGAGATTCCCCTAGCAGGACACCAGGGCGTTACCCGCACCCGACACCGTTTAACCCAAAATTTCTACTGGCCTGGTGTCTCTCAGGAAGTGACACGGTACTGCCGCACATGTGACAGCTGTCAGAGGACTGGCAGGGCAAATGACAAACCCAGGTTTCCCCTTTGTCCCTTGCCCATCATTAGTGAGCCCTTCCAACGGGTGGCAGTTGATCTTATTGGGCCCCTCAGCCGGCCAAGCCGTTCTGGGAAACAGTATATTCTCACTGTAGTTGATTATGCCACCCGATACCCAGAAGCGGTAGCCCTGCGTAAAATTGATGCTCCTACAGTGGCTGACGCCCTAATCCAGATTTTCAGCCGGGTGGGCTTCCCTAGTGAAATCTTGTCAGACCAAGGGCCCCAGTTTACATCCCAATTGCTTCAATGCCTGTGGCAGCGTTGTGGGGTCAGGCCTATCCACTCATCCCCATACCACCCACAGACAAATGGTCTTTGTGAGAGATTTAATGGGACACTAAAGTCCATGCTACGGACCTTTGTGGAATCGGGTGAGAAGGACTGGGAGCGTTATTTACCCCATTTGCTGTTTGCCTATCGAGAAGTTCCCCAAGAATCTACAGGATTCTCTCCCTTTGAACTGCTGTATGGTCGGAGGGTCCGTGGCCCCTTAGATTTACTCTGTGAATATTGGGAGGGGGCCCCACAATCCCAAGAGGTCCCCGTCATCCCCTATGTGTTAAAATTCCGCCAGCGTCTGGAACAAATGATCAGCCTGGCACATAACCACCTCTCTGCAGCTCAGCAAAGGCAGAAGGTGTGGTATGACCGTAAGGCCAGGGAGCGCAGGTTTGTGGAAGGAGACAAGGTGCTCCTCCTAGTTCCCACACGGCATGATAAGCTCCAGGCTGCGTGGGAAGGACCCTATGTGGTGACCCATAAGCTTCATGATACAACATATGTGGTAACCCCTCCCGATGATCCATCCCACTATAAGACTATCCACATAAATATGATGAAGCCCTATCACGTAAGAGAGGATATTGTTAGTGCCATCTGTAGTCTCCCAACTGAAGATACAGATGACCCCCCACTCCCCAACCTTATTGGAGAGGTCACTCCAGCCAAGGGTATAGACTCAGTCACCATAAGTCACCACCTTACCCCATCTCAACAAGACCAGCTTTGTCAAATTTTGCATTCCTTTTCTCCCATGTTTTCTGCCAACCCAGGTTGCACCCACTGGGCTGAACATAAAGTAGACACAGGAACTCAGTTACCTGTGCGTAGTCCTGCTTATCGAGTGGCTGAAGCTGTTCGGCCCGAGGTGAAAAGTCAAATAGACGAGATGCTGGCCCTTGGGATTATTACTCCTTCCCATAGTCCGTGGGCTTCCCCTGTGGTGCTGGTGCCCAAGAAGGATGGGAGTACCCGATTCTGTGTGGACTATAGGAGACTCAATGACGTGACAACCACCGACGCTTACCCAATGCCCAGGGTAGATGAGCTATTAGATAGGCTGGGAAATGCTAAATATTTAACTACCCTGGATCTCAGCCGTGGTTACTGGCAAATTCCCCTTGCCCCTAGTGCCCAGGAAAAGTCAGCCTTCATCACCCCATTTGGTCTGTTTCAGTTCACAGTAATGCCATTTGGCATGAAAAACGCCCCCGCCACGTTTCAGCGTCTTGTGAACAGGCTGCTGGACGGAATGCAGGACTTTGCCCAGGCATATCTGGATGACATAGCTGTCTTTAGCCAGACCTGGGAGGAGCATATGCAGCACCTCCAGCGAGTGCTGACACAAATTCAGAATGCTGGGCTCACCCTTAAGGCAGAAAAGTGCCACCTAGCTATGGCCGAGGTACAGTACTTAGGACACAGAGTTGGGAGTGGTCAGCTCCGCCCTGACCCTGCTAAAGTGGAGGCAATTTGCCAGTGGCCTATACCCAAAACCCAGAAGCAGGTATTAGCCTTCTTAGGAACTGCAGGTTATTATCGTAAATTTATTGCTAACTATAGTACTATTGCAAAACCCTTGACAGATCTGACAAGCCGCAAGTGTTCTCGAACCATTGTGTGGACCCCAGAATGTGAATCAGCCATGAACACTCTCAAACAAGCCCTGGCTAACTCCCCTGTGCTGGCTGCCCCAGACTTCTCACGACGCTTCCTTCTGCAAACGGATGCTTCCAATTTTGGCCTTGGTGCTGTACTTTCCCAAGTTAATGGCCATGGGGAGGAGCATCCAATTGCCTACCTGAGCAGAAAGCTGCTCCCTCGAGAGGCTGCCTATGCCACTATTGAAAAAGAGTGCCTGGCAATTGTATGGGCCTTACAGAAGTTGCAGCCCTATCTGTATGGCAGGGAATTTACTGTTGTTACAGACCACAACCCACTCAGTTGGTTACAGAGAGTTTCAGGAGTCAATGGAAAACTGCTGAGATGGAGCCTCCTGCTTCAACAGTATAACTTCACCATTCAGCACAGGAGGGGAAAAGAGCATCACAATGCAGATGGCCTCTCCCGACAGGAGGACTAAGAAACCAGCAGTGGTTCCTGAGGCTCTCCCTAAGAGTGGGGAGCCCCAGAGAAACCACTTGTCCCCAGGAGGGAGAAATGTGACCAAAACCCCCTTCTACTGGCGCCATTTTACCCATAGTTTACTGACTAGTACACATACAATCCAAGATGGTGGTTCTTTGTTCTACTTTCCCGCCAAAAAGCTTGAAACAAAGGAGCTCCCAGGATTGCCCTCCAGAAGAGCTGGACAACCCCCTCCAAGGTATTTCCCCCTCCCCTCATGATGTTGCAGGGCCCCTGCCAATCAGACCTGCTTGGGTGGGGTTAACCAGAAGCAGGGCCGGCCTCCCAGCCAATCAACCCTAGGGGGTGGGGAAAAGGGCAGGGTCACCAGATGCAGGGTATAAATACCAGGGGGAAGGGGGGAGAGGGGTTGTTGTTCATCTGGGGTGTAACCTGGCTGCGGCAGGTCACCCTCCTCTGCGGTTCCTTGGAGTTTATCCTAGCTGAGGCAAGAAGACTCCCTCCAACAGTTTGGATCTCCCTACCTCCCAGAGGACTGTTTATACCTGGATCCCCTTGAGGTATGGTTATTCTGTGGATTCACCCAAAGGCACTTTGCTCCTTACCCCTTTGAAATTGCCCAAAGGAACTCCCTGACTTTGGATTTGGATTGGCCTGGAGGGCGTGTGCATCTTGGAGTGGATTGCTCCAAGGGAGGCTCTTTATTTCGGACCAGGAGTGTTTTGGGACTTGGGGGAGTTCACATGCTAATGCCGTGTTCCTGATCTACTGTTTGTTGTATATCGGAAATAAACCCCTGTGTAAACCCCTCTTAAAGGTGTGGTATTTCCCTGTGTGTGCTAGTTGGTCATACGTCACAGGTTACGTGACAGACCCTCGTTAGCATATCAATCGGCCCGGGGGAAACCGATGCTAGGTCAGGGCTGCGCTTTCAAAACCCACTTGGTTGCAGGCAGGGCCCAAAGAGCTGATTCGGAGTAGAGGGCCTTCGCCTTAGCTTTGGGGGGGAGGAGGAGGAGGAGGAGGAGGAGGAGGGGGGGGGGAACATTTGGATTCCTCTCCAGATCGGGTCGACCCCAAAAGCTTCTTCTTAAGCTTTGCTTGGTGGTGTGCTAGGGTTGAACTTCCCCGGACACGAAAGGGGTCGTCGTCGAGCACTTTCCACCCATTTCCAATGTGGTCTGTCTATCAGTGTAAGTCTGGCCCCTTGGAGTGGGCGTATTTGATCATCCTCTGCCCACTGGGAAGGTTCTTACATGATTTTCCCCCATACCTTATCCTCTTGTCGTACTGGCCGCTATTTCTATGTATCTCTGTGAGAAAGGCATCAGTTCTGGTGTGCCATGTGAAAGCGACTGCAAGGAAAATGAACGCTGGAAGGTGAACTAACTACTCTTTAACTAGCTTACGGAAAGTGTTGCGAAGCTAGCGTCGCCAGTCGCCACCTGGTGGTCAACTGCAGAAATGGCCCGGAAAAGGGCCAGCAAAGCTACGCGGCGAAGGATGCCTGTCCGGAGCTCACGGAACGCCCGACGGAAGCGCCCGTGGCAAAAAAGACCTTTGCAAGCCGGGACCTGTCCTTTGCTTCGACCTGTTGCTACACCATCTACTTTTTGCACGGGCCAGATCAGGGGAAAGCGCGAACGCAGTCCCCCACTACCAGAAATTATGCAGTCGACTTTCCCGCATTTGGGGAAATCGCAGGGGTCAGCACGGCCGGAGTGCAATGGCTGAGCCTCGCCCTGGGAGAACCACCTTCGTGATCATGGTATCTCCCCTGCCAGGTAAGTATGAGTTGTTGGCGGCGAAAAGCACAGCTGCTGCTCCAACACCAGGTGGGCAACATAAGGAGAGTGCTCGACGCGCTCACTTGAGCTGGCGCGGACGCACCCGCAAGTCGCTCGTCTAGGCCGTCCGCCTGACCCCTTGCTTGAGTGCCGTCCACGGGTGCCCAGTGGCACAAGCGAGCGGCCCAAAGGCAAACCTTGGGCGGTCCGAGAGGCTGCACGCGTTCCACCCTCATTTGCATGCATGCATGCAACCTACTGCTTTGAAAGAAAACGGCTGGCCTGGGCTCAGGTACAAAAAAAAACCACAAAACAAAGAAAAAACAAAGACAAAACAAAATAGGCCAGCCCTCGCCTCCAACTGCAGCTGGACAGCCATGGCTGTACGCAGCAGCTGAAACTGCACTTTCTATCTTTGAACCAGACAAATCAGGGGAAAGCGCGAACGCAGTCCCCCACTACCAGAAATTATGCAGTCGAGTTTCCCGCATTTGGGGAAATCGCAGGGGTCAGCACAGCCGGAGTGCAATGGCTGAGCCTCGCCCTGGGAGAACCACCTTCGTGATCATGGTATCTCCCCTGCCAGGTAAGTATGAGTTGGGGAAGGCAAGACCGCCGGCGCTGCAAGGGTACACCTCAACGAGCATACGGAGACCTTTTTCCCTGGCCAACCCACCCACCCTCACCCCCATTTGGACAGGCCCTCGCCCCCTTCACGGCAAGCGGGCTCAACGGCCATCGGCGTTCCGTGAAACCATGGTGCGGCTTACCACCGCCTTGAGAAGGGGCGCTAAATGGGAAAAAGGGGCACAAGCTTAAGCGCTCCCATAGTTCATTGCAGCTAGCGCGTTTACATACGGAGGCCTCGCCCGTACTGACAGCCAGGCAGCCAGGCAGCCAGCCGCTTTGCAACAGGCGACCCTCGTTAGCATATCAATCGGCCCGGGGGAAACCGATGCTAGGTCAGGGCTGCGCTTTCAAAACCCACTTGGTTGCAGGCAGGGCCCAAAGAGCTGATTCGGAGTGGAGGGCCTTCGCCTTAGCTTTGGGGGGGAGGAGGAGGAGGAGGAGGAGGAGGGGGGGGGAACATTTGGATTCCTCTCCAGATCGGGTCGACCCCAAAAGCTTCTTCTTAAGCTTTGCTTGGTGGTGTGCTAGGGTTGAACTTCCCCGGACACGAAAGGGGTCGTCGTCGAGCACTTTCCACCCATTTCCAATGTGGTCTGTCTATCAGTGTAAGTCTGGCCCCTTGGAGTGGGCGTATTTGATCATCCTCTGCCCACTGGGAAGGTTCTTACATGATTTTCCCCCATACCTTATCCTCTTGTCGTACTGGCCGCTATTTCTATGTATCTCTGTGAGAAAAGGCATCAGTTCTGGTGTGCCATGTGAAAGCGACTGCAAGGAAAATGAACGCTGGAAGGTGAACTAACTACTCTTTAACTAGCTTACGGAAAGTGTTGCGAAGCTAGCGTCGCCAGTCGCCACCTGGTGGTCAACTGCAGAAATGGCCCGGAAAAGGGCCAGCAAAGCTACGCGGCGAAGGATGCCTGTCCGGAGCTCACGGAACGCCCGACGGAAGCGCCCGTGGCAAAAAAGACCTTTGCAAGCCGGGACCTGTCCTTTGCTTCGACCTGTTGCTACACCATCTACTTTTTGCACGGGCCAGATCAGGGGAAAGCGCGAACGCAGTCCCCCACTACCAGAAATTATGCAGTCGACTTTCCCGCATTTGGGGAAATCGCAGGGGTCAGCACGGCCGGAGTGCAATGGCTGAGCCTCGCCCTGGGAGAACCACCTTCGTGATCATGGTATCTCCCCTGCCAGGTAAGTATGAGTTGTTGGCGGCGAAAAGCACAGCTGCTGCTCCAACACCAGGTGGGCAACATAAGGAGAGTGCTCGACGCGCTCACTTGAGCTGGCGCGGACGCACCCGCAAGTCGCTCGTCTAGGCCGTCCGCCTGACCCCTTGCTTGAGTGCCGTCCACGGGTGCCCAGTGGCACAAGCGAGCGGCCCAAAGGCAAACCTTGGGCGGTCCGAGAGGCTGCACGCGTTCCACCCTCATTTGCATGCATGCATGCAACCTACTGCTTTGAAAGAAAACGGCTGGCCTGGGCTCAGGTACAAAAAAAAAACCCACAAAACAAAGAAAAAACAAAGACAAAACAAAATAGGCCAGCCCTCGCCTCCAACTGCAGCTGGACAGCCATGGCTGTACGCAGCAGCTGAAACTGCACTTTCTATCTTTGAACCAGACAAATCAGGGGAAAGCGCGAACGCAGTCCCCCACTACCAGAAATTATGCAGTCGAGTTTCCCGCATTTGGGGAAATCGCAGGGGTCAGCACAGCCGGAGTGCAATGGCTGAGCCTCGCCCTGGGAGAACCACCTTCGTGATCATGGTATCTCCCCTGCCAGGTAAGTATGAGTTGGGGAAGGCAAGACCGCCGGCGCTGCAAGGGTACACCTCAACGAGCATACGGAGACCTTTTTCCCTGGCCAACCCACCCACCCTCACCCCCATTTGGACAGGGCCCTCGCCCCCTTCACGGCAAGCGGGCTCAACGGCCATCGGCGTTCCGTGAAACCATGGTGCGGCTTACCACCGCCTTGAGAAGGGGCGCTAAATGGGAAAAAGGGGCACAAGCTTAAGCGCTCCCATAGTTCATTGCAGCTGCGCGTTTACATACGAGGCCCGCCGTACTGACAGCCAGGCAGCCAGCAGCAGCCGCTTTGCAACAGGCGACCCTCCGTAGCATATCAATCGGCCCGGGGGTAAAACCGATGCTAGTCAGGGCTGCGCTTTCAACAACCCAACTTGGTTGCAGGCAGGCCCAAAGAGCTGTATTCGGAGTGGAGGCTTCGCCTTAGCTTTTTGGGGGGGAGAGGAGGAGGAGCGAGGGGGGACATTTGGATTCTCTCCAGATCGGGTCGACTCCCAAAAGCTTCTTCTTAAGCTTTGCTTGGTGGTGTGCTAGGCGATTGAACTTCCCCGGGACGACGAAAGGGTGCGTCGTCCGAGCACTTTCACCCATTTCCAATGTGTCTGTCTATCAGTGTAAGTCTGGCCCTTGGAGTGGGCGTATTGATCATCCTCTGCCCACTGGGAAGCGTTTCAATGATTTTCCCCCTTCCAGGTGTGCGACTGGCCGACGCTAGCTCGCAAAAACCACTTTCCGTACAGCCCCCTAGTTTAACAAGTAGTTAGTCACCTTTCCAGCAGTTCAGTTTTTCCTTGCGCAGTCGCTTTCACATGGCACACCAGAACTGATGCCTTTTCTCACAGAGATACATAGAAATAGCGGCCAGTACGACAAGAGGATAAGGTATGGGGGAAAATCATGTAAGAACCTTCCCAGTGGGCAGAGGATGATCAAATACGCCCACTCCAAGGGGCCAGACTTACACTGATAGACAGACCACATTGGAAATGGGTGGAAAGTGCTCGACGACGACCCCTTTCGTGTCCGGGGAAGTTCAACCCTAGCACACCACCAAGCAAAGCTTAAGAAGAAGCTTTTGGGGTCGACCCGATCTGGAGAGGAATCCAAATGTTCCCCCCCCCTCCTCCTCCTCCTCCTCCTCCTCCCCCCCAAAGCTAAGGCGAAGGCCCTCCACTCCGAATCAGCTCTTTGGGCCCTGCCTGCAACCAAGTGGGTTTTGAAAGCGCAGCCCTGACCTAGCATCGGTTTCCCCCGGGCCGATTGATATGCTAACGAGGGTCGCCTGTTGCAAAGCGGCTGGCTGCCTGGCTGCCTGGCTGTCAGTACGGGCGAGGCCTCCGTATGTAAACGCGCTAGCTGCAATGAACTATGGGAGCGCTTAAGCTTGTGCCCCTTTTTCCCATTTAGCGCCCCTTCTCAAGGCGGTGGTAAGCCGCACCATGGTTTCACGGAACGCCGATGGCCGTTGAGCCCGCTTGCCGTGAAGGGGGCGAGGGCCTGTCCAAATGGGGGTGAGGGTGGGTGGGTTGGCCAGGGAAAAAGGTCTCCGTATGCTCGTTGAGGTGTACCCTTGCAGCGCCGGCGGTCTTGCCTTCCCCAACTCATACTTACCTGGCAGGGGAGATACCATGATCACGAAGGTGGTTCTCCCAGGGCGAGGCTCAGCCATTGCACTCCGGCTGTGCTGACCCCTGCGATTTCCCCAAATGCGGGAAACTCGACTGCATAATTTCTGGTAGTGGGGGACTGCGTTCGCGCTTTCCCCTGATTTGTCTGGTTCAAAGATAGAAAGTGCAGTTTCAGCTGCTGCGTACAGCCATGGCTGTCCAGCTGCAGTTGGAGGCGAGGGCTGGCCTATTTTGTTTTGTCTTTGTTTTTTCTTTGTTTTGTGGTTTTTTTTTTGTACCTGAGCCCAGGCCAGCCGTTTTCTTTCAAAGCAGTAGGTTGCATGCATGCATGCAAATGAGGGTGGAACGCGTGCAGCCTCTCGGACCGCCCAAGGTTTGCCTTTGGGCCGCTCGCTTGTGCCACTGGGCACCCGTGGACGGCACTCAAGCAAGGGGTCAGGCGGACGGCCTAGACGAGCGACTTGCGGGTGCGTCCGCGCCAGCTCAAGTGAGCGCGTCGAGCACTCTCCTTATGTTGCCCACCTGGTGTTGGAGCAGCAGCTGTGCTTTTCGCCGCCAACAACTCATACTTACCTGGCAGGGGAGATACCATGATCACGAAGGTGGTTCTCCCAGGGCGAGGCTCAGCCATTGCACTCCGGCCGTGCTGACCCCTGCGATTTCCCCAAATGCGGGAAAGTCGACTGCATAATTTCTGGTAGTGGGGGACTGCGTTCGCGCTTTCCCCTGATCTGGCCCGTGCAAAAAGTAGATGGTGTAGCAACAGGTCGAAGCAAAGGACAGGTCCCGGCTTGCAAAGGTCTTTTTTGCCACGGGCGCTTCCGTCGGGCGTTCCGTGAGCTCCGGACAGGCATCCTTCGCCGCGTAGCTTTGCTGGCCCTTTTCCGGGCCATTTCTGCAGTTGACCACCAGGTGGCGACTGGCGACGCTAGCTTCGCAACACTTTCCGTAAGCTAGTTAAAGAGTAGTTAGTTCACCTTCCAGCGTTCATTTTCCTTGCAGTCGCTTTCACATGGCACACCAGAACTGATGCCTTTTCTCACAGAGATACATAGAAATAGCGGCCAGTACGACAAGAGGATAAGGTATGGGGGAAAATCATGTAAGAACCTTCCCAGTGGGCAGAGGATGATCAAATACGCCCACTCCAAGGGGCCAGACTTACACTGATAGACAGACCACATTGGAAATGGGTGGAAAGTGCTCGACGACGACCCCTTTCGTGTCCGGGGAAGTTCAACCCTAGCACACCACCAAGCAAAGCTTAAGAAGAAGCTTTTGGGGTCGACCCGATCTGGAGAGGAATCCAAATGTTCCCCCCCCCCCTCCTCCTCCTCCTCCTCCTCCTCCCCCCCAAAGCTAAGGCGAAGGCCCTCCACTCCGAATCAGCTCTTTGGGCCCTGCCTGCAACCAAGTGGGTTTTGAAAGCGCAGCCCTGACCTAGCATCGGTTTCCCCCGGGCCGATTGATATGCTAACGAGGGTCGCCTGTTGCAAAGCGGCTGGCTGCCTGGCTGCCTGGCTGTCAGTACGGGCGAGGCCTCCGTATGTAAACGCGCTAGCTGCAATGAACTATGGGAGCGCTTAAGCTTGTGCCCCTTTTTCCCATTTAGCGCCCCTTCTCAAGGCGGTGGTAAGCCGCACCATGGTTTCACGGAACGCCGATGGCCGTTGAGCCCGCTTGCCGTGAAGGGGGCGAGGGCCTGTCCAAATGGGGGTGAGGGTGGGTGGGTTGGCCAGGGAAAAAGGTCTCCGTATGCTCGTTGAGGTGTACCCTTGCAGCGCCGGCGGTCTTGCCTTCCCCAACTCATACTTACCTGGCAGGGGAGATACCATGATCACGAAGGTGGTTCTCCCAGGGCGAGGCTCAGCCATTGCACTCCGGCTGTGCTGACCCCTGCGATTTCCCCAAATGCGGGAAACTCGACTGCATAATTTCTGGTAGTGGGGGACTGCGTTCGCGCTTTCCCCTGATTTGTCTGGTTCAAAGATAGAAAGTGCAGTTTCAGCTGCTGCGTACAGCCATGGCTGTCCAGCTGCAGTTGGAGGCGAGGGCTGGCCTATTTTGTTTTGTCTTTGTTTTTTCTTTGTTTTGTGGTTTTTTTTTGTACCTGAGCCCAGGCCAGCCGTTTTCTTTCAAAGCAGTAGGTTGCATGCATGCATGCAAATGAGGGTGGAACGCGTGCAGCCTCTCGGACCGCCCAAGGTTTGCCTTTGGGCCGCTCGCTTGTGCCACTGGGCACCCGTGGACGGCACTCAAGCAAGGGGTCAGGCGGACGGCCTAGACGAGCGACTTGCGGGTGCGTCCGCGCCAGCTCAAGTGAGCGCGTCGAGCACTCTCCTTATGTTGCCCACCTGGTGTTGGAGCAGCAGCTGTGCTTTTCGCCGCCAACAACTCATACTTACCTGGCAGGGGAGATACCATGATCACGAAGGTGGTTCTCCCAGGGCGAGGCTCAGCCATTGCACTCCGGCCGTGCTGACCCCTGCGATTTCCCCAAATGCGGGAAAGTCGACTGCATAATTTCTGGTAGTGGGGGACTGCGTTCGCGCTTTCCCCTGATCTGGCCCGTGCAAAAAGTAGATGGTGTAGCAACAGGTCGAAGCAAAGGACAGGTCCCGGCTTGCAAAGGTCTTTTTTGCCACGGGCGCTTCCGTCGGGCGTTCCGTGAGCTCCGGACAGGCATCCTTCGCCGCGTAGCTTTGCTGGCCCTTTTCCGGGCCATTTCTGCAGTTGACCACCAGGTGGCGACTGGCGACGCTAGCTTCGCAACACTTTCCGTAAGCTAGTTAAAGAGTAGTTAGTTCACCTTCCAGCGTTCATTTTCCTTGCAGTCGCTTTCACATGGCACACCAGAACTGATGCCTTTTCTCACAGAGATACATAGAAATAGCGGCCAGTACGACAAGAGGATAAGGTATGGGGGAAAATCATGTAAGAACCTTCCCAGTGGGCAGAGGATGATCAAATACGCCCACTCCAAGGGGCCAGACTTACACTGATAGACAGACCACATTGGAAATGGGTGGAAAGTGCTCGACGACGACCCCTTTCGTGTCCGGGGAAGTTCAACCCTAGCACACCACCAAGCAAAGCTTAAGAAGAAGCTTTTGGGGTCGACCCGATCTGGAGAGGAATCCAAATGTTCCCCCCCCCCTCCTCCTCCTCCTCCTCCTCCCCCCCAAAGCTAAGGCGAAGGCCCTCCACTCCGAATCAGCTCTTTGGGCCCTGCCTGCAACCAAGTGGGTTTTGAAAGCGCAGCCCTGACCTAGCATCGGTTTCCCCCGGGCCGATTGATATGCTAACGAGGGTCGCCTGTTGCAAAGCGGCTGGCTGCCTGGCTGCCTGGCTGTCAGTACGGGCGAGGCCTCCGTATGTAAACGCGCTAGCTGCAATGAACTATGGGAGCGCTTAAGCTTGTGCCCCTTTTTCCCATTTAGCGCCCCTTCTCAAGGCGGTGGTAAGCCGCACCATGGTTTCACGGAACGCCGATGGCCGTTGAGCCCGCTTGCCGTGAAGGGGGCGAGGGCCTGTCCAAATGGGGGTGAGGGTGGGTGGGTTGGCCAGGGAAAAAGGTCTCCGTATGCTCGTTGAGGTGTACCCTTGCAGCGCCGGCGGTCTTGCCTTCCCCAACTCATACTTACCTGGCAGGGGAGATACCATGATCACGAAGGTGGTTCTCCCAGGGCGAGGCTCAGCCATTGCACTCCGGCTGTGCTGACCCCTGCGATTTCCCCAAATGCGGGAAACTCGACTGCATAATTTCTGGTAGTGGGGGACTGCGTTCGCGCTTTCCCCTGATTTGTCTGGTTCAAAGATAGAAAGTGCAGTTTCAGCTGCTGCGTACAGCCATGGCTGTCCAGCTGCAGTTGGAGGCGAGGGCTGGCCTATTTTGTTTTGTCTTTGTTTTTTCTTTGTTTTGTGGTTTTTTTTTTGTACCTGAGCCCAGGCCAGCCGTTTTCTTTCAAAGCAGTAGGTTGCATGCATGCATGCAAATGAGGGTGGAACGCGTGCAGCCTCTCGGACCGCCCAAGGTTTGCCTTTGGGCCGCTCGCTTGTGCCACTGGGCACCCGTGGACGGCACTCAAGCAAGGGGTCAGGCGGACGGCCTAGACGAGCGACTTGCGGGTGCGTCCGCGCCAGCTCAAGTGAGCGCGTCGAGCACTCTCCTTATGTTGCCCACCTGGTGTTGGAGCAGCAGCTGTGCTTTTCGCCGCCAACAACTCATACTTACCTGGCAGGGGAGATACCATGATCACGAAGGTGGTTCTCCCAGGGCGAGGCTCAGCCATTGCACTCCGGCCGTGCTGACCCCTGCGATTTCCCCAAATGCGGGAAAGTCGACTGCATAATTTCTGGTAGTGGGGGACTGCGTTCGCGCTTTCCCCTGATCTGGCCCGTGCAAAAAGTAGATGGTGTAGCAACAGGTCGAAGCAAAGGACAGGTCCCGGCTTGCAAAGGTCTTTTTTGCCACGGGCGCTTCCGTCGGGCGTTCCGTGAGCTCCGGACAGGCATCCTTCGCCGCGTAGCTTTGCTGGCCCTTTTCCGGGCCATTTCTGCAGTTGACCACCAGGTGGCGACTGGCGACGCTAGCTTCGCAACACTTTCCGTAAGCTAGTTAAAGAGTAGTTAGTTCACCTTCCAGCGTTCATTTTCCTTGCAGTCGCTTTCACATGGCACACCAGAACTGATGCCTTTTCTCACAGAGATACATAGAAATAGCGGCCAGTACGACAAGAGGATAAGGTATGGGGGAAAATCATGTAAGAACCTTCCCAGTGGGCAGAGGATGATCAAATACGCCCACTCCAAGGGGCCAGACTTACACTGATAGACAGACCACATTGGAAATGGGTGGAAAGTGCTCGACGACGACCCCTTTCGTGTCCGGGGAAGTTCAACCCTAGCACACCACCAAGCAAAGCTTAAGAAGAAGCTTTTGGGGTCGACCCGATCTGGAGAGGAATCCAAATGTTCCCCCCCCCTCCTCCTCCTCCTCCTCCTCCTCCCCCCCAAAGCTAAGGCGAAGGCCCTCCACTCCGAATCAGCTCTTTGGGCCCTGCCTGCAACCAAGTGGGTTTTGAAAGCGCAGCCCTGACCTAGCATCGGTTTCCCCCGGGCCGATTGATATGCTAACGAGGGTCGCCTGTTGCAAAGCGGCTGGCTGCCTGGCTGCCTGGCTGTCAGTACGGGCGAGGCCTCCGTATGTAAACGCGCTAGCTGCAATGAACTATGGGAGCGCTTAAGCTTGTGCCCCTTTTTCCCATTTAGCGCCCCTTCTCAAGGCGGTGGTAAGCCGCACCATGGTTTCACGGAACGCCGATGGCCGTTGAGCCCGCTTGCCGTGAAGGGGGCGAGGGCCTGTCCAAATGGGGGTGAGGGTGGGTGGGTTGGCCAGGGAAAAAGGTCTCCGTATGCTCGTTGAGGTGTACCCTTGCAGCGCCGGCGGTCTTGCCTTCCCCAACTCATACTTACCTGGCAGGGGAGATACCATGATCACGAAGGTGGTTCTCCCAGGGCGAGGCTCAGCCATTGCACTCCGGCTGTGCTGACCCCTGCGATTTCCCCAAATGCGGGAAACTCGACTGCATAATTTCTGGTAGTGGGGGACTGCGTTCGCGCTTTCCCCTGATTTGTCTGGTTCAAAGATAGAAAGTGCAGTTTCAGCTGCTGCGTACAGCCATGGCTGTCCAGCTGCAGTTGGAGGCGAGGGCTGGCCTATTTTGTTTTGTCTTTGTTTTTTCTTTGTTTTGTGGTTTTTTTTTTGTACCTGAGCCCAGGCCAGCCGTTTTCTTTCAAAGCAGTAGGTTGCATGCATGCATGCAAATGAGGGTGGAACGCGTGCAGCCTCTCGGACCGCCCAAGGTTTGCCTTTGGGCCGCTCGCTTGTGCCACTGGGCACCCGTGGACGGCACTCAAGCAAGGGGTCAGGCGGACGGCCTAGACGAGCGACTTGCGGGTGCGTCCGCGCCAGCTCAAGTGAGCGCGTCGAGCACTCTCCTTATGTTGCCCACCTGGTGTTGGAGCAGCAGCTGTGCTTTTCGCCGCCAACAACTCATACTTACCTGGCAGGGGAGATACCATGATCACGAAGGTGGTTCTCCCAGGGCGAGGCTCAGCCATTGCACTCCGGCCGTGCTGACCCCTGCGATTTCCCCAAATGCGGGAAAGTCGACTGCATAATTTCTGGTAGTGGGGGACTGCGTTCGCGCTTTCCCCTGATCTGGCCCGTGCAAAAAGTAGATGGTGTAGCAACAGGTCGAAGCAAAGGACAGGTCCCGGCTTGCAAAGGTCTTTTTTGCCACGGGCGCTTCCGTCGGGCGTTCCGTGAGCTCCGGACAGGCATCCTTCGCCGCGTAGCTTTGCTGGCCCTTTTCCGGGCCATTTCTGCAGTTGACCACCAGGTGGCGACTGGCGACGCTAGCTTCGCAACACTTTCCGTAAGCTAGTTAAAGAGTAGTTAGTTCACCTTCCAGCGTTCATTTTCCTTGCAGTCGCTTTCACATGGCACACCAGAACTGATGCCTTTTCTCACAGAGATACATAGAAATAGCGGCCAGTACGACAAGAGGATAAGGTATGGGGGAAAATCATGTAAGAACCTTCCCAGTGGGCAGAGGATGATCAAATACGCCCACTCCAAGGGGCCAGACTTACACTGATAGACAGACCACATTGGAAATGGGTGGAAAGTGCTCGACGACGACCCCTTTCGTGTCCGGGGAAGTTCAACCCTAGCACACCACCAAGCAAAGCTTAAGAAGAAGCTTTTGGGGTCGACCCGATCTGGAGAGGAATCCAAATGTTCCCCCCCCCTCCTCCTCCTCCTCCTCCTCCTCCCCCCCAAAGCTAAGGCGAAGGCCCTCCACTCCGAATCAGCTCTTTGGGCCCTGCCTGCAACCAAGTGGGTTTTGAAAGCGCAGCCCTGACCTAGCATCGGTTTCCCCCGGGCCGATTGATATGCTAACGAGGGTCGCCTGTTGCAAAGCGGCTGGCTGCCTGGCTGCCTGGCTGTCAGTACGGGCGAGGCCTCCGTATGTAAACGCGCTAGCTGCAATGAACTATGGGAGCGCTTAAGCTTGTGCCCCTTTTTCCCATTTAGCGCCCCTTCTCAAGGCGGTGGTAAGCCGCACCATGGTTTCACGGAACGCCGATGGCCGTTGAGCCCGCTTGCCGTGAAGGGGGCGAGGGCCTGTCCAAATGGGGGTGAGGGTGGGTGGGTTGGCCAGGGAAAAAGGTCTCCGTATGCTCGTTGAGGTGTACCCTTGCAGCGCCGGCGGTCTTGCCTTCCCCAACTCATACTTACCTGGCAGGGGAGATACCATGATCACGAAGGTGGTTCTCCCAGGGCGAGGCTCAGCCATTGCACTCCGGCTGTGCTGACCCCTGCGATTTCCCCAAATGCGGGAAACTCGACTGCATAATTTCTGGTAGTGGGGGACTGCGTTCGCGCTTTCCCCTGATTTGTCTGGTTCAAAGATAGAAAGTGCAGTTTCAGCTGCTGCGTACAGCCATGGCTGTCCAGCTGCAGTTGGAGGCGAGGGCTGGCCTATTTTGTTTTGTCTTTGTTTTTTCTTTGTTTTGTGGTTTTTTTTTTGTACCTGAGCCCAGGCCAGCCGTTTTCTTTCAAAGCAGTAGGTTGCATGCATGCATGCAAATGAGGGTGGAACGCGTGCAGCCTCTCGGACCGCCCAAGGTTTGCCTTTGGGCCGCTCGCTTGTGCCACTGGGCACCCGTGGACGGCACTCAAGCAAGGGGTCAGGCGGACGGCCTAGACGAGCGACTTGCGGGTGCGTCCGCGCCAGCTCAAGTGAGCGCGTCGAGCACTCTCCTTATGTTGCCCACCTGGTGTTGGAGCAGCAGCTGTGCTTTTCGCCGCCAACAACTCATACTTACCTGGCAGGGGAGATACCATGATCACGAAGGTGGTTCTCCCAGGGCGAGGCTCAGCCATTGCACTCCGGCCGTGCTGACCCCTGCGATTTCCCCAAATGCGGGAAAGTCGACTGCATAATTTCTGGTAGTGGGGGACTGCGTTCGCGCTTTCCCCTGATCTGGCCCGTGCAAAAAGTAGATGGTGTAGCAACAGGTCGAAGCAAAGGACAGGTCCCGGCTTGCAAAGGTCTTTTTTGCCACGGGCGCTTCCGTCGGGCGTTCCGTGAGCTCCGGACAGGCATCCTTCGCCGCGTAGCTTTGCTGGCCCTTTTCCGGGCCATTTCTGCAGTTGACCACCAGGTGGCGACTGGCGACGCTAGCTTCGCAACACTTTCCGTAAGCTAGTTAAAGAGTAGTTAGTTCACCTTCCAGCGTTCATTTTCCTTGCAGTCGCTTTCACATGGCACACCAGAACTGATGCCTTTTCTCACAGAGATACATAGAAATAGCGGCCAGTACGACAAGAGGATAAGGTATGGGGGAAAATCATGTAAGAACCTTCCCAGTGGGCAGAGGATGATCAAATACGCCCACTCCAAGGGGCCAGACTTACACTGATAGACAGACCACATTGGAAATGGGTGGAAAGTGCTCGACGACGACCCCTTTCGTGTCCGGGGAAGTTCAACCCTAGCACACCACCAAGCAAAGCTTAAGAAGAAGCTTTTGGGGTCGACCCGATCTGGAGAGGAATCCAAATGTTCCCCCCCCCTCCTCCTCCTCCTCCTCCTCCTCCCCCCCAAAGCTAAGGCGAAGGCCCTCCACTCCGAATCAGCTCTTTGGGCCCTGCCTGCAACCAAGTGGGTTTTGAAAGCGCAGCCCTGACCTAGCATCGGTTTCCCCCGGGCCGATTGATATGCTAACGAGGGTCGCCTGTTGCAAAGCGGCTGGCTGCCTGGCTGCCTGGCTGTCAGTACGGGCGAGGCCTCCGTATGTAAACGCGCTAGCTGCAATGAACTATGGGAGCGCTTAAGCTTGTGCCCCTTTTTCCCATTTAGCGCCCCTTCTCAAGGCGGTGGTAAGCCGCACCATGGTTTCACGGAACGCCGATGGCCGTTGAGCCCGCTTGCCGTGAAGGGGGCGAGGGCCTGTCCAAATGGGGGTGAGGGTGGGTGGGTTGGCCAGGGAAAAAGGTCTCCGTATGCTCGTTGAGGTGTACCCTTGCAGCGCCGGCGGTCTTGCCTTCCCCAACTCATACTTACCTGGCAGGGGAGATACCATGATCACGAAGGTGGTTCTCCCAGGGCGAGGCTCAGCCATTGCACTCCGGCTGTGCTGACCCCTGCGATTTCCCCAAATGCGGGAAACTCGACTGCATAATTTCTGGTAGTGGGGGACTGCGTTCGCGCTTTCCCCTGATTTGTCTGGTTCAAAGATAGAAAGTGCAGTTTCAGCTGCTGCGTACAGCCATGGCTGTCCAGCTGCAGTTGGAGGCGAGGGCTGGCCTATTTTGTTTTGTCTTTGTTTTTTCTTTGTTTTGTGGTTTTTTTTTTGTACCTGAGCCCAGGCCAGCCGTTTTCTTTCAAAGCAGTAGGTTGCATGCATGCATGCAAATGAGGGTGGAACGCGTGCAGCCTCTCGGACCGCCCAAGGTTTGCCTTTGGGCCGCTCGCTTGTGCCACTGGGCACCCGTGGACGGCACTCAAGCAAGGGGTCAGGCGGACGGCCTAGACGAGCGACTTGCGGGTGCGTCCGCGCCAGCTCAAGTGAGCGCGTCGAGCACTCTCCTTATGTTGCCCACCTGGTGTTGGAGCAGCAGCTGTGCTTTTCGCCGCCAACAACTCATACTTACCTGGCAGGGGAGATACCATGATCACGAAGGTGGTTCTCCCAGGGCGAGGCTCAGCCATTGCACTCCGGCCGTGCTGACCCCTGCGATTTCCCCAAATGCGGGAAAGTCGACTGCATAATTTCTGGTAGTGGGGGACTGCGTTCGCGCTTTCCCCTGATCTGGCCCGTGCAAAAAGTAGATGGTGTAGCAACAGGTCGAAGCAAAGGACAGGTCCCGGCTTGCAAAGGTCTTTTTTGCCACGGGCGCTTCCGTCGGGCGTTCCGTGAGCTCCGGACAGGCATCCTTCGCCGCGTAGCTTTGCTGGCCCTTTTCCGGGCCATTTCTGCAGTTGACCACCAGGTGGCGACTGGCGACGCTAGCTTCGCAACACTTTCCGTAAGCTAGTTAAAGAGTAGTTAGTTCACCTTCCAGCGTTCATTTTCCTTGCAGTCGCTTTCACATGGCACACCAGAACTGATGCCTTTTCTCACAGAGATACATAGAAATAGCGGCCAGTACGACAAGAGGATAAGGTATGGGGGAAAATCATGTAAGAACCTTCCCAGTGGGCAGAGGATGATCAAATACGCCCACTCCAAGGGGCCAGACTTACACTGATAGACAGACCACATTGGAAATGGGTGGAAAGTGCTCGACGACGACCCCTTTCGTGTCCGGGGAAGTTCAACCCTAGCACACCACCAAGCAAAGCTTAAGAAGAAGCTTTTGGGGTCGACCCGATCTGGAGAGGAATCCAAATGTTCCCCCCCCCTCCTCCTCCTCCTCCTCCTCCTCCCCCCCCAAAGCTAAGGCGAAGGCCCTCCACTCCGAATCAGCTCTTTGGGCCCTGCCTGCAACCAAGTGGGTTTTGAAAGCGCAGCCCTGACCTAGCATCGGTTTCCCCCGGGCCGATTGATATGCTAACGAGGGTCGCCTGTTGCAAAGCGGCTGGCTGCCTGGCTGCCTGGCTGTCAGTACGGGCGAGGCCTCCGTATGTAAACGCGCTAGCTGCAATGAACTATGGGAGCGCTTAAGCTTGTGCCCCTTTTTCCCATTTAGCGCCCCTTCTCAAGGCGGTGGTAAGCCGCACCATGGTTTCACGGAACGCCGATGGCCGTTGAGCCCGCTTGCCGTGAAGGGGGCGAGGGCCTGTCCAAATGGGGGTGAGGGTGGGTGGGTTGGCCAGGGAAAAAGGTCTCCGTATGCTCGTTGAGGTGTACCCTTGCAGCGCCGGCGGTCTTGCCTTCCCCAACTCATACTTACCTGGCAGGGGAGATACCATGATCACGAAGGTGGTTCTCCCAGGGCGAGGCTCAGCCATTGCACTCCGGCTGTGCTGACCCCTGCGATTTCCCCAAATGCGGGAAACTCGACTGCATAATTTCTGGTAGTGGGGGACTGCGTTCGCGCTTTCCCCTGATTTGTCTGGTTCAAAGATAGAAAGTGCAGTTTCAGCTGCTGCGTACAGCCATGGCTGTCCAGCTGCAGTTGGAGGCGAGGGCTGGCCTATTTTGTTTTGTCTTTGTTTTTTCTTTGTTTTGTGGTTTTTTTTTGTACCTGAGCCCAGGCCAGCCGTTTTCTTTCAAAGCAGTAGGTTGCATGCATGCATGCAAATGAGGGTGGAACGCGTGCAGCCTCTCGGACCGCCCAAGGTTTGCCTTTGGGCCGCTCGCTTGTGCCACTGGGCACCCGTGGACGGCACTCAAGCAAGGGGTCAGGCGGACGGCCTAGACGAGCGACTTGCGGGTGCGTCCGCGCCAGCTCAAGTGAGCGCGTCGAGCACTCTCCTTATGTTGCCCACCTGGTGTTGGAGCAGCAGCTGTGCTTTTCGCCGCCAACAACTCATACTTACCTGGCAGGGGAGATACCATGATCACGAAGGTGGTTCTCCCAGGGCGAGGCTCAGCCATTGCACTCCGGCCGTGCTGACCCCTGCGATTTCCCCAAATGCGGGAAAGTCGACTGCATAATTTCTGGTAGTGGGGGACTGCGTTCGCGCTTTCCCCTGATCTGGCCCGTGCAAAAAGTAGATGGTGTAGCAACAGGTCGAAGCAAAGGACAGGTCCCGGCTTGCAAAGGTCTTTTTTGCCACGGGCGCTTCCGTCGGGCGTTCCGTGAGCTCCGGACAGGCATCCTTCGCCGCGTAGCTTTGCTGGCCCTTTTCCGGGCCATTTCTGCAGTTGACCACCAGGTGGCGACTGGCGACGCTAGCTTCGCAACACTTTCCGTAAGCTAGTTAAAGAGTAGTTAGTTCACCTTCCAGCGTTCATTTTCCTTGCAGTCGCTTTCACATGGCACACCAGAACTGATGCCTTTTCTCACAGAGATACATAGAAATAGCGGCCAGTACGACAAGAGGATAAGGTATGGGGGAAAATCATGTAAGAACCTTCCCAGTGGGCAGAGGATGATCAAATACGCCCACTCCAAGGGGCCAGACTTACACTGATAGACAGACCACATTGGAAATGGGTGGAAAGTGCTCGACGACGACCCCTTTCGTGTCCGGGGAAGTTCAACCCTAGCACACCACCAAGCAAAGCTTAAGAAGAAGCTTTTGGGGTCGACCCGATCTGGAGAGGAATCCAAATGTTCCCCCCCCCCTCCTCCTCCTCCTCCTCCTCCTCCCCCCCAAAGCTAAGGCGAAGGCCCTCCACTCCGAATCAGCTCTTTGGGCCCTGCCTGCAACCAAGTGGGTTTTGAAAGCGCAGCCCTGACCTAGCATCGGTTTCCCCCGGGCCGATTGATATGCTAACGAGGGTCGCCTGTTGCAAAGCGGCTGGCTGCCTGGCTGCCTGGCTGTCAGTACGGGCGAGGCCTCCGTATGTAAACGCGCTAGCTGCAATGAACTATGGGAGCGCTTAAGCTTGTGCCCCTTTTTCCCATTTAGCGCCCCTTCTCAAGGCGGTGGTAAGCCGCACCATGGTTTCACGGAACGCCGATGGCCGTTGAGCCCGCTTGCCGTGAAGGGGGCGAGGGCCTGTCCAAATGGGGGTGAGGGTGGGTGGGTTGGCCAGGGAAAAAGGTCTCCGTATGCTCGTTGAGGTGTACCCTTGCAGCGCCGGCGGTCTTGCCTTCCCCAACTCATACTTACCTGGCAGGGGAGATACCATGATCACGAAGGTGGTTCTCCCAGGGCGAGGCTCAGCCATTGCACTCCGGCTGTGCTGACCCCTGCGATTTCCCCAAATGCGGGAAACTCGACTGCATAATTTCTGGTAGTGGGGGACTGCGTTCGCGCTTTCCCCTGATTTGTCTGGTTCAAAGATAGAAAGTGCAGTTTCAGCTGCTGCGTACAGCCATGGCTGTCCAGCTGCAGTTGGAGGCGAGGGCTGGCCTATTTTGTTTTGTCTTTGTTTTTTCTTTGTTTTGTGGTTTTTTTTTTGTACCTGAGCCCAGGCCAGCCGTTTTCTTTCAAAGCAGTAGGTTGCATGCATGCATGCAAATGAGGGTGGAACGCGTGCAGCCTCTCGGACCGCCCAAGGTTTGCCTTTGGGCCGCTCGCTTGTGCCACTGGGCACCCGTGGACGGCACTCAAGCAAGGGGTCAGGCGGACGGCCTAGACGAGCGACTTGCGGGTGCGTCCGCGCCAGCTCAAGTGAGCGCGTCGAGCACTCTCCTTATGTTGCCCACCTGGTGTTGGAGCAGCAGCTGTGCTTTTCGCCGCCAACAACTCATACTTACCTGGCAGGGGAGATACCATGATCACGAAGGTGGTTCTCCCAGGGCGAGGCTCAGCCATTGCACTCCGGCCGTGCTGACCCCTGCGATTTCCCCAAATGCGGGAAAGTCGACTGCATAATTTCTGGTAGTGGGGGACTGCGTTCGCGCTTTCCCCTGATCTGGCCCGTGCAAAAAGTAGATGGTGTAGCAACAGGTCGAAGCAAAGGACAGGTCCCGGCTTGCAAAGGTCTTTTTTGCCACGGGCGCTTCCGTCGGGCGTTCCGTGAGCTCCGGACAGGCATCCTTCGCCGCGTAGCTTTGCTGGCCCTTTTCCGGGCCATTTCTGCAGTTGACCACCAGGTGGCGACTGGCGACGCTAGCTTCGCAACACTTTCCGTAAGCTAGTTAAAGAGTAGTTAGTTCACCTTCCAGCGTTCATTTTCCTTGCAGTCGCTTTCACATGGCACACCAGAACTGATGCCTTTTCTCACAGAGATACATAGAAATAGCGGCCAGTACGACAAGAGGATAAGGTATGGGGGAAAATCATGTAAGAACCTTCCCAGTGGGCAGAGGATGATCAAATACGCCCACTCCAAGGGGCCAGACTTACACTGATAGACAGACCACATTGGAAATGGGTGGAAAGTGCTCGACGACGACCCCTTTCGTGTCCGGGGAAGTTCAACCCTAGCACACCACCAAGCAAAGCTTAAGAAGAAGCTTTTGGGGTCGACCCGATCTGGAGAGGAATCCAAATGTTCCCCCCCCCTCCTCCTCCTCCTCCTCCTCCTCCCCCCCAAAGCTAAGGCGAAGGCCCTCCACTCCGAATCAGCTCTTTGGGCCCTGCCTGCAACCAAGTGGGTTTTGAAAGCGCAGCCCTGACCTAGCATCGGTTTCCCCCGGGCCGATTGATATGCTAACGAGGGTCGCCTGTTGCAAAGCGGCTGGCTGCCTGGCTGCCTGGCTGTCAGTACGGGCGAGGCCTCCGTATGTAAACGCGCTAGCTGCAATGAACTATGGGAGCGCTTAAGCTTGTGCCCCTTTTTCCCATTTAGCGCCCCTTCTCAAGGCGGTGGTAAGCCGCACCATGGTTTCACGGAACGCCGATGGCCGTTGAGCCCGCTTGCCGTGAAGGGGGCGAGGGCCTGTCCAAATGGGGGTGAGGGTGGGTGGGTTGGCCAGGGAAAAAGGTCTCCGTATGCTCGTTGAGGTGTACCCTTGCAGCGCCGGCGGTCTTGCCTTCCCCAACTCATACTTACCTGGCAGGGGAGATACCATGATCACGAAGGTGGTTCTCCCAGGGCGAGGCTCAGCCATTGCACTCCGGCTGTGCTGACCCCTGCGATTTCCCCAAATGCGGGAAACTCGACTGCATAATTTCTGGTAGTGGGGGACTGCGTTCGCGCTTTCCCCTGATTTGTCTGGTTCAAAGATAGAAAGTGCAGTTTCAGCTGCTGCGTACAGCCATGGCTGTCCAGCTGCAGTTGGAGGCGAGGGCTGGCCTATTTTGTTTTGTCTTTGTTTTTTCTTTGTTTTGTGGTTTTTTTTTGTACCTGAGCCCAGGCCAGCCGTTTTCTTTCAAAGCAGTAGGTTGCATGCATGCATGCAAATGAGGGTGGAACGCGTGCAGCCTCTCGGACCGCCCAAGGTTTGCCTTTGGGCCGCTCGCTTGTGCCACTGGGCACCCGTGGACGGCACTCAAGCAAGGGGTCAGGCGGACGGCCTAGACGAGCGACTTGCGGGTGCGTCCGCGCCAGCTCAAGTGAGCGCGTCGAGCACTCTCCTTATGTTGCCCACCTGGTGTTGGAGCAGCAGCTGTGCTTTTCGCCGCCAACAACTCATACTTACCTGGCAGGGGAGATACCATGATCACGAAGGTGGTTCTCCCAGGGCGAGGCTCAGCCATTGCACTCCGGCCGTGCTGACCCCTGCGATTTCCCCAAATGCGGGAAAGTCGACTGCATAATTTCTGGTAGTGGGGGACTGCGTTCGCGCTTTCCCCTGATCTGGCCCGTGCAAAAAGTAGATGGTGTAGCAACAGGTCGAAGCAAAGGACAGGTCCCGGCTTGCAAAGGTCTTTTTTGCCACGGGCGCTTCCGTCGGGCGTTCCGTGAGCTCCGGACAGGCATCCTTCGCCGCGTAGCTTTGCTGGCCCTTTTCTGGGCCATTTCTGCAGTTGACCACCAGGTGGCGACTGGCGACGCTAGCATCGCAACACTTTCCGTAAGCTAGTTAAAGAGTAGTTAGTTCACCTTCCAGCGTTCATTTTCCTTGCAGTCGCTTTCACATGGCACACCAGAACTGATGCCTTTTCTCACAGAGATACATAGAAATAGCGGCCAGTACGACAAGAGGATAAGGTATGGGGGAAACTCATGTAAGAAACTTCCCAGTGGGCAGAGGATGATCAAATACGCCCACTCCAAGGGGCCAGACTTACACTGATAGACAGACCACATTGGAAATGGGTGGAAAGTGCTCGACGACGACCCCTTTCGTGTCCGGGGAAGTTCAACCCTAGCACACCACCAAGCAAAGCTTAAGAAGAAGCTTTTGGGGTCGACCCGATCTGGAGAGGAATCCAAATGTTTTTGTGTATTACATATATTTTTTTAAATTCCTTCACCAGTTAATTTTTTACCCTACTATACATTTATGGTATTTTTTTTATAACAATGCCTATCCCCAAGATACTTTAAGTAAGTCAGCAAATTGCTCTTGAAATACCTTTGACACTGTTCTTTATAAAGCTAATCACTTCTCTGATCAACAAGCCTCATCTGTATCTTATCTCTTCATAATTATGCAAAAAAATAAGTCAATTCCTATGTTAGTAAACATTTTAATTCTGTCCTGCTTGGACTGCAACATTACCCTGAACCAGCTACAGCATAACCGGTTTCCTCTTACTCTAGTACAAGTTTTGTTTTTTACTACAGTGATCGACTAATCAGTTGTTAAACTTGTCCTGCTAAAGCCCTTTTTTGGTAAAAAATAAAAAATGCATCATTGCATTAAAGGACCAGTAACATCAAAAATTTTTTACAAAAAATTCGTTAGTATACAACGAAAAATAAACACCTTGACAAATTAAACTTGTAAATTGCAAAGCCTTTGTTTAGAAATAACTTACCGAAACTTCACTTCCTGTCCTCTTCAAAACAGGCGATACGGCGACCATCCATCCTGCAGTGCTCGATTTCTTCTCCCTGGCTATTCTAGTGACAGCTGTGAAGGAGGCTGAGGCTCCGCTCTCGAGTGCTGGCTGGTGGAGCAGGGTTTGTAGTGGGGGTTCCCGATGTGCTCCGAGCCTGCCAGTGCCTGAGTGCACCTCACCTTCCCAGGCTAAAGACCACGATTTGTACTTTCGTGCTGCCTCACAATGAAGTCTGTGTTTTACCGTCGCTTCTTCATTCTAGACAGTGACACGAGGAGATCCCCGGGCTCAGGCAGAGTCCCCAGCACTCACTATTACCCCTACTGGACCCGGAGGGTCGGACATGCAGCGCTCGTGAGACCCCGACCCAGTGACCCCAACGCTAACCCGGGGCTGAACTCTGCCCCTCACAGGAGGAAGAACGAGACTGTGCTGCCCATGATCTATGCCATCACCCCCACCTACAGCCGCCCGGTGCAGAAAGGAGAGCTCACCCGCCTGGCCAATACCTTCCGCCTGGTGCCGCGTTTACATTCGATTCTGGTGGAGGACTCTGTGCACCCGACGGAGCTGGTGAGCCGCTTCTTGGCTGGGGCAAGGGTCAAAAGCAGTCACCTGTATGCGGTCTTTAGCATAGGAGCAGTGCGGGAAGCGGGGCAGCATCGGCAGCTCCCCGTCCTTTTTTTCCACTGCCCACATCAAAGTTGGTCTTTTTAGGGAGCAGATGTAGGGCCCGCACAGAATGCACAGAGTCCTCCACCAGAATCGAATGTAAACGCGGCACCAGGCAGAAGGTATTGGCCAGGCGGGTGAGCTCTCCTTTCTGCACCGGGCGGCTGTAGGTGGGGGTGATGGCATAGATCATGGGCAGCACAGTCTCGTTCTTCCTCCTGTGAGGGGCAGAGTTCAGCCCCGGGTTAGTGTTGGGGTCACTGGGTCGGGGTCTCACGAGCGCTGCATGTCCGACCCTCCGGGTCCAGTAGGGGTAATAGTGAGTGCTGGGGACTCTGCCTGAGCCCGGGGATCTCCTCGTGTCACTGTCTATTATAATCACCACCCAAGGAAGGAGAATGAAGAAGCGACGGTAAAACACAGACTTCATTGTGAGGCAGCACGAAAGTACAAATCGTGGTCTTTAGCCTGGGAAGGTGAGGTGCACTCAGGCACTGGCAGGCTCGGAGCACATCGGGAACCCCACTACAAACCCTGCTCCACCAGCCAGCACTCGAGAGCGGAGCCTCAGCCTCCTTCACAGCTGTCACTAGAATAGCCAGGGAGAAGAAATCGAGCACTGCAGGATGGATGGTCGCCGTATCGCCTGTTTTGAAGAGGACAGGAAGTGAAGTTTCGGTAAGTTATTTCTAAACAAAGGCTTTGCAATTTACAAGTTTAATTTGTCAAGGTGTTTATTTTTCGTTGTATACTAACGAATTTTTTGTAAAAAGTTTTTGATGTTACTGGTCCTTTAACTAGGTAGTTGTGACTTTGACATTACAATAGCATATTGCATATTGGAGTATTGAGTTGATCTTGGCTTGTATAATGCAAACATATTTGAATCTAATAATACAGGTATGGGACCTGTTATCCAGAATGCTCGGGACCTGGGGTTTTCCGGATAATCGGTCTTTCCATAAATTGGATCTTCGTACCTTAAGTCTACTAGAGAAACATGTAAACATTAAAGGGGTTGTTCAAATTTAAATGAACTTTTAGTAGGATGTAGAGAGGGATATTTTGAGACAATTTGCTATCGCTTTACATTTCTTATTATTTGTGATTTTTGAGTTATTTTGCTTTTTATTCAGCAGCTCTACAGCTTGTAGTTTCAGAAATCTGGTTGCTAGGGTTCAAATTAACTTACCAAGCATTGATTTGAATACAAGACAGGAATATTAATAGATGAGGGGCTGAATAGAAAGATGAGGAATAAAAAGTAGCAATAACAATACATTTATAGCCTTACAGAGCATTTGTTTTTTAGATGGGGTCAGTGACCCCCCCCCATTTGAAAGCTTAAAAGTATCAGAAGAAAAAGGCAAATAATAAAAAGATAAATAACAAAGGCCAATTGAAAAGTTGCTTAGAATCAGCCATTCTATAAAATACTATGTTACCTTAAGGGTGAACCACCCTTTTGAATAAACCCAATAGGCCTGTTTTGCTTCCAATAAGGATTAATTTTATCTTAGGCTCAAGCACAAGGTACTGTTTTATTATCACAGAGAAAAAATAAATCATTTTAAAAAATGTGGACTATTTAGATAAAATGGGAGTCTATGGGAGACCACCTTTTCCCTAATTCTAGCCTTCTGGATAACGGGTTTCCGAATAACTGGTCCCATACCTGCATATAAAGAAATGGCAACCCTAAACCCAATACATTCCAGGCTGCCGTGTCGAGATTAGTTTTGGCCTTTAGTTGCAGTTTATGTTTTCAGTCAAAGTCTGAGGTAATAAAATAGATTTTCTTTCATAAGCGAGTATGTCAAATAATTACCAATTCCTTCTGACACAAATTGGCTTACGGTTACACAACTATACAATGAATCACCTACAAAATAGCTTATCTCTGTAACTTTATCCTTGTTTTTTTTTATTTTTTTGCGCCTGACATCCGGTGTGGTGAGGGCTGGTGGTCAACGACAACGTCCTTTCTCTGCATTTTTATTTTTCTTGCTTGTTTGTTTAGAAGAACAAGAACTCCTCACTCAGCACTAGGTCACTTCTCCCTTTACCAAAACAAGCGCGGACGTGCTGCTGCGGTGCACTGTGGGAAATGTAGTTCAAGCCTGTGGTTGTTTTGTAGAAATCACGGGAGGGCGGAACTACTTTCCCGTCATGCTTTCCGCCGGTTACTGCCAAACCTAACTCAACTGCGTCTTGTTTGGTAGCTTTCAGGGAAGTTTCCGCAGCATGGAAGCCGGTCGGCTGCTATAGTGGAAGGTACATCATTTACTACTGATTAATTGGTTGGCATTGCTTTACGACGAATAATCCCAGCGCTGTTGTGCAAAAGGCGAGCTAAATAACACGAGTGTCTTAATTCCTGAGATTGTAGAGACAAGTTCTGTCTGTGGTGGGTGCGTAGGAATATCCCAGTAGCTAGAACAGGGTTATTTACTTGTAGTCTTGTTTCTGGCCCAACATGTTATTGGATAAAGGTGTCCTTCTAGTAAGTGTGGGATTTTGGCCGAGTGCCTATTTACTGCATTGGAAAACCCTGCACCTGTAGGTGATTCACAACTTTGTTTTGGGCTGGGGGTATCTGCAGGGCTGGACTGAGAGTCAAAATAGGCCCTGGCATTTCAGGTACAAAGAGGCCCAATCAGCCTACACAGAGGCCCAAACAGACCCCACCAGCCCACTAAATACTGACTTTCTATGGCACTTTATAGCAGCCCTTCTGGCATTTGCCAGAACCCACAGATTGCCAGTCCGGGCCTGGGTATCTGAGAAAGGACTCCCCAAATTTCTAATAGTGACTGTGTAGCTGTCCCCATCCCTGGGGTCGCCCATGGGGTGGCGGGTTGGCTAAAGACTGATTTCGGGAGAAATTGTGTTGTTTTCCAAAATATTTGTGACTATGGCTAATACACTATTGTGTCCCCCCTGTAAGTCTGTGGGCACATAAACACAAAAAAACAGACGGCATAAATACGCAAAGTAACACAGCCCCATAGGCTACAATAGGAACGCAGGCTTGTAGTCACATGAGGTGTAAGAGAACAGCTATCCACAAGGATTCGCAAACCTCAGGTGTCCCATGCCGGGCCAAAGAACATCATGGGCAGATGGGTCCACCTTCGCCAAAGCAAGGGTGAGCCCCATACTCACTGCCCCCCCCTAGGGGGTTTGGGGTTCTTGGACTCCCCTTCACCGTGCGGCTAGGGGAAGTCCCGTCTACCTTGGGATCTGCCGAAGGTTCCCCCAGGGCGCAAGTCTTGGCCTGGGATCAAGCCCAGAGGACTATGACACTTACCCAGTGAAGCAAAAGGGCATGTGCATTGTGCAAGACCCAGAAAAATGAATCCAGCACCCCTCCCGGGAGCACATCGCCTCCACTTTCATGAAGCTTAGCTTGACGACCAAGTGTTTCTCCCTCTTCATAGAAGATTAACAGAACGGATATCTAGCCAAAAGGCCCAGTACTACACTTGATCTTAACCGGCCAGAGGACCAAGTGTTTCTCCTTCTTCACAGAACATCATAAGAAGGGGTACCTAGCCAAAAGGCTTAGTACTACACTTGATCTTAGCCAAAAGGCAGAGAAGCGATCAACCGAAGCACTAATGCACAATGTAAACCCTCATCAATAGAACAATGTGGAAACTGCGAGAAAGGGGATCTATTGGGCCGGTATACACTGCGTTTTCATAGTATGGTGGGGACTTTTTGGGAAACAACATTACAAGCATCACTGCATAAAGTCTATCAATGGCCTGACTGAAAAACATACATACAAACAGTGTTAAACAACACCACAGCATTGTTTAAAATTACAATGCCTTTATTGCACTCTCTCAGGGCATTACAGCAATGTTTCAGGGCATGTTGCCTTTTACTTATAAAAGGCAACATGGCCTAAAATGTTGCCGTAATGCCCAAAGAGGCATTTTGAACAATCCTGTGGTGCTGTTCAACCCAGTTTGTGTATTGTATACCAATGGAAGATTGTTGTGCTGACTACTTGTTTCCAAATTGAAAAACAACTGACTTTAGACCAGCTTTTAAGCGTCTGTGCAATCCATCCTCTCATTTATGTGGTCATCTGGTAATTTAGTATGGGTCTTTTTGTATAGTCGTGTATTGCATAGTTTTTGTTTCAACCTATGGTAAACTGCATTGTATTGGATACATAAATTGGAAATAAAATATATGTTGTATTCCTTAAATGATAACGGCATGCCACTCATCCAGTACAAAATTACAGTGGCATGCAAAATAAGTTGAAAGGGTGGTTCACCTTTGAAGGTGGCAATAAACGTAACAATTCCGATCTTTCTTGGAAAAGATCTTTCCAAAAACGTTTATTTCAATTAGGGATGCACCAAATCCAGGATTCGGTTCGGGATTCAGCCTTTTTCAGCACGATTCGGATTTGCCAAATCCTCAGGTACACACAATAGAATTCTACCTGTATCTGACGATTCAGCACTAACAATGGCCGATGTTTGGGTGCCTTCAAAGGCATCCGATCAAAAAAAGAAAGTGCATGGTTGCTTTGGTCATTTGGACCCTAGCAACCAGATTGCTGACATTGCAAACTGGAGAGCTACTGAATAAAAAGCTAAATAATCCAAAAAGCACAAATAAAAAATGAAAAACAATTGCAAAGTGTCTCAAACCCCTTTAATGCATTGAATCACCCTTGGGAAAACATTTGAACCACGATAGCAATGGAAGATGCAGGAGAAAGCAATTTCTGGGGCTAATTCTCATGTTGTGTCACCCATGCCGGAGAAAATTTACCCCAGATGACAAAGCATTCTGTGTGCCATTGCCCTAAAGTGATAATAAGAATATAATCTTAATTCTCCAGAAAAGGTGTCATTGTTACATTACTTTTGATCTATATGAAAAGCTTTACCTATATCTTACCTTTTAGCTTTCCTTGCACCTTTACTGAGAAAGATCTGGTGTGGCATAAAGGAGAAGGAAAGCTACAGAGGCATTTTATTGCCAATAGATTAGCTGCAATAGTGCAAGCTAGAATGCTATATTTATTCTGTAGAATGTTTTACCATACCTGAGTAAAAAGCTCTAGAAACTCTCTGTTTGTTTAGAATATGAGCTGCAGTATTAATGTGGTGTGACATCACTTCCTGCCTGAGTCTCTCCCTGCTCTGGGCTCAGATTAAAGTAGAGAAGGGAGGGGAGCAAACTGAGCATGCTCTTGCCCAGGGCAATGAGGTTTAAGCTGAAGGCAGGAAGTCTGATACAGAAGCCCATGTGTTCACAATAGAAGGAAAGAAATGCAGTGTTTCTTTTGACAGGGGACTCAGAGCAACATTACTTTGGGGGTTTACTGGTATATTTAGATGGACCTTTCTGATAAGGCTTACTTAGTTTTAACCTTTCCTTCTCCTTTAAAACATATAGGAAAGGGAAAATGGATTGCAGCAATAGAAACTTAATGTTAGAATCTACAATGGGATGCAATGATGGTAGCAGCAATATTGTACGTTCATTCATTCATTGCCCTTTATAAAATGCTGCATTGGCAGGAAATACACTGGCAACACTGATAAGTCATGTCCTGTGCTTAAAGGTTATCCCTTGTGCATAGCATGAATTTTAAGACTACTAAAACCATTGTTTTTTTTTAATTTAAACATGCAAAATATTAATCTGTTAATCATCCAACATTTACAAATAAGATGATAATTTTCTATTTTATGTGACAGTTTTGCGCCCTGCGGTTCTGTAGAGAACCATTAATGAAATTTATCTTCTCTTGTAAGAACTTAATATAACTTTTACAAGAACTTTTTATAGAACTTTTATATAAACTCTATGGGCTATGTTACATGCTTGGTACATTTACACAGTGTTTATACTTAATAATAACATGGTGTAAAACACCAAATGATCACTGTAATATTCTTGTTGTAAAGCACACACATATTACATGCCGTTATCTTCCAAGAAATGCTCGAATTTGTACTTTCACACATTGCTGAAACACCAGAACAACTGCTAAATCTATTGAACAAATTATTACGTCTGGAGTTCTGGCAGAGGATCCCTGAATTTTTTGCAAAATTTTTATTCTGCTTCATTATGTTGCACTATCATGTAGTGTTATTGCAGAATTCCTGCTATATTTCTACCCTGTGTTCAGGTCACCGGATTCATTGAAGTAGGTTTGGTTAGAGTCATTACTGTTTGTCTTTATCGCACGTTGTGTTTTTACATGAGGTAGTGCCCATGGCGAAGCTCAGATTGATGTTATGCTGTGATGATTTGTGTAAAACTTTAAATATGTGCAAAAGTTAATGGTAGCGTAAAATGAATCTTGGGTAATAAAGTGCGCAGTTATAGGCAGGCTTTTCCCATTAATCCAACAAACCTCACAGAGAATATTACGGGCAGGGGCAGTAGCTTTAGAAGAGGCTTCCCAGCAGTTTTACCAGAAATGATTTGCCCAGGAGGTTATGTAAGGAAACTGTGAACGGATTGCCCCTGCTTTGGCCAGAAGGATGTCATCTGGGTAGGATGCCAGGAGCCTGTGTCGCAACATTCAGTAATTTAGTATAATTGATAATTCTATGAGGAATGCTTGGTTAACTAGTGAAATTATAGAATTTGTTATAGCTCTCTGTAGCAGTATGAGGCAGTAAGGCCATGTAGCATAGATAGTCTGCTAAAACCAACAACATAGCTATAGCATCCTGGCATATGGGGTCACATGTGATGGCATAGTTGTTTCCTGAAGATTTAGGCTTTATAGCTTATGAAAGATGTTCATATTTGTCCCTATTTTTCTTATTACACAGGAAAAAGGTGAAAAGGGAGTCCCCCTTTTTGGAAATGAAAGGTGTGAGAAAGGACATGATGGAAACACTGTAAACTATAACATACAGTTAGGCATGGGGGGTTTGGTGAAGAGACTATGAGCAATAGTAAATGTAGATGGAAATGAATAAAGGAAAACTGTTGCGTGTGAGAGCAAGAAAAATTGATGGAAATAATGGGCTAATATATGATAATTGCAGAAAAAACTTGTAGTGGATTGATGAATTTATCTCTGAATAATAACAACAAGTAGCTGTGACTGAGATGAAGAACAATTATGTTCTTAACTCTTAGGGGATTAATTAAAGTAATTTTTTTCTTGGTAGGAGTGCTTTCTGTGATTAACTAAACCCCTAGGCCAGGGGTGTCCAAACTGCGGCTCGAGGCCACATGCGGCCCAGGATGCATATGAATGCGTTCCAGCTTGGTTCCCGAGGAAACGTCATGTCGCAAAAGATATAGGAGGAGGAGGGACTCTGCCCATTGCCCAGTTAGTAATAATAATATAATAAGTCTATTTAATATCCAGGTGTCCCATATTTCAGTGTATAGCTCCATCTGGTTATCCAACTGGCATTGTAGTTCTTTTCTGTGTATTTCCTTTACTTTTACAAATCAAACGTGTTTGTGTATTTCAAGTGTGTCCCCAGACAATTTTTCTTTTTCCAATGTGTCCCTGCAAGCCAAAACTTTGGACATCCCTGCCCTAGGCTGCTAAACGTCCTAATAAAAAAAGTACTCCATTTTAATCCTGCCAAGGTCATGTAGAAGTCAATGGCAGATTGACCGCATTTACAGCTGGAAGACATCATGATTTGAAAAAATGTACAATTTGGATTTTATAGTGTCTTTTCCCACACAAGATTTTTTCGAGTTAATTTATTGATACTGTAAAAATGTGTTTGGTCTAAGTGGTTTTAATAAAATATTTTGATATTTTAGATCAAACTATTGAAGTGAGCGTGTTGTCACAATGGACAGTGATCAGGCACCTCTAATTAATCCTTCATTGTTTGAAGAAAGTGCCCAGAATCATTTTGCTGTTGCAGATTCTAGGAGCAGAAGGTAAGGTATTTATATACTAATTGCAAGTATATGTAAAGGCTGAAGTGTTATATCTTAATATACATATAATGTTTATTCACACATATTTTCATATTCCTTTTCATATTTTATGAATAACAAGTACAAGTAGTGTATGTGTGTATGTGTGTATATATATATATATATATATATATATATATATATATATATATATATATATATATATATATATATATATATATATATATATATATATATATATATATATATATATATATATATATATATAGTCATTTGGAAACCCCCCCCCCCCTTAATTCTTTGGAGTTTTGTTAAAGGACCAGTAACATCAAAAAAAATGTAAAAAAATTCGTTAGTACACATCAAAAAATAAACACCAACACAAATTATACTTTAAAATCACAAAGCCTTTATTAAGAAATAATTGCAAGTATATGTAAAGGCTGAAGTGTTATATCTTAATATACATATAATGTTTATTCACACATATTTTCATATTCCTTTTCATATTTTATGAATAATAACAAGTACAAGTAGTAGTGTATGTGTGTGTGTGTGGTGTATATATATATATATATATATATATATATATATATATATATATATATATATATATATATATATAGTCATTTGGAAACCCCCCCCCTTAATTCTTTGGAGTTTTGTTAAAGGACCAGTAACATCAAAAAAAATGTAAAAAAATTCGTTAGTACACATCAAAAAATAAACACCAACACAAATTATACTTTAAAATCACAAAGCCTTTATTAAGAAATAACTTACAGAAACTGCACTTCCTGTCCTGTACAGAAACGGCGAAAAGGCGACCATCGATCCTGCTGAGCTCGTTTTCTCCTCCTGGCTACTCATGGATGCGATGCAGTGACTGTCCGGGCCCCCTTCCTCCTCCTTTACGATGGATGATGTCGCTGATGAAGAGAAGCGGCAGCCAGCGCAGGGGGGAGAGAAACCCATTCATGAAATTAGCAATGAGCAGCTGTAGGTACAACGGCAGGATCATCTGACCCCTCCTGAGCGCCCCTCCTGAGCGCATATCGAAGGAAACTGTATGAACTTTACAGCTGGTGTCTAGTGGCAGCGCTGCTCCAAGCGCAACTCCCACAGTCAGGCTCCGTATGGCTCCGGCGATCGTTCTAGTGGGTCAAGTCCGGGAAGAAGAATTCAGCGCTGTATCCTGTGACTAATGCCACACATAGCATTTACACTCTGACATCTTTAGTGCTACTGATGAGAAACGGGGGTACAGCTCAGTAGCGCTAATGGTACAGGATACAGCGCAGACTCACAAACATTCTTGGTCTGCAGTCTAATGGAGTATTTGCAAAGGGAGTCTTTGGCACTGAAAGGGGTTTTCGGTCACGGCGAGGACTATCACCGGAGCCTGACTGAGCTGTGCTTGGAGCAGCGCTGCCACTAGACACCGGCTGTAAAGTTCATACAGTTTCCTTCGATATGCGCTCAGGAGGGGTCAGATGATCCTGCCGTTGTACCTACAGCTGCTCATTGCTAATTTCATGAATGGGTTTCTCTCCCCCCTGCGCTGGCTGCCGCTTCTCTTCATCAGCGACATCATCCATCGTATAGGAGGAGGAAGGGGGCCCGGGCAGTCACTGCATCGCATCCATGAGTAGCCAGGAGGAGAAATCGAGCTCAGCAGGATTGATGGTCGCCTTTTCGCCGTTTCTGTACAGGACAGGAAGTGCAGTTTCTGTAAGTTATTTCTTAATAAAGGCTTTGTGATTTTAAAGTATAATTTGTGTTGGTGTTTATTTTTTGATGTGTACTAACGAATTTTTGTACTTTTTTTTTTTTGATGTTACTGGTCCTTTAATCATTGGCCGAGCTTTCAAAGTAGCAGCTCCCTTTTAATGTATAACATGCCTTATGGAACAGTAGTATTTCAGCAGTGACATAGTGTATTGGATTAACAGAAAATATGCAATATACATTATAACAATTAGACAGGTGCACAAATTTGGGCACCCCACAGAGATATTACATCAATACTTCTCCTTTTGCAAATGTAACAGCCTCTAGACGCCTCCTATAGTCTTTGAGAAGTGTCTGGATTCTGGATGGCGGTATTTTTCCCATTTGTCCATACAAAATCTCTCCAGTTAAGTTAAATTTGATGGCTGCCGAGCATGGACAGCCTGCTTCAAATCATCCAATTTCGAAGTGTGTTTAGGGTCATTATCTTGTTGGAATATCCAACCCCTGCTTAACTTCAACTTTGTGACTGATGCTTGAACATTATCCTGAAGAATTTGTTGATATTGGGTTGAATTCATCCGACCTTCGATTTATAAAGGGCCCCAGTCCCTGAACTAGCCACATAGCATCAGCCCCACAGCATGATGGAAACTCCACCAAATTTGACCGTATTAAGCAAGTGTTTTTCTTGGAATTCACTTTTTGCTATAACCAAATAACTAAATTTTTCAATCAGTCCAAAGCACTTTGTTTCAAAATGACTGTGGCTTGTCTAAATGAGCTTTTGCATACAACAGGCGACTCTGTTGGTGGCGTGAGTGCAGAAAGGGCTTCTTTCTCATCACCCTGCCATACAGATGTTCTTTGTGCAAATTGTGCTGAATTGTAGATCGATGTACAGATACAACATCTGCAGCAAGATGTTCTTGCAGGTTGGAGGTGATCTTTAGGTTGTCTGTACCCATTCTCACAATCCTCATGGTTTTACAGCAACTGTGCCTGTGGCCTTCCATTTGCTGATTACATTCCTTAAAGTTGTAACTGACAGTTTAAACCTCTGAGAGCTTTTTATAGCCTTCCCCTAAACCATGATACTGAACAATCTTTGTTTTCAGATATTTTGAGTTGCTTTGAGGATCCCATGCTGTCACTCTTCAGAGGAGAGTCAAACAGAAGCACAAGTTACTGGGAAATGAAAGACAAACCACTGTTATCTATTTTGTTGAGCATGGAGCACACTCAGGGTTTGTATAATATTCAAAAAAGGAGAGTTTATTCAACGTTTCCGTCCTAAACCAGGACCTTTGTCAAGAACAAGGTCCTGGTTTTCAACCATAAATTAAAAAAAACACTTTTTTGCATATTATACAAACCCTGAGTGTGCCAGTCTTTACCTTTTTTTTCACTTGGCACCCAGGACAAAGACTCTGTATATGGAGTGGAGTGTATGTAAATGTATGTATATATATTTATTGTGTTTATTTAAGGTACGAATTCTAAATAATAGAAAGATCCATTATCCGGAAAACCCCAGGTCCCAAGCATTTTGGATAACAGGCCCCATACCCGTATCATCATAACCATCTCCACATTTATGTTCTGAGGTTAACACATTTAACTTGTAGGTGGTACTTATCGGTTTGGAGATCTCTGATATTGATCCTTAAATATAAAATGTTAAAAACATGATTGTCAATAACAGCATTCTTAGATTGAATGTGTAATGTGATGAAAGTGATGGGGGCATTTGAAATGATGATTGGCTGTTAGTATGCTTGCACTTCCTATTAGCCTGCACCTTTGGTTGGGGATAATATTTTTGCACAACAGGTGCCCCTGGAGAACTAAACCCCCAATAATAAAAACCAGTACCCTACATAGTCCCCCATCCCTGCTTCCCCCTTGCATAGGTGATTACCCCTGAAAGTGCCCCTAATTCATTAGTCACATATAGGCGCAGAGGAGCTCATGGGCACCATCTTCCAGCGCTTCAGTATTCTTTAGGTGCTCTTCCTTACCTTTGGCAATTTCCAGCACTTTTGGCACATGGGCAGTTGCTACGAACCTTGAAGACTGCTCCAACTGCGAATGCGTCATTATGGTGTTCACTTCCCAAAGAACCGGAAGATGGCACCTATGAGCTCTGCTGTGCTTACTCTGCACCTATACGTGAGTAATGTATTGGGGACACTTTCAGGAGTAATCACCTATGCCGGGGGGGACAGGCTTGGGGGACTTTGTAGGGATTTTTTATTATAGGGGGTTAGTTTTCCTTTAAATACTGCAAATGTATGATATCTAGCCCTGGATGTGTGCAATTGTTTCACACAATTATCGCATCTCACAGCAGGAAATCCCCTTTGATAAAATTCCACTAGACAAGGAATAATCCTTTGTTGTTTTCTTTAAATATTATTAGATTAAATATTTACTGGAGAAAGCAGTGCCAACAGTTCTCTTCATATTGAATGAAAATTTAAAGCATGGCAAACATTTGAATTGGAATATTAAGTCACCCCTTTAAAGTGGTCAGCTTTACCCAGTATCCAGCTAACAACTCTATGTACAGCTTTACATTTGTCTAAGCATCTACTGTCTATTCCAAGATAACACTGTTGCTTCCATGACTTTCCAATTCAAATCTGTACTTACACTGGCTGTCTTTGGGTTGTCAAATGCTTGCACCATGGGGCTGATGGTTCTGATAACATGAAATTTGAGGGCACACATTGTGTACCAGTTTGATCATACCAATAACCCATTGCAATTATACATAACTGCCCATTCTGTAGGGCTGCCCTAATACAGTCCAAAAAGTACAACATGGTAGGTAAGAAAGTTATTGGGCACACAGACACAATCGCGGGTAATCCCAAAAGAGGATCAAAGATGTTACTTCATGAATGATGCCCCATGGGCAGATATTTTTCAGATTTGTTATTATTATTTTATTTTTTTTGCAATACTGAGTAGATCCAGATCCAGGAGGACTCTTGGTTTCAGGTGTTTGAGGCCTGTGGTTGTAAAACAATTGTAAATAATTGGTATGAAGTTGTGGTAATCGGAGACAAGGTTTTTTTTCTATCGAATATTGGTGGTCTAGCAGTTTTCTGGTTTAGAGATAACTTTCTTATCTTAAAGGTGAACCATCCCTTTAAGATATCTCTACCTAGTGTGTCTCTCACCCAGTTGGTCTTAGTAATGTGCCCAGCTTTGCTGCCCTTGCATTTAAAGGAACAGTAACATCAAAAAAATAGTGTATTTAAAGTAATACAAATGTAATGTACTGTTGCCCTGCACTAGTAAACCTGATATGTTTCCTTCAGGAACACTATTATAGTTCATATAAACTAGCTGCTGTGTAGCAATGGGGGCAGCCATTCAAAGGAGAAAGGCTCAGGTTACACAGCATATAGCAGATAGCACCATTATGTTCTACAGAGCTTATCTGTTATCTACTTTTTAACCGGTGCCATAAAGCCTTTTTCCAATTTCCACCATTGCTACACAGTAGCTTGTTTATATGAACTATAGTAGTGTTTCTGAAGCAAACAGATCAGTTTTACCAGTGCAGGGCAACCGTACATTATATTTTCATTACTTTTCAAACACTTTAATTTTTTGGTGTTACTGTACCTTAAAATATTTGGACTGCTCTTGAAACATGGGAGGTATTGTAATATCTCTTTGAGCAGTTCTGAAATGTAAAACGGCTATCAGGAATTTCTTGCCTAGGTACAAACTTTTTGCGTTTTTCTCATGTAAACATAATGGATACTGTTGAACGTGTTTTAGCTTCAAGAGTAGCAGCAAGATGTTTGGTGCTTGTCTGCTTGATATGAACACCACTTGGTCAAAAATTATTTCAACACAATCTGTTGGCTTATACCATTTAAATATAGTTATATAGGTCTGTGTCAAGAAAGGCTGTTGGTTGGTGGTTTTTCACAGATCTTCTGGTTTTCCTGTCTTAGGTTTTGGTTGGGTCTGCAGTACTGTGAGTGCCATAGAGCCTATTTTCATTACTCACTAAAATCACTTGAGCAAATTTAGTAATACTCAAAGGAAACCCATGCTGAAACATAACATACAAACTACTTTCAGATAGTGCTCAGCCTGAAATCAAATTCGGGGCCACAGCTCTGCAAGCAGCAGTCCTACCCACTAAGCCACCAGTGCTGCATTACTGCTCATGCTTTAGTTTTTAAGTTATAGCAGCTTAGTTTTTTTTTTTTTTGTGGCCTTACCATATTGTTTATTGATTAGCTAAAATAGCATGGAGAACGGTACAGTGGTGCATGAAAGTTTGTGAAAACCTTTGAATTTCAAGGATTTCCGCATAAATATGGCCTAAAGAAAACTAGATCATGAGGACACAAACGAATAAGTCAAAAACATTATACTTGTTCATTTATTTATTGAAGAAAATGATCCAAAGTCTATTGGAAGAATGTTCTGGACGGATGAGACCAAAATAGAACTTTTTGGCTTGAATGAGAAGGGTTATGTTTGGGAGAAGGTAAACACAGCTTTGCTTTCTCTGAACTAGAAAAGGGCATCATTGATGAAGCTGAATTTTGAGTACAAGAATATTCTGCATAAAATATCAGGGGATCCATCTGTGAACTGAAGCTCTGGGGAAAATGGGTCATAAAACAAGACAGTGACCATATATACACAAATTGATCTAACAAAGAACAGTTAAAGCACAAGAAAATGAATGTCCTGAAATACCAATGTATTCATTTTGTGAAAAACACTGTAATTTGTTTTTTTCTTTTTTTTTTTTTGTAATTTCTTTTTCCAACTTTATGGGAAGAGACTTACAGAAAGAAAGGGAGGGGGGGGAGATGCATATGTAAATGCAATTTGTCAATATAACCTTAATCAGTATAACCTTTTCTTTGCATTCCTGCAATTGCTTTTTTCTTAAAATATCTGTGAAACTGTTGGTGTATTAGTACTGGCATGCACTGACTCTGTGACAGTGCCTGTGTTTACAGCACACACAAACCTTTATCAATATTTGAACCTGTAATTTCCTACAAATATAACCAGGTGATTCTCAGATACAGCTTTTAGCAACTTTTTCCCTGAAAAATGTAACAATTCCATTAGCTCACTGAATACTCTATTTAAATCTCAATCTAGATATAAGAATATTTACCAGTTGGCGATAAGGGTTAAAAGAAAAACATTGTCAAAGTTGGAGAATTTGCTAATTTAGCATTATTTATTACAGAGCTATGTAGTCAGTCTGAAGCAATTTTGGGTATCTGGAGTTGGATGTACCGACTCCTAATAACTTTAAATACAAGCACTGAAAACAATCAAATTTAAGAGCTTCTATGAAGATGGATATGGCAGAAGCAATTCTGTTTCTAAGGACAATACTTTAGTTAATTGTGAGTGTATTTAAGTTATTTTACACCTACCGGTTATGCCAGGTTCAGTTGATATAATAAATTGTTTTTGGTTTATGTAGTTTAACTTTGATTTTATTTATTTTTTTTTTTTTTAACTTTCGCAATGATAAAATGCCATGTATGTTGTGTACATAAAGGAGAAATAAAGCCCTTATGAAAAACCCTACCCTACATAGACCGCCCCCCCCCCCAGCCTAGCTGCTACCCTGGACAAATGCCCCTCGTGCAGATTCAGGCATCGGAGTTCACGGCAGCCATCTTCTTTGGTAATCTTTGGGTCTTCTTGCAGCGCTTCGGCAGTTTTCGTGACTTTCAGCGCATTCGCAGTTGTCAAAAACCCGAAGACTGCTCCAACTGTGCATTCACCTATATACACTTATTTCCCAAAGAAGACCGAAGAGAAGAATATGGCTGCCGTGAACTCCAATGCCAGAATCTGCACCAAGGGGTAAGAAAAAAGTTAGGGCCATTTGCCCAGGGTAGCAGCTTGGCTAGGAGGGAGGGGGTCTGTGTAGGGTAGGGGAGTAGGGTTTTTTTTTTTTAATAAGGGGTTTACTACTCCATTAACTTCTTTCAATCAACATGGAAAATATATTTCTATATTAAAGTAACAGTAACACCAAAAAATTAAAGCGGACCCATCACCCAAAAAATGATTCAGAATCCTATTTTATCACATTAGTCAAGCAAAATTATATTTAATTACACTATATAAATTATTTGAATCTTGATTTCAAAATTATAGCAAGCAGGCAGCAGCCATTTTGTGCACACTGTTATTAAGACACGCCTTGCATCATCCCAGATTCTTGTTTGTGCACCAGAATAGGGGACCCGATGTCCATCCCCATGCACTGGCTGCACAATTAAATGGTAAAGAGAACAGGGGAATGTGGGGAGAGCAGTGACATCTAGGAAGTACTGAATGGAAAGTGAAAGTAATTGTCTGCCCCGCCTCTATGCCCAGGGCATAGAGGAGGGGCAGACAATATTTGATTGACAGCTGAGACTTTTAAATGAGCTTACAACAGATATGAATGCTTTAATAAAAAATAGAAATGTCCCCTGGATCACCTACCGCTATCCGACTGGGCTTAATCGATCGGCACTAGTTTACTGAGTACAGATTGCAATGTTTCTAGGTGGGCAGATATTGATTGATTAATTCCCACTCATATAACCTGGGTTGCTACGGCAGTGGACTTTCACCCCCCCCCCCCTTTTTTTTTTTTTTTCTTCTTTTTCCCTTTCTTTTCTTTTCTTTTTGCTTTTCTTTTCTCGGCCCTATGTTTTGTAGCTTTTCCTTTTTCTCTTGCATTCTATGTAAAAAGGGAAACGTGTACTGTTTATTCTTTGTATTATTTAGCCTTGACACATGTTCAGTATTCATGCTCTGTACTATGCTTGTTGTTACGGTTGGCTACAGCTGTTTTATTGTTCGCTACAGAAACATTTTCGATACTACCTGTATTTATGTAGTACCTGTAACTATGCTGCCGACTTTGTTGTTATGCACGATTTCCTCAATAAAAATTATTGATACAAAAAAAAAAAAAAAAAAAAATAGAAATGTGATGTCATGTTTAATTTGAAAAGGACTTTTATTATACAGATTTTTGTGTCTGGGTGACAGGTCCACTTTATAGCATATTAAAGTAATTAACATATGCTTTAATATGCTATAAAGTGAGTTAGGAAAAGACCAAATTCGAGATTTAGCATACCATTTATCATACCTTAACCCTAAAAGTAACTTGAATGCGATAGTTTGTTGCCTAAAACGTGGCGAGTTCATTTAAAAATCAATGACAGAGGTCCGTAACCCATTTGAAGATGTTAATAGCCTTCCTGAGATTTGAATTGCGTTCCAAGTTTTCGGGTCCGTAATATTAGTTTGAATTATAGACGTTTTTTGTTAAATAAGATACAATTCAAGCTTCGAGGTTATTTGAGTTCATTCAACGTAAAACAAACACTCGACCTTTGATAAATCTGCCCCATAGTATACTGTTTACATGCAACGGCTTTGTGTTTGCTTCTAAAAGTCTACTGTATATAAATATAGTAGTCTAGTATATTCATATAAATAAAGCTACTGTGTAACCATGGGCGCAGCCATTTAAGCTGGAAAAAAAAGGAGAAAAGGCACAGGTTACATGGCACATAACGGATAAGCCCTGTCCAGTACAATGGTGTTCTCTGCTATGAAACCTGTGGCTGTGCCTTTTCTCCTTTTGTTCAGAGCAACAGTACATAGTATTTTAACTACATTGATACACTTTGTTTTTGGTATTCCTTTAAAAACAGAGGAGTGAGGGAATCCATAAACAAGAGTCAAAGGTCAAGGATTTATGTCCTGACTCCACAGCCCTGATTTATCAACAGTAGTATTATCCTGGGCTGTTGTCCTCAACCAGTAGCTTGTGAGCAACAATTTGCTCTCTAACCCCTTGGATGTTGCTCCCAGTGACCTCAAAGCAGTTGCTTTATTCCTGGTTTGGAGGCAAGTTTTAGTTGTATAAAAATTACGTATACTGCCAAACAGTCTCTTGTATGCTGCTAGTCCATATAGGGACTACCAATAGTCAATCACAGACCATAATTGGCACCCCAAGGGACTTTTTGCATGCTTGTGTTTCTCTCAAATTTATTTACATTGGATGTGGCTCACGGGCTACAAAGGTTAGGAATCCCTGATCTAAGGCATTACAAAATATTTTTCCTACCCAGATTCATTATAGACCAGATGTATAGCAATTTGTGCTTGGGTTCATTGTTACGTGCTTGATTTAATGAAATCTAATTGACTCTTACTATATGTACTGAAACACACTGGGGTATATTTATCAAAGAGATCACCACAGTCCACTAGTATGAAATTCTGCCTGCGTATTTATCAATGAGTGAAAGTTCACCATTTGATAAATATGCCTTTAAAAAATCCCAACAATTCTAAAATTGGCTCACTCTGGTGGTCAAGTCCAGCAATCCAGGCGCAGACACTAAACTGTTTTTTGCAAAACATACATTTCTCCGCAGCATTTGTGCAATGTTAGCAACAATTATATCTTTTATAAATATATATATATATATTAATATATATTAATAAATATATATTTATTTGAATTTCTGGAAAACAATTACAGTTAAAAAGACCGTTGCATAGAAGGAAGGATGGGGGCAAGGAGAGGGGATGTAGTCCTGATCTTCCATAAAATGATGACTGCTGCAACACTCTTTCTAAAAGCAGTTCATCGTTGTGAAGAGATGACGGACTATCCTTTTCTTCGTCTTTCATATGTTAATGAGTGTAGAGTGCCTCTTTGGAAACACACTTGCGGACTGTGTGCAGATGTGACGTCACTATATGCAGATGTTCTTGCTGCAAAGTACTGTGGGTGTTCTGAACCCTGAACATTTTTTCCCCATTTATTACTTTTTCAGATTAAAGCTTTTGTACAAGGATTCACCTTTAAGAGTAGAGTAGCATTTTGAAGTACCTTTGTTTCAAATCATGAACAGATTGCAAAATCAAAGTCTCCGTATGCTCATAGGGGTGTATCCATGTAGTGGGGTTGAAAATTTCTTGTTCAACTCATACTTACCTGGCAGGGGAGATACCATGATCATGAAGGTGGTTCTCCCAGGGCGAGGCTCAGCCATTGCACTCCGGTTGTGCTGACCCCTGCGATTTCCCCAAATGCGGGAAACTCGACTGCATAATTTCTGGTAGTGGGGGACTGCGTTCGCGCTTTCCCCTGATTTTGTTTGTTTAAAGATAGATCTGCTTACAGTTATAATTTCATTTTAGATTTGTGATGGCTCCTATTATTTGTTGTTATGGTGCCTGCTGTTATACAACCTTCTTTTTTTCTAAACGAGTTTCTGCTGCTTCTGGTCACGTGTTTCTATATGCAAATAAGGGTATTCATGTGTGTGGCGTGCTTATATGGGAACTCTGATGCATATATAGTTTCGTGTATCTCTGGTTGTAAAATGTCAGAAGCTGATTTAATTGAGAATCCTTGACCTGTATTCTTATACATTTGTGATTAAAAAGGGACACACTGTAGGGCTTAAGTCTTCATTCTCCACCCATGTTTTTTTGCTTTATTTATGTGCAAGGCGTAATAGATTCAGCCTCTTATGGTCACATGCTTGCATATGCAAATAAGGATCTCAAGCGGTCTCCTTAACCTGCTAAGATCTCGGCTAAATTCATTAAACGATTCTCACTTAAAGTATATTTTATTTATCTATTTACTAAACATTGTATAAGGGTTCATGTTCCTATATTGTGAATTTTAAATGTTGGGCTTGATATTCGTCTGTATTGCTTGTAAGGGGCTTGCTGAGCAAAGTCACTTTATGTTAACAGGGGAGTGTCCGAGATGCTGTTGTCAGTCTTCTTAACACAACTCATACTTACCTGGCAGGGGAGATACCATGATCATGAAGGTGGTTCTCCCAGGGTGAGGCTCAGCCATTGCACTCCGGCTGTGCTGACCCCTGCGATTTCCCCAAATGCGGGAAAGTCGACTGCATAATTTCTGGTAGTGGGGGACTGCGTTCGCGCTTTCCCCTGATTCTTGTTGTTAAAGAACAGTTAAAATGGTTGATGTTTTGCATATTTTATCAATGCACTAGTGTATTGCTGTGTGTGTGTGTGTGTATATAGCTTTGTTTTGAGGTTGTAACTCTATAGCGTTAAAATTTTAAAAAAAGATCAGAGACAAGACAATATTTTTTTATCTGCAGAGAAATGAAACAAAAATTGTTACAACAAAATATTTTAAGTAATGGGCAGAAATGTAAAATAAATGTTTTTTTGGGTGTTTGTTACTGGTGAATAGTAAATCTGACCTGTTTCGCTTCATCAAAAATTCAGAAAACTGCAAAAAATTGCCAAAAGCATTGGATTAAATTGATTTTTTTTCACATTAAATATTTTTAAACACCACAATTGTTTTTTTTTTTTTTGTTTTTTACAACCCATTATAGTCTATAGGTGTTTTTTTTTCTCGGTGAAACAAGGCAAAATACTTTGCTCATCCCTACTGGTGAACAAGGTATCAAACTTAAGAAGCAAATCCACCATGTAGAAAATAAAGAAGTTAAGTAGTTTATCTGAATTTGTGATTATATTATGTTTCAATTTGTTAAATTTCAAACTGCAATAAAATTAAAAAACACTTTACTATTTTAAAGTAAACAAATTACCTCTATTTTTCCTGATGTCCTAAATATGATTAATTGCACAACTCAATGGGGGGCACTTAATTTTAAAGCATATTGTACAATAATGTAAGTATACCTGTGCCTCTTAAAGGGAATGTCAACCCAAAAAATACATTTTTGCCTAATACAAGAAAACAAAATATAATATTTTATTGCAAGTTTTCTATGGTTTTAAAGTCAATTGTATGTATGTTTTGCCATTGAACACAGTGTTTGTCTGTCCCTTTCTATTCTGTGCCCTGATGACTCTGAGGCTGTTGAAATAATGAAGGACAAGCCAGCTGAGTAACAGACCTGTCTTTGCTGGGGAATTCCAGATTTGTTTTCATCATTGTTTAAAAAGTAATAAGCTGGTGTTAAGGAAATGCTACTTTCAATAGCAATTATTTTTACAAATAAAAGCACTGAAAAGGTTTATTAAAAGTATATTGGATTATTATTATATAGAATTTAAGAACTAACATTTTAAATGACTATTTGTGATATTGTATGCTAAAAGAGGACTTCCATCCAAAAACTTTTTTCCAAAATAGTTCTAAGCAACTTTGAATTATACCTTGATATATTTTCAGTATTTTAAACATTTCAATCCCTCTGTTTTATTTTTTTTTCTTGATTTCAGTAAAACAAGAAATTTAAACTGGCTTGAAGTTATTTTAAAGAGACAGTGCCACACGTCCATGCTCTCTTTCATATGCTAATCCATGAATGTGCAGCTGTTGAAAATAGTCTGGCTAACTGTGCAGGGGTGACGTCAGCACATGTAAATCTAGTTGCTGCAGTGTACCATGGGATGTTAAGTCTTTTGTAAATCTTTTCACATTATACTGCTTCTCAGCCTGAGTATCCACAACAAGCCTCCCTTTTCTGTTTTTGTATAGTGCGCTTTTGATTACTTTTACTTTGCAGTGTATTTGGTTTGAAAATTGAAAGTCTCCAAATGTTTGTAGAGATGTGTCTTTGTAGAGGGGGTGAAAATTGCTTGTTCAACTCATACTTACCTGGTAGGGGAGATACCATGATCATGAAGGTGGTTCTCCCAGGGTGAGGCTCAGCCATTGCACTCCGGCTGTGCTGACCCCTGCGATTTCCCCAAATGCGGGAAACTCGACTGCATAATTTCTGGTAGTGGGGGACTGCGTTCGCGCTTTCCCCTGATTTTGTGTTGAATGACAGAAAGTGTTGCGATAAATACCTTTTACTTTTGAGTGTTGTATAGCTGAGGTGGTATCTCAATATAAAATTAAGATCTTGTTTCTTTAGTGTATCTTGTGTTGTGATACTTTTCACTTGGGTAAAGCCATATGTCTTGCTACAAAATGGAGCTCTTTGTCAGTAAGGCTGTCTTGGTAGCTGCCAATGAATTATCAGTCTCTGCTAGGCTTCTTGTCAATTGAATCAGTGAGAACTAAGCTATCTGCTAAGAATAAAATCAATTATAAGCCTCTATACTGTTTTGCTTACCTCTTCCCATGGAATCGGTAGGGTTTCCTAAGCGCTTTTTAACATACAGTTGTATTCTGAATAATAGCAGTCCGATATCACTAACCTGATTAATCAGTGTTTTTGCTAGAGATTATATTTCTTTATGGTAAATAACTAGTAGGTGTAGTAATGGAAAACCAACATACTCAACAGCAGGGGTCCCAGACCCCCCAGAAGTGGGCCGCTGACACTCCTGCACTGGGCCGCCGAGCCCAGTGCACAAAAACGAGACGCACCCAAATTGGACGCCGATGTGTCCAAACTACCACATCCTCGACCCCACCCCCCGGTCCAAAAAAGGTTGGGGACCCCTGCTCAACAGTCATGACATGCTGCTGATTCTGTGTAACTGAATCATTAATTGAGGCTTGTTCAAAGTAATATTCGTATGGAGATCAATTAGTGAGGTCATTCATTCTGTGAAAAAACAGGTGTCAATTACAGCACTGATTAAAATTCGCTGTTCCAGACATTGTTCAGAAGAACAGTGTACTTTAATTAAAAAGGTGATTATAAAGAAGTGCAGAAAATGATAGGCTGCTCAGCTAAAATGATCTCAAATGTTTTAAAATAGCAACCAAAACCTGAAAGACGTGGAAGAAAACTGAGAATTGCCATTCAAATGGATAGATTCTATAGAAGAATAGCCAAAATGGTAAAGACTGGTGAATGATCAGCTCCAGGAAGATCAAAGAAGGTGTACAGTTCCCTGTGATACTGTTACAATTAGAATACCCCATGATGTGAAGCCAAGATATTGGCAAGAAGCCCCTGCAAAGTCTTATTGTTGGGGGGGGGAAGTGCTGAAGAGCTTACAATTTGCCAAATAACACATTGACTGTCTTAAAGAGAAATGGCTCAACATTTTGTGGACTGATGAAAGCAACATTGTTCTTTTCGGGTCTAGGGCCACAGGCAGTTTGACAGACGACTCCCAAACACTGAATTCAATCCACAGTACAGTGTGAAGCCAGTGAAACATAGTAGCGCAAGCATCGTGATGTGGGAATGTTTCATTTGTAAAATGTGGGAATGTTTTCATTTATAAAGAAGAATGCAGTCACTGCTATTTTTGGAACAGTCTAATATTCCCCTTTCTTCACTTTCTGTAAAGGAATAACATAAATTTTTTCGTTTTGATTTGGAATAGAATGTGCATTGTTATTCTGAACACAGCTGAATATCAGCACCCTCACTATAACAGCATTGCACAATCTATATGATGTGCTTATTTGTATATCTTGTAGTTTAACCCTTTAAGTGCCAGCAGAATTTCACATTTTGGTTACGCGAAATGCCAGCCGTTTTTAAGCATTTTGTGCTCTCTCACTTTAGGGGCATTTTCTGAGGGGAAACCTATAGTTTACCTAGGAAAATTATACATTGTTTTTTTCGGTAGAAACTGAGCTTTCTAAATCTGCCTGAGTTTTCATGTATTTCCACCTGTGCAAAAAAATTTATAGTGCTAAATAACAAAAAAAAATGAAAAATTACCATTTTTCATCGTATATCAATTTATACCAGAAAAATATTTCATTTTACAGATGAAAATCCAACTTATTTGGAAAGCCTTATGTCTCTCGAACGTGCCAATACCAGATATGTATAGTTTTAGGGAGATTTAGGATTTCTGTACAGCAAAAACTCCCGGCAGTATATTACTGAATTTTGAAAGCACTAAGGCAGAAAACGGCATGCTTTAGATTCCAAGGCAAAAAATCCTGAAACCATAGGTTTACCCCAGAAAACCATACATTTTTGAAAAGTACACATTCTGCCGATTACAAAATGGGTAACTATGTCTCTCTACTCCCAACTACCAAACAGAAAAGCTTGTCTGAACATAGCGGTTTTTCAAAATAAAATTCAAAATTTTGAAAAATCATTTCAAAGGTTTTATTTTGCTGCTCCGCATATCCCAAACTATATTACGTACCAAGAAAAAGCACCTGAAATATGATTGCCAGGGGTCCACTGAACAGTTTGATACCCATTATGCATAGGTTTACCAAAGTATCTGGCATTTAGAGACACAAATATGAAGTTAGCGCATCCAAATTGTTCAGGACTTTACTTCAGCTACTGAGAAATCAAAACATTGACTGCATTTTTTGTGGGGTAAAAACACAGAAATATATGTTTACCCCCCAAACCCATATATTTTTGGAAAGAACACATTCTACAGAATCTAAAATGGGTACCCATGCCTTTCTGCTCCAAACTACTGAGTCGCAAGGCTTTCCCAAAATTGTCGGTTTTGGTGAAATATCTGAAAATTGCCTCAAAGCTTCAACTTCCCAGCACCATATCACCCATGTATCATTACGTACTAAGAAAAAGCACCCTAAATATGATTGCCAGGGTTCCTCTGAACATTTTGGTGGCCATTGTTCATAAGTTTACCAAAGTATCTGGCATTTAGAGGCCCCAAAATGAAGTTAGCGCATACAAACAGTCCCGTGAGTAACTTCAGCTAATGAAAAATCAACACATTGACTGCATTTTTGTGGGGTAAAAACACAGAAATATATGTTTACCCCCCAAAACCCATATATTTTTGGAAAGTACACATTCTACCGAATCTAAAATGGGTACCCATGCCTTTCTGCTCCAAACTACTGAGTCGCAAGGCCTTCCCACAATTGTCGGTTTTGGTGAAATATCTGAAAATTGCCTCAAAGCTTCAACTTCTCAGCACCATATCACCCATGTATCGTTACGCACCAAGAAAAAACACCCTAAATATGATTGCCAGGGTTCCTCCAAACAGTTTGGTAGCCATTGTTCATAGGTTTACCAAAGTATCTGGCAGTTAGAGGCCTCAAAATGAAGTTAGCGCATACAAATAGTCCTGTGGGTAACTTCATATAATGAGAAATCAACACATTGACTGCATTTTTGTGGGGTAAAAACACAGAAATATATGTTTACCCCCCAAACCCATATATTTTTGGAAAGAAACACATTCTACAGAATCTAAAATGGGTACCCATGCCTTTCTGCTCCAAACTACTGAGTCGCAAGGCTTTCCCAAAATTGTCGGTTTTGGTGAAATATCTGAAAATTGCCTCAAAGCTTCAACTTCCCAGCACCATATCACCCATGTATCATTACGTACTAAGAAAAAGCACCCTAAATATGATTGCCAGGGTTCCTCTGAACATTTTGGTGGCCATTGTTCATAAGTTTACCAAAGTATCTGGCATTTAGAGGCCCCAAAATGAAGTTAGCGCATACAAACAGTCCCGTGGGTAACTTCAGCTAATGAAAAATCAACACATTGACTGCATTTTTGTGGGGTAAAAACACAGAAATATATGTTTACCCCCCCAAAACCCATATATTTTTGGAAAGTACACATTCTACCGAATCTAAAATGGGTACCCATGCCTTTCTGCTCCAAACTACTGAGTCGCAAGGCTTTCCCACAATTGTCGGTTTTGGTGAAATATCTGAAAATTGCCTCAAAGCTTCAACTTCTCAGCACCATATCACCCATGTATCGTTACGCACCAAGAAAAAACACCCTAAATATGATTGCCAGGGTTCCTCCAAACAGTTTGGTGGCCATTGTTCATAGGTTTACCAAAGTATCTGGCAGTTAGAGGCCTCAAAATGAAGTTAGCGCATACAAATAGTCCTGTGGGTAACTTCATCTAATGAAAAATCAACACATTGACTGCATTTTTGTGGGGTAAAAACACAGAAATATATGTTTACCCCCCAAACCCATATATTTTTGGAAAGTACACATTCTACAGAATCTAAAATGGATACCCATGCCTTTCTGCTCCAAACTACTGAGTCGCAAGGCTTTCCCACAATTGTCGGTTTTGGTGAAATATCTGAAAATTGCCTCAAAGCTTCAACTTCTCAGCACCATATCACCCATGTATCGTTACGCACCAAAAAAAAACACCCTAAATATGATTGCCAGGGTTCCTCTGAACATTTTGGTGGCCATTGTTCATAAGTTTACCAAAGTGTCTGGCATTTAGAGGCCCCAAAATGAAGTTAGTGCATACAAACAGTCCCGTGGTTAACTTCATCTAATGAAAAATCAACACATTGACTGCATTTTTGTGGGGTAAAAACACAGAAATATATGTTTACCCCCCAAACCCATATATTTTTGGAAAGTACACATTCTACTGAATCTAAAATGGGTACCCATGCCTTTCTGTTCCAAACTACTGAGTCGCAAGGCTTTCCCACAATTGTCGGTTTTGGTGAAATATCTGAAAATTGCCTCAAAGCTTCAACTTCTCAGCCCCATATCACCCATGTATCGTTACGCACCAAGAAAAAAGCACCCTAAATATGATTGCCAGGGTTCCTCCAAACAGTTTGGTGGCCATTGTTCATAGGTTTACCAAAGTATCTGGCATTTAGAGGCCTCAAAATGAAGTTAGCGCATACAAATAGTCCTGTGGGTAACTTCATCTAATGAAAAATCAACACATTGACTGCATTTTTGTGGGGTAAAAACACAGAAATATATGTTTACCCCCCAAAACCCATATATTTTTGGAAAGTACACATTCTACAGAATCTAAAATGGGTACCCATGCCTTTCTGTTCCAAACTACTGAGTCGCAAGGCTTTCCCACAATTGTCGGTTTTGGTGAAATATCTGAAAATTGCCTCAAAGCTTCAACTTCTCAGCACCATATCACCCATGTATCGTTACGCACCAAAAAAAAAACACCCTAAATATGATTGCCAGGGGTCCTCCAAACAGTTTGGTGCCCACTGTGCATAGGTTTACCAAAGTATATGGCAGTTAGAGGCCCCAAAATGAAGTTAGCGCATATAAATAGTCCTGTGGGTAACTTCAGCTAATGAAAAATCAACACATTGACTGCATTTTTGTGGGGTAAAAACACAGAAATATATGTTTACCCCCCAAACCCATATATTTTTGGAAAGTACACATTATACAGAATCTAAAATGGGTACCCATGCCTTTCTGCCCCAAACTACTGAGTCGCAAGGCTTTGCCAAATTTGGCGGTTTTGGTAAAATATTCTGAAAATTGCCTCAAAGCTTCAACTTTCCAGCATCGTATTGTCCATGTATCATTACCAGCATAAAGCATCCTAAATATAAACATAGGGGTCTACTAAACAGTTTGATGCCCAATGTGCATAGATATACCAAACTATGTGGGGCACAGAGACCCCCAAATGACAATATGTATAGACATTTTCACGGGCTGACGCGCTGGCTGCTGCAATATAACCACCCGGTGTGTGTATTATGCGACATTAGACCACCTAACAGTACAGAGACCCAGAAAACCATATATTTTCAGAAAGTACACATTCTGACGAATCCAATATGGGTAAATAAGCGTTTCTACTGCAAACTGCCAAACTGCAAAGCAATGCTGAACATAACGGTTTTTATCAAATTTCTGAAAATCGTCACAAAGCTTGAATTTTACCCCATTATATGCCCCACATTTCGTAACTTATCAGCATAAAACATCCTGAATATGAACGCCAGGGGTCTACTTAACACTTTGATGCCCAATATGCATAGATATACCAAACTATGTGGCGCACAGAGACCCCAAATGACAATAGTGTATACATTTTCACGGCTGACGTGCGCTGGCTGCTGCAATATAAGCACCCGGTGTGTGTAATATGCGACATTAGACCCCCCTAACAGTACAGAGACCCCAGAAAACCATATATTTTCGGGAAAGTACACATTCTGACGAATCCAATATGGGTAAATATGTGTTCCTACTGCAAACTGTCAAAACTGCAAGCAATGCTGAACGTAACGGTTTTTATCAAATTTCTGAAAATCGTCACAAAGCTTGAATTTTATCCCATTATATGCCCCACATTTCGTAACTTATCAGCATAAACATCCTAAATATGAGCGCCAGGGGTCTACTGAACACTTTGATGCCCAAAATGCATAGATATACCAAACTATGTGGCGCACAGAGACCCCCAAATGACAATATGTATAGACATTTTCACGGCTGACACGCTGGCTGCAGCAATATAACCACCCGGTGTGTGTGTATTATGCGACATTAGACCACCTAACAGTACAGAGACCCCAGAAAACCATATATTTTCAGAAAGTACACATTCTGACGAATCCAATATGGGTAAATAAGTGTTTCTACTGCAAACTGCCAAACTGCAAAGCAATGCTGAACATAACGGTTTTTATCAAATTTCTGAAAATCGTCACAAAGCTTGAATTTTACCCCATTATATGCCCCACATTTCGTAACTTATCAGCATAAAACATCCTGAATATGAACGCCAGGGGTCTACTAAACACTTTGATGCCCAATATGCATAGATATACCAAACTATGTGGCGCACAGAGACCCCCAAATGACAATAGTGTATACATTTTCACGGCTGACGCGCGCTGGCTGCTGCAATATAAGCACCCGGTGTGTGTAATATGCGACATTAGACCCCCCTAACAGTACAGAGACCCCAGAAAACCATATATTTTCGCAAAGTACACATTCTGACGAATCCAATATGGGTAAATATGTGTTCCTACTGCAAACTGTCAAACTGCAAAGCAATGCTGAACGTAACGGTTTTTATCAAATTTCTGAAAATCGTCACAAAGCTTGAATTTTACCCCATTATATGCCCCACATTTCGTAACTTATCAGCATAAAACATCCTGAATATGAACGCCAGGGGTCTACTAAACACTTTGATGCCCAATATGCATAGATATACCAAACTATGTGGCGCACAGAGACCCCAAATGACAATAGTGTATACATTTTCACGGCTGATGCGCGCTGGCTGCTGCAATACAAGCACCTGGTGTGTGTAATATGCGACATTAGACCCCCCTAACAGTACAGAGACCCCAGAAAACCATATATTTTCAGAAAGTACACATTTTGACGAATCCAATATGGGTAAATATGTGTTCCTACTGCAAACTGTCAAACTGCAAAGCAATGCTGAACGTAACGGTTTTTATCAAATTTCTGAACATCGTCACAAAGCTTGAATTTTACCCCATTATATGCCCCACATTTCGTAACTTATCAGCATAAAACATCCTAAATATGAGCGCATGGGGTCTACTGAACACTTTGATGCCCAATATGCATAGATATACCAAACTATGTGGCGCACAGAGACCCCAAATGACAATATGTATAGACATTTTCACGGCTGACGCGCTGGCTGCTGCAATATAACCACCCGGTGTGTGTATTATGCGACATTAGACCACCTAACAGCACAGAGACCCCAGAAAACCATATATTTTCAGAAAGTACACATTTTGACGAATCCAATATGGGTAAATAAGTGTTTCTACTGCAAACTGCCAAACTGCAAAGCAATGCTGAACATAACGGTTTTATGAAATTTCTGAAAATCGTCACAAAGCTTGAATTTTACCCCATTATATGCCCCACATTTCGTAGCTTATCAGCATAAAACATCCTAAATATGAGCGCCAGGGGTCTACTGAACACTTTGATGCCCAATATGCATAGATATACCAAAGTATGTGGCGCACAGAGACCCCCAAATGACAATATGTATAGACATTTTCACAGCTGACGCGCTGGCTGCTGCAAATATAAGCACCTGGTGTGTGTAATATGCGACATTAGATCCCCCTAACAGTACAGAGACCCCAGAAAACCATATATTTTCAGAAAGTACACATTCTGACGAATCCAATATGGGTAAATAAGTGTTTCTACTGCAAACTGCCAAACTGCAAAGCAATGCTGAACATAACGGTTTTTATCAAATTTCTGAAAATCGTCACAAAGCTTGAATTTTACCCCATTATGTGCCCCACATTTCGTAACGTATCAGCATAAAACATCCTAAATATGAACGCCAGGGGTCTACTGAACACTTTGATGCCCAATATGCATAGATATACCAAACTATGTGGCGCACAGAGACCCACAAATGGATATATAGTAGATAAAATTTACATAGGCAAAACAAAATAACACAGAACAGTGTGAAATGCAAATAAATCACCAAAAACTAATAAAACCACAAAAATCAATGCTTTTTTTTTTCACACTAGTGTAATCAGCCACCAGAATTACCGTTTGAATATTTTAGCTGGGCCAAATCGATTATACGGACAGAAACAAGTGAACAACACAAATGCAGAGCTGAAAATGCAATAAAATGGCAAAAAATTCAATAAAATGGCTAAAAATGCACCAAAATACCCAAAATTGCAATATAACCACCAAATAACATACAAATGCTATTGCACAGTACGGTTAGCGAATACGCTATTCGGAACGGCAATAAAACATTTTTTTTAGCCCAAAAAGAGACGATGCGATAAGAAAAAAAAAAAAAAAAGCCACAAAGCCATATATGTACATATGCGTGTGCACAACGGGTAAATTGCATGTTATTTGCGCGTGTGCGCGTGTGCAAGTGTACATGGGTGCTGTGAGTGTGTGTGACCCCCCCAATCCCCAAAAATCTATGTGTGAGTGTGTGTAAGTGTGAATGTAAGTGTATATTACTGTAATAAGTGTGTGTTGGTGTGTTTGTGTGTTTTTGTGTGTGTAAATGTTACACTTACCTGGGGTAGATGCCTCAGATCGATGAGAGAGGGCTCCACGCAGCAGATCTGCAGCTCCAACGGTCATCAGCCATGTGGGGGCGGAGCTGGGCGGAAGTGCAGCGCAGGCAGCAGCAGGACGCATAGGAAACGCGTCCCTGCTGCTGCTTTGGGGCCCCTGGGCGATCGCGCCCCAGGGGCCACACGATCCCCTGCTCTGCTCGTTGTCTAGGGGCAGGGGATCGTGAAGGAGCGGAGCGAGCGGCTCTAACAGCCGCTCCTCCGCTCGCAAACCCGGAAGTGCTGCAGAACGTAGAATCTACGATCTGTGGCACTTTGGTCCTTTGATCCACAGAACGTAGATTCTACGTTCTGTGGCACTTAAAGGGTTAATTTAAACTTTTTTTATGTTGCCCTAGCAACCAAGCAGTGGTTTGAACGAGAAACTGAAATCTAATTTGGAGAGGGCCTGAATTAAGCGAATAAGACAAGAAATTAAAAGTAACCATAATATTGTAGCCTCAGAGAACAATAGTTTTTTCATGGGGTGGTTGACCCTATTTGAAAGCTGGAAATAGTCAGACGAAGACTCAAATAATTAAAAAAAAATTTTTTTTTAAATGGAGGCCCATTAAAAGAATATTTAAGAATATTTAAATTTATAGCATACTAAAAGTTTACTTAAAGGTGAACTACCCATTGTTTAATTTTGAAATTATATTTTTTCTTTCTACTCCTACAAAGTACACCAGATCTACACTCCAAAGATGTGCTATTTAATTTATTTTGACGTTCAGCAGACTTTTTCTCCAGGTAGAGAGAGGGAAATACTTTCCACTTGGATGATTGCTAGTGAATTTGAAGGGGTTGTTAACCTTTTAAAACCTTTGTTTAGTTATTTTGGTTTCAGGCAATACACCAGAAATAAAGAACTTATTTCAATTGCAGTTTTATTTTATTTTTAACTGTTTTTAAACATGAAGTTGACATTTTAAACTTTCCTGTTGTATCAGTCTGGCCGCTCAGCAATCCAGATGCAGACTCTGAACCGTAACAATTTCTGCATTTGTTGATATGTTTCTCAGCAGCATCTGTGCCATGTTAACAACTACTGTATCTTTATAATGTTGACTTTAAATCAGTGATTATGCTCAGCAGGGAAAAAGATAAGAAATGTAGTGTATCAAATTAGAAGAGTTTGCAGAGTTGGTGATCTCTCCCACTAAGGGCGGTGGCACACATTGCTACTGAGATTAGTCGCCCATCGACAAATCACCTATTCTTCGGGCAACTAATCTCCCCTAAATGCCTTCCAATCGGCTAGAATATAAATAGACGGCAGGATGGCACTCAGAACGATTCGTTTTCTGAAGACGCCCGAAGTTGCCTCACGAGGAAACTTTAGACAACTTCAGAAAACCGAAGCAATCCGAGTGCCATCCCACCTAGCTGTTGAGAAGGCATTTAGGGGAGATTAGTTGTCCGAAGAAGAGACGATTTTTGCTGGGCGACTAATCTCTCCTAGTAGCCTCGTGTGCCACCACCCTAAAGTTGCTCAATGGAAACATGAGAAGATATGATTTGAACCTTAAAATTCAATGTTAGAAGTTTGTTTAAACAATTTAAAAATAATAGAAGTTGAAAATGAAAACTGTGAACAACCCTGTAAGTTTGCCCAGGAGCATTAACCCATAACAGGTAGAATTTACTGGTCACCTGTTTAAGAGCAAACATCTTATTGGCTGCTATGGGTTACTGCTCCTGGGCAAACATAGTGGCTTTTAGTACATATGGGGGTTTATCTGTAATATATTGGCTCTAATGTTTTGGACACCTAAAGATAAACCAATGGTATATAATGTTATACTGTATGTTATGTTTGTCACTTATATTTTGAAAATTTGGTTTGTGATGGTGGAATAATATAGCATCTTTACTGGGGAACCTCAAAATTTTCAGAAAATTTCAGCCTGGAAATTGCAAGTAATAGGGCCTGCTCTCTGCAAGCCCTTACAGACAGACATTCTTTAAGGCAGGGACCCCCAACTTTTTCCTGTGAGCCACATTCAATTGTTAAGAGTTTGGAGCAACACACCCATGAAAATAGTTTGTGGGGATGATGCCAAATAATGGCTGTGATTGGCTATTGGTAGCCCCTATGGGAACTGAAAGCCTACAGGAGGGTCTATTTGGCAGTACATCTGGTTTTATGCAACCATAACTTTCTTCCAAGCCTGAATTAAAAAAATAAGCACCTGCTTTGAGGCCACTTTGAGCAACACCCAAGGGGTTGGTGAGCAACATGTTGCTCGCGAGCCACTGGTTCGGGATCACTGCTTTAAAGGTGTCTTTCCAAAGTGTGCCAGAAAAGTAATACAGAGTTTCCCAGGAATTCCACAAAATCGCACCCACCATCTTGCTATGGTAGAAACACAAACCACCATCCTTCCATGTCGGAATTTGAATTCTAAGGACCTGACAGCTGTACAAAATTATTTATTTATGGCAAATTTAGATTACATGGATTCTTTTTTATGTGTTTTAGACCTTTCCACATTGAACCATCATATATCACCTCAATTAATGATGACGAACCACAGAGAATCACATCAGTAGCTTCTGCAATGAATAAACGAATACACTATTACAGCAAACTTAGTAATCCCTCAGACGTTGGTCTGGTAAGTGAGCAAATAATTAAATGTGCTTGCAGCTTCATCAAAACTTGCTTTCTGGTTTGTCAGGCTTTAGAAATGAGCAAAGTATCCATTACGTTTTATGACTCTGGTTATCTCCCATGGGCATAAGGCTTCTCCATCTAGAAGCCTCTCTATGTAGCAGGTATAGGGGAAGCTGACTCTTCCACTGCTGGGGCGTAAAGATATCTGGGGGGCCCTGTTGTGTTCTGCCTGATGAGAACATTTGGAATATGTTCATATTTTTACAAAGAAATATTCTTATATTTTTGGTGGTCCTAAAAATCATTTTGCTGTCAGCCACTGCTGCCTAGTATTCCTGTGTTGGCTGATCTCTAAAAGTGTAGGTGCTGTTAAGCCAGTTCAGCAAGCATAGGAAACACTCTGTAGGGAGCCTTCAACATCGGAAATGTGATGCTGACTCTGAGCTTGTTCTTCACGTCGGGTTAGAATTTTCCTTTTTGCACTTCTTTTTTCCATGCAGACAAAAAGCATTTAAAGACTTTCTGCCTTCATCAACATACATACACAGGTTATTTCCCTATGCATTGCGGTATTTCCAGTTCGAATACCCCCCTTCATGAGTTTTTGGCGGAACCAGTATTTGTTGCGAACCTGTTGTGGACAACTTTCTTATAGTTCTTCTACACTTAAGAGCCAGTAGTCTTTATTTAATGTAGATGGAAAATATCCAGTGCCAAATGTCATAGTGGAGTAAATCACATTTATTAAAGCTTCGGATTAATGTTTTGCATAATTTCTGAACAGTTTTCATGGATGGACATCAATTACCGAGATCTTGTTTGTGTTTTTTTTTTGGTTAGATTGCTCCTGATCATGTTCTTCCTGCAGCCGAAGAAATCTACGTTTACAGTCCATTAGGAACTGCTTTGAAAATTGATAGCAGTGATAGCTCAGAAAAAAACTCCAGCATTGTAACAATGTATGTAAAATGATCAATCACATCTTAAGGTATTCAATTATTTGCATTTCTTTAGAATGACCAAAAAAAATCTTTCTCCTTCAGATTTATGATCTGGAACACGATGATGGGGACATCTATACTCAGTATTCCCTGGGGAATAAAACAGGTACGTTGCAAAGTAATTTCAAATGAGAGTGATTGTTCCGTGTTTCTTAAATATTGCACAAAAGCAAGCAGTAGTATGTCTCCAAGATAATCTGTCAAGGCAGAATCAAGGCCTATGCTGTGAGATTTTATGGCAGGTTCTGGACCTCCAGATAGGAGCCGGTATACTCTAAAAAAAGAAACACAAAAACTGCTGAACGAAGGAGGCCATGCAGGAGCTGACCCTTTTTTACCTGACAAATTCGCCCATCCATGAACATAGATAAGCTTTCAGCAAATTAATTTGCTCCTAACAAAAAGTTGAGAGAGACCTTTTGGGTGTCAATTACCTACCTAAGCTGGGTCTAGAGAATGGAGCTAAGGAGAACTATCGACTAAAAGTAGATATGGCTAGAAATGTTGTGTTTTATATACTGAACAAGGGTGACCATACACTATAACAGGCATGTCCAAACTCCGGCCCAGCAGGCCAATAATGGCCCGTTTTCAATTTTAGACTGTCCCACAGCCTTAAACAAATATTCGCCTATTCAAGGACTGGCCAGGATAAAAATTGGCACCCATTTGGCCAGCCAGAGCCAGGAGTCGGTTGCTGAGCAATGCCGTCTATCCTCGTGCTGCGCTGGCTGCTCACAGTGATGTAATTGCCCGTTAGCATGTGCATGTGATGTCATGACATCACTGGATTAGTTAGTTTTCGTAAGGTGAGAGGTGAGAAAGATATGCGGAGTCGAAAGATAAGCGGACGACTACTGCAACAGAAAATAATGGTAATGAAAATTAGGTTTTTGCTACTTACTGTCTGTTATAATTATTGAATTACAGTTATTACACGTTTATATAAACATGGGTTACTGGATTTTCATATGGACAATTGTGGTGGACTGTGCTATTGCTTATTAACCCCAAACAGTTTTGATTTACCCTGTTCTTTGTAAACAAAGAGATATGTGACCATGGCTACCAAGCTTGTAGAAGTGGGAATGCTAGCAGCGTCTTCCTACTCTGGTATCAACAAAAGTAGAATGGGACAACCCAGATAAGGAAGGTGCAAGGCTTATATAGCCACAGAAAAGGGAAAGTGCACAATGTTTCCAACATAATGGGTGTAGTTAAAAGATAATTATTCCCAAATGGTACATATAACTGCATAATAAAATCATTCTTACTACCCATTATGTTAGAAGGGTTAGTACCCCGAAACATTGTGCGCATTCTGAATGGTTGGTCCCCAAACATTTTCACCTCACAAAATCTGGCCCTCGTTGCAAAAAGTTTGGACACCCCTGCACTATTATGCAGTAGTGCAACGTTTCGGGGTCACGCCCCTTTGTCAAGCTTGACAAAGGGGCGTGACCCCAAAACGTTGCACTACTGCATAATAAAATTGCAAGGGCTTGCCCTGCTACTACAATTCCTGTGTGCCGGTGAAATTCTTCTTACCCTTGTTGTGAGGCTACCGATTCCTCTATCACTGGGCACCTCGATAAGAACCTTTGGGAGTGTGTGGTGTGCGGCTTCTCCATATTCTATTGCACCCCTGCACTATAACATGCGCTCATTTGGCGCAATCTCCAGTCAAGTGGATCTTTTGCCCAATATGCCCACCAAAGGCGGGCATTATCGGGCTAATCTGATCATGCTACGCTAGGGACAAATGATCAGATTACAATGACTGGAATATGCACTCAGGATGAGGACTGAATTAACTACCCAATGCGGTCCTCAATTGGACAGGAAAATCAAACCTGCCCGATAGACCTTGGTCGGGGAGGCTTTACAGTGGACCCCGTACACAGGCAGATAAGCTGCCAAATCAGTTTAAAGGACCCAGATTGGCATTTTAAATATGCCCGTGTATGGTCACCTTTACTGTATCGGTTCAGAAGTCTTATTCCAGTAATGATCCAGGCCTTCAGTTGCTGTGTGTGTGCTGAGTGTTTGTTTGATAGATGCTTAGTGCTGGGCCAGGCCAGCTGGGCACCCTAGGCAACCCGGCAGGATGGTTCACTCCCACCACCTAACACTCAGGTGGACTTGTGCATGCAAGCACAGAAGCAGATACGTGTGCTGTCACTTGCCGTAACAGAACTTCTCAGTGAGGGGACAGTGGCCAGACTAGGGGTAGACTACAGAGAAGGTACGTGCATGGACCCCCTGAACTTTGAACCCTAGGTACAGGTCTCTTCTGCCTAACCCTGTTCCAGCCCTGTAGACACTGCACTATTCAACTTGCTCTGTTCAGCTGTTGAGAAGCTAAGCTCAGGGGTTGCCAAAAAACATCAAGTAGAAAATGAGGTTTGTCATAGAAGCATATGTTAGAGTAGATTTTACATTCCATATATACTATAAGTCAGGAGTGCCCATACTTTATTCATGAGTAACTTATGATCTACATCTATTAAAGCATTGTTAGCATTCTGTTCCATGTAAAATATTACTTACCGTATATACTCGTGTATAAGCCGACCCGAGTATAAGCCGAGGTACCTAATTTTACTTACGAAAACTGGGAAAACTTATTGACTCGAGTATAAGCCTAGACACAACTAAGACCATTAGACAAGCAGGTATAGCCGGTAATTTTTGGAAAAATTAAACCTTTTATTAACAGAAAGTTCCATTTATAACCCTTTATGCTGCAATCACTACAGCGCAAAACTAAATCACTGAAAATGTGTTCCCCCCCAGTGGATTTATATTACAGACATTTTTTCAGCTGAGACAAAATATACTTTCCACTAGCAATTATACACGCATAGACACACACATATACTATACACACACACTCTCCCCACACAATAATCACACACTTACTATACCCACAAACTCCCCAAACATATACATGTGTATATATATATGTAAATTAAACAACTCAATGCAATTCAACTAAACTCCGTGCCTGAATGGAAATGAGCCTACAACTGGGCAGATGTTTTATACATGACTAACTGCCCAAAACACTGTTTGATTAGGATTTAAAACCCCAAGCAATACTACAATAAATGCCTGTAAAGTATAAATATACTAATGAAATCATTACTGTAAATTATGAGGATAAATAACATCAGTGAGGAGTTGGGAGATATTACAAATACCGCTCTTACCAAAGGTTGATCCTGGCGGCGCTCCATTCGTATGACCAGGCCGCGGGGGACACAGGAGCCAGTGGGTCGGTTAAGGTGGAGGTCGGGTAGTTTCCATATTTACAAACTGATGCGGCAGTGCGGTTGTGAGGGAGGCTAAGGCGCACAAACCGCTCCATGCGCGTGGTCTTGTATGTGCTTCGTGAACACGGCGGCGCGCACAGAAACCCAGCACTGGTTCCGGTTAGATTCAAACAGCCGCGTCCGGTCACCAAGGTGAGAGAAGGCTCGTTTCTTAATGGCATGTAACAGGACGCACTCGCACACGGGTTAAAGTTTATTGACTGCAGCGCGGTAGCTGGCAGTCCAGCATTGCAGACCATCTGTGTATGTACGTATCTCACTTTTTTTTTTAATCACTGACCCGAGTATAAGCCGAGGTAGACTTTTTCAGTACATTTTGGGTGCTGAAAAACTCGGCTTATACACGAGTATATACAGTAAATATTATGATTTTGAGAGAATTTATATTGCTATATTTAACAAACAAATATTCCTATGTAACCGTAACATAATAAATATCTGAATGAGAAAGGACAGTGAAATAAGACAGTGATTTAGACAAGCTGTTTGATGACAGTGCCTTGAGATCTACTGATCACCAGCTAAAGGTCTACTGGTAGATCTACTTTTTGGGCACCCCTGCTATTAGTTGTCGTCCCTAAGGTCAGGTATCTAACTGTAACCTAGACCATGCCGTGAATCAAAAAAAAAAAAAAAAGACCAGGACATTTTTTTGAGGCATGGACCTTCTTTGCTTAAAGGAGAGTTTTTGTGTAAAAAATGACAATGTACCAGTGCGTTATGCTCATTTAGATATAGAAGAATTGTGCTTTTTAAAAGGCTGTTTTATTGAATATTTATGTAAAAATCCCAATAATCCCCCCCTTCTTTTCTACTTCCTGCTACCTGAATTCCCAGGCAGTGCAGGGGAGCCAGCGGCTCTCAGCTCACTGCAATGTAGGACAGGAACCAATCAGCAGCTAGCAGGACCTGATAGGGAACTGAAGCCTGTCTGTGCTTGTGTGACTGCAGGGCTGTAATTGGCTGTCCCCTTCTACTGTGCTTCTGGCAGGGACTATTAGGACACGTCCACCCCTCATTTGAAACACGGCAGGGAACAGAGAACCTGACCTGGCCCAGCACTAAGAATCTATGAAACAAACACTCTGCACACACACAGCAAATGAATCATTACTGGAATAAGACTTCTAAACTGGTACAGTAACGGTGGCCATACACATCTATAGGGAGTTCCAATCAATGGGCTATTTTTAAAGATAATATAAATTTTTAGCACCATGTAAAAGCAACACCATATATTACTTATAATTGCCTACAAAATAAGGGATTTTTCATTGATCCTATATGTCTCCTTTAAGGGATCTGGTTAAACAAGGCCAAAATATCATGTGTAGCTTTCCAAGGATGTAATAACGCCTGCTGGAAGTCAGGCTGAAAGCTGTTATTAATAGACAGCACAGCTCACCCACTTCCTACAGTGTCTTTAATATGCTAACTAGTTTCTGTGCCTTTTAGAAACGAGCTGATTTTGTTGTGACGTGATGTCCCCCACATGCAAATGTTCCTGCTGCAGAGTATTGTGGGAGTGTGTATATTTCATCCATTTAGAGCTTCTCAAACTGAACAGTTAGGACAATGATCCCTTGTAAAAGATGAACAGGGTTTTGAGCTAGTTTGCCATCAATCATGTGAAATTTGCTGTTGTATAGTCTCCTTATGCTTCTAGGGGTGTGTACATATAGCAGTGGTGTTATTGCCTTTCCCAACTCATACTTACCTGGCAGGGGAGATACCATGATCACGAAGGTGGTTCTCCCAGGGCGAGGCTCAGCCATTGCACTCCGGCTGTGCTGACCCCTGCGATTTCCCCAAATGCGGGAAACTCGACTGCATAATTTCTGGTAGTGGGGGACTGCGTTCGCGCTTTCCCCTGATTTCCTATGTTAAAAAATAGTATATAATGTATTATTTGGTTAATTAAAGTTAGACTTTATATCTATTGAAGTGCTAGTTATGTTACCAGGCATGTCCTTTTATGAAGATTGTAATAGAAATATGTGATTTGGTTTTTTAAACAAGGAAAAAAAGTGTTAAAAGCCAGCATATAACATCAACATCAACCCTTAGATCTGTTGACGTTGCTTTTCTTTTCTGGTTTCTTGACTGGTGTAGACCTCCCTCTTTTTGCTATCCATGCCTTAAGGATATCTCATCACACAGTCAATTTATTTTTAGTCAGCTTTTTTTCCATAGGTTTTAAAATGTATTCTTTTGTGTTTTATTTCTGGGGAAATTCCGAAGATAAAGGAGTTAGATCTTGAACAGATTTAGGGATTGTGGGAAGGAGGATTAGGCCAGAGCTCTAGCTTGGTAGATAAATAATTAAGACTTTCCCTCATCTTTCCTTTGCCTGTGATAACATGATCTGCAGTATAATTTGCTCTAAGCCTTTGCAATGAGATTTAGTTTAATAATTTTAGCTGCCCACAGACAAGCCTCCCAGTCTGACCTAATTGGCCATACTTGGAAAGATCTGCTTGCTTAGTGACCTCTTTCCTTGATTGCCCATTGCCCTATGGAATATGAAACCTTCCCAGATCAAAATCTGACCACGTTTGAGTGTCGAGATATCTGCTGCGTCAGTTGAATTGGGTTGATTAAATCTTCTCATGTATAGCGACATTAAAGGAACTGTTCAGTGTAAAAATGCAGCTGGGTAAATAGGCTGTGCAACATAAAACATATTTTCAATATAGTTAGTTAGCCAAAAATGTAATCTATATAGTGTGGAGTGAACAGATGTCTAACATTATAACCAGAACCCAACTTCCTACTTTACAGATCTCTAACCTATTACCAGGCAGTAACCAATCAGTGACTTGAAGGGGGCCATATAGGTCATAACTGTTGCTTTTGAATCTGACCTGTATGCTAAGGATCAAATGCAAACTCACTGAGTAATTATGTCCCATGTGCACCCCCCCCCCATTTCGAATCACTTACTAATTAAGAGGTTAGAGCTGCAAAGTAGTAAGTCGTGTTCTGGCTATTATGTTGGACATCCATTCCTTCCATTCTCTCTGGCTAACTATATTAGAAACCGGGGGGAAAAATGGTGGGGTGCGGCCCTTGTAGGCCTAGCGGACCCAGAGCCGCACCCCACCTGAGACCCTTGGCACTTCTCCCTGACCAAGTTTCATCTATTCTCACAGTATGTTTCAGACTGCTATAACAAACATACTATTATTTCACAGATAATTTACATGTGTTTTAATTTTTTTTAGGCTGGATTTACCACTGGTGTTTGTGTTCTAATCCTTATGGGCCTTTTAACGCTGTACTGCTGCTACAGAGTTGTGAAATCGCGAGGAACTATACGTAAGGGTTTCCTTTCGTCAGTGTTTGAATATTCAACATTTATATTACAATATCAGCATTATGGCCGAGGAGCGGTGATTATTAAGGTGCAAAGTAACTCTGCAAAGCCTCTTCTTCCATTATTTTACATATCACAATTTAGCAATTTATAGGACCCACATTTTAATTCCCACACACACGGTGTGAAACGTAATACAAAATAGGAGAGAGAAATGTTTTGCTTCACTGCCAAGTCCTGCATAGAGATGTTAACCATGCCTGCCATACAGGATAACAAAAGGATAAACACATAAATATATATCCAAATATATCAGGTTGTATCCAAGGACAAGCTTTGGTTTCCCCACAGTTCAGCACTTGCAGGTCCTCCTCCACCTGTTTGAGACGATCTCCAAGTACAGAAAATAAAGTGCTAAATTCCTCAAAAATTCATTGAGGAGGGGGATTTAACAGAAAAAATAAAATATAGTATAGTATTTTTTTAAAGATTTTTGTTTTTTTTATATAAAATTATTAACACCCACCGTGATTATTGACAGTGATAATAGTGTTCTTTTATTTAACTTAGAAAAAGAGAGCCCAAAAAGTGAAGTTGTGAAATTTTGAAAATATAAATAAAAAATAAAGAAATAATAAAAAAAATTGAAAAAGTGAAAAAAAGTGAATTATTCGGTGAATTAATAAATGCAAACGATTTATCTCCAAGTGATAGTGAATGTAGTATTATTCATTACTTAAACACATTCATTGTTCAGTAGGTGAATATTAATGTGATTAGTGAATATTTGGTGTGGGTTAAACTTCCCCTTCGATTTTTCTCGTTTAAAATCCACACTATATAGGTTAGAGGAAAGAAAACGTAGAATACTTTGCCACAATTCCGGTACAACCGGTTGTGCAGATAGGACCACGCTAACTATTTGCAAGCGAAAAGGACCACGCTAACTATTTGCAGGAGTACCCGATCCAAAGAGACGTCTGTATCCTCCGAGGGACGCCAAGGAGACACAGCGACTTTCGCGGGACTTTTACCTATCCTTTTGCAGTTTTACCGATCGTGTTTGTGAGTGTATTTTTATTCTATTAAACTGTTTTAAAGTGATCCCTGCACATGCCCCTCTCTATTTTTTTCCCTATTGCAACAACCCGGAGAGTAGAAAAAAAGTGGAAACAGCGCGAACAGGACCTATCAGACGCTCTCCCTTAACTCACATTTGGTGAGTGAGCTGCACAACCGGTTGTACCGGAATTGTGGCAAAGTATTCTACGTTTTCTTTCCTCTAACCTATATAGTGTGGATTTAAAACGAGAAAAATCGAAGGGGAAGTTTAACCCACACCAAATATTCACTAATCACATTAATATTCACCTACTGCACAATGAATGTGTTTAAGTAATAATACTACATTCACTATCACTTGGAGATAAATCGTTTGCATTTATTAATTCACCGAATAATTCACTTTTTTTCACTTTTTCAATTTTTTTATTATTTCTTTATTTTTTATTTTTTATTTATATTTTCAAAATTTCACAACTTCACTTTTTGGGCTCTCTTTTTCTAAGTTAAATAAAAGAACACTATTATCACTGTCAATAATCACGGTGGGTGTTAATAATTTTATATAAAAAACAAAAATCTTTAAAAAAATACTATACTATATTTTATTTTTTCTGTTAAATCCCCCTCCTCAATGAATTTTTGAGGAATTTAGCACTTTATTTTCTGTACATAAATATATATGACTGAATATAATGTGTAAGACATATTTTAAATGTGCTCCAATAAATATAAAACAGCATAGTTCTTCCCTTATACTAAGCACAATTCAATGCCTAAGGTATAGAGAAGGGGCAGGCAATATGATTGACAGCTGAGATTTTTAAATAACTTTCTAATGGATATGGATATGTTAACAAAAACAGAATTGTAAGTTCATGTTTAATTTTTTTTCTCAGTAACAGGTCCCCTTTAAGTATATTGTCAAATAAGGTATTTTATGCCCTTGGCTTGCATATATATATATATATATATATATATATATATATATATATATATATATATATATATATATATATATATATATATATATATATATATATATATATATATACAGTAAAACCCCATTTTATGTTTTCGAGGGGACTGGGAAAAAAGTTGTGTAAAATCCGGGAAAATGATAAATCAGGGATATGGAGCTCATGTGTTCATAATGTCATGCTGAGAGAATCTGAAACTTCCACCGCCATCCACATCTTTGCCCATGGGCATTACATCTGCTTGTTGTGACACCATGAGGGACATGCGCAAGACCTCTCTTACCGTCACATGCACAACAAAAAAGCCATTTGCAATTGGTGCATAACTGTATGAGGTTCAGAATAATATGATTTGATTATTTACAGACAGAACCATTGCAAAGTAAGCATTTATTAGTATATTAACCCTCTTAATTTTACTAATAATAATATTTACAGAAGTATGAACATGATGAAAACATGATATAAAATCATGGAAAAGCACCCATTGAAATGCATTATAAATCCCCCCCCCCCCAAAAAAAAAAGTGCATGAAAAACTAAAATAAGGGTAGGTAAAATTGAGGTTTCACTGTATATGTTTACATGTATTGATATATCTGTATGTTTGTGTGTATATTGCACTTTTTGCAACCCATATCAACTAAGTTGCTAGTTCAATGCTAATACTATGTCGCTTTTGTCTTCCAGCACTCACTGATACATCCACATGGGAGTTCCCTGATGTTTGCCAGTACTATTTTGGTTCTTTTGGCAGGTGGTCAAGCCTTCTGTTCTCTTTGGTGTCTCTTATTGGTGCCATGATTGTGTATTGGGTATTAATGTCCAATTTCCTCTTCAATACTGGAAAATTTATTTACAGTAAGTATGTTCCTTCCTGATAAAACAGAGCAAAGAAAACCCTGATCATAAACGACTTCTTTTTAATAGCTTTGTTTATGCAATTTCTTTCTTTGCTTTCTACAGTATCAAAATCCTCATTGTTCTCTAATCTTAGTATAGAATACAATGTAATTAACATTAATCTAGTTACTTGCTTCTACTTTACTTGATTAGAGAGAGGTTACAAGTAGCGGTGGGCGAATCTGACCCATTTCGGTTCGCCAAAAACTTGCAAAATGGAGAAAAATTTGCCAAATGCACTGGTCATTTTTTTAACTTTTTTATGTGACAATTTATTTTGTTATGAAGTGACAATTTTTTTCACCTATTGGACTCTATGAGTGTCTTTTATTTATTTATTTATTTTTATTGCTACGAAACCTGGCGAGAATTTTCTCTCATCATTAGTTACAAGGTTTTGTTTGCTGGAATGTGTTGTATGGCTGCACCATCTTTTGTTTATCAAAAAATATTCAGGGCAGTAATGGTGTATGCACCATGGCGCCTATATGTCCAGCAGATAAACTGGTGGCAAAGCTGGTGCACTAGTGATCCTGCCAGTGTCCACGTTCACATGGTCGATGTTATGTATGAAGTCGGCAGCATTCTCTGCATTGAAGATGGAACTATTTTAATGTTTATGTGCTAGTATGTTTAGTATTCTGTGGGTTCTTCTAAACCACAATTAATAATGAATGCAGCTTCTAAAGAGTAGCCATGCCCAATACCATCTTTTTGTTACAGCACAGGTATGGGATCCATTATCTGGAAACCTGTTTTTCAGAAAGCTCTGATTTACAGAAAGGCTGTCTCCCATAGACTATTTTATCCAAATAATCCAGATTTTTAAAAAGGATGTCCTTTTTATCTGTCATAATAAAACAGTACCTTGTACTTGATCCCTATTGGAAGCCAAACCAGCCTATTGGGTTAATTTAATGTTTACCCGATTTTCTATTAGTCTTGAGATATGAAGATCTAAATTACGGAAAGATCAGTTATCCGGAAACCCCCAGGTCCCGAGCATTCTGGATAACAGGTCCCATACATCTACTAGAATTTATAAATTTAGAGTAAAAATGTACTAATATGGGTGGTGTTTTGGACAGCAGTTTTCAAAACACTGCAATGGATTTGGGGATGTTGCTCTGTCCCTTTTAGAGCCCAATACAGTGAACCAACGAGTGAGGCAGGCCCGGACTGGCAATCTGCGGGTTCTGGCAAATGTCAGAGGAGCTGCTGTAAGATGCCATAGACAGTCACTATTAAGTGGGCTGGTGGAGGACTGTTTGGGCCTCTCTGTAATTGGAATGCCAGGGCCTATTTTGATTCCCAGTCCAGACCTGGAGTGAGGTCACTCTGTACAAGGAGCTTCTAATTGGGAGAGGCCTCCTGCAACTCCTGAGCCTCAGATTGCTGCAGTTGCTGGCATTGAAAACGGCTTTTAAAGTTTCTTTTACTTAAAAGCAACTGCAAAAGTGCTCAAAGGGTTTTATGCTTATTTACTTCCCAATTTTCAGCCCCCCTTTAAGGGAAGGTGAAAATGTGTAGACCTTGAGAAGCAAAGAATAATTTTTCAGCAGTTTTATTTTAAATATATGATCTCCCTTTAAGCTTATCTGTGTACTCATAGTAGCATAACTAAAGCTTCATTTGATTGTGGCGGGGGGGGGGAATTTGTGTAAAGCCAACCTGTTTGCAGTAAATTGCTTTCACGTCATGTATTTATATTTGTAATAGCCTTTTTTTAACGGTGAGTCTCCTTTTCAGATTATGTCAATCATGTAAATGTCACCGATGATGTTTTAAGCAACAACGGGACAGATAAAGGTACGATATTTGATTCAGAAATATCTGAATATATTCATTGCTTTGACCATTTTTCACTTGCCCTAGTGCAGAAATCTGTGCATTTCAGAGACAACATAGAACCCTGCTATTATTAGTTTGTGCTTTACCCACATACTCCTTTAATATGTTCCTGCTACAGAGCTTTGCTGGCTATATTTAAAAGATAAATATAAAAATACAATTTTCTTCTTCTTTTTACAGTTATTTGTCCTAATCCTGATAGTACAAGACCCTTAAATAAATCCATGGAAACCTATTTTGGAAATGGGACAAATTTTGAACACTTTGAAACTTGGTGGAGTAAAACAAATACTGTTCCTTTTTATCTCATTGTGTTGCTGCTGCCTCTTCTCAGTTTTCGCTCACCTTCATTCTTCGCAAAGTTCAACATTCTAGGTATGAACCAGATCTTGTCTGAATGCCAAGGGTATATTAAAATGTTATATTGTTATCTGTGGTTTATTTTATATGTGATCTGAGTGAGTAAGGACTGTTTTGCATGTGTGTGTTATAAACTTATGTATAGGTTTGATCAGTCTGCAATTTATCAGTAGGACACATAAAATCATTGTCCTAGAAGCTTACATACGGAAAAAAATGAGGGGTCATTTATCAACACTGGGCAACGTTGTACAAGGGTAGTAACTTAAGTCAATCATTGATTAGTTCTTATTGGCCTGACCTACTACACAGTTGTCCAGTGTTTTGTTGGTAAACGAGCTTCAACAATTCTTTCCCTTCCATAAGCTGCCAGCTTGGTGATCTTATGTCACCTACTAACATAAGTGTGCTTTAAAGGAGAACTAAACTCCCCCCCCCCCCAGTCTTGCAGGAATTGCTCCCTCCTTGCAATGTGCTTTAGTGTTTAAACCCTTTTAAAAATTCTGATCTTTAAATGCAGAGAAGCAAAGCGGAGCTCCCGGTCGCCATCTTCCGGATCTTCATGTAGACTTCAGGTCTCAATGCTGATTTGCTCAAGTACAGTTGAAGCTAATTCCTGACTTGGCCCAAGTGTGCATGCGCCAACAAGCCTCGTGACAGCAAAGAGACCAAAACATAGGGTTGCCGCCTTTTCTAAAAAATGTTACCGCCTGGTGGGGGGGGGACGGGAACAAAAGGGGGTGGGCTGTGACGTAAAAGGGGACGGAGTCATGCACAGTGACGCAAAAGGGGGAGGAGCAACACGCGCAATGGTCAGAAACCTGAAAAAAAAGTACTGAGCGAATTTGGGGCGGGCCAAGGGCTTTTTCTTAAGGGTGTTAGAAATTACCGGCAACTACATTGCCGGTAAATTTGTAATACCAGCCTTGGCAGGTGTTTTACTGGCTAGGCCGGTAAAGTACGGCTGGGTGGCAACCCTAGAGACTACACAAAGATCCGAAAGATGGCGCCCGGGATCGCTGCTGTGCTTCTATGCATTTAAGGGTCAGAATTTTTAAGTGTTTTTGTTTTTATTTTTTAACACTTAAGCACATCCCAGGGAGGGAGGGGGCCAATGCCTGCAAGATTGGGGGGGTTTAGTTCTCCTTTAAAGTGCACATACATGTCCTATTGAAGAGAAACCAAAGCAGCAGAATGTTGGCTTGAGTATGGGCCCATAATGATCACCTTCCTAGTTAATACATGATTATGGTTTGTTTAAATATTAACAGTACAGTTTGTTCTACCACATAGGTGGCAAAATGAAGCAAAAGCCTGTGGATTTCTCATTATTGGATCTTAATCAGTATGGCTAGCTGTACTCCCACATAAATGTTTTGCTCTTCACATTCATTTGGCCAATAACTATCCCTGATGTGCTATGTTATTCTCTTGCCAAAGGTGTAGGTTGAGATCCGCTAATGGTGTATAAAAATATTTCTGAAAATTGTTCTATTTATTTTTTTTCAGGCACAGTGTCTATAATTTATTTGGTATCATTAGTCACATTAAAAGCAGCACGTCTGGGATTTCATTTACAATTCATTTGGAACCAAGTTCAGGAATTCTTTGTTCCAGGTAAGTTAAAGCAACTGTTAAAGCATAAAATGAAAAGAAGAGTAAAATTGTATAATAAATAAATGGTTTACTAAAATTAGCTAAAAGACACTCACAGAGGACTATGAAGAGTTTCATTCAACCAGGTCATGGTATATCTAGTATAGGCAATTCTATAACAACTGGACTTGCCATTTGAAATTTTTCAAAAAATATAAAAAAAGATTTAAACTCAGGTGAATGGGATCGACCCGCAAACTCGAATCGAATTCGATTTGATTTTGTTTGTTTTTTTCTGAAAAAAAACTCAATTTTCAGGAAGCCTGCAAACAACTCCATCCCAGGACATCCCTAAAAGCGAAAAAAGCAATTCAGCAGATTTAAGCTGGCGAATAGTCGAATTCTTAAAGGCCTAGGACATGATAAATTTAGAAAATCTAATTCGAATTTTTTTAAAAACTCGAATCGAATTTTAACAATTCCCTAGTCGAATTCCGCAAAAATACTCGAAAATTTGAATTCTCACTTCAACCCTTGAAAAATCTGCCCTAAGCCTCCTAGAGTACTGTACATGAAACTAGTGTCGATACTAATTCAGAATATTTGATTGTGATAATAAGCCTTTAAATTCTTTTTTTTTTTTTCTTTTTTTTTAATTCAGGTAGTTTATTGAAAAATTGTCACACCAGAAAAACAACATATCACTATTCAGCGTGTCAATTACAGTAACATCAGAATAGTTATTACAAAGATGCTAAACTGAATATAGGATATCCATACAAAACATAGTGTATTTGAGTGATACAAAATACCATAAAGCAAGGAATGTAGTGCATCCCAAACATAATAATAACATAATTAAGCCTTTAAATTCTTAATCTTATACCTCTACATGTTACTAGTGGATTGTTTATTTTAAAGTGATATTTGTATGTTTCTATCAAAGAATCAGGAAAATGACCGTATTATATAAATCCTAAATATAAAGTGGCAGTGGTTTCACTGACCAGAATGCGCTAGCGCAGTGCTGTCCAACTTCTGTGGTACCGAGGGCCAACATTTTACTGGCCTATGTGATGGAGGGCCGATAATAGAAGTCAATGTTGGCCACTCCCCCTTTAAAACCACACCCATTTGTAAACCACACCCATGTTACAACAAGAACTTTTAAGATCATGTCCACATTAACGGTGGTAACACACCAAGAATCCAAATGGTTGGTGCTCACTGCAGGGAAATCCCTCATCACTCATATGTGAAAAATTGAAGTCATGTTAAAACATACCCTTAAATCCATATGCCTCATCCGCCCCTGTGGATAATACAACAACCCCCAACACATGATTAAACACCTTAGGGGCCCTTAAAAACAATTTCCAAATGCTAACAAACCTCAAGAACAAACCCCTAACAGGCTTACATTCCACAGGTAGCGTAGGGCAAGCAGAGAATGGCACACAGAAGCAGCACTGGGCAAGCAGAGAATGGCACACACAAGCAGCACTGGGCAAGCAGAGAATGGCACACAAGCAGCACTGGGCAAGCAGAGAATGGCACACACAAACAACACTGAGTAAGCAGAGAATGGCACACACAAGTAGCACTGTGCAAGCAGAGAATGGCACACACAAGCAGCACTGGACAAGCAGAGAATGGCACACAAACAACACTGAGTAAGCAGAGAATGGCACACAAGCAGCACTGGGCAAGCAGAGAATGGCACACACAGGGAGGGAAGGCAGAACAGAGCAGGAGACAGGGAAAGCTATCATTCTAAAATGAACTACATACAGTGACACAGTGCTTGTGCCCCAATAGCATTTTGAATAAGGTGTGAACAATGTGGGCAGTCTCAGGTGTGAACAGTACAGGGCTTTAGGATATAAACAATAGAGGTGTCACAAGTGTGAACAATGCAGGAGGATCACAGGTGTGAATAATACAGGAGATTAGTTTGAATTTGAGGTTTAAACAATGCAGGGGCCAGTTAATCTCTGTAGTGATACCTTTTTTAAATTTTACACATGGTAAACAGACACAGCATAGGGGGGGTCGCGGGCCGCCAGTTGGACAGCCCTGTTCTAGTGGATTTCTGATTGGAGTTCCTTTACCAATCAGATTATCACCATTTCAATCCACCCAGTGAGGTAAACCTACAGCGATAGTAACAGGAGGCAGGTTACAGTAACGTGAACACTTTTACAGCTATTTTAAACTGTAGCACATTAAAGGAAAACTTTACCCCTGTACATCACAGGTCTCACTGAGGCAACTTCAGGCGACTATAGAAAACGCATCGCCACGTGTGCATTAGCGCGGGCGACTTTGCATTGTAATATGTGGGGAAAAACGCAGAGGCAGTTCAGGGAGATAGTCGCTCAAAAGACGAGGCGATTAGTCGCCAGGCGACAAAATCTCCCCAAATCTCCTTGTGTGGCCTTATCCTTAAAGGACATATAAACCCCCACAAACAAAAAGACAGGAAAACTGTGGGTAGCTGCCTGATTGGCCCTGCAAACAATTGGACAATGGATACATTTCCCCATGAATGGTAAATTTTCTAACCTGACCAATCGATCTTCTGACCAATTTCGGGCGAAAAGATGCACAATCATTTGGTGCCTACTAACCTTACAATAATCTGACAAATTTGTCGGATCACACTAAAATTGGTCGTTGGGGATAGAAGAATTTTACCGTCTATGGCCACCTTAACTCACTCGGCCCCCTCCATCGATAATTTACTTTGGCTGTTGGATACTGAGTATGCTCGGTTCTTCTCAATTCAGATTACTAAACACACCCTCCAGGCTGGCAGCTAATTATCAGATGGCATTGCTGGTCCCCATAGAAACTCTTCTCTAGTTGTCTGCTGCTAACTTCCTCTTCAGAGCTCCGCAATTACAGGGCTCAATCCAAGCAGAACTTTTTATCAAAGTTGTGCCTGTATAAGCCTCCATCCATGAATGCACAAAATCCTTTATAGCACAAAAGTAAATGTCACTGATGATGTTTCACAGGGAAAATGGCCATGGGGTGAAAGCTATTTGTGTCATGGTGCTGGCAAAGGGAGGGCATAGATGTAGTACAAATTATGTCATTTGGGTGGGGGAGATGTGCCCATATTATATACATGGTAGTAGAATTTAGGCTTTACATGTCCTTTAATACTGGAAGCTTGGATACTTCTTTAAGTTTTAACTAGGGCTTGGATGGAAACCTTCTTTGGTTTATTCACTGATTTTTTTTTTTTTTCTACCGTTATACTCAAATGCTTATTTAGCATAGTGAATAGTGGAAGGAATGGTTCACAAAGATGTTCCCTGTAGTGAAGTGTGGGTCCGGTTTTACCCAACTCTAACCTTCCCTCCCTCCACCCGCGACTTCCGGGTTCCTTTTATAGATCCACCAATGACATCACAAAAAGGGGTGGGGCTATAATGCGTGGGCAGGGAGAGAAGGAAGAAGAGCTCAACCCTGGGGTGTGAGGTCGGCTTGAACCCTCCCGACCCGTGGGTATCGGGCCAGCCAGCACATCACTAGTTCCCTGCTTCTATTTTGAACATTCATTGGTGAAAGGAGCTGTTGCTCATGAAGTGAGCAAAGAGTACACAAGATTAAGCACAAGGCTTAATCATGTATTTCAGAGTTAGAGTACATTTGTAACAATATACAGTATTGCTTTAAGAATAATTTGAGGGGCAGGCATTTTAGCAATTTGTTGGTTGAGGATTTTTAAACTGAAGGATAGACTTCTGTAATTGTGCCCTGGTGCTGGAGTTCTATATTTACCCTTCATGCTAGTAGACAATAGAATGTTGGAGTACTACTTACATTTCTACTTTAGTTACATAGTCAAAGCACTACATTGCTCGCACCCTCATTTATAATTTTGTAACAACATTTTTAAATAAAAGTTGTACTCATTTTATCACTGTAGGGAGGTGCATGTTTGATTTTAGGATCCTTTTCACCACATTTAGTATAAATTAGACATAGGACTACATCCACACCACTGTTGCTTCTTTTGTTCCTCAGGCATAAGGTTAGTCTAGTGGGGTTTACCATTTTAAAGACATTTTTGTGTAAAAATAAACTACCAGTGTAAGTATACTGTATTTTATGTTTTGCATTTTTTTTTTAAAATTGCTACACTGTTGCCTTAGTGAAATACTGGGGTTAATTTATATATACTTGGCAAATTTGCACCAGGGTATCTTCCCTTGGCACCAATGATCGCATGGGCAGATTTTAATGAAGGCTTGGGGGGGACTAAGGCTCCACAAACCAGCATGTTGCCATGCGCAGCTGCCTACAGTGAGTGAAAGCGATCCCAAGTTGTTATATATTTATTCCCACATTCCAGACAGACACTGATGTGTGTGTGTGTTTTTAAGAGAGTCCAACCTACTGCATGCCTATATTTGTTTGTTTTATGCACATACCTTTTGGGGAAAATATATTCTCTTAAGTAAAGGCTTCTACTAGGTTCACAATGTATTTCTGGCATATTTTATGTTATCAGGGATGTTATACACCACACTTGGAACTGGAGGTTTATTTGATCTCTGCTGTTACTGGATTTTATATAGAAGCTAGTTGCATATATTCTTCCATGGCATATATGATATGCAAAGTGTATATGTATAGCTATATATATAGAGAGAGAGCATTCATGATGCTTATCATGTAAAATGTGTGTCCCATACTAAAGGTAGAATAAAAGACTCCTATCAAGCACTGTGGCCTGTGCACTGGAAGGAAGCTCCTGGTGTGGGCTTCTGTGTTGGGGCACATGTATGTGCATAATAAGAGAGTGCCCCAGCTCAGTCATGTGTGTAAAATAGGATTGGGACACACCAACCTTGTGTGGTGGCCGTTGCACTCAATATGTGGCTTTTCTTAGAAAATCTGCACTGTGGGCATTGTTAGCCTGCACCTCTGATAGGGGAAACAATATTTTGGTTAGAGCACCCTTTAATTAGCCTTCCCCATCTCAAAAATCACCCTCCGCCTATGAACAATAAGAACATGGGGCAACACAGATAAGGTGTGTTCAAGGCTTATAACCACATTTATTGTATAAAAAGGAAAGTGTACAACATTTTTGGGTGGTAACCCATCCTCATGTGCTTTTTGCACCTGTGTTGCCCCATGTTCCTATCATTGGCGTTAATTGAAATCTTTTCTACAGCTTTTGAAGATACTGTTGGACTGGGAACACCAGAGGGAAATTTGTGTGGAAGGTCAGTAAAGTCATTAGGTGTGTTGGTTGTATTGCCTTATTATTTCCCCATGGCAATCAATCTATAGTTAGCTGTTCTACTCCAGATAGAAAACTAAAAAATAAATAAATAAAAGAATCTCTGTTGCATCTTAACATTTGCCTTAAAGACAAACAGCAGCAGGAAGGGCATAAGAACGAACCTCTAATGCTTATGAATAAAAATAAAAACATTTATAAATATGCAGTATTATTGGGGTTCTGATTGTATTTTTTTTTTAATTTATATTTTAGAATTTAGAGTCTCTTTTCCGCAGTTAACAGGAATTTTAACTCTTGCATTCTTCATTCACAATTGTATTATCACACTTCTAAAGAACAACAGAAATCAAAAAAACAATGTGAGTATTTGCTTCTTGCATTTTCTCATTCCAGTAAAATGTGGTGGGTGGCATAACTGCCCTAATTGAAATTTAAAATAAATTACAGTATTTCAAGAACCCTGAGTCCCAAACAGTCTTCTGCTGGTCCAATAAATACACTGGTCTATGGCAGATTATTGAAGTCCCTGTGGCAATTGTTGGAATGTTTTGATTGTGCTCTTTGCTTGCTGTTTGCTTGTACCATGTGGTCTTTTCAGTAAGCAATACTTGTTTCTCCCTCTCTCGGCCTGAATTGACAAACATTTCTGTGAGAGCTACAATACACTATGCAGTCATACATTAGGCCTGGACTGGGATTCAAAATCATCCCTGGCATTTCAAGTACACAGGCCCAAACAGCCCCCCAACCTGCCCAATAAATAGTGACTGTCTTTGGCATCTTACAGCAGCCCCTCTGGCATTTGCCAGAATCCACAGATTAAGATGTGAGTTGCTGTAACGACTTCAAGAAGGACTAAAGCTCTAAAAGGCTATGCTAGCCTAGGTTGCAACTCAAAATGCTATAGCTAAAGCTTTATAAATATATGTTAGTCCTTGTTTACCAAATGTAACTTCTTCTATCATCTGCATTTTTCCATCTGTGTTGAAAAATGTAGCTCACATAAATTTAGCATGTTTGAGAAATGTTTCCTGTGATAACTTATAAATGTCTAGAAAATGTTGTCCACAGGCCACCTTCACTACCTTCAGGCCCCTGCTACTCTTCATAATGCCTGCTGCTTATTTCTGTGCTGTAAATATAAAGATTTCTGCCAATACTTTAAGGGGGTTATTTATTAATATGCAAATGTAAAAAACTCCAGGTTTTTTTTTTTTTTGCTATAAAATCTGAGTTTTTATAGGGAAAAAACTCTTAATTTTTCGAGATTTATTATACCCCGAGGATGGAAAAACTCTGAATCAGAAAATCCGGCATCTCAGACCAGCCAAGTTTGTATATAGGTCCCTGTCCTATTTGGAAGATTCTGTGGTCTGCGCTGGAATTAGCCCGAAAATCCGACTATTTCAGATTTTTTGCCAAAAATCTTATTTTTGGCTTTTCGAGGAAAAAGCCAGAAAAAGTAGAGCGATTCGTGGAAGAAATTGTACGTTTGAATTTTCGCTTGATTTTATCGAGTTTTTCCCCAATCCGATTAAATTGTGCTTTTTTAATAATAAATAAAGTCAAATCGTGGGTTCTAGTTTGCTCAGACTTTTTTAATAAAATTATCAGGAAAATTCAGATTTTGATAAGTAAGGCCCATAATGCAACAACTTCCCTCAAAACGTTCAATAAAATGTCAGTATTCACGTTTTAGCTTCTTCAGGCTTTTTACGGTTACTGTTCAATTAAATTGGTAACTCTGACTGCTTTATAGTGCACAGGTTGACTGCACTCCCAGAATGCATTTCCTGGGCCTACAAAATTGATGGTACAGGATATAGATTAAAAAAAATAAACACCCAATAAATATTTTGTGTTTACAGGTAAGAGATCTTTCCATAGCATATCTGCTGGTTGGTTTAACATACGTCTATGTTGGAGTTGTGGTATTTGCTTCATTTCCATCCCCTCCACTGCCCAAGCAGTGTATTGAGCAGGTGATGTATAATTCCAGATATTATATACTCATAATTTTCTTTTTACACAGCTTGGAGGTCTATATATTATTATAGCTAGATACATACTTAAAAACATACATACTATTGAACTTTTTCTCCTGTATTTTTTTGTCTTTTAGAACTTTCTAGATAATTTCCCCAGTAGTGACATTTCGGCATTTGTTGCAAGAATATTCCTGCTTTTCCAAATGATGACTGTGTACCCATTGCTGGGTTATCTTGTCAGAGTTCAGCTCCTAGGACACATCTTTGGGGACATTTATCCAAGGTAATTTATTTGTAACCGATTTTAATGTTTAACTGTATTTTTTTTTTTTTTTTTTCATGCCCACATTTAGCAATTTTAATAATAAGTAAAACCTTCAGGTGGAGCACAAAAGGTTTTTAACATGTTTCAGCCATTCATGTCAAGTTAGTGCAACAAAGAGAAACTGTCACCCATTGTCAAGAAAAGGCATTAGAGCATGTGGTATACCCCACACAACTGTGATTAAGGACATAAACTTGTTTGTTTACTGCTGACTTAATTGTTTGAGTCCCCAATTAAACTGCTTCCACTGCTGTGGAGAAAGGGAGTTTTATATTTTTTTTCAGTGAGCTCTGTGAAGTTGTCAGCCCTGGCAGGGATATATTTAACCAAATAAGAATAAAAAGGCCTATGCCAATGGTTGTAGCTTTAGGAGGTGGCAAAAAAATGAAAAATCTTCTTTGCCACCGGTTAATACTTTGTATCTGGGCCAAGGCAGCCTGTAGACAGAAAATACAGCCCTGTACCCAGGCCCAAAATTTAGCACTGTGCCATTTTCTGAAGATTAATGAAACAAGGATGCAGTATTTTTAATTTACCTTAAAAAAAAAAAAAACTGGAATGCGAAGAAAAAACTGCACGATAGGTCTCTTGTTAGCGGGACTAACCCTGCATGTTTATTTGTGCAAGAAATGTAACATTTTGGGGCAAGCCCCTTTGTCGGACATACTAGAGGCAGTGCAAGGGGCTTGCCCTGAATCTTTACGTTTCTTGCACAAATAAAAATGCAGGGTTAATTGCGCTAGCAAGAGACCCATTGTGCCAGTTTCCTTCGCATTGCTGTACATTGGAGGGTGCCATTCCCTCTGGAGATACTGAGTACAGAGTGAGAATACACAATCAAGAGGCCAGGGTGTTCTGGTGAGTAATCTCGTTTATTCTAAAAAAAAAAAAAAAAACATTCCCATATGCTATTGCACAAATTATTCACATACAATTTCTAACGTAACCACAGTGACATTTCAGATTGCAATTACAAGGTTGCATTTGGCACTGTAAGCAGCGATGTTCAGCTGTAAGTGCCCTTGGCAATTCATTGTTTTCTATAAAGAATAATAAACCCCCCCCATTGTAAAGTATTACAATTCATGATCATATAGAATCATGAGGCAGTCACGTGACACAAATTGTATCACTAAGCACCAATTACAGCTGATGTCATCACTAAGCAAATATATATTTTCCAGGATATTCTGGCTCTTGTGTATTAGATATTAGAATCGCTTACTGTATTTGATTACCAAGGCTTTACAGAAAACTGCATTTCAGAAGAGACCCAATGATCTGTTTTTCAGTTCAGATTGGTCAATTCCTCTTGTCATCCTTATATGGGGATATGAAGTTAATTTATGGTATAAATAATCTGTTTTATATGCAGAGTTTACCTTTCATAGTCTCATATTGAATACACTTCTTAGCATAAGGGGATAGTGTGAACAAAACTCTCCTTCTGTTACAAAAGCACAAATTCCCACGACGGTGCCAGTAGAAAATTTCCACATTTGTGTTGAAATAAAGATTATAAATTGTCTGTCTTATAAAAGAGGAAGTAAACAATAAAGCTCTATGGGTCTGTCTATGATAATATGTCAAAGGTAAAGATATTGCTGCAATGCCACCAGGGAAAACAGTAAGCAAAATCAAATAGAGACATGTATCTCTGCTTCACTGAAAGAGATACATAATACCATAAACATTTTTAAATTGCCTTAAATAAATGATTTTATGAATTTCAGTCCTAGTAAGCAGTGTTATAAGCCCATGTCCTAGTGGCCCGGGTCCAGGTAGAGGAGGTTCACCCAGCCCCCCGCTGTCCAGCCCCCAATTTAATGGCTGCAGCAGGCTTCAAGGGGTGCAGGCCCGGTTGCAATACCAGGTAGTAACTCCACTGCTGGTCATTTAAGTGGACATGTAGGAGAGAGTAGGTGCTCTGCTTTGATAGTTTTCTTAAAAGTATTACACTGTTCCCTTGATCTGTGTACAAAATAAAATAATCTCCTAAACCCATCCTGTACTGATATTCTGGTAATTTACTGCTTTCTGACTGTATTGTTTTCTTGCTTTCAGTGTATTGCATGTTCTGGCATTGAACGTTGCAGTTGTTGGAGTTGGCGTGGTTATGGCCAGATTCTACCCCAACATTGGAGGAATTATTAGGTAATATAGTCAAGTTTGACCTTTCCATGTTAATTCTCTCTGTATAATGACTCATCGGGCCAATGGCACTCATGGAATTTTGAAGCAATGTGCAGCAGCAATTCAAGTGCTGTGTGTGCCATAGTCCTGTATGTAATCTACAGATGCATCAGGATTACATTTAAACTACTTAATATATTGCATAATATACATTTAATATACTTAATACATTATTTAAGATATTTGAAACTACTCACACTTACATTCAAGGCCCTTAACAGTGAAGCTCCTCCCTATATTTCATCTCTGATCTCCAAATAAACTCCTTCACGCAGTCTGCTTCTCCTCTCATCACTTCTGCCCATTCCCGTCTACAAGACTTCTCTCGGGCTTCTGCTTTTCTCTGGAACTCTCTGCCTCGAGCTGTCAGACTTTCTCCTTCTTTCCAAAGTTTCAAAAGCTCCTTAAAGTGGACCCGTCACCCAGACGTAAAAAACTGTATAATAAAAGTCCTTTTCAAAATAAACATGAAATCCAAATTCAATTTTTTATTAAAGCGTTCATAGCTGTTGTAAACACATTTAAAAATCTCAGCTGTCAATCAAATATTGTCTGCCCCTCCTCTATGCCAGTGGCATAGAGGTGGGGCAGACAATTACTTTCACTTTCCATTCAGCACCTATTAGATGTCGCTGCTCTCCCCACATTCCACTGTTCTTTTAACCGTTTAATTTCGTAGCCAGGGCATGGGGGTGGACATCCGGTCCCCCATTCTGGTGCACAAACAAGATTCTGAGATGATTTAAGGCTTTTCTTAATAACAGTGTCCACAAAATGGCTCCTGTCTGCTTGTTATAATTATGAATTCCCAGACTGAAGGAAACAAGATTCAAATAATTTATATTGTGTAATTAAAGTTTATTTTGCTTGACTAATGTGATAAAATAGGATTTGGAATTTTTTTTTTGGGTGACGGGTCCCCTTTAAGGACCCACCTGTTTAGAGAAGCTTATTCAATGTACCTTAATTAATCAATCATTGCTCATAAATAATAAATTACAAAATAGTTTCTATAATCCTAATAATGTCTTAATTGTACCCTAACCTTTCGTTTGTAAACTCTCGCATTTAGGCCCCTGCAGTGTCGGACTGGGACACCAGGGGCCCACCCAAAAACCTTAGACCAGGGGCCCACTCTCAATACTATTATTCTTTCTCTCCTCACTCAACCTCTGTTCTCTTTTCATTACATACTATAATCTATTATTCCATCTATTTAGCCTTTTTGTTCTCATAGAAATAGGATGTTTAGCAGCAGGAGGGTCCACTGACACCTGGGCCCACCGGGAGTTTTCCTGGTATCCCGGTGGGCTAGTCAGACACTGGGCCCCTGAAATCGTAATGTACTCTGTAAACCTTTGTTTGTTATTCACCATTAATTCCTTGTTTGCTATAAACTAAGGTAAAGCACTGCGTAAATTGTTGGCGCTATATAAATAAACGATTATGTTAAAGATAGTCTTTGCAGTCATGGTACGAATGGTGACTTTACCACATACTGATACATGGCCCATAATTATTTACAGTACATTATTAGTTATTTATCTTGATCACATACTAGGGGACATTTATGGAGATACGAAAAAGAAGTGCAAAAGTGTACTACTTAATTCAGACCGCACTCTGCATTTTATTCCGGATTATTTTAATTACTTAAATATTCACACCCCCTTTGAAGTAATTTTCAATGAACTTTCTCTTTTTTTCTTTATTTATATTTTCTTTCTCTCTCTTTATATATACATACATACACACAGACACAGGCGTGTGCGTGCATGCGCGTACACACACATGCTAGGGAAGCCGAAACATGTGTTTGCCAAATAAACACCTTTATTTTCATTTGTAACTCCTGTGAGTGCGAGCCTCTGTTGTGCCTGTATATATATATATATATATATGTATATGTTTGTGATGCAGGGTTTTTTCAGTCTCGGCTGCTATGAAGCTGTGTACAATTTATGTCCTTGCAATCTGTAATGTAGCTTCTAATATTAGGACTGTGCGACTGCTCTTGTTTAATGTGCATTCTAAAGTTTGTGTCAATATTTTCTAGGTTTTCGGGAGCAGCTTGTGGACTTGCGTTCGTTTTTGTTTACCCTTCTCTAATTCATATGATTTCTCTTCATCGACGTGGTCAGCTGAGAATATACTCCATACTTATTCATGCTAGCATTATAGCTTTAGGGATCTCTAATCTGATTGCACAATTCTTTATGTAATTTATTTAGTTTTTTAATGTGCTGAGTTTATCCTTTTGAAAAAGTCGTCTTAACCTGAAGAAAACCTCAAGACCAAGTATGTTTTTACTCTGATATATGACCAAAGCCAATTGCAATGTCTTTGTTGCCAGACTTGTTACGAGGATGAGTTAGTCTGACTTCCATCCAATTAAAGGGTCAGGCTACTTCTATATACACCTTAGTTCAACATAAGCACAGTAAATAGGACTTGTGTTAAAATTGTTTTATGTCTATGTTTAGTAATATAATTACTAATCCACATCTTGTATTATTATCTATTATAGTGCATTCATTTTACAGGTATTTCCACTAGGGATGCACCGAATCCACTATTTTGGATTCGTCCGAACCCCCGAATCCTTCGCGAAAGATTCGGCCAAATACAGAACCGAACCCTAATTTGCATATGCAAATTAGGGGTGGGAAGGGGAAAACATTTACTTCCTTGTTTTGTGACATAAAGTCATGCGATTTCCCTCCTAGCCCCTAATTTGCATATGCAAATTCGGATTCAGTTCGGCCGGGCAGAAGGATTTGTCCAAATCCTGCTGAAAAATGCCAAATCCCGAACCGAATCCTGGATTCGGTGCATCCCTAATTTCCACCCCCTCTTCCATATGAGGATAGTCTGTTACATATAGAGACTTTGCTCTGCATAAATAACCATTTCCCACATGCAATTTGTATTAGACTTTGAGGTACCGAGGAGCTTGTTATTAAGAGAGATTTTTTTTTTTTTTGCGGACTGGTATTTGATGAACTATTTTCGCCTCCCGCAAATGCTCAGAAGCACCAGGAAACTGGAACATGAACTCTCTGTTTCAGTCGTTGCACTCTTTAATACAAGAAATAAGTATTTCTTAGATGAACTGAAAAAAGTAAGTTCAGCACTAGCCCTATTCATTGGTCTTGTGTAGAACAAGGGGATATATTTGGTCCCTTTGACACATCTTGTAGGTTTTAAGAATAGTGATTTTATACAGAAAAATCCTTTCTGTACATTTTAAACATGGCAGAAAAGAGGAACCTCTCATGACTACTTTCTGGCTACATTTTGCTGTTCGCTTACTATTGAAGCTTTCAATTTTTTTCAAGTTAAGGTTAGAAGAAAATTAAAAGCCATGATTTTGGAATTTGACACCTTGCAATAATCATCAAAACAAGAGTCTTGCAAATTTTCCAACATGGCCGGCATACTAGAAGTCTTTTTATCTTTTAGAGTAATAAGTCAAATCAACTGGACTTGCTGTATTTTTGCTGTACTTTTTCCCTTGAAGATGTCACTAGTCACCTGACTGGCTTCCTCAATTTAGAAAAGAGTTGAAAACATCTTAAAGGGAAAAAAATACAGCAAGTCCAATTGATTTGAATTATTACTATAGATATACCATGACCTGGGTGAACAAAAACTTTCACAGGGGTCTTTTACTGAACTGAAAATGAATGGTTATTTGTTTCTGCTGTGAATGTCAGTTGAAAGTAAGGCCTGAATAGAAAGATGAGTATTCTAAAGTAGCAATAACAATAAATGTTACCTTGCAGAGCATTTGTTTTTAGATGGGGTCAGCGACCCCCATTTAAAAGCTGGAAAAAATCAGAAGAAGGCAAATAATTCAAAAACTAAAACACATAAATGATGAAAACCAATTGAAAAGTTGTTTAGAATTTGCTATACAGGTATGGGACCTGCTATCCAGAATGCTCGGGACCTGGGGTTTTCCGGATAACGGATCTTTCCGTAATTTGGGTCTTCATGCTTTAAGTCTACTAGAAATTCATTTAAACATTAAATAAACCCAATAGGCTGGTTTTGCTTCCAATAAGGATTAATTGTATCTTAGTTGGGTTCAAGTACAAGCTACTGTTTTATTATTACAGAGAAAAATGAAATCATTTTTAAAAAATTTGGATTATTTGGATAAAATGGAGTGTATTCCGTAATTCGGAGCTTTCTGGATATCGGGTTTCCGGATAAGGGATCCTATACCTGTACTAAAAGTTAATTTAAAAATGAACCACCCCTTTAATATTGTATGGCATTATTGCTATAGCTGCATACAAATGGCATTGAGAATTTTCATCCCCATAAGCCATATTAGCCATTTTAGTCATTTAAACCAAATTAGACAACCACCAGTCCTTTGTGTTGCGACCTCTTAACTAAAAGCCTTTGCCTTTTGCATGGACAGCAATAAACAGTTAACTGATCAGTGAATCATGCAGTTCATGCAAAATTTCACAGCATCTAGCTGATTGGCCAAGAGACACCCCAAGGTTGCAAAGCCTCTTACTAAGGGAATAGAACTACTGAGTATCTGTCAGGGAGAATGTTAAAGCCTATTATCTGATAATCAGTTAAAAAGTGAATTATTTACAAATGGTTTTATGCAATTTCATTACATATTCAGACATATTCTCCATTGAGAATCCTATCTGATATATGCTGTATGTGCAGTATGAGGATAAACATGTCTGCCTTTTACATTGAGCCCATAAACACTGCCATTCTGCTGCATGTTTTTGTATGGATGTCGGCTTTATTGATGCTTTCTAATTATATGTACAACGCAGAGAGAGAACCCAGAGATAACTTTGGGGTTAAAGAATTGACCATTTCAGTTCTCACTTTTTAAAGGGGTCAGTCACCGAAAAAAATTATTCCAAATCATGTTAGTCAAGCAAAATATTTTAATTACACTGTATAAATTATTTGAATGTTGTTTCCATCAGTCTGGGAATTCATAATTATAGCAAGCAGGCAGGAGCCATTTTGTTATTAAGACAAGCCTTGTATTATCTCAGAATCTTATTTGTGCACCAGAATGGGGGACCTGAGGTGCATCCCCATGGCCTGGCTACACAATTAAATGGTGAAGAGAACAGGGGGAATGTGGGGAGAGCAGTGACATCTGGGAAGTGCTGAATGGAAAGTGAAAGTAATTGCTTGCCCCGCCTTTTTGCCTAAGGCATAGAGGAGGGGCAGACAATATTTGATTGACAGCTGAGATTTTTAAATGAGTTTACAACATCTATGAACACTTTTAATAAAAAACAGAATTTGGGTTCCATGTTTAATTTGAAAAGGACGTTTATTATACAGCTTTTTATGTCTGGGTGACCGGTCCACTTTAAGTAAAACGTGTTCTAAACATTATTCTTTGTGCTACTTTGGGCTGTTTAAAAGGTAAAATACATACACTATATTATATATTGTTCATTATGTATATTCCCTTTAATGCTGCAGTTTATAACTCTCTTGAGTCTGCTCTGTTTGGTGCCAAAATCCTTAAGAAAAAAAAAATGTTGTTTTGCTTCAATGTGAAGAAAAGGTGAAACCTTCAGATCATTGTAGCCTAGTTTTAAGGATGCAAAGTGAACTCTGATGCTGTTAAACTCACTGACCGGCTAATCTAGTTATACAAACCCTTCAAGGAGAATTTTTTTTTTTCATTGCACACTACCAGTCAAAAATGTTTTACAATATGTAACAAATAATGGTTGAATTAACCCTCTCCTAAGAGGTTAAAGGGGAATAAAGGAATAAATCTAGGATATAAAGGGAATAATAAATATGGTAATAATATTTCAAGGATTTACTGCTGTAATTTATTGTAATTGTATAAGGACGGTAACTGTGTACTGCTAGTTAAGATTGCTAATTGTGAGAGTATAATCGCGCAATAACATGAAAGAGTTCCCACATGTTGGTACAATCATTTCTAGTAGGCTGGCAGATTCCTGATTTTCCTCCTGAATCTCCACAGCTCTCTCCAGGGTGTAAGGAGAAAACTCTCCAACAGACTGACCAACACTGTACAATACTCAAGTTGTTTTTATTAGTTTTCTCTTCTCGAGAGATGATTCATCAAAACATCCCATTCAAATCCAGTAAAAGATATTGCTGGGAAATGCTGTTTATTTGGAATTGTTTAATATACAGTTCTGTGTAAATACAAGATAAAACTTTAAATGCAGAAGAATAAACTATTGTTTTTTTTATATTTTGTTATCATTTCTATGAGCATAGTTTTCAATAAGGTATTGACTCTGCCCAGTTCCTCTTACGCCAAATGCTCTGTGTTGTGGTAAGAATAGTAAAATATAGTCTTGTATTGCTCTGTGACATGGCTTGGCTGAGCCATTACCTCATTTATATAATACTCAAGAGCTGTGAATGTCCTTTAAATTATATCCTTGTAAATGGTGATGTCCTCAGTTATAATATACACAAGACTCACTGAAACTTGTATAGGTAGGTATGGGACCTGTTATCCATAATGCTCCGGACCTGGGGTTTTCAAGATAATGATCTTTCTTTAAATTGGATCCTTATACCTTGTCTACTAGAAAATCATTTAAACATTAAATAAAACCAATAGAGATTGATAATATCTTAGTTTAGATCAAGTACAATGTATTGTTTTTTTATTATTATTATTATTATTATTACAGAAAAAAAACAGAAATATTTTTTAAAAAAATTTGGATTATTTGGATAAAATGGGAAAAATTTGGACCTTGATGGATGGTTCTGGATAACTGATCCCATACCCGCATTATATTTTACAACAGGGGGTTTATTTATTATGAGGATATTAGAAGTCACTTTGGAGTTCCACGACATGTATAAACACACTCGGCCTTCAGTCTTGAGCCATTTATATGGTCACTCCTCTTTGACTTATTTTTATATTTTACATTAGGTGCTACATAATGCATGATATAATCCAATAAGCCTTGCAGTAAATTATATTCATATAAGCAGTGTTTTGTGATATCAGAACACTGCATTTATAAGTTAAAGGAAAACTTTATCCCCAGAATTAATATTTAATATACAGATAGTTTATATCATATTAAATAACATATTGAATAATCTTACCAAACTGGTATATACAGAATATTTAAGTAAATATTACCTTTTTACATCTCTTGCCTTGAACCACCATTTGAACCATCTGTCTTCTCCTGCTCCCCTTCATACTGCCCCCACTTCTCCCCTCCTGTTCCACCATCAACTCATATGCAATTGATCTGCTGTCATACAACACTGAATATGGACATTTCACAACAGGTGACTAACATCAAAGTTGGAGGGGATACTAAACAAATTTTTGCTGACTAGGGTGCACTGGGAAAGTGGGAACAGACTCAGCATATAAAAACAAAAAGGGTACCCAAACACTGAGCATTTAAGACAGAGTGGGAGGGCAGGAACACTGAGAGACTGTCGCAAGTCTGTGCTGTAGTTTATAATTAATAATGTACTCATTAAAAAGATACTGTATATCACCTTTGAGCTCAATGAAAACTCAGTGGCGTAACTACCGGGGGTGCAATTGGGCCAGGGCCCGCACCCCCGCAGGCCCCCCCGGCAGTCACGCTGGCTGGAGTCGGCTGCAGAGCCGCACGGATGAGGGCGGGGGGCGGGGCCCGGCTGCACCTAGTTCCATCACTGTGAAAACTGTAGTACATTATCCTGTCTTTATAATGTTTTATGCCCCTAAGGCAGTGATCCCCAACCAGTGTCTGAAGGGAAAAATGTTGCTTACCAACCCCGTGGCTGTTGTTCCCAGTGGGCTCAAAGCAGGTGCTTAATTTTGAAAAAATTGGCTTGGAGGTAAGGTTTTGTTGCATAGAAACCAGATGTTCTGCCAAACTGAGACTCCTGTTGGATGACATTAAACATATGGGCTACCAAATGGCCAATCACAGCACTTGTTTGGCATCTCCAAGAACATTTTTCATGCTTGCATTACTCCAACTTTTTCTTACGTCTGAATGTTGTTCATGGGTAAACAAGGTTGGGGATCCCTGCCCTAAGGCATCAAACATGTGATGAATGTAGATTGACCTCAGTGCACTTGGAAAACATTTCCTAGAAATACTTCTACAGAGATATAATCAAATGTTGTGCCAAAGTCATCCAGAAAAACTTCCAGGGTTGGGAAACTGAAGCATGTGTAAGTTTCCTTAATGTTGCTCCCCAGCTTTTTGGTAAAATGCTTCCAGCCCTATATAAAGTTCAGATCTCATGTGTTGTTTCATTTTAAAGTACTGTACAAACTACAGATGCAACCTATTTCTTTTTTTGTGTTAAGAGTTTTTGCTCAGCAGTTCACACTAGTTAACAAAAGACAGGTCAGAGATAAACAAAGAAGATTAGATGACGCTGCTGTGGGATTAAGTGTTTGCACATGTCTATCAAGAACTGAAATGCTGACTGATTTATTATCTGAATACTGAGCAATGTTAAAGCAAAATGACAGCTACAGTACACACTGCTCTGATATTGGTTTCTGAACATTTAGAATGTTGCAGTTTACTGCCTCCAGGGGATTCTCACGTGCCGCCCCATACCCAACAACCTGTCCTGTAGAACAGAAAAGAACATTCAAACCAATTGTAGTATATCTGTAGAAATAAGTCAAATCAACTGGACTTGCTGTGTTTTGTTTTTTTTATTTGAAGACATTTCACCAGTCATCCAACTGGCTTTCTCAATTCAGAATAACTTGTACATAGGATCTTTCTGTGGTATATATCCTTTGGAATGTTGCTCCAATCAGCATAATCTGTTTATCATAATCCACAATGATGTCATTAAATTAGGTGTTGATTGTATTTAGCAAGATTGGAGCTTTGATGTGTTGTTAAACCTTCCAGGGAGAGGTGCCAAAACAGCAATGTATGTGGCAGACAATAGACGTCTATTCAAACTTGGTTTTTCAGTTTTTACATATATATATGGCTTCCTGCCATATTTTATATATTTTTTTTTTCTATTGGGTTTTCTGAGATTTTACAGTAAAAAAGTTATAAAATAGAAATTAAAAAATTTTATTGGGTTAGTCTCGGTCTTCAAAAAGGTTTTCATATTTTCGATGTCAAGGCCAGTGGCGTAACTATAATACAGCAGACCCCGCGGTTGTGGGGGGGCCCGGGGGACATAGGGGCCCGGACCAAGGGGTCTGCTGAACGGAAATTCCTTGAACACTGTGTGCGGCGACCGCCACAAGTAATTTAACCGCAGAGCGGCGGATCGGAGGACAGGACAGGATGTGCGAGCGCTGAAGCGGATGCGTGTATGCGCATGCAGGTACGTGCGTGCAGCTAAGCTGGGGCCCCTGAAGATTTTTTTGCAGGGGGGCCCGGTTAGCTGTAGTTACGCCGCTGGTCAAGGCTATTGTCATGGTTCAACAAAGATAAAATAACATTAGGTTGGCATAGCTATGGTACTGAGCACTTTTTGGCACAGACATTTGTAGTAGGCTTTTAAGCCTGTATGACCAAGACTAGGGATGCACCGAATCCAGTATTTGGATCGGGATTCGGCCTTTTTCAGCAGGATTTGGCCGAATCCTTCTGCCCAGCCGAACTGAATCCTAATTTGCATATGCAAATTAGGGTCGAGGAGGGAAATAGCGTGACTTTTTGTCAAAATAAGGAAGTAAAAAATGTTTTCCCCTTCCCACCCCTAATTTGCATATGCAGATTCGGTTTGGTATTCGCAGAATCTTTCACAAAGGATTCAGTGGTTCGGCCAAATCCAAAATAGCAGATTCGGTGCATCCCTAACCAAGACTAATTCTGGTTCATCACTAGTCTGCCCTTCTAGGTACATATCCACATGGTAGACTGAATTCAGTTATCACATGCGTCTTGTTGTGAAACATCAGATACGTTGATAGAGATGTGTCTAGACTCTTGCTTTGGGATCTACTTATTGCATCATGGTAAATAGACTTAAAGGAAAACTATACCCCCAAAATGAGTACTTGGAGCAACAGATAGTTTATATCAAATTAAATCACATATTAAAGAATCTTATCAAACTGAAATATATATTTAAGTAAATGTTGCCCTTTTACATCTCTTGCCTTGGACCACCATTTGTGATGGTCTGTGTGCTGCCTCAGAGATCACCTGACCAGAAATACTGCAGCTCTAACTGTAACAGGAAGAATTGTGGAAGCAAAAGACAGAACTCTGTTAATTGGCTCATGTGACCTAACATGTATGGTTTGTTTGTGTGCACCGTGAAGCATACAATCCCAGGGGGTGGCCCCTATTTTTTAAAATGGCAATTTTATGTTTATTATTTCCCAATGGCACATACTACTAAAAAGTATATCACTATGAAAATGGTTTATTTACATGAAGCAGGGTTTTACATACCAGCTGTTTTATGCAATATATTTTTTATAGAGACCTATGTTGTTCGAGGGGTATAGGGTTCCTTTAAGTGTTACAGTGGCTTGGAAACATGACTTCATTGCATCAAGAGAAAACAGATAGTGCTGTATTTAAATAAATAACACACATTTCTGAAGCTGCTTTATCTGAGCAAGTGGGAAGAGCTCAAAAGGATGATCTGATGTATCTGCTATGAACTACTGGTCACAAGCTGAAGACCTTCTGGTAGATCACAAGATACCTTCTACTATCTATTCTATATATTTTGTTTTACAAAGGAAATGAGCCATGAATAAATATAATAGGGATGCACCGAATCCAGGATTCAGTTTGGGATTCTGCCTTTTACAGCAGGATTCGGCAGAATCCTAATTTGCATATGCAAATTAGGGGGGGAAATCTCATTACTTTTTGTGACAAAACAAGGAAGTAAAAAATGTTTTCTCCTTCCCACCCTAATTTGCATATGCAAATTAGGATTTGGTTCGGTATTCGGCTGAATCTTTCGAGAAGGATTCAGGGGTTCGACCGAATCCAAAATAGTGGATTCTGTACATCCCTAATATATAATGGCTATAGTAAATATAGATATATATTTTTAGCCCTATGTTGTAACCATGAGTGAATCACATGTGCAAAGGTTAATTGTGGTTTCCTTAATGATCTAGCTTTACCTTTAAACTAACAAACTAATCTCCATTGCACAGAATTACACTGTCCATTTCTGTCACTGTCTCCATCAAGATGACCTTTAGCTGCTATAATCTCACTTGTGCAAAAGAAGCTGACATTTTTCCATTCCCATAACCTTCATTGGCACTAACATCCACACAGTCTCCCAAGTACAGTGGCCTTTTGTCACCGCTCATTCCTGTATCTCACTCACGTGGTTTGGCCATTTTTGTAATCAAGTTGACGGTTTTTTTCCAACATTATCACACAGATATTCCCTCACTATTTCCCTTCTGAATGGCTTTAACCTGTTACTGACTATTTGCTCTTTCTCTGGTGCCTCTTCACTGTAGCCTGGGGAGCCGCCATCTTGTTACTGATGTTTTACCAATGCCACAATAACCAACACAAAGTTTGTGCATAGTGAAAGAATTAGAACCTTCTGACGCACAATATGTTTAAAAATTTAAGTTGGAACACAGTTTTACAGTAGTTTATGTACCTACTATGTAGGTATAATGAAATTTTAACCGGCTCCTCTGCAGTGATGGTGATATAAAATGCAGTGTGGTGCTTTGGTTAGAAACAAATGGAGTGTTGGGCGTCACTGGTTTTTGAACACATATCAATGCTCTATTGAACATCCTGGCAGAACATATATCAGTGTAATTCTGTAACAAAGCAATCAATATCCAATGCTCACAGCATACAGAGCAGTTACAGTTTGCCTTTACATTAACTTTTAGCATGTTATATAGACTGTTCTAATCTTAGCTACATTTCAACTAATGTTCATTTTCTAAAAATTGTATAGGTTTTGAAATAGTGGCCTTTTCCTTCCAGCCTGCAATTTAAAATGAGAGTACAGGTATAGAATCCCTTATCCGGAAACCCGATATCCAGAAATCTCCGAATTACGGAATGACTGTTTCCCATAGACTCCATTTTATCCAAATAATCCAAATTTTTAAAAATGATTTCCTTTTTCTCTATAATAATAAAACAGTAGCTTGTACTTGATCCCAACTAAGATATAATTAATCCTTATTGGAAGCAAAACTAGCCTATTGGATTTATTTAATGTTTAAATGAATTTCTAGTAGACTTAAGGCACGAAGACCCAAATTACAAAAAGATCCATTATCCGGAAAACCCCAGGTCCCAAGCATTCTGGATAACAGGTCCCATACCTGTAGTGAGACATCACTGACCCCATAAGTAAAACAGCCATTATGTAAGGCTACAATTGTATTTGTCATTTACTTTTATCATCTTCCTGTTCCAGTCCTCTTCAATTTACCTTTGAGTCTATCATTGTACCAATGCCTGGTTGCTAGGGTAACTCTAATTCTAGCAACCAGATAGCTAGTAAAATTCCAAATGGGTGAGCTGTGGAACATAAGTGTCAAAACCACATGAAAATCATACTAAAAGATAATTGAAAGGTAAAATAAAACTATAAGACACTGCTGATCTTGTGGATATTTAGACGTTTATTTATTAAGCTCAGAACTTTTCGAAGTCAAGTTCGATGGTTTCCGAAATCAATCATTGCTGTCAGGCAATCATAGCTTTCGTTTGCAAAATCCATAAAAAATCGTAGGATTCTAATTTTGTTTTATGTTTTAATTGTGACTTTTTCTGCACAAGAAACTTTGTGCGGATTTGGTTGGTGTAGTTTTCGAAAATAGTACAAACTTTTCGGATTTTGATAACCCCCATAATCTCTTCTATTTGCTGCTCACCTATGTCACTCTGCATAATAAGAACTCCATTTTAGCAATCTAGCACACAGAATGCTGATTATTTGTAGCCCATGAGGTCCCCTTTTTCGGGCTTTTATTTAACTGGAGCCTCCTACCTGTGTCTCTGGACATACATATCCAACCCATTAAAGAAGTCTTGACTGTCTCTCCTGCTTTATATACACTTGGTTGTGGGGACATAGAACATTTAAATGTTACCATACATTATCTGTTAACACAGTGGAGCTACCCCAAGCTTACCCTCTTTTTCTTCTATTTAATAGAGAGCACCAACCAAGGAGTTCACTTCAATAGGGACAGGTTGATTTCTGATATCTTTAAATATATATTTATTTGGTTGCAGAAAAGTAGCTTATAGAAATATGAAAACATTTTATATGATCTAATAAACTGATATTGCTTTTCACATCCTGTTTTCCAAGACCTACAGTCTGTATGCCTTGGCAAGAGAGCCATATAAAAGGTTCTGTTATTGGAATTACACCAAAGACCAACTTATTTACCCTGGAAAATATAATTTCTAATATGCACATGAATGTACTACGAACTGCGTTGCCAAAGCACAGCACAGATAATACAATTAGGAGATTTAATTATAGAGTCATCTCCTGCCTCAATGCAGTTTACATTTTATATTCCCAACAAACACAATGTTCCTTCTAAACTGTGCACAGTTGTAAAACAAATTGTGGAGCATACAAATAATGTGTATGCACATATATTCCAATCATTTGTGTGCAATAAATTAGAGAGACTTTTGCAACAGATACCCAACACACACATTAGAAACGTCTTTATCAATTCGTTTTTGGACAGTGGGAGGTAATGAGATCATGCAGAGGAAAACAACATTGCCACTGAAAGAACACACATACACTCCATGCGCTGCTTAAATAAAATCAAACTCAGTCTGCCAAAGTGCTGAAGCATCTAAATCTGTTCTGGCCCAGATTAATAAGCAGTGACGGACTGTGACACAAGGGGCCCACCAAAAAACCTTAGGGTAGGGTTACCACCTTTCTTCCGGTTAAACTCCGAACTGGGGGTGGGACTGTGACGTTGCAGGGGTGGTTCATCAGGGCGATCGCTGATTGGCCCATTGTAGCGTCAATCACAGGAAATCCTGCCCGGGAAAACCGGGCAGGCAGTTTTGACCAGTGTAGCCCTTCAAAAAACAGGGTCAAAACCTCTCTCAGTACTATTATTATGCTTCCTCTCTTCACTCAAACTCTATTCTCCTAGTCTCTTTTCCTTACATACTATAATCTATCTATTACTCCATCTATTAAGCCTCTTTGTTCTTATAGAAATATGAAATGGCCCACAGGAGTTTTCCTGGTAACCCAATTGGAAAGTCTAACACTGTTAAGTACAAGACAATGTTAGCAAGTTTATGAGATGGTGGTACATTCAAAGCTTTACAAAGAGGAAAGTTTGAGGTCATGGAGAGTTTTATGATGTAATCCAACAAGATTGAGAGCACTGGGGATAGCAGAGCCGTCTCTGTTGGCATCATTTGGAAAGTACAGATGTGATGTACATGGTCAAAGATAAAACCACAGCTGGTAAGAAAGCAGTGTTTAAGGGACCAATATATTATGTAAGGGATGTATTGTGTATTAAATGGAATGTGTTTTCTAAATACCAGTGTAGTGTGTAATTGTCATGTTTCACATCTGGAATAGAAGCATTGGCCGTGTCTGCACAGAACAGATTCCGAACAGGGAGGAAAATATGGTCATTAGCTCCAAAATATTTCAATAACTCACAATCAAGAATAGCCAAGATGGACAAATAAGGCAAAAGCATTTACCATCATTTCGATAATTGCCCTGAGCATGTAATTGTTTTCTTGGATCCTTCACTATAATAACGTGTTTGTTTCTGTGCCAAAAACCCATTCCCTCTTCTCTCTCACACACGAGAGAAATGAGTTACAAATGTTGCCGTCCAAGAATATATCAATTCTGTAGCAGCCCCACTCTTGTACTGAGGTGAGAAAGAGACCAAGAGAAGGTGAATTATAAATAAAATGTTATTTCTTAAGATGTGTTAATGACTGGAGGACCTATTTATCAAAATTTTAATTTGTGTAAAGTTAAAAGTTTTTTTCTGCTTTAAATAGTTGTTTTTTTTAAATTTGAATGTTTGTTGATTAATCTAAATATATAATATTTAAATGGGAAAATTGTAAAAGGTAACTTTAATACTTGAATTTGTACTCAAAATTTTGAACAACAAAAATTTTAACAGCCAGGCACAACAGGAGATGGAAAGAGATTTTTTAAAGATGTTTGAAGGCTTTAGTTTAATTCGGCTTTAGTTGCCAGTATAATGTGTATTTGTTCTGAAGGGTAGTGTGTGGCCAGCTTGAGCTCGCAATCTATTGCCCCAGTGTATAAGGTCCTCGGAAGGGCATGTCTGACAAATATTTGGCTGAAAACTGTCCAGATTTCTATTGAACAGGTTATAAAAATCCTGCTGCGTGAGACCACATGAGTGAATTGATGTGTATATGGATATAATGAAAGTGTTAAAAGAAAATCACATTGGATATGGAAATTAAATTCCATATAATCAAAAAGGGGGAATACAAATTATAAGGGCAAATTCATTAAAGGCTGAATTTTCGCCTTGGAACAATTTGACACACTTCACGCCACTTTGTCAGACGTTAATTCGCAACTCATACACAAATTCATCAAAACGCGAAGTTACATCTCGGCAGCCAAATGCCGACGAAGCTTCGCTAGTATAAATTCATCAGCGCAGGCATTTCATAGTGAACTTTCGATAATGCTCATTTCTGCCTAGGGAAACTTCGTTAGTACACAGTGCACTTATGCTTAGGTCAATTTGAATAGGGCGGGTACATATAGGTCATATATATGTCTTTATTAGAGATGTTGGTGCAAATGCTTGATGTGACCATTTATTATAACACATGTCCAAAGAAGCAAAATAAAGACAAAAGAGATCCTCTAATGCCCTAGACATGAGCCCACCCTAAAACAAATGTGACCCTCACATGGTTAAAATAAAATATTAAAACAAGAATTTTAAAAAAAATGAAAACGTTTTAAAATATAAACACCAGGGTTATAAATTTTTATAACTTTTTAGCATACAGGATATGATGTCACTGACATTAGATTGAGGAGGATGTAGCTTCATCTTATCAGTTCGCCAGGTCTAAGCTGGCGAAGGAAACTCTGGTGTGAAACATCGCCTGGCGAAAGGACGCGAAACTTCGCTAGCAATGAACTCTTTCAGTAGCAAATTGTCCTCGCCTGTTCACTTCACCCTTTAGTGAATTTGTCCCAAAGTGTCAAGCAGAGATATATGCCCATCTAGCGAATGTATAGGCTCTTTATAGTCTGTTTATGTATTACTGATGTTGTGTCTGGTGTTAATAGGGGTCATTTATGATTCCTACGGGCAAAAGTGCAAGAGTATTAAAAGGCACAAAACAGCTCTTAAAGGAGAATTGAACCTGTTCTGAAATAAACCCGTACCCGCTACCCCAGGTAGACCCCCCCCCCGGGGAGATGCCCCATACTCCATATTTACCCCTCGCCGCAGATTCTTCCAGCGAAGTTCCACTCATCCATCTTCTGTGTCCTCAGTAAGCTGACTGGGAGATCAGCAATTTCCGTGCAATTCTGCGCATGCGCAGTTGCGCAAACCGGCAAGCGCAAAAATACCGATCTCTCAGCCAACTTACTAAGGATGCAGAAGATGGACGCGTGGAACTTTGCTGGAAGAATTTGCGGTGAGGGTCAAGTATGGAGTATCTCCCCGGGGGGTGGGGTGGGTACAGGGTTTTTTTTTTCACAACAGGTTGATTTCTCCTTTAACTGTAACTGTCCTGATCATTAAGCCGAAGAAACAGATATTTCTGTTGGTGCTGTCTGCTACAGTGTTTGTGATTTCTCCTTTAATGCATATTCTCTTTTAGCAGCACTTCAGCCTGGAGAAGGCAGGTAAAGAGCTCAGCATCAGAGGGCGCAGTTGAGCTCTGTAAAATCAGGTTCCCAATTGTAACCTGCATCCTATCCAGCTCCCTTACCTGTGTGCATGCAGAGAGAACTCTATTTAAGGGGGAAGCCGCTGATTACTGTGCTCCAAAATGGAGTGCAGAGAACTTCAGTAATTCTGCAATATCAGAACTGCAATATCAAAGTCCAAAAAACAGGCACATTGGTTATCATTTAAAAACACTAGGCAAATTTAAACCTGTGCATAAACCAATGAGATTTTTGATGCAGCTAGCGGAAAAAAAGCCAATCACTGATTCTTTTGCACTTTGCACACTACCCAGTCATAAATGACCCCTTTTATGTAATGGTTTAGGCGTATGCCTCTGTCAGGGTGCAAAGTGCAAAAACCATGTCTGCTTACAGCTGTCTCTTTACTTTGCACCTTACTGTCTGGAACTTAGTCCGTTTGTTACTTTTGGTAGCAGTTTACTTTGAAAGGAACAGTAACACCAAAAAATTAAAGTGTTTCAAAATAATGACAATATAATGTTCTGTTGCACTGAACTAGTAAAACTGGTGTGTTTGATTTATAAACAAAACTATAGTTTATAATTTAGCTGCTCTGTAGCCATGGGGGCAGCCATTTAAGCACAGGATACACAGTAGATAACAGATGAGTTCTGAAGAATCCCATTGTATACTACAGAGTTTATCTGATATCTGCTGTGCATGAATGGCTGCCCCCATGGCTACACAGCAGCTTCTTTATAAAACTATAGTAGTGTTTCTGAAGACATCAGTTTGTTACTGTTCCTTTTAGCACTTGGTTCACCTTCTTTTACATCATTCTAACTCAGGAATAATTATCCCCTTCCCAGAAATTATAATTCCAGTATTATTCTAGAATTTTACTAGAATCTATAAAAACACACTGGGGGTCATTTATAAACTTTGCGCAGGGCAGATTGGTTCGCAAAGTGAATATATTTGCCCTGCGCATGGTTATATTTATAAAGCTGAATAAGAGGGTGCATACAGAATTGCGAATTTTTTATTCACAATGCGAATATCTAAAGGGCCTTTATAAATATGTCACAATTCGCAAATTGCGAATCTTTATGCGCACACTCTGCGACTCAATTACGCCACAACTTTGGTGGCGGATAAAATATTCGCAAAACAGTTTTGCAAACTGCGAATTTAATGCTATTTTCACGCACAACAACCTCGCACATTGGGTGCGCTCGCGCAAACTCCTGTCTCATTTGCGAAAATTTATTCACACTGCGAATTCGGTAAAGACGGGCAGAGCAGTGCAATATATTAGCGCTCAGCAAAAAACATGCGCAATACAACCATTTGCGAAAAATATGCGCTGCGCGAACTTTATAAATGACCCCCACTAAGTGCACCCAGTGTGCAGATGCAGCTACCTCTAAATTGTCCTGCGCTGATCAATTTACTTTTCAATTAGGGAACTATGATTGTACATCCTTTCAGTTGCACATCCATGTGGTTATCTGTTGCAGACTGTGGGATTCTTTTTGCACTTTGAGTATAAATGATATGAGTCATGTGTGGGATTTGAACAGCTACTGATGCCTTGTTCTCTAATCTGCAAGATCTGAGGTTAATATCCCCACATATTTACATACAAAGTGGTTTGCTCTGCGTGTCATCATTCAAGGTGGTGAATCAGACTTGGTTTCTTAATGTGTCTCCACAGTAGTGGACTATAACAGTATTCCATATTATGCATACTATAGCTCCCATCCCAGTTTTAGGGGTAGATTTTTTAATGATTGATGTGAAAATTAGAATTTCCAAATTTTTTTTTTGTTGGGTCAAAACTCAAATTCGAATTGTGAATCATCCAAACTCAATTCGAGTTTAAATTCGAAATTCAAATTTTGAAATTTATCATACTCTTGCCCATACTCTTGACCTAAAACCACCTAAAACCTGCCAAATTACTGTATAAGTCAATGGGAGAGGTCCAGGGATCAAGTTGGTGGTACGTAGCCTCCGAAAAAAACTTGAATCAAGTTATTATAATTCAAATCGAATTCTAGTTTTCGGGTCGATTTAATTAGTCCGAGCTGAGAAAATGTGATTTTAATAATACATTTTCGATTAGTCGAATTTGGAGTTTATGGGAGTTTTGAAAAACTCACATGAATCCGAATTTCGACCCTTGATAAATGTGCCTCCCCATCCATCTTCTATATATTAATTTTATAATACTGAGTTACCTTTGACCTGTGGAAGTGTCACCTACATAGCAAAGGGAACTAGAAAGTCATCTTAAAGAATAGGGCACCAAATGGGGTTTGACCACCTTTGGGGAAGGGCACCTCATGGTCATTGGAACTTGTACAAACTACTGGTCAGAGCTAGATCAAAAGGAATACGTGGAGGGAGCACAGAATAGGCGAGTTGCATTGCAGAAGTGATGTTTATTAAAGGACCAAAGATCAACTTTTTTTAAAAAAAAAATTCATTAGTATAGAACGAAAAAAAACCCACAAAGACGAATTAAACTTTTAAATCTATAAGTCTTTATTAAGAAATAACTTACCGAAACTCCGCTTGCACTCCTCTTCAGAAAAGGCAATACGGCGATCCATCATGCATCGCTCGATTTCTCCTTCCTGCGTTCCTTATAGGATATAGCCAGGGAGGAGAAATCGAGCGCCGCATGATGGATCAACGGTGCGTCACCTTTTCTAAAGAGGAGCGCAAGCGGAGTTTCGGTAAATTATTTCCCAATAAAGACTTAGTGATTTAAAAGTTTAAATTGTCTTTGTGGGTTTTTTTTTCATTCTATACTAACAGATTTTTATTTATTTTTTTAAATTCATGTTACTGGTCCTTTAAGTGCCTTATACTACATACAGGCTGATGTGTCCATCATTCTACCAGCCTTTAGCAAGTTTAAAGTAATAATAATAATAATAATAATAATAATAATGTATGTCCGTTATATACATGCAGTCCTGCATAAAGTGCCAGTGTCCTTAGCAATCTGTGGGTTCTGGAAAATGCCAGATGGGCTGCTATAAGGTGCCATAGAAAGTCAGTATTTACTGTGCTGGGGCCCGGATTTGTGGCGAGGCCACAAAGGCCCGGGCGGCAAAATTTTAGGAGCGGCATGCCGCCCTGCAACATCCTAAGGAGCTGGCCTCGCCTCGGGGTGCAGCTTACATAAATCCGGCCCTGGTGCTGTCGACAGTCGTGTCACATCGGATCAATGCTGCAACACCATCCAACAATGCATTCACTTACCTTATTTCCGTTGCATTCAATTTGACGCTGGCGTTTTGTTGTAGTGCTTCGGATCGCGGCGAAAAGTCCATGTAGTCCTACCCAAAGTCGGACAGTGTCTTTTTTTCGTTTGTTTTTCTATTGAAATGCATTCAATGTCAGATGAACATAAATAAACAAAGTCAGTCAGACACCATCAGACTTTGAGAGGTATTTATTAAAACTCAATTTTTCTCGTTTTTATAAAAATAAATGCCACAAATACCCTTTAATTAATGAAAATCCAAATGAAAAAAGCACTTGTGGGAAAAGTCGCAACAAAATTGTGTGACAATTCGAATGGTGCAACTTTTTTAAATTAATTTCTCGAAAACCACGTGTAAGGACTCACCCTGGTGGTCTAGTGGGCAGCGGAGTGGACGCCTGCTGCGTTGATCCTTTTCCTTCCGTGTCTTGTTGCCCTATGGAGCGCATGCCGGCGTGCTTCCGGGTTTATGCGCGGACGTGATGACATCATCGCGCATTGGCGATGGAATTCAGTGTTAAGCAAGTGGTCCATTGTTAGGTTCTATTAGTAAGTTACTGGTGTGTTTTCTACTTGAATCCTGTATTGTTCTTCTGTGTATTGATCCTTGCTTTGCCTGACTACTCTGATATCTCTAATCCTGATCCTACCCTGCCTATGATTACTCTGACCTCTCCAATCCGACCTTAGCTGAGGGCTCCTCCCGAGGTGAAAGGCGGCGGTTAGAGGCAGAAGTGAGAGCCGAGACCAGGGAGCTTAGCTTGGGTTCTGTAATCGACACCATGACTTTTTCGGCTTGTCACACAAAAGCCAGTGTCAAAATGTCCGAAACCCTCGAACATCATAAAGGCAAGAAACATCTTCCAGTTGTAAAAAGTATATCTGCCATTGACTTCTACGTGACTTCACATCAGTCAAGCAAAATGAACTTTAATTACACTATATAAATTATTTGAATCTTGTTTCCTTCAGTCTGGGAATTCATAATTATAGCAAGCAGGCAGGAGCCATTTTGTGGACACTGTTATTAAGGCAAGTCTTGTATCATCTCAGAATCTTGTTTGTGCATCAGAATCAGGGCTGGAACATGGGGTAGGCAGAGTAGGCACGTGCCTAGGGCGCAAAGCTGAGGGGGCGCCAGGCACGTACCTGCTCTTTCGCCTACCCCATGTCCGGTCCTGTGTCTCCCTGGCTGCCGCTGGTAATTTGCGTTGCGCGCATGGGCGTAATTTTGTGCGTGCGCGTACTTTCGTGCATGCGTGATTGAGCACACACTAAGCCGGTGCCGTGGTCGGCCAGGTTGCCTAGGGCGTCTGGCCGGGTTGGCCTGGCTCTGACCAGAATGGGGGACCTGATGCCAGGCCCGGACTGGCAATCTGTGGGCTCTGGCAAATGCCAGAGGGGCTGCTATAAGGTGCCATAATAAGTCAGTATTTAGTGGGCTGGTGGGAGCTGTTTGGGCCTCTGTGTACCTGAAATGCCAGGGCCTATTTTAATTCTCAATCTGGACCTGCCTGATGCCCATCCCCATGCCCTGGCTACACAATTAAATGGTGAAGAAAACGGGGGAATGTGGGGAGAGCAGTGACATCTAGGAAGTGCTGAATGGAAAGTGAAAGTAATTGTCTGCCCCGTCTCTATGCCCAGGGCAGAGAGGAGGGGCAGACAATATTTGATTGACAGCTAAGATGTTTAAATGAGCTTACAACAGCTATGGATGCTTTAATAAAAAATAGAAATTGGATTCCATGTTTAATTTGAAAAGGACTTTTATTATACAGATTTTTGTGTCTTTTTTAAAGTCTGCTTTAAAGTGCTGAAATTTCCTTGTGATACATTGTTTTGCTTATCTAAAGGGGCTCTATTTTGGACAAACACTGTTGCAACAAAATACTTTTCCAATCTGGAAGCATAACATACTCCTAAATCATACTGTCAGATTAAACCAATGCTGCCCAACAAAATAAATACAGCTTCTATCCCATTGCATTGGTACTACCTTATTCTGCTATCCTACAGCCACAATCTCTTTCCCTCTGCACTATAGGCACCATCTCTCCCTACTATACCTGCTATCCCACAGTCACACTCCCTTCCCAGAGACTATTATCCCACTGTTACTATAGGCACCATCTCTCCCTACTATACCTGCTATCCCACAGTCACACTCCCTTCCCAGAGACTATTATCCCACTGTTACTATAGGCACCATCTCTCCCTACTATACCTGCTATCCCACAGTCACACTCCCTTCCCAGAGACTATTATCCACTGTTACTATAGGCACCATCTCTCCCTACTATACCTGCTATCCCACAGTCACACTCCCTTCCCAGAGACTATTATCCCACTGTTACTATAGACACCATCTCTCCCTACTATACCTGCTATCCCACAGTCACACTCCCTTCCCAGAGACTATTATCCACTGTTACTATAGGCACCATCTCTCCCTACTATACCTGCTATCCCACAGTCACACTCCCTTCCCAGAGACTATTATCCACTGTTACTATAGGCACCATCTCTCCCTACTATACCTGCTATCCCACAGTCACACTCCCTTCCCAGAGAATATTATCCACTGTTACTATAGGCACCATCTCTCCCTACTATACCTGCTATCCCACAGTCACACTCCCTTCCCAGAGACTATTATCCACTGTTACTATAGGCACCATCTCTCCCTACTATACCTGCTATCCCACAGTCACACTCCCTTCCCAGAGACTATTATCCACTGTTACTATAGGCACCATCTCTCCCTACTATACCTGCTATCCCACAGTCACACTCCCTTCCCAGAGACTATTATCCCACTGTTACTATAGACACCATCTCTCCCTACTATACCTGCTATCCCACAGTCACACTCCCTTCCCAGAGACTATTATCCCACTGTTACTATAGACACCATCTCTCCCTACTATACCTGCTATCCCACAGTCACACTCCCTTCCCAGAGACTATTATCCCACTGTTACTATAGACACCATCTCTCCCTACTATACCTGCTATCCCACAGTCACATTCCCTTCCCAGAGACTATTATCCCACTGTTACTATAGGCACCATCTCTCCCTACTATACCTGCTATCCCACAGTCACACTCCCTTCCCAGAGACTATTATCCACTGTTACTATAGGCACCATCTCTCCCTACTATACCTGCTATCCCACAGTCACACTCCCTTCCCAGAGACTATTATCCCACTGTTACTATAGGCACCATCTCTCCCTACTATACCTGCTATCCCACAGTCACACTCCCTTCCCAGAGATTATTATCCACTGTTACTATAGACACCATCTCTCCCTACTATACCTGCTATCCCACAGTCACACTCCCTTCCCAGAGATTATTATCCACTGTTACTATACGCACCATCTCTCCCTACTATACCTGCTATCCCACAGTCACACTCCCTTCCCAGAGACTATTATCCCAGTGTTACTATAGGCACCATCTCTCCCTACTATACCTGCTATCCCACAGTCACACTCCCTTCCCAGAGATTATTATCCACTGTTACTATACGCACCATCTCTCCCTACTATACCTGCTATCCCACAGTCACACTCCCTTCCCAGAGACTATTATCCCACTGTTACTATAGGCACCATCTCTCCCTACTATACCTGCTATCCCACAGTCACACTCCCTTCCCAGAGACTATTATCCCACTGTTACTATAGGCACCATCTCTCCCTACTATACCTGCTATCCCACAGTCACACTCCCTTCCCAGAGACTATTATCCACTGTTACTATAGGCACCATCTCTCCCTACTATACCTGCTATCCCACAGTCACAGTCCCTTCCCAGAGACTATTATCCACTGTTACTATAGGCACCATCTCTCCCTACTATACCTGCTATCCCACAGTCACAGTCCCTTCCCAGAGACTATTATCTATTATTACTGACTGGTGTAAATAAGCGGCGTCTCTGTGGTGAAAGGTGGGAAAGTAAAAAGTAAAAAACTCGCTTGGATCTTCGCCCTCGGGTGGAAAGCTGACACACCTCTCATGGCGTCACAAATGCGTCGCTCAGAGCCTGGCACAGGAGCGACCAAAGCAGCAAAATCTTCAACTTCCACTTCCTAAATCGGCTCCGGCACCTCCTGACAGATCTACACCCCCCTTGCTTTTCAACCGGCTTCACCGGGGATTCCAGTGCGGATGTGCAGCCCGTATACACTTCCCTCTGCAGATAACATCCGTAAACAGCACACCCAATAGGTATCTTCTGTCCGCAAATCAATGAGCTCTGCACCAGAGTTAAAAGGTGCTCCCCGCAGAACTACAAGTCCCAGAATGCCATTCCCTGTCACTCTATGGTGCTGCTGCTGGGAACTGTAGTTCCGCAGTCCCGAAGGCTTCCAGTCTCTCAGACGCGCAGTTCCTCCCTCAAGTCCCTTTAATTCCACCCCTCCCAGCCCACTAACAAAACACGGGCTGTGTTCCCTGCGTGAGCCACTGGCAGCTGAGAGGCAGATACATCGGCTGCTCCACATTCCCACTGGAGGAGGATTTCCCAATGCTCGGAGCTGGTGTCTAGCCGCTTCCTTTAGGATTTACACATTTCTGCGGAGGGACACATTGGTCCCATGATTGGCTTGTGGACTTTCCTGCCTGCTTCCCTTGTCAGTGACTGATCTCCTGTGTGTGCGCCTGATATCTCGTGTCTCAGTACAACGTACCCCTCCACGGCAAGAGGATGTTTGACAAGGGCCGGATCCCCTTTGTAATCCTGGATATAGTCTGCCTGATACTAGGTATGTACTAACGTTGCGCCTCTTCCTCTCTATTCTAAGTCACAGGCATGGGCAGGCTGGCAGGATTCTCACAGGGCAGCACATGTTCTTTAATCTGGGGCAGTTCTCCTGAGGGGAGGGGGTGCAATTCCTATACTTTGCACATGGGGAAACAATTTATCTGGATTTTTACAAAAGCAGAGTTGGGTATGTGTCTTCCTGCAAGATAATGATTAACCAGGGAGAGATGGTGTCCAACCTGCAGCCAACTCATCTACCCATTAGTACATTCTCTTTATTACTGTCACCATCTACAAATGTTGTTTCCCTGCCCCTAATCTGCTCCTGGGAAATGCTGGTACCCAAGTCCAGAATACTGACAGCCAAACATTTCTTTGCAGCATTGATTAGAACACTGAGGGCAAAGGTATGTGGAATTGAAACTGAAATGGAACAAAATAGGAGGCATATATAGCTGGCCATAGACGCAAAGATCTGATCATACGAATCGAGGATTCGTATGGTTTTCGGATCATGTGTGGAGAGTTCCGTCATTTTTCGTCTGTCGATCGACAGGTTTAAAGATTTCTGTCGGCTGCCGATAATATCTCTGCGTGTATTGCCGATTGTACGATTTTCAGTGGGAGACTGTCACTAGGTTTGTCTATCGTACGATTGCTGTCGGGGGCAGAACATCGGCTGATCTGTTCTTTTACTACTTTATTTGATCGGAATGGTTAGTGGCAGGTCGGGAGATGGGAAAGTCCAATGATTCGTACTATCGGATCTTTGCGTCTATGGCCAGCTTTAGAGTTTACAATCCAATTGCAGAGAACTGCTGCATACAGCCTTTGAAGTGCAGACCCTTGTTGTCTGGGATGCAGCAGGCAGGGTGCTTCTTCCCCCTCTTCCCGTTGGATTATACAATTAAAGGGACAGTTCATCCATCACACCCTGGTGGTCTGCAGCCCAGCCTGCCCATGCACTGTAGGCATTCTTTTCTTTGCTATTGATCTTAAACACGTGACTCTTCACACCGTTGTTGAAATACAACTCCCAGAATCCTTGTTCAGGGATAGGTGACTGGGAACTGTAATAAAGCAACAGTTGATAGTCAGAGTTTGAAGATCCCTGCTGTGTCATACCTGGATTCAGTCAAGTCACTGCTGTAAAATTCCCTTACACCTCCCCCTTTTTTTTTTAATTTTGCTTTGCATGAACTTACTGCAGATATTTATTCTGGCTTGCAAATTTGCTGCGCTTCATTTTCCCTTGTTGCTGCGCTTGAGAAAATCCCATCAATACATATTTTAGCTTAGATATTTCCCAGGAGGTCTCACGAGCATTGTCTTTTTTTTTTGGCAGCAAAGAAGGTTAAACAACCTATACATCTATGTCCAACAAAAATAAGCAAAGCGGTTATAGTTAAGATTGTTTTAACTGAAACCTTATTAACAATAGAAGCCCAATTATTCCAATCATGATGAGTCTTTTGGATGTTTGAGCTCTGTAATCACCATTATCCTTCTATAGGGAAAACTGAAACACCCAAATTACAGTAAAAATATTATAATCTTATCTACTTATGCCTTGAAGTCCTAATATATTGTCAACAGGCAGTAGACACAGGGACTACTTTGTGCATAGGATGCAGTGCCAGCTACATGGTAACCTGGTAGCATCTGAATTAGATGCTGCATAGCAGGAGGAAGACTATGGTGCATTTTATCTAAGTAGTAGTAACCCAAATCAGATCATAGGATTTTTCTTTTTTTTTTTTTGCATTTACAGCACATGGCTGGTCAAAGCTAAATTCTGGCTTTCTGCATGCTACAATGCAGTAAAATTGCACTGTTGGGTAATAATATTAGTCTGTTGCAGGCTTTATATTTGTCTTTATTTTCCTGTTTGCATGTATTTTGTTCTGTGTTGTGAATGGATGACGTATATAGGGCCAAAATGTTCCAATACAGTGGAAGGCAAAGATGCAGGTTAAATGAGTGTCACAATGGAAAATTGTGTATTAGTTTTTTTTCATGCATCATCCTGCAGGACATGGAATGCATGGTTTTTGTGTTGGCCATGTTTAACCTTCAGTCTTCCCTCTTTGGAACAAAAAAAAAACCTGTTTCAGCGGAAACATGTTTCTGCAGCATGTTTCTATTGTATCTTTCTGCCTTTGATGTGTTCTATAATTTCTACAGCTAAAAAAGTAGGGCTGTCCCACTAGAGATCCCTCCATTGTATATGTATTGACACCCATCCACAGGCTTATTTGCATGGAAACATTGTTTTAATATTAATCTGTCCACTGAACATATATGTCCGATAATAATCCCACTTCACATAATACCTGGACAGTGCTGCTCTGAAGATAACTATATTAGTGTTGTTGCACTTTAACATTATAATAATCCAGATTTTGTGCAGACTTCTATAACCTGACTTGGTATATACTGCATGCATAGGGATAATATGAGTACGCAAGTAGTTTAATGGACAGGTGTGTTTATGAATTTATGAGGTTTTTACAGGGTCAGACAATATAGGAAACACCCTAGTGCTGGCAGTTCTGCAGTTGCATATTGTTTTGTGAATGTACTGCTGCAGATCCATGTTTTATAAATGAGATCGTCTGGGATCAGTCTTTGGTATATACAGCTAAAACTCAATCTGCCCACTTTTATCACACTTGCACTTAATTATACCCTGCTGGACCTGGGTGGTTGGATAAAATTGGATTAACATATACTGTTTGTCTAGCTGTTAAGGGCAATGGCACAGCCAGGATGTCTTGTTTCTGTGATAAATCTTTACTATCACAGGCAACAAAACGTCCCTTTCCAAGCTGTGTCATTAGCTTATTGGCCCATATATGGGGCCTTTTGGAGAGCCTGACAAACCTTTGTAGATACTGGTCAAGTAACTATGACATATTCTTGTTCATGTAGAGAAAAATGAGCATAATTGGAACTGAACAAATAAACAAAAAGCAATAGTAAAAGGTTATTTCTAATACAGCCAATTTGCTTTGCACACAGCAGTGTGTAATTTTCAGTGATAAATGTACATATTTCATTGTTAGGTTTTTTTTATCTATTGAACTACCAAGTTTTGGTGTGGGCTAGTCCAGATGTAGAGTCATTTTATCAGATTGGCTGTTGCAGGGAAGTGAGACTATATGGTGAAACCACATCAGGATTTCTACTGTTTGAATCCCAAGGTAAAGATGAGCAGAACAGAGAACTTAAATATAACAACACTCAAATTGAAGACCATTTCTACCACTATGTTCAACAGGTATGGGATCCATTATCAGGAAACCCAGAAAAGCTCGGGTTTACGGAAAGGCCGTCTCCCATAGACTCCCGTTTTATCCTGATAATCTACATTTTTATAAAGGGATTTCCTTTTTCTCGGTCATAATAAAACTGTACCTTGTACTTGATCCAAACTATGATAAAATTAATCCTTATTGGAAACAAAACCAACCTATTTATTTAATGTTTACCTGATTTTCTAGTAGACTTAAGGTATAAAAATCAAGATCCATATTATTGAAAGCTCCTTTATCTGGAAAATCACAGGTCCTGAGCATTCTGAATAACAGGTCCATACCTGTACATGTATTGTTATTATTCTTTGCATAGCACCAATATCTTCCTGCACATGGAAAGTTCATTGAAACCTTATTGTAATAATATATGTGTTCAGCTGGCAGGTATTTGTATCTGTGTAAAATCCCTGTTTTAAACTTGCAAACTCTGATTACCTCAAACTACATGTAAACATGATTTCTTGATTGGGTCAATAAATACATCTAACAATTAAGCTAACTGTTGCCAGACTAGATAGTAAAAAAAAATGCAAACAGTCCAATAAAAATCCCCTAAAATGCTTACAGGCTGTTGTAATCTGCCGATTGTGTAACTTGTTCAGTCAAGAATACAAGAACATATTTTTTCAATTAAAACACAATGTACATGTGCTGAAACCCTCTCCCACAGAGTGCTGCCATAGAATGTATACAGGGGTAGTAAATGCATGCATCGAATGGAAACCTTCGGGGATTAGGAGATATCGAGTATCAACAGCAGTTTTTTGTACAGTTTAGTTTGAAGGCTTCTCTTACAGATTTTATCTACAGATGAGGTGCATATCCACAGAATTGGCAACTGTTTCTTATAGTTATACAGACAGAAATTGATTGGTGGAGAAATGCCCCATTTACCTTTAGCCTTAAAGGAGAGTTAACGGTTAACAAATGAGTAGACAAATGAGTATTTTTAGTATCCAGTAAAACACCTACTATGGTCGGGCCAGTATTAATGCTTCTCTAGGCAATCTGTTCTGAAGCTACCCACCATGGAAAACAAAAATGGAGTATAAACTTTATTGTATGAACTTCCTAAATGTAGCCATTTATAAATTCCATATTATTTCTGATCAAGTGCCTCTTCACTAACCTCGTTTTAGGAGTCTGTCTCCATACAGGATTTGTATTTGTATTGTAGTTTTGATGGAAAGTCAACCCTAATACATTATGGGCTTGTGATTCCCTTGCTTCATTTTCATTTACTTAAAAAGTAGAACAACAACTACTTGTTTAGTGCACTGTTATCCTTTCACTAAAACCCAAACCCATGCATCCTTTCCACTAGTCTATAACTGTTGTTAATGGTCATACAGGAGCCGAAGAAAACCACCAACAGACGGAATCGGCAGCTTATTGGCAGTGTATGTGGCCCTCCGACGGGCTTCCCCGATCGATATCTGGTAGGCCAGATGACGATTGGGCAAGGGTCAAAATACCGTTGGATCTGTTTGTTGATACGGTCCTGCGATCCGACCATATACCTTTCATTATGATCCAATCGTTGGGCCGTTGGGCCCATGATTGGATCAACCCAATATTTGCCCACCTCAAGGTGGCCATATCGGGGAGGGATCTGCTTGCTTGGCGACATCTCCAAACAAGCGGATCTCTCTGCTCATGGCCACCTTTACTCCAATATGTCACAGTTCTTTCCACATGGCTGCATGAATTAAAATCTATTTGATATTATCTACCACTGACCAGTTTGTTGTGCTTATATGGATCTTCATAGCGCTAGCATGTAGCCAGCAACTGGTGATTGGATAAAGTTTTTCAGATCAACATGCTGATCTGCCTGAGCAGCTATAGAAAATATTTCTCTACACTCACAGCTAGATGCAGTCTTCTCCCTAATTCCCAGTATGTTCTGATTCAGTCACGTTCAACTTTTTACTTGTAATGGTTTGAATATATTCTACCACAGGTTCCACGGCTAGATCATTTAAAGAAGTCATGGGAGCCCTTCAACAGAATGTGGGCCAAAAAAAAAATCTGCTTTGAGTGCTACAGGCCTCCTGACCACAATGATTTGGCTAGGCTGTTGAACATTATTATCCCCAAAATCTCAGAGCCTACTATTGAAAGTGATCAGCCACTGACCACCTAAACAACCTATCATAAAGCCAGATTAAGGAAACTCTTTGAGCTTACAATGAACATTTTTTTTCTCCATAAGGTCCAAAGCTCAGCATGGAACGACCGCTTCCACATTTTCATGTGTATTTTCTGTGTATTTTTCCATTTTGTCAAATCCTTGGGTATGGATGGAATGCATTGTATCACTTGTGCCTTGTTGAATATCTTGAAAAAGCATGTAAAGGTCAGGCAGTGGAAAATGCACTTGCTTGTTCAGTAAACAAAGTGCTGATAGAGCTATTTATGTGCCTTTTCAATGGCAAGGGCCAAGTGTAATGTAGTGGAAGAAAAAACAGTGATTCTGTGTAACACTGGGGTGCAGGGTTAGACTTGCCTGCTGGAGGATCACAGGATCTGCTAGGGTGCTCAGTCTCTGTCAAATCCCACCAGGCCTTTCTTATTTCCACTAAATGTCTTTTGACACTGCCTCTATCTTGTTTTGAGAGTTGACCATATATGTCTGATTCTTTGGTGAGTCCTAGGCAGTCCAGTCTTAATTTGTTGGGTGTTCTGTCTCTAACTGGAGGTTTGGAACATTTTTTATGCTTATTGCTCTTTTTGAAGCACTATCACTTACTTAATAGTTTATCTTGCTGCTTGTAGCTTAATGGGGTTATTTTGCAGTATGAGAATATATTCTATTAATATAGTTATTTAAAATGTTCTACTACCTATATATACCCTTTAATGAGATGTTCCTCATTCTGATCTCCCTGCTTAGATAAGATGTTCTATAAATCCTCATCTAAGTATTCCGCATTCTTTTCTTATTCCTTAGAATACCTGGTGGTTTCCTCTGTATTTATGAAACAATAAAAAGAGGGTGCTCCAGAACATCAATATAGATGTAAAAGTAAATTGCTCACCAAGTAAATACGGTGGTCCAGGTGCATCTGCCCAATGCTCCAGCTTCAAGGAACAGAAAAACCAGTAAAGAACAGGGTTATCCGGCACTCAAGGAATCCACAGGGACAAAAAAATTAAGTAAAAAAACTATTTTTAATTAGTTGAATTTAAAAATGTCACATCTCCATAGGCCCTATGCATTTCGTACCCAAGGGGTCCTCGACCGCTCGATAGCCCTGTTCTTCCTCTGACTGAAGGTGTTTAACATTGTTTTTTCTGCTGGTCTCTCATGGATGATCCCTCTGCTGGTCTCTCATGGTCTCAACCTTCAGCCTTGTTTAAGCTTAAATTCAGCAGAGAAGGGATCAAATCCCTTGTTTTGCCTAAGAAGACAAGAAAACAGTGTAGACTAAGCTTGAAATAATTGTAAACATCCACTAAGCATGTGAGTGCATCTTTACTGACTGGGACATCCTGCTGTAGGTCCGATTTGCCTTTATCCTTTATTTAAAAGCAAATAAATGCCAGGGATTAATTATAAATTGATTCTACTTTTTCAGGGCCTCTTTCATTTGTGAGAGGGCTAATTTTGTGTCTCTCATTCATTAATAGATACCTTGACGCCTGTGAACATTTAATCTTGCAAGGGAGCCATAGAGAAGATGCCCAATCTTGTACCATTTCATTACTCAGGCTACAAACATCCCCAGCGTGTATTACACAGCACCCAGGAAACAATAGCCCTCCACATCCCCTGGGACTAAGTGTGCAATGGGCAGACAGCTCATACTTGGCTGCTGGCTCCAGAATGTTGCAAGACTCATTCTATTATTTAGAGCTGAAATTTATCCTCTGACTTTAGATGTCTCTGTGCCCAGGACTATTATTCACTGCTTCCCCATACCTGTAGGAGATGTGAATTTTGCTTCCACTGTACTTTAAAAAAAATACAAAGCATAAGTATTTTCTTTTAAATGATGTGGCACAAATATTAATACAATGTTGTCTTTACTTTAGAGCACAGCTCCCAGAATTCCCAGACACTGAAAGGTAGACTTAGGGCTATTCCACACGGGGAGATAGCCTTGCGTTTGCGGTCGCGGCGACAAAGCGCCGCGCCAGTCGCCGCGACCGGCGCAGGCGACAGTTTTGTATGGGCGCCTATGTAAAAACGCCTGTGCTAACCACACGAGGCGATGCGCTTTTCAACAGTCGCCTGAAAATGCCTCGCCAGGCTTTTTCAGGCGACTGTTGAAAAGCGCATCGCCTCGTGTGGTTAGCACAGGCGTTTTTACATAGGCGCCCATACAAAACTGTCGCCTGCGCCGGTCGCGGCGACTGGCGCGGCGCTTTGTCGCCGCGACCGCAAACGCAGGGCTATCTCCCCGTGTGGACTAGCCCTTAGACTCTTGGAGATCACCAGTAGCTGCAGCCTGGGTCTGGAGAAGCAAGGGGCTGAGGGTTAGTAGTGTGCTATGATGAAGGGCACACCCTGACCCTGGGGCACTCCTACTATGGGGCTAGGAACCCACCAATTAAATACAGTAAAGACAGTTATTCTGTTGTTGCAGCATTAATTATTTAACCACATAGGCAGTGATAAGATGAATATGTTTGCTGATAATAAGGATAAGATTAGATTGTCCAATAGTTACAGGTCACTGTTATCTCTGAGGCTGGTTATTGGAACCCATGGATCTGGTTGTTGGGCGGAAGTCTAATTTCTGTTTATTCTGTGACAAGCAACATTCTCATGTGATCCCATGGTAAGAATTAGATAAGCTTATTGTCCAGTGACCAGTTCTGCTTTTGTGAAATATTCCAAGTAGATCCACATAAAGGGGCTGATTCACTAAGGGTCGAATATCGAGGGTTAATTAACCCTCGATATTCGACTGGGAATTGAAATCCTTCGACTTCGAATATCGAAGTCGAAGGATTTAGCGCAGATAGTACGATCGAAGGATTATTCCTGCGAACGAACGATAAAATCCTTTGAATCGAACGATTCGGAGGATTAAAATCCAACGATCTAAGGAATATCCTTCGATCAAAAAAAGTTAGGCAAGCCTATGGGGACCTTCCCCATAGGCTAACATTGACTTCGGTAGCTTTTAGATGGCGAACTAGGGGGTCGAAGTTTTTTTTAAAGAGACAGTACTTCGACTATCGAATGGTCGAATAGTCGAACGATTTTTACTTCGAATCCTTTGATTCGTAGTCGAAGGTCGAAGTAGCCCATTTGATGGTCGAAGTAGCCCAAAAAAAACTTCGAAATTCGAAGTTTTTTTTACTTCGAATCCTTCACTTGAAGTTAGTGAATCGGCCCCAAAGTATAGTGAACTCTTGGCAACAAGAGGCCTATTAATAGTAAACTCACCCAGTGCCACTATTATTACAGGAGTGGTCTTGATACAGCAGTGATCAGTTTTAGTTAATGAATGTTTGAATGTTTGTTTTAAATGTTGCAGGGACTGGGTTCACTAAGGACTTTGTGCTGTATGCCAAATTGGAACAAAGATAAGATAATTTATTGTGTCCTAATAACACAAGGAAGTCAAGGGCTTTTTTACTGTAATTACAGGATGATGAGTATTAAGCTATTTACAATGCCCTATCCCTCTAAAAATGTTCAGATTTGTTTCCTTGATTGGTAATCTCTGATGTACTATACTTACACTCATCTCGCATTTATAATAACCGGAAGCAAATTACAATTCCTCTTGCTTTGCTTCTAAACATTGTCAGGATAGTATACATTGCTATTGTAGAACAGAAAACGTTGCAGTGATATTTAAGCACATGACAATTATTGATAGATCTATTTTAGTTATAAAAACTGTACATTCTCATGTCAGCTTTTACTATTGAGCACAACATAGAGTAAGGAAAGAACTTGGGAATGGTGCTGTTGGGTGCCCTGCCAGATCCATTAAAATTTCAGCTTGGACTAAAGTGCCCCTGTAAGCCACAAAGTCGGTATGTGTGTTATTTTTATTTGTAATTTTAGCTTCTGATTTCCGGCAGATTTAATAGTAGATCCCCCTGTGTGTGGCTAAGGATTAGTATTAAAAGTTATTAATCTTAGTGTGTGTTTGTGGGGGAGTAGAATTTAAAGGGAATTCAACTGACGTTGCTTTTTAGCATATCTGTTTGGTTACGTCTCAGCTCTAGGGCTTCTCTGCTTGGCTCATCTAATGACTCACTGTCTCTGCATCAGACTTCTATGGTTTTCCCTGAAGACCATGGTTAATTGCTGCACTTAGCATTCCACCTGCCTCCCAGTATAGTTCATGACATTGTTAAAATAGCTTACTATGAGTGATTTAATGTATTCTACCGAACTTCTTAATGTTTCAGTTAGCATAAAGATTTTCTTTGCATTGAGTGTGCTCAAGCGATTCACACACTAATGTTGCTAGGAACATGGTTGAATTTCCAGAGACATTTCACAACAGTCATTCTAAGCACTTTTTTTTAATAAAGCGTCCGTGTATTCTTCAGTGCTGTATAGCTGTATTGAACATACAGAATACATACAAGATTACAGATGATAAAGGGTATTGAACCCGAAACATGTTGTGTTTTCCACTGCCTGGAATAAAAAGTTGTTTGCAGTAATACTGCTGGAGTTCCTCTTCCTTGCAGCACAGAGCAATTATTAAGGAATTGGACGCATACCATTTGGAGAAGCTGTGCTGACCACCATCCCCCTCTTCTATTAAGATTACAGATGATAACTGATTCAAGAGGTAAAGAGAGTGATGCTGAATGGAGCTTACAATCTAAAAAAAAAAAGAAGAGGTATCAGAACACAAGTTCTGGGAATTCTCACTAGAAATTTGGAACCCAAAATGTAGTTTGGAATTGGTGCTTTATCTGCTGATGCCTAGATATTAAAGATTTTTTTTGATTTGGATTCACCCTAAACAGGACAGAAACCAATTTTTGGGTCAGCACATTTGATGCCGTGGTGTAGTGCAGAGAGAGATCTGTCTAATCTACACTAAGCAGAAAAGGTTCAATAGCCCATTCTAGGCCATAAACTTTTACCAATATTTATTGCACTCTAGCGAGTGAACTCTTTAATCTGGTAGCCACTAGTTTTTCATGTCCATGTGAATGGAACAAAAGCCTTGCTCCTCTTGCTCTTTGTCTGTCCAGGAGACGTAGAGCATTCATTGTATTTCCCACCACTTATTATGGCAGTTGCTTTCATCATCAAGCCCCCTAAAACCCATCAGTTGGGTGTCTCCCATAGTGATTAATAAAAAAGCAGTTCAGTCTGTATCTCTCTGTATGGAACTTGCAGATTGAAGACAAAGGGTTAGGGTTAGTTAATTGCCATGCCAGGTGTGTGGCTTAAGGAACATAGTTTACTCTGGAGTGTATTAGCTTAATCGGAAACTTATACTTCCCTGTATTGGTAAAAAAAAAATCAAAAATACTTATAATTGTGTATGTGTGTGAAGATCTATCTGACTGTGTAGCAGGACACCAGAGAGCCAAAATATATATAACTTTAGATATATAACTTTAGAAAAGGTATTCTGAGCTGCAGAGTGGGGGAGTTAAATGAGAGCCTTCATTATGCTCAGAAAAAGAACACACTTTCTAAAAACTACTTGAGGTGCTAAGTACTGGGAAGAGCAAAAGTGTATTTATCCATAATCCTGGGGTGCTGGAAATAGACACTGCACCAGGTCATTCAGGGTCAGACCTGTACAATTCATTCCCAAATTCTGCATCCATTGAGGACACAACTAAGAATAGAAACTGTCTCACACCCTGGGGTGTTTTTATCTATGTATCTAAACCAGGGCAAGGTACAGATTTAAATCGGAAGGTTCTATGTGTAGCCCCTTTTCACAGGAGGCCGTTTAACTCTCCCATCCATCAAAGAAACAAGTGTATGTTAAACTGCAAGCTGTGCCCTTTCTTTTAAGACTTGCGTGTATGTGTGTTCTGGAGTTTTCTTTCTATTTATTTTAGCTCTGCAAATATACTTATACAGTATTTGTTTGATGTGGAATGCGGCAACATTCACATTCTCACTAATGTAACAATTATAATTTTTAAAGTATCTATTGCCTGTATTTAATTATGAGCTCACCTCACTGTACAGTAACTATGTACGCACATATATAATGTATACGTATAACCTATATATTTTCTCCTAGGCACACCCATGCTCTTCTCACGGATATTTGCTCAGTGCTATTATGCAGCAGTGTTTAGAGTTTTCATTCTGTCGCTAATTACAGAACTAGTCATCCGCTTGCCACTTTACATTGTCCTCAGTGTTGTTTAAACAGATAAATGAATGGTTCTCAATTAAACTGACATCAGGTTTGAAATGGTTTCTGGTTGCTGTGTTGGAGACTGTCGTGTATGGAAGAAGACGCAGGGCTTGCAGAATTAGCTTCTCTGGCAGTCGCTGGCTTCAACATTGCCATAAACAGACTGGTTGAACTATAAATTTGTGCTGAGATGAATCCGGTTACAGGCAGTGCAATTGATTTGCCTGATGTAATTCTTTGCCCTAGTGTTTTCCTTATAACTTTCATCTGCAGTACACAATATTTTTGGAACTTTTTTTCAAATGTTTGCTTTTTTTTTTTTACCCTGCCTCTCCCAACATTTTTAAATGCTCCAGTTGCTATGGTTGATTTTACTGGCAACTAGAAAGTTGATGCCTTGTTCTAGTTCACTGTGACCTAGCTAGCTAGTCCTGAACCCCCTAAGAGTGTCTGTTACACTGTCTTTAGTTTTGTAGTAGACCAGCTAACTGCTGATAAGCGAAGAATTCAATAAAAACGGAGCACCGGGGAAGCCAATATTTTCGTAGATTCAAAGGGGAAATTTATTGCATAACCTTTAAAAGTCACAAACATCCAGTGGGCTGCACGCTTAACGCGTTTTGTGGCTACCTGCCACTTCCTCAACTGCTTATAGGTTGCTATGGGTTTCTGATACCGTTTCTGAACGTTACCTCTTGCACCAGACATGCCTTCGCCACCGCAGACCAGGCGAAGTGCAATAGAGTAGATAGGACTTCCTTAAAAAATAGTTGAACATTTTTCTAAGTTCCAAATAACGCTGGCGATTTTTCAGGGTGATTGGCTGCAAAAGATAGTACATTTTTCTGGGGTACCCGGCTTCCCCCCTACATTTCTTAACATATGGCACATAAACTATATTCTATAGGTTCAATTCCAGCATTATCTGCTAGGCATTTAAATGTTCACCGTGTGGTTGTTTGGATTCCCTTCTGGTTCTCCAGTTTTTTCACCCACAAGCCAAAAACATGCATGCTGTTTTTACTGGTTCTTGATAAAAATTACGCTTGTTTGTGTGAATGCGATAGGGACTAATGTGAACATCTCTCATTTAGATGTAATTAGGAGAGGCCAGAGTCCGTTGTAACAGTCTTACCATTAATAAAACCAAGCTCTAATTTTAGAGGGTAGCACTGAATGTTTTGCTTAAAGGGGTTACCTTTTCAGTTCAGTTGGTTTCAGATTGTTTACCAGAAATAAAGATTTTTTCCAATGACTTTCTCTTTTCTATTTGTGACTGTTTTTCTAATATTGAAATGTAAAGTTTTTTCTACTTTCTAAAGCCGCTCTGGGAAGGGGTGTCGCAGACTCTTTAACTGTTTTAAATTGCTACATTTAGTTGATACGTGTCATGTTTGTCCCTGCCGAGCAGAATCCCTGAATTTCATTAAAGGCAGCTGTTTGAATTGATACAATAGTTGCTTATACTCCATAGATACTGCTGAGAATTAGTATCAACTAAATGTAGCAAATTGTAACAGTTCAGCTGCCAGACTGAAACACTAGAAACAGGAACATTGAAATTTAAGCTTACATTTTGTGAAAACGGTAAAATAAATAAAAGATAGACAGCAATTGAAATAAGTCTTTGTTTATGGTGAACAATCTGAAAATAACTGAACTGAAAAAAAAACGTTTGAAAGGTGAACAACCCCTTTAAAAAACCTGACAGTCTGCTCACATTCTGTGTTTACTTCATTTCGGAGATGTTAAGACTTTTTCCCACTTCGAGAATCTGTGCTGCCCCTTCCAGTGGAGTTTTTGACAGCATCATTATACACCAGTTCATCCTGCAGCTCATCTCCTTTACAGCAACGAGGGAATTCATCATGTTTTTAAATCCATGTGTTATATTCTGATTTTCCTTCTTTTTATAAACCGTTTTAGTCACAGAAGCAAGAGATAATTTAGACTTTGATGCCCCCCCCCTTTGGAGATGCTAATTCAATGTTTGCCAGGTGCAGCTGGTGGTGAAATTGTGACTTGATGTTTATAAATAAAACCCAGTTTTCTATTTTTTAAAGAAAATTACACAGGTTGAGGTTAGTGTCATAGTTTTCTATTTAAAATTGTAAAGGGCACATCCTTTCCTCTGGGACCTCCCAGCCAGCAATTAGAGACAGGACACTGGGTACAGTAATTAAAAGTAGTACCGTAATTAGTACAGTAAAGGAAAACTCCTCTTCGGGTGTTTGTGACATATCTTATGCAAGATCTTCTGATCTGATATGTGAGGCAACTATTCTTTCATAAACTTCAAGGTGTTTGTTCCTTTTCAAAGTGCAATTTGGAGGTTGTGTGTAGCCATTCTGTTCTCATCTATAAAAAAAATTTGTATTGGCCTATCACACAACAACTAATGTTGAACATCCATGTTAGAGTTCTGGACACCCAAGCCACAGCCCTTTTCGCTGATTTCATCTTGACCCATAGTACACACTAACCCCACAGCTGCAGAGCTCTCACGAGTGGGGCTGAGGTTAGAAACTGCTGAGGCCATTAATATGTCTTTTCTGTAACCTTTTCTTATTTCTCATACAGACCTTGCCGTGAATCTGTTAAAAATTTACCTATACACCCACACATATTTCTAATATCCCTTTGATATACAGAAGTCATTATTTTATTCATGGAAACACCAGCCAACATTCTGTAGAGCTACATTGTTTCTTATGCAGCCCTGCAATATTTTTATTTTGTATTACTGACTTCTGAGCACTTTTTTATTTTTGAAGTGTGTATTATTTCAACTTCAGCTACTTTGTTACTGCTGTTTGGGTGGCAGAGGCTTCAGGATCTGCCTGTGGTATCAGAGCACATCATTACTCAGCCTGTTGGCACTCAATAAAACCACTTTGCATGTCAGCTCAGCATGTAAATGACAAATTTAGCTTTTGCCGTCACGATGTGCAAATGTTTGGTTGCTGTCTTGCACAGCAGGTACAGGCAGCTGCTGGATAGAACTCCTAGTTAATTCATATATGCAACAACACTTGTGTAGCAAGCCACAATACAGGAACCATTGACAAGGCTCGTCAAATAACAGCCTGGAGCTTTAAGATTTTAATCTCCCCCCCCCCCCCCACACACACACACATAAATGTGAACTGATTCTGCATATATGGAAACCACAAGTCCCCCGGCACTAACACAATGTGCACTGTATAATTCTTTCACATTCTGATCCTTTTTTATTAATTGACTATATACAATATATATATATATATATATATATATATATATATATATATATATATATATATATATATATATATATATATATATATATATATATATACGCCAGTGAAGTACAGCACTCAGGTCTTGTACAAACAAAAATAAGGTTTTTTTATTTAATTTACAAACCTGACTTTTCGGAGTGACCGAATAATAAGTGATTATTAGTTATTATTCCCTGCACAACAAAATATTCTGCCACCCCTACCCACATCAGTATGAAGGCCATACAAGACACAAGCACTAAAACATTAAGGGCCTCCCTTAAGAACATTGGTGGCCACAGACCCCCTACAAGTTATAGAAAAGAAAATACTGGTCAGGGCCCCTACAAGTAAAAAAAAATTGCATTTACTTCAGTCAGGGAGCTCAGGTGCCACCATCTTGCTTTGTGTGCTCTAATTTGCATGGGGATTGGATCAGATGGTTCAAACGTTACCCATCCAATGGTACTTACACCTCACAGAAGCTCCCGCCTGCCCTCCCTTCTGAAGTCTGCAGCTCACTGGCAGTGGGGGCCCAGCTATCCAAATAAGTGCAGCATGGCTGGGCCCCCCTTAACACCCCAAATCATCGGGGCCTCCGACAGCTGTACCCCCCAATGGAGGTATTAAACTGTATCACTATTGTGGACTAAGCATAGTCACAGGAAAAGTCTGGTCTGAGTTTTTGTGCTACCATTGGGCAACTGGACAAAGTCGGACTGACTCTAGTAATGAATGCTCTTAGCTGGAGGACTGACCATCCTGGGTGTTGACTCAGCATGAACAGCTCAGAGGAGACAGCTGTCATCTGCTATTAGGTTTCATATGGAAAATTAGTGAAAAATGATTTTGTCAACTTGGTATGGGTATCCCAAAGTGCCCACTAAACAGCTGTTCCTTTGGAATATTTGTCTCTAAGTCACAATGAAAGGTTGTTTGGACACTTGAAATATTGGTGGCCACACCGTGAGCAATATGTTTGACAGTTGTTTACAGCGACATAGTCTCTGTGTTGAATTGGCCCACCAGGATACAAGGAAAATTCCAGGCTCCCAGTGGGCCCACTTGTCAGTGAGTTTTCCTGTTCCTAAACATTTGTTTCCATACTGAAATAGGGAATTATCAAGAAATAAGCCAAAGAGGGGAAAAAAAGGAAGGATAGATTAGAGTATGTGAAGAAAATAGGAAAATAAGGAGGTTGAGTGCAGAGAGGAGTAGAAATAATTTTGACCATAGTCTAAGGTTTTCTTGAAGACCCCTAGCACCCCAGTCTGATGTTTAATATTTTGACTATTGCTTTACGGACCTATTTGACAAACTGATAGTACATGGATATTGGCCATGATCATACTGTTCTCACAAATTATATAAAACTTTGTTTCATATGAATTTATTTAACTTTTGACATCCCATCCTTTATGAGCTTTGTTTAAAAAAAATAAAAATAAACATCATAATTTGCCATGAGTTGAGAATGGGTATGCCACCTTTGTCAGCTGCAAGATCCAGGTAAAGGAGTGAACCCGTGACTTTAAGGGTGAGTTTAGGGATACTATGAGGCCACACGATGGGGGGAATGTTTTGCAAATTGGACTGTCCTGTTCAATACTAGACAGGTGACACAGCCCTAGTTGACAAAGGAGTTCCCTGGACAAGGCTAAAATACATTTATTTTACTGGACCTTAAAAAGCCTGCAAAGGTAATATGAAAATATACTGGTTTAAAAATTTGGATTACTTGGATAAAAAAGAGTGTATGGGAGACTGCCATTCCCAAATATGGAACTTTCTGGATAATGAGTTTCTGGATAATGATCATCCCTTACCTGTGTATGTGTGTGTGTGTGTATATATATATATATATATATATATATATATATATATATATATATATATATATATATATATATATATATATATATATATATATATATATATATACTGTGTGTGTGTGTGTATATATATATATATATATGTATATATATATACTGTGTGTGTGTGTGTATATATATATATATATATATATATATATATATATATATATATATACTGTGTGTGTATATATATATATATGTATATATATACTGTGTGTATATATATATATATATATATATATATATATATATATATATATATATATATATATATATATATATATACATACACACACACAATATTTTGGTTACACAAGCTTTATATATACACACACAATATTTTGGTTACATGAGCTTTATGGCCTGTAACCACTATCCACCATGTATTTTTTGAACATCTCAATGATGCTTGGTTGACTGGCAAGTTACATAAGCAGATCATGTGTAACCAAATGGCTTCTGGAATGGGCAGGGTGTGTGCCAGCAAGTGAGCCTCTGTGAAGTTACAGGTGACTTGCAGTGCTGCAATGTTCACTAGTTTATTTGTGCTGCCATGTCTGCTTTCTAAACTAAGGTCTGTTGGGCTTAATGAAGTCGTTTGCACATGGATAGGAAACTGGCTACAGGATCACGTACAGAGGGTGGTTGTTAATGGGACATTCTCTACTTTTAGTAAGGTTCTTAGTGGGGTCCCCCAGGGCTCGGTATTGGGTCCACTTTTATTTAACTTGTTCATTAATGAGTTAGGGGAGGTCATTGTAAGTAATGTATCAGTGTTTGCAGATGACACAAAATTATCCAGCCCAATTAATTCCATCCAGAATGTGGCACTTGCAACACGATCTTGACAAACTGGCAGTCCGGGCAGCTAAGTAGCAAATGAGATTCAATGTTTATAAATGTGAAGTCATGCACCTGGGATGTAAAAATATCCACTTATACCCTTAATGGGACTGCACTAGGCAAATCCATTATGGAAAAGGACCTTGGAGTCCTTGTAGATGATAAACTTGGCTGTAGCAAGCAATGCCAGTCAGCAGCATCAAGGGCAAATAAGGTCTTGAGCTGTATTAAAAGGGGCATAGAGTCAAGGGAGGAGGGGGTCATTCTTCCACTGTATAGAGCACTTGTAAGGCCCCATCTAGAATATGCGGTACAGTTTTGGTCTCCATCACTCAAACAGGACATTATTGTATTAGAGAGGGTACAGAGAAGGGCAACTAAGCTGGTAAAAGGTATGGAAAAACGTAGCTATGAGGAAAGGCTGGCCAAGTTGGGGATGTTCATGCTGGAGAAGAGGAGCTTAAGGGGTGATATGATGACTATAACTTCCGGCTTAATATTCGGAAGGGGTTTTTTACAGTGAGAGCTGTGAAGATGTGGATTTCTCTCCCTGAATCAGTGGTACAGGCTGATACATTAGATAGCTTTAAGAAGGGGCTGGATGGTGTTTAGCAAGTGAGGGAATAAAGGGTTATGGGAGATAGCTCATAGTACAAGTTGATCCAGGGACTAGTCCGATTGCCATTTTGTAGTCAGGAAGGATTTTTTTCCCCTCTGAGGAAATTAGAGAGGTTTTAGCTGGGGTTTTTTGCCTACCTCTGGATAAACTGGCAGGCAGGTTAAAACAAGTTTAAAGGATGAACTTGATGGATGTGTGTAACTTACTATGTTACTTACTATGTTACTATGTCTGTATTGGTGGGGCACACTGTTGCCAATATCATAGCAATGAAGGAATTATATCTTTTTGGGAACAAGTAAAATCTATATATATATATATAATCCTCCAAAGTAGAGACCACACTCACTGGACTTACGAAAATAACAAGGATTAAACATTGCAGCCTTAATGTTACACTATGGGGGACATGTGTAAGGTCTCTCTGTCAGTCACATACACAACCTAAAACAACGAGTGATTGTGCAGGACTGTATAAGGGGCAGATATATTGGAATTGGCCATTTACAGGCAAAACCATGGCAAAATAAACATCTGTTTAGTATTTTAAACCTCTTTATTTCACAAATAATAACATTCATAGAGGGAAAAAAAGCAGTTTTTGGGTACATCAGGACAAAATTTTCATGTAAAATCCGGGAAAACATTAATTAAAATCAGAGAAATGCACCCATTGAAATGCATTATAAATTGATGGGACCACAAATAAAAAATGTAAAATGCGGAAAAACTTAATCGGGGTACTTAAAATCAAGGTTTCACTGTATATCCTGCCTTTAAGGTGGTGCCATTGATACTTTTTCTTATATCCAGTTGATTTAAAAAAAATATATATATATTGGCTTGATGATAGTTCGGGATTATCAGGAACAGCTTTCGGGTCACAAGACCAGGATCTTTCATAGACTTCCCATTGTCTTACTTATTTCTGCGAAGGTTATGCGAAGATGGAGAGAATTAGAATAGGCCCTTAGGCTGGAGAAGAGTATGATGAAGGTGGAATAGAAATGTTTGGAATCCTTGCCAGATATCTCATAGTATCTTGTACCGACACCTATGCCCTTAGGTGACAGAATTACTGTAAATTCTCCTGAATTCATAATGTTCTGCTCCATTCTGTTGGAGACGGAAAGCTTCGTTACTGTGCAAGTGTATGAGGTCATTGCTTGCCCTTCCCTCTTTAATGAGATATTAAACCAGGGCAAGCGTGGGATGGATAATTAGACCATTAAAAGGTGAGGTGTAATGGCACTGCAAGGAGATTTACCTGCTTTCCATCTATAGAACACAGAAAGACTTTGAGCCTCCCACTCCCACAGTAATAAAACTTCACATGTGGATACTTGTAGACCGCAGTTATATGGTGTAAACATTGCAATGCTATGATGCTATTTTGTAATGAGGAAGAATTTGTTTTGCCTTCTAAAACGAAATGGAGATTGCTTTACCCTCTTCTTTTTGGATCAGCTAGAAAAGGGCTGAAGAAACAGCGGCCCACCATATGTCAGTTGTAGTTTAACAACATCTGCAATGCCAGACTTGTGCTTGTGTGATGTATATAGTGCAGGGTCACCATAAAGGCAAAACTGCATTTCTGTTTGCTAAAATGCTGTGTTGAAAAGCTTTTTCAGATTATTGTACTTACCACGAATGTGTGGAGACCTGACGTGTTTTAATGGTTTCCTGCCTCAGAAAGTACAGAACACATTTTGCTTTATCTAGCAACATCCTTTGCTGTTCCTTAATAAAGACTCTGGTCCTATAAATACAGTCCTAGGTGTCTGCTAACATTTTGTAAACATGCTGCTATTAACTATGGTTTGCCTACAAGACCATTGCTATGTATAGTATTTGCACAGAAATGATCTAATGCACAGTTTGCCATTCCCTTTATTCCTGTAATACAAAAGTGCTATCTACATATAAAATAACACATTATTACAATAGGATTACAATGAGCTTTCCTTGTGCAAAAAGATCTTATGCAAAGAATAATAACAATACATGTACAGGTATGGACCTGTTATCCAGAATGCTCGGAATCTGAAGTTTCCGTCATTTGGATCTTCGTACTTTGTCTACTAGAAAATCATGTAAATATTAAATCAGCGCAATTTTGCTTCCAATAAGTATTAATTACATCTTTCTTCGGATCAAGAACAAGGTACTGTTTTATTATTACAGAGAAACCTTTTTTTAAAAATTTATTATTATTTGAATAAAATGGAGGTCTCATGGAGATTCCAATGTATAGAGAGACAAGGTGCCCCAGAATATATTGTAAATATCTCACCTAGTAGTAGATGTGGTCAAGGTGCACCAGCCCCAGACCCCCAGCTTTAGGGAGCGGCACTCCAGAAAAATCTAAGAAAGAACAGGGCTGCCCGGCACTCAAACGGATCCACAGGAAATTTTTCAAGTTAAAAAATATATCTTTATTTTACAAAGTTAAAAATGTATACTTGCATCTCCATCTGCCCACCAGGGCACTTAATCATGGATCCGTTTGAGTGCCGGGCAGCCCTGTTCTTTCTTCGATGTTTCTCTCCATGACTTGGATCTTTCTGGATAACAGCGTTCTGGTTAACGGATCCTATCACGTACAACATGCAATTTTGTCTCAAAAAGTCTGACAAAGTCTTGAGGTTTCTGATAAGCTGTACTGAGAATTTCTATAAATCTTTGCTAGAATAGGTATTCCACTATACCAAGCACCATTTTCATGGAAATGTCATGGTATACTGGCCCTTTAAAAGGGTTATATGAATATATACTAGCAGCACTCTGGGCATATTACTAGAGAATATCTTATAATTTTATAGTATCCCACTGTACTGGATATGATCTATTTTATATTCGTGAATACTTTTGGTGGGCTGTATCACAAATAATACCAAATCATATCCTGTGGTGTGTTCTAAATATATTAGTAGGTGAGAAAAGTTGCAACAACTGCGCAATGCTTTGTGTAATAAAAAAAATATCAAGGAATTAATTCTGAAGCACAGCCAGCTGCAAAGTAACCAAACATAGCCTTGTACTCAAACTGCAAAAGATTTCTGCATTTTTCCCCATACTGAGTGTGAGAGCTTAACTACTTATTTGTTCCAAATTAGAATCCCATGTCCTACATCTTTGCCATCTTTGCATTTAATTAAATGTAAAAGAGCAAAGCAAAACACTGCCACCAGGCATTGGTTGCATTTTTTCATATAATTACCTTGATATTTTTATGTAGCGTTCCTTTGCATGGCTTGCACAAAACCGCAGAACACATTTTGCATCACAGCCCCTTTTCTGCACCAGTTCGTAACGAACCCGATTTCTTAATCTTTTTAATTTTTTCCCCCATTCTCCCAACAGCTGCCTTGCCATTGGGTGTTTTAAAGTTGATCACAAAAAAGCCGTATCAGAGAGGGTTTTTCTGTGATGACGACAGCATCAAGTACCCTTTCCATGACAGCACCGTCACATCCACTGTTCTCTACACAGTGGGATTCACTGTGCCCATTTGCTCTGTAAGTAACCATCTGTAGGCTGTCTGGCACACTCAATACTTTTGTCCGTTCTTTTTTAAACAGCAAAGTGTAGAGGGCCCAGTGGGGCCCTGACTGATGAGCAATTTTTTATTTTAAAAAATAAATATATATATTTTTAGAAAAAGTCTTTAGAGTCCTAAAATGTCTTTGCTGTGGGGCCCGATATTCACTAGTTTTCTAGCTTTTTCTCTAGTCCTGATTCAACATTGTTTACAAAATATTTACATAATAAACAACAGTGGTCCATTCAGTGTATGGGCCACAGGGGCGTAACTACAGAGGAAGCAGACCCTTGCAGCTGCAGGGGGGCCCAGGAGGTATAGGGGGCCCCATAAAGGTGGCCATAGATGCACAGATAATATGGTACGAAAGGAATTTTCGTCCGATATTCGGTGCGTGTATGGTGGAAAAAGATCCGACCGATATCGGCAGAAGACTTGGATATCGGTCAGCTCATCGATCGGACTGGACGGAAAATTTTGATCGGGTGCCTTTGAAGGGACCCAAACATCGGCCATTGTTAGTGCTGAATCGTCAGATACAGGTAGAATTCTATTGTTTCTTCCCGTATATCTGACGATTCAGCTCTACACGTGTGTATTGAAACGAACAATCTTTCTTGGAAAGATCTTTTCCAAGAAAGATCGTAATTGTTACGTCTATGGCCACCTTAAGGCCCTAATTAATGAGCAATTTCAACATATATTGGTAACACAATGCAACCTCTCGATATGTTGGGGCACTAAAATGAATTGCTGCGGGGCCTAGCCAATATCTAGTTACGCCACTGTATGGGCAATAGGAATGCATCAAATCCCGGATTCAGTTCTGGATTTGTCTGAATTTGAGCAATTTTATAAGCAGAATTTCAATTTGGCCAAATCCAAAAGCCTGGCTGAACTGAATCCAAACTGAATTGAAAACATTTGCAGCGCACGTGAACCTGCCATTTGTGTCCTCGTGGCGCCAATTTCCGCAGGGCAGGTGTGTTTAAATTTGGTATTCGGCTGAATCTGTACCCTGGGATCAGGGAATTTGGCCATCCCTGAAAAGCAAGGTTCGGTGCATCCCCTAATGGGCACTATGTTCAAATGTGTTAAATAACAGTGGCTTACTTTTTGTTATCTTATACCAGTTGCTACATTTGGGGTTGCAAACAGGGAAAAGTGTCCAAAGCCCCACTCATTGACACCTAATGGGGCAGCAGTTCTAGGACAAGTGAGAGGAATGGTAGGGCAAGTTGGAGGCCGCAGTAGAACTTTCAGGAGTTATTGGGGCAATCAACAGATGCAGTTCAACAATAACAATTAAAGGGGCATGGGTCGAACAATCTGAATTAATTTTTGCCCACTGCTATTTGCAAATAGTTTTATATCATGTTTGATATTTCCAAGCCCAATACTCTTTTTTTTCTTTAGCACACCACTTACTTCTTTTTGGGTGCATCCACTCCCAAGCCAACCAAATTACTTTCTTAAATAACGTGATATGAAGCACAACATCCTCCGGCTTTGCCTTTAAAGCATTTTATTACAGTGGAAAAGTAACACAAGCTTTCGGGGAGAACCCCTTCCTCAGGTGCATATTTCCAAGCAGAATGTTTCCATTCCAAGTAATGTATCCGTTTATTGTTCTCATGGCACTTGAGAGCCGTAAGCGCAGTTACCATACTTGTTTCATTGTTGGAAATGATCTGTGACATCACCACAGACTATAATGAGTGTGTGCTGTTTGTGTGAGTGAGAAAAAGCAGCACAGATTGAATAAAAATGGATACTGCAATGACACAATAACTTTATCTGCCAGTTAGAATCCTCTGCTGACATTAAAGGCAGAGACACACGCTCAGATTCGGGGAGATAAAGTCGCCCGGTGACAAATCTCCTCTTCTTCGGGGCAACTAATTTCCCCGAACTGCCTTCCGGAGAGAGCTTCTTTTTCCGAAGTCGCCCGAAGTTTCCTCATGAGGCAGCTTCGAAAAACGAAATGCTACGATTGCCATCCCGCCATCGATTTACATTCTAGCCGGCAGGGAGGCAGTTCGGGGAGATTAGTCGCCCCAAAGAAGAGATTTGTTGTCAGGTGACTAATCTCCCCGAATCTGACCGTGTGTCTCTGCCCTTAGAGTTCATATAGCAGGAATGTATGATGGGTATTTGTGCTTCATAAGAAGTAATTATCTATTCTTTGTAGTTTACTATTAGTTTATGTTATCTGTGCAAAATGTGCTAATGGCTACGAGCATAACAGATATTACTCTGCCTTTATATTTTGGACATTGATCTTAATGGATGAAATAAACATGGAATTTTTAAATGTTTGACTCCAAGGGGTGCTCCGTTCTACTATTCAGAGAAATGGGAGCTGCTGTATTGCTTGCAGCTGGTGATGCATCTTCATAAAAAACACTTCTTGCACCCGTTAAACAAATGATGATTTTTGCATTTTTTATGTTGTTTATGACAAATGCCGGAGACAACTGTAGCTGAACCCTGAAGTGAAAGCTGCCATGCCTCTCCCATTGCATAATCTGACTAAAGTTGGCTGTGGTTCAGTGTTAGTGGGCGGGGGGGGTTGTTTATTTTTTACCATTATTGATCGATAGACAAGGCTGTATTTCATAGTTCTCTGTTTTTCCCAACTAAATTTACTTTTGACCTTTTAAGCTCCGTATTGAACCACCCACCAAAATAGTTGTCCATTAAAAGGCAAAAACAAAAAATATGTTATTTTTGACAGAAAACTTGTTGTTGGACTTATCCCCTTGTTTTTGAAAATAAAATGCTGTAAATGTATTTTATAACTATATATATATAGTTTTATAATCACCCAGCAAGCAGTCAAATATTAACTTATTACATTTTGTTGACTTTTAAGGGCATGTGGCGCATACCTCTCGTTTTCCATAACCTATAGACTATAGGGATAATGTTATCACAGAACTGTACTGTTTAATTTGCTATACAGGTCTGCATTGCCCAGTGCATGAGTAGCATGAGACAGAGGGGCCCCTGACATCTTATTGCATAATGGAGCGCAATGATAAATTTCCAAGTGAAGTCACACACATGCCCCTTTGTGATACAAAAGAGATGCTGGCTTACCACATCATGTCACAAATGGGTTGTCGCATTAAAATCATGTTCCCCTGTAGTTTCACCGGTTCACTTTTACCATGTGAACTATTAAAAGTGGAATGACATGGAACACCCCAAGTACTTACACACAGAAATGTTTAATGTGGTCACAGGACAGACGCCCTTTGCACAGCACAGCTGGAAAGATAGTTTTGTGTCTTTACATGTGCTGTCATGCACTAATAACTGCATGTAATTGTCTTCATATTCACAAGCGGAACAAAGTTCATTAAGTTTATCTGCATGGGAGTTTCATAAACAATGAGAGTGTTACTGTTGTCTGCTTTTTGTATTTGCTTGGTTACCAAACTGTTGTGCTGGCTTGGGGCTCTGCTTAAGGTGGCCATAGATGCACCGATAATAATGTAGGAAACAAGTTTTCGTACAATATTCGGTGAGTGTATGGTGGGAAAAGAGCCGACCGATATTGGCATCGGGTGCCTTTGAAGCAACCCAAACATCGGCAATTGTTAGTGCTGAATCGTCAGATACAGGTAGAATTCTGTTGTTTCTACTTGTATATCTGACGATTCGGCTCTACACGTGTGTATTGAAACAAACGATCTTTCTTGGAAAGATATTTTCCAAGAAAGATTGTAATTAATAATAATATGTCTATGGCCACCTTAAGGCTGTTGTCTCTAACAGTGACAATATACAATCCACTACCTTCCACCTGCCTGAATTTCGGTGCAATGGCAGATTGCCATCCTATCAGTGTATTTGTAAATATTCTAAATACAGCAGTACACCATGTGGCACTGGCCATGCATTCCCCATACATTCCCAGATGTGGTTGGTCAATATTAACCAACTGCCCAGTCATCTGGACATGTATGCCAGGTTGGGATTGTGAGTTTTAATGATCATCCTGCATTCCTATCAGATCACAGGTGATTAGACAGATTTGAAATTGTCTCATTCAATTTTATCTTGCATGTCAGTGACAAAAAGTTGATTGGCAGATAAGTAATTGATGATAAGTAAAAGCCCCAGTTCTTGCAGTTCCAATCATTGGGGCTTTCAGTCTGGACCAACAAACCAATCGATAGTTGGCCATATATGTATATAGCTGCTGGTGTGCTATCCAGTCATCCCGATTAAGAGATTACAGTTATTGTATGGCTTGAGGCCATTTAGGCTTATTTGTTGTTCTAGAAGATGATGCCCATACCCATATAACCCAACATTTTAGAAATAGAAAGAGGGACAAAAAGAAACCCTTTTTTTGACCGTGCCTATATTTTTTGTGGCCACACCCCCTAATTACAAAACTTGGCAGGTTATGAAAGTTTGAACACATTTCTGTTTTTTTATGTGTTATTACAGTTTTACTAATGAAGTTGAATTGCCCTTTAAAGGAACAGTAACATCATAAAAAAATGTTTTAAATTTGTTCGTATACATCAAAAAATAAACACCAACACAAAAAAAACTTTATAATTGCAAAGCCTTTATTAAGAAATAACTTAGCGAAACTCCACTTCCACTCCTGTGGAACCTCGTGTTGAGCTGTCAAAATCGAGACTGTCCCATAAAAAACAGGACAGTTGGGATATATGCATACCTGATATTAAAATCCTGGCTGGCGCTTTATTCATGCTTTCCTATGAGATCAAAAAAAGGGTGTTGGACCTCATTTTCTTATGATTGCTTGGGCATCTCTGCTAAGAAAGACATACTCGATAAAATGCTGTATTGTATGGTATAGGAGTGCCCTGCAAGTCATGCTAAATATTAATGGAGGTGACAGGACTGTGGTTGTTTGACAGCACTCCTGGAGCATTAACTTAGCATTAAACCCAAAATAATTCTTGCTCTTCTGCACCACCCTTCTTTTAATGATTCCTTTCAAGATGGGGCGTTTCTGTGTATGCAAATGATCCGGAATTATCTCAAAACTAAGGGCGGTGATGCAGCACATAGCCAGGGGCGTAACTACCAGGGGAGCAGGGGCTGCAACTGGGCCAGGGCCCGCACCCCCGCAGGACCCTCCCGGCAGATCGTGCGGGCTGCAGTTGGCTGGATTCGGCTGCAGCTGCATTGAAGAATCACACTGACGAGGGTGGGGGTGGGCCCGGCTGCACGGCCCGCACCAGGGCCCACCCCCACTTAGTTCCATTACTGCACATAGCCTACAACCCATAAACACGTATTGTGTTTTGTCACCTCCTGCCTTGTGTAATGGCCTGGTAACACTTTTGTAGATTTTGTTGTGTTTTGATGGACAGGAGAGAGATATGATGTGCATGTGAGACAGGAAGTTAACGTAATGCATGTGCATATTGCATTGCTTCCCATCACCCATGCACATTGCATCACTTTCCTGCGCATACACATTGGGGCTTAGGGATGGGTGCACTGGGGTCTGATGTCTAAGGTAGAACAAATAGTACCCCCTGTTGGACTCAGCCTTGTGCTTTTATGTGTTGTTTGAAGTCCTCTGTAACTTATAATATCTTTATGTTTTACAATAGATGGTACTTTATTTGCTAGATAATCACTGGGGGTGCCTAACATTTTGGCACCTCCCTCCACATTGATTATACCTTGAGTCAAGCAGTAAAAAAAATCCAAAATTATTTTTTAAATATGTTAATAGTAAAAAAATTAAGCAGGAAGGGGTGGGACCCTTACTATCAGAGGGGGGTCAGCTGGTTAATGAAAACAAAATAAAAGCGCAGATTCTGAACTCAAATTTTTCATCTGTCTACACAAATGAGGAACCAGTAAGTGAAGGTTTCCTTCTTAACAGTACCAATTCTAGTAATACAACTAATGATGTATGGTTCACACATGAAGAAATTCAAAAGATACTAGAACATGTTAAGATTAACAAAGGTCCGGGGCCAGATGGTATTCATCCCAGGGTAATTAGCGAGCTTAGCTCTGTGATTGCCAAACCTCTTTACTTAATTTTTCAGGATTCATTGAGATCTGGCATAGTGCCGAGAGACTGGCGAATTGCTAATGTGGTGCCTCTATTCAAAAAAGGATCCCGTTCTCAGTCTCAAAACTATAGGCCAGTTAGTCTGACGTCAGTGGTAGGAAAGCTTTTCGAAGGGTTAATAAAGGCTAAGATACTGGACTTCATAGCAAATCATAATACTATGAGTTTGTGCCAGCATGGTTTTATGCGTAATAGATCTTGCCAGACTAACTTAATTTCTTTTTATGAGAAGGTAAGTAGAGACCTCGATTCTGGGATGGCAGTGGATGTGATTTACTTAGACTTTGCTAAAGCATTTGATACAGTGCCACACAAAATGTTACTGGTTAAATTAAGGAATGTGGGCCTGGAACATAGTATTTGTACCTGGATAGAGAACTGGCTAAAAGATAGACTACAAAGAGTGGTGGTAAATGGAACATTTTCTAATTGGACCAGTGTTGTTAGTGGAATAGGTCCCTTGCTTTTCAACTTGTTTATTAATGACCTGGAGGTGGGCATTGAAAGTACTGTTTCTATTTTTGCAGATGATACTAAATTGTGCAGAACTATAGGTTCCATACAGGATGCTGCCACTTTGCAGAGTGATTTGTCTAAACTGGAAAACTGGGCAGCAAACTGGAAAATGAGGTTCAATGTTGATAAATGCAGGTTATGCACTTTGGCAAAAATAATATAAATGCAAGTTATACACTAAATGGCAGTGTGTTGGGAGTGTCCTTAAATGAGAAGGATCTAGGGGTCTTTGTAGATAACACGTTGTCTAATTCTGGGCAGTGTCATTCTGTGGCTACTAAAGCAAATAAAGTTCTGTCTTGCATAAAAAAGGGCATTAACTCAAGGGATGAAAATATAATTATGCCTCTTTATAGGTCCCTGGTAGGGCCTCATCTGGAGTATGCAGTGCAGTTTTGGACTCCAGTCATTAAGAGGGATATAAATGAGCTGGAGAGAGTGCAGAGACTTGCAACTAAATCGGTTAGAGGGATGGAAGACTTAAATTATGACGGTTGGGGTTGTTTTCTCTGGAAAAAAGGCGCTTGCGAGGGGACGATTACACTTTACAAGTACATTAGAGGACATTATAGACAAATGGCAGGGGACCTTTTTACCCATAAAGAGGATCACCGTACCAGAGGCCTCCCCTTTAGACTAGAAGAAAAGAACTTTCATTTGAAGCAACGTAGGGGGTTCTTCACAGTCAGGACAGTGAGGTTGTGGAATGCACTGCCGGGTGATGTTGTGATGCTGATTCAGTTAATGACTATAAGAATTGCTTGGATGATTTTTTGGACAGACATAATATCAAAGGCTATTGTGATACTAAGCTCTATAGTTAGTATAGGTATGGGTATATAGAATTTAATTAAAAGTAGGGAGGGGTGTGTGTATGGATACTGGGTTTTCATTTGGAGGGGGTTGAACTTGATGGACTTTGTCTTTTTTCAACCCAATTTATCTATGTAACTATGTAACCTATAACATTAACTTTCATATTTAATCCTAATGTTATCATTCTTTACTCTACCAGAACATTTGTTGAAGAGAGGGTATTTGTTGAATCCAAAAATTATACATTTGGTGGATCCATACTGAAAAATAATAAATGCTTTGGTATCAGTAATGCTAATGTTGAGTATTTCTACAACCAGTGCAGGAGTCCATCCAGTTGAATGCAGACTTACATATAGCAGCAGCTTTCCTGTTATGAATGTTCTCGTTTGGCTAGGAAGTCAGAAGGAAACCTGTTCTAGGATTGCACTCTCCTTGGATTTGGATGTTGACGGGAGGAGCCCTGAGTACATTTTGTTGGCATTGTTGATGTTTATATAATACCAGCAGGCGAATGCTAAACCTGTACTGTTTATTTTGGAAGCCAAATGAAAGTAAACAACCTGGCAGATAGACGTGAAGTCCAGTACAGTTGTAACTGTATATGTAATTTACATGCTCATTAAGGAATTTGTCTGGAATCTGAATGGTGTGAGTTCTATAAATCAGTCCGTAATGTAGCTATGGATTTTCACTGTGTCTGAGTAGTGACAGAATAGAGAAAAATAAAAACTGGAGAAAAAGTGTGCGTCATTTTTATAAATTAAATAATTTTTACTGTTCGCCTTTGTCTGCAGACCAGTTGAATTGGCTATGCGTAAAGGTTCTACCAATCGGTACCCTGTAAGTTTTCTTCCTGTGTTTTTGTTCCTCTTTGATAACTCTAAGGGGCCCATTTACTTAGCTCGAGTTAAGGAATGAATAAAAAAAACTTTGAATTTCGAATGGTTTTTTTTTTGGCTACTTCGACCATCGAATGGGCTACTTCGACCTTCGACATTGAACGATTCTAACTAAAAATCGTTCGAATATTCGATAGTCGAAGTACTGTCTCTTTAAGAAAAAACTTCGACCCCCTAGTTCGCCACCTAAAAGCTACCGAAGTCAATGTTAGCCTATGGGGAAGGTCCCCATAGGCTTAGCTAGCTTTTTTTTATCGAAGAAAAATCGATGGATTAAAATCCTTGGAATCGAACGATTCTAAAGATTTAATCGTTCGATCAAACCATTTTTCGCTCGATCAAACGAATATCGCTAAATCCTTCAACTTCGATATTCGAAGTCGAAGGATTTAACCTCGACAGTCGAATATCGAGGGTTAATTAACCCGCGATATTCGACCTTAAGTAAATTTGCCCCTTAGTGTTACTAATACTATGTATAAGAAGCCATTTCTTTATGTCTTGTCAGTTCCACACAGGCATTGTTGAGTTTTCATTACTCAGTGGAGTTATTCTGTTGCAAAGGCATTGCCACATATTTATACAAACAGTAAAAAAAAATTATAAACCATTCCGCTGGAAAATTACCCAATTACTTCAAACTCTGCCACTTCTGTAAATGTAGGGCAGATATCATGAATTTCATGTCACTGAAACACTGAGATTGTAGTCTAACTGCGGCTATAAATACTGTATAATTAAATAGGTTGTTTCTGTATAATTATTCCTTAATTGCATGTTTGTGCCTGGATTACTAAACAGTCTGGCAACAATTAAAGATGCAAACAGCAACTCCAAAAATACCCAACTCCACCTATTTAATATACATTCAGACGGTGGGTGTTATAGAAATTGTGATGAAGTACATGTTGTGCTGTTGTCTAGGAGAATTTCTGTGTTTTGCCAATTGTAACATCCCAAGAACTGTTCCCTCTCCAGTCAAATCAACCATTCCTAAATAGTTGGGCATTTTGGGTAGAGGCTACTTTACCAATGCCATCATTGAGCCTGAAATGAGATGCAGTACATTGTGATAAATCACACCAATGATACTGGAAAATTCTTGGAGGCCAATATCTTGGAGAACACATGATGCAGCCCTCGCCCGATGCCATTTTCATACCTGACACATATAATTTTGGGCAGGCCTTCTCAAGGACCCTATGCATGGGCTGATAAGCCCTGAAGGGACCAAGTTGGCAGTTTGATTTGCCAATGTATGGGCAGCTAAAGCTTGGAACTCCCGTTGACATTTCAAAGATATCCTGATCTTCTGGGCTTCATTCAATAATAATAATTTTGTGGTATTGGGTGTCAAATCTAAAAAAAGCCCCAGGTTTCGGCAACTAATCACGATTTTATCAAGTCATTTGCCGCACAAGAAATTTCCGTGAAAATATATTAATAAATAGGAGGAGGAAAGTCCGTGCGGATTTGGTTGGAGTGGTTTTCAGAAAATAGTGAGAAAATTTCCAATTTTGATAACCCCATAATGTTGTAGCTCTGTAACAAATTTATATTCTCCATCCTCCTATGAAAAGTAGCATTCAAATGAAAGCTAACATCTCTGTGAATTATTGTATGTATAGGATGTCACACCTATGAAACTGGCTGTTTGTGACATGAGATGGATCAGTCACAGTTTTGGTATCCGTTGTATGAGGAAAGTGCTACTTGTCTGCTGGTATTTGCATATGAGTCTTGTCAATATCCCTGTATATGTGGGTTATTGGGTTACACTATTTTAAACCTAATATTTGTCATTGTGCCATGCTCTCCGTCTATGATCACAAATAATACCACAAATAATAACACTTTCATGTTTCCCAGTAACAACTCAATTAACCAGCTACCTTTCTATTCTGTTACAGTTCGATACATTTAATTGATACATTTCTCAGCAGAAGCTTCAGAGACTCTGTAGCTTTAACAGAGCAACTGTTTCATTGATACATGTGCTCTGGTTCTATTGATGATTGTATCAATAAATGGATGAAACTCACTCTAAAAATGTATCTGTAAAACACGTTTCACCTGTGTAACCTCTGTACCCTATTGATAACCAAAAATATCATGTTTGTATTTCTACGTCATTACCATAAGCAGCAGTGCCTTTTTCTTATGGACAACACACCTGAAACCGCTGTATTTGACATAATTTGTAGGGTTTTGTGTTGGGTGTTTTATTACTCAGAATTTTAGTAGATAAATGTGCTTTGATATAGCAATTGAATTTCCTTTACTCTCTCCATGGTTTGTGAAAATGCTGAACTTATTCTGCCTGTAGAGCTGATTATAATATTGTAATTTTTATTTTTAACAAAGTATAATATAATTTTAATATAAAATAGTATTTAATATATTATAATATTAATAACCAGCATAACACACACAGAAGTCTGTGATTGACACTTGTTAATGTGTGTATGTGATCTGACACCAGGCGATTCAGGCAGTACAGGTTCCCTTCTCATAGACTGCACCAAACCGCACCCCTTCATTCTAGTATCTAATGTAGTACAAAGTAATTTTGTTGGACAAAGCAAATATGAAATTGCATAAAATGGATTTAACCTTCTTGCTTTCAAAAAATACTACTGCAATGAAGAGTAATTGGCAGCCTTCAAATGATGATGAACTAGAACTCCCAGCATTACAGTCCATCCAGATGCAGCTTAAATACACTTTGATACAGTTGATGGGATTGTACAAGCTGTAGAGCAACATCTGGAGGCCTTTGTGTTGCACATTGCTGATTTAGTAAATATAAATAAATATCTGGGGAGTCGCATGCCTGCAATGGGCATGAATTATTTTTTCCCTTCAATATTGCATGACCCTCCTTATAAGAGATGCCTTTTATGACCTAAGGCTGTGGGCACTGAATATTTATGTAATAGGAAATTTTAGTAAGGAACACCTTAACCCTGCGGATCTTTCATTTCATTATATTTCATGACAACTCACGGCATTTCATTACAACTCACAGCATTTTAAAGCCCTGTAGTACAGTATTATCTTGGCCGCATATCCCCCATATACAGTGAGCTGCCTCTGTTGCCTGCTTCTCTGCCTTCTCTGCTTACCCTTCCCATCTCCCCTATGCATCCAGCTGCTGCACCCCAATGACTTGTTACATTGCTTGTTGTTTAATGTCTATTTCTCTTTTACTGTAGCCGGATTGCCTTTTGCAATTCTCAATTTGAAGCATACCCCCTTCCAAAGAGGATTTTTCTGTAACGATGATTCACTCCGGTATCCATACAAAGAAGACACCATTTCATATGGCTTATTGGGGGGAATCATGATCCCATTCTGTATTATTCTTGTAAGTTCAATATATATCTATACACATTTGCATGCTTTAAAACAAAATCATTTTAGGTGCCCCCACAGCTGATCAGTCGGCTTCACCACCTCATTTGACAACCTCAATATGAACCTGACTAACCAATCAAAAGCCAGTTGCATGTGCAAACTATGAAAGCTAGGCGTTGGGTCAAAATTGCCCAAATACTGATTTTATTCTCCACATTGAAACACTAGGCTCTGTCTCACAATACTTCCATTGCCTATAATGTACCTTTTATAATATTGGAAATCATATTCAAGGGATAAATTGAAACCCAATGTGTGCTTTACAGCTTCTGTTGATAGTATGCCAACCACTGGCATCAAGGACTTAACACCCCAACGCTGAGTGAGGCACAGGCTTTAATCTCACCTCATTTCAAGTGGAAATTTGGCCTTTCTCTTGGCATGTTTATGTAGCAATAGGCACCAGCCAAGAGTAAAAAGAAAAAAAAAATGTCTTGGAATGACAATGGCGGAATTGTCTAATGGCAACCCACCAAGGGCTCTTTAGCAATAATGGTCTCTTGCTGATTTATTGTAACACTTTCATGTGGGATGCTTTTTTATTTTATTTAAATAAATTATTTGGGCCAAAGTAATTAAAAGGATATTATATTAGTCAGTTATGGATTTCAGGAATAAACCAAGTTTATAGAATTTCTTACTGTGTATTGCTGACTGTACATGGTAGGATCCAATTGTTTGGTGAGGTTGACAAATGAGTATATCTTTGCCCAGGTTGGCCGCCCAAGTGGTGATCAGCATTGACATCAAGCCTGGACTGGCAAACTGTAGATTCTGGGGCTGCTTGAAAGATGCCACAGTCACTGTTTATTGGGCCTCTGTGTACTTGAAATGCCAGGACCTATTTTGAGTTTCAGTGTTCCTAATAAATATCTGAAGGGATCAGAAAACAATATGGGAGGTCATCCGTTTGGTCCCATGGACAGGCCAGTAGGCTTCTGATTTAAGGTGGCCATACAATGGACAGATTTCATCTGATGATTCAGGTCCTTTAGACCAATTTGGCATCTTATCTGGCCGAGTATTGGACCCCCAACAGGCCTCCATGATCAATATCTCGCTGAAAATCATCCAGATGTCTATTGGGCAGGCTTGATTTTTCTGTTGGATCAAACACTTCATTGGCTCATTGATGTGGTCCTCGTTCTGACTTTTTGTATACCCTTTGCATTGCAGTTGGCCCCAGGGCCAAACAATAGCATTAACAATATCAGTTTGGGCATATTTGAGAAAAGATTTGCTCGTTTGGTGACCTTACCATGTGTGACCAACTTTAGTCTAGATTAGCAGTCAAATTCTTAGTATGTCCAGAGTAACACAATGAATCAGGTGGGGTTGCCCAAACTACTTCCCAGAAGGCAAAGGCTGCTGGCTACTGGTTGGGGTTCAGTTATGTAATAGCTGGAGGGCCACAGCCTGGATGTTGCTGATTTGAGTGAGCCTGCAGTTCCTCCACCCCTATCCCTTTTTAAGGCACTCTAACCTTTTTACATTGGGTTTATCATGATGTGTTTTTTTTCCCCATAAATTAAAACTGGATGACTGCATCTGGGAAAATGTGGAATATTAAGTATTGCAGAATGTTCTGCCCAGTAACAGTCTCTTGGGGCCAGTCATTCTCCAGGGTTTGGGTGAGTTCCATTCTCTCGCCTCAGCTTTGACTAGCTTGTGCATGGGCAATTCTTTATTTTAATGAATAAGGAAAAAGTATACTGTGTGCTCCCGTGTGCAACTGTAGAAAGTGGTGCCTTGGTCTTTCCCACTGTTGGCACCATTAAATTTGCTTGCAAATCACTTTGCCGTCTCTCATTCTGAGCTGAGAATCTGATACACACAGTGACAAAAGGTTTCAGAAACAAATACCGCAATTAAAAGGTTTTATCAAAACACTTTAGAGCCCATCCCAGTGCCTCACACGTGCCACTGATCTCTTCCATCAAGGCCCTATGTTATTGTACTGGGTATAAGCTGCACATAACCAGCCTGACTGTGGGGATCGTAGTAGGGGTGACTGCCAGCAGCACAGTACATGTAAAATTTTCTTGTACCCCACTCATTTATCTCCTTCTAGGGTAGAGGCAGTGGGAAAGTGTGTAGATGCTGGGTGTTTCACAGCTGGATGCTCAATAAGGGGCACCATTTGCCACTACTCCATGTGCATTAAACAGTAGGGCACTCTAAATTCACTGGCCTAGAATTAGCAGGGGGAACGAGCCCACTGTGGCTGCCACATCAGGGCCCCCTGCCCAGCTGCAAATCCCCACAGGCCCCCAGCAAATACCCCTATACCCCCGAACAATGTAGGTCTCTATAATAATATATTGCATAAAATAGTTCATATGTAAAACCCTGCTTCATCTAAATAAATTAATTTCATAATGATATACTTTTTAAGTAGTATGTGCCATTGGGTAATCATAAATAGAAAATTGCCATTTTAAAAAATAAGGGCTACCCCTGGGATCCTACAATTCACGGTACACACAAACAAACCATACATGTTAGGTCACATGAGCCAATTAACAGACAGAGTTGTGTCTTTTGCTTCCACACTTCTTCCTGTTACAGTTAGAGCTGCAGTATTTCTGGTCAGGTGATCTCTGAGGCAGCACACAGACCATCACAAAATGGTGGTTCAAGGCAAGAAATGTAAAAGGGAAATATTTACTTAAATATATAAGATGTTAGATTCTTTAATATGCCACTTCATTTGATATTAACTATCTGTTGCTTAAGTATTCATTTTGGGGTTATAGTTTTCCTTTAAACCTCCCTTCTTGCTCCATTTCTAACTGCGACGGGCGGGAGGGGGGAGTTCAGAAAGGAGTTCAGGAGGACAGGGGCTGCTGACTGTAGTGAGTGGGTCTGGGCCAGTGGCACCCACCAGGTTTTTTCCCAGTGTCCCGCTGGCCCAGTCTGACCCTGCCTATGCTAAGAGCCTTTCCCTCTTTCCAGGATCCATTGTGTCAACCCGGATGCAGACACATTGAGTGGTTTTTGATGCCAAAATGGATACACAGGTGTTTCTGAGCTAACTCTTCTCCTATTACCAGCCTCATGGTCTATGCCAGTGATCCCCAAGCAGTAGCTCGTGAGCAACATGTTGCCCTCCAACCCCTTGGATGTTGCTCTCAGTGTCCTCAAAGCTGGGGTTTATTTTTGAATTCCGTGCTTGGAGGCAAGTTTTATTGCATAAAAACTAAGTATAGTGCCAAGTAGAACCTCCTGTAAGCTGCCAGTCCACATAGGGGCTACCATATAGTCAATCACAGCCCTTATTTGGCACCTCAAGGGACTTTTTCAATTGAATGTGGCTCATGGGTAAAAAAGGTTGGGGACCACTGGTCTATGTAATGGATGCAGGCACAGGCAAGACTAGTCGCAGCATAGGGGCCTGCATTTATCCATAGGCCGAGTATCAGCCATTTGTGGCATTAGACTTTGTGTTGGTCCAAATTTACTTTGGAAACAGAACTTTTATGCACCTCAATATTCAAAGTCTGAACATAAAGAGAAAATGAACTTTTAAAAACAGTTATTATGTGGGTATAATGTGAGGCTGGAATGCGTTCCTGCATCTTTTGGGGTACAGAGTGAGGCGGCTTGAGTTGACCTATGATCTACCTAAATATAAAATGATGGTCACTGATGTAACATTACTTCATTGGGCCCCACAGCAAATTCATTTTAGGACTCTATTAACTTTCGCTGAAATTGCTCATAAATGAAGACTCCCAGCAAGTTTTCTATACTACGGACAACCCTGGCTGCCACTGGTTCTGCTGTTTTATTATAACCCATATTGATTGCCTGCATAGAAGTACTTTAACAGTTATGCGCATATATTACTGTAGCCAATATATGGGGCATTTTGATTTTTTTATGGAGAAAACATTAGCTGAGCAGTGTGACAGCTCCTCCCTAGACTAGAAAAAGCCAGTGTCACATAAACCTTTGCAATCATATTTATTTATATGATATATTTACTTTTAGGAGAACTAAAGGTATATTCATTCAAAGGTATACTACCAGACTATCAGTCTCGTAAGGACAACCTGAAAAGTTGCTTAGAACAGGTTTATTTGCATTACTTATAAAAAGTGAGTTAAACAGTAAACATTAACTTTTTATACTGATGTTGGATTAAAACCCCGAGCAGTTAGGAGAGTAATGCAGCTGTTTGGATGCCTCTAGCTATGTAAGAATACCTGTCTGCTTTGCCCTGTCGTTGTTTTACTGGATATGACTTTTCCTAACTCCTGTTTGTATTTCTTTTCCAGATGATATTAGGAGAGACCTTATCGGTCGTTTATAATGACTTACGTTCCAGTGCCTTTATCAGGAACAATTATGTAGCCACTATTTATAAAGCCATTGGGACGTTCATTTTTGGGGCGGCTGCGAGTCAGTCGCTGACAGACATTGCTAAGTACACCATAGGTCGACTGAGGCCACATTTCCTGGACGTGTGCAAACCCAACTGGTCCAAAATCAACTGCAGCCTGGGCTACATTGAGACCTTTGTCTGCGAGGGGGACCCTACTAAATCCAGTGAAGGAAGGTAAGTCTTAATCATGGCAATAAAGCATTGACTATAAGGGCACACCTATGCAGCCCAGACTGCTAACAATGCTTTAATGATGGTTAAAAATAAAATAAAAAAACAATTCCCCTGCTGCCAGATGCTTTCCTATTAAATCCAGCATCAGAGGTGGTGGTTTGGGGGTCCCCTCTAGTGGTGTGGGTGGGAGTGATTTTACATGCATGCACATAGAGCTGTGATGTCACATCCGCTGACATCACACAGTGGGTGCTTACAGGTCCGTAGCCTAGGGCAGCACTGGACCTGAATACTCTGCTGCACAGAGCCTTTTATCCAAGCATTGCTTGTTCTGGCCAATGGCAGAAGTTGTTGATGAAGAGGATTAATTGCAAATATAGTAAATTGCTTACTGTTACTCTGTCAAGGGACTAAGGGACAGCATTATTCTGTCTTGGCATTGGGTCTCCTATTTGCCTGTGATGCTACAAACCAGCTCTGCCCGGTAGACCATATGCCAACATATTTCTCTGCTCTTTACAGAGTTTATATATCATTCACTTCAGTCTCTGCCCCAGTGGAGCTTACAGTTTAAGGTTCATATCACATTCACACACCCTATGGGCAATTTTATAAGGAGATTTTTGAAGTGTGGGAGGAAACTGGAGCACCTATAGGAAACCCCACACAAACATGGAGAATACAAGCTCAGCAACGCAGAGTGCATGTTATTCAAAATGATTACCATAGAAAGGCTTTAATCAAACATTTAGGCAACTGAAATTCTGTCAGAAAGCAGGCCACATACAGACCCTGCAGTCTGGACCCACTTGTAGCCCAGGCCCCCCACGACGATGGGGTCTGCTGTATGGTAGTTACACACTGCTAAGCACTGACCCCATGAAACACACAGTAAGCTGGTGGAATCAAACATGTCTTACTGTATATCAATGAGATGTTTGCCACTGCAATTATTATTATTATTATTATTATTATTAATAACAAGCATTTATAAAACTTCAACATATTCTGCAGCTCTGTACAGCACAGAAAGGCCATTGCAAGTTTATGAGGATTTTATGTTTGTATTGGGGAATTCATATGTAGAACACTAGAGCTGCAATGTTACAGTTAAAGGATATACAATGCTGGAGTGAATATCCTGTTACAGTATGTTGCCCAGAGTCACATCTGGGAAATAAAAGAAGGATAATGACCCCAACCATCTTTTAAACCAGTCACTTCTCATTTAACGTTAAAATAACAATCTAAAGTATACACCAAGCGCTTGAGCATAAATTGTTGCTTTGCTTCAACATAGCGTTAGGGGAAACCCCTGTTCTAATCTCTAATAACTTGCTTGCTGCTTGTCAACACAACTCTTTCCCCCATATGTAATAAATGGCACTAAGTTTGCCCAGGAGCAGTAACCCATAGCAACCAATAAGATGTTTGCTTTTAAACAGGTGACCAGTAAATCCTAACTGCTGATTGGTTTCTATGGGTTACTGCTCCTGGGCAAATTTAGTGCCCTTTATTACATAAACCCCAATGTATTCCTTTTGAGTGTATAGAGGGCTAATAAACAGCTACTGGCAACTGGGAAATGACACAGTACAGGTATTGCATCCATTATCAGGAAATCTGTTATCCAGAAAGCTTTGAAGGTCATCTCCCAAAGACTCCAATGTATCCAAATAATTCAAATTGTTTTCCCTCCTCTCTGTAATAATGAAACAGTAGATTGTACTTGATCCAAACTGAGATATAATTAATCCTTATTGAAAGCAAAATCAGCTTATTTGGTGTATTTAAGGTTTACATGATTTTCTAGATGATTTAAGGTATGATGATCCAAATTACAGAAAGATTCCTTATCTGGAATCCAATAAATTGAAGTGTGTTCAAAGCTGAAAAAGGATAAAAGACTTGAGATACACATCAGATAAAACAGAAGGTCTGTAGTATACAGAACTAATCTGTTATCTACTGTGTATCCTGTGCTTGAATGGCTGCCCCCATGTCTACACAACAGCTAGTTTATATAAACTACAGTAGTACTTATCTATTATCTACTGTGTATCCTGTGCTTGAATGGCTGCCCCCATGTCTACGCAGCAGCTTGTTTATATAAACTATAGTAGTACTTATCTGTTATCTACTGTGTATCCTGTGCTTGAATGGCTGCCCCCATGGCTACACAGCAGCTTGTTTATATAAACTACAGTAGTACTTATCTGTTATCTACTGTGTATCCTGTGCTTGAATGGCTGCCCCCATGGCTACACAGCAGCTTGTTTATATAAACTATACTAGTGTTTCTGAAGCAAACACACCAGTTGTACCAGTGCAGTGCAACACTATATTAAACTGCCATTTCTCTAAAATACTTTCATTTTTAGATGTCACGGTTCCTTTAAATTACATTTTACTAGGAAAGAAAACTGCAGAAGGAACTAATAGCAGAGTGTATGGAACCGAGTGTGTGCCTAACACTTTTTTTTTTCCCTGGGTTAATTTTACACACACAACATTGAACCAGTGCCCTTGTCAGCTGTATACACACATCTTCATATTCTTCTTTGGAAAATGTAGAGGCTGTGGCTCCTGCTCTTTGAAGTCCATCAGAGCTGTGCGCCTGTTACTATTATTAAATGTAATTTAATCGGCATGTCATTTAGCAGGCTCTTTCCAAAGCCAGGCACATTTAGCAGCCACTCATAGTGTTCATAGTCAAGTTTCATCCAGGCTAGATTTAAACAAAAAAAATAATATATATATATATATATATATATATATATATATATATATATATATATATATATATATATATAGTTATATATCTTCAGTATCCGCACTCCAATCAAGCAATCTCAGGGGTGCACGGCCAATTCTCAATCATATAATCAAAATCTGGAATAAAGCATTCCTGGGCCAGCACTTCCCTTTGTAAAACAAGTGTCTTTTTATTATTTAATTTCACACATCACAGTGCTCCAACGTTTCGGTCCCTCTTGGGACCTTTCTCAAAGGAAATATATATAATATATATATATATATCCAGCGAATGATGCTCCTATGCTGTGTTATTTTCAATAAAACCTTTTTCATATTTTTAAGCCCTGAGAGTGCTGATCTTCTTTGTATGTATGTATGTATGTATGTGTGTGTGTGTATATATATATATATATATATATATATATATATATATATATATATATATACACAAGTATGTGTAAGTGTATATATTTCTGTGTGTACAAACCCTTTCCCAAAACACAGGTTGCACATTTTATGTATGAGATTCACAGTGGGATATGAAAGTGCAGCTGGCATTAAAAGTGTCAAATCTGACCCTTGCAGGCTCCAGTGGAACATTTATGGGGTGCTCAGTGGCACATTTATGTATGTTTTCAATCTTTGCGGCTCCATGAGGACTTCCTCTATTTTTAGATGGAGAAATTTGGTTTATGGCGCCTCGCAGGTCCTGCTTTCCTGAAACAAACCACTTGACAAGCAGCTGTTTTCTGTTGGTGACTGTGTTGATGGGTTGTGTAAAACAGCAACTGCTTTATTAAATACCCTCCAAGAAGTCTATAACAGACGAGTGCAGTGGAGGATGCAGCTTTATATTGTCTCCTTTAACCAGGACCCTGTGCTCAAATGAATGTTTAAAACACAATGGGAGTTAATTTGCCAGTGGTGCAGAGACGTGGAGGAATCCTCTAGGAAAAACTATAACCCCCAAACAATGTACATTCTACAGATGAACATGTGCTACCTATTGACACAGACATTTCAACAGTGGCTTTTGGCTACCCTCTTTTTTTCCCCTCCTATTTGTAAAATATTGCAGCCAAAATGTTTTTTTATTGCAACCTCCTGACTTTAAAACTAACCATCAGCTGTTGGGGTTCTGGCAGAATGACATCTGCTCCAAGTACTGGAATGAAGGACGTGCGTTCATATACATTAGCATTTTCTGGAAGACTGGAGGCACTAGTCTGAACTCGGCCACAGTATAAGGAAGGGAGGATGCCTAATCAGAGGAAATCCTTGTGTTCCCCTCTGCTGCTTGGAATAGTAACAGCCCAGTGTTAGGCGCTTCCATAATTAACTGCTTATCTAAATGTTATTGTTACCTAAGGACCCCCTCCCTGTGCGGTTACTCCACGCCAGGCATTTACAAAACAAAATAAACCTTAATTTTATACAGATTAAAGTGATAATATTGACACTTAATTACCTTTTTCTTAAAACCATGTAATACTTTATACAAGCTTTAATAGTACAGGTACAGGACCTGTTATCCAGAATGCTCAAGGTTTCCTAGAAATGTTGTACATTATGTTTTGTGCTTCTGTACCAGCCCAAGGCAACCACAGTCTCCAAAGGTGCCCCAGTAGCTCCCCATCTTCTTTTCTGCTGATTCACTGCACATGCTCTGTGCTGCTGTCACTAACTGAGCTTAGGGACCCACTCACAATATACAGTACACATAGAATAGAAATGTCACCATATAAGGCTGATTAGTAATTAATACAGATAATTACTACATGGCAGCACAGAAACCCGTGCAATTAGCATCAGAATTCAATAATCAGCCCTGTAGCATCAGCTTTATTACATGTCAATCTTTTTAACAATTTGCTACAACCCCTAAGTTCAGCTTCTCAACAGCTGCTCAGAGCCCACTGAGCATGTGAGTGTCACAGACACTTTCCAAGATGGTGACCCCCTGTGACAAGTTTGAAGTCCTGGATCATTGCTGCTATTGACAAGCTGAAACTTTAGGCTGGTGCAACAAGTTCCATATATAGAATATGGCATTTTTAGCCACATTCATTTTTAATTCTCCTTTAAGTCTACTACAGAATAGTTTAAAACATTAAAGGAACGGTAACAAAAAAATAAAAGCATTTTAAAGTAGTTAAAATATAATGTACTGTTGCTCTGCATTGGTTAAAGTTTGCTTTAGAAAGACTACTATAGTGTATATATTAGGCTGCTGTGTAGTCATGGGGCAGTCATTTAGACTGAAAAAGGAGAAAAGGCACAGGTTACTAAGCAGATATCAGACAAGCTCTGTAATACAGTATAATACAATGTTATTCTGCAGAATGCATCTGCTATCTGCTATGTAACCTTTGCATTGAATGGCACCTTTGTTATATTTTAATTACTTTAAAGCACTTTCATTTTTTTTGTGTTACTATTTAAACCCCATATGATTTTTTTTTGCCTCCAATAAGGATTAATTATATCTTAGTTGCTTTATAAATAGAGGTTAATTGATCGTGCTCTGTGTCTTCTGAGACATTTAGGAGGATGTAAGTCCAGTTTCCAGGACACTGAAGACACTGCTGGGATGAGACAGAAGTTTGTGAGGTGCTCCTTGGTATAACCCACTGACTTAGTTGCCCCACCTAAATAAAATATAAACGTTTTGGTTGATTCCCCATCTGGTTTCACTTTCACGCCCTCCCTCTCTTTATTTAGCCATTTTTCAGCTGTTGGTTATTAGAGATATTCCCTTTTTGGTGTGAATCAGCACAAAATTGTCTTCCACATCTTTAGCAGCAGCAGCAGAGCAAATACAGACACGCCGACAGCACTTCTGTTCTTTGTACAAATAGCCGAGTCAGCCTTTAGAAAAGGGACTTGGAAAGGCTTCTGAGGGAAGCACATTGTATTTGTATGGGTTCACAAGTGGCAGGTCTATTTTCCCAGAACATCATATTTCTGTGTTTATGTATATGTGTGTCCTGGTTGAGAAACCAGAAATAATATCCTTTAGCCACAGAGATAAGGCAAGTTACAATTATTAACATTATTAAGCACTGCGTATCTTGTTGGCGCTATATAAATAAATGATGATTATATCTTAGTAACAATGAAGTACAGGACCACGGTCCCACACAAGAGAATATATTGATATTGGGGGGCATCTGAAGCTGTGTCTCTCCAAGGGCTCAGCCGGGTGATGTCATCAGAACCCCCCAGGGGCTCTGTAATCTGCACAAGCCCACGACAGGCTTCATAATGACAATCTATAGGTGTGTTAGCACTTTGCAATCTCATGAAGCGAGCGTGACGACTGCTGCATGCCTTGACAAGCACCGTATAAAATGTGGCACCAAACATTTCTCCGTGTAGTTTTACCAAAGCCAACCTCCCAACTCTCCCGGTTTTAGAGGGACTGTCCCCCTTTTGACAGCTCAACCCGCAGTCCCTCGTTTGTACTGGAAAGTCATGTTTTTCTCTGCACTGAACAGGCAGAAAAAGAAACAAAGTTTCTAACTTAATTGCCTTTTGGCAGAGAGCCCAGAACAGCCACAGCTGCAGGTAAGATTACTTATTTGCTTATCTCAAAATTGTTACAAAAGTATATTTGTAACAATATAAGATAACGGGTCTCTTGGGAGAAGTTAGACTCACAGCTTAAAGGGCAATTCACCTTCATTAGCAAAACTGTAATAACTGGAAAAAAACCAAAGCAGAAATATGTTCAAACTTTAATAACCTGCGAAATTTTGTAAAATGAACATGGTAAGTAGGGTGTGTGGCCACAAAATGGGTGTGGTCAAAAAAATTAATCGCATTGCACGGCAACTTTTTTGTCCTTCTTTTGATTTCCAAAATTTTGGGAGGCATGCCATAGACAGATCCCCGAAATTCAGCAGTCTGTGCTGGCTTGGGGCTGCTACTCTCCCCAACCTAAATACATGGGGGTATATCTATCAAAAAGTGAAGTTAGAGAAATCGCCACAGAGTGAAATTCACCTGCACTCTCTTAATTTCTGTTATTTTTAAAGGAGAACTAAACCCCATTGCTAATAAAAACTCCTACCCCCTTACCCTCCATAGTCCCCCCTCCCTGCTCCCCCCCTGCAGAGGTGTTAACATCAGTAAATGCCCCAAAGCCTGTAATTACCACTCTTTGCAGAGTCATCGCAGTGGAGCTCACGGGGGGGCCATCTTTAGCAGTTCAGTAATCTTTGTTAAGTAAGTGCTGTATTGGCGCATGTGCAGTTGGAGCAGCCTTCCGCTTCGTGATAACTGCGCATGCTGCGAAAGTGACGAAAATAAGTGCCGTAAGAAGACCCGAAGTTTACCGAAGCGCTGGCAGATGGCGCCCGTGAGCTCTGCTGCGCTGACTACAGGCTTAGGGGCATTTACTGATGTTAATATGTCTGCGGGGGGGGGGGTAGCAGGGAAGGGGAACTATGGAGGGTAGGAGGTAGGGGTTTTTATAAGCAAGTTGGTTTAGTTCTCCTTTAAAAGAGTATTTTTCATTGGGTGAAAGTGAGAGTTCATCCATTGATAAATGCACCTTTCAAAATCCCATAGAAATGAATGGAGAGTATTTCACTTTAGAGGACTATGGTGATCTGTAACTTCACTTTTTGATAAATATACCCCATGGTGTCAAAGCAACATTGTCTTAATTTGCTGGGAATTTCCCCAACCCCATGTGCCACTGCACCATTTCACAAAGAGGAGGATGAAGAGTTTCAAGTGTTGAAAACAAAATCAATTTGAATTATTTCCCCTCCTCCTTAAAACATCCACAATGAACATTTTCCAGTTCAGTTGAGCTCAGGAAGGGGCAAGAGGACAGTTATTACCCTGGAAACAGAGGCAGGTGCCTGGAATGCTTGGCGGCATGGCTTGTACTCAGGCCTTTCCTGCTGATGGGAATTTATAAAGAATTTGTATGTACAGCTGCTGTCCCGGAACAAGTTAATGATGGTTACCAGCTTGTGTTTACCCGTAACATGGCATTTTGTGTAACACAAGGTCAGTAGCAGACTGTCAAGGTGAAATTCGCTAAACCTTATGTAAAAGCATTACAGATAAAATAAAAATTCCACCAGCACTTCGTGGCCCTCCTTTTATTAATTTGTCCATCTCCAAAAAAGTGGGTTTTACATGTTCCACTGCAGAGCAACATATGTGTTAATTGATCTAACTCCGTGCCGCCGGACTGTATTCACACACGTTAATGTAATTACACTAGCAGGTGCAGAAAGTCTATCTATACTAACCCAATAGTTTACTTTTCTGATTTCATTTTACTCAGGACTAGTAGTAACATAGAGCAACCAGTCAGAAATTGTATTCAGGCAACTGCAGTAAAACTATGAAAGCAAAATTCTGATTAGTAGAAGTCCCAAAGCCGAAAAAGGAGCCAAAGCTGAAGACCCAAAGCCACAAGTTCAGTTAAACTGAACACTAATGTGTGTGTGTGTTTTTTTAAATTGTATTAAACCCCTGGCCACCAATGTATTATTTTAATACTCTATAGACCCCTGCCACCAAAAGTATTTTCTTGGGCCCCAATGTTTCTTTTTAACATGTAATTGGGGGCCATGTGTTTCATACCTCCCAACTGTCCCTTTTTCGGAGGGACAGTCCCTCTTTTGACAGCTCAACCCGCAGTCCCTCATTTGTACTGGAAAGTCCCTCTTTTCTCTGCACTGAACAGCCAGAAAAAGATACAAAGTTTCTCACTTAATTGGCTTTTAGCAGAGAGCCCAGAACAGCTAACAGGTGCAAATAAAATACTTTGTAATAATTTTGAGACACAAAAACACAGTTTAGATAAGGAGAAATATTTTCAAACTTTCATAACCTGCCAAATTTTGTAAAACGAACATGGTAATTAGGGGGTGTGGCCACAGAAAGGGTGTGGTCAAAAAATTGCTGCGCTACGTGCGGAAAAAAAACATTTTTGTCCCTCTTTTTACTTCCAAAATGTTGGGAGGTATGGTGTTTTCGTTTTTTTTTAACTGATAGGGGTGCCCTGTCACCAATGTTTTTTTTTTTAATGGCTTTTTATAACTTGTGTGTGGGGTTTACAGTTTTTAACACTGATGTCTGTGTGGCCTTTTTACTGTGGGGTATGTGGGATTTGGAGTGGGCGGGGCCCAGAAAATTTTGTTGTACGCAGGCCTGTGATATCTAATGGCGGCCCTGTGTATGTGTGTGTTTATATGCTATAGAATTGTTCACATACTTAGGGGCAAATTCATCATGGGTCAAATATCGAGGGTTAATGAACCCTCGATATTCGACTGTGAATTAAAATCCTTCGACTTCGAATATCGAAGTCGAAGGATTTTAGCGCAAATAGTTCGATCGAACGATTAAATCCTTCGAAGGAGGTCCCTATAGGCTAACATTGAGTTCGGTATGTTTTAGATGGCGAACTAGGGGGTCGAATTTTTTTCTTAAAGACAGACTGTACTTCGACTATCGAATAGTCGAACGATTTTTAGTTTGAATCCTTCGATTGGAAGTCGAAGGTCGAAGTAGCCCATTCGATGGTCGAAGTAGCCCCAAAAAAAAACCCTTCGAAATTCAAAGTTTTTTTATCCTTCACTCGAGCTTGGTGAATTAATCTTTGGCGTTCCTGAAATCCACCTGCTACAGTGCCTGGATTTCCAGTAAGGACTTGCAGTGTTTCCAGCTCACTATTTATAACTGCTGGTGGCGTTGGCCCTCTGGCCTGTTCCAAGTATTCACTTTCCCACGTGCGAGTGGTGCTGCTCACATAAGGAAAGTTCTACTTGGCAGAGCCATGGAGAGAAAGTCTGTCAAATAGTCTGAAGGATATTTTGAGACCTATATTAGTAGTATCCTGCCATAAAAATCCATTTTGCTACAGAAACAAAAGTTCCACATTTCACAAGTTGATTAATCCCACTGAAGGAATTTGCTTGGTGTCTGTGTGCGTAACTTTCCTGAGCCGGCGATTCATTTGTAGACAGATTGTTTCTGTTTCATGACAGATGAATGGCGGTTTCTCTTGCTCCTGCCCTACTTTGGTTATAAGGTTGTTCTCCAGGGTCGGTTTCTGCTTGTTGCTGCCAGAGAGGCCATGGGTTAATGCAATGTTTGGGAATTCAGAGCAGAGACTGGCAAAGCTGTAAAAGTGATAAATGACCATGTCTGGAATAAATTTAATTCTGTTTCCCTTTTGACTCATCCACGTTACTTCGCTTGATGGAGCATATTGCAGTTTCTCCCTCTGTTGTGCAGCTGTAATGCATTTGTCTTTAAAGCAGCAGTGACTGCAAAGAATCGTACTGTTGTGATCACTTGGCTCCTTCTGGCTGATAATTGGGTAGATATTAGTTGGGCAGGCCTTTGGTTTGTCCCATACATAGACAGACAAGTCAATGAGAAACCTCCTGAATGTGGCTGCTGAGCGCTTCTGTGCCAAACTGGGGGCTGTATATACTAAGCAATGGCTGTAACAACATAAACAGAACTGTAGGTTGATTGTTATTGACCTTGTTACTGTTCTGCAAGGTTTAGTGACAAGGATTTGGATTTAACTGTGTTTAATGGGGAAAACTTCAGTTTAAGTTCAACGTAATCATGATTTTCAGTTAGCAGTCAAGTAGTAATGTTAAAATGTAGGTACTAGGTTTATGTCTCCTTCTTCTCACACCAGCCACTGCCACCTCTTGTCTTAAACCTTTCTTTCTTGCTGTTCCTTTCCTCTGAAATTCCACCCCTGAGCGTCTACCTTTTGCATGTCTAGAACATTAGTCTAGTCCTGGCCCCTATTGGACAATTGTGCACTTTCCCCCTCCAAATTGTGTCTGTGTGTTAGCCACCCACCCAACCACTTAGATTGTAAGCTCTATGGGACAGGAACTGCCTTCCAACTGTGTATCTTACCACATAGCATTTAAGTTCTGTGTTCTTATATATCTTTTGTGTAATTTGTGTATATTTATTATGTGACTTGTCTTCTCTGTGTGTAGTCTCCTATATTGTAGTCTTCTATATTGTACGGCACTGCGGCTCCTAAACAGCAAGTATAAATGCAGTGGCCTTTATGGGGAGTACACATCATTTGTGTTATTATTTGGCCGAGGGAATCATTTATTTGTGCAGACTTTACCCCCTTATCAAGCCAAGAGTTAAGTGTCACATTGTAATGCAGCATATGGTGTCCTACAGGTATTCAGCTTGTGTCACAACTTTTATGTCAAATTAAAGGCACTGCAAGATGTTACAAAATAAAGCTCTAGGTGTCCATGAAGCTTCTGGGAGCTCATATGAGCATGACCCCCCCCCCCCATATTCTATGAACCAAGCATACATTTCAAACAAATCACAGTTCATCAGACTAAATTGAAATAACCTCTGTTTTATCTCTTACACTCATGTGAGTGCATATGAATATTTCCAAAATAAACTTTGTCCTAAGGAGAAGAGAACTGGCCCCATTTTTTTCTTTGGCCAGGTTGATCTTTTTTTTCTTTATGAAAGAAGAGAAAATTGTTCCGACCCTAAAGTAGGTTTTTTAATGGAGCAGAACAAATACAGGAAGACTAACCAAGCAACAAACAGAAATAAATCCTGCCCAAAGGTCACAGGTTGAGAGGGTGAGAGCCTTTATGTGAGCGCACACTGGAACAGATTGCAGCCTTTGTTAAGGCTAAAGCCAAACTTAACATAATAACCCAAGCACAGCGCAAAGGATCAGCAGTCGGGCTTCATGTGATGATGCCAATAGCTTAGAATGGGAGCATTGTGCTTTGGCTTTGCTTCTGGTGCTTCAGATACAACATGGACTATTGTCACAATACTTCACATTGCACACAAGGGGTGGGGCAGTTCTGCACAATGGACATCCATGCTTTAATGCAGTCTAGTCCTTCTCAGAGTAAATCTTGGTCTGCATTGACCAAAAAATAGAAATCATGATTTAAGGCAATCTAATGCTTCTTATTAGGGTGGATTTTGTGAAAATAGTATTAAATGAAATTGAATTAGGAACCAGAGGCATTTTTGTCACATTGTATTTGGTGCTGCGGATATTCATGGTCATGTCTGTAGGCACTGAAAACATTAAAGGAAAACTATACCCCCCAAACAGTGTAAGTCTCTATAAAAAGATATTGCATAAAACAGCTCATATGTAAAACCCTGCTTCATGTAAATAAAACATTTTCATAATAATATACTTTTTTATAATGTGCCATTGGGTAATCATAAATAGAAAATTGCCATTTTAAAAAATAAAGGCCGCCCCCTGGAATCGTATGATTCACTATGGACACAAACAAACCATACATGTAAGGTCACATGAGCCAATTAACAGAGTTCTGCCTTTTGCTTCCACACTTCTTCCTGTTACAGTTAGAGTTGTAGTATTTCTGGTCAGCTGATCTCTGAGGCAGCACACAGACCATCGCTTAATGGTGGTTCAAGGCAAGAGATGTAAAAGGGCAAGATTTACTTAAATATATATTCCAGTTTGATAAGATTCTTTAATATGCCATTTAATTGGATATAAACTATCTGTTGCTTAAGTGTTTATTTTGGGGGTATAGTTTTCCTTTAAGAACATATATCAAACTGCTGTCACCCTAACATTGTTCAGGCAACCCCAGTAAGACCATAAAATCTAATGCTAATTGTATTTTTCTGTACATTTAATGAAATATTCTATTAATAGCAGTGCTGGCATTTCACACAAGGTACAGCTTAAGATGGTCTGATGTGTGCTCAAATATTAAAAGAACTGTAACACCAAAAATGAAAGTGTTTTAAAGTAATGAAAATATAATGTACTGTTACCCTGCACTTTTAAAACTGGTGTATTTGCTTCAGAAACACTACTATAGTTCATATAAATAAGCTGCTGTGTAGCAATGGCGGAAATTGAAAAAGTCTATATGGCACAGGTTAAATAGTGGATAACAGATAAAACCATTATGTTCTACAGAGATTATCTGCGATTTGCTGTGTAACCTGAGCCTTTTCTCCTTTGAATGGCTGCCCCCGTTGCTACACAGCAGCTTATTTATATAAACAATAGTAGAGTTTCACAAGCAAACACACCAGTGTTACTAGTGCAGGGCAACAATGCATTCTATTTTTATTACTTTAAAACACAAATTTTTTGATGTTACTGTTCCTTTAAAGGGAGAAGGAAAGTCTTCTTGCACTTTCACAGTGATCGTATTTACTTACCTAAAACCAGCCCAGGGTTTTAGGTAAGTAAATATGATCACTTGGGGGTGCCTAATATTTGGCACCCCAAGTGCAAGACGACTTTCCATCTCCTTTAAGGAAGCCCCCTGCCCAGCTACTAGTGATGCGCACGTTGACCCGAAACCTGTGGTGACTCTTGGGTTGGCTGCTGGTTGGGCGGGTTTGGGTTTATATTTGCTAACCATTGCAGGTTGGGTGCGGGTCAGACTGGGCAAGTACACTCGGATCCTCCTCTGCTCCCAAAGATTCTCTGTTTTGCAACCAGAGGAGCCCTCAGAAGTCGACTATAGAGAGAGAGAGAAGACACTGGTCTGGGTTAGGCGAGTGTCCTACAATGACAACATTTTGCAGGTTTTTATTGTCAGATGTGGATTAAGGTTTTGCAGGTAAGGGTCGGGGTGAGTTTTTTCTGACCTGCACACTTCTTTTTAGGGTACCTGACAGCTCAAAAAAAATGACGACATTATTTAAATGTTGAAATAACTGCAAAGATCCCCTGGATTCCTGTGCTGGCAATTTTCTAGCTGGTTTGCACACCCAAAAGATTGTAAAAGAACAGTGTCGAGAATACTTGGCCCTAAGCACTTTGATAGCAGACTACAGTCACAGCACAGGATATGAGTGTTTGTTTCCATAATGCTCTGTAATGTCCAGTACCATTCACAGACACACAAGTAAAGAAATGAGTAATAATGGCAAACAACGTCACATACATGAAAGTGGTGCAGAACACCAGCCTACAGGGCCTCAGCAAGTTACACTGGGATTTCCTTGACTAATTACAGGAATGTCGCTGAAACAATAACTCCCCTCTCAGCAAACTGTATAGAGTTAATCGTCCTTTTTCTCTTTCATCCTAGATTGTCCTTCTACTCTGGCCACTCGTCCTTCTCCATGTACTGCATGGTGTTCCTCGCTGTAAGTATATCACATACTGATCTTGCTTTGTAATTGCCGGCTATTCACCAATGTTTATTTACAGTTGTGTTCAGAACAATAGCAGAGTGTTTAAAATATGAATAAAGCTCAAAATCCCTATAAAAGCTTTTATTTCCATACACACAAATGCACTGGGAACACTGCACATTCTATTCCAAATCAAAACATGAAGAAGCATTTATCAAATTTGTGTTATTCCTTGAATATTTTGAATTGAATTGAAGAAAAGGGAATATTAGGCTATTCCAAAAAAATAGTGTCTGCATTCTTCCATTATTCTTTACAAACTCAAACATTCACTGTATAAACTGAAACATGTTTCAAGATTTTTCTTTCCTTTGAATGACTGAACTAATATTTAGTTGTATAATCAGTGTTTGTGAGAACTGCTGCACATCTGTCTTGTATCGAGTCCACCAACTTCTGGCACCTGTTACATTCCACAATTCTTCTGCATTTCTTGTTTTGCCTCAGAAACAACATTTTTGATGTCACCCCAAAAGTTTTCTACTGGATTAAGGTCCAGGGATTGGGCTGGTCACTCCATAACGTCAATCTTGTTGGTCTGGAACCAAGATGTTGCTCATTTACTGGTGTGTTTGGGGTCATGTCTTGTTGAAACTCCCATTTCAAGGGCATTTCCTCTTCGGCATAAGGCAACATGACCTCTTCAAGTATTTTGATGTATTGAAACGGATCCAATGATCCCTGGTATGTGATAAATAGGCCCAAACCCATAGTATGAGAAACCTCCTCATATCATGTTGCTTGTGCCACTGGCTTCACTCTGTAATGTGACTTGAATTCAGTATGTGGGGGTCGTCTGACAAACTGTCTGCGGCCCCTAGACCCAAAAGAACAATGTTGCTTTCATCAATCTATAAAATGTTGCACACTTTCTCTTTAGGCAAGTCAATGTGTTCTTTGGAAAATTGTAAGCTCTTCAGCACATCAGCATTTGAGATTATTTTAGCTGAGCAGCCTTTAATTTTCTGCATTTCTTTATATTTTCTCCTCTCTAAACAACTTTTTCTGGAACGGCCCATTTTACAGCATGCACAATATTTGCTCCTTCCTTCCTTAAATCATGTTTTTCACAGAATGAACGAGCTCACTATTTGAACTCCACCCTGCTATTATTTGGAACAATGAATGATTCCATGACACAGAATCAGCAGCATGTCATGACTGTTGGGTCTATTGGTTTTCTATAGTAAATTATTTGCCATGTAGAAATATAAAGCTCTACCAAAAACACTGATTGATCAGGTTGCTGATGTCGGACTGCTATTATTCTGAACACAACTGTATAGGTGGCCATACACGGGCGATAAAAGCTGCCGACAGACCGAGTCAGCAGCTTATTGGCCCGTGTATGGGGCCCTCCGACGGGCTTCCCCGATTGATATCTGGCCAAAAGTCAGCCAGATGTCGATCAGAGAGGACTAAAAATCCCGTCGGATCGCGGCCGCATCTGTTCGTTGATGCGGTCCCGCCATCCGACCGCCTGTTACCCATCATTAGGATCAGCCCGATATTGCCACCTCTGTGGGCATATCGGGGAGAGATCCGCTCGTTTGGCGACATCGCCAAACGAGCGGATCTCTACGTGTATGGTCACCTTAAATTGCACGGTTAATGTTTAGCATTTTATTTTGTTATAACAACACACGGGGCATTTTAAGGTTTGCTACACTGCAGTTCTCTTCCCACTAACATCAACAGGAATCCATCAATGCAACACTTTTTGGCAATAGTCCTAAGTGCAGAGCTTCTCATTGTGCTTCCCCATGATGTCTGTGTGAAGAGACCAATGGACATAGTTTGGTGTATTGCTCAGCACTAGATATGAGCATGTAAAGAGCACAGGCAGTGTCCGTTATCTATAATGGGTTGGGGGTTGAACTGATGCCAGGAGACCAGAGCCTAGCTATGTCCTTCTCTGCTTAAAGGGGAGGTTCACCTTTCATTTAGCTTTTAGTATGTTCGAGAATGGCCAATTCTAAGCAACTTTTCAGTTGGTCTTCATTATTTATCTTCTATAGTTTCTGAACGATCTGCTTTCTTCTTCTGGCTCTTTCCAGCTTTCAAATGGGGGTCACTGACCCCATCTAAAAAAAACAAATGCTCTGTAAGGCTACAAATGTATTGTTACTTTTTATTACTCCTCTTTCTATTTAGTCCCTCTCCTATTCATATTCCAGTTTTTAATTCCAATCAGTGCATGGTTGCTGGAGTAATTTAGACCCTAGCAACCAGATGGCTCAAATTGCAAACTGGAGAGCTGCCGAGTAAAAAGCTAAATAACTCAAAAACCACAAATAATAAAAAAATGAAAAACAATTGCAAATTGTCTCAGAATATCACTTTATACAACTAACTAAGTTAATATAAAGGTGAACAATCCCCTGGTTCTGTAAATAAAAAAAAAAAAAAAGTACAAGTTAATGATTTGGCGTTGCCATACTTTTACGAAACATTTCCACCTCTGATCATATATCTGGAAGCATAGTAGAACAATTAACTTTAAGCATTTTACTGCTGAGTTATTGCTTAGTAAAGGGATTGGTCACCTTTAAATTAACTTTAAGTATGATGTACTGAGAGATATTCTAAGACAATTTGCAGTCGTTTTTTCCTTATTTGTGGTTTTTGAGTTATTTGGCCGTTTATTCAGCGGCTCTCAAGTTTGCAGTTTCAGCAATTTGGTTGCTAGGGTCCTAATATGAATAGGAGAGGAGCTGAAAAGTTTTAGAAGGCGGCAAATAATTCAAAAACAATGATAAAGTAGAAATGAAGGAGAATTGAAAAGTTGCTTACAATTATCCATTCTAGAACATACTAAAAGTTCTCTTAAATGTGAACGACCCCCTTTAATATGTCATACTCCCTAAAACAGACAAGGTGTTTCTCCAGCACTAGTATCTGGTTCATTGTTACTACTGACCATATCCTTTGGGGCAGGAATAAAACAAATATATTCCCAAAATGTCAAGGTCCCTATACATAGAAAGAACGTCTTATCAGATCTGACCCCTCAGATGATGTTAGTGTTCCTTGTCGAGCCATTGGCTTCTGACTGACCGACATCTTTAATGCAGCCCTCAGCCAAGGAATTTTTATTTCAGGATAAGCAATCATTTTGGGTCTATACATCTAAAAAAATGAAGGCTTCCAAAATTGACACTTTTAACTGATGGGAACAAGTCTCAAATTTCTTTGTTTTGGTGAGGTTTTTTCACAGGAATGAATCAGTTAATAGTGCTGCTCCAGCAGAATTCTGCACTGAAATCTATTTCCAAAAGAGCAAAGAGATTTTTTTATATTTAATTTTGAAATCTGACATGGGGCTAGACATATTGTCAGTTTCCCAACTGCCCCCAGTCATGTGACTTGTGCTCTGATAAACTTCCATCACTTTTTACTGCTGTACTGCAAGTTGGAGTGATATCACCCCCCTCAGCAGCCTAACAATGGGCAGATAACAGCTCCCTGGTAGATATAAGAACAACACTCAATAGTAAAAGCCAAGTCCCACTGAGACTGATTCAGTTACATTAAGTAGGAGAAACAACAGCCTGTCCGAATGTAATTCCATCCTAAAGGCAGGCACAAGTCACATGACTGGGAGCAGCTGGGAAACTGACAATATTGCTAGCCCCATGTCAGATTTCAAAATTGAATATAAAAAAAGCTCTTTTGAGAATTGGATTTTAGTGCAGAATTCTGGAGTAGCAGTATTAGCTGTGTTTTGAAAAAAACAAGTTTTCCGATGACAGTATGCCTTAAGGATTCAGGTCACAGTAAAGGTGCAATGGTTTATAAGAAAAAGTAAGTGCTTGAACACTGCTGTTATATTTTTATATCAGGTCCCCATTAATTGAATTCAGATGTGGAGAATATTAAATCAACTTCATAAAAAGATAAAAATAAACAGGAATCTGCTAGTGAGCCAAATAGATTATTGGAAGGGCTCTGAGTACATTCTTCAGGCTGTATTAGAGAATGCGCTTACAGTAAAAGCCAATTCATGGGTCAGGTCGGCTTGCAGGCAATGGGGCGGGACGTGTGCAAAGGCAAAACGAGAGGAAGGTCATCACTTAAACCGTTTATCAGATGCTTAATGGTTTGTGAACGTAACAATGTCCCACTCTGTGTTAGATCATCGAGGCAAGTCTGAATAATGGATTATTATCTAGTTACAGGAGTACTTGCTCAGATCTGGATCTGCTTATAGTAACGTTACTCTGGGAACTGAAATGATCTGTTTCTGCCCTCTCACCATGAAAGGGAAAGTTTATTTAAGCTGGACGATCGATTAATTCGCACTGACAATTTAAAGGAGAACTAAAGCTTAACTACAGAAGTAGCTAGAAATGTTGTACATTATATTTTGTGCTTCTGTACCAGCCCAAGACAACTACAGCCCTTTAGCAGTAAAGATCTGTGTCTCCAAAGATGCCCCAGTAGCTCCTCATCTTCTTTTCTGCTGATTCACTGCACACGCATTATATACAGTATGTGCCATGGCTCTAAGTAATACTGTATATAGAATATAATACAACTTATTTACAAAGACAATTTTGGTTTAGATACGGTAATGTTTACTATTCATGCCACCTGTTGTGCCAGTGTTGCATCAACGTTGTTTCTTCTCTGCAGCTCTATCTCCAGTCGAGAATGAGAGCTGACTGGGCCAGATTACTTCGTCCTACGATTCAGTTTGCTCTGATCGCAGTGTCTGTCTATGTTGGACTTTCCAGAGTTTCTGACTACAAGCACCACTGGAGTGATGTTCTGACTGGTCTCATCCAGGGTGCAGTCGTAGCTGTACTTATTGTAAGTGTAACTAAACAGTTGGTTTTACAGCCCAGCATAGACTTTTATTCTGCCAAAGTGATCCTGGTTATTCTGTTGTGACAATTGGCACCTAGTGGTTAGACTGGGGATATGGTCAGTGCTTAATAATATTGCCCAGTCATATGCAGCAATATTACTAAGCAAAAAAGTATTTTTAAGAGAAAAGTACCCCGCTTGTAACTCATATCAGACAGCATTGAGCACTGTAGAAAATAATTAGTCCCCACTCAGTGGATGAGAAATGATAAAAACTTCTCTATATATTAAAGATTTTTAAATCAATGATTCTCACATGTTAGGTTAGAGGGTCAATCCAAAGTGCAGTGCATTTAATTTAATTAAAAAAACATCAATTATATATACAGTGCAAATTAGAGCACGTTCAATTAATAAGTGTACAATGACTAAAATCACAAGTTCAGTTAAATCAATTAATTAAGTGCAATAAATAATTTACTTTATAAGTATCCGGAGTGTAATTAATAAACTCAAAGGGATTTTTAAAAAATATGTGAACAATGATTATGATAAATTGTGTGTCCAAAATGCTCAGATCCTTTAGATAGTTAAGAGAAATTAGAAATTATAGATGGTGGAGTTATCCCAAAATCTACTACCTTATATTTTTCTAAAACTGGGACACCACAAAGTGGGAGAAAGGAAAGGGTAACCAGACTGTGGCCTCGTTTATTAACTTGCCCTGATCTTATGGAGAGGCTAAGCTACACCTTAAAGCAGGTCTGTTACTTCATATTCATTTCCACAGGCACTAAAATTATTAAGCCGTGTAATAATGATTGCCTTTTTAGGTATAAAGGTCCTTTTGCTGCTTTTATAGCCTAATTTTGCCAGCTTCATGGAATGCTTAGTGGTTTAGCACTTGCAGATTACAGTTATGGAGATAGGGCAACGAGTCGGTCCTTTAAGGGGGCCATACACAATAAGATCCGCTCGTTTGCCAAGTGTGCGGATCTTTCCCCGACATGCCCACCAATAACAGGGCGATATGGTGTCCTAAGGCCAAACGATCACATTACAACAAAGAGAATGGGCGCCCCTGGGTCGAAGGACCACCGATGTGGTCCTAGATTGCAGGAGAAATCAAACCTGCCCAGTCAAGATCAGGCTGATTTTTGGCATGATATAGATCAGGGGGACCTGTCTGAAGCCCCCACAAACGGGCAGATAAGCTGCCGAATTAGTCTAAAGGAACCAAATCGGCAGTTTAAATCTGCCTGTGTATGGAGACCTTTAGATATTGAAAACAAATTGGTTGGTGGTGGAAATGCTGTGAAACTCTTTCAAGTAGTGCTGAGAGTTTTACCCAAAAAGCATCTTGAAAGGCCCTTTAACCCGTTCTTTACACTGACACCCTTCTATTTGGTTTCTGACCTGCAGGTGGTGTATGTCTCAGACTTTTTTAAAGAGAAGAAGGGCAGTTTGAACCAAAAGGAAGAAGATTCCCACACGACTTTACATGAGACACCAACAAATGGAAACCACTATGGAACTCATCAGCCCTGAACGCGGGAGGGACTTCCTCCCACCACCTTGCCACTTAATGCAAAAAAATTATCCTGCTTTTAGAGAAATGTATTTAGAAGAGTGAAGACTCTCTTTAAAAAAAAAAAAGCCTTGGAACGGCCAGCACCTGCCCTCCATGCTGAAATATATTAACCCTTTGGGTAGCAGAGTGATCCAATATCAATGATGATAAACTCTCTGGGTCCCAAAAGGTTATTGGACTGCTGCTATAATTGTTGGATGCTAAAGAACACCCTATGTATATGTTATAGCTTTAAAATAAAAGTTTCTTTATGCATTTATCAACTATACACAAAAAACGTGAAATGTGGTATTCAAACTGTAAATTTTTTATTAAAATAGTGTTAACGCATTTTATGTACAAAAACACTTGTATAATATTGCTTTGCTCAAAGGTTGCTTGTGAGCCAAATTTATACCACCAAAACAATAAAAATGGTTTATAGCAAAGATCCGGCCTCTCTTTTTTTGGGACCGGGGGGGAACATAACAGTAACAGGGGCTGGCAGGTAAATGGAGCATATTCACCGGCTTCTTGTCTATAGATAGAGACTTGCAGCAAAAACAATATCCCTTTTTATTTTCGTAATTCCTGTGGAAATATAAGTGGGGTAGATGTTAAGATAGCTGCAGGTTTCACTTAAATTTAACCTTACAGTTTGAAGGAGTGATGCACCAAAACCAGAAATGTCAAACCAAACTTTAATTTGCATAATCAGATTTTACAATAAAAAAAAAAAAAAAAAAGTACATGAACTGTGAACAAAAAAAATGTCCTGTCGGTTGTCCAGAGCTTTAGGGTAAGGGCAGATGCAAAGATTCGGTGAGCTTTAGTCGCCCAGCGATAAATCGCCTCTTTCAGGACGACTAATCTCCCTGAACTTCCTCCCGCCAGCTAGAATGTAAATCGCCGACGGGAGGCAGTTTGGGGAGCTTTGGGAAGCAAAGGAGATTTGGCGCTGGGCGACTAATCTCTCTGAATCTGAGCGCGTGTCTCTGCCCTTAAAGTCAATTGAATTTTAGTGTTTGAATTTAGTTTAATTAAACACTATCCTCAATTTGAGTGGATTGCTATACGACAGGTAAAGAACACGTATAATCCTTTTACAAGCGTCTACTGAAAGTTGTAGGTTAACTGTGCTCAATGTTTCCTATAAGCTGTACACACACATTTTGAGGCCAGTGCACACAACAAATTGTGGTGGCAACAAAGAATTTTGTGTGAAAATACAAAATTCTGCAATTATTTTCACCTGAGCGCAGTTTTTAAAAAAAATGCATACAAAAGAACTTATGTGCACATAGCCCAGAAGAAATGAGAGGGAACATTACGCTCATCAGTGAATATTTCAGGTGCTGATGGGACCTGTAATGAGAAATGATTTTTAGGAACTTACCTTCTGCAAATTTGTTCTCTAGCTCTGTGTTCCCAATGGCTTTTGCTGCTTGACACATTTGCCTAAGCAATTCCTCAAGTCGTCTCATGCAGCGGATTATACTACCTGCAACAAGCAGAAAACATGGTGAGGCCACTGAATAAAGGCCACAGCAAATAGTGCCTTCAGGATCTGCACCAAAACATTTGCAATACCACTGCAGTGCCACAGATAGTGCCTTCTGAAGAGCGTAAAGGAGATAAGAGCATATAATATACTTGGTCCAACGATCAGCTCATCAAAAGCTCTTTGTGTATCTACCACCATCAGGGCCGCCATCAGAAATCGCAGGGCCCCATACAACAAAATTTCCTGGGCACCCTGGGCTGCGCCCACCGCAAGCCCCACCTACAGGTCCGCCCTCCCAACCCCATAGGTCCACCCCCCACCACACAGTAAAAAAACATAAAGAATATTGGTGGCTAGGGTTCCCACATTATAAGAAAATTGATGGCCAGGGCCCCTTAAACGTCATGGGACTGCATCAACAAACAGATTTTTTACCTTTGCCCGATCGGCATTTGGCTGACTTTCGGCCAGATATCAATCGGGGACATCTGTCTGACTCGGTCTGTCGGCAGCTTTTATCGGCCCGTATATGGGGGCCTTAAGTGAGCACAACCAATACACTTGGATACCATCATGCCTAGTCCAGTATGCATCTCATACAGTCAGTTTTGACATTACAGCTCATGGAAGTCTTTTTGGCCATAGCCCAACCACGCAGGGCTATTTAAACCATAATAATCTGTAATGCAATTCTCCCCCACCACTGCAGTCTGTATTTGTAGTAGACAATTACCCTGCCTGTAAGTATTTGAAAGAAACCTAGTCAGACAATAAAAACATACAAACTCCATAGAGATAATTCATTGGTCAAATTGCACAGCACATGGCAACAACTTAAGACTCTACACGACTTTCAATTCTCTCCCTTCTACTATCCTTATTTTAGTGCTGATTATTCTTATTGACCATGCTCTGACGCAGAGGTCCCTAACCTTTTCACACAAATGTAAAAACTGTTGGGAGGGCCACACAAGCAAGAAAATATTCCTTGAGGCAAAATAAGGGTTGTTACGGGCTAATTGATAGCCCTGATAAGGACGGATATCCTACATGAGGCTGTATTGGAGTAAAGTTGGCCATAGACACAAAGATCCGATCGTACAAATCCTCGAACGATCGGACTTCCCCATCTCCCGACCCGCCACTAACCATTCCAAACAAAGTAGTAAAAGTACCGATCAGCCGATGTTCTGCCCCTGACAGCAATTGTACAAAAGTTATGTCCGACAAAAGCTGGTGACAGTCTCCCACTGAAAACTGTACGATTGGCAATACATGCAGAGAGTTTATCGGCAGCTGAAAGAAATCTTTTTAACCTGTCCAATTGACCAAACGACCGATCTCCGTGGGACAAAAAATGTCGCGACTCTCCACACACGGTCCGAAAATCAAACGAATCCTTGATTCATACGATCAGATCTTTGCGTCTATGGCCAGCTTAAGCTTCTGTCCTTATGCCTCCAAAACATGAATTTAAGCCAGGAATTTCATAATGAGTCACTGGGAGCAATATCAAATGAGCCTCATGAGCCACTGGTTGGAGATCACTGCCCTAAGGGGAAGCGAAATCTAACAGCCAAACACTAAGCAATAAGTAAAGCTCTACTGCAAAGTATAGCTCAAAATTTCAGACTAAAAAAGCTCCTCAAATTGAAAGACCGTCTTGTATCAGCGTTAACAGATTATTTTCTTGTATGGGCTGTTATTTATTAAAATCTTTCCTGTAAAGAAATCATTTGCTGCTCTGTAGAAGCCAACAATACATTGTCCTGAGGGAATATGTCAGTATGGGAGCTGTACCTCAAATATATTGAAGGCCACAGGGTGAGAATCCCAAGCCAAACTGAAAGGATTATTTATTAAACAAAAACAATTCTTATAAAGAAGCACTCACAGGATATATTAAGATCTGAATCTAGAAGACTAGGACTTGAGATGCCCAGTAAGGAAACGCCTCAAAGCCAACAACAACAGTACATCAGAGGAGAACTAAGGACGACACATTCTCCACAATGGAGCGGATCTCTAGCATGAAGATGATCGGCAGGGACCAAACATTCCGTAAAACGTGACAGTTTTGCATTAGTGGAGAAAACAAATAAATTTCTAAACTTTTAGCACTTGAAATCCGAGCACTTCGCTTTAGTGTTTCCCCCACGCTGTGCACTTTTGTTCAAACGCCTACTGTAAAAGTCATTAGAGCACAAATACTTAAGACAATCTTGCGCTCTCTGAAGAGATGCCAAAAAGTAGGATTTCTGTAGAAGGAGCAAAACAACAAGGCTGCACTATTAACCCTGGAAACAAAACAAATTCTTCCCATCACTGGCACAGCAGGTTTTGCACAGGAACCATCTGTAAATCACCGTAGAACTCAAACACAGCAATGGGTGTAGAGTACTTATATAGTGAGAGCACTTCATAAAGGCCCAGCTTGCAGCCTGCACTAGCTCGGATATGGAAAAGCTAATTATCAAATTAACTCTAAATGGAAAAATAAATAATTTGGGCTGCCCTTGCATGATCTGAAACTGACTGAAGGTGCTGAACTGTCAAGGGGACACTAAATGGAGTATTGTTAATCTTTAAGAATAACTCTGACCAAACATGGGCAGATCTGTTGGTCTAGCCAGGTTGCCAAACAAGTGGATCTGGGCACAATTAGGTCTCCCACACGCGAGGATAAATCCAGGGGCAACCTGACTTAAGGTGAGAATCAAAGCTCATGCAGAAGTGCCTGCAGGTTTCTAGGGGCGGCGAAAAGTGGAGTCAGTCTCCTCAAGTGCGGAAAGCACAACTGCACCATCTGCGTAGGGCAGCCCCCCTCAACCTGCTCTGATGCAGGGAGGCTGGGGCACAGAATCACTCCTGGATAAATTGGGCAGATCTGGTCTTTGGCACTAGGGTTAGCAGATAAGGTCACCCATCAGGCCTACAGAATCCTGCCAAACAAGGACTGCATCAATGCACTAATTTGCTTCCCAACCAATGACATTCTCAAAACTGCTTGATTGATTTTTGGACATTTATTTGCCATATATCTGTTGGCCCAGCCTGTTGGTGGGCTCCATACACAGGCAAATAAGTTGCCAACTTTGTGTAGAAAGAGAGAATCAGCAGCTTTCGTTGGCCTGTTTATGGCCGCCTTAAAGGAGAAGGAAAGCTACCAAAGCAGTTTATTGCCAATAGATTAGCCACAATAGTGCAAGCTATACCACCAACACTATCTTTATTCTGTAGAATGCTTTACCATACCTAAGTAAACAGCCCTAGAAGCGCTCTACGTTTGTTTAGGATAGCAGCTGCCATATTTGCTTGGTGTGACATCACTTCCTGCCTGAGTGTCTCCCCGTTTCCTCATAGCTCTGAGCTCAAATTACAGCAGGGAGGGGAAAAAAAAAGGAGAGAGGAGCAAACTGAGCATACTCAAGCCCTAGCCCTGGAGGTTTAAGCTGAAAACAGGAAGTCTGATACATGTGTACACAATAGAAGGAAATAAATGCTGTATTTCTATTGACAGAGGAGTAAGCTTTATCAGAAAGGTCTATATAAGCTACCTTCATTTTAGCCTTTCCTTCTTCTTTAAGGGTGGCTGGGTGAAAGGCTGCATAAAAATAATCCTTAACATCACCCCCCCCCACATGCAATCCATACAGTGAGACAAATTTCTGGATTCGACTACATTAGTATTCCTTCCTCGTGTACGATTTTGCTTGGCTCATTGTACAATGTTTAATATTTTTGTGGAGATATATGTTAATCATCGAGTGAACCAAAGCGTTGGCGGCTCAAAAACAAAATTTTGGTTCAATCAAATCACTGGTAATGAGAATGTTTTCCATAGATTTCCTTTTTTTTTTAAATAAAAAAAAATAACATTTTCGACGAATTGAAAGATAAGCAATAATCCAAAGCAGAATATCTGGGAAGGCAGTGTGCATCTTTGGATCCATGGTCTGTTTAAGGGTAGCCGAGAGGTATTTACCTAGTGAAGCTCCTGGGGGCAAGGAAAGTGTGTTATTTGTTATTCGTCCCTGAATAACTTGCACTCCTCGCGCAGAAAGGTGCATCAGGCCAAAATTCTAAAGAGGGCTCTTTGTCAGTGTCACCATGAGAATTTACAGACAATTCCATACAGGCAACACATTCTTGGCTTTGAATGTGGAAAAAGGATTGGAGGGTCAGAGAGCTCTTATATCTCAAGAAAATAAACAAGCACAGTTTAAAGAGCACAGGGAAATGTACTATCAGGAAGAGTTGCAGGGCTAGGGTTGCATCTTTTTGAGTGTAGGGCCTCCTGGTATGGAATCAGGAAAGAAATGTGATTATTCAAAGTTGCAGTTAATATAAAATTCACCTATTATATCAGCCATTAGAACTTGATTTAATTCTTAATGACATATTTCAACCCCCATATACTTTACTTTGACTAAATGCATTATATTTACAACACTACAAAAGTATGTCAGCATCTTCCTAGACTAGAGATCCCCAATCTTGTTTTACCCATTAGCCACATTCAATTGTAAAAAAGAGTTGGGGAGCAATACAAGCATGAAAAAAGTTCCCAGGGGTTCCAAATAAGGGCTCTGTTTGGCAATAGACCTGATTTTTATGCAACTAAGGCACAAAATATCCGTTAGGTATGAATAACGAATATGACCTGACGTGTTATTTCTCAATTCTTTGCCGTTGTCCTAGAAACATGCACAACAGCTTTTTTTCTCTATAGATTGATTGAAAAATAATATTTATATCGTGCATTCACTTTTGCTGCTGTGCTTGTCTCTATGAATATTAAATATTTAATATAATATCTGTACCTAGATTTAATTTGTATAATGCATATTTAGCCAATTGTGCTGGCTAATATTTGGCTATAATATACATACTTGCTGTATATGTTTTTTGGTATATTTTTTGTACATTGTTTTATTAGTATTTTGTTGTGTTCATTTTGTATAAAGTTTTCTTTGTTTTGATTTGACTTCAGGGAGAGTCCAAGATGGCTGTTAACCAACCCCTTAGGGTTGGTTTTGATTAGAGTGAAGTCACACTGAAGGTTACCAATAATTATGCTTCTTATAGTACCATATGTGTAACTCTAGTATTTACAAAGCCAATTGTCTGTCTCCTGTTTTAAATATGTTGTGGGAAGGGAATCATGTAGCCTATGATTAAGGGGCACATTTACTTAGCTCGAGTGAATGAATAGAAGAAAAAAAACACTTTGAATTTCGAACGTTTTTTTTGGCTACTTCAAATCGAATGATTCAAACTAAAAATCGTTTGACTATTTGATAGTCGAAGTACTGTCTCTTTAAAAAAAAAACTTCGACCCCCTACTTCGCCACCTGAAACCTACCGAGCATCAAAGTCTATGGGGAAGGTCCCCGAAAGGCTTTCTAACAAATTTCTGATCGAAGGAAAATCGTTCGATCGCTGGATTAAAATCCTTCGATTCGAAAGAAAGATTTTTCCTTAGATCGTTCGATCACAGGAAATGCGGTAAATCCTTCGACTTCGATATACGAAGGATTTTACTTTGACGGTCGAATATCGAGGGTTAATTAACCCTTGATATTCGACCATTGGTAAATGTGCCCCCAAGTATCCTTTCGATACGAAACGCGTTAGGTGGTATCCTGTTGCACTGGAATAAACAAAATACTTTTTAATTGAAAAAGTCTGCCTGGAAGATCGGTCCTTAGAAGTGCATGCTCAATTTTTCTATACAGTTTTATGCAACTAAGACTTGCCTCCAAGCCTGGAATTTAAAAATAAGCAATTGATTTGAGGCCACGGGGAGCAACAGCTAAGGGGTTGGTGAGCAACATGATGGGGATCATTGTCCCAGACAAACAATCATTCCCTCATGAGTTGGCTGCTGTAGAAATATCGTAAACCTCCAGTGCCGCCTAATTCCTATTAAAGACCAATTCATCTCCCTTTCCCCGAACGTACACTTAAATTTCCAATGTTCTTATGATTGGAAAATAAAAAAAGGCTCAGTTATAAACCAACAGAACATTTTCACGCTATGGCTTATGTCACACTGGGAGCTTGGCCGTTGCTTCTTGTAATTGGCCAGAAATAGGTTTTGTTCTTATGGGGCTCACCAGACAACCTCTCTAAGGTAAAACGCAAAGAAGCAGTAAATAAAAGTCAGGTAATAATAATAAATGAGGTTTCTCTAGAATCAGAGTAACCTATACCATGCTATAATTCTATGAAAGGAACAAATGAATGTAGGGCATGGATCACTACTAAAGTTACAACACTCACCTTCAAACACATCAGTCATCTTGCAAATCTGTGCAAATGTTGCCCCATTCGACCAGGTGTACAAGACATCCATAAGGTTGGATTTGAAAGAACCCAGGTACGTCTCTTCATCCACCTCTAGTTTAGCTTCTGATGAAACTTTGGCGATTCTCCTAGCAGTTTCCTGTCATTGAAAGTAGAATTTATACAAATTGTCAACAGGATTACACACACATAGATGTGAATAATAGCAGTTCAACATCACTAACCTCAGTTCAACATCACTGTTTTTTGTAGAAATTATATTTCTACATGGCAAATAATTTACTAGTAGAGTCGCAGAAACCCATCAGACCCAACAGTCATGACATGCATGCTAGTGATTTCTAGTGATTTCTCTGACCCGCACCTAACCCGCCCGCATCCGCGATTCGGGGTTGTTTTTATAGACCCTCGCCAACCCACGGATGTCGTCACAAAAGGGCGGGGCAAGCAGGCGCAGGGTCTATAAAAGACGAACCCGGAAGTCGGAAGCTGGCATTTGACAGTGGCGTGCGGGGAAAACAGGAGAAGAGCTCAACCTGCACCTGCCCGCAAGAAGCGTGCAAGGTCGGCCCGAACTCGCCGGTATCGGGTTGGCCCGCACATCACTAATGCATGCTGATGATTCTGTGTTATTGAATCATTAATTGAGGCTTGTTCCAAATAATAGCTTGTTCCAAATAATAGCAGTGTGAAATTCAATTAGTGAGCTCAATCATTCTGTGAAAAAACAGGGGTCAATAATGGCCCTTATTTAAGGAAGGAAGGAGCAAATGTTGTGCATTTGGAAAAAATACAGATTTACTGCCTGTATTTCCTCAAAACGACTTTCCCACAGAAAAGTTTAGACATGGTCACTGCATTCCATCAATGACAGATCTACACTTCCATCTTTCCAGGCTGCCCGGCCTTTTTCCCCTTATCAGACGCCTAAGCCTATGGTAGGGGATGGGGCACAAGATCTCATACACAGAAACTGAATGTGTCCTTTGTGTGTTCCTTTGTTTGTGAAGGGGAAGGTATGGGCTGCGACATAATGCACTTCTCTTGTAGAGCACCTGTGGAGATGCGAGATGCAGCCTGAGAATTGTGTGATAAAGAAAACCATGAACTTTATTTGTGATAACCTCAAATACATGATTGGATTAGAACCTTATACTTAGTTAAAGTGCTATATATACGAAGTTAAATAAGTGACCAGTTAAGTTATAAAGTGCTTGTGTATCAATATTATTAATCTTAATTCATCTTGTGAGCATTATACAATTGCGCAGACTTCATAGGCAAGTAGGAAAATTAAATAATAGAGGGTGGAGAAGTCTCGTTAAATCAGTCTCATTTTTTGCTACCTTCGGGACCCCACAAAGTAGGAGAAGTCAGGGCTTCTGGGACCGTGGTCTCAAAGTTACCTTTTCTAACTAATTGTAAGAAGCTAACTTTCCTGCCATACCACAAATCCCAGGGCACTTACGAGAGAAAACAGATTGACAAGATATTAGATTTCTGAGCAGAAAGGAAATTAACTGCTTCCAAAGAACTAATCTTAAAAAAAAACCCCAAGGTTTAGTTAAAAATGGTATAAACCGTTAATCGTGCAATCACTAAGTGAAAGAAAATGACAAAGATTCCCAATAATACCAGTCTGTGTGTTTGCGATTGGAATGAATAGGAAATGATTTCATTTGAATAGGAAGGAAGGCGATGTACCTGCATCTGACGCAGGGGTCCTGCCAGTTGCTCTGTCAGTTTCGGCATTTCACTGGACTAAAAAAAAGAAGAAGATATTTTGTTAATGTAAATAAACAATTTAGTTTGTTGCCCTTAAAATGACATATTGTACAATGCTGCTTATTAATGGTGAAATAAACGCTAAAACTTGGCTAGTAATTCTATATTTAACTTATATTGAACTTATTGAACCAGCCTAAGGGTTCAGCCTCTCTCTGTAGCAGTAATGATCCAGGACTTCAAAGTTCTCAAAGGGGTTTTTGTTATAAGTGTCTGTGACACTCACATGCTCAGTGGGCTCTGAGCAGCTGTTGAGAAGCTAAGCTTAGGGGTCGTCACTAATTATCCAGCAGAAAATGAGGTTGGTCTATAATATAAGCTGATGCTACAGGGCTGATTATTAAATGCTGATGCTAATTGCACTGGTTTCTGTTCTGCCATGTAGTAATTATCTGTATTAATTACTAATCAGCCTTATATTGTGACATTTCTATTCTATGTGTACTGTATATTGTGAGTGGGTCCCTAAGCTCAGTAAGTGACAGCAGCACAGAGCATGTGCAGTGAATCAGCAGAAAAGAAGATGGGGAGCTACTGGGGCATCTTTGGAGACACAGATCTTTACTGCTAAAGGGCTGTGGTTGCCTTGGGCTTGTACAGAAGCTCAAAACATAATGTACAACATTTCTAGCTACTTCTGTAGTTAAGCTTTAGTTCGTTACAACAATATTTGTAGCAAAGCTTTCCCTGGTGCTTATAAATATTTTGCTCCGAAGCCATTCCTTCAGGATCTTCGGACACCCAGCCGTTGAGCCATGATAAACCAACAAAACCATATCATCAATATTTTGGGCATTTAGCTGTTGTTGTCCAGGCAGGGGCGCTCTGCCAATGAGGCGAGCTGAGCTGCTCGCCTCAGGCGGCAGCGCCAGAGAGTATTCCAGGGGCGGCAAAAAGCCGGTCCTGCACCTTTAAGAGACGTTGTCTTGCAGCACCTTTGTCAGAAACGGCGCTGTGTCAAGGTAAGCTAATTTTTATGTGAAATCCAGCTGTGCACAATGAAGCATCTGCTGGGCGGCAACCTCTTCTCTACCCGTCACAATGCACTATATATAAGTATATAGCACATAAATAAGGCACATTCTTGATTTTACAAACAAGAATATGTACTGCTAAAAGCTATAAGCGGATGGGACATTGAGGTGAGCACTTCTGAACTGGCAGAAAATCCCCCTCCCGCTCCCCATAGTCCTGCTTTTAGACATTTCCTAATATACAAGTTCAGATGCTTTACAGTCTGAACGACAACACTGAACATGAGCTAACAGCCAATTTGTAGCATGAAAAGATGCACCAGTATCAACCAGGAGACAGAAGAGCTGAGCATCAGTCGGGCTCAGTATCACCTGAAGTAGAGTCCTGCGCGGATCCATTTTTTGGAACCCGTACCCGACCCGTACCCGCATTCTTACCAGCTTGGACCAGCTACCCGACCCGCAAGTACCTTATCCGCTGACTATCAAGAATCAGGAAGTGCTGTCATTGAAAACCTGGAAGTGACATCAGTGGAAGTAGGTGTGATCAGAAAAAAGGAGTTAAAATTGCTATTGATAAGAGCCACGGCCGGACCCACAGAACTGCGTCTATACCTGCACCCGGAGCTTCTACCTGCAACCCGCAGGGTACCGCAGATTTTTGCGGGTAACCGACCCACTGCAGGACTCTAAGCTGAAGGAAATCCCAAGCTATATAGAAGCAGCTTCACAATATGGAATCTCACAAGTCAACTCTCTTCTCAGCAAAGTGCAACATGCTAAGCAATGGTCTCAGCACCTCACATCCCTTTGCTTGGGATTGCTAAAGGCAAACTTCCTCTGCTGGAACAGCTGTGAAAACAAACACTTAATAGGAAAGTGCCACCGGAATCCATCCGTACTCACTGTGACATATGGGCTGCACAAAGCACAGTATGAAAGGAAACATGTTTGTTCTCTGCACATTCACCCACGTCTCAGGGAGAGCTACTAAAATCAGCCCTACTTAATGTCTTACTCCTGGTTAAATGGAAAAAAGAAGCTTTTAAAGGCATCTTTAATGACTTCCCTTCATTAGTTTAAACCTCCCCCTATGTACAGCTCCCCCCTATCACTCCATGAACATTCCACAACAAAGAAAATCATTAGAGAGGCCTTTTCCCACTATATATAAATACAGTTAACATTTAATCATCTCTATCAAAACTGGTTGGAAAAAGGAAAGCATGCAGAACTGAAGCAATGTCTATTCCTTATAATGTAGAAATACTAAAGCTCACTGCTGTATACTACACATGCAAATGACTCCAAACCACATAATTACATTACTAAACTAATGGGGCCTAGGGTAAGTATTGTTAGCGGAATTCTGATGGAATTGTTACTAACATCATTTTATTCCTTCCTCTATTGTCTGAGCTTTATTAAAGCCCATGCAGAAGAAGATAATGCATAATGCAATGGATAATATATTTAACATAACAGAGCTAATCAATGAAGTGATACATTACTATTAGACTAGCTAGAACATTAGTCCTAAAATGCTTTAAAGTGCTCTTAAGATAGCGGGTATTTGTTTTTAATCCCACAGTCATTAGGTTATGATTTAAGACAATCATAAACAAATACACAGATCTTTCTGATTTACTTGGACGAGTATTGGGATTTTATAATGAATGCTACATTTAAAACCATTAAAGAATCTGCAGATCTTCTTTACTTTCTGCAGTTGCTTATTCAGGCTGCTGCCCCTAGGTATATAACCACTTGTACAATATCCATTCATTTGGTTATCACACAGGACGAGGCAATGTATGGCCTCCTTAAAGGGATTCTGCCATGATTTTTAAGATGTAGTTTTTATTGCTAAATTACACTGTTTACACTGCAAATAATTCACTCTACAATATAACATTTCATTCCTGAATCAGCAAGTGCATTTTTCTGTGTTGTAATATTGTAATATATAGGCAAGCATCTTAGGTCATTTTGCTTGGTCGTGTGCTTTCAGAAAGAGCCAGCAGTTTAGAATGGAACTGCTTTCTGGCAGGCTTTTGTTTCTCCTACTAAATGTAACTGAAGTGTCGCAGTGGGACCTGGATTTTACTATTGAGTGTTGTTCTTAGATCTACCAGGCAGCGGTTATCTTGTGTTAGGGAGCTGCTATCTGGTTACCTTCCAGTTGTTCTGTTGCTAGGCTGCTGGGGGAAAGGGAGGGGGTTGATATATCACTCCAACTTGCAAGCCGTAAAGAGTGACTGATGTTTATCAGAGCACGAGTCACATGACTGGGGGCAGCTGGGAAACTGACAATATGTCTAGCGCTAGCCCCATTAAATTTTTTTTAAAACATTACATATAAAAAAAATCTGTTTGCTCTTTTGAGAAATTGATTTCAGTGCAGAATTCTGCTGGAGCAGCACTATTAACTGATGCGTTTTAAAAAAAAAAAAAAAAAATTCCCATGACAGTATCCCATTAAAGGGACAGTATACCCCCCCTTGTAAACTTTGGTTCAATGGACAGGGCTTATGCTTAACATACTTTTTGCCTATTCTTTTAATTAGGAAACATCTTTTTTTTCACATGACTTGGGGCAGCTGGGAAATTGACAATATGTCTAGCCCCATGTCAGATTTCAAAATTGAATATAAAAAAATCTGTTTGCTCTTTTGAGAAATGGATTTCAGTGCAGAATTCTGCTGGAGCAGCCCTATTTAACTGATGCGTTTTGAATTTTTTTTTCCCATGACAGTATCCCTTTAATGTTTGCATCATATTCTAGTAGACTTAAAGTATGAAGATCCAAATTATGGAAAGATTACGGAAGTTAACCCCAAGTCCCAAGCATTTTGGTTAACAGGTGCCATACCTGTACTGAATGTCCATTTTAAGGCTATTATTGTCATTGACTATTTCAAACTTGATAATCAATAGAAACCCTACCTGCATTTTTGACTGCAATGTAACAAATTCAATGTATACATTAGATAATTAAAGATAATTTGAAAGATACTTGAATAATGGTGAGAACAGTACCAAAAGTCTCTGTTGCAACAGATCTGTATCAGACAAGGGCACATGAACGTGTGAGTGGTCAGTTTCCCAGCACATAACTAAACTAATTGCCTTTGCATAAAATTCTCAGCCATGCCAAGAACTCACATTTTCTTGAAACACAAAGCAGCTGAGGAGTGCGGATGCTTGTTCTGCCGTCAGATCGTTAAAGAGCCCATTAAATATCATCTCGGTGAGGAGGAGTTCGTCAGCACTGCAAGCACAGGGAGAGAAAACACATCGATCATCCTTAACAGGGCACAATGCCTATACGACCATAATGCTTTTGACCCATATAACCTCACTTTCAACTGCTACTTTTGAGAGCTGTGCAAAATCCAAGCAAGCTTTAAAACGCTGTGAATTTGGACAGCTGTCTCTCTGTTCTCATTTATACTGCCTTAATACTTTGTTAGTGTTGGCAACTGGCAGTTCAAAATTGCAGGGACAAAGGCTTTGTAAGGGCAAGCAGAATTAGAAAGATGCAATGATGTTCTGTGGTACAACAGGTCCTGCCCTGATGCTTCAATGTCCATTTAAAGGATCAGTAACATAATAAAAAAATTGTTAGCGTAGAACGGAAAAAAACCCCAGACATATTTAACTTTTAAATCGGTAAGTCTTTATTAAGAAATAACTTGCCGAAACTCCGCTTGCACTCCTCTTCAAAAAAGGCGGTCCACCGATCCATCGTGCGGCACTCTATTTTTCCTCTCTGCTTTCCTTATAGGAGATAAACAGGGAGGAGAAATCGAGTGCTGCATGATGGATCGTCGCCCAGTCGCCTTTTCTGAAGACGAGCACAAGCGGAGTTTCCGTAAGTTATTTCTTAATAAAGACTTACCGATTTAAAAGTTTAATATGTCTTTGTGGTTTTTTTTTTTCGTTCTACACTAACAAATGTTTTATTAAAAAAACATTATGGTACTGATCATTTAAATGGACATTGAAGCATCAGGGCAGGACCTGTTGTTCCAGAGAACATCATTGCATCTTTCTAATTCTTAAATTAGATTAAAGAGAACACTGACATTCAAATTGAAGTTCTTGTATGACAAATATTGCATTTTAAAATAATAATAATGTCAAAGATGAGGCAAAGTAATATAAAGGGTCACTATACCCAAGATTTAACCCATAGAATATCTATAATAACATAGCTTTGTGTTGTTGATTTTGTATATTTCCTGACACTGATAATCATGTAGAATGCCAACTTTACAGACTGGTTATACAACCCAAAAATGTAATTTTCCTTGCTTGGCAGAGCAAAATTTTCATGTTTGTTTAAATTAGGCTGCAGTGTCCCATTGAACTCCATCACACACTACTCCTCCCAGGGTACTTAGAGAGCTTAGCTCAGTGATTGCTAAACCGATTTAATTTTCAGGATTCATTGAGGTCTGGCATGGTACCAAGAAACGGACGTATAGCTAATGTAGTGCCACTATTCAAAAGGGGATCCCGTTCTCAGCCTCAAAACTGTAGGCTGGTTAGTCTGACATCAGTGGTAGAAAAGCTATTTGAAGGGGTATTAAGCGATAAGATACTGTACTTTATTGCAAATCATAATACGATGAGTTTGTGCCAGCATGGTTTTCTGCGTAATAGATCTTGCCAGACTAATCTAATTTCCTTTTATGAGAAGGTGAGCAGGGACCTCGATTCTGGGATGGCAGTGGATGTGATTTACTTAGACTTGGCTGAAACATTTGATACAGTACCACACGGAAGGATTACGGGTTAAATTAAGGAATGGTGGCCTGGAACATAGTATTTGTACCTGGACAGAGAACTGGCTATAAAATAGATTACAAAGAGTGGTGGTAAATGGAACATTTTCCAATTGGTGTTGTTAGTGAAGTACCGCAGGGGTTTGTACTTGGTCCTTTGCTTTTCAACTTGTTTATTAATGACCTGGAGGTGGGCATTGAAAGTACTGTTTCTATTTTTGCTGATAATACAAAATTGTGCAGAACTATAGGTTCCATGCAAGATGCTGCCACTTTTCAAACATCAAAACCGCTTAAACGTTAGGACTGAGAAGTGATTGTTTTAAAGCACAGTGTAAGTGCATTACTTTTAAGATTTTTAAATAATAAAAGTTTTTTTTTTTACGCTATGGGCAATGCATCTATGTTTTAATCTATTGATAGATTGCTGTTAAGGATCCATGTGGGAAGCAAGTTAATTTATTGATGCACATCTGAAAAAGTATAACCTTGTGAGTAGGAAATTCGGCTGATGGAATTGGTGCCGTCTGCTTTGGGCAAATAGGATATTGCATGATTGAAATCCTCACACTACAGCCCCTCCCTGGCCTTTTAAGGGTTTAAAGAGTAGCTTTTTAAGACACACACATTTGATCTGTCAGAAATGGTCATTTGATTTGATTGGGTTAGAGCCCCTGGGCAAACCGTGCCTTTTACTACATAACCTACATTATGAGAAATCTAATAATGCCATGTACTGACAACATTACACTTGTACTGTACTGCCCACAATCTCAAGATTTACTATTAGATCAGGAAGAGCAGATTGCATTAGATCAATCTTACTAAAAATATATTTTCTGTGTGCATTTTATTTCTAATAGAGAGCATGGACCACAAACTTTAGGCCAGAGCAGCTCCCAATTAAACATGCATAGATGAATGAACCAAAAGCAACAAAAACAGGCATGCCTAATAAAAACCACAGCAGTGGCCGGCTTACAACCATTACTGCTTACTTCTCAGACTATTACTTATGAAGTAATATAGAACCTGAGTGTGGTTAACATCTTCACATATTTTTTAATGATTTACAGGTGCCGACTGCTTTTCTCATACAGTGTTACATAGTTACATAGTCCTACAGGCGTTCCCTGAGCTCCTCTTCAACAGATATGTGGGCAAAAATCGGCAAATATCTAATGAAAAGGTTTAAAAATCCTATTGGGCAAGGACTGTATTATTGCATTGACGTGGTCATCTTCAGCACAGGCCTCCAGTATGATCCAATTGTTGGCCCGGGAGCAAAACGATTGGATGAGTTTGATTTGGCCCAGCATATAGGTTGCAATATTGGACAAAGGTCCTAAAGAGTGGATCTTAAATTTCTATTACCAGCTTAAGATGGAAAGAAAACAGTGTTTGCTTGCAATCTGTGTTGCCAAACAGTACACAAAATGTAAGTAGGGGAGTGGTATGAAACATAATGGTACAAAACACTATGGTACATTCCAAACAAAAACAAACAGCAAGTGTACATGGAATGATATGCCTAAGAAAAGTTGGCTTGGCTCTTTCATACTCACACACAACTATTCTTTTTTGGTAGCTGCAAGGTGCATGGTACATTTTAGTTGTGTTTGGAAAAACTCAGTTGCACTCACAAAGCAACATTGCCTTATAGGGAAAGGGAAAGCAATCTGATAAATACTTGGAGGGTGACATAAGGTAATAATGATCCAAAAAGGAATCTGTTTACAGCAGAAACTGGACATGTGTTGTTTACAGTTTTGGCTTAAGTTTTGAAGAAGTACTGGAAAAGGAAATCTTAAATGCTAAATCCAAAAAATGATAGACAGTTTAAATGAAGAAATAGCATGTGATACTGTTTAAAAGCATTGGCTTTTGCCTGTCCCACAAAATGTTACCAGCAAAGCATGTTGTAACATACAGCAACTGTGGGCAGGAGATAAAACAGCTGCCAGTCTGGGTATTAATGTGATATCAACTTATTAACTACATAGTTCGGTTTCTAAATACAGTCAATTTCTGTAGGCATTAGTGTTACTTACAGTATTATATTCCTGTTTGAGGGCTCGTTTTACTCTTAATTATTTAGAAAACATGAACAGATTATTTAGCTGAACGTTGTCTATTTAAAAATCTCTTTTTATTGATGAGTGAGCTGGAGCACCTTTCATTCTGCTGAGCTACAATGAAACCTTGTGTCTTTGAAATAAAAAAGTGCCCCAATGGCTAAATCAACACAAAGCTGGTTATTTTTTTTCTGTAGGAATTGTCATACCAATAGCGTTAGTGTTACTTTTATAAAAGATCCCACACGCTGAATGATTAATACACAAGAAATAAAAAGAGTTGAAAACGGTCCTACTGAAAACTACATAATTTAGTTAATCCTTCCTTTCTTACCTGCTGATTTCACAGGCCACGCGGCCTTTCATTTCAATAACATCAGCAGCAGTGGCAAATCCCAGTCTTCTCAGCACTCGCTTCCGACACTTCAGCTCATCCATCTGTAATACTGTCCGTGCTTTCTTTAGCTCCCTTTTTGCTGATCGGATATCTACGGCAATCTGGGAAATAAAAGAATCAGGTTAGCATACAAACTCACTGCAATTTAATACAAAAATCACAGCCACATTGCTGTGGTACCCTAGGTCAGCAGATTTACTTTTGTTAATGTAAACTGGGAGTTGTAGTAAAAAAAATGGTGTCTTGGGGTTGGGGCAAAAGGGCAGATTCTGGGAGATTTAGTCGCCTGGCGACTAATCACCTCTTTTGCGTGGCGACAATCTCTCCGAACTGCCTTCCATCTGCTTGCATGAAGAATCGCCTGCGCTAATGCACTCGAGGCGCTTTAATTTCCGAAGTCGCCTCACGAGGAAACTTCGAAAATTGAAGTGCCGCGAGTGCATTAGCACAGGCGATTCTTCATGCAAGCAGACCCGGATTTGTGGAAAGGCCGCCTAGGCCCGGGCCTAGGGCAGCAGGATTTTAGGGGGGCGGCATGATGCCCAACTACACCCACATTGGTTCAAAAACACTGGTGATGTTCTAGAGATACAATAATTTTTTTTTTTAATTTTCCCATGCGCCAATCCCCATTGATGATGAAAATTTGCACACTAAAGGGGAGGGGACAGGGGCGACGAACGGCAGTGGGCCTAGGGGCGCCCACTTTGTAAATCCGGCCCTGCATGCAAGCAGATGGAAGGCAGTTCGGGGGGAGATTGTCGCCACACAGAAGAGTCGCCAGGCGACAAAATCTCCCTGAATCTGCCCGTCTGCCCCAACCCTTAAGGGAGGAATCTTCAAAAAAAAGTCTATATTGGTGTTATGCAATATAAGGTGCAGTATCCTATAGCAACCGATCAACTGATTTTACTGGTGACCCATTTAAAGGCAAACCTTTCATTGGTTGCTTGGGGCAAACTTGGTGTCTTATATTACATATTGGTCTGTGTATATATTTCAGTTAAATACAAGTGCAAAAGAAAATTGTACCACTGAAGTATGCAATTATCCAGAATGGACTTTCACAGTCTTCATTAGCTACTATTAACACACAGAAAAAAAAAAAACGTTCTATTAAATAACAGTTATATACACCTGTGCTTTCTTTTCACATAGCTTGTATAGGGACTCCAGGTTTGGGTCATTGTTGAGTGGGTGGGAATACATTCTATGCTCAAAAGCTTCTGTCTTCTGGACAACTTTTTTCAGCCCAGGATCCTTGATTCCCATGTCGTCAATAGGATCTAACAAAGGCACCCCATCAGGAAAGCGCTTTTGTACCTCCTAAAATAACAGAAATAGATAATATCAAAGCCTCACACATCCTGTACATGCAGCAAACAAAACATCTGTAACGTTTACATAAACTATGAGGCAACTATGAGGAGTTTTTGAGAACTGCTTGGATACGGAGCAGATTCCCATATGTATTAGGAGTATTGCACAATGTGTAGTTTGCAGGTCCAAATTGCATAGCTATCCCATCAGTCTACCATCAACAGTGTTAAAGCACCATGGAAACTGGAGAAACATATGATTTTTTTTTCAATGTTTCAATGTACTTACATGAGCATTTATCTACAAAATTATTTTTGTGGTCCTGCATATATATCATGCATAATACATTTCCCTGGTTCTACATTTTCCCCCACTATTTTTCATGTCCCCTGAAGAATGTAAAATGGGGTTCTACTGTATTTAAAATCTGAATAAAGCAAACTACCCAAAAGGGTGATCTAATGAAAGAGGTTTCTGGCTAATACCAGCATTACCAATATGTATCTACAGACATCTACCTTCCTTTCTAGCACCTCTAGTGTAGATTTTGGAGGATTTGGTTTTATCTACTACCTGTACTAAACTGCTAAAATGGTTTGTGGCAACCACTGAGTTTGGTTTGATGTTTTAGATCTGGCTCAGATAGCACAAAAACTATGCACTGAAACCGTGAGTCACCTCACAGCAGAGACCCAGTCTCATTATCCCCCCCTAACTCCATGTCTGCCTGCACCACTGCATCAAGTACTTTGTATATTCCCCGTCCAGCTCAAAATGAACATCACTTCTAAGAGAACAGGAGAAGGGGCATGCAGATTCCCAACATGTTTTCCTGGTGTCCCACTGGCCCAGTCCAACCCTACATTTGTAATGTGGTCACTCCACTGTGAAATAAGCTACAGAAAATAAATGGAAACAGTAATGTGTCCTACTAGACAGCTATTAAAGGCAAAAACCAAGATGGAGTTTGCAAATGTTGTATCAATATGATCAAGTTCAAACCTGAACTGTGACCTCTGCAGGCTTTCTATGGAAATATCACAACTAGACTACATCAGGTTTTCAACCCTAATTATGAGCCAAAGGCAGTATTGGTGCCATTCCTCCCACAGCGTAGCCTACCTTTGATGGTATGAAATTAAATCCAGTCAACCAACCGAGAACTTTTTTTTTTTAAGCTATACTATGAACTGCTAACTAATATTTATGAATGACATGTCAATTTACTCCAGGACCTTTAAAACAGCAGGCATCAGAAAATAGCAAGTATATCTGACTTTTTCATTTATTGGTTTGCTAATCTGAATATTTCACATGCTCCTGAAACAGTTGTCATTGTCAAATATATTATGCCTGCTGTAATATAAGTGAATGTATAGTGTCCTTTGAAAAGTGCAAATTATGGTTCAATAGGTGTCAAAATACTTTCCAAAAGAAAACGCAAAGCAGTACCTGGATAGATTTAAGCACACTCTGTCTGTTGTCAGTGGTCCGGAGATCCTTAGGAATGTATAGACGCACGCTACTAATGGCACAGAGAGTGTGGAGCATTACTGGGACAACCTGCAAAACAGATAATATAATGGTAGAGGCAACATTTTACATTCTTGTAAAATTAATTTCCCCAAATGTTCACTATACATACACGTTCCTGCAGAATTGTGCATAGTACAGGGAAATACTTGCAGTTGAACTGAAATTAGGGTAGATCTCAGAGACCAGGCTATTGGGAAACGTAGGGGCACTCACAAACTAATGGGAAAATAGGGGGTGGGGTGGGGGAGCAAAATACAGTTTGACAATTTTTTCTCAAAGCAGGGTTTTCCCAGAATACTTTAAATGCACACATGACTACACTGACAATTTGATAGTGAGAGGTAGGATCATTAATGTTCAACCCTTAATTTAGCAATATTTTTAATTCACAAAGGGAGCCCTGTTCTTACAACATGATCAATTGCAAATGTTAACTACAGGGCTCCAATTGTAGCTTTAATAATCCTGTTGGATGAGGCCTGTATGAGCGTAATGATATGGTCCACCTCTGATAGGTCTCTCATAGGGCTGTTGTACAATCCTTTTGTTGGTTGCAGGCCTTGAGTCGGATTAGTCCTGATCTCACCCAGAGCATTGGTAGCCAAATGAGTGGATCTCACTAGTACAGCCAGCTTTACAGCTTTTTTTACAGAAACAAATTGAAGAGGGATATTTACCTCAATATATAGCTACATAGTTAAGTTAGTTTGAAAAAAGACCAAAGCCCATCAAGTTCAACCGCTCCAAATGAAACCAAGCATCCATACACACACATACAAACATACATACATACATACACTGACCCCTCTATACACTCACATTAACTATATATACTCATACACTATAGATGTTAGTATAACAATAGCCTTGGATATTATGTATGTCCAAGAAATCATCCAAACACCTCTTAAAAGGATTAACAGAATCAGCAATCAAATCATCATCCGGCAGTGAATTCCCCAACCTCACTGTGAAGAACCCCCTACGTTGCTTCAAATGAAAGTTCTTTTCTTCTAGTCTAAAGGGGTGGCCTCTGGTACGGTGATCCACTTTATGGGTAAAAAGGTCCCCTGCTATTTGTCTATAATGTCCTCTAATGTACTTGTAAAGTGTAATCATGTCCCCTCACAAGCGCCTTTTTTCCAGAGAAAACAACCAAAACCTTGACAATCTACCCTAATAATTTAAGTCATAATCTGTGTGAATACACAATGACATTGTGCACTGTGGTGATAAAGTAGAGATAATTAGAAATAATGTACTCACTGGCACTTAAACTACCCTTCTCTAAGAAGGATCTGCAAGAATTTTCTATGCAAACAGTATAACCTGTACTGCATTCCTGTGTCCCCAGAGCTGTGATATAACATTACTTATCCATTTTATAACTTGATGGAAAGCCTGCAGTTGAAAACTCTTATGGGGGGTGGGGGTAATGCTGTAAAATTCGCAAAGAGCAAAACAATTTTCTTCCTTAAACTATTGCATTGTGAATGTCCACTTTTAAGAAGTACTGTTTTTGGAGAAAACAATTTAACTTTTTCAGTAAGAAGTTTTATTACATTCACTGCGCACTGGCGCAAACTATAAAACTCGCAAACCTTCTTCCACTTTCGGAAGAGGCCGCTAAATAGTTTCCACGTTCACAAAAGCTATATTAAATTTGCACAAAGGCATAGCTTTTTGCATTGCGAATATTTTTGCAGTTGCCGATTTTTATTGCATTCCCCCTTAAAAAAACAAACTTGTTCTTGCACTTCTTTTCCTATAATAAATAAGGGCACAAGACCTACAGGTCATACACAAGATATTGTTGTTGTATGAGGAGGGGTACACGGTTCTTTAGAATTGACTTTACTAGTCCCAGACTAGTGGAAATTTTCAGTTATGCGTGTAGGTGGTCAAAAATACATTTGTCCAAAAGCAAAAAGCCAATGAAAATAAAAATAAATTAGTGCTGGCAGGGGAAAAACCTGTCAAAGTTGGGTGTAAATATGTTTTTCACTATTCTGTCTTCAAAGTTCAAGTATATTTTGATGCTGATGTTGTGACGAGTGCTAATAAAGGAGCCCTGGTCATTGTGAGCAATTATTATTGAAGACAGATATTGCCATGTGAAACCCTCATTAAAAAAAAAAAAAATTAATAGAGAGAGAGAGAGAGAGAGAGAGAGACGAAACATTAGCTGTTTTTGATTAAAATAAACACCTTTATCTTTTCTAAGACCCGTGAGAGTCTCATTCTGAGAGAGTCTAATTCTGAGAGAGTCTCATTCCAGTAGTTGCCTATCATGGATCTTGTTAGGCCATCTTTCAAGGCCTGGATCATAACGGTTATGGGCTGCTGATCCAGCCTAGCCATATTTATTTTTAGGCTTTAGTTCTCCTTTAACCCTAGACTGCTATGTAAGTTACTACAAGCCCAGACCAGATACTGTTCAGCAGGCATAACAAGCACTGAGAGGTTGCAGTTGGACTCTCAGATAGAGGTATATGCATTATTTATGAAAAGCACAGAGAGGAATATCATATTCTACAGAGTTAGCAGTTTCAAACCAAATTGCAGTATCAGGCCACAGATGTTATTGGAAAGCAGTGAGAAGCAATTACCATATGGCAATTATTAAAAGGAATAGGAGCAGGGCTTACTGGCAAGCCTCACATGTGTTCCCCAAATGTTTATATGGCACATCAACACTGTCTTTGTCCAACAGAAGATCTGCAGGCAAGTAAAGTTCATGTTTATATAGCAAAGGTTTAATATGGAAATATGATGCCAAATGATTGTGTGTTGTACCGGTATCACAATCCCTTCATGCAGTACTTGAATTGCAACTACTAACTGGGATATAAGGCATGTATAGAATACCTTTGGCAATAACCAAATGTGTTTTACCGGGAGCAATGTGTTTTTGCTCTGGGTTTAGAAAGCCAGCAATGCCATGAAAATAAAACCCTGGAGAATAGTCTCCCATGAAGCTGTACACACACAGATGCATGAACGCTCTGAACATAAACAGAACCTCTTCACCTTTTACATGTTCTTAGAGCTACACAAATGGCTTTCTATGAAACTATACGTCACTATGTTTTATTACAAAACGGCAGCAGTCTGAATACAGACAAATATTACCACTTCATATTGCGCTTCTCTCATTCCAAGTCATTCATTCACAGATCTTTACGGACTATATCTCCACTTTTAGGCAAATGTCACAGCACCAGTGGAGAAAATACGAATGCCATCTATTTGCTAGTTTGCACTTTTTGGGCAGAAATCCTACATGTGATATTACCCATAGCAGCTGTTTTGATATGGGAGGAATCACCCAAACCTGACCAGGCCACATATCGCTCATTATAATGAAAACTCACCTAGCATTGCTATGGGAGGATTTCTATTAAAATGAAAGACAGAAATCCAACACTTGCAAACAATGCTTTCCTAACAGGGGTGGTTCACCTTTAAGTTGACTTTAAGTATGTTACAGAATGGCAAAGTCAAACTGATTTTCAACTGTCCTTCATTTTTTCTTTTTTTATAGTTTTTGTATTATTGGGGCCATCTGACTCTTTCCAGTTTTCAAATGGGGAACACTGACCCCATCTAAAAACAAATGCTCTGTAAGGCTAAAAATGTATTGTTATTACTATTTTCTATTACTCCTTTGTTATATTTATATTCCAGTCTCATATTCAAAGCAATGCGAGGTTGCTAGAATAATTTGGACCCTAGCAACCTGATTGCTGAAATTGCAAATTGGAAAGCTGCTGAATAAAAAACGCTAAATACACTCAAAACCACAAATAAAAAAATGAAAACCAACTGCAAAGTGACTCAGAATATCACTCTCTACATCATACTAAAAGTTAATTTATTTATATTCGACAGAACATTTAGCGCTCACTTCCTTCTTCCATTAACAGACCAATCCAGCTCCAATATTCAAGCCCAATGACCAATTTTACTTGACAAATTAGGTCAGTCGTTTTCTGACTTTCAGTTTAAGGTCTAATTTTGGCCTGAGCCCACCCTCAGAGCACAACACAACAGATATTGGGGGGAAAAAACTGCTAAGCTAAGAAGAGAAAAACAAAATTTACATTAAGGGGGTTATTAATGAAACGAATGTGAATGAAGGTTTTGCATTTTTATAGGGTCTTTTCCAGCACAAGAAATTTTCATGAAAATGCATTGATAAATAGGGGGAAGAGTCTGTGTGGATTTGGTTGGAGTGGTTTTCAGAAAATAGCGAGAACATTTCGCATTTTGATAAATAACCCTAAATGCAATAATAGAAGATGGCACAAATGTATACACATACACAGTCCAGAGGATACATAGAAGAGACTATATTATCTGTGGTATCTGTGAAACCATATAAGCGCATTGGTTTCGTCCAAAATGAATGGGAAATATTCCCCGTGAGCGTAAAACTGCATTCCAGCTGCTGCGCACAGCTTATACTATTAACACTTGAGTGTAAGAGCTTCCACCAAAGCTATATATCTATATCTATATATATATAGCTTTTTTTCTTCTTAACACAAACCTGGGACCAGCTCCAACTCATTTCAGCAATGCTTATTAATAACTGAAAACAGCATGTGGCATCCAAATGTGCAATTAATTCAGCTGCCAAACTTGGAGACCGAAAGCTTGGGTTGCAGAAGATGAATTGTGGCGTGTTTATATTCACTCTTCATTTTACAATGTCTGCTTGCAAACAGTTTATGTGACACGTCGTATAAATACAGCCCAGGAGCGCTATCCTTCCACACGTGTGCTAGACACATAATGGAACACATCAAAGTACTGCAGTTCTCCTAGTGGATTCTTGTTTTATGATGTAGCCAAAAAGGGCTCTTTACATTTGCGTAGAGCCTTAACAGCTTACAGTATTGCGAAAAAGGGAAAACCTTATCAGCACAGGGAAAGGGGATAGTAAACAGATTTACATTTTCATTCGATTTTAGAATAAGCGAAGGACTCAAAGCACGCAGACAAATTGCAACACACGTATACTAAAAATGTAAGGAGATGTAGAGCTTTACAGAAGAACAATTTGGGTTGAGGTTTTTTTTAGGTTGCACCAAAAAACAAACAAAACCCATCGCTAAAACTTAAAAAAAACAAAAAAACAAAACCCTGAACTGAACCAATGAGGACCAGCTGTAAAGTTTGGAAGCCGGGATCCCTAACCTTTTTACCTATGAGCCACATCTAAGTGTAAAAGTAGCTAAAGAAAGTTCCTGGAGGTGCAAAAATAAGGGTTCTGGTTGGCTATTTGATGGTCCTTATGTGGACTGGCAGCCTATAAGAGGCTCTGTTTGGTTTTTATGCAACCAGAACTTGCCTCCAAGCCAGGAATTGAAAACTAAGAACCTGCTTTGAGACCACTGAGAGCATCATCCAGGGGTCGGTGAGTAAAATGTTGCTCACAAGTCATTGGTCGGGGATCACCAGTATATCTGAATAGTACAAAGTGCCTATTCCAGTTGGCTGTATAATCTAATCCTGTTGCCTTTTAGATTAATAGGACACTCAGGGTTGGGGACACAAAACAAGCATACTATTAGGCTATTGCCAGGGCAGCCATCAGGGGGGGACAGGGGGGAGAGTTGTAGGGGGCCCCCAAGGGTAAGGAGGGCCCGGTCACGTCACACTTACTTGATAAGCCGGGCCCCCCATCTTTCTGAGAGCTGCTGACTTCGGGAAGGGATGGAGGTCTAAGGGGCCCTTGCCACCAATTTTCTCATAATGTGGGCAGGGGGGGGGGGCCTGGCCACCGATTATTTTTTTCTCATGTGGGGTCCTAGCCACCAATATTTTTTAATGGGGGGCCCTGGCCACAAATGTTTTTTTGTGGGGGGCCATGACCACCAATATCTTTTTATTTTTCATTAACATGTGGGAACCCTAGCCACCAATATTTTTTTTGTATTTTTTACTGTGCGGTGGGGGGGCGGACCAGTGGGGAGGGCAGACCTGTAGGTGGGGCTTGCGGTGGGTGCAGTCCAGAGGGCCAAGGAAATTTTGTCGTATGGGGCCCTGCGATTTCTGATGGCGATCCTGGCTATTGCAGCTCACAAGTGTCACCTGAATTCTTTCCAGCCTCTTTCAGAAAAAAAAATTATCTGGTGGTCACATAACAAAAACACACAAACAGATCCACTGCCAGATTTATTATCGTTTCAAGCTTTCTATTTTGCATTGAAAATTGCTAAAAAAATTTAGCCATTGCAACCAAACAGCATGAAAGTGGTACATGAGCTGGAAAAAAACATTCAGCCTAAAGCTAACCTTGGACCTCCAATGAGCTGATGACATCACAGATGGGAACAGGCCCTACCAATGATGTCAGGAACATAGGATGCAGTCCAGAATTACAGGGCACCTGTGCATCACTAGAGCATGCGATTTTTGTAGTGGAATGTTATAAATCATCATGATATCACAAATAGCCAATTTTTGTTTTTTCACCAATGTCTTGCAGAATAAACAGATATAACAACAGTGATTGGAATTGTTGAATTATAATACACACCTGCATTTCGCCTTTCTCATCTGGTTTTGCTGGTTTGGCCGCTTCTGTAGCAGCATTTTTTACACTCTCTTTTGAGCAATTGAGAAGTACCTCTACTACATAGAGTGGGTCCAGTTCACCTGAATTGGGCTTAAGGAAAAAAAAGGAAACAGCGGTCAATTCATTTACTGTGTAAAACAAAAAGTTTTTGCTAAACTGCAGTATGTGTGTATATTTTACACCAAATCAAAAAAACACCCCTATTTTTGAACTATTGGTTATCGATGAGTCAACTTGTTTTTACCATTATCCAATCCTGGAAACAAGAGTTTGAATTATTTTGATGACTTCCTCTCCTACCATAACTGCTCGAATGAACCAAGTACATCAAGTGTACAATGGAAGTGGCTTTGCTTTACCAGTTCTGTGGTGTTTAGGGCAACAAATTAAACTTTTTTCCAAATGCTGCACTTCTACTGTTTATCAGTGGCGTTCATTCTGAGCTATTTTTTTCAAGCTGGACATGGAATTGGGTCTTTAAAGAGGTGGTTCACCTCCAAGATAACTTATGAAAGTATGTTACAGAACGGCCAATTCTAAGCAATTTTTCAATTGGTTTTCATTAGTTATTTTTTTTATAGTTATTTGCCTTTTTCTTCTGACTCTGTGCAGCATTCAAATGGGTGTCGCCGACTCATTTATAAAAAACAAATGCGCAGTAAGGCTACAAATGTTTTCAACGTGTTTCACTGGTTCCAATAAATGCCTTCCGTGCCCTCCAGCTCTGCCTTTGTCCAAAGAAAGGCCTCAATAATCAAGAAATATAAGTAGAGCCAGGCACTCGCAGGTTAACTGCAGAAAGTGTTTTTTATTTGCACGACATGTTTCGGGCAAAGCCCTTTATCAAGTGATAAATGTTTTGTTATGTTCCTTTTTATTACTGATCCTTCTATTCAGGCCCTTTCCTATTCATATTCCAGTCTCTTATTCAAATCAATGCATGGTTGCTAGGGGAATTTGGACCCTGCTTACCAGATTGCTTAAGATACATATTGAAGAGCTGCTGAATAAAAAGCTAAACAACTCAAAAACCACAAATAATAAAAAATGAAAACAAACTGCAAATTGTCTCAGAATATCACTCTCTACATCATACTAAAAGTTTTCGCAAAGGTGATTAACCCCTTTAAGGCAGTGTCAACACAGACAAACATGGGTATTCCAATATATCTCTTATCTTAGACCGAGCCATAGCCAAATCAGGTCATCGCTTCTAAATAATCTAAAAACATCCAACATGCACCTTGCAGTTGGAGACGGTTAGCTAACAACAGCAGTTTTGTCATTCAGAAGGCCTCAGGTTACCAATGCTTAGTTTAATCTATTACAGTAGGGCAGTTGAACCACAGTTTTTTATATACAAGTTAAATGATCCTTCAGTTAATAAATTAAGCCATTGGTGGCTCAAAAAATTATAACTTCTGCTGAATGCTTCTGTTCACTTTTCATTTCACCAGCGGGTATGAGAGTAAATGCCACTTTGCTTCCCATAACTGTGGCTCTGGGGAGGAGATCTGTTCCAGCCAGGAAAGGATTATGTGCAAATTACATCATCTTTTTACATTCTAATGTTTAGTAACATTGGCTGCCCACAATTTAGCCCAGTGGTCCCCAACCAGTAGCTCGCGAGCAACATGTTGCTCCCCAACCCCTTGGATGTTGCTCTCAGTGGCCTCAAAGCAGGTGATTATTTTTTAATTCCTGGCTTGGAAGCAAGTTTTGGTTGCATGAAAACCAGATGTACTGCCAACCAGAACCTCATGTAGGCTGACAGTCCACATAGGGGCTACCAATAGCCAATCGCAGCCCTTATTTGGCACTACCCAGGAACATTTTTCATGCTTGTGTTGCTCCCCAACACTTTTTACATCTGAATGTTGCTCACGAGTGAAAAAGGTTGGGGACCCCTGATTTAGCCTTACGCTGCTCGCTAAAAGTTCAGAGCTAAGAGGTAACAGAATTGTTTATGTTTGATCCACTTCAGTTGCCCAATTGGCAAGATAAACCACTTCTGCTGCAGGTTGCATGGATGGTACAAGTAAAACATCTATGGACAAACACTAATGGTATATCTCGATGTTGAACAAACCAATAGATACCTCTCTTCATTAACTGGGGGGGTTGTGTCAGCAGACCCATGCCATTGAACCAACTTATCTAAATGGCTGGAACCAATCAGTCAATATCAGAATGAAGGGGCATGCACAGAAGTACTATAACGTTGGAACCCAAGAATCAGAGAACACAAAACTTTAAGTGCAACAATCAGGCCCGGATTTGTGGAGAGGCCACCAAGGTCCGGGTATAGGGCGGCAGGATTTTAGGCGATGGCATGCTGCCCAACCACACCCAGAAACAATGGGGATGCACAGGAGATACACAGGAGATAGTTTTGTTTTTTTTTTTAAATTGTGCGCCAATCCCACAATGAATCCCAAAATGAATCCATAATTAGTGCTGCTCCAGCAGAATTCTGCACTGAAATCCATTTCTCAAAAGAGACTAGGGGCAGTTGGGGAATTGACAAAATGTCTAGCCCCATGTCAGATTTCAAAATTAAATATAAAAAAATCTGCAAAATGGATTTCAGTGCAGAATTCTGCTGTAAAAAAACATGTTTTCCGATGACAGGATCCCTTTAAGTTTTTTTACATTGTTTAAATTTCCTGTGCACCAATCCCTTATTGCTTCGGCCCCGATGATGATTACATAGCCTGAAATGATGACTATGCATTTGGCCACATCTTTTTTACGAGGTATAATTAAGAATGAACATTCGGGGGAGGGGGATTAGCGTACTTTTACCATGAACAATTCACACATTTGCTAATTTTTGGAGCATTAATGTGCATGAAGCTGAATACATTTTGTACCGCTTCATTATAATTAAACATTCCTTTGCGGATAGCAACCATGACAAACTTGTAGTAGCCCTCTCTATTGCCTTGCATGACGCCATTCTATTAAGGCTAGCAATGAACCTAGCAATTGTGGGATTTAACTAATCCTGGACCTCGGCCACAACATACACATATAGCTGAAAGAAGAACATTTACTTTGTAGGAAGATTAATGCACATATTCCACAAGGGAACATATCGTATGATTTTTTTTTGGCTTGCAAACTTGAAAGAAAGTGTGACCAGATTGGTCCCATTTTGCCGACTGTAGAAGTGTGGCCACTCTGTATACTGCACAGTCCCATGCTGGATTTGCTTGAATGTATCTACAGAGTAATAGCTTGAAGGCCCTTCAGGGCAGGAGGAAGGCACATTACATTAAGAATATGTAAGGCATGTGCAGATATTCTTATTACCTTCACATTTGATTTCTTGGAGAAGTTGACCACTACGCCCCATCCAAAATCATCCTCTTCATTTTTTACCTTTGAAAAAAAAAGAAATATGAATTCATTGTTGGGGGAAATAGGAAAAAAAATGCGTTTTTTGAATTGTAGTTACTTGGTGGAGAGGGTAATTCAATTATAAGAAATCTGTTGCCCTCCAAATATTCAACTTCAATGTCGATCAGCTGTCAGGGACTAAAGACTGTTGTGTACTATACAGCACACACAGATATGGCAGGCATAATCGGAAAGAGGAACTCTTCCTAAAATAGTTTGTTTCAATATGCAGATATTGTTCCACATTAGGTATTTATTGCAAATTACTTTTACTTTTTATAGTCCGGGAAGTATTTTTTTTCCCCCCTTATTTTCTTGTGGGGTAGATGCAAGCTGCAATCTGTTGTGCAATCACAGCAGACGGCTCCAACATATAAAAACAGTTCAGAGTGACTTGAATTGAAGTTTAAAAATGCATTGAAACTTGTGTGTTCATGATAGAAGTTAATTAATTAAATTAATTAATTAAAAAAAAAAAAAATAGAAAAGAAACGCAAACTAACTCCAATGGTTTGGTAAATTTACCAGAATGATATGGACCAGTTACGTACTCTAGTTTTTCTATTTAAAAGGACAGGGGTTACTCTCCTAATCTTAGGAGTAACCTGTTCAAATGGAATTACTTTGTGGTTCCAAATGAGCATTTTGCCCTTTCTAGCGACTAGGGCAGGTTTTCTTTGGAGCAAAGAAAGAGCAAAGCACAAAGAGCAAATACAAGCATAAAGAAAAATACAACTCTGTTGTGTACACAATACCCCATGACAAGGTGATTAAAGAAAAAAAATATTATACAATAAGAGAATGTCATTAGTCAGGTTCTAGGTGCCAAAGGAGGGTTGTTCAACACCCTTGGCATAGGACAGAGAAAAAATTGTCCTGAGACTCAGAATGAACCCACAGAAAAAAAACAATCTTATAAAGGACACATATCGAGCAACAATTATTAGATTTATGCAATATACACAACAGGAGAATAAAACATGCAGCTCTGTAGGAGTCTAGGGATTCCATAACCGGCGAAAATTCGCAAGAGACGGCTTTGCAGCCATCGCAACACTTCGCCAGGCATAAATTCGCTGGGATAATGCTAATTCCCTAAAGTGCAAGTTGTTGTTTTCGCTATCGTTAATTTGGCAATCAAAGTGAATATGCGCTAGCGTTGCCTAATTTGCATATGTCACACACAAGTCCAGGGAACCTTAATAAATAAAATAAGAGTTGTTATAATGCCCTCCCTACACATGAGCCCACTGTATAGTTTAATGAAGGGGGGAACCCGGTTACCCAAAAAAAGTTTTACGGACCTTAGCAGGCTGTCAGTCTAAAAAAAGGAAAAGATGCCAGCGTTTTTTGGGACATAGAAAATTTTTCAACAAAAAATTGAGGAAGTCCTATCCACTCCACTGCACTTCGCCTGGTCTGAGGTGGCGAAAGCAAGTCTGGTGCAAGAGGTAACGTTCAGTAAAATCCGCATCTTAGTGAATTTGCGTAGTTAAGTCCGTTCGCCAGAGTGCAAATTATCGCTAGCGTCTATCTCCTTTGCTAGCAAAGCGACGCCTGCGCCCGTCAGGGTATCGGCAAAGTTACAAAATGACGTCACACTGGCGAATTTTCACTAGCGTTAGTCACTTCGCCCTTTAGGGAATCTGCCCCTAGGTATTCACTAAATGCAACTTCCACTTAACAATTTCAAAAATTTTCGGGAACCCAACCGTACAGGATTGCCTGGGGCCCACTTTTCTCTCTCTCAAATTCTTGCCATCTCTGCTCAGTAAAACATAGCACTTAGTAAACCTACTGATGAATACAAACACAGAAAGAACACAGGCTGCACTGGCAGCAAATTGATTTCAACCACTTTGGATCATTTGTAATTAAAACGAGAGAAAATGCAATAAAACCAAATTCATTACAAACTGGTCGGTCAAAACCTATTAAATTAATAAATGACTAATGGAAAAGCTGTAAAATTGAATTCCACCTGGCAGAACGACAGAAGCATGAGAGCATTCACTGAAAATCTGCCCAAGAAACAGCTGCAAGACATGATCCCTTTTCTCTTTAGCCACGCTGGATACATTCGGTAAGAGCTAAGCACACTGGGAAATGATGGTCGCTATTAGATCACTGCACAAAAGTTACTCACTTACACAGCCATTAATAAAATGAAAATAACCCTATCACACAATGATAAAATATAAAGTAATAATCTAGATTCATGTACTACATAGTATTAAATACAATTGTATATGGTAACGGTGACTGACATATTGCCGCAGGTGTTCCTCCTACTTCATTAGGCTGATCTCTGCAAGCATCGTATTTGCCTTACAGCTTTTCAGCATCTCCAGAACAAACACGCATAAAAAACATCACTCTCCAGATTACAACAAAGGGTTATGAGTGTCTTCAAATGATATATATTGTGAATTGCCTTTTTTGTGGGCCTTGTCACTCCTGGGTCTATTCACCAGCATCTGTCATTAAACATGGCACTTTTCGCAGTTGCCATAATAGCAAGGAACCATCAGCTGAATGATCACCAGTCTGGGGATTCACATTAAAGGGATACTGTCATGGGAAAAAAAAATTTTTTCAAAATGAATCAGTTAATAGTGCTGATCCAGCAGAATTCTGCACTGAAATCCATTTCTCAATAGAGCAAACAGATTTTGTTATATTCTATTTTGAAATCTGACATGGGGCTAGACATATTGTCAATTTCCCAGCTGCTCCAAGTCATGTGACTTGTGCTCTGATAAACTTCAATCACTCTTTACTGCTGTACTGCAAGTTAGAGTGATATCACCCCCCTCCCTTTTCCCCCCAGCAGCCAAACAAAAGAACAATGGGAAGGTAACCAGATAGCAGCTCCCTAACACAAGGTAACAGCTGCCTGGTAGATTTAAGAACAACACTCAATAGTAAAAACCCATGTCCCACTGAGACACATTCAGTTACATTAAGGAAAAACAGCAGCCTGCCAGAAAGCATTTCTCTCCTAAAGTACAGGCACAAGTCACATGACCAGGGCAGCTGGGAAATTGACAAAATATCTAGCCCCATGTCAGATTTCAAAATTGAATATAAAAAAATCTGTTTGCTCTTTTGAGAAATGGATTTCAGTGCAGAAGTCTGCTGGAGTAGCACTATTAACTGATTCATTTTGAAAAAAACATGTTTTCCAATGACAGGATCCCTTTAAATATATCTAAAGACTAAACAGCCACTATTTTGTTATATTCGTTTGCTCTATGTGAAATATCGACATTGTCCTGAACAAAACCGTTCACCTTAACTGTCCAAGATATTCACTATACAACTAAATGTATCTGCACACCATTTCTCATACCGCGCTTACCACAGAATTCCAGTCTGTCTCTGAAATGAACATCAGCACAGCAACTAATAATAATTTCTATTTTAACAGGGGAGCAGCCAATAAACATCACGCATAGTGCCTAGCATAGGCTGGAGTAGATTAAAGCCATTTGAAATTTGGATTCATTGGAGTTATAGGATTCATGCTTCACCAGCTGGCAGTCTTAATGGATGAATATGGTTTGGCAGATGACCGGCAATTTTACCTGCCTGAATGCAAAATGACGTCTGTAAAGGAACTTATGTTCTGGGGCTGCATTACATGGTTTGGACTAGGGTTCCTGGTTCCAGTGACAATACACAATGACATTCTTAAAAAAGTATGTGCTTTTTTACACTTTGGCATCAGTCTGCATGCGTGAAGTTCATAAAGAGATGAAAGTTGAAGAACTTCACTGATAGCCCAACTAAAACCTGTGACGAACTGGAATGCGACCCGAGTTCCAGCATCAGTGTATAAGCTCAGTAATGCTTTGGTAGTTTGATGGAAGCAAATACCAACAACAACATTCCATCACCAAATGGAAAGCTTCTTGGAAAAGTAGATGCAGTTAAAGCAGAACAAAAGGTAAATCGCAGAGGGAGGTACAGAAATGTTACCGCTTACCCGAGACCAGCGTTCTCTCTAATTCCTTCTGGCTACGCGTGCAAAAAAAAAAAAGGTTTGTGTACATGTTCTAAACTTGCGTTTGCATTTTTAAAAATGGTGTGCGCAGGTCAGAGTGGATGCAACATTATTTATTGAAGTCAGATTTTTTCTGGTCGGACATTTAAAGGGGAAAAACTTTTTTTGTAGAAAAAAAATAATTTTTTTATTTTATTTATTTATTAAACCCAGATAGTGTTACAAGCCAAAATAAAAAAAGTACTCCATCTCAGACCTGCCGAGTTCATGAAGAAGTCAATGGCAGATGTCCTGTTCATATCCTGATCTGCGCTGGGTTTCGTGGTTTCCAGTGTCAAATCTAAAAACGTTGCAGGATTCGGATTTTTTCACAATTGTTTTCTAGCTCAAGAAATCTTCGGAAAAATGTATTGATAAATAGGGAGGGGGGGGGAAGTCAGTGCGGATTTGGTCGGGTAGTTTTCATAAAATAGTGAGAACTTTTCAGATTTTGATAAATAACCTACTTAGTGTTGCATGTGTTCGCATCCCAACTGGCTGTGTGTACTGGCCTTAAAATTTGTGCGCACACACACATGCACATAGTTTAGAGAAAACATTGCCAGAGATCCTCAATTGGTGCTCCTACTGAAAACTGCACTAGCCTAGGGTATAACGGTACCTCGTCCTGTCCTTGGATCCTTCTCCACAGCCTCCAGCTTGGTGCACATGTGTAGTAGAATGAAATGCCAGGTTTTTGCTCTAAGTTTGGCTTTTATCTCTACGGCTTGGTCCAGGTGTGCATGTGCAACTGTGGTGCTCCTGCAGTTGTATCCAAAGACGTTGCAGTTTCAGCGAACAGAACAGCGTCCCCGGATGCCAAGTAGGTGATTTTGTCCAACAATTTGGCACTGCTAGTGATCATGGCTTTCCTTCTCCTTTAAAGTCTTAAAGGGTGGACTAAAACGCTTGGTTTCAGAATGATATTCAGTAGCGAGAACATGCAAAATCCAGCAAGTATGACTGATAATTGTTTTTTCTTCAGGCATTTTAGAGTATAATGCTTTCCTATTGAGGTCCCAAGGACACATGGCCATAATACAATCTGACAAAAAGTGTTATAGAGTAGTACCATGCTCTTGTCCAGTTTAAACTGCGCAGCCATATCACAAATGTTCATTTCCATAAAGTCTTTTGCCTCATATTTACCAAAACTGATTTAAAAATCAAAACCAAATGCATAGTATTGAATTCAGCAGCAGCAGCAGGCCAAACACAGCTTTGCAAGAGGCTTAGCTTGATGTTGCAATTTAATTACCATTTAAACCTAGCAAGTTCAGAAATTATCAGTCTCACGCTGTCAAATTCTTGCCTTCAATAAACTTAATAAAGCAGAGTAGACAGGTCACATAACTACAATTTTGTGAATGTTACCAATTTGTTGCCTATAATACAATCAAAACACAACTCCAACCTGCTGTTGTTGAACAGGTCTTTAGACAGCTGAGAATTTGGGTACAACAGATTGTAGGCTGGACATTGCATATTAATGGGTTAAAATAACAGGTGGAAGGGTTCTAAAGTAAAGTACAGTAAAGAGTCATGAGTTTTTACCTTAACCACCCTACCAGGCTGCAGAAAGGGAAGGCAGTACTTGGGTTTATGGATATAATCTTCAATCTCTTTTCCAAGTTTGGCAAGCTGCTGACGGATTTTGTAGTATGTAACAACATTTTCTTCATTGGGAATCTGTATACTGTTATATTGTTCCTCTAGTTTTTTAACCTCTGTAAAATAGAGAAAAACAAACAAATTGAACAAGCTTAGCAGCCATCAACAATACTGTATTAGTCATGTCCATTACTGTAGAGAAAAAGTAATTGCTTGAAGCAATGCACCACAATAGTGGAGGTTCTCTAATGCATTTATGTTAGTGTTAGGCTTTATAAATGTCTTCTAATTGCTTTAGAGATATTTGTTTGTTGGCATGTTTCCCCCGAGCCTACAGTTTAAAGGGATACTGTCATGGGAAAAAATTTTTTTCAAAATGAATCAGTTAATAGTGCTGCCCCAGCAGAATTTTGCACTGAAATCCATTTCTCAAAAGAGAAAACAGATTTTTTTATATTCAATTTTGAAATCTGACATGGGGCTAGACATATTGTCAATTTCCCAGCTGCCCCGAGTCATGTGACTTGTGCTCTGATAAACTTCAAATCACTCTTAACTGCAAGTTGGAGTGATCTCACCCCCCTCACTTTTCCCCCCCAGCAGCCAAACAAAAGAATAATGGGAAGGTAACCAGATAACAGCTCCCTAACACAAGATAACAGCTGCCTGGTAGATCTAAGAACAGCACTCAATAGAAAAAAAACCATGTCTCACTGAGACACATTCAGTTACATTGAGAAACAGCAGAAATTGACAAAATGTCTAGCCCCATGTCAGATTTCAAAATTGAATATAAAAAAATTTGTTTACTCTTTTGAGAAATGGATTTCAGTGCAGAATTCTGCTGGAGTAGCACTATTAACTGATTCATTTTGAAAAAACATTTTTTTTCCATGACAGTATCCCTTTAAGCTGCTGGACGCATACTGGAATCTATTGAACCACAGAAATGAATGAGTGGTATATTGCCCCTCAATAAAGGTTAACTGATGAAACCAGTTGCTCCAGGTAGTCAGCTGTGTGCTGCAAGATGTTTGTTAAAGCTGATGCCAACAAAAACAGGTATTTTTCTGGCATTTTCATTTCATGCTGGGAGGTGTGCTATATTGCTATAAACTAAATCTAAGTTATCTGACAGCTGTAACTACTAATGCAAAAAATATAATAATACAATAGTATTTATGCAAGCAGATTGGCTTAACTAACCCCATGTATGGAAATTTAAAAGCAATAAATAAACAGCGAAGGCAGAGCATTGGAGTTTAAAATAGAATTGATCAGTGGGGTTGCGTTTTGCAGATTTATATTCATATATTTATATTTTCTTTGACAGGCTTTAATAGGTGGTGTTTAAGGAAAAAGTAGAAACCAAAAACCCCAAAGATATTGCCTGAAACTGACAAGAAACAGCATATTTACAGTGAACACAAAGACAAGGAACATGTTAATATTGGCGAAATTAAAAAATATCCACATAAATCTGCCTTAAACTTTTCCTTATTCTTTACTGCCAGCGCTTTGCTGATATTTAATAAAAATCACATGTGGATAGGATGGATTGGCTTTCACGGCTCTTGCTAAAAGCAGGCTCATATTGCCACATAACTGCTCAGTTAAATAAGCCTTTGGCAAGATTTCATGCCAGTCACTAACCCACAATTCTGTATACAGTATACTTTTCTATGTGTGCAGCCGCCACAGGGCACGAAGAAAGGCTTAAAGGGGAACTAAAGTCTAAAATAGAATAATGCTAGAAATGCTGTATTTTGTTTACTAAAAATATAAACTTACTGCACCAGAAGCCTAATTAAACAAATGATTTAGGTTTTCAAAGTTGGCCGCAGGGGGCTGTCATCTTGTAACTTTGTTAAACATCTTTGTAAGCCCAAGACCATGCACATGCTCAGTGTGATCTGAGCTTCAGTTGGGAGGTTAAGCTTAGGGATCGTCATAAATTATCAAACAGCACAAGTCAAATAATATCTGCCATAGAAGCCGATACAGCAAGACTGATTTATAATCAGAATATACAGACTGCACTGGGTCTGCGGATACAAATCTCTACACAGTCGCCGGCTGCTCTACAGGGAAAAACAAAGCTGCTCGAGGTCAGGTGGGGGCTCCCCCCGCCATTTAAAAGTATGATTGTTTCCTTCCCTGCAGATCAGTTAGGGACCATCTGAAGTTTCCTATTCACAGCAGTCAGAGTAAGTAAAACTAAGGGAGAATTTCACTGCACAAAGTCAGGTTTCTTAAAATAACGGTATATTGGAGATAGATTTCTTTTTCAATAAAGTAAAAATTGGATTTTATTTTTTGCTTTTACATCTCCTTTAAGGTAATGTAATGTAATTAAAGCAATGGGACATTATAACATGTAATTTTACATTTATTTCAGTGAATGGGGTCAAAACTGAAGAAAAATACAAATTAAAATAAAATGTTATTTAAATTTATTTATTACTTATTTATGAAGAGCATATACAAAGTGGAGCAAAGCCAACACTATAACACAAGGGAGCTTTGGTCGATTTTAGGGTTTACCTTGGTTAGTTCTGGGTATATTAACTCTTTTTATTTAATATTTATCTATAAAGGAGAACTGGGCAGTAACTAATTATTACAAGCTTAAATCAGGATTTTATATAAAGCTGTGTAAATTTTAGCCCATCCAAATAAAGTTTACCTTAAGGTGGCCATAGACGTAAAGATTTGCTCGTTTGGCGATGTCGCGGGACCACATACACACAGAATCGGTCGTGATCTGACGGGATTTTTTAACCAGCCCGATCGAGATCTGGCCGACTTTCGGACAGATATCGATCGGAGAAGCCAGTCGGATGGCCCAACACACGGGCAAATAAGCTGCTGACTCTTGTCTCTCTGCAGCTTTTATTGGCCCGTGTATGTGGGCCTTTAGAGTAACGAATGGAAATCATGCATGGGATGTTAGTGAAGTAGGTACTATACATTATTTGAAGGAAGCCGTCTCCATGCTGAAAGTCTTGAAGGATCAGGTTTTGGGTAAGTGGAGAGAAGGGCTCCTGCCATGAGGCAAGGTGAGAACCTTGTCTCAGATGCAGTGGTGCAACTAGATATTACTGGGCCCCACAGCAAATAATTTTTCAGGCCCCCAAAATGTTTAGAGGTTGACCTGTTTTACCAATATTTATTGAAATTGTATACAAATTAGGGCCTCATGGGGCCGCTATACCTCTTGGGCGCCCCTTAAAACAGAAGTTCAGCTCTGTTAGTGCAGGCAGTACAGACACTAAAGTTTTAAGCAAAGAGCAGGAGGGGGGGCAGTAGTCCCAGGATCGCCCCTGGGGCCCAATACATATTTCTGTATGTTAAGTAGGTTTCAGCTATCATGAATCATGGCAAAAAGTTTATACCTTTGCCCTAGCAATTCTGGCATTCAGCCCCCTGAAGTGCTCTCAGATATAACGACTTAGGTCAAACTGCCCTTTTCTGGTATGTTATCGTATGACATCCTTTTGAACAAGAAATTCTTTGTCCATGGCAGAAGCTGGTGGTGATAGGCAGGGACCACATGGTAAGACTAAAGAAAGCTTTCCTTGTGTGGCACTCACCTCTCACTTAGAGAGTCTGCCACAGGCATGAGAAGCAATGACAAAGGCCACAGTAACTTTCTCGCAATTAATCTTATTTGCAGGTATCACAGTGTTCCCTAAGAACACCGTGGCAGCCAAATTGCCTGGTGTGCTATGGCTTATAGTCAGCAGTTATGACTCATTGCTATAGGCTGCAAAGTACATTGCAATCCCTTGATCCTACACACAAGAGAATTTTTTTTCCTGCAACTACAAGCCAGGCATATATTCTGGTATTATCCCAAAACCTCCCACACAGCAGTTTATTTAACAAATGCAACCCTCAGGCTCTTGCACAGTAAATCTGAAACTCTTGTGCCTCTTTCTTTAATATGATGAAACGTAAAGGGTATACCCAGAGAAAAAAAAAAAGAGAGAGAGAGAGAGAGAGAGAGAGAGAGAGAGAAAATCAGAAGCAGTAATGCAGAGAATAGAAAAGAGAATACATACATTTAATGGGGTTACCCACCCAAAAATCATGACAGTTTGAAAGGATTAAAACCGTATTGTTGTAAAGCAGGCACTCAAAGAGCAATCTTCCCAACAGATGTATAAAAGTATGCTAGGGTTGCCATTAAAAGTACTTTTCCACACACATAATCACCTGCTAGAACTACCGTTATTTTAATTACAAATTGTTTAAAGGCACAGCTTGATACAAATTTACTATTGCTTTAAGAGTAAAAACCAATCCTGCAAACTTACTTTCTGCTACTCCAGGGATTGCTCTGTAATGCTGGAACTGGTAGAATGACTTCTCCAACATGTACTCAGGGTTAATTTCCTCTACACGCAACAAATTTAACACCATGTTGTATGTTAGATGAAAAGCACTGTTCAGAGGATCAGCAGAGCCCTATAAAGGAAAGACACAATGTCATTATACTAGTTAAACTGAACAGCCAAAAAAAGATACAGGGGGACATTTATTAAGTTTGCACAGCGCATATTTATTTGCAGTTGGTTGTATTGTCCACGTTTATTCCTGAACACTAATATATTGCACTGCTCTTCCCGTCTTTCTGGTTTTCGCGAATTCGCATTGTGAATAAATCCGCAAATGGCTCGCAAGTGAGACTGGTGTTTGCGTGAGTTCGTCCACTGTGCGAGGTTGTTGTGCACGAAAATAGCGTTGAAAGTAACAAATGCACAGTTTGCAAAACTGTTTTGCTAATTATTTTCTCCGCCACCAAAGTTGTGGCGTAATCCAAACGCAGTAGTGTGCACATAAATATTCGCAATTTGCGAATTTGGACATGTTTAAAAAGCTCTTATTCGCATTGTGAAAAAAAAAAATCCCAATTCTGTTTGCAGACTCTTATTCAGCTTTATAAATGTAACCATGCACAGGGCAGATATATTCACTGTGTGAACCAATCTGCCCCGCGCAAAGTTTGCCAAAAGCCCATTAAAGTGGACCTGTCACCGAGACACAAAAATCTGTATAATAAAAGTCCATTTCAAATTAAACATGAAATCCAATTTCTGTTTTTTATTAAAGCATTCATAGCTGTTGTAAACTCATTAAAAAATCTCAGCTGTCAATCAAATATTGTCTGCCCCTCCTCTATGTCCGGGGCATAGAGGTGGGGCAGACAATTACTTTCACTTTCCATTCAGCACTTCCTAGATGTCACTGCTCTCCCCACATTCCCCCAGTTCACTTTACCATTTAATTGTATAGCCAGGGCATGGGGATGGACATCAGGTCCCCCCATTCTGGTGCACAAACAAGATTCTGAGATGATACAAGGCTTGTCTTAATAACAGTGTCCACAAAATGGCTCCTGCCTGCTTGCTATCATTTTCAAACCCCAGACTGAAGGAAACAAGATTCAAATAATTTATATTGTGTAATTAAAGTTAATTTTGCTTGACTAATATGATTTTGAATCATTTTTTTTGGGTGACGGGTCCCCTTTAAGTTTTAGAAACTTTGTGGGGCTCATTTATAGAGAACCCAGAATATGTGGCAGGTGCACTTAGATAATTTTGTAACAATTTAAGATGAGCAAAGAAACAATTGTAACGATTGTAAGATATGCAAGTCTCTTGGGGAAACTGGGACTTGCAGGTTAAAGGGCAATTCACCTTTATTAGCAAAACTGTAATTACACATAAAAACCACAGAAATGTGTGCACACTTTCATAACCTGAACAAAATGGCAAAATTGATGCAAAGTGCCTATAACAGCGCCACTATTAGAAAATGTCCAATATTAAGGGCAATATGGTGAAAAGGGAATATACTCACAGTTCACCCCAGTCCATGGGTGCATTGACATTTAACAAAAACCAAAAAAGTTGGTGAGTTTTTCTCCAAGTGTAATGACCAAAAAATATAATTAAACGTTCAAACCATTTATTAGGCCTGAGGCGTTTTGTGCCTATTGGGGCACTTACTCATAGAGCCTATGAGTAAGTGCCCCAATAGGCATGAAACGAGTCAAGCCTTCACCTGTATAAATCTAATAAATGGTTTGAAATTATATTTTTACTCTATAAGAAAAAAACTTTTTTTTTTTTTTTTACACTTTCATAACCTGCTAAATTTTGTAAAATGAACAAGGTAATTAGGGGGTGTGACCACAAAAAGAGCATGGCCAAACATTTTTCACCACGTTGCAAATCTTTTTGTCCCTCTTTCAAAATGTTGGGAGGTATGGATTTAAACTTACATTTTGAAAAAATGGTAAAAAAAATAAATAATAGAAACTAATTGAAAAAAGTCTTTATTTCTGGTGTACAGTCTGAAAACAACTGAACCGAAAAAATGTTTGGAAGGTGAAGAACCCTTTTAAAGATGTAGAGAGTGACATTTTAATCTAATTTGCAATTGGTTTTCATTTTTTATGATTTGTGTTTTTTGTGTTAGTTTTTTTTATTCAGCAGCTGTGCAGTTTGCAATGTCGATAATCTGGTTGCTAGATACCCTAGTAACCAAAATTTGATTTGAATAAGAGACTGGCATGTGGATAGGAGAGGCCTAAATAGAAAGGTGAATAATTAAAAGTAGCACTAACAAGAAATGTATAGATTTATGGAGCATTTGTATTTTAGATGGGGTCAGTGACCCCCATTTGAAAACTGGACAGAGTCAGAGTAAAAAGGCAAATAATTAAAAACTATACAAAATAAATAATGAAGACCAATGAAAAGTTTCTTAGAATAAGCCATCCTATAATATACTTAAAGTTAACGTAAAGGTGAACCACCCCTTTGAGCAAATCGTAACTACTGCATAAGGTTTTCAGTTGAACATATGATCCATTAAGATGATGTCATGAAACTGCGCAACCTAAAATGCCTTCTGGACAGTCGCTACCATCAAACGGAAACATAAATACAGTCACATTCTCAGGATATGCAGATAGTACAAAATGTACGAAGAATAAAAATGAAATATAAAATAGCAGCTGTGGCTTTTGCGTGCGTTTGAAGCCTTCCAGTGCGTGACGCATGCTGAGAAGCATGAAAATAGATAGTGATGGGAAGCACAGTTCCAGGAATTCGAATGGCTCCAATTAAAGAAAACATACATAAAATAAAATGGAGATAACTGCTCACGTTGAATTGTAAAAGTTTTTACAAGAATAATAAAAAGCCTACAGCAAAGTATATACATAAAAAGACAAACAAAAAGGTTTAATGGTGAGAAAGATGAGTAACATTGTATAGTGCTACAAGAGAGGTTTATCACTTTATAAACCGAACAGAACACATCACAGCATGATGCCATAGCAGCAGAACCAGGCAGGGGAAACGTAATGTGCCTTGTATGAACTAAACGCTGTCAGCAACTCATGCAATTTCCCTCCCCGCCCCTAATTTGTATGTGCAAATTAGGATTCAGAACGGCCGGGCAGTAGGATTCGACTAAATCCTGGCCGAATGCCGAATCCCGAACCGAATCCTGGATTCAGTGCATCCCTACTTCATACCTCCCAACAGTTTGGAAATAGAAAGAGGGACAAAAAGATTTGCCACGCAGAATATGGCAATGTTTGACCATGCCCATTTTTGTGGCCACACCCCCTAATTACCATTTTACAAAATGTGTCAGTTTATGAAAGTTTGAACACATTTCTGTGGTTTTTATGTGTTATTACAGTTTTTCTTATGAAGGTGAACTGCCCTTTAAAGGGATACTGTCATGGGAAAACACATTTTTTTCAAAATGAATCAGTTAATAGTGCTGCTCCAGCAGAATTCTGCACTGAAATCCATTTCTCAAAAGAGCAAACAGATTTTTTTTATATTCAATTTTGAAATCTGACATGGGGCTAGACATATTGTCAATTTCCCAGCTGCCCCGAGTCATGTGACTTGTGTTCTGATAAACTTCAATCACACTTTACTGCAAGTTGGAGTAATATCACGCCCTCCCTTCCCCCCCCCCCAGCAGCCAAACAAAAGAACAATGGGAAGGTAACCAGATAACAGCTCCCTAACACAAGATAACAGCTGCCTGGTAGATTTAAGAACAACACTCAATAGTAAAAACCCATGTCCCACTGAGACACATTCAGTTACATTGAGAAGGAAAAACAGCAGCCTGCCAGAAAGCATTTCTCTCCTAAAGTGCAGGCCCAAGTCACATGACTGGGGGCAGCTGGGAAATTGACAAAATGTCTAGCCCCATGTCAGATTTCAAAATTGAATATAAAAAAAAATCTGTTGGCTCTTTTGAGAAATGGATTTCAGTGAAGAATTCTGCTGATTCATTTGAAAAAAATGTTTTATCCCATGACAGTATCCCTTTAAGATGCAATTCAGTTTCCACAAGAAACCTGCTTAACTCAAAATGTATCTAATTGCACCTGCTATGTATTCTGGGCGCTCTGCCACAAGCCAATTAAGCTAGAAATTTTGTAATTTCCCTCCCTGCCCCAACTGCATATGCAGATTCGGATTTGGTTCGACCTGGCAGAAGGATTCGGTCGAATGCTGCTGAAAAAATGCCAAATCCTGTCCGAATCCTGGATTCAGTGCATCACTATTTATAAATATGTGTTAATATTAGCACCCACCCCAAGTGAATTGCGGCTCCTTGTTCCTCAAAACACTGGCACATAGGCTAGAGGCAATATCTGCACAGAGGCTATTGCCATGAAGGGCTGCAAGCAAGATTGTAGGGCCTCACATGGTGTCTCTGTGCCATTTTACAATTCATGCAAGTGATAGGGGAATATAGTACCTTTTTATATATATATATATATATATATATATATATATATATATATATATATATATATATATATATATATATATATATATATATATATACACACACATACACAATTCTATAGGTTCACTCCACATACAGAGTCTGTGACCTGGGTGCCAACTATGTAAAACAAAAGGTAAAGGTACCGGCACTCTCAGGTTTTGTATATTGTGCAAAAGATGTTTGCTGTTCTTACGAATGGTCCTGGTTTAAGACCGAAACATCAAATAAACTCTCCTTTTTTGCATAATATACAAACCCTGAGTACACCAGTCTTTACCTTTTGATACATATACAAAGTTTTAATATTTTTGTATCCAGTGCATAATGGCCATTTACTGTATCATTTGCAGTTTTAAAACAAACTGTCAGGAATATGGCAAATCCTCCCCAAATTTGTTTAATAATTTTCTGCTGGAGTTGAACAGCTGCAATAGCACTTTCGTATTAAACTAATTCTCCTCTGGACAGTTTCCACGTGGGAAATTTCCTGACAGGCTATGAAAGGCTCTTTCCACCTTTGCTTTTACCAGGAATTATATATTCCGATGAAATCTGTTACCCTGACCACACTGGCAAAAGGAGGGATGAGTACAGTTCACTGCTGTTGACAAAGATTCTAAATGAAATCCTTTTGGGAATGACATTCCCTTAAAGGGGAACAATCAAGAAAACTTAATATAAACTTTATCATACTGAAATATATTTTCTAAATGAATATATAATTAAAAAAATTAAAATACTATTAGTCTTCGCTATCTTCTTCTCAGCATCTGTCTCTCTTCATGGAGTCGGAGTGAGATTTTGATTGACAGGCCTAGTACAGCTTTTCTGGGGATGAGGCACCCTTTTCTTAAAAGGCATATTAGAGCTGACACTTTCAAAATAACCAGCTCTCACTGAAATTCTGTCTCTCTACATACAGGATTTGTGCCAAAGTCATTTATATTATTAGAATTCATTTGTGCTAGAATCAGTTATTTGAGTTGGCTTTTATACATCTGCTAGGAAACAGCCCACCCCCTAAAAAATAGACTGGAGCTAATCGTCTATCAAAATCGGACACCTGCACGAAGAATAAAGAGAAACAAATGCAGAGAGAGGGGAAAGTAAGGGAAAAGTTGATAGGGTACAGAATTTCTAAATGTTTATATTTAGAAAATTTCTTATTTCAGTATGTATTATATATATATATTTTTTTTATTTTCGCGATAGTCCCCACTTCCCAAAGGAAGGGGAGCAAAATAAATTTCATAACAGTGAAATAGGCTTCACTTTTTTTTTTTTTTTTAACTTTGTATTTATTAAAGCTCGACAGAAGCAAAACATACAATGGAATGTATTACTCACACGTAAACATATAGGCATGAATAAAGAGGATCTTGACATACATTCACATCTTGATTATGCTAGTTACTTATTTTCTAAGCAGTGAAAAATCGTACTTTCATATTTATACATGAGAAAAACTATATTGTGGGAGGGGGAGGAGAAAACTGGGGAGGGGGTGCAGGAAGGGACCGTTTGGTGTTTGAAACGCTAAACCGGTCTATGCAGTAAGCCTTCTTAGGCTTCACTTTTTATATAGGTTTCATTGCCTTCTCTTAAGGGTAGAAAGCCTACTGAAACTGAAACTGTCATATCCCAAGATTGCACTACATCATATCATTAGCAGATACAAGGAGTTTGCTAGAATTAGGTTCCAATGATAAAAATTTGCAATCGTTTTCAATTTTTATTATTTGGGTTTTTTGTGGGTTAGCTTTTTATTCAGTAGCTCTCCAGTTTTCAATTCAGCAATCTGGTTGCTAGAGTCCACATTACCTTAGCAACATGCACTAATTTAATTATAAGACTAGAATATGCATAAGAGAGGGCCCGAAGAGAAAAAGGAGTAATTAAAAGTAGCAAAAACAATAAATCTGCAGCCTTACAGAGCGTTTTTTAGAAGGGGCAGAGACCCCCATTTGAAAGCTGGAAAGAGTCAGAAGAAGGAAAGATAATTCAAAACTATAAAAAAAACGAAGGTCAACTGAAAAGTTTCTTAGAATTTGCCATTCTAGAATGTACTAAAAGTTCATTTAAAAGGTGAACCATCCCTTAAAAAGAAGGATGAATAATCAACAGTGCAGCCCCTATGGTTCATTAGAGGCAGCATTGTACATTCTGCAATCCAAGGCACAAGAAGAGGTTAATTATTATATATCTATATCTATCTATTTTCTCTCTCTCTCTCTATAAAAGCTTTCTGTATTTTGAGGTCCCTTTCTTAGTTTTACAATTGGTAACTTTATTGAAAATAAGCTATTTTTATTCTTCCTCATGTGCTGGCCAACATAAAAATCCCCAGAGAAAACCCATGAAGCCTCCCTTTGCCAGCTTGTGTAACAGAAGCCTTGCCACTATTTGTGGCAATAATGTAAAAGTTCTGGTATTGGGTGCCATGATAAGTAGCAACCACAATATCCTGCATCTATGGTTCTCTATAATTCCTAGCACTATATATTTATCAGACCATAGGATACTGAGGGCTGTAATAGCTGGACCTCTACAACTGAAGGAAACCACTAAATCACTATCGCTGGTAATGAGTCATCTTCATGTTGTATATCATAGACTTGGTCGTTTCCACTGTTCCGTGCTGGGATGAAAGCACAAACCGCTGCTGTTGTGCACAGCTTTTATGCTATGGGTAGGAAAGACTCAAAACCTTTGAAAACGTTTTTTCAGGGAAATGCTGATATTTAGGAATAATACATTTATATCCACAGATGAACTACATGCCAGGGATCCTTTTGTGCTTTCTTTGGCAAGCCATGCCACCTGAGTTCTCATGTTTATATATACACGCCAACATTTTATCACCTTCCTTACCCCACGCCAGAAAAGGGCAAAAAACAGACAAAAAGTAACCCCCTTCATACATTGCATAAGGAGTCTACTGATGTCCAGATGTTGGCGCAGAAGCAGCACTATCTCCCACCGCTTGACGTGATCAGTGTTCTTTCCATTAGCGAAAGGAAGCAACAAAAAGTATTATTGTTGACCAATGCCTGATAAAAATGTTAGGAACCTTTCCAGAAACCCTTGTGTTTTTACAATTAAAGGAAACGTGCCGCGACTTGCAAAAGTATTCATTTAATTCAGTATTTAATTATATACCATATATCACTGTAACAAGTCATACACCTATATATTAGTTTTAAACACAGAAACATTGTGTTTGTACAAGCATCAAGCTTCCCATTGCCCCCATGAGGGCACAACTGCCTTTCAGCAGTTATTCACTAGTAAATTATTACATATTCCGGATACAAACCCCACTGTTATGGGATCATTATTCAGACTGTGAATCTAAAGTAGAGCTGTGAACATGAAGCCTAAAGAGAATTCCATTGTAGAAGACAAAGTAACAGAAATGCATAAATTAGGAAATGGGTACCTAATATCACCCAAGTATTTAGATGTCCCAGTAAGCACCCCAGAAACAGCCTCACCAAATTCTCCACAGGAACAAGCACACCCGTGAGGGAAGTCAGAGACAGTCAGTTTGAAGGTGCTACTGTGTACCACATCAAGAGCTCTGAATAACACCAGAATGTAAGAGAGTGTGGCACAAAGTAGCCATGACTCAAACGCACCATGTAAAAGCATTACTGGATTATTCCAATAAACAGGAGAGGGGCCCACCTGCAACATAGGAAATGGTTGTGTGGTCCAAGATGAGGTTTCTGTCCCACAGCTCAAAGCAATGTGGGTGGCACAAATTGAACTGTGCCAACACCTGAAGAAACACTATAGCTACAGTGAAGTGTGGTGGTAACATTTAGCTTTGGGGCTGTATTTCATCAGCAGGGGCTGGTCATTTTGTCAAGGCAGTATGGATGCTGCAAAAAAAGTTCTTTTTTAGTTAAACTTTGGAGCTGGGGCAAGTGGGCCAAGGAGAAAAGTGTAAATGTCCCACTATAATGATCTAGTATGAGGCACTGATCTCATCCAAATTAAGAATCTGCTGCTTTATTTAAAAAAAATCGTTGTCCATAAACATAATGCGTCCCCTAAAAAGGGTACTGTAAGCTGAAAGGAGAAGCAAAGGCTGTATTTACGTAGGGGTGCCAAAAGTTAGACACCTCAAGTGATTGTATGTACTTACCTGAAACCCTGGGCCAGTGCTGCAATCAGCATAAAACTGCACCGGTCCGAGGGTTCTTCAAGTGAGCACCAGGGAGCGATCGGCTTTCTTCTTCTTTGTTTGTGCGAATGCGCATGCTCTAGGGATGCACACAATCCAGGATTTGGTTCGGGATTCGGCCTTTTTCAGCAGGATTCGGCCGAATCTTTCTGCCTGGCCGAACAGAATCCTAATTTGCAGGCAGGGAGGTAAACCACGTAACTTTTTGTCACAAAACAAGGAAGTAAAAATGTTTTCTCCTTCCCACCCCTAATTTGCATATGCAAATTAGGATATGGTTCAGTATTTGGCAGAATCTTTCGCGAAGAATTTGAGGGTTCGGCCGAATCCAAAATAGTGGATTTGGTGCATCCCTAGCAAGTACAGTAGCAGGAAAAGCAGAACTTTAATGAAGTTGGCACGTGTCTGCCCCAGGAAATTTGAAGAAGGAAGCCGAGCCAATGTAGTTTTCAGCCCGGGGTGTGATTAAGTACTGTATATATAATCACTTGGGGGTGCCTAACTTTTGGAGCTAAATGTTAGGCAACCCCTGGTGATATTTGCTTCCCTGATTCCCACAGTGGGTGCTCCGGTTTGCTGAGAAGTGCACTGGCCTAGATGTACTGCTGTAGGAAATATATAGTTTATGTGCACCCAGTGTGAAAAATTAAAAAGCAGAAGAAGTTTATTCCATGGTGCTCCTACACATGTACTCCAGGCTGGAGCATTTTCCAGAAAACAGGAAGACCAGCCTGGGTTATCAGGTAAGCAATTATAATCACTGGGGGGGGGAGCTAACATTTGTTACATATGTATGTGGCTGGACGTTGTATACACAAAACAAGTCTTTACTTACAGTGTAACATGAAGATTTGTATTTGTTTCCTCTTCCAATGTGCAGAGATGCAAAGAAATCAAAGCGTGGAGAAAAATCCAGTGCAGTGGGGCAGTACTTCTATTCATGAGGTTCCCAAATGCTGCACAAACTTGCTACACTGCTCTGAATACAATGTAGAATTTCCAACGTTTGTTTTGAACCATGTTGTGTGACAAGTTTAAGTAGGCTAGAAAAGGTTTGAAGCCATAAAGGCACGCTTAGATGTTAAAGAAGATTACAGGATTACGAGGTGAGAAGGTATTATGGAACTACAGTTCAGCACATGTTCACAAGTGTGAATATCATTTTAAAGAGTGACTCATGCATGGTCTGAACCTGCTGGCATGTTTTCTACTAATGCCCACGGAGTTTGCCAACATAAATGTCACAGATTGTGGAAAAAAAAATTAAGCATCTCAGGTCAGAAACAAGTCCAGAGACTAAGCGGGAATTCACAAAAGTGGTGATATTGAGACAAAATAAAAGTGGAGATAAATGTGTCAGATTTGCCACCAAATTTACAAACCTCTATCTCCGCTTTTGTGAATTTGTCTTTTAAACAGACAGTTTTCAGATTTTGTCGCTTGCTTGACATTTTTTCAGAATTTATCTTTAGCTCTTACTATACCTGTCAGTCAGCCATCAAATTTGAATTTTTTTGGGGAGGGGTTTATTTTACCTAGGAAAATGATACATATTTTTTTCAGTATAACCTGGGCTTTCTAAATCTGCCTACACGTTTGTGTAATTCCACTTCTGTAACAAGATGTAAGGGTCTAAATACAAGAAATGCTATTTTGCATATAGGGGATTTGTATCAGAAATATGTTTTATTATCTTAGGTCAAGTGTCTCAGTGCTGCTAAAACAATGGCTGGGAGGCTGTACTTTTCCTTTAGATCAGGGTTCCCCAACCGCCGGGCCGCGGCCCAGAAGCAGGCCGCGGACACTCCCGCACTGGGCCGCCGTGTCCAAATTTGCTGCCGACCCAATGAAATGCATTGGGTCAATAACGAAAGGACAAAAATCAGGCACCCTCTACTGTAGTATTCAGCATCTAACACACCCAAAGTACAGCTCATACTACGCTAATCTGTTTGCCTTTATTTTTTTGGCTAAAAATGCCATATTCTATATACTGAACTTATTGCACCAGCCTAAAGTTTCAGCTTGTCAATAGCAGCAATGATCCAGGACTTCAAACTTGTCACAGGGGGTCACCATCTTGGAAAGTGTCTGTGACACTCACATGCTCAGTGGGCTCTGAGCAGCTGTTGAGAAGCTAAGCTTAGGGCTCGTCACTAATTATCCAGCAGAAAATGAGCTTGCCCTGTAATATAAGATGATGCTACAGGGCTGATTATTAAATTCTGATGCTAATTGCACTGGTTTCTGTGCTGCCATGTAGTAATTATCTGTATTAATTACTAATCAGCCTTATATTGTGACATTTCTATTCTATGTGTACTGTATATTGTGAGTGGGTCCCCTAAGCTCAGTAAGTGAAAGCAGCACAGAGCATGTGCAGTGAATCAGCAGAAAAGAAGATCGGGAGCTACTGGGGCATCTTTGGAGACACAGATCTTTACTACTAAATGGCTGTGGTTGCCTTGGGCTGGTACAGAAGCCCAAAACATAATGTACAACATTTCTAGCTACTTCTTTAGTTAAGCTTTAGTTTTCCATTAACCCGCTAAACAAAAAAAAAAAAAAAAAAAAAAGGTTAAATGGTAAAAGATGCCTACAGAGTGTTCAGAGCCTCTTTTGCTTAAGTATGCCTCAAAAAAATTATAAAACAAAAATAACACCTAGATTTGAAAGAAGCCACTAGACATGGGGTCCCCAAACTTTTTTCATCCGTGAGCCACATTCAGATGTAGAGAGAGTTGGGGAGCAACGCAAGCATGAAAAATGTTCCTGGGTGATGCAATATAAGGGCTGAGATTGGCCATTTGGTAGCCCCTATGTGGACTGGCAGCCTACTAGAAGTTCTGTTTGGCAGGACATCTGTTTTTTTATGCAACTAAAACTTGCCTCCAAAGCACAAATTCCAAAATAAGCACCTGCTTTGAGGCCACTGGGAGCAACATCCAAGGGGTTGGAGAGCAACATGTTGCTCCAAACTTGCAGTGATCCCCAACCAGTAGCTCACTAGCAACATGTTGCTCACCAACCCCTTGGATGTTGCTCTCAGTCGCCTCAAAGCAGGTGCTTATTTTGGAATTCCTGGTTTGGAGGCAAGTTTTAGTTGCATAAAAACTAGGCACACTGTCAAACAGAGCCTCCTATAGTCTGTCAGTTCACATAGGGGCTACCAAACAGCCAATAACAGCCCTTATTTGACTTTTTTATATTTAATTGTGGCTTACGAGTGAAAAAGGTTGGGGACCCCTGTTCCAGAGCCACTGGTTGGGGATCACTGATCACTGCTCTAGACTGTATTAAGCCTACGTAGAACTTCAGCAATGAAAGTCATCTCCTAAACTGAATTGTCAGCAGTTAGCTGCTTGTGCAACTAACTGAAATGTGGGGTTCTGGCTTGCAAGGCGAACATGCACATATGGATCAGCTAGCTCCTGATTGTTTGTTCCATTTTAGGGGACTTTACTCCTTTTAATGGTGGTGGCATAAAAGCTGTAATGATTAAAAGGTGGAAAGCATCAGCTCAGCAGCAGTGAGATGTTATAACATGCCAGTACGGAACCTTTTGCAACAACAGTTTTCTGGATGGTGCACAACTCATGCAAAGTTTCCTCAGTGACAATATGTGTTTATGCAATCCAGATAAATGGTAACAGATGTCAATTCTAATTCAGAAAGGGACTATACTTAACACACGTGTATGCCCTATTGGTGTATCAGTATAACAAAACCTAACAAAATAAAACTGTCAAATAAGATACAGAAAAACAGCCTTGGAGGCTGGGAGAACATACGTTGACCATATGTTCCTGTTTCCACACACAGAAAGCTTCAAGCAGCGCTGTTTAGCATCTCAGAGCTGAAAATACCAAGATCAAATATCATGAGCATGGGAAAAGATCCCAAAACTATTATTCTAAATTTGGTATACAGTGAGGCTAAAAGCCAGAAGTGACTGGGGGTCGGGATGGTAATTTTCAGAGAAAAAAATCGCTGCATAAACTCACAAGATTTGGAGCAGATCAAATCTGGGATTCGTCTATCCCGACTGTCAATGTGATCCAGCTGCCAAAATTGCAACTGAATACTTATGGCTTTCAAAAGACAAGGATTCAGCATCAAGCACAACAGCAAATATGCCGCAGGGTAGAATAAGCATCGCCAAGACCCCACCAAAAAGACTATTAACCTTTCTTTAAACTTAAAATAAAAAAATGGCAAATGGTATCCGATATATTTAATGGCCAACATGAGAGATTCTACCTTTAGCAGCTGTTTTCCGACTGTTGGGCTCATTTTCTCATCAACCATGAGAATTACTATTCCCCTTTCATCCATACCACGTCTCCCGGCACGGCCAGACATCTGAATGTATTCACCTGATGAGATCTAGGGAGAAATATATATTTTTCATATTTAGAAGGTTTTTTTTAAATTAAAGGGGTTGTTCACCTTCAAACACATTTTTCAGTTCAGTTGGTTTCAGATTGTTCACCAGACTTTGTCCGATTTCTTTCTATTTGTGACTGTTTTTCTAATATTTAAGTGTAAAATTAAATTTTTCACCTTCTATAGCAGCTCTGGGAGGGGAGGGTCGCAGACTCTAGGGCAGAGACACACGCTCAGATTCGGGCGACTTCGGAAAACGAATTACTCCGAGTGTCATCCTGCTGGCGATTTACATTCTAGCCGGCGGGAAGGCAGTTCAGGGAGATTAGTCGCCCGAAGAAGTGGAGATTTGTCGATGGGCGACTAATCTCCCTGAATCTGCTCGTGTGTCTCTGCCCTAAAGAGTTGGCAAACCCGGACTCTTGAAACATTTTACAAAATGTATAAACTCATTGTATCAACTAAATGTATCAAATTGTAACAGTTCAGAATGATCTTGGATCACGGAGCTGCCAGACTGAGACACTAGAGACAGGAAGATTGAACTTTAAACTTAAAATTTTGGGAAAACGGTAAAAAACAAAAGATGGAATGCAGTTGAAAAAAAGTCTTTATTTCTGGTGAACAAATAGGAAAACAACTGAAAATAAATAGTTTTTAAGGAGAACAACTCCTTTAACCACTACTTGTCAGAATGTAATGTGATCCATAAGGCCTATGACATACAAGGAAGATAAGGCAATATAGGGTGGAATATACAGCTTGCAGCCATTCATAGAATATTGAAGTGGGAAAGGAGGTTGTATTTAAAGTAAATATGTATAAATATACAAATATGACTAAATATGACTACATCTGTCCATCATTCTCTTATAATACAAAGAATGTATTTTAAGCAATAAACCAGATACATATTGTCATGCTGCTTTATTCTTGTTAGACATTATAAATAAGCTCACCCAACGGAAATCTTTTCCATCGAATTTCCGTGCACTGGTAAATAGAACAGTCCTGGCTGGCATATTGATACCCATGGCAAAAGTCTCCGTGGCAAACAAAGCCTGGAAGTACAAAGAGCAGTGGACATTTTTACTATTAAACTGTGGGATCTTGTGGTGAAGTAAGAACTGTTTATTAGCTCATATTTTCCACATTATACTCGGAAAGGAAAAACATTCCTAATTTGTAGCGATTATCTTTTATCCATTTATTTTCTCCTAAAACATTTCTTCCCAAACCTCTACTCAGGCTCATGCTAACAGTACATGTGTATTAAGGTATACACGCAGCAGCACAGCTGGAACTATGTATGAGCTACTTCACTACTATTGAGAATTTGGGGATTGCTGAACAAAAAGATTTACAAATAAAAAGTTTGGTAACAGTTTAAGTCCAAAAAAAGCAGGAATACTGCACCAAAGCTATAGCAAGAATATTAGTACATTTATGGCCAGCTTTAATCAGCCATGCTTCTTACTCCCTGAGGCAGGTTAATGTGCCTAAGGGTCTGGCCGCACGGGCAGATTCAGGGGGAAAATGTAAATTGCCTGGGGGCAGGCACACTGAGCACTTAGTTTTCCGAAGTCGCCAGTAGTTTTATGGGCGACTTCGGAAAACGAAACACTCCACGTGCCTGCCCCCATGCGATTTTCATTTTAGCCAGCGGAAGGCAGATCACGGAGATTAGCCGCCACGAAGAAGAGGAGATTTGTTGCCTGGCGACTAATCTCCCCGAATCTGCCCGTGTGGCCAGACCCTAATAGCAGTGACTCTCAAACTTTGTAGCTGGGCCCTATAGGGGCCTGGAGCCATGGCTAGGATAGGGGGTCCTGCTTGAAGGTCAGTTATAATGATTTGGGAAGATCCCTGTATTCCTTCCTGGGTAAAGATGAAAAGTTAGCATATAGCCAGACAGGATGAACTCTCGGTGAACATGTATTTGATAGCCTAGGAGAATGGTTGCTTTTATAGATCTGTAACCTTGTTATAAGCTAATTGTAGCCTGGACCAAACTTCAAGGTACAGAAAAAAAAGGCACACAAACCAGCTGGCAGAGAAGCAAGCCTTTCCTTTCCTGCTGGTTGGTGCATGCATAAAAATAAATACATTAGCTTTTGATGATGTTAATATTTACTTCCACAATCCGAATGATCTCAGTTGCACATGGCACAACAGTAAATAGCAGAACTTGCAGGAACAATTACCAATTCAAGGGAGGGGTGGAATGGAGGAGCATGTGCAAGAAAAGCAAACTTTTATTAGGTTCAATGCAATATAGGAAAGTTGTAGAATGAATGAGCAAATGTTACCCAGCAGCTGTGTGGAATATCAATTCTTTTAATCAGGCAAGAGCCAAACCATGGGAATCCTAAGCTGGCCATAGACGCAAAGATCCGATCGTACGAATCACCGTACAATCGGGCTTTCCCATCTCCCGACCTGCCACTAACCCTTCCGATCAAATAAAGTAGTAAAAGAAAAGATGAGACTGCCCCTGACAGTAATCGTATGAAAGTTAAGTCCGACCAAAGCTGGTGACAGTCTCCCTCTGAAAATCGTACCATCGGCAATACACGCAGAGATATTATCGGCAGCCGACAGAAATCTTTTAACCTGTCTGATCGACCAAACGACCGATCTCTGCCGGACGAAAAATATCGGGACTCTCCTCCTCGATTCGTACACTCAGATTTTCGTAGACTCAAATTTTATCAGGAAAGTTGCCATACCACCAATAAGATCTTTGCTTTCATTTTGTAACAGATTGCAGACTGATCACATCTAATTACTGATGGGTTGCTATGAGTAATCTAACCCTATGAATTCTAGCACCTAAGTGAATAAGCCCTTACAAATAGGATCACATTGTATGGTACCGACATTCAAATCTAAACTTCTGCCAAAAACCCAGATTAAAAATTAACCATATCTATTTAATAAGGAGGTTATTTCAGCATATGATGTCAGCTTTAATGTTACCTTAAGCAAGCCTTCTGAGAATAGGATCTCAATGGTCTCCTTCAGTATAGGAAGAAGCCCGCCATGATGAATCCCAATACCTCGCTTAAGAAGGGGCAGTACGTGTTCAACCTGTATTGTGATCAAGATAAATGTATTGTACACAGCAGTAAAACAGTTCCATGTAATAATTTTAAAATGCTAACACAATGCAGGAGTGCCCCAGGACATACCACCACCTAAGGGTTGAGACACACGGGCAGATTCGGGGAGATTTAGTCACCTGGCGACTAATCGCCTCTTGTTCTGGGCAACCACCTACCCGAACTGCCTTTGCGTGTCTTCCCGTCCGCTATAATGAAGAGCTGCCTGCGCACGCACACGTGACGCTTCGTTCTCCGAAGTTTCTTTGAGACAACGGCGATTTTTTATTATAGCGGATGGGAAGACACGCAAAGGCAGTTCAGGGAGATTGTCGCCCAGACGAAGAGACGATTAGTCGCCAGGCGACTAAATCTCCCCGAATCTGCCCGTGTGTCACAACCCTAAGGCAGCAGCCCAAAGAAACCCCATCTTCCCCAATCACTGAGTGAATCCAATCAGCTCCTATTACTAAGTGAGACAAAAGGGCAGTTTCTCTCTTTCTTCTTCCAGCTAACAGGGCCAGTTAGGATTTTCAATTGGCACTGGTTTTGATTGCATACAAAGCCACAATACACTTATCTTATTTATATTCAGAGATAAAGGAAAACTTACCTGTGGGAGCTTCTTATCCTCATCAGAGAGACAGTCTATTGCATTATTAAATACTTCCTCAACCATTTTTTTCTCTTCATCTGTGGGCAAATGAAAATATGAGAAAAGCTAGGGGCTGGGAGAGGCAATGTTTACCTGCTGCTTTATTTTGCAATACCTGTATTAAAATCCAGTTTAGACATTTGCAGTGCATAGGCCTCACAGTCCTTTTTACTGAAGCTAAAGATGATAACGGGTTGAAAGTTTCTCTCCATGATCATCTTGACAATCTTGAAAACATTAGAAGGACCTAGAAAGAGAAAACATGTAATATTGTACACACCAAAAAATTGTATCCCTGGGAATGTATTTGTTATACATATATTGTACACATATTATATATACTTGTATATTAGATTAGATTAATCCGTGAAAATTTAAAATCAGGGAAATGTATTATGTATAATACAAAGGTGGGGACACAAAAAAAATATGTAAAATGAGGGAAACCATAAAATCAGGGGGTGTAAAATTGATATTTTATGGTAAAATGATCATCTACCTTTTGTCCCTCCTCTGCGACCTTTCTGGTCTCCTTTAGCTGAATCCCCTGCATCTCGGAGGACCTGCATTGCTGTATTAAAATTATCTTCCCTGAAATCTCCCTGAAAAAGAAAACATATAAAAGTCATTCAAAGAAACATTCACCAAACCATTGATACTCATGAACTGTTCATGGTAAGGTTAACATCTGTCCCGGTTTCTCTGGGACAGGCCCAGTTCCAGGAAACCTGCCCCAAGAGAAAATTATGTCTAGCTTTGTTTTTATGAACAATTTCTGTCCCACCAAATCGATTAAAGGGGAACTTTTGCAAAAATGAAAATTTAATACAAGTTTCAGCATACTGAAACAAGAAACTTTGTAAATACAATCAATTAAATATTCTGCATCATTTCTGAAATAATCAAGTTCATCTTCACTATTCCTCTCTCAGCATCTGATTCTCTTCATTCTCTCTTCATGCAGCAGTTGGGTGTCAGCTATTCATTGACAGTTAGATTCAATATTTCTTATGGGGGGGGGGTCTTCCTTTTCTAGCAGATGAATTAGAGCTCATTCAAATAACAGATTCCAGTACAAACAAAATAACTGCCTTTTGCACAAATTCTGCATGTAGAGAGACAGGATTTCTGGTGATTTTAAGAGTGAGCTCTGTAAAAGGAGCCCCCCTATAAGAAATATTTGATCTGTCAATGAATATCTGACACTCAACCTCGGCATGAATAGAGGATGAAGAGAAACTTGATTATTTCAGAAATGGTACAGAATTTTTAATTGATTATATTTAGAAAACTTCTTATTTCAGTATGTTGAAGCTTATATAAATTTTTCATTTTTGCAATAGTTCCCCTTTAAAGGGGACCCGTCACCCAAACAAAATTATTCCAAATCCTATTTTATCATGTTAGTCAAGCAAAATGAACTTTAATTACACTGTATAAATAATTTGAATATTGTTTCCATCAGTCTGGGAATTCATAATTATAGCAACCAGGAAGGAGGCATTTTATGGACACTGTTATTAAGGCAAGCCTTGTATCATCTCAGAATCTTGTTTGTGCACCAGGGGACAGGGACCCAATGTCCATCCCCATGCCCTGGTTACACAATTAAATCGTTAAGAGAGCTGGGGGAATGTGGGGAGAGCAGTGATGTCTAGGAAGTGCTAAAAGGAAAGTGAAAGTAATTGCTTGCCCCGCCTCTATGCCTAGGCATAGAGGCGGGGTAGGCAATATTTGATTGACAGCTGATATTTTTAAATGAGTTTACAACAGATATGAATGCTTTAATAAAAAAAGAAATTGATTTCATGTTTAATTTAAAAAGGACTTTTATTATACAGATTTTTATGTCTGGGTGACGGGTCCACTTTAAGTTGAAGGCAAAAGTGACTATATAAGAAAGAATAATGGGGGGGAAAAAGCACATTATCATTGTGTGCCTGTGTGTGAGAGAGGAGGCAGCAGAAGGTTTAAGGACTGGACAACACGGCTGATTGGTCGGTTGGGCCAGTGCAGAAGATACTGTGGTTCCCCACATAGACCACAGAGTGTGTCTGTTTATACATGACAATATTCTGTGCCTCAAAGAAAGAATAAATATTTGTGAGACAAAATGTTTTTGTTAAAGTGTATATGAGTAATTGTGTGTGTGTCAACATGAGTGCATATTTGGGGACAGAATAACTGTGTTGTAATGGGGAGAGTTAAAACTTGTATTCAAGTATGTAAAGAAATTTGTTTGTCCCAGATATGTTTTTATATTATTTGGCTGCACAATTGTCCCACCTCGCTACCTGGGTGGAAGGTTCGCATCATAGAGTGCTGCACTCGCTTTGGGCTCATTTGACTGGCTTTCCGGATAACCCAATAAGTTGGATCCTAGGAAATTCTGTTACTAAATCTCAGGCACTACTCTCCCCTCCCATTGGATCCCTACGTAGGGTGTGGAAAATGGCAAACACTCTTCTTAATTCTCCTGCCACTGACCCACTTACACCGGTATGGAACAACCGTGATTACCCCCTCCTGTTAAAACTAGGCCCGATGAGTCTCTGGTCGGACCGTGGCGTGAATACGTTGGGTGATGTGTGGCTTGATGGCAAACCAATTTCTTTTGCGCAATTAAAGGACCAATTTCAGGTCCCACATACCCAATGGTTGACCTTTCACAAGCTCAGCCGTGCTCTCAATGCCACACACAAAAACCATGACTTATCGCTGTCCACGCACCCCCTTTTGCTGTACATTAAGAGAGGGCATACGAAAGGTCTTGTCACAGTGTTATATGCTAAGTTGCTACAAGAAGTACACAAAAACAACCTAGATGGGCTACGTTCAAAATGGGAGGTAGATGTGGGCACCATCATGGATGAGGAGTGGCAGGAAGCGCAGGAATCCCCTCAGTTAGTTTCCCCCAACCATAGATTACGGCTAATTCAACTGTATATTCTCCATAGGGCTTACTACACCCCTGTCAGACTTCATTATATTAGTGCCAGCACCCCGGATGTTTGCACTAGATGTGCTTTGGAAAAGGGGACTTTGTTGCACATGCTGTGGAGCTGTACTAAGCTTTCTACATACTGGAGGAAAATTCTCGACACATTAGATGCGGTGCTACAGGTGACCATTACCAGGTCACCAAAGGTGTGCATCCTGGCCATAATTCAAGACTTGAAGCTGACTCATTATCAATCGTTTTTCCTTCTTGAGGCCTTACTACTAGCTAAACGGTTAATTACTCAGAATTGGAGAGCGGTGGCTCCTCCTACCTTCTCTTCCTGGAAAGCAATAATGCAGGATACCTGTAACACTGAATGCTTAATGTACCTAAAAAGGGGAGTCCCCATCAAATTTAAAAAAATTTGGGGTCCCTGGACCGACCTTTACCCCCAACAACCAAGACAACTTCTAGCAGTTTAATCTGTCAGGTCTCAGGGAAGGAGGCAGATGTAATAATACTGATGTGAACTGTTGTGCCTAGTAGTGCTGGCAGCACGTTATATTTTCTGCAATATTTTTTGTCTATGACATGTACCTTGTGATACATTGTTCTTCCTTGTTTTGACTTTATTTTGTGAACTGCTACTTTTATACACTCAATAAACTACCCGAATTTAAAAAAAAAAAGAAATTTGTGTCTTTTGACAGACACCGACTCCTAAACTTTAAATACAAGCACTAAAAATAATCAGATTTAAGAGCTTCTATTGAGGAGGATAAGGCAGCAATTCTTTAATTAATTGTGGAGTGTATTTAACAGCTATTCTACAGCTATATGATAGGTTCAATAAAAAATAGAAGTTGTTTTAGGATTTCCAATTGTTTTAGTTTACGCAGGTTAACTTTGATTTTGGTTTAGAATTACCAAAGCATGTGGTTTATATTTTTGAATTTTGGCAATGATAATATGCCTCGCTATGTTGTGGACTTAACTTCTTTCAATCAATATGGAAAATACATTAGTATATTAAAGCAACAGTAACACCAAAAAATAAAAGCATTTTAAAGTAATGAAAGGAAAACTATCCCGCTGAACAATGTAGGTCTCATATGTAAAACCTTGCTTCATGTAAATAAACCATTTTCATAATAACCACAGTAATTGGCATAAACAGAAAATTGACAATTTAAAAAAGGACAGCCCCTTGGGATTCTAGGATTCACAGTGCACACAAACAAACCATGGGGTATATTTATCAAAGAGTGAAGTTAGAGATCACCACAGTCTGCTAGAGTGAAATTCAGCCACTCTCCATTCATTTCTATGGGATTTTTAAATGCACCTTTGAAATCCCATAGAAAAGAATGAAGAGAGGCGGTATTTCACTCTAGCAGACTGTAGTGATCTCTAACTTCACTCTTTGATAAATATTCCCCCATACATGTTAGGTCACATGAGCCAATTAACAAACAGAGTTGTGTCTTTTGCTTCCACACTTCTTCCTGTTACAGTTAGAGCTGCAGTATTTCTGGTCAGGTGATCTCCGAGGCAGCACACAGACCATCACAAATGGTGGTTCAAGGGAAAAAAATATGTAAAAGGGCAATATTTACTTAAATACTATATATATATATATATATATATATATATATATATATATATATATATATATATATCAGTTTGGTGAGATTCTTTAATATGCCACTTCATTTGATATCAACTGTTTCTTAAGTATTCATTTTGGGGTATAATTTTCCTTTAATACATACTATTCTGTAAGGGCAGTGGCCAACAGGGATCGCCAGCGATTATTTATGCGTGACTGCGGGCGACAAATCCTCCTGTCTGCCACTGCTCTTACAGTTTATTATATGTTAATTACGACAGGGAGATTTGTCGCCCACGAAAAATATGTACAGCTGAAGGTGACAAATCTCCTGAAAATGCCTCTCCATTGGAAATAGCTGAAAGTGCTGATAACTTAGGAACAAGAAATCAATTATCGGATGTCATACTGATTAATCCAACTCTTAGGTATATAAAGTGCCGGAGCTTGCTATTAAATTTTAAAAAACTAAGGTGCAGTACAAGAATGTCAATAAATTCTTTTAATTAATAAACAATAATGACTTGATTCAATTAGAGCGCCAATTCATTTAAGAATTCATGTATGGTTTGTTTGCTTTGTTTGTGTGCACTGTGAATCGTAGGATTCCAGGGGGCGGCCCTTATTTTTTAAAAAGGCAATTTTCTATTTAGGATTACCCAATGGCACATACTACTAAAAACGAATATTATTGTGAAAATTGTTTATTTACATGAAGCAGGGTTTTACACATGAGCAGTTTTATGCAAATAGATTTTTTAGAGACCTGCATTGTTTGAGGGGTATAGACAAACCCTGCTATCCCTTTAATAAATAGGACAACAAACACATTTTGTGTGGCAGCCTCATTACAAATGGCTGGCAATAATCTATTGACTCAAAACTAGGAGTGCGTATGCAAGTCATACTAAGTTGCTTAGATCCAGAGACACAGGCACTGCAAAAAAGTTCCAACCCACTAACTTCACATGAATATTATGGCTTGTTCCATAGACAGAAACATGTCCCACAAGCTGCTGGAAATCTGCCCAGCGTTGCTTCTGCCTAAACCATCAGGAAAAATAACTAAGAACAGTGACCAAACAAACAGACCCAACAGGGTAGGATACAATTTTAAAGTAAAACTGGATCCAAAGGGATCAGTATTGAAATACAAGGCACTATGCAACATCTGAAAGGTAAATTAAGTTTTACAAGTTATTTTTACTACATCATATAAACCTGCAAACTTATAAACAGCAAACTCTGCTGGACAGTTAAAGCTGTCAAACCTCAATAATTTACATCATGGCTTTAAAAACCATGCAGAGAGCAAAAACATGCACCCCCCATATTACTTGTAAAGTATATGAGCTAACCTGCAGAGCAGCACAAACAAAAGGAAAGGAACATATGGCCAGACATGTGAACACAAACACGGCATCAGAAGAGAACCTGCTGCAAGCAATGGGTACAAGGCAGATTCGGGGAGATTAGTCGGCCCGGCGAACGAGTGCCATACAGCTGGTCATTTTTCATTATAGCCGGCGAGAAGGTAGGGGAAGGCAGTTTGAGGAGCTTGTAGCCCCGAAGAAGAGGCGATTAGTCGCCTGGACGACTAATCTACCCAAATCTCCCGTGTGCCCTTACCCTAAAAAGTGGGGTGGATCAGCAGTTGAAATAGGCCAACTTTGCCCACTTAAAATGGGATACGAAGTATCCAGCTCCCAGCATCGTTAGCATCAATGCAGATAAAAATCAGTTTTACAAGTTTCAGTTAAAATGATGCAGACCAGTGGTCCCCAACCAGTGGCTCGTGATCAACATGTTTCTCACCAACTCCTTGGATTTTGCTCCCAGTGGCCTTGGAACAGGTGCTTATTTTTAATTCCTTGATCGGGGCCAAGCTTTAGTTGCATAAAAACCAAATGTACTGCCAAACAGAGGTTTTTTTAGTCAATAACTGGGACCTCCAGGAAGTTTTTGCATTCGTGTGATGCTCGCCAACTTTTTTTTTACATTTGAATGTGGCTCATGGGTACATGTGTACAAAAGGTTGGGTATCCCGGGGGTCTGGTAAGGGGACTTACTGCGTGAATTATATTATTGTTCATGTACACAACGGCAGCATATTCTGCAGAGAGTATACATCATTCACATCAAATGTACAATCTATATTCCAAATCAATTTAACGTGATGGTCAATTGAAAAATATATTGTAGAGCTTTGCTCAGAGAACTGCACATAACATGACATTTCAATGCATCTCTCACAGAAATATATGTGATACTTTAAATGAGATTTAAAAGAGCAATTGCAAGCGAAAATCTGTTTGTCTAGGCCAGGGGGTTTCCAACCTTTTTTACCCGTGAGCCACATTCAAATGTAAAAAGAGTTGGGAAGCAACACAAGCATGAAAAAGTCCCCTGGGGTGCCAAATAAGGGCTGTGATTGGCTATTTGGCTTTACTTGGCACTATACTTGGTTATTATACAATTAAAACTTGCATCCAAGCCTGGGATTCAAAAATAAGGACCTGCTTTTAGGACATTGAGAGCAACATCCAAGGGGTTGGAGAGCAACATGTTGCTCACGAGCTACTGGTTGGGGATCACTGGTCTTATTGGCTCACCCATATGGGTAACTAGATCCGACTGAACCGTCCCTCTAAAAGGCTATCCAAAATTAGGATCACCGAGGGAAGCAGTGAAATGCCATTGATGTCATACTTAGACAACACAGCATTTCTCCAACTGCACTTTTGGCCCAGTTTAATTAATAGCTGAACAAACCCTTATCAGATATTGATTGTGAAGTGTTTTGGCCTATACATAAGCCAATGGGCTGCTTGTTCCAGTGAAGAAGTACCAAAACAGACAACCAATATTGCCTGCATACAGACTTACAGTATTTCAAATCTTAATTGGATGGTTGCATTTGTCAAAACCGCTAATCAAGAAAGCAGAACTTTAGACAAATATCATGTACAATAAAGGACAGTACATTTTATCATTTATGGTTTATAAAAAGTATCTTACATTTTCATCCACAACAAGATGCAGTCCATCTCCCCCTGCTGGAAAGATGTAATGTTGAAGAGGAGTGGGTCGATAGTCTGTGTAAATGACGTGACAAGGCTGAAAACAAAACCAAAAAAAAAAAAAGTGATCTTTTAGAAATATTACTTCGTTATTCCTAAAAACATGGACTAATGAGTGAACAAATGCTAAGGTTACAGTAGCTGGAGGTTAAAGCTCAACTTAAAATAAATTTAACTTGACATAAAGGAAGTTTCTTATAAATTCGCAATTTGGCTTCATTTATAATATTTTTTAATGTTTCACTTAGGGAATTATTTATTAAAGTCCGAATGCCAATAATTTGAGTTTTTTTTTTACTTCAAATCTGAATTTTTAGTGAAAAAAAAACACCCAAAAAAAGATTTTTTTGTGATTTATTATACCCCAGGATGGAAAAGGTCTGAATCTGAAAATCCGGCATCTCAGACCTGACAAGGTGGTATATAAGTCAATGGGAGAAGTCCCAAAGATATCCTGATCTGCACTGGGTTTCGTGCAAAAAGCCGAAGATTTAGTGGTTTTCTGTCAAAATCTGAAAAGATCTGAGTTTTCAGGTGTAAAATCTGAAAAATGTGTACGATTTAGATTTTTGTATGATTTTCATGATTTTTTTCTGCACTGGAATTTTTTGGGAAAATGTATTGATAAATAAGGGGAAATAACCCTTGCGGATTTGGTCAAAGTATATTTCAAAAAATAATGAGATAAATTCGGATTTTGATAAATAACCCCCAATACTGTTAATCAGATTTCTAGTTTGAAATTTCAGCAGCACAGGCTGAGAGTAGAATAAGAACAAGCAATAAATATTTCTAAGAAATAAGAGATAAAAAGAAAATTCTGGGCACAAGGGGCAAGACAACATCCAGTGACATGAGTAAGTCGTATAATGGTTAAACTCCTGACCAAACACAGACTCATATCTTATTAAAAATCAGTGTCCTAAATGCACAGGAGGTTACCCTAAATTAGGGTTGGGCAATGCACAGCAGATGCCGTGGAATTACGGACGCCACAAAAGGCTGTCAGGGAGCAGTTGGAAGGAGCACAGACCCCTATATTTGTGTTCAGAAAATTATGCAAACTACTTAAAGGAGAATTCAACCCTAAAGTTAAACCCTGGACAAATGTCCCAAACATTTTACTTACCCCTCGTTGCAGAGTCAGGCATCGGAGTTCATGGGCGCCATTTTCTTCTCTTCGGAAATCTTCGGAATGAGACTGGCGTAGTGGCACATGCGCAATTGGAGCAATTTTCTGTGTCTCGACAACTGCGCAAGCGCTGAAACTAATGAAAATTGCCGAATTGCTGGTCTTATTCCGAAGATTACTGAAGCGGCTGAAGATGGCGCCCGTGAAGTTAAACGTTAGGGGCATTTGCCCGGGATAACATTTAGGCTGGGGGGGGGATCTATGTAGGGTAGGGGGATACGGGGTAGAGGTTTTTTACCCCGTACCCCCCTGGGGGGGGTATCTATGTAGGGTAGGGGGGTACGGGGTAGAGGTTTTTTACCCCGTACCCCCCTGGGGGGCGATCTATGTAAGGTAGGGGGGTACGGGGTAGAGGTTTTTTAAACTTTAGGATTGAATTCTCCTTTAAATATGCTCAAGTAAGTACCTGTTTATGAAGATGACAGATCCATTCAGCAAACTGACGTGCATTTGGGATGGTGGCTGACAGGAACACATAATGCACATTATCTGGCAGAAGTATAATGGTCTCCTCCCAGACTACTCCTCTTTCTGTGAAAACATGAGAATTGCATGGTAATCACACACGTCTATGAGGAGTTAAACCCTCGCAACTAGGCGGCACACTCCTGAACCAGAGATACAACCTCTTATATCATCACAAGATGAAACATTTTACATAACGCTAGCAAGCGAATATGCTATGAGTAATACCGTACTGAGCATTCGGATTAATTAAATCCAGGACTAATAGGCAGTGAAAAGTCAGTCAGAAGCACACAATACTGATCTATACCTGCATCTCTCATGTAATGAATCTCATCAAAAATAACCCAGGCCACTTCACGCATGACTTCAGATCCTCTGTATAACATGCTGCGCAAAATCTACAATGGTGAAAGGCAAAAAAATAACAAGAGTTTCAGTATAGAGAATGCTTGGGACCTTGGCTGAGCATGTGTGAAAGGATAACAGACTGGCACAATGGGAGGAAAAACAACGCACCTCAGTTGTCATAATAAGGCAGGAGGCTGTAGGGTTGATGGTGACATCTCCTGTCATTAATCCAACATCCTGGAATTCTTCGTACATTTCTCTGTATTTCTGGTTGCTAAGGGCTTTGATAGGGCTAGTGAAAATAACCCGCTGTTTTTCACGCAGAGCCAGTGCAATTGCATATCTGGAAAGGAGCAGATAAGTTAGATATTAATGAGGTGATTAACTAAAGGGTTCTTCTTCTTCATCATCATCATCATTTATTTATATAGCGCTGTCAAGATACGCAGTGCTTTACTGCAGTTATAGCAAAGAGGGAATAAATGGTTCTTGATAATTTTCTACAGATTAGGGCATTTTCTGTATTGTTTTTTTTACGCTGTCTTGACACGTTAACTCCATTATTTTTTATTATTTCCCATTTGATAAGGATGTGAGCACTTGTAAACTAAATGGAATAAAAAATTCCTTCATTAGCAATAAATTGGTACATCTGTGCCAATGTATTGCTAAAAAAAAAAGGCATTTTATATTCCAGAAAACTTGTCAGTGCGCTCCAGTTCATTTAGATTGCATTACATATGGAACACGACAACTGCAACACTAGAACATTTACTCTATAAGCACATTGCAAAGGAACAGAGGCAAATGTAAGAGAATGGAATAGTCAGTAAGGTACATTGAATTATAATGAATTATGGAAACACATAACATACTCCGCACAAACAGTTTTCCCAGCAGATGTGTGAGCGGAGACCAGGACAGACTGGTTGTTGTCGATACACAGAATTGCTTCTCTCTGGAAAGCATCCAGAATAAATGGATATTCCTGCAAACAGAAGATATATTGTTAGTCATCTTCCTTCATTAAATAAAATTTTAAAAATGAAAAAATGTTATAGAATGGCCACTTCTAAGCAAGTTATTGATTGTCTTTTTCTGACTCTTTTCAACATTCAAATGGGGGTCACAGACCCCACCTAAAAAAAAACAAATGCTCTGTAAGGGCTCTTACACATGAGCGTTCTGACCTGCGCTCCCCTGCGTTCCGGTTTTTGGCGTTCAGCCGCAGGGGAGCGCAGGAATAGACGCAAGTCATTATTTGAAATGGGGCTGTACTCACTCAGGCGCGTGTAGGCACCGAACGCAGGTTCAGACGCAACATGCTGCATTTTTCCTGCGTTCGGCGCCTACATGTGCCTGAGTGAGTACAGCCCCATTTCAAAGAATGACTTGCGTCTATTCCTGCGCTCCCCTGCGGCTGAACGCCAAAAAATGGAACGCAGGGGAGCGCAGGTCAGAACGCTCATGTGTAAGAGCCCTAAGGCTACAAATGTATCGTTATTGCTACTTTTTATTGCTCATCTTTCCATTCAGACCTCTTCTATTCATACTCCAGTCTCTCATACAAATCAGTGCAGCGTTGTTGGGGTAATTTGGACCCTAAAAACCAGATTGCTGAAACTGAAAACTGGAGAGCTGCTGAATAAAAAGCTAAATAACTCAAAACCCACAAATAATTATAAAAAAAAAGTAATTGCATATTGTCTCAGAATATCACTCTCTACATCAAAACAAAAGTTAATTTAAAGGTGAACAACCCCATTATTGCTATCTCGGTCTAGCCCATTGCCAGCTTTGGGACTAAAGAAAAATGTATTAGTTTGACAGTTTTGCGTTTATAAACAGAAAGTCTACAATTTAAAAAAAAAGTTTGGGTCACAAATTTTGGGTAATAAAATTGGTTCCATCCGCAATTCTAATTATCCTGCTTCTACCAACAAAGAGTGACTGTTCCACCAGGTAAGTAAAAAAAAAATATATAAGTGTTATACTCAATATTTTTTTTCAAAATTTAAATATTTGGAGAGGGCGTCTGGCCCGGCGGGGGCCCACTGGGTTTTTTCCCGGTGTCCTGCCTGGCCAGTCCGGTACTGACCCCATTCTGGTGCACAAACAAGATTCTGAGATGATACAAGACTTGTCTAAATAACAGTGTCCATAAAATGGCTCCTGCCTCCTTGCTATAATTATGAATTCCCAGACTGATGGAAACAAGATTCAAATCATTTACATATTGTAATTAAAGTCCATTTTGCTTGACTAATTTGATAAAATAGGATTTTGAATATTTATTTTGGGTGACGGGTCCCTTTAAAGGGGTGGTTCACCTTTAAAGTAACTTTTATTATGTTATAGAATGACCATTTCTAAGCAACTTTTGAATTGGTTTTCATTATTTATTTTGTATAATTTTATAGTTATTTGCCTGTTTTTTTTTTTACTTTTTGCAGCTTTCAAATGGGTGTCGCTGACCCCTTCTAAAATCAAATACTCTAAGGCTACAAATGTATTGTTACTGCTAATTTTTATAACTCATCTTTCTATTCAGGTCTCTCCTATTCACATCACAGTCTCTTATTAAAGGGATACTGTCATGGGAAAAATTTTTTCAAAATGAATCAGTTAATAGTGCTGCTCCAGCAGAATTCTGCACTGAAATCCATTTCTCAAACCAGCAAACAGATTTTTTTATATTCATTTTTGAAATCTCACATGGGGCTAGACATTTTGTCAATTTCCCAGCTGCCCCATGTCATGTGACTTGTGCCTGCACTTTAGGAGAGAAATGCTTTCTGGCAGGCTGCTGTTTTTCCTTCTCAATGTAACTGAATGTTTCTCAGTGAGACATGGGTTTTTACTATTGAGTGCTGTTCTTAGATCTACCAGGCAGCTGTTATCTTGTGTTAGGGAGCTGCTATCTGGTTACCTTCCCATTGTTCTTTTGTTTGGCTGCTTGGGGAAAAAGGGAGGGGGGTGATATCACTCCAACTTGCAGTACAGCAGTAAAGAGTGATTGAAGTTTATCAGAGCACAAGTCACATGACTTGGGGCAGCTGGGAAATTGACAATATGTCTAGCCCCATGTCAGATTTCAAAATTGAATATAAAAAAATCTGTTTGCTCTTTTGAGAAATGGATTTCAGTGCAGAATTCTGCTGGGGCAGCACTATTAACAGATTCCTTTTGAAAAAAATGTTTTTTCCCCATGACAGTATCCCTTTAAAATCAATGCTTGGTTTTGCATTTGAGTTTTGCATTGAGTAATTCGGACCCTAGCTACCAGACTGTTAAAATGCAAAAGGAAGAGCTGCTGAAATAAAGCTAAATAACTCAAAAAACACAAATAATAAAAAATGAGAACCAATTATAAATTATATCAGAATATCACTCTCTACATCATACCAACTGTTTTCTCAAAAGTGAACAACCCCTTTAATACAGGCCCAGCTTTATTATGAGTGTTCATCATCTTTGCTGTTTCAATGCTGAATATTCTACAGAGAACACGTTGGACAAGGCAAGTCAATAGGCTTCTGCTGAGCTGTATGATGTCAGATGTGCAAAAGGAAACTCTGTGCAGGCAACACTTAAGGCTTTCTGTTTCTTTTGTTTCACCTAGACATCACAGGGAGTACATGGGAAAATAAAAACCAAAACACAAACCTTTGCTGCTTTTCCAACTCGTGGTTTTAAAGGCATGTATTCGTCATCTGCGGGAAGTGCAACCTGCAAAAAAAAAAAACATAAAAGAAAACCATGAGCTGCGTGTGCTAATAATGGGAAATGGGATCTATTAACACAGAGCAACAGACTCAATACTTCTTGGCCGTAAGCCTTCTTAAATATTGTGTTAACAGATAGTTCTACTCAGTTCCAGGAATATCTCGAGCAGCCGGTGAACATTCCTTTTAAATCCCCACATTTTTCCTCAGGAAAAGCATTTACACCCACTGCTTTTGCACAGTTGAAATGAAGAAGCCAAGTGGAATGCGGGAGTGAAATTTTATCTCATGCAGTGGTTTTTTTGCGTGTGCTGCTGCTGCACAGGAATCCAACAATCTTGTACCAACAAATTTGATTTGCGGTCCTGCTCGGTTTAATTAATGTGCCTTAAGGGCAAGGCCAGACGTGGCGTTTTTAAAAAAAAAAACTCAGGCGTTAATACGCATAAACTGCACTACCACTGAAACTAATGGAAAACACACTATGGCAATTCTCACAGGGGGCGCTTGCAAGCCGAAATCTGCCACAGATGCCAGGATTGGCATTTTTCAGCAGAAAAGCCAATACGTCAAGAAACTACCAAATCAATAGACTCCATGGGCAAGTTTCACGTAAATACACAGCGTATTTTAAATATGGCGTCCAAATTCTTAAGAGATAAATGACGCATATGCGGTTTTACGGTGTATTAGGCCAGTGACATGATTACGTTGCATATTGACGATCATTCCTGTTCCATTTTGCATGTAAATAGCTTTTCTATTTTCTATTTCTAGTCAGCAGAATTATAGGGAATGAGAACAATGTTGGGAAAAGAAACCTACGTGCTGAAAAACACATGTTGATAGTCGCGTGTGGTTTCAGTGGCGTATTTACGCCCGATGGAGCTTTTTTAAAAACGTAACGTAAATAACGCTACGTCTGGCCTTGCCCTTGCCTTGTTCCAGAGTACAGTGTCTTGTATACAAATATATGCCAATAGTTTTGCCAAAAACCAGCGGATCACATTAAAGGAGAACTAAACCCTAAAGTAAAAAAACTCCTCCCCCCAGCCTAAATTTTGCCCCGGGCAAATGCCCCTAAGTTTTTACTTTAGCGGAGTTCACGGGCGCCATCTTCAGCCGCTTCGGTAATCTTCAGAATGAGACCGGTGATTCAGCAATTTCCGTGAGTTTTGTCGCATGCACAGAAAATTGCTCCTACTCCGCATGCGACAATACAGCACTTACTTACCGAAGAGACGAAGATGGAGTCCTTGAACTGCCCTAAACAGAATCTGCACGGAGGGGAAAGTAAAGCATTTGCCCAGGGTAATGCTTAGGCGGGGGGGGGAAGAGGGAGGGGGGCTATATGAAGGGTGGGAGGTAGGGTTTTTTTTTTTAACTTTAGGGGTGAATTCTCCTTTAAGGGGCAGATTTATCAAGGGTCGAATTTCGAGTTCATCCGGGTTATTTTAAACACCCGTAAACTCCCATGAATGCAAAATTGGAGTTTGTAAAATTCAAATTTCAAAGAAAAAAAACTGTAATGTCAGGAAGGCTGCAAACAACTCCAAAATAATCCCAGGACATCTTCCATAGGTTAAAACAGCAATTCAGCAGGTTTAACGTGGTGAATAGTCGAATTTCAATTCTTAAAGGGCCAGTGAATGATACTTTACGAAAATCGAATTAAAAAAAAAAAAATCGAATTTTAACAATTCCCTAGTCGAATTTGACAGTTTTGGCTATAAAAAAAAAAAAACGTGAAAATTAGATTTCTAATTTTCAATTCGACCCTTCATAAATTTGCCCCTAAACGTACAAATGAATACATTTTTCTTCATAGTGAATCATCTTTATTTTCTGCATTTAAAGTACAGGGAGTCCTCGAGTTACATACACCCGACTTACATACAACTCACACGTACAAACAGAGGTTATTACAGTAATGTGCTGTGGTTTGCTTGGCCTTTATTAGCATTTAGCTTTAATGCCCCAATCCCCTCTAGTGTGTGTTGTCTAATGAAGAGCACAGAAAGGTAAAAAGAAATACTTTGTTGCATTTAATTAGTAAATGTATATGTTTCAATTTCAATTCAACTTACGAACAAACCTACAGACCCTATCTTGTACGTAACCCGACGACTGTCTGTATTAAAGAGCTGCTTTAGGGCTTTAGCACACGGGCAGATTTAGTCGCCTGGCGACTAATCGCCTTTTCTTCGGGGCGACGATCTCCCCAAACTGCCTTTCGCCTGCTAAAATGAAAAATCGTCTGTGGCAATGCACTCGTGGCATTTCGATTTCCCAAGTCGCCCACAGGTCGGGAGATCGTCGCACCGAAGAAGAGGCGACTAAATCTCCTCGAATCTGCCCGTGTGCTTAAGCCCTTGCACTTCAAGATGCATTTTGCGAGTGAGTGAAAATTTCCACACTGGAATATTAAATATACAGAGATTATAAAGTATTCCTTTACTGCAATAGAATGAGAGCCTTTCATTTAGTCTGTTATCTACAGGATAAACTTACTTTATAGTTCCCACATCGCCAACGAGCTTTACTTAAATATAAAAATCTAACATCATGTCAATATTCTTGACAGCAAAACATTTAACTTATCAATATTTCTGGCTGCAATGAAGGAGGACAGCACTGACCTATAATAAAATACATCAGGGAAATGCTAATCATATAGCGCCACCTATTGGTTGTACTCTGTCTGATGTAGTTGCTGCAGTTACTGCTGATAACCAACAGATGTCGCTAACAGAGAGCCGATTCTCGTATAGCACCACCTATTGGTTGTACTCTATCTGCTAGCGACATCTGTTGGTTGTGAGCAGTAACTGCCGCAAATACATCAAAGAACCGCTATTTGTGTAGCGCCACCTATTGGTTGTACTCTGTCCGCTAGCGACCTCTGTTGGTTAACAGCAGTAAGTATATTAGAGAACAGCTACTCGTGTAGCGCCACCTATTGGTTGTACTCTGTCCGCTAGCGACCTCTGTTGGTTATCAGCAGTAAGTACATCAACGAACCGCTATTTGTGTAGCGCCACCTATTGGTTGTACTCTGCCCACTAGCGACATCTGTTGGTTATGAGCAGTAACTGCCGCAAATACATCAAAGAATCGGTAATCGTATAGCGCCACCTATTGGTTGTACTCTGCCCACTAGCGACATCTGTTGGTTATGAGCAGTAACTGCCGCAAATACATCAAAGAACCGGTAATCGTATAGCGCCACCTATTGGTTGTACTCTTAATCCACTAGCGACAATGCACAGAGGAACAGTCCGTTAGAAGCGCGATAACTGATCAGATACTAGAAGTTCTTGCTCTTACTTTAATGGCATTTCATGTGCAATGGTTGAAGAGTTAATTGGAATACAAATGGATGTTGCTGAACTGCTCTTTGACTTTATCAGTGTTTGCGTGAAGCAGCCAGCAGGACACAGTGGTAAAAATATGCGGATGATAATGGAGACAGCACCACCTGTTGGTTGTATGAGGAAATTACAATTGATCTATTTGGCTTAGGCTGGGGAACGAACAGTGCCACCTGCTGGTTAAACGTTGGTACTGTAAGTAATAGTGCCCGGCCACAGCATGTCATTATTTCACAGAGAATATGCCAATTACATTCTTAGCTCTATGGGACAGAAACCTCCATCCTATTATCTATGTGCTAAATTATTGTACCAAAACCAATGTAATATTTTAACAAACCCTTTTGTCCAATTAATTCCTGGTTCTGCTTAAACGGTGCTGATACAAAAGTAGCGCTGTAGGAACAAAAAAAAAAGATATAGACCTTCTTTCATCTACAGAACTATTACAGATGATCATTTGGAATACAGCGACACCTGTTGGTTGCAAGTAGTAATTACGCCTAGAAAGCTTTAGATCCGTCTGCAAATGTTTAATGCAGAAGAGCGCCACCTGTCTGTTGCAAGCGGTAATAGCAATGAATCTACTACACGCGCAAGAACTCTTAAAGGGATACTGTAATGGGAAACATGTTTTTTTCAAAACGCATCAGTTAATAGTGCTGCCATTTCTCCAGATTTTTTATATTCAATTTTGAAAACATGGGGCTAGACATATTGTCAGTTTCCCAGCTGCCCCCAGTCATGTGACTTGTGCTCTTCAATCACTCTTTACTGCAAGTTAGAGTGATTTCACCCCCCTCCCTTCCCCCCCACCCCCCAGCAGCTCAACAAAAGAACAATGGGAAGGTAACCAGATATCAGCTCCCTAACACAAGATAACAGCTGCCTGGTAGATCTAAGAACAGCACTCAATAGTAAAAACCCATGTCCCACTGAGACACATTCAGTTACATTGAGAAGGAAAAACAGCAGCCTGCCAGAAAGCATTTCTCTCCTAAAGTGCAGGCACAAGTCACATGACTGGGGGCAGCTGGGAAATTGACAATATGTCTAGCCCCATGTCAGATTTCAAAATTGAATATAAAAAAATCTGTTTGCCCTTTTGAGAAATGGATTTCAGTGCAGAATTCTGCAGGAGTAGCACTATTAACTGATGTGTTTTGAAAAAACATATTTTCCGATGACAGGATCCCTTTAATGTAACTGAATCTGTCTCAGTGGGACTTAGCTTTTACTATTAAGTGTTGTTTTAAGATCTACCATCTTGCCTTAAAAAAACGTATTCTTACACTTATTCTGCTGTTGAATAAGGCAAGAGAAGCTCAGCATTTGACTTCAAGGTCTCTTAATTTAGCAGAATAAATATTGATGCCAATATTGTACAGAAAAATAAATTTGTATGTCTCTGGTTCCATTAATACTATGCATAGCTGCATTGTCAATTTTGGATTAAATTAAAGTAAGTCTCAGGGCACCCACTGTAATGCCAGATTCGAGCCGAGTCTATAATATACAGAGCAAGTGGTGTAATGCAGGAGCAGTTTAGGGCTGACTCATAACTACACCTATATATGGTTTTGTAAGATCATCTTTTAGATGCAGTCATAATTACAATTAATTTCAGTAGACCATAGCAGTAGCATTGCCCAGACCAGCCCAAAACCCAGGGGACCCAACAAACTATTTTCTGATACCTAAAGCTCTCCCTGGATCAGACCCTCCCCCTTTTTCCAACCAACTCAGTCAGTGTAAAAAATCATGATGCTTGTATTTATAAACTTGCAACCTGCTTTTGGTGAGGTCAGAAATGGGCAAGTCTGAGGCTACCCCCCCCAAAAAAAAAAAACCAACCAAAAAAAAAAAAACACTGCAGCACAGCAGGTCAGGTTTGGTTAGGGTTGCCACCCGGCTGGTATTTTACCGGCCTAGCCGGTAAAATACCTGCCAAGGCCGGTATTACAAATTTACCGGCAATGTAGCTGCCGGTAAATTTGTAATACAATCAAAAGGAGCCCTCGGCCTGCCCCCAATCCCCTGCAACTTACCTTTTTTTGCCTCTTCTAGCGTCCGCGGGTCTCCGTCGCGTGGCCCCGCCCCTTTTGATGTCACACCCCGCCCATTTGAGGCCCCCCCCAGCAGCCGATAAAATTTTTTTTATAAAAGGTGGCAACCCTAGGTTTGGTTGAAAATGTATCAATTTTATTATTGTACTCAACTTGCAGTGGGTTTGAAAATGCTGATCTTCAAGGAGAACTGAAGCGTAACTAAAGAAGTAGATAGAAATGTTGTACATTATATTTTGGATTTCTGTACCAGCCCAAGTCAACCTCAGCCCTTAAAGGGGACCTGTCCCCCTAAGAAATAATTTCAAATTCTTTTCTATCATGTTAGTTGAGCAAAATAAACTTTACTTACACTATTTATTACTTACATTTTGTTTCCTTCTGTCTTGGAATTATACAATCACAGCAAGCAGGCAGCTGCCATTTTGTGGACACGGTTATTAAGAGAAATTGTGTATTACCCCAAAATCTTGTGTATGCACCAGAATGGGGGACCTAATGTCCATGTGCAGTGCCCTACACAATTATAAAGCCTGAGGAGGGAAGGGGGAATGTGAGGAGAGCAGTGACATGTAGGAAGTGCTGAATGGAAAGTGAAAGTAATTGACTGCCCCTCCTCTATGCCACGGGCATAGAGGCAGGGCAGGTAGTATTTGATTGACAGTTTAGATATTTAAACACCTTTATAACAGGTATGGATGTTTTAATGAACAATTTTTTTGGGGTTTCATATTTAATTTGCAAAGGACTTTCATTATGCAGCTTTTTATGTGTAGGTGACAGGTCCACTTTAAGATCTGTGTCTCCAAAGATTCCCCAATAGCTCCCCATCTTCTTTTCTGCCGATTCACTACACATGCTCTGTGCTGCAGTCACTTACTGAGCTTAGGGTACAGTATAAGTACAGTATATGTAACATTATATGTAATGTTAAAGTCACAATACAAGACTGATTAGCAATTGATTTAGATTCACAGAAAAGACTGCTAAATTTGATTTCTCAACAGCTGCCCAGAAGACACAAAGCATATGCAGGGTCATGGTGAGCTCATGTGCACAACTTTAAAGGCTTGGATCATTACTAATCTACAAATGCTGCAAATAAGAATAATAGCACTGCACAGTGCAAAAACAGGATCGAGTATGGAATAAAGTAGAGTATGGAGAAATGATATGCTTAGGGAAATATTAAAACCGCTTGTAAAGGCACTCACCTCATGATTACAGCCTTCCACTGTTTCTACTTCTTGAACTTTTAGTCGTGGCATTAGATCTGCTAGGCTGCAGGGGAACAAAAAAACAAAAAACATTAAAAATACAAGCACTAACATTCAGGCCTGAGGACACATTTGGGAAATCAAAGTGTTTGTGTGTTAAAAGCTGCTTGCATTCAGTCTGTGTGCAACTTTAAAAACAATTTTTTTTTAAGTTAACTTTTAGTATGTAATAGAATGGCTAATTCTATAACAGCTAATAGCTGTTGCTTGCAAATAGTATTTACGCCTAGAAAGCTTTACATCAGTCTGCAAATTTTTAATGCAGAAGAGCGCAACCTGCTTGTTGCAAGCAGTAATAGCAAGGATTCTACTACAGGTTCCAGAATCTTCAGCTTTAAACATCTTTAAACATCTTTTATTGCACTTGAGGTTATTAAAATAGCTATGGGTCTGTTCATTATTCCTTAAAAAAACTAAACACATTCTTACTCTTATTCTGCTATTGAACCATGCAAGAGAAGCTCTGCATTTCATGTCAAGGTCTCTTCATTAAGCAGAGTAAACAGATAATGAGATGCTGTTATTGTACAGAAAAAAAAAATCTGGCAGTAGTAACATAGTAAGTCAGGTTGAAAAAGGACACACGTCCATCAAGTTCAACATTTTAGTTTGTGTTTTTTTTTTAATCTGCCTAACTGCCAGTTGATCGAGGGGAAGGCAAAATATACCCATCAGAATTTGCCTCAGAGGGGGAAAAAATTCCTTCCCGACTCCAAAATGGCAATTGGACCAGTCCCTGGATCAACTTGTACTATGAGCTATCTCCCATAACCCTGTATTCCCTCACTTGCTAAAAAGCAATACAACCCCTCCTTAAAGCTATCTAATGTATCAGCCTGTACAACTGATTCGGGGAGAGAATTCCACATCTTCACAGCTCTCACTATAAAAAAAAAACCTTCTGAATATTTAGGTGGAACCTCTTTTCTTCTAATCAGAATGGGTGACCTTGTGTCAGTTGGAAAGACCTAATGGTAAATAAAGCATTAGAGAGATTATTAAATGATCCCCTTATATATTTATACATAGTTATATCTCCCCTTAAGCGCCTCTTCTCCAGAGTGAACATCCCCAATTTGGCCAGTCTTTCCTCATAGCTAAGATTTTCAATACCTTTTACCAGCTTAGTTGCTCTTCTCTGTACCCTCTCTAATACAATAATGTCCTGTTTGAGTGATGGAGACCAAAACTGTACGGCATATTCTAGATGGGGCCTTACCAGTGCTCTATACAGTGGAAGAATGACCCCCTCCTCCCTTGACTCTATGCCCCTTTTAATACAGCTCAAGACCTTATTTGCCCTTGATGCTGCCGACTGGCATTGCTTGCTACAGCCAAGTTTATCATCTACAAGGACTCCAAAGTCAATTTCCATAATGGATTTGCCTAGTGCAGTCCCATTAAGGGTATAAGTGGATATTTTTACATCCCAGGTGCATGACTTTACATTTATCAACATTGAATCTCATTTGCCACTTAGCTGCCCAGATTGCCAGTTTGTCAAGATCCTGTTGCAAGGATGCCACATCCTGGATGGAATTAATTGGGCTGGATAGTTTTGTGTCATCTGCAAACACTGATACATTACTTACAACACCCTCCCCTAAGTTATTAATGAACAAGTTAAATAAAAGTGGACCCAATACCGAGCCCTGAGGGACCCCACTAAGAACCTTACTCCATGTGAGTCATGTGACTAAGATGGCAGCACTATGTGGTTCAAGCTGGTATGGGAGGTGCAATATAATAGCTTTGAAAAGGACAATTTATTTAGTTCAGGAGGGGGCCTAACTTTGGCACAGTACACATACAGATCCAGTGGTGTGGAGCGATGGAGCTCAAGAAGAGGGATTACAGAGTGAAAGGTGCTTTGATGTCACTCAGGTCTAAAGGTACAGCACAGAATAAAGCAGATTTAATTGGAAGGGCAGTAAACTTGGGGACGAGGCACTCAGTAAGGTGAATGGACCACTTTTAAAGATAGCTTTACTAAAGTAGATAAGCTGCAATGTTGGTAGCATTTAGCAATTGTCCTTTGTAGTCTTACATTTTTTTTTCCTCTTAAGCATGAGGCCCATGAAGCTACTATTGCCTCCTCGTAATGCAAATGAAATCTACATACTTAAAATAGTTAGAGGGATGGCTCTCCTTCCGAAAACTTTTTCCAGTTCACTTGGTTCAGACATAGGATGTGATCTTGGGAAGTGTTTTTTTTAAATATATAATTCAAACAAATACTAATGAAAAAAATCGCTATTAAGCGTGACAAGATAAAACCGATTGTAAGCAATGAAAACGTTGACACGTGTTTCGCATAGATGCTTTATCAAGGCAAAAAGACTTTTCACATTGATAAAGCATCTATGCGAAACATGTGTCAGATATAAAATAAAAACAATTATTTAAAACAATCAAGGAGACTATCTTACTATTTTACTCACTTTTACCAGTTGACTTGGTTCAGACATAGGATATGACCTTGGGAAGTGTGTTTTTTATATATATATATATATATATATATATATATATATATATATATATATATATATATATATATATATATATATATATATATATATATATATATATATATATATATATATATATATATATATATATATATAGTGTAATGAAGTACATATTTAAGTATATATTTTCAACAAAAATTATAACAGATGACTGATGAAATTCAGGGTTAAGATCATCGGGCCATGTATAAAAAAAGAAACATATAAGAAACACTAACCCCCACACAAAGGAATGCAAAAATACATTTCTTATTGTCAGCTGCAATTTCCACAAGTTGTAGTTTGGAAAGATCCTATGCCCAGAGGAGTTTGAGCAAAAACCCACAATTCAATCTGAAAAGGGTCAGAGATCAGAATGAACAGCCATGAATTTACATTGCCCAGACCACTTTCCCTTTAAGAAATCCATTGCTGCATATGTTCACACAACACCCGAAGGTAAAATATAAATTATTATAAAGTGAACAAAGTACCCCCTTTTGTAAAATATAAGGATATTACAAGTTACAGAGGAGTTTCATGACCATATAAAAACACCGAAGACCGAAGGCCCGAGATTAAAACACGAGTTTTTACATAGGTCATGGAACTCCGAGGTAACTTCTAATATCCTCATATTTTACAACTGGGGGTACTTTCTTTATTATAATACACAAATTTCAATGAGTCATGTGACTGAAATGAAATCAGAACTCATCGTTTATAACGGATTACATCAGAACTCACCATTTATAAAGGATATAATTTACAAGATATTCATGGCTTTTGTGTATTATATAGTGAATATAGTACCCCCTATTGTAAAATATCAGGATATTATAAGTTACCGAGGAGTTTCATAACCATATAAAAACACGAGGCCGAAGGCAGAGTGTTTTTATACAGGTCATGGAACTCCGAGGTAACTTCTAATATCCTCATATTTTGCAACTGGGGGTACTTTATTTATTATAATACACAAGTTTCAGTGAGTCATGTGACAGAAATGACATCAGAACTCACCGTTTATAAGGATATCATTTACAAGATATTCATGGCTTTTGTGTATTATAAAAGGTATATGAACAGACTTGCCTAACAACATTCCTTATATAATTATTATGTGTCTGATTTATAACAGTTACATTACAGGGTCTGTTTATGTGAGATTATTTGTTCTAATAGAAGCTAAAAGTGCCAAATACAGCCCGGCTTATTATTGCTATTGCATAACCCATTTAATATTGAATTTTCTTTAAAAAGAAAAAAAAAATCTTACTTTATGTCGTCAGCAGAGGATATCTCCAGTTTTGGCTTCTTCCCAAAAACAACATCATCAGGTCCATCAATGACGTCAGCCTCCCGCTTAGGCCTTGGAGCAGGACCCGCCTCGGCACCTTTAAATTTGGCATTTCGTTTGCTGTAGTTGACATGAAATGATATACAACTATCAGGCATTACAGTAGTTTGTGATTTAAAGCTGTAGTCTGACACAACGATCCTTCAATTTAGCAACAGTCTAGTTTCTTAACAATATGCTTAACTCTATAGAAAAATCACAATTGCAAATACTTAAAGAAAAGATATACGAACACTGACTGATAAAAGATTCTGATCCCACATTGGCTCATATGATGCGTTTCAGACAGTCTGTCCGATCAACATTGGACCAGATATCTATTGGGCAGGTTAGAAAATCCATGGAGCAAATAAGCTTGTTGACAGGTCTTCATTATGATCCAATGACAGATGTAGGTGGCACAGCACATGCGCACTAAACAAGCATCTTTCTGTATGTGCCTTACTCACAGCATGGAAGGAAGTTACCTAAATCTCAAGAGTTGCCAGGTTGGCGGGTTTATAGCCAAATTGGGCTACTTTTAAAACTAAATGGTGGGTTTTAAAAGTCCAAACCAATATACAGAATTTGACTAGACTTTCGAAACCCGCCCAATTTCCTTATTATCTATGCCTGTTATTTTAAATGAAAAAACTCCTCTGTCCCATCCGATCCTGGCAGATTCGCTGTAGAAACAGGCATCCATTCCCCTGAGTCTGCCTGCTTTTCACTTAGGAGGGGGTGCCAATTGCCTGCAGTTCTGTGCAGCCCTCCCCTCCAGACTCCAGCCTCTTTACTTGGCTTTGCCCAGTTCAAGCAGACAGGCTACAGAATTCTAAGCAGCAGCAGCAGCCATTGGGGGCGGTGAGAGTGGGGGGGCGGTGAGAGTGGGGGGGAGGTGGGCTCTTGCCTTTCCCAGTTTTCCTCAATCCAAGTCAGGCTGAAGAAGGGACTGAGAGCAGAGGAGCTGGAAAGCATTTTAGGACATCCTAAGGGGAAATCACTCTCCTGCATGCGATTTCCTAAAGCAGATGAATGCAGCATAGCCTGCTTTTTCTCTCACCAATCCAAAATCCTTCCCCCCTCAGGCATCAGCCCTCCCTCCTCAGTACTCACTCTCCATCCTCAGCCTGGCTTAGAAGCTTAGGCGGAAGGGGCTGAGGAGGGAGGGCTGAGGATGGAGAGTGTTTGTACTGAGGAGGGAGGGCTGAGGACGGAGATCGTTTGTACGGAGGACTGAGGAGGGAGGGCTGAGCCACGAGGGGGGAGATTGCAACAGCATATGTGGGCAGCATGGAGGTGTGACTGCAGCCTCTTGGGATCACTGATTATAATAAAAGGCGAGCCTGCATACTTCTTCATTAGGAGAGCGCACGCAGGAGCATGTGTTCTCCTGATGATGTCCTAAAATGCTTTCCATAAGTGCTGCTGTCTCCTCCTTCACTTCTTCACAGCACCCTCTGCTGCAGGATAACACAGCTTTCAGATCTCCTTCCTTCAGTCATTCACCTCTGTCTCGTCTTAGTCACCCCCTACAGCCCCTTATTTCATACCCCCTACCTTCCTGGAGCCCCCAAGGACTAGATCCAGATCTATATGAGGGTCTGGATTCATGATTAACCAACAGCAGCTGCATGGCATGCCACGAGCATTTCCTCAGTGTACTACTGCCCAGTTTGTTTCATTGTACAAATTGGGGCTATTTTTGGGCTACTTTTTTTTTTTCTATAGTCTTTGGCTGGTCTTGAAATATAAATCAGCAACCCTGCTAAATGTACTTTGGTGGAATGGCCCAAACCCCTAGTTATTCATGAGAGGTGCAGATGTTTTCACTGGTACAACTCACACAGGGCTGCAGGCTCGAACAAAGACAATGGGTTCCAGCTAAAAATGTCCCAATAAGCCAAACATTGAATATCTAGAGAATTCCGCCCCGGGGTTTTCATTATACATAAAGCTACAGGTGATTGTTGCACCAGGGAAAGTCCCACAGAGAGGCCCCTTATAGAATCATTTAGCACAGCCAGTTCCACCCCTTACCTGCTCTTGCCGGCTGCCGCGGGTTGGGCACTTTTGCTGGACGCGGAGGTTTCTTCCTCGAAAACACTGAACAACTCGTCTCCAAACGCGTCAGCCATTTTCGCCCCCTGGAAACACAAGCTGAGCGTGCACAGCCGGAAGTAAATAAACCAGTACCAACTGAGAGATAAACCAATTTGCCTATTAGTTACCGGAACACAGCTCCAGTAAGAGACCCTATGGTACGAAATTAAAATACCCAGATAATAGACTGACTCGCTGTCACGGCTTGATCACGCGTACTGCCGAGTCGCGGACTAATGACGCACCGGCGCCAGTCACATTACGTAGTTCGGTACAAGTGGGAGTTCTGTAGCGTTGATTGGTCTATGGGCGGCGCTTTGAGGCAGAGACGATGACGTCAGTAGGTGTAGCGCAAGGCTGTGAGTGATGATGATGATGGGCAGCTGGGAGTGACCGGACACAGGAGAGAATGTAATGGGCAGCAGGGGACACAGATAGAGATATACCGACACCGGACAGCTCCAGCCGACACTTATACTGCGCTGCTGGGTTTCCCTATTATTCATTATATATAATACATTATATTATATATGGTGCCATCATGTCCCGCCCCCTGCCCCCTACTGTTGGTCACCGACTGGTCCCAGGTTCAAGGAAAGTTACACGAGGGCCCATTACACGTCTGGCTGTGATTCCCACAGGGCCACCATTACAAACCACGGGGCCCTGTACAACAAAATTTTCAGGACTCACTGGCCCCGCCCACCCTGGTCCCAAGCCCCTCCCACCCGGTTCCCAAGCCCCTCCCACCCGGTTCCCAAGCCCCACCCTAGATCCGCCCACTCCACATCACAGTTAAAAGACCACACAGACATCCATGCTAAAATAAGGTAACCACACACACAAGTTATAAAAAGCTATTGGGGACCAGCCCCCCTCTATAAGTTAAAAAACAAATATTGGCTCCAGAGCCCCCTATAAAAGTTTTTTTTTAAAAAAAAAACATTGGTGCCAGGACCCCCCTTATAAGTAAAAAGAAAAATTGGGGCCCCACAGAATATTTTTTTAAAAAAACATTGGAGCCAGGGCCCCCTTACAAGTAAAAAAAAAATTGGGGCCCCACAGAATATTTTTTTAAAAAAAACTTTGGCGCCAGGGCCCCCCTTACAAGTAAAGAAAAAATTGGGGCCCCAAAGAATATTTTTTTTTAAAAAAAAATTGGTGCCAGGGCCCCCCTTACAAGTAAAAAGAAAAATTGGGGCACAAAGAATATTTTTTTAAAAAAACATTGGCGCCAGGGCCCCCCTTACAAGTAAAAAGAAAAATTGGGGCCCAAAGAATATTTTTTTTAAAAAAAACATTGGTGCCAGGGTCCTCCTTACAAGTAAAAAAAAAAATTGGGCCGCAGAGAATACTTTTTTAAAAAAATTGGTGGCAGGGGCCTATAGAGTATTAAAATAATACATTGGTGGCCAGGGAATTAAGAAGAAATAAAAAAACACACATTGGTGTTCAGTAGAATTGAACTCGTGGCTTCAGGACACCAACACCTCCTATCATGACTTCTGGTCTTTTCGCCGCCTAAGACTTTGGGGCTTCAGCTCTTTTTGCGGCTGTTTGGCTTTTCGTCACATCGCATTTCGGCTGTTCGAGACTTCGGAAGGAGGCGGCACAGCTTCGGCGCTGTCAAGGGTGGCCTGGCTCTTTTGAAGCCTGTACAATCTGCCTCGTTTTATAATACCTACATGTATTCACTTCTTATTGTATTCCCATCACTTTTCTGAAAGGTATTAAGAAGGAGGACTAAAGGTGATGGCCCACAGGGGGATTCCTTCAAGGAAACTTTAAATGATTATCTGAAATATGCATTTTATCTGCGTCATACTTCACTTGTTTTAAGGTTTAAAAGCTTTTCTATCAATTTGTTATTTGTGGGTAGCTCAGGTTTGCAGCCCTGTGTGCCATAATCCTAAATGAAGACAGGAGGCCATTTATAAAGCTGGGTCTTTCCAATTTCAGTGTTCTGAACACTTTTGGTCATGGCCACTAATGAGTCATGAGTTTGTCTTATGTTTAAGCACTACCTTCCTGCTGCAAATTTGACTGTTTGCTGGGTTTAGGCTGGAAGTGTAGAAGGAATAATATCTTTGCACTATTCATTTTAAAAGCTGGCCACACTTCATTTTGTTGCTCTTCAAACCCTGGGCTGGTGCAGTTTTCTGCTGGTAGGAGCATGGCCCGGGGTTTCAGGTAAGTAAATACAATCACTTGGAGGTGCCTAACTTTTGGCACCCCCAAGTAAAAAAACACTCCTTCAAGCTTAAAACAAAAAGAAATTGTTAGTACTCAGTCTGACTTGTGCTTTAGCATTTGCCCAGGTGCTATTTTTTAAAGCACTCGGACTAACCTACACTCTTAACCAGCTGCTCCAAACCGTATACAGCCATTATTTGCACATACAAAGGAAGAAAAACTTCCAGCACTCAAACACAGTGTAAATCAGAAACTGAGGTGTTAGTACCACATTTGGCCAAAATATCTAAGCTCACATGCCACGTCAAGGCCCCTTGTGGATGTGCATTTTGATAAATAACCCCATAAGTCTCAGTATCACTTAAAGTGGACCTGTCACCCAGACACAAAAATCTGTATAATAAAATTCCTTTTCAAACTAAACATGAAATCCTATTTCTATTTTTTATTAAAGCATTCATAGCTGTTGTAAGCTCATTTAAAAATCTCAGCTGTCAATCAAATATTGTCTGCCACTCCTCTATGCCAGTGGCATAGAGGCGGGGCAGACAATTACTTTCACTTTCAATTCAGCACTTCCTAGATGTCACTGCTCTCCCCACATTCCCCCATTCTCTTTACGATTTAATTGTGTAACCAGGGCATCGGGATGGACATCGGCTCCCCTATTCTGGTGCACAAATAAGATTCTGAGATGATACAAGGCTTGTCTTAATAACAGTGTGCACAAAATGGCTGCTGCCTGCTTGCTATCATTTTGAAATCCCAGACTGAAGGAAGCAAGATTCAAATAATTTATATAGTGTAATTAAAGTTCATTTTGCTTGACTAATGTGATAAAATAGGATTTTGAATAATTTTTTTGGGTGACGGGTCCCCTTTAAAGAGATTGAGCCCTGTGTTTCTGTATAGGAGTGTTGCTGATGCTGCGATGCACACACACACATATGTATCCACTTTACACGTATCCCAGAAACCTGTACCAAGCCTGTTCCTTTGCATTATCATTATCCACGGCTGACTGTGCAACCCCTTGTGTATATGAGAGTAAAGCTGCGTGACTCTTCTGTGCCAACAGATTGTTTTGCTGGTGCTATGAGTTTGCATGAAATAATCCTGTGCTAGAACACATTTGCATTTGTGTCTATAAATCCTGTTTCTGCTGGCACATTTCATGCGAGGCGCAAGCACTCATAATCAGTCCTACACTGCCTAATGAGTACTAAGTACTGAGGTTCTCTGTCTGAGCAATGGGTAAGTGAACATGGTTCCACCACTTGTTGCACAACCATGTGTCTGGGATGCTCCTGTATCTTCTGAGTGCAAAGGGTAATTGAAAACAGTTCTACTACTCAGTCACACATTATGCACATTATTGCTAGGGGTTTAGTGTTTTTTAAATGTTTGTATATGCACCTTAATACTTAATAAACAGTAGGCAGTGTAAGGCTAACATTAAACGAGGAGCCTTGACGTGGCATGTGAGCTTACATATATTTGGCAAAATGTAGTACTAACCTCAGTTTTTGTAAAATGTACTGAATGAGGCTAAATTTGAACACTAGAAGTTGTTTCCTCCTTTGCAGTTAAAGCTGTCATGGATGGCATGTGTGCTGCTTTCTGGCTTTTGTTGGAATACAACTTACAGCAATGTACACAGTAGGCAGTGTAAGGCTAACATTAAACGAGGAGCCTTGACGTGGCATGTGAGCTTACATATATTTGGCAAAATGTAGTACTAACCTCAGTTTTTGTAAAATGTACTGAATGAGGCTAAATTTGAACACTAGAAGTTGTTTCCTCCTTTGCAGTTAAAGCTGTCATGGATGGCATGTGTGCTGCTTTCTGGCTTTTGTTGGAATACAACTTACAGCAATGTATGAGGGTCTTAAATAAAGTCTTAAAGGGGTTGTTCACCTTCCAAAAACTTTTTTCAGTTTTTTTTCAGTAATTCAGACTGTACACCAGAAATAAATACTTTTTTCAATTACTTTCCATTTTTTACCATTTTTTCAAAATCTAAGTTTAAAGTTGAATGTTCCTGTCTCTGGTGTTTGAGTCTGGCAGCTCAGTAATTCAGGTCCAGACTCTAAACTGTTAAGTTTTGCAACATTTAGTTGATACACTTCTCAGCAGCATCTCTGGAGTATTAGCAACTATTGTATCAATTCTAACAGCTGCCTGTTATGAAACCCAGAGATTCTGCTCAGCAGGGACAAAGATGAGAAATGTATCGACTAAATGTTTCAATTTAAAACAGTTTACAGGGTCGGTGTAAAACAGTTTACAGGGTCGGTGACCCCCCCCCTCCCAGAGCTGCTTTAGAAGGTGGAAAATGACACTTAACACTTCAATATTAAAAAAGCGTCACACATAGAAAGAAATTAGAAAAGGTCGTTATTTCTGGTGATCGATCTGAAAACAACTAGGTGTTTGAAGGTGAACAACCCCTTTTAGCCATCAGTGTGATGCTGGCAGTTTATATAAATTCCAAAACTTCTTTCTGCTTCTATGTATGCAAAATATAGATATGTTAAGTGATTAGATGTGCTTAGTGTTGGCTCTGTTGCAAATAAGAGCTTTCGTAATAAGCGAACAAAAATAGGAACAAAGACACACTCAATTCAATGCTTCTGCAAAAACTCCGGGTTTATCCTTTTATTAATTGCCGGGATCTCACCTTAAATAGGAAGCATTGAATTGAGTGTCTCTTTGTTCCTATTTTTGTTTGCTGAGGCTGGCAGTTGTAGGCAGGTCTGGACTGGGATTCAAAATAGGCCCTGGCATTTAAACTACACAGAGGCCCAAACAGCCTCCCACCTGACCACTAAAACATGGCATCTTACAGCAGCCAGAATCAACAGATTGCCAGTTTGTGCCTGGTTCTCAGTTGGTAATCTAGAGGGCTACCGTTTGCCTATCCATGTTCTTGCAGTAGTGAACTCTATACCGATTCTGACAAGTGAAACAATGAAGATTTTCTTATACTCGTTTCCCTATATTTATGTCCATAGACTGTATGTGTTTTACTCTTTTAAAAAAAACACATTTTTAAAAAATGTTTTCTTGTGACTGGCATAGAATGAGCGATACCTGGAGCTGACTGCTAAACTCCTTGATTCCAGAGCACAAGCTGCTGCCACCAAGCAGGATAAAGACAAACAGGGCCAGAAAGAGGCTCAGAGAATAAGGGGAAATCAGCAAGGTAAGATCATGCCACCTGGAAGGAAACTTTAAAGGGTTCTACAGTGAACTTTGTGTCCTGTTACCAGCAGTTTAAGCTTCTTTCTATGGAAGATGGGGCATTTAACATGATCCTCATTACGTACATCTGATTTTCCTGGCAGGCTCATTATCGGCTGATTCTAATCTGAACCCGAAGGAAGACAATCCTTCACTTGACTCACACTTGACTTTATTTGAACAAGAGTGCAAATAAAAAACCTTCCCTTAAGGGTAGGACTACATGGATGTTTTCAGCGCGATCCGACGCGCTGCAACAAAACACTGGCGTCAAATCACATGTGACAAAAATAAGGTAAGTGAATGCATTGTCGGATGGTGTTGCAGCATTGATCCTTCGTGACATGACTATCGGATGCAGACGCTGCGTCTGCATCCGACAGTCGTGCCGCGTCGGATCAACGTTGTGACTTCATCCAATATTTCCATTACTTACCTTATTTCAGTTGCATGTGATTTGACGCCGGCGTTTTGTTGCAACGCTTTGAATCGTGCCAAAAAAGTCCATGTAGTCCTTTCCTAAAAAGGGAAAGGTTCCTACATTCTGATTCCCACAACAGGAAGGCCCCACAAAAAAAGTAATTACCCCACCTTTCTCCCTCTGTTTCTAACTCCCCAGCTAAAAGGAACAAGGCACCCTAGGGTAACTAGTCCCAGGGCTAAATGCACTTGGGCTTTCATGCTACTGGCTCGGATGCAAGTAAATGTCTGTATAGATAATATTAATCCTTACTATAGAAATGAAAATGCTGGAAGATCACCCACTGTTTAATCCTGCTGTGAAAATCACAGAAGTAAAGAGTGAAAGCAAACGGTCACAGCCAGCCTTGCCTCCTGCAGAAGAGAAACCTATCAATTTCAACTTGTTTGAGAAGACAGAAAATACCCCAAAGAAGAAAAGTAAGAGATGGATGCTTCATAATTATGATTAAAATGCTTTAAAATACCTTTTAGTTGCCTGGGATTTTGGGACTGTACTTGGAGGACAACAGACATATAATTTCTGTATTTTCTTACAACACAGAAATCAATTAAGGACATGCTTTCTTTAGGATCCTGTTAAAAATCTTCACATCCTTTATTGTTATGAATAAATAAAAATTGACACAGTGCACTTGAGAAGCTACTTTAGACAGGGGCAGTTTCCAGTGCACACAGACACTTTATCCTGGAGACACTAAGGGTAGGGACACACTGGGCGATTTGGGGAGATTTAGTCGCCTGGCGACTAATCGCAGCGACTTTTCTCCCCGAATGCCTCCCCTCACTCTGCGCCTGGATAAAATGAAAAGTCGCCGGCGCTAATCACACACGGCGATTCGTTTTCCGAAATCGCCCGAAGTTGCCTCACGAGGAAACTTCGGGCGACTTCGGAAAACAAATCGCCGCGTGTGATTAGCGCAGGCGATTTTTCATTTTATCCAGGCGAAGAGTGAGGGGAGGCATTCGGGGAAGATTGGTCGTGGAAAGTCGCGGCGATTAGTCGCCAGGCGACTAAATCTCCCCAAATCGCCCAGTGTGTCCCTACCCTTAAAAGACACTGGGTTATTGAGGTTGCTGGTGAAACCAGCAGCGGGAAAAGTACCCAAGTCCCCCAATTTCTGTTTGAAGACTTGCTCTTCAACAGGGGAAGCCCAGGAAAGTGTAACATTGTGTGCACTCATCCGCCACGAGCCTGGCCACCACAGTATGCGAGTAGCTCGGATGCGATTCTGGCCCTGGAGGGAAGGTAAGGTCACTATCACAAAAAGCAGCAAAAGTGTAAATTTAAAGAGATTTGGAGCGTAGGCACAAATTCATCAGGTGCATAAATAGTCTATAGATCACTATTAAAAAAGGATTTTGTTCCATTTGGTCGGTCCTCTACTATTATATATGTATGCAGCTTGCTGCTATATTTGTTCTAGTGGTTGGCTGCAAGTCCCATCAAATTGTGGGATCTCTGCAGAAACTGCCTGGGGAGATGTTTCTTATAGGGCTGTCAACCCCGATAATGAGGCATCAAACGCAATACCAGTATTAGCCAATGGATGGTGCTGCATAGTTGGCCATGCAATTTTAAAAAAAATCAACAGATGGTGCTCTTGTAGCATTATGCAATACAAAGATTGAATAACAGACGGTGCTTTATTGTATTAGGCAACACTATAACCAACAGATGGTGCTGCTGAGTGGCCAATTCTACAGAACTTTTAAATTGGTCTTCATTATTTTTGTTTTATAGTTTTTTGCCTTTTTCTTCTGACTCTTTGTAGCTTTCAAATGGGCGTCGCTGACCCCTTTTACAAAGCAAATGCTCTGTAAGACTACAAATGTATTGTTATTGTTACTTTTTATTATTCATCTTTCTATTCAGGTCCTCTCCTATTCATAGTCCAGTCTCTTATTCAAATCAATGCATGGTTGCTAGGGTAATTGGGACCCCAGCTACCAGATTGCTTAAAATGCAAATTGAAGAGCTGCGGGATAAAAAAACCAAATAACTCAAAAACCTTAAATAATAAAAAATGAAAATCAATTGCAAATTATCTCAGAACATCACTTTCTACGTCATACTAAAAGTTATCTGAAAGGTGAACAATCCCTTTAATAGATCCATTGATAGAAATCAGTCTCAGTAGTGATATAACTGGCACTGTCTCCTCTGTTCCTATTACAAACAATAGTTTGACTGTTTCTAATAATAAGTTTGCTCTGGCTCTTTACTTTGCAACATGTTACATTTTTCTTTATATATAAAATATAAAGTCCATATCATTCTGAGACACCTATTTGTTAAACTTGGAATTGCAGAATTTGTGTTTTAACATTTGTTGGTTATATATGGTATTATTGCACATTGCTTTTTTCTTGGATGTTTGTTCTCTCTTTTCTGATGCAGTTTATGGAAAACCATAAGATCAAGAGTAGTATCTTCGGAGAACCACTTGATCCTCTGGCCAAAGGGCTAAAGCGGGTTGGAAGCCGGAGTCACCTGATTCACTATGGGGATTATGCACTTTGCACATGCATGTTATGCTTTTACCACCTGTTTTAGCACTTTTCTTTGCTCCGGCCTTTTGGCTGGCCTGCAATAAAAATGTTTTCATCCGGCCGCCACCCGGAGCCTTACCAGGCACGTTTGGCGTTGTACTTTGCACTTTAGCACCTTCTTTGTATTTGTCTTGTTTTTTTGTGCACTTTTTTCACTGCATGGGTGTTCAGTACTTTGGGCTTGACTCAAGGCCATGTATTGGTGCCCTAGGAGAAGCTTCGACAGAAACCCAGGCTAAAGACCCTTGCCCCTGCCTGTGCCTTGTGTGCCGGGAAGACAAGGCTCACCCTAACTTTGGCGAAGGTGAACCCACTCAAGTTGTTCTTTGGCCTGGTATGGGGCACTTGAGTATTGGAGCCCATGCCTTGGGGTATGACTCACTGGGGAAAGCAAATACTCCGCCTTTCAAAAAGAAAAAGGACTCACTGGGGACACCCGCACTTTTACGCTGTTCACTTTCAAAAGCATGATCCCGGGCTTTTAATTAAAAACGGGCCTTAACACAATATAGTGTTACTAAGCAATAAAGCGGGTGTGCACAGAATTATTAAAGGATTAATTCAGGGCTCCGTTCATTATTCTGTAATTCGTTTTTGGTAGAGTAAGCATTTGTAGTGTGTACCACTTGATGTGCTTTAGTATGACATTCAAAGACTTCTGTAGTTCAGGGCCAGCTGTTGGATAGTTTTAGTATTACACTCAGAGACTTCTGTAATGCAGGGCCATCTGTTGGATAGTTTTAGTATTACACTCAGAGACTTCTGTAGTGCAGGGCCATCTGTTGGATAGTTTTAGTATTACACTCAGTGATTTCTGTAGTTCAGGGCCACCTGTTGGATAGTTTTAATATTACACTCAGATACTTCTGTAGTGCAGAGCCACCTGTTGGATAGTTTTAGTATTACACTCAGAGACTTCTGAAGTTCAGGGCCACCTGTTGGATAGTTTTAGTATTACACTCAGCGACTTCTGTAGTTCGGGGCCACCTGTTGGATAGTTTTAGTATTACACTCAGCGACTTCTGTAGTTCGGGGCCACCTGTTGGATAGTTTTAGTATTACACTCAGACTTTGTAGTACTGGGCCACCTGTTGGATAAGTTTAGTATTACACTCAGATACTTCTGTAGTGCAGGGCCACCTGTTGGATAGTTTTAGTATTACATTCAGATACTTCTGTAGTGCAGGGCCATCTGTTGGATAGTTTTAGTATTACACTCAGAGACTTATGTAGTTTGGGGCCACCTGTTGGATAGTTTTAGTATTACACTCAGAGACTTCGGTAGTTCGGGCCACCTGTTGGATAGTTTTAGTATTACACTCAAAGACTTCTGTAGTACTGGGCCACCTGTTGGATAAGTTTAGAATTACACTCAGATACTTCTGTAGTGCAGGGCCACCTGTTGGATATTTTTTGTATTACACTCAGAAACTTCTGTACTGCAGGGCCATCTGTTGGATAGTTTTAGTATTACACTCAGAGACTTCTGTAGTTCAGGGCCATCTGTTGGATAGTTTTAGTATTACACTAATAGACTTCTGTAGTACTGGGCCACCTGTTGGATACGTTTAGAATTACACTCAGATACTTCTGTAGTGCAGGGCCACCTGTTGGATATTTTTTGTATTACACTCAGAAACTTCTGTACTGCAGGGCCATCTGTTGGATAGTTTTAGTATTACACGCAGAGACTTCTGTAGTTCAGGGCCACCTGTTGGATAGTTTTAGTATTACACTAATAGACTTCTGTAATGCAGGGCCATCTGTTGTATAGTTTTAGTATTACACTCAGAGACTTCTGTAGTTCAGGGCCACCTGTTGGTTAGTTTTAGTATTACACTCAGACTTCTGTAGTTCAGGGCCACCTGTTGGATAGTATTACATTCAGATACTTCTGTAGTGCAGAGCCACCTGTTGGATAGTTTAAGTATTACACTCAGCGATTTCTGTAGTTCAGGGCCACCTGTTGGATAGTTTTAGTATTACACTCAGATACTTCTGTAGTGCAGAGCCACCTGTTGGATAGTTTAAGTATTACACTCAGCAATTTCTGTAGTTCAGGGCCACCTGTTGGATAAGTTTAGTATTACACTCAGCGACTTCTGTAGTTCAGGGCCACCTGTTGGATAGTTTTAGTATTACACTCAGCGACTTCTGTAGTTCATGGCCACCTGTTGGATAGTATTACATTCAGATACTTCTGTAGTGCAGAGCCACCTGTTGGATAGTTTTTGTATTACACTCAGAGTCTTCTGTAGTGCAGGGCCATCTGTTGGATAGTTTTAGTATTACACTCAGATACTTCTATAGTGCAGGGCCACCTGTTTGGATAGTTTTAGTATTACATTCAGATACTTCTGTAGTGCAGGGCCAACTGTCCGATATGCCCACATTGAAGTGGAGTATATCGGGCTGATCCAAACAGAATGGAGGACAAATGGGAGGTCGGATCACGGGACCGCAATAACGAAAAGATCCGACAGGATTTTCTAACCTGCCCAATCGGCATCTGCCAAACTTTCGGCCAGATATCGATCGGGAAAGCCAATCGGGGCTCTACACATGGGCCGATAAGCAGCCGACTTGGCTTTTACTCACAGGCATTTTTTTCTTTTGTTTATTAAACGCACGCTGAGCACGAAAAATGCATATACTGCATTTAAACCCTTTTGTTGACCCAACTAAGTGTGTTTTTACCTTTCCAAACATGGGATAAAAACCCATGTGTAAGAGCCCTAATACTACAAGTTTGGGTTTATATCCGTGACCATAAGAATTTTTTTTGGTTGATTCTTTGTAGAATTCCCTGTGTGGAGTCGCGGACAGGGGAAGCCACCAAACTGCTGAGCTGTACAAGAGGACAGTCTGTTAAAGAACATCAGCCACATTATTGTGGATGAAGTAAGTCAAGCACATGGACAATAATGGGCAACTGGAACCTCAGACAATGAGGTATGGTTCTGTTATAAGGTTCCACTAGTACAAACTTTCTGTAGTGCCCTGTATCTAGAATTCTCCAGTTCACAAGAGAGGAAAGCTAGAGACAGTCACTGATCCTTAAGGAAGTGCACAACTTAATACACAGAATCATATAGGCTTGTATTATAAACAGCCAAGCCAATATCTCAAGAGGTAGAACATATTATCTCATTCCTCACTATGTGATACCAGCCATTTCCGGGATAGACACACACATTGCTGCCTTCTTTTTAAGTTGCCTTGAATCACTGCAATAACTGTAAGGTCATTCAGATCACGTGTTTAGCCATGAGAAGGAAAGTTATAATCACTGGGGTTCTTGGAGGGAGGCAGACTCAGGGGTGCAGTTTTTGTACCCAGGCCCTTAGCTACACCACTGACCTTGTGAATATGAAATCTTTTACATAACTATTAAGACTATGCATATTCATGACCCCATTGGCATTTCAAGCAGCTACTGGTTCTGAGTCCCCTGTTGTCATATCCCTGCGCCCCATAATGTAGATACTTCAACACCTACAATTAGTGCTACTGACAAGATCAAGGGGCAGATTTACTAAGCTCGAGTGAACAGTTTGAATCCAAAAATATTTGAATTTTGAAGTAATTTTGTTGGGTACTTCGACCATCGAATTGGTCAAATTAGATCGAACTTCATTTTACTTGCTCTGACAGCTGAACTTAGGCAACTTCAGATGGTCCCTAACTGCTGTGCAGGGAAACGATCATACTTTCAAACGACAGGGGGAGCCCCCCACCTTACTTCCCAGAACTCGAGCAGCTTTGTTTGTTTCCCTGTAACAACTGTGTAGATTTGTATCCATAGACCCAGTGCAGTCTGTATATTGTGATTATTAATCAGTCTTGCTGTATCAGCTTCTGGCAGATATTTGACTTGTGCTGTTTTGATCATTTATGACAATCCTTAACCTTAACCTCCCAACTGAAGCCCAGACCACACTGAGCATGTGCGTAGTCTTGGTATTGCAAAGATGTTTAACAAAGTTACAAGATTACAGCCCCCTGCGCCAACTTTAAAAGCATAAATCATTTGTTAAATTAGGATTCTGGTGCAGTAAGTTCATGTTTATATTTAGTATACAAAATACAGCATTATTCTATTGTAGACTTTAGTTTCCCTTTAATAGAAGCTTAGGTATATAAAGCTAAAGGTGGTTAAATATTATTTCAGTCTCTAATATTCCTTTTAACTAAATCTAGTAATGTAATGTTGTTGTGGAGCTATAACTGTGATAGTTAACATGTATGTTTTTTCCCCCTTTTAGGTACAAATTAATAGCCCTCCATTCAATCCTTTCCAGCCAAGACCAGGCTGAAGCATTCATACTGCCACCTGCTGGGACAAGAAAGGTAAGTGCTGCTTAGATATCTGTTCTACTACTGATTGATTTATGTTTTTATGTTGTTAGGTGTCAGTATCTAGTAACGGAATATGGCCTACAGGTTTTAGTGAGCCAGGCAAAATGGCAAGGGGAACTGCACATCAGTCCCCCCCCCCCAAAAAAAAAATACAGAATACAAAAGTATTCCATAAATGTATAATTTATAGGGGTTGTTCACCTTCAAACAACCAGTTGTTTTCTGATAGATTACCAGAAATAACGACTTTTTCCAATTACTTTCTATTTTCTATGTGTCACCGTTTTTCTAATATTGAAGTGTAAATTGTCATTTTTCACCTAAAGCAACTCTGGGACGGGGGGTCGTAAACTGTTCTAAACTTATACATTTAGTTGATACATTTCTTATCTTTGTCCCTGTTGAGCAGAATCTCTGGGTTTCATTAAAGGCAGCTGTTAGAATTGTTATAATAGTTGCTAATATTCCAGAGATACTGCTGAGGAAATGTATCAAAAAAAGTCTTTATTTCTGGGGAACAATCTGAAAACAACTGAACTGAAAAAGTGTTTGGAAAGTGAACAACCCCTTTAAAAGAACAGTAACATCGAAAAATCTTTGTGCTTTATTTTAAATTGAATGACAATATAATGTAGTGTTGCCCTGCATTGATAAAACGGGGTTGTTTGCTTCAGAAATTCTACAATAGTTTATATAAACAAGCTGCTGTGTAGCCATGGGGGCAGCCATTCGAGGCTGAAAAAGGAGAAAAGGCACAGGATACTCAGCTGATAACAGATAAACTCTACAATGGGATTCTTCAGAATAGTAGTGTTTCTGAAGCAAACACCAGTTTTACCACTGCAGGGCAACACTACATTATACTGTCATTCCTTTAAAACAATTTCAGTTTTTGGTGTTACTGTTCCTTTAAAGGAGAACTAAAGCTTAAAGGGATACTGTCATGGGAAAAAAATAATAATTCAAAACTCATCAGTTAATAGTGCTGCTCCAGCAGAATTCTGCACTGAAAAAAGAGCAAACAGATTTTTTTATATTCAATTTTGAAATCTGACATGGGGCTAGACATATTGTCAATTTCCAAGCTGCCCCTGGTCATGTGACTTGTGCTCTGATAAACTTCAATCACTCTTTACTGATGGACTGCAAGTTAGAGTGATATCAACCCCTCCCTTTTCCCCCCAGCAGCCAAACAAAAGAACAATGGGAAGGTAACCAGATAACAGCTCCCTAACACAAGAAAACAGCTGCCTGGTAGATCTAAGAACAGCACTCAATAGTAAAAACCCATGTCCCATTGAGACACATTCAGTTACATTGAGAAGGAAAAACAGCAGCCTGCCAGAAAGCATTTCTCTCCTAAAGTGCAGGCACAAGTCACATGACTAGGGGCAACTGGGAAATTGACAAAATGTGTAGCCCCATGTCAGATTTCAAAATTGAATATAAAAAAAAAAAAATCTGTTTGCCCTTTAGATTAATGGATTTCAGTGCAGAATTCTGCTGGAGTAGCACTATTAACTGATGCGTTTTGAAAAAAACATGTTTTCCAATGACAGGATCCCTTTAACCAAAGAAGTAGCTAGAAATTTTATACATTATATTTTGTGCTTCTGTACCAGCCCAAGGCAACCACAGCCCTTTAGCAGTAAAAATCGGTGTCTCCAAAGATGCCCCAGTAGCTCCCCATCTTCTTTTCTGCTGATTCACTGCACATGCTCTGTGCTTCTGTCACTTACTGAGCTTAGGGACCCACTCACAATATACAGTACACATAGAATAGAAATGTCACACTATAAGGCTGATTAGTAATTAATACAGATAATTACTACATGGCAGCACAATATGGCATATACGATATGGCATTTTTAGTCATATTCATTTTTAGAGTTTAGTTCTCCTTTAAGTAAGACAGATCAGATCAGGCTCAAACCTATCCAGTGCTTTGGAGCATACTGTAGTCCGATCTCGTATGTCTCCTCATCACTAATTTGGAATTAACTTAATTCTTCTTTACCTTACCAATATTTTTGTTATACATGGCAGTGTTCATTGGCTAAGGTATCAATGATCAAAGACCTACATATCTGCCACTCTGTACTTCACCCTGCCTAGTTACTCCATGTATTAAGCCTTTATCTACTCAAAAAAGTGTCCGCAAAGTAAAAGGTATCTACACTTTAGTAACCTGTTATTTTATGTTAACAGGCTCCGGTAAAGATTGCAGTCATATTCAAAGAACTGTGTGTCTTTATTGAATCTGTTTTGAAGAATAAATTTGAAAACCCCAAAATGTCACTGAAAGGTATAGGGTACTTCTCAATCTAATGTACTTACTATCAACCTAAGGGCCAGTGTGTTATCTACATCTTTCAGTTAACTTTTAATATGTTACAAAATGGCCAATTCTAAGCAACTTTTCAGTTTTGTCTTCATTGTTTATTTTGTATAGGTTTTTAATTATTTGCCTTTTTTTCTGATTCTTTGCAACTTTCAAATGGGGGTCACCCAATCTAAAAACAAATGCTCTGTAAAGCTACAAATGTATAGCTATTACTACTTTTTATTACTCCTCTTTCTATTCTGACCCCCTCCTATTCATATTCCATTCTCCAATTCAAATCCGTGCATGGTTGCTAAGGTAATTTTTACCATAGCAACCAGATTAAAACACACATAGTGAATAAATATCATTCTCTACATCATGTTAAAAGTTAATTTAAAGGTGAACAAGTATATTGACAAGTATATTATAGAATGCCCCATTCTTTCACTGAACCCAGTAGCCAAAAAAACTATTACTAAATGCCAGCATTTTTGTTGCATTTCGTACTGAACTTAAAAGACCAGTAACATAATTTTTTTTTTTTTTTTTAAAAATTGTTTCTACTTAACGAAAAAAAAAAAAAACCTAGGCAGCTTTAACTTTCAATTCGCAAAGTAAGAAATTACCGATTCTCTGCTTGTGCTCCTCTTCAGAAATGGCAACAGGGCGATAATCCATCATGCGGCACTCGATTTCTCATCCCTGCCTTCTATAGGAGATATCTAGGGAGGAGAAATCGAGTGCCGCAGTAAGAAGTAATTTCATATTAAAGACTTTACAAATTGAAAGTTAAAACTGCCTTGATGTATTTTTTCGCTAAGCAGAAAATGTATTTTTTTTTTTTAAAAAAAAAAAATTTATGTTACTGGTCCTTTAAGGAAAGTGCCTGTGTGGGATGCCATCAGAAAGGAGTCACATTTCTCATTCTGTTTTTCTCTTCTCACGAGTAATTTTACTTGCTAATGTATGTTTACCTCTTTTCCTAGATGACACAATTTTGAATATCATCAGAGAACTAATGAAAACAGAATGATAAAGCCTCACGGGATTCCTTAGGACTGCTGCTCAGTGGACAAGGGAAGAGCGCGGGGGATTCTATTTTAAATATTGTACTCTTTCAGCTGCACTCAAACATTTCCTTTGCATGCAAAGGGCAGCTTTTCAGTGTTGCATGGTGTATTAAAGAGATTTGCTTGTTATTTTTTTCATGAATCGATTTAAATGATATCGGATTTGCAATAAAATCACAGTGCCAAACCTGTTTTGTCTTATAAGGTGATTTTCAATCCTTGTCCAAAGTATAAATCATTTATATCTCATCCTGATCATTTATAACTCATCCTGATTCTATACGACAGCAAACATACAGTCTGTTATGCAGAAATCTCTGAGTTACGGAGAGACTGTCTCCCATAGACTCCATTTTAACCATATAATCCAAATTTTTCTCTGTAATAATAAAACAGTACCTTGTAATTGATCCAGACTAAGATATAATTAATCCTTATTGGAAGCAAAACCAGTCTATTGGGTTTATTTAATGTTGACATGATTTCTAGGGATGCACCGAATCCAGGATTTGGTTCGGGATTCTGCCTTTTTCAGCAGGATTCGGCTAAATCCTTCTGCCAGGCCGAACCTAATCCTAATTTGCATATTCAAATCAGGGACGGGAGGGAAGTCGTGGGACTTTTTGTCTCAAAACAAGGAAGTAAAAAATGTTTTCCCCTTCCCACCCCTAATTTGCATATGCAAATTAGGATTTGGTTCAGTATGCGGCCGATTCTTTCGCGAAGGATTTGGGGGTTCGGCCGAATCCAAAATAGTGGATTCGGTGCATCACTACTGATTTCCAACACACTTAAAGAAGAAGGAAAGTAATTTTATACTTGGGGGTGCCAAAATTAGGCACCCCCAAGTAATTGTATTTACTTACCTGAAACTCTGGGCCGGTGCTCCTATCAGCAGAAATCTGCACTGGCCCCGGGTTCTTCCAGCGAGCACCCCAGTGCGATCCTCTTCCTGCTATTTCACTCTTCAAAATTTCCAGGGCAGACGCACGCGCAGTAGAACGAAATGTAGTGAAGAAAGGAAAGGGGGAACATGCTTGGTGCTTTCCTTCCCCTTTAAGGTATGAAGATCCAAATTTCGGAAAGATCCGTTGTCCTTAAAATCCCAGGTCCCGAGCATTCTGAATAACAGGTCCAATACCTGTACATCGTACTAGAAACCATATGTAGGAAAGACTGTTCAGCTATAAAAAGTAAATAAGTTCTAATAAATGGATGAGCGTGATGTGACACTGGGTTAACATCACATCTGCAAAAAAAAAACAAGTACTTACCTTGGGCTAAACATCATGACCCCAAACATCTAACTATTGGGGTTACAATAGGACTCCAGCAGCTGCATTTCCTGTCCTTTATTATGTGTAGAATGACCATGGCGTGAGTGAAACTGAGACGTGTTCAGTCCCTGTGTCACCATTTAGTCTGATTTTGAAAGAGATGCTCATGCCCATTGTGTTCTGATTTCTGCTGTGCCAAACACCGAGTCGAAAAACCAGGGACATTTCTAATAAATGCAGGCTGAAGGGCTGCAGATAAAAACGTTTCGGAAACGGGATTTCTCACATTTTTTCACATTGTGTCGGGTTTAACCTGTAAAGGGATTCTGTCATGATTTTTATGGTGTAGTTTTTATTTCTAAATGACACTGTTTACACAGGAAATAATTCACTCTACAATATAAAATGTCATTCCTGAACCAGCAAGTGTATTTTTTTAGTAATATTGGTGTGTAGGTGCATCTCAGGTCGTTTTGCCTGGTTATGTGCTTTCAGAAAGAGCCAGCACTTTAGGGTGGAACTGCTTTCTCCTGCTCAATGTAACTGAATGTGTCTCAGTGGGACCTTGATTTTACCATTGAGTGTTGTTCTTAGATCTACCAGGCAGCTGTTATCTGCTGTTAGGGATCTGCTATCTGGTTACCTTCCCATTGTTCTGTTCTTAGGCTGCTGGGGGGGAGAGGGAGGGGGATGATATCACTCCAACTTGCAGTACAGCAGTAAAAAGTGACTGAAGTTCATCAGAGCACAAGTCACATGACTGGGGCAGCTGGGAAACTGACAATATGTCTAGCCCCATGTCAGATTTCCAAATTAAATATAAAAAAAAATCTTCTGTTTTGAGAAACGGATTTCAGTGCAGAATTCTGCTGGAGCAGCACTATTAACTGATGCGTTTTGAAAAGAATTTTTTTTTTCCCATGACAGTATCCCTTTAACATATTTGTTGATTTGCACTGTGAACACTAATGGTATGTACAGTATATTGTTTGTAATATAGATGTATTGCTATAGCTGTAAACATGTTTTAAGCATATTTAATTCGTTTTTTTTCCTCTTTTTCCTACCATGGTGTGCATTGGGCTATTCTAGAAGATGCACGGGAGATTTGACAGCTCTTTATATCTCCGGTGTGCCAAATCCCCAGTTCTCTAACAGAAACATGTGCAAGCACAAACAGGGGCGAAGAAACAGTCGGAAGACCGTCTAGCCTAGGGGGCCCACATCAAAAATCCAGGCCTGCCCCGTGTATTCAGTTTGCATTCTCTGTGCGTCCCCAGTACTTCGGAAAATTAGGATGCGCTTGGGCAGCATGCCGTCCCAAAAATCTTGCTGCCCCAAAAATCTTGCTGCCCTAGGCCTTGCCACAAATCCATGACGGACAGAGCAGATCATCCACTCCGTGTACTTTTATCATGCGCTCCCTCATGTAGCCCCAGTGATATGAAAGGTATGGGCCAGTGCTACACTGAGGAGATTTTGGTTTGTAAACGCAAACTTTTGCGCCAATATATTCACTGCTTGTGTACAAGATGCACATGGACAGAGTGTTCACAGGGGCACCGCTTCCATGAGGCGAGTTGAAAAATCAGCTCCTGGTAACTTGAAGAGCCTGGTTATTAAGCCACAAATTCAGCTTTTCTAGTGCAGAGTGCAAGCTCACTGTCTGCACTATGTGCCCCCCTATGCCCACTCAGGGTCAGATTAACACTAAGCCTGCTGCTGTTCTTCGCCCCTGTCCCCTGCTATTTATTCGCGCATATTTACATCATCGAGACAGGAGCAATCGGGATTAGCACACTGAATTTAAAAAACGATTCAGGGTCGCACTGGAGTAATAGGGGACTACTGGGACTGCCACATAAAGGTCCCTCCAGGCAGTCACCGGGGACCCCCTCCTGGCTTCCCTCTGTGCGCCTCACGACTTCCCTCTGCGCATTCTTCACACCGCATGCCTGCGCGGAAGTGTAGCAGCGAAAGTTTTTAAGGGCGCGCCCGATCGTCGGAATATGACTGGGCCGGCGGGGCCCACCGGGTTTTTCACAGTGTCCCGCCGGCCCAGTCCGACACTGAAACTATTGTTTCTCCTCCGCATCGCCAGTGTTTCTGAACCCATGTGGGTGTGGTAGGGCAGCATGTTGCCCCCTAAAATCCTGCCGCCCTAGGCCTTGGTGGCCTTTTCACAAATCTGGGCCTGTGCAGACCCTGCTCAGAGAGCCAAGTGTGCCATTGGCCACAAACAAATATAACAGAAGCAGACCCTGTGGCTGCAGGGGCGGGGCTGAGTGCAGGGGCGGGGCTGAGTGCTGCAGCCTCACTAATGAGGAATTCGGTATATATTGGTAAAACAAATAAAGGAAAGTTTTGAGGAGTAAGGGCTAAAATACATTTCCTGTGGGACCAGTAACACCTATTTACGAGCAGAGTGGTAACGTCTTTAATGTTGTCAATATGGCGGCGGGATATATCTGCTATCCCCTTTAGATTACTGCTTTGGATCAATCCAAAGAAAAGCCCAGTTCCCTGGCCCCGGCGGTGAGTAAATCCTGTAGCCTGAGGGGGGCGCACTATTCAATCAATAGCCCAGGGCAGGCGCGGCGGCTGCTGTTGTACCTAAAGACCCAGTTACCATGGCAACCGCCAGGCGCGCTCCTGTTCTCTCAGCGGGAGTTGCTGAGAAGCTTCGTCCTTACCAAGCGGTACTTTCGCCGGGAAAAGTTTCCTCGTGACGTCACGCCACAGAGGTTCCCTGTGTCCGACCAATCAGCAGCGAGCACAGCTGGATATTAGAATGAGAGGACGGGGTGCGAGCCGGGCAGACGGGTTTGGAATGTGTAAGTGAGCGGAAGACTGAGGCGAACATTGCCGTGTCCATCCGAAGAACATGGTGACCTGCAGCATGAGATGCACAGAGGAGGGACTGCTGGGAGCAACACTCGCCTTCAGCTCCGGCAAAAGGAAACGGGACAGCGTATATTCCCCAGGGGACGCCACACCGGGGGACAGAGGAGAGGGGGAGCCCAAATGTCCCAGCGTGGGGACCAAGAAGAGAGCCAAGTATTCTCGGCACAGGAAGCAGAGTCTGGAGCTGAGGAGCTGCGATTCTGGTGTCGCCGATCTCTATGAGACTCCCAGCCCGTCCCCAGTGGCCCCCAGTCCGACGCACGAGCCCTGGGACACTTGCACCCCCATGTACGATGGACTCGGCCTGCAGAACTTCAGGGACTATGGGCAGGACTGCTACACGTTTAATAAGAGCCTGGAGGACAAGTTCCTTGCAGTGAATTGCTTGAAAAATCAGCCCCAGGTAGGAGGCTACTTGTCACTGGCACTTCCTTGCTCTGTCCTGCTGACTCCTGAAACACTGCTGCACAAGTCACTTATTCTTCACTTAATCAATTCTGCTACATTGCTTCAGGAGTCAGAAGGCTGCTTAGCAGTGTCAGACTGGGATCCCAGGGGCCCACCAGAAAACATTAGACCTTGGCTCCACTTTCCAAACTATTATTCCTCCTCTCCTCTCTCAGACTCTTTATTCTCCTAGTCTTTTCTCTCATACTATACTCTTCCTCCCTTATTAAAGGGGAACTATTGCAAAACTGAAAATGTAATATAAGCTTCATCATACTGAAATAACAAACTTCTAAATACAATCAATTAAATATTCTGCATAGCTTCTGAAATAATCAAGTTTATCTTCACTATCCCCCTCTCGGCACCTGTTTCTCCTCATTCTGTCTTCATGCAGCAGTTGGGTGTCAGATGAATGATCCAATATATCTTATAGGGGGCTCCTTTTGCCTAGAAGATGTATTAGAGCTCACTATTAAAATCACCAGAAATCCTGTCTCTCTACATGCAGAATTTGTAATGTTAGATTTTGATTGAATTTGTTATTTTGTTAGATTTTGTTTGTACTGAAATGAGCTCTAATACATCTGCTAGGAAAAGGAGCCCCCCTATAAGATATATTGGATCTAAAGTTCAATGAATATCTGACACCCAACTGCTTCATGAAGACAGAATGAAGAGAAACAGATGCTGAGAGAGGAATAGTGAAGATAAACTTGATTATTTCAGAAACGATGCAGAATATTTAATTGATTGTATTTAGAAAGTTTCGCATTTCAGTATGATGATGCTTATATTAAATTTTCATTTTCGCGATAGTTCTACTTTAACCCCAATAAAGAGTCAAGAGTGAGTTTATTGTCATATTTATCCATATACGTTTGTACAGTACACAGTGAAACAAAACAACGTTCCTCTAGGACCATGGTGCTACACAACACAACATACAGTAGATGTACCGGACAATAGACAAAAAGTGCAAGTGCAAAAATATGCAACTCCTGCAAGACAGGACAGCACAGTGCAGGGACAGGACAAGACAGTGCACACTCAGCACATGTAATATGTTAAGTAAATAAAGCTAAACGTCAGACATGATGGGTGTATCATTGTGATATGATAGTAGTAAGAACATGATAAAGAACATCAATAGGGAATGACCATGAAATAGTGGTACTTGTTGCTTCCAACCATTTGGTCTAACACCTGGGACCCCCGAGAGTATTCCTGGTATTCCGGTGGGCCAGTCTGACTCTGCTGCTTAGTATTGCATTTTCTTTCTGTATGTTTTTTGGGTGGATAGCCCCTTTATTCCAGCCATTCCCTGCATACACAGAAACTGCTGCAAGCTATAGGTCAGCAAGTGATGGACAGCTGCAGGTTTCCGACCCATATTCAGCATATTCACTATATTCTGCACAGTCAGGATTGATGGGTCATTGTAGTATATTCTAGAATGGGGATTTCAGGCTGTTGTTCAGACAGATTGCACCATTGCTGAGATGTAGATCTCTAATCCTGTTCCCTGCAACCTGTAGCTCTTGTTAAAGGACAAAGAAAGTTAAACTAAAGAAGTAGCTAGAAATGTTGTAGATTATGTTTTGGGTTTAGGTACCAGCTGAAGGCAACCACAGCCCTTTAGCAGTAAAGATCTGTGTCTCCAAAGATGCCCCAGTAGCTCCCCATCTTCTTTTCTGCTGATTCACTGCACATGCTCTGTCCTGCTGTCACTTACTGAGCTTAGGGAACCACTCACAATATACAGCACACATAGAATATAATTGTCACAGTTTAAGGCTGATTAATAATTAATACAGATAATTACTACATGGCAGCACAGAAACCAGTGCAATTAGCATCAGAATTTAATATTCTGCCCCATATCATCAGTTTTTATTACAGACTAACCTAATTTTCTGCTTGATAATTAGTGACAACCCCTAAACTTAGCTTCTCAACAGCTGCTCAGAGCCCACTGAGCATGTGAGTGTCACAGACACTTTCCAAGATGGTGACCCCCTGTGACAAGTTTGAAGTCCTGGATCATTGCTGCTATTGACAAGCTGAAACTTTAGGCTGGTACAATAAGTTCAGTATATAAAATATGGCATTTTTAGGTCTATTCGTTCTTAGGGTTTAGTTCTCCTTTAAATGCTTACATGCTGGGGGGGGGGGCAACATCTTGCTAGCAGGTATGAGCAACCTGTGGCTTTCCCGATGCTAAACTGCAGCTACCCGCATTGGGCTGTTAGGGGCATTTGAAGTTGAAGGCTGCAGGCTGCCTCTGTACATAACAATGTACATAAATCAGGATGAAGATTAGTGTATCAGTTGTAGGTTGGTGGTTACTGATTGTAATTGTGTTATTGATGCTTTATTCACAGATACAAGCCGAGTCTCGCTGTAAGCTTATCAGCTGGCTGATCCCTGTACACAGACACCTCAACCTTGGCTTTGAATCCCTTTGCCTCACAGTTAATATCTTGGACAGATTCCTGGCCTGCACACCAGTTGCTTCCGACTGCTTCCAGCTTGTGGGCGTCACTTCTCTCCTTATTGCCTCCAAGCAGGTATGAACTTACTAGAGGCCGTAATTATCACTTTTCATCTGGCTAAACCTTTATACTATAGAGCCTTTCTTTTTGTTGATCCCCTGGGAGATTAGTCATGTCGAAATTGAAGCTTTTCCATCTGCTGCTAAATCTGTTTCAGTGCTGATGGGGACTCTTTAATAATAGCAAAGTGCTGCATTTTGTACACCCCCATGGGGGCAGATGCCACACGATTTACTTGTAGTGTAGGGCTCATTGTGACCTGCATTTTTAATCCTTTCTTTGTCTGTTTATGTCTCTAAAGTATCCGTGGTTGGTGCTGAAGGAGAGCAGCATTGGCTCAGGGTAGTAGGTGGGCGACTAGAGTCAATAGGGAGTGCCTAACAACTTGGCAACCCTTAGTAGTTTTAGGTTTCCTTATTGTTTAAAGGAGAATTAAACCCTAAAAATGAAGATGGCCAAAAATGCCATATTTTATATACAGAACTTATTGCACCAGCCTAAAGTTTCAGCTTGTCAATAGCAGCAATGATCCAGGACTTAAAACTTGTCACAGGGGGTCACCATCTTGGAAAGTGTCTGTGACACTCACATGGTCAGTGGGCTCTGAGCAGCTGTTGAGAAGCTAAGCTTAGGGGTCGTCACTAATTATCCAGCAGAAAATGAGGTTGGTCTGTAATATAAGCTCATGCTACAGGGCTGATTATTAAATTCTGATGCTAATTGCACTGGTTTCTGAACTGCCATGTAGTAATTATCTGTATTAATTACTAATCAGCCTTATATTGTGACATTTCTATTCTATGTGTACTGTATATTGTGAGTGGGTCCCTAAGCTCAGTAAGTGACAGCAGCACAGAGCATGTGCAGTGAATCAACAGAAAAGAAGATGGGGAGTTACTGGGGCATCTTTGGAGACACAGATCTTTACTACTAAAGGGCTGTGGTTGCCTTGGGCTGGTAAAGAAGCCCAAAACATAATGTACAACACTTCTAGCTACTTCTTTAGTTAAGCTTTAGTTCTTCTTTAAGGCATAGTATATAGAGTGTATTGTTCTATATTCTGTTATACAAATGGCTGTTGGTTATTTTACATAGTGAATTTTAATTACCTGCATATTTTTATTTATTGAGCGGGGCTGGTAATTGTTTCACCGTGGAAATGACGCCCATAGACTTGTATGGCGTTGTACGTCAAAACAAAAAATGATGCGCGTCAAAAAAAATTCACCACGCGTCAAAATTTTTTGGACGCCGATAGACTTTAATGGGTGTCGGTGATATTTCGATGGCAGCAAATTTTTGACGTAAAGAAATGGGCCAAATTTGCCCATCCCTACTGGTAATACATCATGTCCTGCATAGGCAAAATAAAGTATAACACTGACACGTAAAACAATGGCCCCCAACGGATTATATTTACAGTGAAGTCGTGTTTAAACTGTATAGCTGTAATACATTGGATAAAAAGACCATACAAAGGCTATTCTATCCATTAATGCTATGATGTATCTTTTCAGGTAGAGACCCGGCCTCCGCGTGTGAAACAGCTGCTGGCTCTGTGCTGTGATGCTTTTTCCAGGGAACAGTTGTGTAATTTGGAGTGCATCATCCTCCTTAAACTGCACTTCCGCCTCGGAGCCCCCACTATAAACTTCTTCCTGCAACACTTCTCCCTTCTGAGAGTGACCAACGAGGAATCATCTGACACAGAGCTCAGCGAAACCACCAAGTCCGTGACCGTAGCTAGAGGCATTGCAGAACTGAGCCTGGCAGATTATGCCTTCAACTCCTATTCTCCATCCCTCATGGCTGTGTGTTGCCTGGAAATAGCAGACCGCATGCTGTGCCACAGGAACCCAATCAGAGCACGGGTCAGCGACTATCATGAGAGCTTAATACAGGAGTGTGTGGGAAAGATAGACTTGCTTGTCTCCTTAAACCAAGACTCCTTGCACCGTCTTCTGCCAAGTCAGTTTGCTGTCAAGAGCATTAATGTGGATAACTAAACTGATGGGACTGAGAACGATTTTCATTTTGTGAAGCTGAAACCTTAGCAAGCTAACACAAGCCTCTCAGTATAGTGCTGCTATGTTTTCCTCAATGAAATCTAACCATTTTAGGGGCATTAAAACAATGAAGTACTTAATATATATATATATATTAGGGATCAGAACCGCCATCAGAAATCACAGGGCCCCATACGACAAAATTTCCTGGGCCCCCTGGGCTGCGCCCACCCCAAGCCGACCTAAAGATCCACCCTCCCCACCCTACAGGTCCGCCCCCCACCACACAATAAAAAAACAAAAAAAATATTGGTGGCTAGGGTTCCCACATGTTAATAAAAAATAAAAAGATATTTGTGGACAGGGCCCCCCATAAAAAAAACAGTTGTGGCCAGGGCCCCCCCATTAAAAAATATTGGTGGCTAGGACCCCCACATGAGAAAAAAAAATTGGTGGCCAGCCCCCCCCCACATTATAAGAAAATTGGTGGCCAGGGCCCCTTAAACGTCCATGCCTTCCCGAAGTCAGCAGCTCTCAGAAAGGTGGGGGCCCGGCTAATCAAGTAAGTGTGGCGTGGCTGGGCCCCCCTTACCCTCGGGGCCCCCTACAACTCTCCCCCCTGTCCCCCCCGATGGCTGCTCTGTTAGGGATGCACTGAAGTCACTATTTTGGATTGGGCCGAATCCCCGAATCCATTGTGAACAATTCGGCTGAATACCGAATGGAGAACGGAATCCTAATTTTCATATGCAAATTAGGGTCAGGAAATTAAAAAGTGGGGAAATTTTTTTTTACTTCCTTTATTTTGTGACGAAAAGTCACGCGATTTTCCTTCCCATCCCTAACTTAGACATGCAAATTAGTATTCGGTTCGGCCATGCACAAGGATTTGGCAAAATCCCGAACTGAATCCTGGATTTGGTGCATCCCTAATATACAGTATATATAAATATATATATATATCCTTGTCTAGCAGTATTTCCTTTTAACTCCAGACTTGAAGTTGTCATTTTTAATGCAGTTGTTTTAATTTATTTTTTTTAGTGCAATATTTATATTCTAAACATTTATTAGGAACTAAAAGTTTTACTGCTGTTGTGTTTCATATTCATTTGCACTGATAACCTTTGGTTATGCCGCCCTGTGTTATTTGTATATAATGTACATAATCTGGTAAGTGTGTTGAGTTCATGAGCGTTCATGAGGCACTGATATGGATTTGATGATTGTTCTACTTGAATAAAATGTTTAACATGTGCATGATTCCCTATCTGTGTTTTTATTGAAATAGCAAGTGAATTTGTATCCTTGGGTTTTTTTTTTCAAATAGGCACTAAATTAAATGGGTTTATGTTTGTTCTGCCAAAATCTGCTTTAAAGGTTAGTGTTAACCTGCCCCCCCCCAAAAACAAATCTGCCCAATGTATAGAAATGCTATATACTAATTACACAATTTAATTTGTAAATATAATTGCTAGTAAATATAGTATCTGTCCCTTTATATTTTTCTACAATCGTTTTACTCTGGTGGTTCTGACTTTTGAAGCAATGTAGCAAAAACCAGCTGATTATTAACAGACCAGTGAAGAAGCATCCGGTGCTGAATTCACTATTTAAAGGAACAGTAACATCAAAAAATGAATGTTTTTAAAGTAATAAAAATATAATGCAGTGTTGCCCTGCACTGATAAAACTGCTGTGTATGCTTTAAAAACATTACTATTGTTTATATAAATAAGCTGCTGGGGGCAGCCATTCAAAGGAGAAAATACTCAGGCTACACAGCAGATAAGCTCTGTAAAACATAATGGTGTTATCCACTATTTAACCTTTGCCATATAGCCTTTTTTCAATTTCCACCATTTTCCACCAAGCTACACAGCAGCTTGTTTATATAAACTATAGTAGTGTTTCTGAAGCAAACACAGCAGTTTAACCAGTGCAGGGCAACGGTACATTTTCATTACTCTAAAACACTATAATTTTTTGATGTTATCCACTAAACAGTGTCGGACTGGGATGCCAGGGGCCCACCAGAAACCCTTAGACCCAGATTTGTGGAAAGGCCACTCGGGCCTAGGGCGGCAGGATTTTAGGGGGGCGGCATGCTGCCCAACCACACCAACATTGGTTCAAAAACACTGAGGATGCAATCCCTATTGCTCCAGTCCCGATGATGAAAATTTGCACAAATAAATGGGAGGGGACAGGGGCGACAAATGGCAGTCGGCCCAAAGGTGCCCATTATGTAAATCTGGCCCTGGATACAATAGTTTTTAAAATTTCCTGTGTACCAATCCCAAGTCCTTCAGACCAGATGCTTGAAAATTTGCACATATATATATATATATATATATATATATATATATATATATATATATATATATACATACAAAGAAAGGGGAGGGGATAGGGGCGATGAACAGAAATGGGCCTAGGGGCACCTGCTATGGAAATCCGGCCCTGCTTAGACCTTGAGCCCACCAGAAAACCTTGTGGACAGTGGACCTTTACAAAGTATTATTCCTCCTCTACTCACTCAACCTCTTTATTCTCCTAGTCTTTTATATATCCTTCCATTATTAAGCATTTTCCCCCATAAAGAAATAGGGAATGACCATGAAATAGGCCAAATGTTTTGAAATAAGAGGCCCACTGACACCTGGGCCCACCAGGAGTTTCCCTGGTATCCCGGTGGGCCAGTCCGATACTGATGCTAAACGTAAATTTAAATGCGAACAACCCTTTTAACTCACGTGTTGCAGAAGCCATGGACAATGTATTCGTTGCAGCTGGGAATAATAGGATCAGTAATGAATTTACAGCCCTTAAAGGGGTTATTCACTTTGAGTTAACTTTTAGTATGATGTAGAGAGTGATATTGTCAGACAATTTGCAATTGTTTTTTTTTTTTATTATTTGTAGTTATTGAATTATTTAGCTTTTTATTCAGCAGCTCTTCAATTTGCATTTGAAGCAATCTGGTTGCTAGGGCCAAAATTCCCCTAGCAACCATGCATTGATTTGAATAAGAGACTGGAATATGAATAGGAGAGGCCTGAATAGAAAGATGAAAAATAAAAAGTAGCAAAAACAATACATTAGTAACCCATTTGGAAGCTGCAAAGAGTCAAAAGAAAAAGGCAAATAATTATAAAATCAAAAATAAATAAATAAATAAAAACAATTGAAAAGTTGTTAGTAGAATTGGCCATTCTATAACATACTAAAAGTTACCTTAAAGGTGAACCACCCCTTTAAACCATATTAAAGGGGACCTGTCACCCAAAAATAATAAAAATAATAATTCCAGATCCTATTTTATCATGTTAGTCAAGCAAAATTAACTTTAATTACACTGTAAAAATTATTTGAATCTTGTTTCCTTCCATCTGGGAATTAATAATTATAGCAAGCAGACAGGAGCCATTTTGTGGACACTGTTATTAAGGCAAGCCTTGTATCATCTCAAAATCTTGTTTGTGCACCAGAATGGGGGACCTGATGTCCATCCCCATGCCCTGGCTACACAATTAAACTGTGAAGAGAGAGGGGGGAAAGTGGGGAGAGCAGTGACATTTAGAAAGTGAAAGTAATTGTCTGGAGGAGGAGCAGACAATATTTGATTGACAGCTGAGATTTTTAAATGAGTTTACAACAGCTATGAATGCTTAAATAAAAAAAATGGGTTTCATGTTTAATATGAAAATTACATTTATTATACAGATTTTTATGTCTGGATGACAGGTCCACTTTAATATCGCAGCTCGTACAAATTGCAATTTGCGCACCTTTGAGCAGATATAAATGTGCATATCTGGACTGGACCACACATAGTGGATTACAGACAAGTCAGAAGAAAACCAGACAGAAACAGGTTTGCGGCACACACACCCTAAGCCCTAAAATACCGATATAGACACAGATTTCCTAAATATGGGAGTCAGCATATTTTTTGCATTCCTTAAACTACCTTTATTGATTATCCATTATTCAGTTCGCTAGCACTTGTGCCATAAATGGTAATGTCATTAGAATTCACCGCTGAGTTTAGTATCCTGTGTAAAATACACAACATTTGAATTCCTCACTGACTACCAATGCCTTTAAAACAGGCAAAAGCTGGTCATATAAAGCAGCGACAGAACTATATGCAAACATTTTGCAACTAGGCTTCCTGCCATACAGGGTCGCTGGTGTTAGCACCCTCACACCACTGATTTAAAGGCAGGAGACACTCCAAGGTAACATCTCATATCCTCATATCCTTATACTTACATTAAACTATTTTTGACATACATTTCAGTTAACCCTATGACACATGAGACAGCATTAAGGTCTGTTTATAAAGAAACAGTTTAATACACAAGAACCAGGAATATCCATATGGTGCTTAATGATGTCGCCAGTTATAACTGATACTTTGTGGTATAATTTGTGTCACATGACTGATTAAATCTTGTCAATGATACGAAAAATGATGAATTATAATATGAGAAGTCATCTTAGAGCGAAGCGACTTCTGTCTAGTGTCTTTATTCTGGATGCACCGAATCCAGGATTCGGTTCGGGATTCGGCCTTATTCAGCAGGATTCATATTCGGCCGAATACTTCTGCCCGACAGAACCCTAATTTGCAGGATTAGGTTCGGTATTCGGCTGAATCTTTTTGATTGGCCAAATCAAAAATAGTGTATTCGGTGCATCCCTAGTCTTTATATGGTCATGTAACTTTTTGGTGACTTCTCATATCCTTATATTTTACAGTAGGGGGTGCATTAGAGAGAGAGAGAGAGAGAGAGAGAGAGAGAGAGAGAGAGAGAGAAAGAGAGAGAGAGAGGATGACTAGATGTATGGAAGAGATATTAAACTTGACATTGGGTGTGCTGAGAAATACTGTGGAAGATACACTATGTGGCCAAAAGTATCAGGACACTTGCCTGCCCAACATCTCATTCCAAAACCAAAGGGGATTAAAATGATCCATTTGATGCTTGAACAGCCTTTAAACTTTTTTTTTTTCATGGTTCATGGTGTTTTCTTCCATTCAGCCACAAATACATTAGTTAAGGTTGGACACTGATGTTAAGGATTGCATTTTGCTCACAGTTAGGGGGTTATTTACTAAAGTCCCATTTTTTCTGGTCGGATTTTTAAAGGGGAAAGCACTGTTTTTTCTGAGAAAAAAAACGAACTCGAATTTTTACGTGATTTATTTAACTGTTAAAAGTCTGAATAAAAAAAAGTACTTTTTTGAAGTCAATGGCAGTTGTCCCATTTACAATTGGAAGATATCCTGATCTGATCTATTTCGTACAATAATCCAAAGATTTCGTGGTATTCAGGTGATAAAAAAAAAAAAGTTTTTGAGTGTAAAAATGTAAGATTTTATTGAGTCTTTTCCCACACCAGATTTTTTTTGTGAAAATACGGTAAAAAAGTCAGCAGGGGTTTGGTTGGAGTGGTTTTAACAAAATAGTGACACATTTTCAGAGTTTGATAAATAACCCCCCCTTAGTGTTCCAGTTCATCCCACATGGGTTCAGTTGGGTTAAAGGAGAACCAAACCCTTTCTATTAAAATCCCCTACCCTACAAAGACCCCGCTCACTGCTCCCCCCCTTCCTAGGTGTTACCCTGGGTAAATGAACCTAACTCTTTGCTTAACCCTCATTGCAGATTCAGGGCATCAGCGTTCACAGGCGCCATCTTCTTCTCTTCGGTAAACTTTGGGAAGAGAGCCGCGCAATCTGCCGCTCTTGAACAACTGTGCATGCTCCGAAAGCCATGGAAATTGCTGAATCGCCGGAAGAAGACCCGAAGATTACCGAAGAGAAGACGATGGCCCCCGTGAACTCTGATGCCCTGAATCTGCACCGAGGGGTAAGTAAAGAGTTAGGGGCATTTACCCAGGGTAATACCTAAGCTGGGGGGAGCAAAGATGGGGTCTATGTAGGGTAGGGGGGTAGGAGATTTTAATAAAAAAGGTTTTGGTTGTCCTTTAAGGTCAGGGCTCTGAGCGGCCAGTCAAGTCCTTTCACTCTCATCTCAGCAAACTCATTCTGTACCAACCTCACTTTGTAATGGGGATATTATTGTGGTAAATCAGGAAAGGGCCTTTCCCAAATTGTTGCTACAAAGTAGAGAGACACAAAATTATTAAAATTGTCATTGTGTGCTGTAGTGTTAAGGTATACAGTAATTATGTTGGCAAAGAAAATGCAGAACCGCTGCCTTCTGTACTGACATCATTGTGCACTGACAGGTACAACATCATGTCAACACACATGTTATGATCCAATCGTTTGGGCCCACGATTGGATCAGCCTATTTTCGCCCACCTCAAGATGGATATATTGGGGAGAGATCTGCTCACTTGGCAAAATCACCAAACGAGCGGATCTCTAGGTTTATGGCCACCATTAGTTGTGGTTTTTGCACCATGAGGGCCTTCTACAAATGGCTACAGGTGGCCATACACGTAGAGATCCGCTCGTTTGGTGATTTGACCAAGTGTGCGTACTTCTTCCCAATATGCTCACCAGTGTCAGACTGGGCCGGCAGAACACCAGGAAAAAAAACCCGGTGGGCCCCGCTGCCGAACCAGATCCCTGATTTTTAAAGTTGCTTCCTGCTGCGCCGCTTGTTAAACTAGGTGCATAAGTGCACACACTGGGTGGTGCGGCGGGGCACGCACACTATCAGCGGCGCAGCAGAGGGATCTGGAGGGGGGCCCTGGACAGCAGCCCCGATGGGCCCCCCAGTCTGACCGTGATGCCCACATTGAGGTGGCGAATATCAGGCTGATCCAATCGTGGGCCCTAGGATGCTGTTACTTGTAGATATACATATTGCATTTCCATACCTCCCAACTGTCCCTTTTTCGGAGGGACAGTCCCTCTTTTGACAGCTCAACCCGCAGTCCCTCATTTGTACTGGAAAGTCCCTCTTTTCTCTGCAATGAACAGCCAGAAAAATAAACAAAGTTTCTCACTTAATTCGCTTTTAGCAGAGAGCCCAGAACAGTTAACAGGTGCAAATAAGATACTTTGTAACAATTTTGAGACACAAAAAACACAGTTTAGATAAGGAGAAATATTCTCAAACTTTCCTAACCTGCCAAATTTTGTAAACCGAACATGGTAATTAGGTGGTATGGCCACAGAAAGGGGTGTGGTCAAAAAATTTGCTGCGCTACTTGCGGAAAAAAAATGTCCCTCTTTTTACTTCCAAAATGTTGGGGGGTATGCATTTCCCTATCATTTTCTTGTTCATAAGGCTGTAGTTGAACTAGAACTCCACGCTATGCTCTGGCTGTCTCACCTGTCTGTGCTTCTGGAATGTCCTTGTTTGCACTCATTGCCACTGGGGAAGGGTCACATCACTGGCAGACAAAGGGTGCAATGGGAACAGCCGTTGGTTTCTGTTTACACTTTCCCTAGTGATGTAACACACATGGCTACGGGTGGCACTGAGGGCGCCAATGTGCGGGGAAATAGCGCAAGGCGGAGGGGCCAGGAGACGCGGGGCCCCGAGGGGGAATTTGCTCAGAGACTGACCAGAGAACCGCGCCATCTCTGGCGCTCAGTGACCAACTGTCTGCGCTTTGTGCTCAGTCTGCCCCTCCTGTGTCACCAGCAGCAACGCGAGGCACGTGTCCCGCCAGTTCCCTGACTGAAGCCTTAACCCTTCCACTGCCGAGACACCTGTGAAAACTCCTAAAGTCACGTGCTACATGCAGCCCTCCAGCGCTGCTCATTAGTAATGGGGCAGAGGTTCATTACGCTGGAGAACCATTTGATTGATTATTTATCCGGCCCATGATCTAAAATTCAGGACTGTATGGAGAATAATATGAATTCATTTCTGCTCCATTTTTTGTGTCATGTGACTGGATTAAATCGTTTATCCTCCAATTTCTCAGTAACACAGAGTTTCATGGGCTGTGATTATGTAAAAAGTTGAAAGGCAAATGCAACACCAGCCAGGCCTGTGTAACCAGCCCCATAGACTTCAGTGTCACTTAATGGGATTTAAAGGTCTGGCAGGGGCAACATGATGACCTGTTTGCTCCCACAGTTAATCCAGGGGCCCCAGTTAGGTCAAGATTTGGACTTAAAACTTTGCTGCCCTTAATATGTAGGAACTATAGCAGAGAGGCCACATCCATGCCTGGAGATGATATCTCAAAGGGAATAGAATGATATAAGTTTGGACACATAATGAGCTATTTTTGAGGTCATTCCCACCACTATTCTATTGGCCATGTTAACAAGCCACTGCATTTAAGCTGCAGACACAAAACCCATGGCTATTTGCCCCAGCAGGCTACTAACATTTAATATACAGATTTTTTTTTGTTCTCTGTGCAAATTTACACTTTGTTCTGTGAGTTGTGACCAGGCCCGGACTGGCAATCTGTGAGTTCTGGCAAATGCCGGACTGGCAATCTGTGGGTTCTGGCAAATGCCAGATGGGCTGCTATAAGGTGCCATATAAAGTCAGTATTTAGTGGGCTGGTGGGGGCTGTTTGGGCCTTTGTGTACCTGAAATGCCAGGGCCTATTTTAATTCTCAGTCAGGACCTGGTTGTGACTAAAGGTGGCCATACACGGTCATACTCTTATCGTTCTCCGATGAACGATCGTATCATTAAACGATCGTCTGACGATTATTTTACCATACGATATGCCATCCACGGGGAATGATTATATGAACAGATATAATCGTATAGTTTGCTTTGTGTACGGACGAACGTTGTTCAACAAAACGAGGAGTGGTGCTAGCATTGTGTCACTGTCTGCTCTATGCAGACATATGGATTTATGCTATGGCATAATAAACTTCTTTCACATATGAGGTAATAGGGTGATATTCCTGCAGTCAGCACCAATTTATTTCTTTACATAGTTCATATAGTTACAAATGAAGCTTTCAGCAAAGAACGTTCGTGTCCTTCCATATATATTCATTGTTCATTATATGTTCGTTGTTCCGTATATGGTTGTTGGCTTTTACTACAATCCTGACATGCGCAAAGAGGGATTTTTTTTCCCTGAATGACTAACATTTTTAAACTCATCCGATCAAGTTTGCGAATGATAATGTAGAGACGATTATTCGTACACCATCAACCATCCGATAGGTTATCGATTTTATCAGAATGTTCTGGAATCCGTCATTTGGAAGTAAAAATCTGCCCGTGTATGGCCACCTTTTGAATGTTGAGTTCCAAGAATAGAAATGTGCAGGTCCAGATTTACATAGTGGGCATCCCTAGTCCCACTGCTCTTGGTCGCCCCTGTCCCCTCCCCTTTATTCGTGCAACTTTTCATCTTCTGGACTGGAGCAATGGGGATTGGCGCATGGGAATTAAAAAAATTATTGTATCTCCAGAGCATCCCCAGTGTTTTTGAACCAATGTGGGTGTGGTTGGGTAGCATGCTGCCCCCCTTAAATCCTGCTGCCCTAGGCCCAGGCCTAGGTGGCTTTTCCACAAATCCGAGCCTGGAAATGTGCAGTCAGAGGGGGCCTGGGCCCTTCTGTTGCCTGAAATAACAGAGTCCACCTTATTCTGCATATTGGCTATCAGCCCCAATCATTTGTTCCCTCTGTAAAGGGCCCAGATGATCAGTGAGCTGGGTAAGGACAGCCATTCACACTGCCCAAAGGAGCACACTGTGTTGTCTTGCAGTAGGATCAGGTGAATTTGCCATTTAAATGACATGTGCTTAATAGGAACAGAGTCAACATTCTTGATTGGCTTATTGCTACACCTGCTTTTTTGACACCTGTTGGCGGGAATGTACCTGATTGTGACTTAGATCCAATAAGCAAATCAGACGGCAGTCCTGAAATATTTGAAGAAGTTTATTGCACTGTTAGGGTAACAGCATCGCCTTACGCGTTTCGGGAAGCACTCCCTTAATCAGTGTTGGACTGGTAGAAACAGTCCGGCCCTCGTTGGCTTCCACCAGCTCAGACCTTCTCCCCCCAGCTGTCACATGAAGAAATAAGCCTGAGCGCAGAGCGCGTCGTGTTCATGCAGGCATGCAGAGTGGGCCGCGTTCGTACATGAGTGCGCATGTCGCTGTGTCCTGACCAGGGAATCGAAGTTTGGGAGGGGGCCCCGGGGACTGCGAGGAGAGCCCTTCGTTTGCAGTCTCGTTGGGCTCCGAAGGCTCCAGTCCGACCCTGGGCATGCCTATGATTAAGGGAGTGTTTCCTGAAACGCATAAGGCGATGACATAAAACATATGTGCCCCAAACCAGAGTGGAACCAAGAGGGGAATTAATGCCAACAACCACCCTCCTCCCCCCTTCCTCAGTTCATATGATAGCTGCCCAAATGCCTAAACCCCATCCCAATCACCCATCATTACATTGCTGTAGTTCTATGGTTCCTGCTCTGGGCTTTGTTAATTGGTACACCAGACTTGCACCAGAAGAATCAGACTCGAATTTCCCAATTCTGAGAATTTCCCCTACAACATGTTGATAAAAGTTACATGTGTAATTGTCCTTCCTAGTATGTACTCCATCATTGAGCATCTACAAATTCATATAGTTTTACATTTTTCAATTCAACCATTAAAATTTATATTTTTTTCTTATTTTTTTTTTTTCCTGACCTCTGGGACAATTCACATAGCAGATCCTCATATGTTAATAGCAATTACCTGTTTTTGTTTTATTATAGCTAGAGATAACTGAGGGCCCTGAGGGCTCAATATGGGATCATTAGCATGAAAATACATGAAGGTAGGTTGTCGCACTGTAGTGCATAGCAGGTACATAGCAACTAACTGCTCTGCTCTAGCTGCATCAAAGCTCATTGCATATTGGTTGCTGTAGGTTACAAGGGACATAATGAGAGAGATGGGCAAGCGTATTTGGCCCCGGAGCTCTAACACTATATGAAAGGCAACTAGCTAGGTGATTAAGAAACCAAATACTGGTCCCACTGTCTTATCAGTTCAAGGCTGTCAGATATGTGGAGGTCACTATCCAGATAATCCCATTGATGCTCCATTTGGATTAAGTGGGTATCACTGGCAAACTGGGATGTTAACTGTCTGGTAATTGCAGGGCTGCTATCTAGGGTTACAGGTGGGACTGTTATCCAGAGCCCGTAAACTGCATAACTTACATTTACCGTAAAAACTGTTGTATATTTTGTAGTAAATTCCATGATCTACACAGAAGCTTATGGGACTTATGTGTCAAATAAAGGCAACTCAGAGCAGCTTGATGGGCAAGTTTACAAAGTTTAGGCTACTCTTCTGCTCTCATTTCGTCCTTCTACATTCTCCCACACCAAGCTAGGTAATATAAAGAGCAGTAGCATAACTGGCCCTCCAGAAAAAAATCTACTGAGGGGGGCCTGGCAGGAACATTCCCTTCTACCCAGGTCTACTCAGGTCCGGATTTACATAGTAGGCAGCCCTAGGCCCGCTAACGTTCATCGCCCCTGTCCCCTTCCCTTCCTTTGTGTACATGCACAGATTTTCAGCATTGGTGTCTGGAGTAAAGGGGATTGCTGCACAGGACACTTTAAAACGATTGTATATCCTGTGAATCTCCAGTGCTTCCGAACCAATGCGGATGCCATTGAGCAGCATGCCGCCCCCCTAAAATTCTGCCGCCCTAGGCCCGGCCTTTATGGCCTTTCCACAAATCCGGGCCTGCTTCTACCAAGGCCCCTTCACAGCCTGCTCTCACTGCACTTCCTGGCTCACACTACTATTTTAAGGTACAAGAGGGGCTGGGGAGGGGGAATATGAAGCAACAGACCCCAGAGTAGAAGGGCCTGGGCAACAAGGGGGCCCTGATGTATAGGTAGTTATGCCACTGTTAAAGAGCCATCCAGTGCTGATTTGGAGATACAGTGGTAGATCCTACTGGACTCCACTGAAAATTCAATGTAGGCCCCCAAAATGTCACCATAATCTATCTAAAGCACTCTTTAATAGGGCTTCTCTGTAAAAAATAATGAGCTGACAAAGATCCCTGTTGCTAGTGCACCAATTTGAGTGGGCTGCCACTAGGGTTGCCACCTGGCCGCTAAAAATGATGGCTGATCCCAATGTTACTAATAGGGAAAAAAGGTAAATATATTGGGAAGGCCAGTATTTTTTCCACTAAAGGTGGCAACCCTAGCTGCCACATCAACTGCAATTCCACACAGTGGTGTAACGTAGATGCTGGTACCCTGAAAAAATGCAAACAAGAGAAAACGCCGGCTCTATCCAAACAGTAAATACTCAAAATTTACTAATGAAAAACTGAAGCTCACCCGATATAGAGCTTGACCTGCGTGGCCCCAGGTCCGTTTTTTAGGGGTTTAGCATTCCCGGCAAATTGAATCAAACGCTATAAGCATTATTGGCACTCACCAAGTGCATCGCCCTGAACCCATAGCTTGGGGTGAGATGCAAGGAAATTGTGAAATGAGCACGCACTCCTGTCACACACCAGATTGGATAAAATCTCGATCTTTATTCCATAGGTAAAAAAACCAAAGTCCTAAAGCGTTTCGTATCTAGAGATAAGTAATCATAGGCACGAAAAAAATGACCTTAAAACTCTCTAGAAGTGTTTATATGTTCCGCCACATCTGTTTGGGTTTTGTCTCACACTCTAAAATTTAAACCTAAAACCTAATCTAAAACCTTAGATTATTAACTCCACTGGAGCAGGACTTGTGTGAGAGATATACAGTGTTTGGAATGAACTACATAAATGTGTTGGAGCTGTAAATATATATACGTTTGGGCACGCTAACAGTTTTTAATAGCTCTTGAGGTAGCCATACATGTTAAGCCCACTCTCCTAACAAGTAGAAAAAAAATCTTTGCGTCTATGGGGACCTTATCCCTCAATGGTTGGCCAAATTTCAGCCCAAACCTGCCCAAGCAGTGGTCAACCCATGGGTCCCCACTGGTTTCAGGTCAACTCACGAATAACTATCAGGGCCAGAACTAGGGGTAGGCCTGCCTAGGTCGTAATCATGGGGGGGGGCGCACTTTTAAGGGGATTTTTTTTCTTTTGTTTTTTAAACCCTGGTTTGCTTGGCCTTTAATCATTTTCAGTTTTGTAAACTGCTTGTTTCAACCCAATTTTGCACTCCCCACCTCCCTCTTGGCAGCTGCTAGCACAGTTGAACAGATGATTAAGGGCAATATGATGGATTTTTGGCTGCTGCTGGCACAAGTACATGTTTGGGGGCAATATTGTGGATTTTGTGGCTGCTGCTGGCACAGGTACAGATTGGCGGGTATATGAGGGATTGGCTGCTGCTGGCTCAGGTACATGGGGCAATATGGTGCCTGCTGGCCCAAGTACACAGATGTTTGGGGCTCCTGCTGGCACAGGTACAAATTAGGGACAATATGATGCATCTTTTTGGCTGCTGCTGGTATAGGTACAGATTGGGGGTAGCAATATGATGGATGTTTTGGGGCAATATGAATGGTAAGGTGAGAAATGGTAATGCAGGATCACTACAGCCTGGTGATTTCAGCTTGGTGGGTGGATGCCAATTACCTGCCCCTCTGTTGACTTGCCCAGCTGTTGTATATATATATAATGGGAGCACTATTCAAGGAGTTATATCTAAAGTAAAGATGTTTCTGGATGTACTCCAGCAACAATTCTATTGATAAACTAGTTTTGATTAGACTCCTTGTGTCTGTGTTGTAGGAAAGAAACAAAACGTACCAAATTGATTTTGTATTTCTATTCTGCCGAATTCGCCTCTGAAAGAAAGAAATAAGTGCTAAACAAGAAGTCGGCGCAAATGATGAAGCTGTAAATCGCTATTGTTCGTTTTTTGTGTAACGGTTTTGCACCACATCTTTCCCAATAGATAAATGAAGCAAATTACAGACTGTGCTTTAATTGGGTTGTATTATAGTCATTCATTAGGTTGTGTAGTTGGTAATCAGTATGTGGTGCCACAGTGTGAGTGTGTAGGTGCCAGTGATGCTTGATCTGCACAATAACTGTCACTTGTGCTTCTGTGATCCTTTTGTCCCCGGCTAATTACACCCCACACACCTCTACCCCACCCAACTCTCACTCTCCTGCCTGATCTCCCTCTCCAGCCCGGGCACTGGCGGGATACGCTCAGCGAGTGACAGGAGAGGCGGCACATGCGCAACTGTCAGCTTCCAGGGACGCTTTGCCTTGGAGACGCATGACTCCCTGTCACTCTGATTGGAGCGGCGGCCAAGTGCCGGTTACAGCGCCCCATTTATAAACATAAAGCTTCTTGCTATGGGGAAGAGGGGAGCCCATTGGTACTGTGACAGGTTGCAGCCCTGGGAGGCGAGCTACAGAAATCTTCTCTTTTCTTTAACACATCTAACGAGGGTTTCACTCCCCAAACCTCCCAAAAAATGCAGAACAGAAGGAAAGCGTTTTACAAGCTCTGTCCTAATGCAATGCCGGATTTGTCCAACCGGTTGAGTAAAAAGCAGAGTAAAACTGAGAAGAAGGTAAGATTATTACATGTATATTATATGTAGCATTATGGCAGATTAATGTATCTCTGTAGCAGATTTGATACATGTACATGCGCTATCAATGGACCTGCAGCTCCTGGTGGACAATGGCATTTTATAGAGCTAATGCTAACGGATTCATTACCAAAATCTATAAGCCAAGCAGTACAGGATCATGCCCTAAAGCTCCCTGGCATTAGTTACAATGTAACCACAACTGGACCAGTCAGTCTAACTGCAAACACCAGAATGGCTGTGTAGTGATACTGCAGATAGTTCAGCAGCAACTCATAATATATCTTTTTTTTGTTGTGGCAGCTGCACAAGAATATATTTGCACACACTGGCCCAGTGACCATCTATGTTGATCCACCTTCCAGTGCAGTAGACTCAGGTAAGTCTGGCAGATTGACATTGTACCCTAGAGATACAGGTAGCTGGTTATACTTTGCATTGGTAACATTTATATGGATCATATATAACTTGTTGCTTGGGATCCCTGACCTGTTATGATTCTCTGCCAACAGCACTTGCTACAATCGATTGGCAAGATCTGGTTGATTGCAATTCTGTCATTCAGCAGGACGCCGCTGGGGGCGCGATTACACAGCAGCAGGTAATAACTGTTTACACTTGGCAAAGAAAGAGAGACATATCAAAGGGCTCTGTAGCCCCAAGCTGTGTCCAGTTAATGCCATTACAATCCCATTGTGTCTGGTGTACAACACACCTGACTTTTTTTAATATGTAGAACAAGGCAAGGCAGACTAGAAGCTTATACCTTGCACAGTTTGTGCCTGCTAACCCATAACGCAGCACTACAGCACTAACACCCCACGCACTCATATCTGCATATACTATCTGTTCTTGAGTATCTTTCCTTTCACAGCTGCCTGCTTTGTGTGTGTTTATATATCTTGATTATATAGTGAATAAAGTACCCCTGGCGTTCCATGACCATTAGAAGCAAGGCTGAAGGCCAAGTGCTTTTATAAAGGTCATGAAACTCCAAGGTTACCTCTGATATCTTCATATTTTCCAACAAGGGGTACTTTATTTATGATAATACACAAGTTTTAGTGAATCATGTGACAAAAATGACACCACTAAGCTCCATTTATAACCAATGACTAAGAGCCATTTATATAGTGAATAAAGTACCCCCTATTGTAAAATATAAGGATATTTTAAGTCACTGAGGAGTTCCTTGACCATATCATTTTTCATATTTTCAAACAAGGGGTACTATATTTATTATAATACACAAGTTTAAGTGAGTCATGTGACAAAAATGACCTCAGAACTCACCGTTTATAACTGATGACATCAGATCTCACCGTTTATAAGGATATAATTTACAAGATATTCATGGCTTTTGTGTATTATATAGTGAATAAAGTACCCCATTTTGTAAACTATAAGGATATTATAAGTTACCAAGGAGTTTCATGACCATATAAAAACATGAGGCCGAAGGTCATGGAACTCTGAGTTAACTTCTAATATCCTCATATTTTGCAACTGGGGGTACTTTATTTATTATAATACACACGTTTCAGTGAGTCATGTGACAGAAATGACATCAGAACTCACCGTTTATAACTGATGGCATCAGAACTCACCGTTTATAAGGATATCATTTACAAGATATTCATGGCTTTTGTGTATTATATATATATAATGTACTGCTCTTTATGACACTGATTGCCCATTGCACTGTATTGTAAGACCTTGTATATTAAATAGTTGCAGCTCCTGAAATAGTACACTATCGTTTACAAGTATATATTTTACAAGATATTCATGGCTTTTGTGTATTATAAGGATATCATTTACAAGATATTCATGGCTTTTGTGTATTATATAATAAATAAGGCAACTGAGCATTTGTTATCTGGAAATACACTTATTGTCTTGAAGTCAGCCTGTCTTTAACCCTACAGATTCTATGGTGCCCACTCCTGTGTCTATAATTGGACTCATCTTATATATCTATATTCCTCTATATCTAATTGTGCCCATTCATATAGCTATATTCCTGTACGTGTATGCATCCCAATTCCTATCCATTATACCTTTCATTTTTGTTTCTATATTTCTATCTGACTTATAACTCCCATTCCAGTATTAATATTTCCATTCATTATAGTGCCTTTTTGGGGTATATATCCCTATAGATCTTATAGCGCCTAATCATAAACATCTTGTATATTATAAGCTGCTGTCCCAAGGTTGGATAGAAACTTTTTTGCGTCAAAGGTTTGTTCAGGTCCCCTTCCTGGCTATGTTTTGTTGAAGGCAGGTAGTTTCATGCTTTTTATGTAGATATTTATAATTATGTTAAGGTAACATAATAAATAGTTGTTTGTTAAATATAACAATATATATTTTCTCATCAATCAATATTTAAGTAATATTTTCCATGGAGCAGAATGCTAACAATGCTTTTATGGATGTAGATCCTAATGGGACAACATCACTAAAAGTAGACCTCACATTTTTAAAGTATGGGCACTCCTGCTTTAGAGTTTACCAGCAGTGATTATATGGGCAGTGCCCAGTGCCAGGCAGTTACATTGTTAAAATAGCAGTGGCAGTTACATTAACCCAGAGCTGCCCACAAACACTGCGCTATTGTGCCTTACACTTGGCAGTTTGAGTTCTCCGATTCTCTCCATTCACTTGTCTCCCCAGATTCCCGTAGCCCCTGGTTACTTCTCACTGCACCCTGTGCTAAATATAGAAGTTGGCACTTGCACTGCCCAGTTTCCCAATGACTCTGGCACTTAGTGTGTTTGAAGAAGACTTAGTGCTTGGCAGATCAGATCTCTCCTGGCCCCATAAAGAATAACTCAGCCCCACAAAAATAGGAGGAACAGAGAGCCATGAAATGAAACACAACCCCTGGGAGGCTGTCGGAGAAGGTTCCATATGCCCCTAGTGCAGTCGCTACACACCTTGATGTGCATGTTTTAATTTGTATAATGTGTTCCAGCAACAATAAACCCAGCAACAGACCCCTTGGTTTATATTAACATTATGTTGATTGTTTCGCAAGGGCTTTGTAAGGCTAAAGAGGGTTTATAGTCAGAAATGGCCAAACTTCTGTTTTTCTTGCACCAGTAGATGCAGCGACTTTTAGTTGCGACGAAGGCCGACTAGAGCTTGACCTCACCTGCTGTTAAATGTGCATCCCCGTTTCAGCCCCATACCGATCATTACACCTGTGCATCCCTATCCCAGCCATTACACCTGTGCATCCCAGGGTGCATTCTTGACTGCATTAACTGTAATCAGTGGGAGGGGCTGTTTGCCGGCTGCCCTGGGGTGAGGCTCAGTACACAAGGACAGGCAGCCCCAGGTTAATCTGTCACTTGAAAGCTTCTGAGGAATGTTGTGATGAGAGGATGCTGATTGGATAATCGCCGCCCAATCAGAAGCGGGCACTGGGTGTATAGGGGACAGGCAGTTTGGAGAGTCGCAGTATTGCTGGCAGAGTGTCAGGGTGACTGCAGCTTGCACAGAGTCAGTTATAACTAAACTCTGCCAAAGGAATCAAGTGATTGGGATTTAGTTGGTTTCCTACTGATCATCAGCTCTTGGGATTAGGAGAGACGTAGCTGCACTGTGGGACATGGCAGTACAGACTTGCTACCCTCATTTCCCCAATTATGGATATGATTGGCAGGTATGTGGGGGGGCACTGTTTATTGCACTGATTCTGTATAGGGGAACTTAGGACTCTATTTATAGCTGTGCTCCTGTGTGTTTATTGCACTGATTCTGTATAGGGGAATTTAGGACTCTATTTATAGCTGTACTCATGTGTTTATTGTACTGATTCTGTATAGGGGAATTTAGGGCTCTATTTATAGCTGTGCTCCTGTGTGTTTATTGCATTGCATTTGTTCTGTATGGGGGAACTTAGGGCTTTATTTATAGCTGTGCTCCTGTGTGTTTACTGCACTGATTCTGTATGGGGGAACTTAGGACTCTATTAATAGCTGTGCTCCTATGTGTTTATTGCACTGATTCTGTATGGGGGAACTTAGGGCTCTATTTATAGCTGTGCTCCTATGTGTTTATTGCACTGATTCTGTATGGGGGAACTTAGGGCTCTATTTATAGCTGTGCTCCTATGTGTTTATTGCACTGATTCTGTATAGGGGAACTTAGGACTCTATTTATATCAGTGCTCCTGTGTGTTTATTGCACTGATTCTGTATGGGGGAACTTAGGGCTCTATTTATACCTGTGCTCCTGTGTGTTTATTGCACTGATTCTGTATGGGGGAACTTAGGACTCTATTTATATCAGTGCTCCTGTGTGTTTATTGCACTGATTCTGTATGGGGGAAGTTAGGGCTCTATTTATACCTGTGCTCCTGTGTGTTTATTGCACTGATTCTGTATGGGGGAACTTAGGACTCTATTTATATCAGTGCTCCTGTGTGTTTATTGCACTGATTCTGTATGGGGGAACTTAGGGCTCTATTTATACCTGTGCTCCTGTGTGTTTATTGCACTGATTCTGTATGGGGGAACTTAGGACTCTATTTATAGCTGTGCTCCTGTGTGTTTATTGCAGGACCACTGTCTCTCTGGGGAACCTGACTTTGACCTGCAGGAATTCCGAGATGCAGTCGATCAGTTTATTGCAGGTGAGTGGGACTTCCTAAACAGAAAGGGGGACTGACATTTTTTTAATTATTATTCATTGGCAACATTCACATTCATTGAACCAATATGTAAAATATATTGGTATTTTCTGGGCAACCTAATGGCACTGGAGTTGGCTAGCAGCAGACTGACAAAACACATTGCTAGCTCCCAGCTTTTGCACCTGTATGGGCTTTGAATACATTGCGATGCTGGGATTTAGTTTAGTAATTCCACTATTTGTTTCACTTATCCATTGTGCTGTGCGCTAACATAATATCGCTATGTAATCAGCGACAAGCCAAAAGAGACAGTGCAAGTTCGGCTGGACTAAATGGCTGTATGTCTGTCTCTCTAGATCAGCCCTCTCTCATGCAGCCCAGTCTTGGCCCCCCAGAATTTCAGCTCCCAGCCTGCAACGTGCCAGTGTTTGAGCCCTGTATGACCAACCCCCTGCAAGCTCAGCCGGAGCACCTGCTGCCTATCAATGTGCAGACCATTCCCTCCACGGAGCAATACTGGAGAGATGTGGCTGATCACAACCAGAAAGCACTCGGGGATGCCTTGGTGGAGAACAACCAGGTGAGTGACTGGCACCTTCCCTTTGGACTAGCGAGTAGTTCTCTCATTGAGCCTGGAGCTGTAGCCCAGACATGTGTCTAATTCACTTTCTTTTATGTATTTATATCATTTATTTCTATAGTATTGAACATATATTTCCTAATTTAAAATAATGTATTGGGACACAATGCATAGGAGGCGCCTCTTATAAGAGCCTATATATAGCTTAAGGCACAAAATGTTTCAATGTCCTTAATATATTGGTAATGTGTTGAGTGCAGAGGATTCTTGTATTTGTCTATGTGAATTTTGTGGTTACGACCTCATTGCACCCCCGCCTAATGGTTTTTAAAATTAGTGGTGAGCACAACTTTCCCTTGTTTGATATAGATATGATATATAGATAGTGGAGTGTATATACATATATATTTTTCTGGTTACATTTCCAGATATCTAAATGTCGTACACACACACACACACACACACACACACACGTACACACACACACACACACACACACACGTACACACACACACACACACACACACGCGCACACACACACACACACACACACACACACACACGCGCGCGCGTATGAATAAAGAATAATGTTTCACTGAGTGCAGGTCCTTTGGAATAATAATAATAATAAAAAAAATTAAAAAGATATAATTTTTTTTAATACACTCGCATACATAAATAATAAATGTATTATTAAAAAATATTAATAAAAAATACATTTATTATTACATATATATGGATATAACGTGTGACTTCTGTGGCTAACACAAGGTAGGCAGACCGGGGAGGGGGAAGACACTGCACTGTGATGTGTTTTGTAAATGTGTTAACGTGCAATTTTGCTGTGGTTAAAATGCACAAACAAATGCAAGCTGTGCATGTTTCTAATTAATGTGTGACTTCTCCCTGCAGCTCCAGGTGAGTCTGACTGAGAAACAGGAGGAGATCGTTTCTCTGAAGGAGAAGAACATCCAGCTAAATGAACTGGCCAATCAAGCAAAGCATCTGTCTTCTGTCCTTGATGTAAGTACCATGTTCTGGAGTCTACAGTCTGCACTACAGTTTTGCATGAAAATTGCAACTCCGCAGCACTGCAAAACCTTAGTATTAGCTAGTTATAAAACCAAGTTAGCATGGCATAAACCAGACAAATCCACTGCACTCACTGCAGTGAATATAACAGTTGCCCCATTTATTAAAGCAGTAATATGGGGAAAAATAGTTCAGGGCAGTTTTTCATCTTCCTCTATACCTCATCAAAGGTGGTGAGAACCTCATCCATACTACAGTATTTCACCCCTGCACAATTCTGCTCCATTAAAATGGGTAACTTACTGCAGCAAGTGGATGGGATCTCTGTGCGCTGTTTGCTAGGGTAACAGACAAGGCAGTGGGGTGAATGACGAAGGAATGTGATATATTATTTATTGGTTGGCATTTCTGCTAATGCTGAGTCATTGCCCTTAAAGAGGTTGTTCACCTTTGAGTTAACTTTTAATATAGTTAACTATAGTTAATATTTTAATGTAGAGAGTGATATTCTGAGACAATTTGCAATTAGTTTTCATTTTTTATTATTCATGGTTTTTGTTATTTAGCTTTTTATTCAGCAGCTCTCCAGTTTGCAGTTTCAGCAATCTGTTTGCTAGGGTCCAAATTACCCTAGCAACCATGCTTGATTTGAATAAGAGACTGGAATATGAATAGGAGAGCGTCTAAATAGAAAGGTGAATAATAAAAAGTAGCAATAACAATACATTTGGGGGGGTTATTTACTCCGAATACAAAAATCTCAGAAATAGGCAATTTTTTGTATACCCCGAGGGTGGAAAAAGTCAGAATCAGAAAATCTAACATGTCAGACCTGTTGAGGTTGCATATAAGCCAATGGGAGAAATACCAAGGATTTTTTGATGTGCGCTGGGTTTTGTGCAATAACCCAGAAGATTTTGTAGTTTTTGGGGAAAAAAGCAAACAAAATCTGAGTTTTCAGGTGGAAAATCCGAAAAAAATCATGAAATTCTGATTTTTTCCAGTACCGTAACCACATTTTCAGGAAAATGTAATCATAAATAAGTGGAAAAAAACCCGTGCAGATGTAATCTGAGTTTTTGGCAGAACATGTTGAGATAAATCCGGACTTTGATAAATAACCCTCTTGTAGTCGTACAGAACATTTGTTTTTTATATGGGGTTATTGACCCCCATTTGAAAGCTGGAAAAAGTCAAAAGAAGAAGGCAAATTATTCAAAAACTATAAATAAGAAAAAATGAAGACCAATTGAAAAGTTGCTTAGGAGTGGCCATTCTATAACATACTAAAAGTTAACATAAAGGTGAACCACCCCTTTCAACAACTTGACTTGCCACTCGCTGGAGAAACATTTTCCAAATTACTTAGCAAATCCATTAGCTTTAGACTTATCACTGATATAAATAAATAATAATAATTAAAAAAAAAAAAAATATATATATATATATACTCACAGTCCAAAAGCGCACACCGTTTACTTGGTAGAATACCTGGGTGCCAGCCAAGTTAGGATAAGCATAAAAGTAAAGAATGGCGACACTCACAGGGTTTTCAGGCAAAGATGAAAGAAAATCTTTTATTAGACCCAATGTTTCGATCCCTTACATGGATCTTCATCAGGAGTACACAAACAAACTCCTGATGAAGATCCCTGTGAGGGATCGAAACGCTGAGTCTAATAAAAGTTTTTCTTTCATCTTTGCCTGAAAACCCTGTGAGTTGCCGCCATTCTTATATACCTATATATATATATATATATATATATATATATATATATATATACAATTTCTGCCTACCGTATATACTCGAGTATAAGCCGTCCCGAGTATAAGCCGAGGTACCTAATTTTACCTCCAAAAACTGGGAAAGCTTATTGACTCGAGTATAAGCCGAGGGTGAGAAATGCAGCAGCTTCTGGTAAGTTTCAATCTCGTTTTTGGATGACTATTCTTAGGCGGCGGCTACTATTCTAAGCGCTGGCGAATATTCTTAGGCAACGGCGAATATACTTAGGCGCCGGCTACTATTCTAAGGCGCCGGCGAATATTCTTAGGCGCCGGCGAATATTCTTAGGCGCCGGCGACCGTTTTTGCGCTTGACCCGAGTATAAGCCGAGGTAGAGTTTTTCAGCATATTTTGGGGGCTGAAAAACTCGGCTTATACTCGAGTATATACGGTATATATTACACATTTCATGTTTACATATTTATTGTGTATTTTTAAGTGCCTTTTTGTGATATGTACTAGCTGGAGCCACGTCGTCTTGTCTCACTGTATATTCGTATACTGCTGAGATGACAATAAAGTTGACTCTGACTTTGACTTATAGAAATGCATTTTTGTTCTGCTTTACAGAAACTAATGAAAGAAAGAACAAAGCAAAATTCCGGGGCAACTCAGGGAAGACTCCCAGTGAAACGAAGCCTAGAGGACTTTTACCCCCAGAGCAATGAGCCGGACTCTACTCAGGTGGATGAAATACTGCGGGAAATCTCTAAGAAATGCAATATAGCCTTAATGGGCAGCGACCTCAGTGAACGCAAGCGCCCCAGGCTGGAGCCTATGGACTCAAAGGATTGGCAAGAGGAAGGCGTAACGGAAATTAAAATGTGCGGGGCATTTCACGGACTCAAAACATCGACAGGGCTGAACTCTGTCAACTTGGGTGACACAGATCTAGAAGATGTCTCCTTCAGGACTTCCATCAAAGAGCACAGCACAATCAGGACCTTGGCATTTCCCCAAGGAAACGCCTTTACCATTCGGACTTCTGGTGGGGGCTACAAATTTAGATGGGTTCCCAATTAAGAATGACAACGGTCAGCTAACTACACTTCCACTAATGTACTCAGAAATTCTTGCCTTGTTTTGACCTTGCATTCCATTGTGCAGCATATCTAACCTGCCACTAGAGGGCGCACAATTACCTCTTTTTTTCTTTTATTTCTGTGCTACCGGTACTTTAAATTTCTGCCAAATGAATCCTCAAGTAGAAACCAGCAAAACTGGGAGGCTTTCCAAACTTTTTTTGTATTTCTTTATTGGATATGAAGGATATTTGCATTGCTATGACGATAAATACTGCTATTTACATTTCAGGACAATAAGGCTGGTTATCAGAGATAATCTGATCCATTAAAACCACTGGTGGCTATGAGTTTTCTTGCATTATGAAAAATGTAGATGTCCGTTGTTTGTAAACTATACGTTTTCATTTGCACTTTGATTCAATGAAAGAACATTTTGTTTGAATGAACAAAGGAAGGACCTGCCTTCACAGTGTTAATTAAAAAGCATTTTTTAAAGTCCACAATAAGCCATTCAATTCAAAAATAGACACACAAGATAGCCCATGAGGGCCATGACTGCACTGAAAAAGATAACATTCCATTTATCAGCTAACCAATTCCCATCTAATAAATGTAATAAGTAACATTTTTGGTTTACAAAATAACATATAAATTACTATAAAAAATCTAATTTGCTACATTTATATTGTTAATATAAGAATGTCTTTGTTATTTAAACACACTGATTTTTATATTTGTTTTGTTTTTTTACTGCGGTTCTTTTTTGTATGGAAACTTTTTTTTAAAATTGTTTTTTAAGTAAAATAATTTATATGAAGTGATGCTTCACAGCCTTTTCATTTTCTTTCATATGTGGTTCATGTTAAAGAGTTGCATGGATGCTTTATTATACGATTTCATATTTGTACTTCCCCTTTTATATTAAGTGGGGGTTGGATTGCTCTGTGACTAGAAATTAAATAGCTAACAACACAGAAAGCTGACAGTAGGTGTTGTTTATTAAAGCCTTGGATTATCAGGAGCTCTCTGGTTTCAAACCAGGGACCTGTTGTATATTGGCAGCTGCTCTGCCTGATTGAGCCACAGGACGCAGTTTGTCTTGAGCCTGACAGAATATCCTACATGACTCTTTCTCCTCCTGTCAATATTCCATGATCCGCTTCCACTGTTCAGCTGTGAGAAATTGCACTAATTGCAGGTTATTTACACCCACTTCCCCAACTTCCTGGTGCTGGATCATTGGTCAATCTGCCTAGTCCAATGCCTGTTCCGGTCCTGTTCCCGTTCCCACAAGTCCTGTTCCTGCCCTGTCCTCTGGTTCTGACCTTTTGGCCTGTTTTCTGGGTTTGTGTTGTCTCCCGCCTGCCCATGACCTTCCGCCTATTTATATGGACTTGATTATTTGCTGCCAGCCCTGACCCTCGCCTGCCTGAAGGACTTTGTTTTTTCTGCCTATCCCTGCATTTTAATTTTTCTTTTAAGGAGAAGGAAAGGTCTTTTAACTTGGTGGTGCCAAAAGTTAGGCACCCCCAAGTGATTGCATGCGTTTACCTGAAACCCCAGACAGGTGCTCCTATTTGGAGAAAATTGCACTGGCCTGGGATTCTTCCAGTGAGCACCACGGTAGTAGCACAAAAAGCCAAACTTTAACAAAATAATCTGCTATTTAATTCTACTGTGCATGTGTCTGCCCCAGGAAATGTAAAGATAGAAGAAGTCGTTCCATGGTGCTCGGTGGAAAAATCCCGGTTGCAGTTTTCTCCTAATAGGAGCAACGGGCCCCAGCTTTCAGGTAAGTACATGCGATCGCTTGAGGATGCCTAACTTTTGGCACCCCAAAGTTAAAAGACCTTGCCTTCTCCTTTAATAACTTACTTGCAGTTCTTGGAAGCAGTGTGTAAAGCTGGCCATAGATGTAAAGATCATTTTGTTATTGTGAGACCACGATTATCTCAAATGATCGTTTAAATGTACGATGTGTCCATCAACTAAAAAAAACATTTCAGGCGATATTGCCAGCAAAACTGAAGGGAAGCTGCCTGCTTGGCCCTGCAAACATAGATAGATTGCACTGGGGCCGATAATTTTTTTTTTAACCTGGCCAATCAATTTTCTGACAGATGTCGGACGAAAAATCGCAAGATGTATGATCATTCGAATCCCATTAACCTCACGATAATTTGTCGGATTTCGCTAAAATCGGTCATTCACCAAAGAAAAATCTTTGCGACTATGGGGACCTTTACTCAGCACTTAGGCTCCTGTCAGTCAGATCACCAGCTATTCCTAACAGATATAGGGGCAAATTTACTAACCTCTGAAAATTCGCCAGCGACGGCTTCGCTCACATCGCAACACTTCGCCAGGCATAGATTCGCCAGGACAAAGCTTATTCACTAAAATCCAGGGCACCGAACGCTGTTGAAGTTGCGCTAGCGTTACTGCACCAATCGAATCGAAGTTGCGCTAGCGTTGCCTAATTTGCATATGGCGGGAAGTTAAAGTTCAAAGGATTATTTATGTTGCAGCAAATACATTACACTACACAAGCCCAGGGAAACCTTAATAAAATAAAATAGAGTTGTTATATTGCCCTACACATGAGCCCAGCGTATAGTTTATGTGCCATATGTTAGGAAATGTAGGGGGAAGCCGGTTACCCCCCAAAAAACTTAAGCTCTTTTTCAGCCTATCACCCTGAAAAAGGAAAAGACGCTAGCGTTTTTTGGGACTTAGAACACACAAAAACACAGAATAAACGGTTTGCTCAGTACAAGGGGCTGGGACCTCACCTTCTCAACATCAACTGCCTTTTAACATTCTTCCCCATTACTGCCAGGCAGAAGTGATATATTCACTGTCAGAGGGATGGCAGAACATTATCTCCAGGGGGTAATTTTTCAAAGGCTGCATAAGAGACAGTGAATTCCATTACAGGGTCAAAACAAATAATGTGCACATTATACTGTATCTGTGCCTGGAATCTTTATGTATTATTGCATCTTATTGCAACTTCTAAAAATGTAATTTATTTCTTTAAAAAAAACGTGGACAATTTTTCTGCTAGCACGTATGTGCTTATTATGTAGTGATCGTGGGACTAGTGCCCCCAATTAAGTCTTGCATAAATCTGCAAATCTGCAATGCAATAATTATGTTTGGCTTTTGAAGTTGAGTGCAGATTTTCATGATGAGTAAAAGTAAGGGTAGGACTACACTGACGTTTTCGGCACGATCCAACGCGCTGCGACAAAACGACTTGATCCGCATTGATCAGATGCGACACGACTGTCGGGTGAAGATGCAGCGTGCATCGTCTGCATCTGACAGTTGTTTTGCTCGGATCAATGCTGTGACTTCATCCGACATTTCTATCTCTTACCTCATTTCCGTAGCATGCGACTTGTCGCAGGCGTTTTGTCGCAGTACGACAGATCGCGCCGTAAACGTCAGTGTAGTCCTACCCTAATAGATACATTTTTTTACAGATTTTATATACATACTGTGGGAATATTAGCTTTTGTAATGGTAGGCAAACAGGTACAGTATCTTATGCAGGGAAAGAGACAGGGACACACAAAAATGCAGAAAAATAAAGATTTTGCTTTTAATTGTTAAAAAAAACATTCACAGAGTGTTTGTCTTCATATGGCAATATAGCATCAAAATATAGCAGTCTCTCATATATGAAAATATAGTCTGACTACCCCAGGGCCTCTCCCAGACTCTGGTCCACTACAAGATTAGAATCCCGTTACTCACAGTTCCAAGTCAGCTTCACTGCTGCCCTTTCATCAAATCATTCAGCCTCTCTTTAGGCACACTCACCAGTCCCAGTGGGTCCCTAAGCTCAGTAAGTGACAGCAGCACAGAGCATGTGCAGTGAATCAGCAGAAAAGAAGATGGGGAGCTACTGGGGCATCTTTGGAGACACAGATCTTTACTGCTAAAGGGCTGTGGTTGCCTTGGACTGGTATAGAAGCTGAAAACATAAAGTACAACATTTCTAGCTACTTCTTTACTTAAGCTTTAGTTCTCCTTTAAAACCAAACTGGCACAAACTTACAGTATTGTGATTGCAATGCATGCATGTATCCTGCACCTTATTATCCCCTCCTAAGTTTTCCTACCACCAATCAAACTAGCAGAGCAATACACCAATCTCTCTGCACCATACCAGAGCTCAAGGAATCCTGGAAAATAAGTAAAGTGGTTTAGCAATCACAGTGTTGAGTTCTTTCAGTACCATGAATTGGGAATACTTTCTGTTTCTGGACCTTTGTATAATTTTCAACCAGCCTTCAACATATGGACAAAGCTTTCTGTATAGTGGGCCTCCCCTGGGTCCTGGAAAGCAGCAGACATAAGATGAAAAATATGGCTTATTGCTGGACAAAATGGAGACAGTACCATTTGATATTTTTGTCTAAGGATGCACAGAATATTTTTGTATTCAACGGAATACTGAATTATCCATAAAACATTTGGGCCATCACCATGCTAAGGGCCCTTACTCACGGGCGCTTGAAGCTGCGCTCCCCTGCGTTCCAGTTTTATGCATTCAGCCACAGGGGAGCGCAGGAGTAGATGCCCTGAATTAATTTCAATGTGGCTGTACTCACACAGACGCATGTATGCATCGAACGCAGGTAAAATGCAACATGCTGTGTCCCAACCTGCGTTCAGTGCTTACATGTGCCTGTGTGAGTACAGCCACATTGAAATGAATTCAGCGCGTCTACTCATGTGCTCCCCTGCGGCTGAATGCATAAAACCGGCACGCAGGGGAGCACAATTGACCAACTCCAGTATATATTGCAATACTTTGGGTGTTTTAATCAACTTTGACTATTCATATTGGAGTTCACATTTAGGGCCCTTACTCACGGGCGTTCGAAGTTGCGCTCCCGGTTTTTTGCGCAGGGGAACTCCAATATGCATATTCAAAGTTGATCAAAACACCCAAAGTATTGCAATATATACTGGAGTTGGTCAATTGCTAATTTGGTGAGCAAAAAATGAAATCACCGCTAACCGAGAGAGGGAATCAACTTCCGGTTCCTGATGCAGCCCTCCATGCCGGTCCGGTACGGCAATATAGCAATCAAAGCAGGCACTGAAAGTGGGAAGAGGGTGGCGTCCGGAAGGACATCAAAAGCGGTGGAGCCAGATAGTGAGTTAAAATCGATAATCTTTAATTAAATCCTTAAAACTGACAATACAAGCAGGCAGGGTGAGTGTAGCTTGACGCGTTTCGTGACCAATACGTCACTTCATCAGAAGCTCAAGCACCTCCCCGTGAAACAACAACTTTATAGACAACACCAATAAAAGAATGAATTAACCAATTAAAAGATCACGTTATTGCATATTAGCCATAATATAAATAAAGATATATGTTGTATTGAAGGTGTATAGTAATCATAATAATAATCATAAATAATTATTAGTTACAGGGAATAGTCCAGACATTTGAGTCTTTAAACCAATTAAATTAATATGAAAATAGATATAATTTATTCAAATCTAGATTAATTTTGGATACTTGGGTCCTAAACCATATATTAAATAATTGTAAATTAAATTAAATTACATCAAATAAATTTAAATCAATACAGTTAAAATAGACCCACCAAAACTTATAGGATAATAATCATAATGATAATAATATGTGCAGTGAGAGAGACAGTAGCCAAATTGGGATTATATAATAAATAAAATCCTCATAGAAAATAACAAAGTATACATGTTTGAAAATGTTACAACTCCCAGGGGAATGTAAATATCTTATCTGTTACTGGTGGCAAAATAGATACAAAAATGAAAACCCAAACAGATAAGCTAAAGATAAGGATCAAAGTCGCAACAAAAGAGAAAGCCAAGGAGCAAATGTGTACCACCAATGAAACATATATATAAGAGTGTAGTAGCTTGCACTACAAGATATTCTTATAGGTCCCCATAGACGCGACGATTCTTCTTGCCGAACGACCGATTTTAGGGAAGTCCGACCGATCCTTCGAAATTATCGTGCGGTTAGTGGTATTCGAACGATCGTACATCTTACGATTTTTCGGCCGACATCTGTCGGGAAATTGATCGGCCAGGTCAAAAAATCTTTGTCGGCCCCAGTGCAATCTCTCTATGTTTGCAGGGCCAAGCAGGCAGCTCCCCTTTGTTTTCCTGCCAAATTGGTCTTTTTAGTTGATGGTCAATTCGTACGATCGTACGATCGTTCTGAGAAGATCGTGGTCTCACGATCAGGATCTGATCTTTTAAAAATCTCAACATCTATGGCCAGCTTAAGAGTGCATAAAAGCGGGGAAAGATCGACACGAGCACAATTGGATAAGAAACTCCAATTGTAATGTTAGCCAAAAATAATAATAATCATAATAATAATTAATTAGTTAAATAAATAATATGAGCAACTAGTTCAGTCCACAAAACAATTTAGTTCCCATTCTCTGTTTAATCCTTTCGGTGCAACCGTACATATCTTATAAATCCAGAAGGCCTCCTATCTCAGAAGTGAGGTCTCCGTTTCTCCCTTACAGACCCCCGGAACTACTCTATCTATGACTTGAAAATGAAGGCATAGTTTGCCATTATGATGTTCCAATAGGTGTTTGGCAACTGCAGAGCTGTGATCGCAACGTGATACACAACTCAAATGCTCAGAAATACGTTTCCGGATGGGTCTTATAGTTTTTCCTATATATTGCAAGCCACACTGACACGTAATGAGATAGATAACATTTTTAGTTCCACAGTTTGCATAAAAATCTATTTTGAATCTGCGGGGGCCATTGTTGCCTACAAAATCCTTAGATGTTTTCATATATATGCAAGCTCCACAGCGAGTGACCCCACACCTGTAACAGCCCTTAACATCTAGCCAGTGTGTGGGTTTCTGTGACCTTGGATCCACAAATAAACTGGGAGATAAAATAGACCCCAAACTGGAGCCTCTCTTATAGGTAAATTGTGGACGTGAGGGTAGGATATCTTTAAGATTAGGGTCCAATTTCAAAATTTTCCAATGTTTTTCAATTGTTCTGCGAACAAATGAACTATCAAGTGAGTAAGTGGTAATGATACGAGGGAAACTATCAATCACACCCGATGCCTCATCTGGAAGTCTTTCGGGTCTCTGTTTCCTTCGATTATGTCTATTAGATCTTATTGTATTGTTCACAGTCAAAAGGTCCTCGTGGCTTGTGCCCACTGCCCTATCATAAGCTCTCTTGATATCCCAAAAGGGGTAACCCCTCTGGACGAAACGGTCCCACAAGAGCATGGCCTGATCATTAAATGAGTCCCATGAGGTACAGATCCTGCGAAGACGCAGGAACTGTCCTACAGGGACCCCCCGTATCACATTGGAGGGATGACAACTGGCCGCATGCAATAAAGTATTGCGTGTGATTGGTTTGCGGTATAGATCAGTAACTACCCTGCCATTATCAACCGAAAAGGTAATATCCAAAAATGATATGTGTGCAGAATTTTGGTAGTTACTGATCTATACCGCAAACCAATCACACGTAATACTTTATTGCATGCGGCCAGTTGTCATCCCTCCAATGTGATACGGGGGGTCCCTGTAGGACAGTTCCTGCGTCTTCGCAGGATCTGTACCTCATGGGACTCATTTAATGATCAGGCCATGCTCTTGTGGGACCGTTTCGTCCAGAGGGGTTACCCCTTTTGGGATATCAAGAGAGCTTATGATAGGGCAGTGGGCACAAGCCGCGAGGACCTTTTGACTGTGAACAATACAATAAGATCTAATAGACATAATCGAAGGAAACAGAGACCCGAAAGACTTCCAGATGAGGCATCGGGTGTGATTGATAGTTTCCCTCGTATCATTACCACTTACTCACTTGATAGTTCATTTGTTCGCAGAACAATTGAAAAACATTGGAAAATTTTGAAATTGGACCCTAATCTTAAAGATATCCTACCCTCACGTCCACAATTTACCTATAAGAGAGGCTCCAGTTTGGGGTCTATTTTATCTCCCAGTTTATTTGTGGATCCAAGGTCACAGAAACCCACACACTGGCTAGATGTTAAGGGCTGTTACAGGTGTGGGGTCACTCGCTGTGGAGCTTGCATATATATGAAAACATCTAAGGATTTTGTAGGCAACAATGGCCCCCGCAGATTCAAAATAGATTTTTATGCAAACTGTGGAACTAAAAATGTTATCTATCTCATTACGTGTCAGTGTGGCTTGCAATATATAGGAAAAACTATAAGACCCATCCGGAAACGTATTTCTGAGCATTTGAGTTGTGTATCACGTTGCGATCACAGCTCTGCAGTTGCCAAACACCTATTGGAACATCATAATGGCAAACTATGCCTTCATTTTCAAGTCATAGATAGAGTAGTTCCGGGGGTCCGTAAGGGAGAAACGGAGACCTCACTTCTGAGGATGGAGGCCTTCTGGATCTATAAGCTATGTACGGTTGCACCGAAAGGATTAAACAGAGAATGGGAACTAAATTGTTTTGTGGACTGAACTAGTTGCTCATATTATTTATTTAACTAATTAATTATTATTATGATTATTATTATTTTTGGCTAACATTACAATTGGAGTTTCTTATCCAATTGTGCTCGTGTCGATCTTTCCCCGCTTTTATGCACTCTTAAGAATATCTTGTAGTGCAAGCTACTACACTCTTATATATATGTTTCATTGGTGGTACACATTTGCTCCTTGGCTTTCTCTTTTGTTGCGACTTTGATCCTTATCTTTAGCTTATCTGTTTGGGTTTTCATTTTTGTATCTATTTTGCCACCAGTAACAGATAAGATATTTACATTCCCCTGGGAGTTGTAACATTTTCAAACATGTATACTTTGTTATTTTCTATGAGGATCTTATTTATTATATAATCCCAATTTGGCTACTGTCTCTCTCACTGCACATATTATTATCATTATGATTATTATCCTATAAGTTTTGGTGGGTCTATTTTAACTGTATTGATTTAAATTTATTTGATGTAATTTAATTTAATTTACAATTATTTAATATATGGTTTAGGACCCAAGTATCCAAAATTAATCTAGATTTGAATAAATTATATCTATTTTCATATTAATTTAATTGGTTTAAAGACTCAAATGTCTGGACTATTCCCTGTAACTAATAATTATTCATGATTATTATTATGATTACTATACACCTTCAATACAACATATATCTTTATTTATATTATGGCTAATATACAATAACGTGATCTTTTAATTGGTTAATTCATTCTTTTATTGGTGTTGTCTATAAAGTTGTTGTTTCACGGGGAGGTGCTTGAGCTTCTGATGAAGTGACGTATTGGTCACGAAACGCGTCAAGCTACACTCACCCTGCCTGCTTGTATTGTCAGTTTTAAGGATTTAATTAAAGAATATCGATTTTAACTCACTATCTGGCTCCACCGCTTTTGATGTCCTTCCGGACGCCATCCTCCTTCCCACTTTCAGTGCCTGCTTCAATTGCTAATTTGCCCTACTTGTGGCCTTCACACGTACTCAGGGCCGCCATCAGGGGGGGACAGGGGGGAGAAGCGTATCGGGCCCGGGCATGAAGGGGGCCCGGCAGCGCTGCATTTTTTGAAGATCCGGGCGCCCCTTACGAGCGCCCAAACCGTACGTCTTGCCTCTTGCGTTGCCAAATGCGGAAGTGCCGAAAAGCCGAAGCCGATTCACCGAAAAGACCCGAAGTCACGGAAAAAGCCGAAGTGCCGAAAAGACCCGAAGTCACGAAGCGCTGAAAAGACCCGAAGTCACGAAAACAGCCGAAATTGAAGTCCTGAAGCGGTGAAAAGACCCGAAGTCACGAAAGGAGGCAAAGTTGAAGTACTGAAGCCATGAGTTCAATCCTACTGAACACCAGTTTGTGTGTTTTTTTTTATTTCACCCCTGGCCACCAATGTATTATTTTAATATTCTATAGGCCCCTGCCACCAATTTTTTTTTTAAAACATTTTTTTTTGGGGCCCCAATTTTTTTTTTTAACTCGTAAGGGGCCCCTTGCCACCATTGATTTTTTTTTTTTTTTTTTTTTTAAATTTAATTTTTTTTTGGCGGCCCCAATTTTTTTTAACTTGTAAGGGGGCCCCTGCCACCAGTTTTTTTTTTTTTCAAAAAAATGTTTTTTTTTTACATTTTTTTGGGGTCCCAATTTGTTTTTAACTTATAAGGGGGCCCCTGCCGCCAATGTTTTTTTTTTCAAAAAAGTTTTTTTACATTTTTTTTGGGGATCCCAATTTGTTTTTAACTTATAAGGGGGCCCCTGCCGCCAATGTTTGTTGTTTTTTTTTTTACATTTTTTTATTGGGATCCCAATTTGTTTTTAACTTATAAGGGGGCCCCTGCCGACCAATGTTTTTTTTTTTCAAAAAAAAATTATTTTTTTTGCAAATTTTTTTTTGGGGCCCCAATTTGTTTTTAACTTATAAGGGGGCCCCTGCCACCAATGTTTGGGTTTTTCTTTAGGTTTTTTTTACATTTTTTTTTGTTGGGGCCCCAATTTTTTATAAGGGGGCCCTGACCATCAATAGCTTTTTACAACTTGTGTGTGGGGGGGGGGTTACTTTTTTAGCGCTGATGTCTGTGTGGTCTTTTAACTGCGATGTGGAGTGGGCGGGATATGGGGTGGAGCTTGGTCGTCAGTGTGTAGCCACTATTGTAAACAATGCTGCATTTTTCTGCATACGTTTTTTCAAATGTATTGTATCATTATTAGCCATCGGTTTAGTCATTTACTTAACATTTACTTCATATTAAGAGCTACGTACTGTACTTACTGTACAATGGGGTGGAGAAAACTAAACGGCAGGCCCATCTAACAATGTTTTGCACAAAAGCAGGACTTACAAAGTTATGATAGTTAAACAGAAACAACAGATGGAGCAGAATTCTGCTGTCAGAGGAAGCTCACAAATCTGATGTGTGCATTAACTTACAAATACAGGGATCACTTTGAAATACACTAAAACAATTGAATAGGCTGCTGCAGCTAAATGAGTTTGCTCCTGTGCAGTTCTGTAAAGTTCTTTTATGATTTGTTGCAGTTAGCAATGCAAAAGCAATTGAAGCAATTTGATTTTATACCACAGTGTTTGGTTCTTCTGAGCAATTAAGGATGAAAAGAATGTAGTGAAACTTCAGTATATAATGTGCTCTTTTTATTTGAAAGTCTTATAAAGTGCTCCAGGGGGAGGTAACAGGTCCACTAGTTGTTTATAATGTAAAAAAATGAAGAAAACCTACCGGTATACTTTTTTTTTTACATTAAAATGAAAGTAAGAACTAATTGTTCAATCATAAATCAAAGAAGGAATTAAGCCAACACAGAAAATTCTGTGTTTAATCATTTAGGGGCCGATTCACTAAATTCGAGTGAAGGATTCGAAGTAAAAAAACTTCGAATTTCAAAGTATTTTTTGGGCTACTTCGACCATCGAATGGGCTACTTCGACCTTCAAGTACGACTACGACTTTGAATCGAAGGATTCGAACTAAAAATCGTTTGACTATTCGACCATTCGATAGTCGAAGTACTGTCTCTTTAAAAAAAACTTCGACCCCCTAGTTCGCCATCTAAAAGCTACCGAAGTCAAGCACTAAGAGGCACACATTTGCACCCCTTAGTACTCATTCAAGAAGCACTTTCCCTATGAGGCAACTTCTGGTGACTTCGGAAAATGAAGTGTCACATATGTTTTCCCACCAGTGATCTACTTTATTTCCAGTAGAAAAGCATTTTCTGGAAGCCTGTTGCCCATGGAGATTTAAAATCGCCAGATTGAAAATCTGTTTACCATGGATGCCAATTTTCTTAGGATCATTAGTCCGTTTCTGTGCTCTAGGTGAAAGCAATCTGTTAACTGTCAGACCTGCAAGTCATAACTGTTTGAAATATTCCACTGCCACTCCCTCTTGTAAAATAAATGGAAATACATGCGCTTGACGTACGCCTTTATGTAACCACTAAGTGCCTACTATACAAAATGCCTATTAAAACATACAGAATATTTCAAAAGTCCATGCAAAGAATTCCATGCATGCTCCACATATTTTTATACATGTAAAAAATTCTCCTAAATTCATCAAACTTACTTGTATCTGGATAGATCTTTTTATTGGAACACTGCAAAATAGTACAATCCAAAATAAACATACTAGACTTATGTGTTATAAGAATCAGCTTCCCACTATTTTAATATATACAATAAGTCACCTTGGTGTTCTCTACCTGCGCACTCCATGGTAACTTGTGATACCCTTACATTTTACAGTAGGTTTTAAATTATCCCCGAATGTCTGCATGATTACATAGATTTATTGAAAAAAGAATCGGCAGCTGACCAAATGTAAAACGCCTATTCTGTGCTCATATACCCACAATAACTGTGAAGAGAGGCCCAGCATTCCTTGTATGCTTACTGATTTTTTTTATTATCTCCTAGGGGGTTATTTATTAAAGTCCGAATGGTAAAATCTCGAAAAATTCTAGTTTTTTTACTATAAAATCTGAATTTTAGTGGAGAAAAAAACCTCAAATTTTTTGAGATTTATTATTAGGGATGCACCAAATCCACTATTTTGGATTTGAACTCCCCAAATCCTTCAAGAAAGATTCGGCCGAATACCGAACCGAATCTTTATTTGCATATGCAAATTAGGGGTGGGATGGGGAAAACTGTTTTTACTTCCTTGTTTTGTGACAAAAAGTCACACAATTTCCCTCCCCAACCCTAATTTGCATATGCAAATTAGGATTTCGATTCAGTTTGGCCTGGGCAGAAGGATTCGGCAGAATCTGAATCCTGCTGAAAAAGGCTGAATGCTGGCCAAATCCAGAACCGAATCCAGGATTCTGTGTATCCCTATTTATTATACCCCGAGGCTGCAAAAAGTCAAAATTCTAAAATACTCCATCTTCAACCTGTCGAGGCCCTGTAGAAGTCAATGACAGAGGTCCTATTTGCAATTTGATGATATTATTGTCTGCGCTGGGTTTCATACAGTAATCCAAAAAATTCAGAGATTTCAGCCGTCAGATCCGAAAAACTCAAGTGACAATCTGAAAAAGATGATGTTTTCCTGCAAGAATCCCGAAAAATGGCGGTTTCCGTCAATCAGATTTTTTCATGTTTTTTTTTTAATGATAAATAAGGGTAAATCTTGGATTCTAGTTTGGTTTGTTTTTTTTTTTTTATTAATTAATCACAAAAATTCTGATTTTAGTAAATAACCCCCTAGAGTTAGTTATCTATGTTATAATGTTGGACTATTACTTTTAACTGTCTAAAGCAATTAACACATTTGCAATATAAGAATACCCTTACTCTGTAAAGGTAAATATAACAGAACATGCGGTATTAGAATTATACATTATATTTATATTGCATATATGAGACCCAGAAGTAGGAGACAATATTGTAAATTGTATATGGAGAGGGAGTAAAGGGTCATGGAAATAATGAGCTTCTGAGGTTGATAGTTAATTGATTTTGATAGTTAACAGTCTATTACTATATCTGAAAAGTTACGTCATGCAGAAGTAATGAAACAACAACACAAACAAGTCAACTGAGGGATGACAGCAGGAATAAAGCACACTGATCTTGCACACGGAAATAATGAATGAAGAGGTGGCAAATGCAACAAGAATTGTCTATTAAAAATATCACATTAAACTAAAATGGTAAGCATAGCACATAAGCATTATCAATAACGAAATACATACTGTACAACACAAGTTTCAAGAGTGTCAGAAAGTGGATAATTTGGGAAGAGAATCACCCCTTGATAGCAAAAAATCAAGGTTTACACAGTACAGGTATAGGACTTGTTATCCAGAAACACATTATCCAGAAAGCTCCAGAACATGGAAAGGTCATCTCCCATAGATGCTATTTTAAACAAATAATTCAATTTTTTAAGAAATCGTTTTCTTTTTTTCTACAATAATTTATAATAAGAAACAGTACATTGTGCGCAGTCCTAACTAAGATATAATGAATTCTTATTGGAGGCTTATTGGGTTTATTTAATGTTTAAATTATATCTCAGTAGATAAATTATAGAGATCCAAACAATTCTGAAAGGAAAAATCAAAAACAGACTAGCCAAATATTCTACAGGACATGTTATGGAAATTGCATCTAGGCAAGTATCTCACAGAAATTAATGGGGTTGTTCACCTTCCACACACTTTTTTCAGTTGTTTTCAGATTGTTCCCCAGAAATAAAGATTTTTTTCAACTACTTTCCATTATTTATTTTTTACCGTTTTTCCAAAATCGAAGTTTAAAAAGTTCAATGTTCATGTCGGGTGTTTGAGTCTGGCAGCTCAGTAATTCAGGTGCAGACTCTAAACTATTACAATTTTGCAACATTTAGTTGATACATTTCTCATCAGTATCTGTGGAGTATTAGCAACTATTGTATAAATTTTGAGATTCTGCTCAGGAGGGACAAAGATAGGAAATGTATCAACTAAATGTATCAGTTTACAGGGTCGGTGACCCCCCCTCCCAGAGCAACTTTAGAAGGTGAAAATGACACTTCACACTTAAATATTAGAAAAACGGTGACACATAGAAAATAGAAAGTAATTGGAAAAAATCTGATGATCTATCTGAAAACAACTAGTTTTTTGAAGGTGAACAACCCCTTTAAAGCAGGGATATATGTATCCGAGAAGATAGTAGGATTGTATGGAAAAACAGGTTTGATGGACAAACTGAAAACCAGGAAAAGGCTAGGGGCCCAAGGTTAAGAAAAAGGGCTTAATTGGACCATTGGTACTACAGATATCTTTTTTTAGTTTAATATAATGAATGTCAGGTATCTGGTGCTGTTCATAGAACATTACAGTATAAATAAATAAATCAGGGTCACTATGTTAATTCCACATTACTCTTCCATAGCCCTTGCCCACGACATACTTAAAATAGATTTCCTAGTAGCGCTGCCCTTTACAATAATACACCAAGGACAATTTTATATGACAGCTTCTGAAAGTGCCTTTTATGCCATCCAAACATTGAATTACTGCCGGTCAGTGGCTTTTATTTGCATTTTGCAATTTATAATCCTTACAAGAAGGAAAAGTAAGTTTGAAGAGGCAAGGAGTTTGTTTTGGCTTAACTATTTCATAGGTGTACCAGCGAGAGCCCCAGAACCTTCCCTATATTAAACACCTGTTCAAACTTCAATGGCTAATGACTATTTATTTTCAATATTTGCTTTAAACTGTTCAGCCAAGCACAAGAAAAAAGCTCAATGGGTCAACAGCCCAAGTTTACACATTAGACCTCATAGGTTTCAGAAAAGAGTCAAAAGTACATTAATTCTTCAAACAGTGTAAAAAATAAAAAGTCTTGGCAGTTCGCAGGTGACACTCTGACCCAGAACAAACAGAGAGTGAGCATGAGAGTGTGCTCTGCGCTTGTCCAATGACCATAACATACATTTTGGGTGCTGAAGGCGTTTCTCGGCACGTGTGATGATGGATTGTTTGGCCTTCTGCAGTGTCACTTATTGGAACCCAAAGCACATCTGTTGCACATCTTGATTCCAGATAAGAGATTATTGCTCATTTGGGGTACAGGAGGGAGCAGCTGCAAGATGCACATACAAAGGTCCATGGCTGATTATCTACACAGTAACAGCGTGTATATAAGGGCAAGGAAGCAAACTTACAATTGGTTTTAGTAGTGATGTCACGGCCGGCACCCAATACCAGAACTAGAGCCAAGCACCATGGTCAGAGCTCTCTTCACCAGTATGTGTGACCACTTTTGGGCTTCGGGAAGGCCCTCCGCCTACTGGGTTGCCACCTGGACTTATGAGTGGGCAAGGCTAGAGTTCTGGCAGGCAATGGGGCACGGCAAGTATCTAGAGTCTTTTGGGCCGAGGATCACGGTTACAGGCAAGGATGAGGCAGAGAGGATTGTCAGACAGGCTGGGTCGAGGCAGGCAGATAGCAAGGATCGTCAGGCAGGCAAGGGTCAAAACCGGGTATCAAACAGAAGGGGTACAGGCAATAGATTAGTCGGGTAACAGGCACAGGTCAGGATTCAGATGGGAGCGTCGTCAGGAAACAGGCTGAGGTCAAAAACCGGATAACTAGCAGAATAAACACGGACAAACAGCACAAGGCTTCAGGCAAAACCACAGGATAAATCCTATCACGGGCAACCAGCAGTACCAATGAATGGGCTTAAATACAGTTTGAAATTCGCGCCATTGCGCGCTGACGTCATTACGCCAGCGCGCCTGCGCCTTTAAATAATGCGCGCTGCGCGCGCACTAGGACCCGGAAGCCGACGGAGAAGGAGCGCGGCGGCGTGGCGGCCGTCCACGCCGCCGCGACCCAGGTAATTTTCTTACATTACCCCCCTCTCTAGGGGGGGCCACTGGACCCCCAGGCTTCCCAGGAAACTTAATGTGAAATTGCCTCCTGAGGCGGTCAGCCTTGATGTCATCAACTGAGACCCAGGAGTTCTCCTCAGGACCGAATCCCTTCCATCTAGTGAGGTACTGGAGTTTGTTACGTACCAAACGGGAATCAAGGAACTCCTGGATCTCAAATTCAGACTATTCGACCATTCGATAGTCTAAGTACTGTCTCTTTAAAAAAAACTTTGACCTCCTACTTCGCCACCTAAAACCTACCGAGCACCAATGTTAGCCTATGGGGAAGGTCCCCATAGGCTTTCTAGCCAATTTCTGAATGAAGAAAAATCGTTCAATCGATGGATTAAAATCCTTCGAATCATCCTTCGATTATTCTTTCGATCGAACGAATAGCGCTAAATCCTTCGACTTTGATATTCAAAGTCAAAGGATTTAACTTCGAGGGTTATTTAGGTCTAGGTTGGTGTGACATAACTTCCTGCCTGAGTCTCTCCCTGCTCACTCATAGCTCTGGGCTCAGATTACAGCAGGGAGGGGAGGAGGGGGGGGGAGATTAGCAAACTGAGCATGCTCAAACCCAAACCTTGGAGGTTTAAGATGAAAACAGGAAGTCTGATACAGAAGCCCATGAGTACACAATAGAAGGAAAGAAATGCTGTGTTTCTTTTGACAGAGGACACAGAGCAGCATTACTTTGAGGGTTTACTGCTGGATTTATATAGACCTTTCTAATAAAGTTTACTTAATTTTAGCCTTTCCTTCTCCTTTAATGTTCCAATTCATTCACACTAATAAATCTCTTACGGTCATTCCATCCCAAAGCTCTGCTCAAAAACACAACTGGTACACTCTGAAATTCCCTAAGCAATGCTAAATGATTTAGAACAGGGCTTTCCAACTGGCGGCCCACAACCCCCCCCCCTTCTGTGACCCCCCACATGCTGTGTCTTCTTACCATACAGTATATAATCTTTAAAAGGTATCACTACAGAGATTAACTGTTCCCTGGATTGTTTAAACATCAAATTCAGACAGTAATCCCCTGTATTGTTCGCACCTCTGATCCCCCTGTATTGTTCACACTTGTGACACCTCTATTGTTTATATCCTAAAGCCTGTACTGTTCACACCTGAGACCCAGACTGAAACTGCCCACATTGTTCACCTGTTCACACTTTATTCAAAATGCTAATGGCGCACCAGCACTGTGTCACTGTATGTAGTACATATTAGAGCTTTCCCTGTCTCCTGCTCTCTTCTGCCTTTCCTCTCTGTGTCTGCCATTCTCTGCTTGCCCAGTGCTGCTTGTGTGTGCCATTCTCTGCTTGCCCTACGCTACCTGTGGGATTTAAGCCTGTTAGGGGTTTGTTCTTGGGGTTTGTTAGCATTTGGAAATTGTTGTTAATTGTTGTGTGGATTAAGGTGTTTAATCATGTGTTGGGGGGTTGTTGTATTATCCACAGGGGCGGATGAGGCATATGGATTTAAGGGTATGTTTTTAACATAACTTCAATTTTTCACATATGAGTGATGAGGGATTTCCCTGCAGTGAGCACCAACCATTTGGTTTTTTGGTGTGTTACCACCGTTAATGTGGATATGATCTTAAAAGTTCTTGTGGTAACATGGGTGTGGTTTACAGTGGGTGTGCTTTGGCCAACATTGACTTCTATTATCGGCTCTCCACCACATAGTCCAGTAAAATTTTGGCCCTCGGTACCACAGAAGTTGGACAGCACTGATTTAGAAGATTGTGCAAACATTCCCCCAAACCTGCTTTTTTTAGTACATGGCAAGACTCTTTGTAGAACAAAATGTCCAAAAGCATTGGAATCAAGAAAATACAATATAAAGTTAATCAAGATGCATTCCAAAGGCTAAGTAGATATTCTTAGTGGTTGACTTATAAACAAGTTGGATGTTTCCAACAGAAGTTTAGTTTACATACTGTATGTATTGTGCTGTTGTCCCTACTGAATCTGGCCCCCAAGCAACCAATGCTAGCAATGAACAGCACCTGCAGTCTAGTACATTCACCAAAATTACATCACTACTAATTATACTTAGCTATGACAGATGTGGTTTAAATATCTATCATGTTTTAAACACACCAGCACACAAACACACACAAGCCTATGACACTACATGGAAGTACAATGTTAAACCCAATATGGTGACGACTTTCCTAATGAAAATGTTAGCAAAAGGGTTGATGGACTTAAAAAGTAATATGTGGGCTGGTGAGCTCATATGATATACAGGTATGTGTTATCCATAATGCTTGGGACCTTGGGTTTCTGGATAAGGGTCTTAAGTTTCTGTAATTTGGGTCTTCATGACTTAAATCTACTAGAACATAATTTAAACTTTAAATAAACCCAATAGGTTGGTTTGGGTTGCAATAAGGCTTCATTTTATCTTAGTTTAAATCAAGTACCAGATACTGCTTTTTTATTACAGAGAAAAAGGAAGTTTAAAAATTAGTAATATTTGGATAAAATGGAATTGATGGGAGATGGCCTTCCTGTAACTTGCAGCTTTCTGAATAAAAGAGAAAAACAGACACGATAGAGACCAATGATATCTAAAAATTTCCTAAACCAATCCAGATAATGACCTACAGGTCCAAGTCAAAGATCATTATTGTCCACTACCAGGGCCAATATTGAAGGCTTAATTGATAGAGAATAAAGAAAATGTCTCTAATCAATCTACTTAGTAAAATATGTGAACCAAACTGCTGGTTTGAGCATTTAGTTTATTTTCTTGCACTCCAGTTCTGAAATTACATACATTATATATTGCTGCTCTGCTTTTAGTGGTGCTAAAACACACAGGGTCAAATTTACTTACCTCCGAAATTGCGCCAGCGACGGCTTCGCGGACATTGCAACACTTTGCCAGGCGTAGATTCACCAGGACAACGTTAATTTAAGAAAATCCGAAGTTGCGTCCAGGGTACCGAACGCTTGTGAAGTTGCACTAGTGACTAAACGATAAGCCTTTGCGCTAGCGATGCCTAATTAGCATACGGCGTGAAGTTAAAGTACAATGAACCTTAATAAAATTGAGGTGTTATATTGCCCTACACATGTGCCCGCTGTATAGTTTAGGTGCCATATGTTAGGAAATGTAGGGGGAAGAAGGCTACCCCAAAAAAAAAATTACGATCTTTTTCAGCCTATCAGCCTGTAAAAAGCAAAAGACGCCAGCGTTTTTTGGGACTTAGAAAAATTTTCAACTATTTTTGAACAAAATCCACTTTGCCTAGTCTGAGCTGGCGAAGTAAACTCTGGCACAAGAGGTAACGTTCAGAAAAATCCGCATCTTGAATTGGAGAAGTTATGTCCCATCGCCAGAGTGCAACTTCGCCTGGTGTTAGGGAGCGGAGTACCACTACTAGAGTCTATCTACTTCGCTAGCGAATTTACACCAGGGACCCTTAGTAAATCAGCGAAGTGGCAAAATGACGTCACGCTGGGGAATTTTCACCAGCGTTAGCCACTTCGCACTTTAGTGAATTTGCCCCACAGAGTTCCATTTTTCTCAACATGTTGCCCACCATCTCCTTGGATGTTGCGCCTCAACTCTGCACTGTTGAGCCAAAGTCACGTGCCTCTTCTGCCTACACCTACTTCCAGCTCTGGTTTCAATGATACATCTAGTTATGGGCAGCAGTGCAGAAAAAAAGCAATAGATAGACAGATAATAACAAATAGTGAATATGGTCACAAGAGCTTACCCAGCCATGTATTTAAATCACAGCAGTGGTCCGCAATGTGGCTACTCCCCCCCCTTTCTGTTTTTAAATGACTTCAACCAAGAACATAAAAAAAGTTAGATTTTTTTATATACAATTTCTGTGTATTAAATGAATGCTGGTTTTTGCCTTGTACTTAGATATAGATAAACAGATTTAATACTTTCCATAGCAATTATATTTGCAAATAACTTCTTGCGCATTTTAAATGTATATTGTATTGTATAAGTTCATAAGAAATACATTTTCTCAGTTATATTTGGGCTTACTTCATGTAAATATTCATATACAGAGATATCAGTATCCGTAGACAGAAATACAGTATGCTTTGGGCGTAATAGAGGTTAAAGTCACATTGTCATAACATATTTTCTCTCTTTTATAATGCCATTTGTTCTTTTATACATGTATTAAAATTACTGTGTTTTACATTTTACTTTTACAGTTTACATGACTTTAAGGTACTTTTTATTTCCTTGTTCTGCCTTACAAGGTACCTAGAAGCTCACCTAGATGCATGACTGCTATTTAATAGCAAGAAGAAAGCAGATATAGGCACATGGCTAACAGGAAACATTTCTAAATGCAAACAGAAATCTGACAAAGGTTAGAAAAATTGGAATTTTCCAAGCATTAATCAATATTACATGATGTTTTCAAGCATGTGCTGTTTCATGTTGCTGATAGTATGATTTTTAATGTAACATCAGGTAAAAAAAATAAAAAAACAAACGTGTATCGGATTTAATTTGCTAAAAACTGCTATAAAGAGTATGAAAAAATAATACAGGCTGTAAAGGCATTTTGCCTATTGAAAGAAAATTTAATTCTAAGCAATTTACTAATAGGCATTCATTAAGGGGGATATTTATCAAAATTCATATTTATCTCATTATTTTCTGAAATATACTCCGACCAAATCCACATGGTTATTTTCCCTTATTTATCAACACATTTTCCCAAAAATTTCCTGTACATGAAAAAAATTCAAAAAAATCACAATTTTGTTGGAATTTATAATACCCTGAGGATGGAAAAAAAGTCAGAATTCGAATATCCGCCATCTCAGACCTGCCAAAGTTGCATATAAGTCAATGAATTTATTTTCTGAAAAATATGTATTTTTCACTATTTTTTCGGATTTTTTCCCATAAACAAAATTTTCGGGAAAGTGCATTAATAAAAAAGCCAGAAAATATTGAGATAAATTTGGACTTTGATAAATAACCCTCTAAATGTATCTTTTAGTAACTTAGCTGCTATAATATCTTTGTAAATGTTCTTTTTTTAGATACTTTTTGAATTATTTGTCTTCCTTCTGCCACTTTTCAATCAGCTTGCTTCTGTTACATTGTTTCAAAAGTCAGAACTACTAGAGCAGAGAATAGAAAATGTCAGGCACTGCTTTCAATAGCAGTAATATTTACAAATAACTTTAAACCCAGTGAAAATTTGTAAATACTCTATATCAGAAAATTATTAGAAAATTGCTTAGCTACATCTACTACATTTAAAGAGCAAGTCAACCCCAAAATAAATTTGCCTAATAAAAGAAGACATAATTCTAAGCAGCGTTCCAATATATTGTTCATACATTAAACATTTTTAGTGGTTTTAAAGTTATTTATAAAAACAACTGATAGCGAAAACAGCATTTGCTTAACTCCTGGTTGTTACTTTTTAAACAATGTTGCAACAGACTTGATTCATCACAAAGACGGGTCTGTTAACCAATTGTCTTGTTTTTTATTGTAGCAACAGTCTGATCCATCAGGGCAAAGAATAGAAAGGGACAGACACTGCTTTCAGTAGCAATACATAGACACATAACTTAAAAACAAATTTGTAATAAATATATATTGCAAAATTACTTAGAATTATGCATTCTTTTATTAGGCAAAAAATTTTTTTTCTGGATGACATTCCCTTCAGGTGACATATATTTTTTATCATGAGCTCCCCGATGAGGGTGTTCTATAATAAGGACATCAGTTATAATTATTAAGCAGTTGTTAAAGTGATACTGTCATGGGGAAAATTTTTTTTTTTTTAAATGAATCAGTTAATAGTGCTGCTCCAGCAGAATTCTGCACTGAAATCCATTTCTCAAAAGAGCAAACAGATTTTTTTATATTCAATTTTGAAATCTGACATGGGGCTAGATATTTTGTCAATTTCCCAGCTGCCCTGGTCATGTGACTTGTGCCTGTACTTTAGGAGAGAAATGCTTTCTGGCAGGCTGCTGTTTTTGCTTCTCAATGTAACTGAATGTGTCTCAGTGAGACATGGGTTTTTACTATTGAGTGTTGTTCTTAGATCTACCAGGCAGCTGTTATCTTGTGTTAGGGAGCTGTTATCTGGTTACCTTCCCATTGTTCTTTTGTCTGGCTGCTGGGGGGGAAAAGGGAGGGGGGTGATATCACTCCAAATTGCAGTACAGCAGTAAAGAGTGATTGAAGTTTATCAGAGCACAAGTCACATGACTTGGGGCAGCTGGGAAATTGACAATATGTCTAGCCCCATGTCAGATTTCAAAATTGAATATAAAAAATCTGTTTGCTCTTTTGAGAAATGGATTACAGTGCAGAATTCTGCTGGAGCAGCACTATTCACTGATTTATTTTGAAAAAAAAGTTTTTTTCCCATGACAGTATCCCTTTAATAATTGATCCATGGAACTAGATGCTTGAGATTTTTTTTAAAATAAGAGATTTCTTTTTTTTACCTGTGATTTTGAATTGGTCACCAGCTGGGGGAAAGAGTTTACCTTCTGGACCTGGTTATAGGAGATTTTTAAAGTTGAAATTTGTGCAAATTTACCTTTAGGGCAGAGACACACTGCTATTTTGGGAGATTATTCGCCCAGCGACAAATTTCTTCTTCTTCGGGCGACTAATCTCCCCGAGCCAGCTACAGTGTAAATTGCCGGCGGAATGGCACTCCGAATGGTTCGTTTTCCGAAATCGCCCGAAGTTGCCTCACGAGGAAATTTCGGGTGCCATCCCGCCAATTTACATTCTAGCTGTCGGGAAGGCAGTTGGGGGAGATTAGTCGTCTGAAGAAGAAGTGAATTGTCTCTGGGCAACTAATCTTCCGAAATAGCAGTGTGTGCCTCTGCACTTTAGGTAAATTTGCACAATCCCCAGGTCCTGAGCATTCTGGATAACAGGTTCCATACCTGTATATAGATCATGTCATTCTATGCTTTTTGGAACTGCAAGACATGAGAACATTACCTGCTCTCGGACAAAGTCCAGAAATCATAACAATTTTGTTTAATCAAATAACTACTTTATACAATATTATCACGATATGATGATTATATATCAGGAGACACACGTCTATGAAATTTCAACTTTTTTGCAAAACTCTCCAGGAATTTCACGTTATCCCTTTAAAAATATTTTCAAATGATGCAGTTTCAATATGGTTCTGTGTACGAAGAGCAATTGAATTGAACCCAGGGAATTATCTCGTACCTCTGCCCTTTAAAATACTGATACCGTTGTTCTTGTATCAGATAAACTGAAAGTACTTAGTGAATAGCAAAAAATTCTGCTATTCTTTAGTGACTTATTTTTGATGTGTGTTTGCTTGTGGTTTTGGCTTGCCGTGATTTGATGGAGATAGTTTCCAAGGAACTGTATACGTACAATATTTATCAGTGATGATAAATGCCATAAAACACACCTTTGCTCTATGTTTACACGCCATTTTTGACACTGATCTGTAACACATCAGGAATGACCATTTCTGATAATGTTTCTGACATAAATACCCATTTGACTTTCTACCTTGTTGATCATATTGATATCGCCGCCGCTAACATTGTAAATATTAGAGCAGATTTTATATATAAGATATACCATTGAGAGCGTAACTGTAAACATCTATTACACATATCAGTGCAGATTTCAGTGAGCTATTTAAAGACTTGGGGGCAGATTTACTAAGCTCGAGTGAAGGATTCGAATTAAAAAAAATGTGATTTTCGAAGTATTTTTTTGGGTACTTCGACCATCGAATAGGCTACTACGACCTTCGACTTTGATTCTAACTAAAAATCGTTCGACTATTCGACCATTCTATAGTTGAAGTACTGTCTCTTTAAAAAATACTTTGACTACATACTTCGCTAGTTTAAACCTACCGAGGTTCAATGTTAGCCTATGGGGACCTTCCCCAGCACTTTTCTCAGGCCCGGATTTGTGGAAAGGCCACCTAGGCCCAGGCCTAGGGTGGCGGCATTTTAGGGGGGCGGCATGCTGCCCAACCACACCCGCATTGGTTTAAAAACACTGGGGATGCGCTGGAGATACAATAATTTTTTAAATTTCCACATTGATGATGAAAATTTGCATGAATAAAGGGGAGGGGACAGGGGCGGCGAACGGCAGTGGGCCTAGGGGCTCCCTCTATGTAAATCCGGCCCTAACTTTTCTACGTTTTTTATGATCGAATAAAAATCCTTCGATCGATTGATTAAAACCATTCAAATCGTTAGATTCGAAGGATTTTCGTTAGATAAAGTATTTGCGCTAAAATCCTTCGAATTCGATGTTCGAATTCGAAGGATTTTACTTCGAGGGTCAAATTTGAAGGTTTATTAACCCCCGAAATTCAACCCGTGATAAATCTGCCCCTTGGTGAACATTATTGCGTATTTGTAGGTGGTTTCGGTAAACTTGTTTTTACTTTAATGGGGTTATTTACTAAACTTCGAATCCGAAAATAATGAATTTTTGGCGATTTATTAAACTGAGGATGGAAAAGTCCGAATCTGAAAATCCGGCATCTCAGACCTGTCGAGGTTGCATATAAGTCAATAGGAGAAGTCCCAATGATTTTTTGATGTGCGCTGGGTTTCGTGCAATACCACAAAGTTTTCGGGTGAAAATTCTTAAAAAATCTTGAAAATCGGATGAAAACATCCGTAAAATTTGTGAAAATCAGATTTTTACCCGCAAAGCAAATTTTCGGGAAAATGTAATAATAAATAAGCGGAAAAAACCAGACAGGATTTGATCGGAGTTTGTAGCTGAAAATATTGAGATAAATTCAGACTTTGATAAATAACCCCCTAAAAGTACAATATTGTTTTTATCTGTTTCGTTTCTGATTAAATAAATAAAATGAAAGGGAAAATATAATTTATTGCAATAACTATTTAACCCCTATCCTATAGGCACCAATAATTAAGCATAACAGCATTTAAATGTAAAAAAAAAAACTCACTAAGGGGCTATATAATAAGATGGGTTATTTGCCTAATTTAACATTATTGATGGGCAAAATTTTCCTCCAAGTTTTGCCACAAAAACACCCAAAGTTTGTATAGTGCTCTGAAAAGTCCCTGAAAAAAATAGCCCACTAACTTCTGTTTCATGAATTTTTCACTGAAGGGAAACAGAATGGTTTCCCCATCACTGAGCCTAGTAGTCAAAAAAAAAAACTATTGCTCTAAAAGGCTAGAATTTTATTGTTATTGCTAATTCCTTTTGCTTATCTCTATGTTCAGCCCTTCTCCTATTCATATTTTATTCTCTTATTCAAATCACTGCCTGATTGCCAGGGACATTTTGATCCTAGCAATAGATACCTGCTGAAATTCCAAACTGGAGAGTTGCTGAACAAAAAGCTAAATAATTAAAAAAAACACAAAAAATGAAACTGTGGAGGTTAATTGCAAATTGTCTTGGAATTAGTGATGGGCGAATCTGTCCTGTTTCTAACTTTGATGAAAAAGTAGCAAAACGGCTAAATATTCGTGAAACAGTTTTATTTTATTGCTAGAAAATTTTTTGTTGCAAACTATATTAGAGTCTATAAGGATTTCTTTCTTGGCATCTTGTTTCTGCTTTGGGGCTACCAATAAAATTTGGCAGGGCAAAAGCACATGCATTTTTCACTGCTCCACACCCCTACATTGTTAGGGAACCAACCTTTTACCCACTAGGCTCCCATGCTGCTAATTTCTTAAAAAAATGTCTGTGTTTTTTTTTTGCATTACGTCTGGTCAACTGGCAATGGTATCTACTACTAAACTATGTTGCTGTTAAGCAAAAAGTACCATCTATAGATTTTATATCACTATTAGGTTAAGGCCAGACGAGGAGATTCGGGGAGATTTTGTCGCCTGGCGACTTATCGCCACGTCTTTTACGTGACTATCTCCCCGAACTGCCTCAGCGTCTTTTCCCCATAGGCTACAACACAAAATCGCCTGTGCTAATGCACACACGGCGATGCGTTTTCAATAGTCGCCCAAAGTTGCCGGCAACTTTGGGCGACTATTGAAAACGCATTGCCGCGTGTGCATTAGCGCAGGCGATTTTGCGCCAGGCGACAAAATCTCCCCGAATCTCCTCGTCTGGCCTTACCCTTAGGCAGGTTATTTTATAGCCACAAGTAGCTGCTAGGCGCCTCTCAGTAGTTTTAGCTCAATTAGGTAGGGAGTACATTTGCTGTAATTGAAGTTCTTTGCGTCGCTACTTACCGTACCACGGACCCGTCAGTATCACTGGGGGTGCACCTAGGGTGGGTAGCTTAATGGCACCTTAGTGGCTGTAATTTCGGAACGCCGATCACCTAACCTTTCAAGACAGATCTCTGTTCTCTATATTCTCTGTCGCATAAAGGAGTTTTCGGCTACTGTTTGGGATTGATAGTAACGTTGCCCACAGTTCGCTTCGATCTGATGAATTAATTTTGCACTTATTAGTGTACTGACCCTTTGGGGAATCGAGTGCCACCACGGTTGCCTTTTGCTACCATTTATAGAACTTTATGTAGCTTATCCCGATAATGATGCGTTTTACATGATCCTATCAGGTTGAATACGATCAATCTTCAAAGCATCAGGGGTAGACTACTGAATGCAGCAAACAATGCACTCCTCCTTTTTGTAATTTTAATCGTTTGGGATTTCTCACCTTTGGTCTATTTTAACACATACAAATAAAGGTTAAGTTTTACCTCCTGTCATGGGACTTACTGAATAATAAATGGGGTGGTGCAATTTGGGGGTCATTCTTTTCTCTCCTTTGAACATAGCTGCTACTAGTAGCAGCTACTTGTTGCTACAAAATTCCAAAAAACTAGGAACTACCATGGATAATACTGAGATTTGCTTCTGCTAAAACACTCGTAGTTTCTTACTAAATCCAATTATCGCTACTGTCTATTTATTAGCAGTGACAAGTAGCTGCTACTAGTAGCTCTGTGTGTCTTCACCCTACTAACACAGGCACAACTAATAAGAGATCTGACCACCAACAGATAATACCCAGGTGCTTTGTACTTTTGGTTGATGTTGAAGGTGAGGGAAAGGATATAATGCATTTGTCACAAGTCTTTTGATACAGTTTTGCAAATATATTCGCGAGCAGCAAAACCCGGAAGGTCGTAGCAAATCTGTACATGGCAACATTTTTTTCTCATCACTATCAAACACTACTTCGTACACAAAAAATATATATTTTAAGGCAAACAACCCCTTTTTATTGTTACAGTAATAATAAATAATAATTTTAAAATCAACAGAATCCATTCAAAATGGGGATATTTATATGACGATGTACACCATTCCCGTCAGGGGCACATGAATCAAAAGAAAAGTTTTTTTTGCCCCGACAAAGACCCCTTCCATGGGGTTGAAACTGTTGGGTCTTGTATTATGCAATACTAAGGGGCAGATTTACATAGGGTCCAATATCGAGGGTTAATTAACCCTCGATATTCGACTTCGAATATCGAAGTCGAAGGATTTAGCGCTATTCCTACGATCGAAGGAATAATCGTTCGATCAAACTATTAAATCCTTCGAATCGAACAATTTGAAGGATTTTAATCCATTGATCGAAAGGATTTTCCTTCGATCAGAAAATTGTTAGCAAGCCTATGGGGACCTTCCCCATAGGCTAACATTGGCCTCGGTAGGTTTTAGGTGGCGAACCTAAAAGTATTTTTTAAAGAGACAGTACTTCGACTATCGAATGGTCGAATAGTCGAACGATTTTTACATTGAATCATTCGATTCGAAGTCGAAGTAGCCTATTCAATGGTCGAAGTGGCTAAGTAAATGGGCCCCCAATAGATTTTTATTATTATTTTATTGGAGTGCTCTCTTCTCTCTTTTTGATTGTTTCACACCACCAAGGACAAGTGAAAACGGCACTTTATACTAGGACAGGGCACAATGATTATCCCATGGGAAACAAAACTGTCTTTGTTTACACTACCAGCAGGATTAATCTTGAATTAATCTAAAGGGGAACCATCAGGAAATTGTTAAAAAAAATAATGTAAGCTTTATTTTATGGAAATCAGAACCTCTCTGCATATATTTAGATAAAATGATGTCCTGTTTCCATCTATCAGTAACCCCCCCATTGCTAATTTTTCTTCATTCAGGCATTGTATCACTGTACAATTAGTTGTTTCCACGATTTTCATAAAAGTTTATTGATAAATAAGGAGAAAAAACCTGTGCAGATTTGGTCAGAGTTTTTTTCAGAAAATATTGAGATAAAATCGGGCTTTGATAAATGAGCCTCATAATGATCTAAGCTCTCTTGGCCCAGATGTTGCATCAGTTAAAGCCTCTGTCCAAAATTGCGTTAATTTAGAATTAACTTTCAGTTTATTTTAGACTGCAATTTTCTAAGCACTTTTTTGGTCTTTATGTTTTATAATGCAGTTTCCAACATGAAATGTAGAATTATTTCTGGTTGCTAAGGGGCTCTTACTAGAAAAACCACATAATTTTGAGGCTAGAATTAAATACGTTGCTTATTTTACATCAGATTATATTCAAGCAATTTCCCATTTATCTTTCAGATGGTAATTTTAACTACTGTCTAGTTATTGGATCAGTGACCCCTGCAACCAGATTACTGTTCAAATTTCAAACTTAATCCCCCACTTTCAATTGATTTAAAGATTCTTCTCAAATCAGTTGAACACATTCTACCAAATTTTAGCATCTTTCGGTTTATATATGTCTAACTATATTTGTTAAAAACTTTCTTGATTCGAACTGCAGGGAATACTTCTGGATTGTAATCTCCACTAGGGCAAGGACTGATGTGAATCTTGGTATAGGTATCGGATCCATTGTCAGGAAACCTGTCATCCAGAAATCTCTGAATTATGGAATGATCGTCTCCCATAGACTCCATTTATGCAAATAATCCCAATTTTTAAAAATGATTTCCTTTTTCTCTATAATAATAAAACAGTAGCTTGTACTTAATCCCAATTTAGATATAATTAATCCTTATTGAAGGCAAAACCAACCTATTGGGTTTATTTCATGTTTATGTGATTTTTCTAGTAGACTTAAGGCATCAAGTTCCAAATTACAGAAAGATCCATTATCCGGAAAGCCCCAGGTCCCAGCTTTCTGGATAAAAGGTCCTATACCTGTACTTGGAAATGCATTGGCATTATATCAGCAGAGCATAACAATATCATAGATAACCATACAGGTCAAGTAGTTTAAGATTATGGTGCAAACAACTCTATGATTGCTGCTATTTCATATAAAGTGGAACATGTGACATACATTTCTCTACAGCAGGTGAGCATCACGCCGAACATATGATGCAGAATTTAAAAACATTCCAATGGAAAAAATGTTGTGGTTCAGTTCAAACTTTACCTTTTAGATTGTGCGCTCATGCATTGTCTCTGCTAATATTTTCCTAAGATTAGCCTCGTTCTAATAAAATCCCTGCATGAAAAGACATAACCTTTCTTTACAAATGAACTCTCCTGCATAACTGCTCCGCACACATGACTTGGCTCAGTGCCAAAATGTATGTTACAATCAGTAGATACAAAAGGGGGACTTTGTTTACAGAATGCAGCATTGGTGTTTACCATACTCTTGGCTTCTGATGCGTTACAACCTGGAAAAATTATACAATGAAACCTCGATTTTAAGTACCCTGATTTCGAGGGGCAGATTTACATATGGTAGAATATCGAGGGTTAATTAACCCTCGATATTCGACTGCCGAATGTAAATCCTTTGACTTCGAATATCGTAGTCGAAGGAATTACCACAAATAGTTCGATCGAACGAAAAATGACGATTAAATCCTTTGAACCGTTTGTTTCGAAGGATTTTAATCCATCGATCGAACGATTTTTCTTCGACCAAAAAATTGCTAGGAAGCCTATGGGGGTCTTCGACATAGGCTAACATTGCACCTCGGTAGGTTTTAGGTGGCGAAGTAGGGGGTCGAAGTTTTTTTTAAAGAGACAGTACTTTGATTATCGAATGGTCGAATATTCTAAAGATTTTTAGTTCGCATAGTTCGTCGTCGAAGTAGTCAATTCGATGGTCGCCAAAAAAAACATTCGAAATTCGAAGTTTTTTTTAATCTATTCCTTCACTCGAGCAAAGTAAATGGGCCCCTAAGTTTTCCCACATTTTTTTAATTTTTTATTTGTGGTCCCACCAATTTATAATGCATTTCAATGGGTGCATTACCCTGATTTTACGTTTTTCCCAGATTTTACATCAATGAGCAAAGCACAAAAAAAAAGGTGAGCACCGCACCTTTGCCTTTTATATAATTAATATAATAATTAATGAGCCACTATAAATCTTCAACTTATCTAAGCAAATTACAATGTTTGTAGCTGAACATCATATAATATTATATAATACACAAGAGCCATGAATTTCCTGTAAATTATATCCTTATAAACAGTGAGTTCTGATGTCATCAGTTATAAACGGTGAGTTTATTTGCGAAACTCTAACTAAAAAATCACCCGTGTCAAAAAAAAATTCGGATGCGAATCGGAAAAGTAGATCGCGTCAAAACCGTTGTGCGTCAACACTATTTGGACGCCCATTGACTTTAACGTCGGCGTCAAAATTGATGCGAATTGATGTGGGTGAAATGGGAGAAATTCACCCATCACTGCTTAGAATGTATTACAATAGGGGGTACTTTATTTACTATAAATTCACTGCTGATCACTTGGAATTTGTGTAACAACTGTTTTTTTCCTGGGAGTCTGTAGGGACATTCCAGGCTCTTTAGTTCTAGACATATTTTCTGCTTTCACATGAGCGATTTCTGATAAAATGTCAGTTCTCCAGGGGTGCATTCTCGATACGACAGAACTTCTCCTGACAGAACAGAGCTCTGCTTGCAAGTCTTTTCCCACGTATAATGAAAATGGCATTCTTGTTATTTTTGAGCACTGAAGCAACTCAAGCCCTATTAGTGAATTTCTGACTTGATGGTGGGTCTCTGTTTCACATATTATGCCAATACTTGCTCTTAGAGCATAAAAGGAGGAATACACTTTTTGTTATTACACTTGCACGATTTTATTCAAGAAGTATAACTGCTGGGTGCTAGCCAAAGAATAAATACAGTAAAAGCACTCACGACCAATGCAGATGAAAACGTCACCAGTCTTTATTGCATCATGATCATATCCACTAGACATTTTGATCTACTGGGGGATATGATTGCTGCGGGGCACATCCTTAAAAACATAGAGGCGCTTTTTCTCAAAAAGGCTGATTAAAAAAAAAATTATAATAAAAAATAAATAAAGTGTAAATGAATTGTTTTTAAATGGGTAGTTCACCTTTAACCCTTTAAGTGCCAGCAGAATTTCACATTTTGGTTACGCGAAATGCCAGCCGTTTTTAAGCATTTTGTGCTCTCTCACTTTAGGGACATTTTCTGAGGGGAAACCTATAGTTTACCTAGGAAAATTATACATTGTTTTTTTCGGTAGAAACTGAGCTTTCTAAATCTGCCTGAGTTTTCATGTATTTCCACCTGTGCAAAAAAATTTATAGTGCTAAATAACAAAAAAAAATGAAAAATTACCATTTTTCATCGTATATCAATTTATACCAGAAAAATATTTCATTTTACAGATGAAAATCCAACGTATTTGGAAAGCCTTATGTCTCTCGAACGTGCCAATACCAGATATGTATAGTTTTAGGGAGATTTAGGATTTCTGTACAGCAAAAACTCCCGGCAGTATATTACTGAATTTTGAAAGCACTAAGGCAGAAAATGGCATGCTTTAGATTCCAAGGCAAAAAATCCTGAAACCATAGGTTTACCCCAGAAAACCATACATTTTTGAAAAGTACACATTCTGCTGATTACAAAATGGGTAACTATGTCTCTCTACTCCCAACTACCAAACAGAAAAGCTTGTCTGAACATAGCGGTTTTTCAAAATAAAATTCAAAATTTTGAAAAATCATTTCAAAGGTTTTATTTTGCTGCTCCGCATATCCCAAACTATATTACGTACCAAGAAAAAGCACCTGAAATATGATTGCCAGGGGTCCACTGAACAGTTTGATACCCATTATGCATAGGTTTACCAAAGTATCTGGCATTTAGAGACACAAATATGAAGTTAGCGCATCCAAATTGTTCAGGACTTTACTTCAGCTACTGAGAAATCAAAACATTGACTGCATTTTTTGTGGGGTAAAAACACAGAAATATATGTTTACCCCCCAAACCCATATATTTTTGGAAAGAACACATTCTACAGAATCTAAAATGGGTACCCATGCCTTTCTGCTCCAAACTACTGAGTCGCAAGGCTTTCCCAAAATTGTCGGTTTTGGTGAAATATCTGAAAATTGCCTCAAAGCTTCAACTTCCCAGCACCATATCACCCATGTATCATTACGTACTAAGAAAAAGCACCCTAAATATGATTGCCAGGGTTCCTCTGAACATTTTGGTGGCCATTGTTCATAAGTTTACCAAAGTATCTGGCATTTAGAGGCCCCAAAATGAAGTTAGCGCATACAAACAGTCCCGTGAGTAACTTCAGCTAATGAAAAATCAACACATTGACTGCATTTTTGTGGGGTAAAAACACAGAAATATATGTTTACCCCCCAAAACCCATATATTTTTGGAAAGTACACATTCTACCGAATCTAAAATGGGTACCCATGCCTTTCTGCTCCAAACTACTGGGTCGCAAGGCCTTCCCACAATTGTCGGTTTTGGTGAAATATCTGAAAATTGCCTCAAAGCTTCAACTTCTCAGCACCATATCACCCATGTATCGTTACGCACCAAGAAAAAACACCCTAAATATGATTGCCAGGGTTCCTCCAAACAGTTTGGTAGCCATTGTTCATAGGTTTACCAAAGTATCTGGCAGTTAGAGGCCTCAAAATGAAGTTAGCGCATACAAATAGTCCTGTGGGTAACTTCATCTAATGAGAAATCAACACATTGACTGCATTTTTGTGGGGTAAAAACACAGAAATATATGTTTACCCCCCAAACCCATATATTTTTGGAAAGAACACATTCTACAGAATCTAAAATGGGTACCCATGCCTTTCTGCTCCAAACTACTGAGTCGCAAGGCTTTCCCACAATTGTCGGTTTTGGTGAAATATCTGAAAATTGCCTCAAAGCTTCAACTTCCCAGCACCATATCACCCATGTATCATTACGTACTAAGAAAAAGCACCCTAAATATGATTGCCAGGGTTCCTCTGAACATTTTGGTGGCCATTGTTCATAAGTTTACCAAAGTATCTGGCATTTAGAGGCCCCAAAATGAAGTTAGCGCATACAAACAGTCCCGTGGGTAACTTCAGCTAATGAAAAATCAACACATTGACTGCATTTTTGTGGGGTAAAAACACAGAAATATATGTTTACCCCCCAAAACCCATATATTTTTGGAAAGTACACATTCTACCGAATCTAAAATGGGTACCCATGCCTTTCTGCTCCAAACTACTGAGTCGCAAGGCTTTCCCACAATTGTCGGTTTTGGTGAAATATCTGAAAATTGCCTCAAAGCTTCAACTTCTCAGCACCATATCACCCATGTATCGTTACGCACCAAGAAAAAACACCCTAAATATGATTGCCAGGGTTCCTCCAAACAGTTTGGTGGCCATTGTTCATAGGTTTACCAAAGTATCTGGCAGTTAGAGGCCTCAAAATGAAGTTAGCGCATACAAATAGTCCTGTGGGTAACTTCATCTAATGAAAAATCAACACATTGACTGCATTTTTGTGGGGTAAAAACACAGAAATATATGTTTACCCCCCAAACCCATATATTTTTGGAAAGTACACATTCTACAGAATCTAAAATGGATACCCATGCCTTTCTGCTCCAAACTACTGAGTCGCAAGGCTTTCCCACAATTGTCGGTTTTGGTGAAATATCTGAAAATTGCCTCAAAGCTTCAACTTCTCAGCACCATATCACCCATGTATCGTTACGCACCAAGAAAAAACACCCTAAATATGATTGCCAGGGTTCCTCCAAACAGTTTGGTGGCCATTGTTCATAGGTTTACCAAAGTATCTGGCAGTTAGAGGCCTCAAAATGAAGTTAGCGCATACAAATAGTCCTGTGGGTAACTTCATCTAATGAAAAATCAACACATTGACTGCATTTTTGTGGGGTAAAAACACAGAAATATATGTTTACCCCCCAAACCCATATATTTTTGGAAAGTACACATTCTACAGAATCTAAAATGGGTACCCATGCCTTTCTGCTCCAAACTACTGAGTCGCAAGGCTTTCCCACAATTGTCGGTTTTGGTGAAATATCTGAAAATTGCCTCAAAGCTTCATCTTCTCAGCACCATATCACCCATGTATCGTTACGCACCAAAAAAAAAACACCCTAAATATGATTGCCAGGGGTCCTCCAAACAGTTTGGTGCCCACTGTGCATAGGTTTACCAAAGTATATGGCAGTTAGAGGCCCCAAAATGAAGTTAGTGCATACAAAAAGTCCAGTGGGTAACTTCAGCTAATGAAAAATCAACACATTGACTGCATTTTTGTGGGGTAAAAACACAGAAATATATGTTTACCCCCCAAAACCCATATATTTTTGGAAAGTACACATTCTACCGGATCTCAAATGGGTACCCATGCCTTTCTGCTCCAAACTACTGAGTCGCAAGGCTTTCCCACAATTGTCGGTTTTGGTGAAATATCTGAAAATTGCCTCAAAGCTTCAACTTCTCAGCCCCATATCACCCATGTATCGTTACGCACCAAGAAAAAGCACCCTAAATATGATTGCCAGGGTTCCTCCAAACAGTTTGGTGGCCATTGTTCATAGGTTTACCAAAGTATCTGGCATTTAGAGGCCTCAAAATGAAGTTAGCGCATACAAATAGTCCTGTGGGTAACTTCATCTAATGAAAAATCAACACATTGACTGCATTTTTGTGGGGTAAAAACACAGAAATATATGTTTACCCCCCAAAACCCATATATTTTTGGAAAGTACACATTCTACAGAATCTAAAATGGGTACCCATGCCTTTCTGTTCCAAACTACTGAGTCGCAAGGCTTTCCCACAATTGTCGGTTTTGGTGAAATATCTGAAAATTGCCTCAAAGCTTCAACTTCTCAGCACCATATCACCCATGTATCGTTACGCACCAAAAAAAACACCCTAAATATGATTGCCAGGGGTCCTCCAAACAGTTTGGTGCCCACTGTGCATAGGTTTACCAAAGTATATGGCAGTTAGAGGCCCCAAAATGAAGTTAGCGCATACAAATAGTCCTGTGGGTAACTTCAGCTAATGAAAAATCAACACATTGACTGCATTTTTGTGGGGTAAAAACACAGAAATATATGTTTACCCCCCAAACCCATATATCTTTGGAAAGTACACATTATACAGAATCTAAAATGGGTACCCATGCCTTTCTGCCCCAAACTACTGAGTCGCAAGGCTTTGCCAAATTTGGCGGTTTTGGTAAAATATTCTGAAAATTGCCTCAAAGCTTCAACTTTCCAGCATCGTATTGTCCATGTATCATTACCAGCATAAAGCATCCTAAATATAAACATAGGGGTCTACTAAACAGTTTGATGCCCAATGTGCATAGATATACCAAACTATGTGGGGCACAGAGACCCCCAAATGACAATATGTATAGACATTTTCACGGCTGACGCGCTGGCTGCTGCAATATAACCACCCAGTGTGTGTATTATGCGACATTAGACCACCTAACAGTACAGAGACCCCAGAAAACCATATATTTTCAGAAAGTACACATTCTGACGAATCCAATATGGGTAAATAAGCGTTTCTACTGCAAACTGCCAAACTGCAAAGCAATGCTGAACATAACGGTTTTTATCAAATTTCTGAAAATCGTCACAAAGCTTGAATTTTACCCCATTATATGCCCCACATTTCGTAACTTATCAGCCTAAAACATCCTGAATATGAACGCCAGGGGTCTACTAAACACTTTGATGCCCAATATGCATAGATATACCAAACTATGTGGCGCACAGAGACCCCCAAATGACAATAGTGTATACATTTTCACGGCTGACGCGCGCTGGCTGCTGCAATATAAGCACCCGGTGTGTGTAATATGCGACATTAGACCCCCCTAACAGTACAGAGACCCCAGAAAACCATATATTTTCGGAAAGTACACATTCTGACGAATCCAATATGGGTAAATATGTGTTCCTACTGCAAACTGTCAAACTGCAAAGCAATGCTGAACGTAACGGTTTTTATCAAATTTCTGAAAATCGTCACAAAGCTTGAATTTTACCCCATTATATGCCCCACATTTCGTAACTTATCAGCATAAAACATCCTGAATATGAACGCCAGGGGTCTACTAAACACTTTGATGCCCAATATGCATAGATATACCAAACTATGTGGCGCACAGAGACCCCCAAATGACAATAGTGTATATACATTTTCACGGCTGACGCACGCTGGCTGCTGCAATATAAGCACCCGGTGTGTGTAATATGCGACATTAGACCCCCCTAACAGTACAGAGACCCCAGAAAACCATATATTTTCAGAAAGTATACATTCTGACGAATCGAATATGGGTAAATATGTGTTCCTACTGCAAACTGTCAAACTGCAAAGCAATGCTGAACGTAACAGTTTTTATCAAATTTCTGAAAATCGTCACAAAGCTTGAATTTTATCCCATTATATGCCCCACATTTCGTAACTTATCAGCATAAAACATCCTAAATATGAGCGCCAGGGGTCTACTGAACACTTTGATGCCCAAAATGCATAGATATACCAAACTATGTGGCGCACAGAGACCCCCAAATGACAATATGTATAGACATTTTCACGGCTGACACGCTGGCTGCAGCAATATAACCACCCGGTGTGTGTGTATTATGCGACATTAGACCACCTAACAGTACAGAGACCCCAGAAAACCATATATTTTCAGAAAGTACACATTCTGACGAATCCAATATGGGTAAATAAGTGTTTCTACTGCAAACTGCCAAACTGCAAAGCAATGCTGAACATAACGGTTTTTATCAAATTTCTGAAAATCGTCACAAAGCTTGAATTTTACCCCATTATATGCCCCACATTTCGTAACTTATCAGCATAAAACATCCTGAATATGAACGCCAGGGGTCTACTAAACACTTTGATGCCCAATATGCATAGATATACCAAACTATGTGGCGCACAGAGACCCCCAAATGACAATAGTGTATACATTTTCACGGCTGACGCGCGCTGGCTGCTGCAATATAAGCACCCGGTGTGTGTAATATGCGACATTAGACCCCCCTAACAGTACAGAGACCCCAGAAAACCATATATTTTCGGAAAGTACACATTCTGACGAATCCAATATGGGTAAATATGTGTTCCTACTGCAAACTGTCAAACTGCAAAGCAATGCTGAACGTAACGGTTTTTATCAAATTTCTGAAAATCGTCACAAAGCTTGAATTTTACCCCATTATATGCCCCACATTTCGTAACTTATCAGCATAAAACATCCTGAATATGAACGCCAGGGGTCTACTAAACACTTTGATGCCCAATATGCATAGATATACCAAACTATGTGGCGCACAGAGACCCCCAAATGACAATAGTGTATACATTTTCACGGCTGATGCGTGCTGGCTGCTGCAATACAAGCACCTGGTGTGTGTAATATGCGACATTAGACCCCCCTAACAGTACAGAGACCCCAGAAAACCATATATTTTCAGAAAGTACACATTTTGACGAATCCAATATGGGTAAATATGTGTTCCTACTGCAAACTGTCAAACTGCAAAGCAATGCTGAACGTAACGGTTTTTATCAAATTTCTGAACATCGTCACAAAGCTTGAATTTTACCCCATTATATGCCCCACATTTCGTAACTTATCAGCATAAAACATCCTAAATATGAGCGCATGGGGTCTACTGAACACTTTGATGCCCAATATGCATAGATATACCAAACTATGTGGCGCACAGAGACCCCCAAATGACAATATGTATAGACATTTTCACGGCTGACGCGCTGGCTGCTGCAATATAACCACCCGGTGTGTGTATTATGCGACATTAGACCACCTAACAGCACAGAGACCCCAGAAAACCATATATTTTCAGAAAGTACACATTTTGACGAATCCAATATGGGTAAATAAGTGTTTCTACTGCAAACTGCCAAACTGCAAAGCAATGCTGAACATAACGGTTTTTATCAAATTTCTGCAAATCGTCACAAAGCTTGAATTTTACCCCATTATATGCCCCACATTTCGTAGCTTATCAGCATAAAACATCCTAAATATGAGCGCCAGGGGTCTACTGAACACTTTGATGCCCAATATGCATAGATATACCAAAGTATGTGGCGCACAGAGACCCCCAAATGACAATATGTATAGACATTTTCACAGCTGACGCTCTGGCTGCTGCAATATAAGCACCTGGTGTGTGTAATATGCGACATTAGACCCCCCTAACAGTACAGAGACCCCAGAAAACCATATATTTTCAGAAAGTACACATTCTGACGAATCCAAAATGGGTAAATAAGTGTTTCTACTGCAAACTGCCAAACTGCAAAGCAATGCTGAACATAACGGTTTTTATCAAATTTCTGAAAATCGTCACAAAGCTTGAATTTTACCCCATTATGTGCCCCACATTTCGTAACGTATCAGCATAAAACATCCTAAATATGAACGACAGGGGTCTACTGAACACTTTGATGCCCAATATGCATAGATATACCAAACTATGTGGCGCACAGAGACCCACAAATGGATATATAGTAGATAAAATTTACATAGGCAAAACAAAATAACACAGAACAGTGTGAAATGCAAATAAATCACCAAAAACTAATAAAACCACAAAAATCAATGCTTTTTTTTTTCACACTAGTGTAATCGGCCACCAGAATTACCGTTTGAATATTTTAGCTGGGCCAAATCGATTATACGGACAGAAACAAGTGAACAACACAAATGCAGAGCTGAAAATGCAATAAAATGGCTAAAAATTCAATAAAATGGCTAAAAATGCACCAAAATACCCAAAATTGCAATATAACCACCAAAATAACATACAAATGCTATTGCACAGTACGGTTAGCGAATACGCTATTCGGAACGGCAATAAAACATTTTTTTTAGCCCAAAAAGAGACGATGCGATAAGAAAAAAAAAAAAAAAAAGCCACAAAGCCATATATGTACATATGCGTGTGCACAACGGGTAAATTGCATGTTATTTGCGCGTGTGCGCGTGTGCAAGTGTACATGGGTGCTGTGAGTGTGTGTGACCCCCCCAATCCCCAAAAATCTATGTGTGAGTGTGTGTAAGTGTGAATGTAAGTGTATATTACTGTAATAAGTGTGTGTTGGTGTGTTTGTGTGTTTTTGTGTGTGCAAATGTTACACTTACCTGGGGTAGATGCCTCAGATCGATGAGAGAGGGCTCCACGCAGCAGATCTGCAGCTCCAACGGTCATCAGCCATGTGGGGGCGGAGCTGGGCGGAAGTGCAGCGCAGGCAGCAGCAGGACGCATAGGAAACGCGTCCCTGCTGCTGCTTTGGGGCCCCTGGGCGATCGCGCCCCAGGGGCCACACGATCCCCTGCTCTGCTCGTTGTCTAGGGGCAGGGGATCGTGAAGGAGCGGAGCGAGCGGCTCTAACAGCCGCTCCTCCGCTCGCAAACCCGGAAGTGCTGCAGAACGTAGAATCTACGATCTGTGGCACTTTGGTCCTTTGATCCACAGAACGTAGATTCTACGTTCTGTGGCACTTAAAGGGTTAAGTTAGTTAATATGTTATGGAATGTCATTTTCATAAAAACTTTTCAATTGAATTCATTTTTCTTATACTTTATGAATCTTCCTTTGTCTCTTTCCAGATTTCAAATGGGGGTCACTGACCCTGGCAGCCAAATAACTAGGGATGCACCGAATCCAGGATTCGGTTCGGGATTCGGCCAGGATTCAGCCTTTTTCAGCAAGATTCGGATTCGGCTGAATCCTTCTGCCCAGCCGAACCGAATCCGAATCCTAATTTGCATATGCAAATTAGGGGTGGGGAGGGAAATTACGTGACTTTTTGTCAGAAAACAAGGAAGTAAAAAATGTTTTCCCCTTCCCACCCCTAATTTGCATATGCAAATTAGGGTTCGGATTCGGTTCGGTATTCGGCCGAATCCTTCGTGAAGGATTCGGGGGTTCGGTCGAATCCAAAAAAGTGGATTCGGTGCATCCCTACAAATAACTATTGTTCTTTCAGCCTACAATTTTATTGTTATTACATTCTGTTCAGGTAATCCACTATTCATCCTGCAGTCACTACCACTATCTGGTTGGTAGCGTAAATTGGACCCTAGCAACCAGATACCTTCTGAAATCCCAAACTGGAGAGCTGCTGAGTAAAAGCCTAAATTATTGAAAATTCCCTAAAAACAAAAAATGAATACCATTTGTGGCTCAGAAAACCACTGTATACATCATACTAAAAGTTAATAATAAATGATTTATTTACAGTGGCTAGTATTAATTCTGCTTACATACTTCTCCAAGGATCAGACAAAAGTTGATACCATTCAGCTGGTTCTTATTGGGGAAATATTCCAGATTAAAAATTGGAAGTTGATTCCATTTGGGTCAGAGGTCATGTTAGAAAGTTTTAAATGTATTCTTTTATAGGTGATAATGACTTCTGGTGTAAATGTGAGTATCACAGGTTATTGGCTTGTAATTTAATAGTTTAATAGTATCCAAAAGCCATGCAAGTTCTACAAGTAACATTAAGGGGGTTATTTATCAAAGTCCAAATTTATCTCAATATTTTCTGCTACAAACTACGATCAAATCTGCTCGGGTTTTTTATGCTTATTTATTATATTTTCCCGAAAATTAGCTTTTTTCTGATTTTTTCATCTGATTTCCACGATTTTCTTTGGAATTTTCACCCGAAATTTCGGTGTATTGCACAAAACCCAGCGCACATAAAAAAAAAAATCATTGGGATTTCTCCCATTGACTTATATGCGACTTCGACAGGTCTGAGATGCCAGATTTTCTGATTTGGACTTTTATATAAAAAAAATCACAAATTTTTCAGTAATTAACCCCCTAATGGTCTATTTAGATGTAGCACAGAACAGCCAAAAAGGCATACATAATAATGTGGATCTCATATGACCCTTCTATGTCATTACATCTGCAATTTATGGTTATAGTTGGTGCTTACTATCAGTTACCAGGCCACATGAACTAACTCCTGCCTTCTGGTCACCAGATATTTTCGGGCACAGACCCACAGTTTAGGCAACACCACAATGATGCTCAGTTATGCCATAAATAACCAGAGTCTTCAGCCATTTTCCAGTATTTTTATTTGGATGGCGTATTTCAGAACTGTACATCTTAAATAAGGACAATTAGGAGATAGGACCTAATCCATGGCCCAAATCAAGCATTTGGGTTTCTGAACCTTGGAAAAAAATGATCCATGATCTTAGTCAATTACGTCTCCAATAGACTCCATTATAATCAAATAATCCAACTTTTAAAAAATGATTTCCTTTTTCTCTGTATTAATAAAACAATACCTTGTACTTGATCCAAGCTAAGATATAATTAATCCCTATTAAAAGTAAAACCAGCCTATTGGATTTATTTGATGCTTAAATGATTTTCTAGTAGACTTAAGGCATGAAGATCCAAATTGCGAAAGATCCGTTATCCTGAAAACCCCAGGTCCCGAGCATTCTGGGTAACAGGTCCAATAACTGTACAGCATTAAAGGGATCCTGTCATCGGAAAACATGTTTTTTTCAAAACGCATCGGTTAATAGTGCTGCTCCAGCAGAATTCTGCACTAAAATCCATTTCTCAAAAGAGCAAACAGATTTTTTTATATTCAATTTTGAAATCTGACATGGGGCTAGACATTTTGTCAATTTCCCAGCTGCCCCTGGTCATGTGACATGTGCCTGCACTTTAGGAGAGAAATGCTTTCTGGCAGGCTGCTGTTTTTCCTTCTCAATGTAACTGAATGTGTCTCAGTGGGACATGGGTTTTTACTATTGAGTGTTGTTCTTAGATCTACCAGGCAGCTGTATCTTGTGTTAGGGAGCTGTTATCTGGTTACCTTCCCATTGTTCTTTTGTTTGGCTGCTGGGGGGAAAAGGGAGGGGGGTGATATCACTCCAACTTGCAGTACAGCAGTAAAGAGTGATTGAAGTTTATCAGAGCACAAGTCACATGACTTAGGGCAGGAAATTGACAATATGTCTAGCCCCATGTCAGATTTCAAAATTGAATATAAAAAAATCTGTTTGCTCTTTTGAGAAATTGATTTCAGTGCAGAATTCTGCTGGAGCAGCACTATTAACTGATTCCTTTTGAATTTTTTTTTCCCCCATGACAGTATCCCTTTAAGTGCTGCTGCCTTCCAGCCTTCCTTTGAGTAAGAGAATTTTGGATTATTCATGTCAAGTGAATGCCAGTGAAAAGTATTTATGTGAAATACAAGGTTAAAAGTGCAAGCATCCTCCACAGTAACCTAGTTTACAGTTCAGTTCAGCTTAACATGAGATGAAAGCAAACACACAGAGCATAAAAAAACAGTATGTGGGAGAGACCCAATAGTTAGTCGGATGCATGAAAAGCTTTCTGCTTCTCAAAGCTCTGCATTCAATAAATGTGCATTCTGCAGTTCAGTTCAAAATAAACTCCTTATCTCACACACTGATCAGTTGGTGACAATAGTTATTTGGTTCCCTTTCAAGAACACATATAAGCCATCTCAAAAATAAACCTCCAAATCTTTCTGTAGTAGTCAGCAAATACACCAGGGTATCTTAAATTGAAAATAAATATCTGGACAGAAAACATATAAAAATAAAACAAACCCATTAGGTTATCAGTTTTGCGTGCGCAGTATCTACAAACCTACCTTTAGTCTAAATTGTTCTGAATTCTTGTGCAGAATTTGTTTTTAATCTTTACTTTACAATGTAAAGCACTAGAAAATGACAACAAAAATATAAAATGTATAATCAACTCTAATTGACTAATTTCTGATAATCTACTGTATGCTACTACAGGTATGGGACCTGTCCATGTTCCTAGCTCTACAGTTTTTTTCCTCTGATATTTTTAGGAAATTTGCCATGCACATATGGACATTAATCACCTATATTATTTTTAGTTTTAGGGCTCTTACACACGGCCGTTCCGACCTGCGCTCCCCTGCGTTCCGTTTTTTGGCGTTCAGCCGCAGGGGAGCGCAGGAATAGACGCAAGTCATTATTTGAAATGGGCCTGTACTCACTCAGGCGCGTGTAGGCGCCGAACGCAGGTTCAGACGCAACATGCTGCATTTTTCCTGCGTTCGGCGCCTACACGCGCCTTAGTGAGTACAGGCCCATTTCAAATAATGACTTGCGTCTATTCCTGCGCTCCCCTGTGGCTGAACGCCAAAAAACGGAACGCAGGGGAGCGCAGGTCGGAACGGCCGTGTGTAAGAGCCCTTACTAAACATGCACTAATTACAGGAAGATACCCTCTGAATTATTCAATCTCAATTATCCGTCTTAATTAATTAATTAATATTTAGCAGACAATTGGTCCAGATTAAATTCAGTGAGATTTATCATGTGAAAAGTCATGAACGAGATTCAATTGAAGGAGAACAAACTTTTCTCCAAATTCAGATCCAATTCTTCCCATAGTCTGCAATAGAGTTTTCTCATGATAAACTTTGAGATACGTTTTTCTGAATTGAATTGCATCTCAAACTGAATCTTGTCCATAATTTTCACATGATTTCTCACTGAAATGAATCTGGCCCAATGCCAGACTGTGTTTCCATAGCGGAGCTTTCTTTATATAATGTAATAAAAAGCCTCACATGGTACCTCATCTTCATAGCTGAGATACTCAGTGTTCCCTGACGTCCATTCCACATCCTAAAAAAAAAATGGTGGACAGCAGCAAATTATCGATTAAATAAGCAGGAAGCAAGATTATAACTATTGGTAAAACACAAAAGATATAATTAAAACATAGAACAGAATTTAGCTAAAAAAAAAGAGAAAGGGTTAAAGGGATATGAGAAATAAAATATATAAGGTGGTAAGCAGGAAAACTGGAAGGCTATAGATGGAATATAAAATTGAAAAAGAATGGAGGATATCAGACTTGGGGGAAAATTTACAAAGCGGCGACAATTCGCCAGTGACGGCTTCGCAGCCATCGCAACACTTCGCCAGGCGAAAATTCACTCAGACAATGCTAATTTACTAAAATATGAAGTTGCGTCCAGGGTGCCGAACGCTGACAAATTTTTTATTGCATTACTTTGGCAATTCGAGAAAATCAAAGCTTAGATGCGCTAGTGTTCAATTCTGCCTAGCGCAACTTCGTTAGAGGTCTTCGATCAGGCTAATTTGCAAACAGCGGGGAATTTAAAATTGAATGGACGTATCTATTGCAGCAAATACATTACATTACACAAGCCCAGGGAACCTTAATAAAGACAATAGAGTTGTTATAATGCCCTACACATGAGCCCACTGTATAGTTTATGTTCCATATGTTAGAAAATGTAGGGGGAACCCGGTTACAAAAAAAATGGTAAAGGACTTTTGCAGGCTATTATTCTGAAAAAATTAAAAGACACTAGCATTTTTTGGACGTTTTCCACTAAAAAATATGATGTAAGTAACAGAAGAATGAGGAAGATCTATGGACTCCAATGCAGTTCGTCTGGTCTGAGCTGGTGAAGACAAGTCTGGCGAAAGAGGTAATGTTTATTAAAATCCCCATTTCATTGAATTTGCAGAGTAACGTCCATTCGCCAGAGCAAAAATTCGCCTGGCGATAGAGTGCGAATCACCGCTAGCGATTATTATTATCACCTGCGCCTGTTATTAAATCAGCGAAGTCCCTGAAAACGGGAAGATTTGCCAGCATTAGTCACTTTGTCCTTTAGTAAATCTGCCCCTTGCAATGGGAAAAGCTGGACTCAAATTCAAAGGAATATATATTAAACAAAAAAAAATGAATATACCAATAATATAAAATACGGGTAATATTTATTCACATAATGTCTGTTCAACAAATTGCTAAGATTTTAAAGACATTGTAGTCAATGTTATCCATCATCTGGATTCCTTCACTCTTGGCCCATCCCATGGCACGAGGAAACTCTTTTCAAGTCTGCTAATCCTCCCAATGTTTTATTGTTGCACTTTGCTCCTCCAGAGAAACAATACAAGTGCGAAGTATTCGTACACCTGCTGCACAGTAGTTGTCGGTGTGCAGAGTCTGCAAACATTTGAGGCACGAGAGCTGAGCCCAAAGACGTGCTGTCATTCACTGATGCTACGGGTGGAAACGACTTTCATGCAGAATAATGCATTATTTATTTACAGCTAAAGCAGAACTGAATAAACTATTGTTTTAAATTCATGTTTGCTTCAACTGCAATTATTAAGCACCTTGCAGGCAGGGTGACTCAGAATAAGCCAGGTGACTACTAATGCCATAATTATCAGATGTTCCATAGGTGCAGGCACATCAAGAAGAAAGGAAAAACATAAGGGGTCATTTACAACCATCAATGCAGTGAGCAAAGTGCAATTCCAATGGCCATTTATTTTCCATAATGCACGGTTCCCAGAACGCTCCCTTAATTACAATATTATTGTGGTTGCAAGGTGTTGCTTGCTCTTGGCGCAATTGCATTAAGCATGTACTCACATTTTACTATGAGCGACATTTTTTATTTAGAGATGTCTGGCTGGTGCAATTTATGGTGTTTGGCACAAGAGTGACATATGCAAGCGATTTTTTAGACGCAAGTGCGTTGCACCTATTGAAGCAGAAGATATACGTCCCAAGGCTTTTCAATAGTTAAAACAAAATATTTATTCAAGTTACATTAAAATTGCGATACATACTGACCCCACATGGTCCACATGGACCATGTGGGGTCAGTATGTATCGCAATTTTATATATCTTTATATATCTTTTGATATAAATTTTTTGTATGCTGATCCCCTTGGCTTAAAGGGGACCTGTCACCCAAAAAAATGATTCAAAATCCTATTTTATTACATTAGTCAAGCAAAATGAACTTTAATTACACTATATAAATTATTTGAATCTTGCTTCCTTCAGTTTGGAATTTCAAAATTATAACTAGAAGGCAGGAGCCATTTTGCGGACACTGTTATTAAGGCAAGCGTTGCATCATGTCAGAATCTTGTTTGTGCAACAGAATGGGGGACCTGATGTCCATCCCCATGTCCTGGCTACACAATTAAATGGTGAAGAGAACTGGGGGAATGTGGGGAGAGCAGTGACATCTAGTAAGTGCTGAATGGAAAGTGAAAGTAATTGTCTGCCCCGTCTCTATGCCCATGGCATAGAGGAGTGGCAGACAATATTTGATTGACAGCTGAGATTTTTAAATGAGCTTACAACAGCTATGAATGCTTTAATAAAAAATTGAAATTGGATTTCATGCTTAATTTGAAAAGGACTTTTCTTATACAGATTTTTGTGTCTGGGTGACAGGTCCACTTTAATGGAGAATATATAGAGATCAGATGTGGACTCCCACCTAAATATTGATACCTATTGAAGCAGGCCACTGAAGGATCCCTGGAGCTACTACCAGATCCAGAGTTGGCGGCAGGTCCACGGTTCTCCTGCATTGATAAGTGCAACTGCACTCAATTTGGAACGGGAGGAAGGGAGTATTGCACAGCACTGCGCACAACTATACAGCAAAGAGTGCATTTTGAAGCAAATACCTTTATTGAACGGGGTTGACTGCCTATAAATTTGCACAAGCTTAACTGTGCTTGAGGTCATAAATGACTCCTATAATTGGTGACTATAAATTAAAAATTAAAATAAATAAAAATGCATGCACAGGTCTACAATCAGGTTTGCTCTTTGCAATTCTTAAGTGTACAACTACTGAATGATCTATGAATCAATCCAATCAGGACAAATAAGGCTTCAAGCATGTTTGCTCAGTTAATTTCTTTATGACAGTCGTCAAAAACACATGTATCAATATGTTATTTTTATGACAAGGCCATTTTTTGTAGATGTTACAGCCGTCCGCAAATTCTTTATCCATTTAACAACCCCCCAACATAACTAATATTTGCATTTGCAGAGAATTAGGCAAAAGAGAGAGGCTCTACTTCCCTGCATAACCCTTGTAGAGTTTAGCAGAGAAGCAAACGAGAACCAGACAGCCAGCAATGCAGAAGAAATTGCAACATCTGCAATAAAAGATCCTTTGAAAAAAAGTCAGAAAAGATTTACATTTGGTCACCAATGAAAAAAATTTAATTGCCTGAAAATGTACATGCCTGGGGCAAATTATTTTTCCTGGTAATATTTTTTATTTTTAAAGCTTTTTTTCAGTCGCAGTTATAAAGCCTTTCCAAGCATTCTGAAAACATTACCCAACATTCTGAAACATTTCATGACTTTTGTCCAGAAAGTGTTCAAATCCATTTTATTTTATGGGCCAAGCTTCAAAGACTGAGGCGGGGGAGGATTTAGCTTTCAGACTGAAACCAATGTTCAACACACAGTGAATACAGGTAATGCTATTATGCAGAGAACCAAGTCTTTTTATACTATGACCTGAGATAAATAAGTTAGGGACCGCCATATGGGGTTTACCTTGACGTGGTATGGTGGCTTTTCAACTTTATGATCATAACTTTGTAACTAAAAACCCCTGTTTTGTAAACACATGCACTTGCATTTATACTGAATTACTTATGAGACAGGGGCCCAGGGAAGTGCATTGTAAGTAGCACTTCCCTTATACTTAAACATACTTTGATTTAGCCTTAAGAGTGCTTCCACAACCCCTAGATTTTGAGGCGAAAATTCATGCAAAGTTTTTCACATTGGGACATTCACTCAAGATCATATACAAGGAATGAATTATAAATGTGGGAACATTTCCTTAAGTTTATCACTGGTGTTGAAATGTAGAAAGACAGGCCACCTCCTGCGGAAAAAATGTTAGGAAAAAATCATAAATATGGGAGAGTAGTAGTTGAGATAAAAATGTTTAAAATAGCTTCTATGTTTTGGTATGAAAGGATCACTTTCCTTGAAGGCCTTTATATCAAAAACATTTGCTTTGCTGTGAGCAGAAGTCAATAAAGCAAAGAAAAATTCAGCTTCTGCCAGTCTTAACTTATCAGCCACAGGAAGGTTTTTACATGGGGTCCTTAGAATTAATAATGTGTTTATATTGATTTTCATATTAGAATAAATACAATAAAACAGTATTTCTGGAGATATATCTATCTAAAACGTGTTTTTTGTTTGATCCTGCCTGATCTTTGTTTTTCACTCAATCTTCACAACGTCTCCAAAGTCCATAAATCTGTCTAAATGGAATTTTATCAATAACAAGGAGATGCAGAGTCTAGTTCATTGATTAAAGGGACAAAACACATCAATGCTCAACACAAACGCAGTAAGGAAAGTTTTAAAAATGTCTGTCTGTTATTGTTATCCTGCCTTTATCATAAATACTCACCAAAGTGTTATGGCTTATACACGTGTTTCAGAAACAGTTGGTTTGTATATATTTTGCTTTTTTTTTAGGTATTACATGTTTTGTTAGTATACGGCCATGCCATAGCATTATTTCTTTGTCTTTTGCTATGAATTGTGTGTACTAATTTCCATAGGTGCCAACATTTCACAGTACAGTTACCAATGTAGAGATGTCAAATAGTTATGGTTCCCTACAATTCAGGGAGTCTCCTAAAAGGTTACTCCAACATAGGGCAGGACTTGTTCACAGTTGGGAGAGGTAGCTGTTTCCCTTTCCAGGTAAAAGTTCTCTGGTAGTTTCTCTATTGGTCAGGGTTGTTAGGTGTCTTACAAAGAGGCATCACCATGTGACCTAGCTTACAGCGCTTATTTTAGAGGGAGAAAAATAGAGAAATTAATGTTTAAAGACTTCAAAAACAGTAAAAAACAGAGAACAGACCCATTTGAAATAAGTCGTTATTTCTGTTATATAATTAGAAAATGTTTTGAAATGTTAAATTGTTTCTTTACAATATATATATATATATATACACAGTATTTTCAGCGGGTACACTAAGGGGGTAACTTATAAGTCTGAATTTATCTCAATATTTTCTGCTACAAACTCTGATCAAATCCGCTCTTGTTTTTTTTTAATTATTTATTATTAGATTTTCTCTAAAATTTGCTTTGCGGGAAAAAAAATTAGATTTTCTCTATTTTTTTCAGATTTTTCATCTGATTTTCACGATTTTTTTTAGAAAATTCCAAAAACTTTGGGGTATTGCACGAAACCCAGCGCACATCAAAAAAATCATTCAGACTTTTCTCATTGACGTATATGCAACCTCGACAGGTCTGAGATGCCGGATTTCCAGATTCAGACTTTTCCATCCTCAGGGTTTAATAAATTCTGGAAAATTTGTGATTTTTTTAAAGTCCGATTTTATAAAAAAAAAATCACGATTTATTTTGTGATTTTTGCATTCGGAGTTTAGTAAATAACCCCCTTAAACATTGGGTGATGTAAATAGACAAACAGAGCATAATAGCAGTAATAATATTGCATAAGACAAGTAATAGAGGCAAGAATATGAATAGCACATGTAATATCGGAATATTAGGCTTTGTGAAGATCCTCTGTGTGAAGGAGCTTCCTAGGAATATTTACACGGAAAGGATTCTAGTATTAAACAAGTATTGGTACCCAAATCTGGAAAGCAACTATTTACCAGGAGTTTTATGAGTATTAAATATCATCATGGAAGAAAGGTAAGTAATCGATATGACGTCCAACCTATTTAATAACTATGTACGTTCCAGAACTTCACAATTTAAACTTCAGAACTTTGATTAATTATAAGGGCATTGTTGGAACGCCACTGAAAGGCAACGAAACAGTTTCAGGGCTGATGTCGTAACTGACGACAGAGAACAGTGTAACAATCCAGCGTAGGTGGGTCTCTTGTACTGTAAACAAGTTAATCTGACCTGAATGTATTTTACGTGCTGGAAGTTAAGGGTTGGACACTGATTTTATTGCTTTATTTAAACAGCTTTATTATACAATTGTTCATGAGCAGAGATTAAAAGTAAAGTCATGCACACTCCAGTGGGATTAGCCAATTAAATGAAATGTGCATAAGCAGCGTATGTGAGCTGATATTTATTTAAATTATATTTCTACAAAGAAAGTAAAACGTGCAGGGGTTGCATTTTGTGTTACATTGTGATACAATTTGTTTATGCCAAATATTTGGCAATTAGTTACTTTTTTGAATCTAGTACTCTAGTTTCAGTTTGGACAGGAGTACCTCTCCTCATCTAGTAGTCTTCAAACAGGTTAATTAAGCAAAAATGGTGCAATCATATTTGTATTTAGTTCCACAAGCTTTCTTCATTTGGCATCCTTTGTTTGTGCATCATCAACAAAGCACAAGTGTCAGGCTGTGCTGGGGTTTGATCTGGGGACCTCCTGGTTAATGGCTGCTTGCCTTTCCCACAAGGCCAGGAGAGCAGCTACACCTTCTCATTTGATCTTCTGCTGTGTCTCAGGTTAAGTTATTTCACCCCAAGCATCCTATTGGTACCTGAGCATTGGCCTTCCTTGAGCACCTAGGCACTGTTCCTGGCTCGTTTCCCTGCTCTGGCTTTGTCTAGTTTCTATCCTGTTCCCTGCTCCTGGTTCTAGCCCTCTCCTGTCCTGCTCTGCCTAGTCCGAGTCTTCGCCTGCCCCGTCCTGCTCTTCCTACTCCTAGCCTTCGCCCGCTTTGTCCTGCCCAGTCCTACTCTTCACCTGCTCTGTCCTGACCTGCTCTGCCTACTCCTAGTCTTCACCTGCTCTGTCCCTCTCCTGTCCTGTCTCTGATCCAGTCCAGTCCTCTTCGCCCACACTGTCCTTATTCGGCCCGACCATGACTCTAAGCCCTCAGGACCCTGTTCCTGTCCGTACAGTATCACCTGCCTGAAGGACTCTCCTTCCCTACCTCTTCCTCTTTAGTGCCCTCTACCTATTCCTAACAACAAGCTGGGGAAAAGCAAAGGATAGAAGGCGCTAGGTAACCCTGTACTTAATACCTAGTAGTGATGTGCTGGTCGGGATTTCCCCGACCCGCAAGCAAACCCTAACCCACCCTATCTTGTGCCACGCCCACCAACATCCTACTTTCCGGGTTGCTTTTATAGACCCGCGCTGACCCGCCCCGCCAATGACATCACAAAAGGGGTGGGGCGAGCAGGCGCAGTGTCTATAAAAGACGAACCTGGAAGTCGATAACCGGCATTTGAAGGTGGCATGCGGAGAGAGCAGGAGAAGAGCTCAACCCGCACCCGCCCACCACCCGCGAAGAGGAGTGCGGGGTTGGCCCGAACCTGCCCATGGGTCTCGCGGGGATCGGACAGGCCCGCATATCACTAATACCTAGCTAGACAGATACAAATCAGTAACAGTTTTGCATCTGCAATAAAAGAAAAATAAATCTTTTATGGTCCTCAACCACACTACTACTCTACTCCTAAGAAAAAGAGACCATACAAAAAATTGTCTTCTTTCAGATTTTTGATTTGTGGGGTAACAGTTGGTTCAAGAAATCATTGTGCAACAAGTCTAATTTTACACTAAACATACATTTAAAGGGAAGTATACTAGAAGCCAGTGCTGATTAAAGCACGCAAGCCTGTATTCAGTGGTTCATTTAAAGGCCACTGAGTGACGTTACTGAAGCCTGGCATAGGAAATACATTAGTGCTTTCAGCATTTAAAACTACGTTTTGTAATTGTTTGAGTTTCTACATATAATTTATTTAGAGGCAGACTTGTTTAAATATTGGAGAACATTTTGCCAAAATGAACAACAATAGAAACAGTTATTAGACTAACATTTCAGAATATATAGCTGTCATTATTGTTGACATAAATTTTTAAAGGAGAAGAGTAAAACAGCCAATGTAATCTTTTACTTTTAGCAATGAGGTTTAATGTTACCGCTTGTATGTTCTAAAAAAATGTAAGTTCTTTTTTAAGTTTTAACTTGTCAGCACCTAAAGAAGATTTCTCACCCTGAAAGGTGCACACACTTTACTTTAATGAATGTGTACTTAGTCTAATACAGATATGGGACCTGTACCAAGTACTCGGGACCTGGGGTTTCCTGGATAAGGAGTCTTTCCGTAATTTGGATTTCCATACCTTCCATACCAAATCTACTAAGAAATCATTTAAACACATTAATTAAACATAATAAGATTGTTTTGGCTCCTGTAAGGATTAATTATACCTTAGTTTGGAAATCATTTTTTAAAAAGTTAATTTACTTAAAACGGAGTCTATGGGAGATGGCCTTCCTGTAATTCAGCAACGTTACATCACAAGACTTGAATAAACACGCAGGGGTCCGCCCCGCTTCACTTGCTGTTGAGTGTCTGGTGAATTTTACGTCTTCCTGTAATTCAGAACATTCTGTATTACATTAGAACAACTTTAAGGAGCAGATTTATCAAGGATCAAAGTGAAAATTTGAAATTTTAAATTCGAACTTTGTACTTTGACTATTGAATAGTCCAAAATTCTATTCAAATTTGAAAAAAATGTGACTATTCGAATATCGAAATTTATCATGCACTGTCTCTTTAAAACGTCGACTTCGACCATTCACCATCTAAAACCTGCCGAATTGCTGTTTTAGCCTACGGGAAACCTCCTAGAACCATTTGTCATTTGGTGGACTTTGAAAAAATCTAAATTTTTTGGGGCAAATCCTTAGATTCAAATTCGATCGAATGCGGTAAAAGTTCAATTCGAACGATTCGATTACAGCCTATTCACCCAAAGTTAAAAACTTTGATTTTTTTAATAAATTTCTTTTTTTTTATTCCAATTTCGAGTTGATGGGAGTTTAAAAAAACTCCCATCAACTTGAAATTCGACCCTTGAAAAATCTGCCCCTAAGGATCACAAAGTTTTATGTACAGTATTGTTATTAACTATGAGACCACACAATATAATAGTTGCAAATGATTATAGAATTTTTACAAACACCACAAAATGCACAACATTATGAATCAGCAATCACAAGTGCAAAACCATAGTAATATATCTATATAGAAAGTGCTGATCCATTTATATGATATATAATCTTATTGACCTTGCACCTCGCATAATGCATGTGGATAGAATGCTGGCATATTGGACACTAACTATATATATATAGTTAGTGTCAAGAGGACAAAGCCGCAGGTAGCGGCGAAACAGCTGTCGAGGCACAGCGCTGCAAGGGGAACTCTGAAATCCCGTTTCCCTCCTTTCCTCTTGAGGATGATACGCAATAGAGGAACAAGCGGTTGTGAGATTCGGATGTGAGTACGGAGCGTTCAGCACTCGGTGTGGGAGGTGATCTATTACGGTCAGTATCTTTTCTGTTTTGAACAGCGGCCTGCTGCAGTGTGGTTGGACGAATACGATTGCATAGCGATTGCTACACCACCAAGGCATTGGGATCCGGATGTCCATTGGATGTACATAAGTGATACCCCGCTTTCCAGCGCCTTATGTTCATATCATATAGCCTGAACTATTCTGGGCACTAAATATTTACCCCACACCGGCTCCGCCCTCACATACCGCTATATATCATACTACTTATTAACTTTACTGGATCAACTACCTCATCCGCCACCGAATTGAGTACCCTATTGGCGATTTATACTACAGCTGCGATGATTTATCGCTCTCCTCTTCTCATGAACATTTAATTACGGATCTATCCAGATTGATGTTCCGTGCACTTGATCAAAAGTTTGTTACAACTGAAAAAATTGGAGGCTTCCATTAACAGCAAGCACGTAGCCTCTCTTACTGCATTGTATCTAATAGTGATAAAAATAGGGATAATGGGATCCCCACCCCCCAAGCAGCGCTGCTTATTTTAAATGGTTTTAGAAATTTTGGCATGGTGATAATAAATATTGCTTTTTAATACTATTTGTATGGCCTTGGTTATCTAGTATTGTTTATTCGCATTTAGAGGCTAAGTCCCATATTGGTGTGGGCAAATATTTTGTGCATACTGCTACTGAAAAATGCCTTACCCTTTAAACAAAACAGGGATTGTTTGTCCATATATTGCAATATATTTAAGCTGGCCAACTACGTCAAAGTCATCCCATATCTATATATATATATTGATAATGGGTTGAGTGCAGAGGACTCTTGTATTTGACTATATGTATTTTGTGGTCACAGCCTCATTGCACCCCCACCTAATGGTTTTAAAAAATAGTGGTGAGCACAGCTTTCCCTTGTTTGTTATATATATATATATATATATATATATATATATATATACACACAGGTGTGGGACCTGTTATCCAGAATGCTCGGGACCTAGGGTTTTCCAGATAAGGGATCTTTCCGTAATTTGGATCTTCATACCTTAAGTCTACTATAAAATCATGTAAACCTTAAATAAACCAAATAGGCTGGTTTTGTTTTCAATAAGGATTAATTATATCTTAGTTTGGATCAAGTGCAAGCTACTGTTTTATTATTACTTAAAAAAAGGAAATCTTCTTTAAAAATTTGGATTATTTGATTATAATAGAGTCTATGGGAGACGGTCTTTCCGTAATTCAGAGCTTTCTGGATAACGGGTTTCCGGATAACAGATCCCATATATATATATATATATATATATATATATATATATATATATATATATATATATATATGTAGCGCTATAGTAAAATGAGTGCACCTTTCTCTGACTATGAGCTCCACTCCCAATGTTGTGCTCCGGATGAGACCTTAAAATCTTAGGGAGTAAGCCCTCGCAACCGTGTGGAGGCAGGGTGTAGTGCAACTGCAACTGCATTCAGGGTGCAATAATTGGGCATCAGTGGTTCTTATAACTTAACCAATGAACATATTTATTGAACATACAATCCTCAATGGAGTGTACATAAAGAAGAGCATGCAGGATCATACATCAACAGTGGATAGGCAATACTCACAGCACCTTTGATCAATATCTGTCCCCTTGTGAGGACAATGTATGCAGCCTTGAGAAGGTACACCCAGCTTTCAGCCTTTTCCCTAAGTGGAACCTGAGGAGAAGCTATCATTCCTAGGTCTGTACACTTAGTCCCTACTTCTGGACTAAGTGTACAGATCCCGGGTACAATTAGTACCCGGGATCTTAATCCCACTCACAATCCTCGGACGAGCCTCATACTGCTCAGCTAAATATCCTGTTTATCTGTCACTCCTAGGGTGACCTATGAAGGTGAGTAGCCTATCCTTACTAAACCTGACTGGTCTAGGTTCCACTCGAGCTCTGCCTGCCTGCTCAGACTAGAGCCAGAACAAGATTGACCCTGAAAGCATGGCTTCAAAGGGTTTATACTTTGCCACAGTGCCATCTACTGGTCACTGTGAGAAGCAACAAGGGGCATAGCTTAAAGCAGGAATAGAAACAGTTCCCCCTCCTAACTGTATTTTAGGACCCAGTTATGTGTCTATAACACTAGGGGACTGCCTGCTAAATAATACTGGGGAACTAATTTACCAGTCCCCTACATATATATATATGTAGGGGACGGCTACAGTTTGTTAGCCGAAGCGTTGAGGAATAAATTCACAGCTCTTTGAGGCTCTTTTTCTACGAGAAGCCCTGTGAGTGCGGTCTTTTTTCATTTATTATATATATATATATATATATATATATATATATATATATATATATATAGTCTTAAGGGTACACACTATAAAGATTAAAAAAAACTGATAACAATTAAGGGCTATGATTTCATCATCAAAATTTATATATATAGTGCCAGCAAGTCACACATCACTTTACATTACTTTATAATGAACAGGGGTCTGACAATAATTTAAAGGGTATTGGTATATTTAAGGGCTGGACTTCACGGACGATTCTGGTGCAATCCGATGTCCGTGGAGTCCTGCCCTAAAACATAATAAGATGAAAACAGATAGTGATTTGTCATAAGTTGATGTCTGATCAGTCAAGATGCATTGAATAAGCTTCTCTTAACAGGTGGGTCTTTAGGGAGAGTTTGAAAAGAAAGGGGTAATCTGAGCCAGAGAGTTCCAGAGCTAGGGACAAGCCAGATTTAAGGAAATTGCCTATGAATCACAACAGAAATAGGTACAGGAAGTGGTGGGAGAATGAATTAGCCACAATGTATTGCATTATATTAAAATGAAAGGAAGGGCAGGGAGGAGGAAAAATAAACAAACAAGAAAAGCACTGTATTGACCATGGTGCACAGTAGCACAAGCATTCTATGAAACTACTTTCCATGTAGCCATCTGATATTTGAGTTCTAGTTCATACTAGAAGGAAGTACACCATTACAGCAAACTATTCAGAGGATTTTTCAGTCTGCACTAAGGATACCAAGGAACATGCAATCTGAATACTTAAGTGCCTTCTGTGAGTTTGTGTGGCCTTACACTTTGCTCCCGAACTCTTGTTTTTCTTTGACATTTTCCCATCGCAATCACTTTTATTAAAGTTGACTGTGACAGCTCTAGAAAGTCATTAGGCAAACTGTAAATGTTGGAAATGTGGCATCCTATGATGGTGCAACACTCACCATGTTCTTTGGTACAACCCACTCTTCTGTCATTGTTTGTTCTGGAGGTTGCATGGCTGTATGCTGTGCCAGCTATGATTGTGGTTTTTATAGCCAATTCCAATAATGAGAAGGGTTGTTCACATACTTGAATAATTGAGTCTTATAGCCAATTCAGCTTAAATATTTGTTTATTTTATTTATAGTTCCAGTTAAGATGGGTTTAAAGACTTCCAGACTCATGTTATCCATGGCATTCTCTTTGCCAATATATTTCCACCAGAAGAGCACTGAGCCTTTAAATTGTAACCTCACGCAAGTAGGGTCCTCTGATATATATATATATATCAGAGGACCCTGTAACCCTTGTTTGTTAAATTATTGTAAGAACCCCTGTTCATTATAAATTAATGTAAAGCACCACAGAACGTGCTGGTACTATATAAATGAATAAATTATGACAATGTCCCAAACCACAAATGTTGTGTGTCATGGACTTTAATGGAAACTATTAGTCTTCTAATTTTAAATTAATAGCAATTTCCATTTTTTTTTTTTTAACAATCCTTTTATTGAAACAAACATATATCCAGTTAACACAGCTGTTGTGAACACAATGTTTGTTCCTTTTACTATTCGTTACATATAAGCATTTCAGGTTTAACAATAAAACTTAAACAAATAACAATAACATGGTGTCTTTGTCGTTCTTCAGATTCTTGTCAATGTCTTGTCATTATTTTATTATTAATAGTTTCCCTATGCTTTCTTTGCCATATTTATTAACAAATAGTACAAAACAGTTCTATCCTGATACATCCAGTAAATCACATTGTATCTACAACATTACATAGTACTGCCATAAACTCACAATTTAATACTGTATAAAGATATGGTTATAGTCTCATCCCACCTATTTCTCACACATTATTGACCTCTATCCACGTTAAGAGTTAAATTCTGCAAAGTAGTAATAAACCAATAGATTATCCCTTGACACTCCCACGTCTCACTAGAATATTATGGGCAGATAAAGGACAACGGGAACTCAGTGTTTTTAGATAGAGAGTCAAGGGGGATCTAGGTCAGGGTCCTCCCCAAGCCATAAGCCCCATATCTTACTAAATTTCTCAGGGCAGCCCCTTTTCATGTATGTAAATTTGTACAATGGCAAGGATCTTTCCACTAACTGTTCCCAGTCTGTGACATTAGGTCCCTCCCCAGACTTCCATTTAATCGCAATCGCCTTTTTTGCATACATACAGAGTACAGATAGTAATGTACGATGTGCCCTCCTCGGGGACACTTCCTCTAACTGACCCAATAAAAGTACTCTAGGCTCTAATGGCACGAAAAGGTCAGTTTTAGCATCAATGAGCTGTACAACCGCCCTCCAATACGATTTAATTACAGGGCAATCCCACACCATATGAAAAAAGTCCGCTGGGGAGTGGTGACATCTGGGGCACTCTGAACTAATGGCTGGATTCATTTTATGCAGACGTTGTGGGGTAAAATAAACTCTATGCAAGTAGTTAATTTGTGTCATTCTGTCTTTACTACTGATTACTCCTTCGAAGATGGAAGTCAGTGATTCTTCCCAGTACTCCTGCGTGATCTCAGGGATGTCCTGCTGCCACTTTGTTCGTAATTTATTTAGAGGGGCACCCCTAACAGTCTGCAAATGTGTATAAAAATATGAAAGAGGCTTGCCCAACACCTGTTTATGTATCCCTACTTGTAAGCCATTTGGCGTGGTGTCTACCGTGTCGCCCTTAAACTGAGTCACAAACGCATGTCTCAATTGCAAATATCTGAAAAACATATTATTCGGTAAAGTATATGCTTCTTTTAGGGCTTGAAAATCAATGAGTTTACCCTCCACTATAATGTCCGATATATATTTTATATTATACCTTGCCCAGAGCTGAGGGTCAGGGATCAACTCCAACTGCTTTAGATAGGGGTTACACCATAGCGGGGCAAAGCTGGAGCATTGAGGTTGTAGCTTAGGGTAATACTGATTAGCCAAACGCCAGGCCTTAAGTGTTTCTTTCATCAGGAAGGAGACCCTAACATTATAAGTGGCTCCACGGTAAGGTAGATTCTTCAGCCCTTCAAAAGACCCTGCCAGTTGAGCCTCAAGTATTACAGACGCATTGGTGTCATCAGATTTGGCCCAATTCCTCACAACCACCAACTGAGACGCCAAGTAATAAAGGAAAAGGTTAGGGGCCGCCAATCCTCCCTGTTGGGAAGGGAGTTGTAAAGTAGTGAGGGCTAGTCTAGGAGTACTATTGTTCCAGTACATCATGAGTGTGAGGCTTTTGAGTTTAGAGAAGATCGTATGAGGAATTATTGTGGGGGATTGTCTAAAAATATAGGTTAATTTTGGTAGTATCATCATTTTAAAAAGGTTTATTCTACCCATTAGAGATAGTGGTAGATTAGCCCATGCATTTCTTTTCTGTTCCATATACCTTATTTGAGGCAGAATATTAAGGTCAGTGTATTTATTTAGATCCGCATGAATCCAAATCCCTAGATATTTGAAGGTGTTCACCCAAACAAGTCCCAAGGTCCTTTGAGGACTATCCGGTGGGAGAGCATCAATAGGAAAGAGAACTGACTTGGACCAGTTTATCTTGAGCCCAGAGTAGTTAGTGTGATCGTTTATAATGTTTAGAGCCTGTGCTAGTGCCAGTTGGGAGTTAGGTAGGTATAGCAGAGTGTCATCAGCATACATTGAAATGACCTCGGTTAGGCTCCCAACCCGGAGCCCCTCAATGTCCCGGGAGGCCCTGATGCGGCAGGCCATAGGTTCCATGGCCAATGCAAACAAAAATGGGGAGAGGGGGCAACCCTGTCTGGTGCCTCGGAGGATTGGAAATGGGGTGGACAATTTGTTGTTTGTACGGATTTTCGCTACAGGCAGCTCATATATTGCTCTTATCCAGTTAATGTATGATGTGGGTATACCTACTCTGTTCAATGTGGCCCACAAATATTCCCATTCAACTGAGTCAAAAGCCTTTTCGTTATCCAAAGAGGCAATCAGTCTACTACCTGAGTTATCATGTGTAATGGAGATATTTGTGAACAGTCTCCTGATGTTTATATCCGTGGAGCGGCCAGGCATAAAACCTGTCTGGTCCGGAGAGATTAAGTGAGAGAGCAAGGGCGCCAGGCGATTTGCCAGGACTTTGGCTAAAATCTTTGCATCAGCATTAATGAGTGCTATGGGCCGGTACGAAGTACAGTCTAGCGGGTCCTTACCTGGTTTCAATAATAAAATTATTAGAGATTCCCTCATCGAGGTTGGCAATAGCGCCCCTTTTTGTACCCCATTATATAGGTCCGTCAGGAGAGGTGCAAGTAACTTAACATGCTGTTTGTACCACTCCATTGGCAAACCATCTGTACCTGGAGTTTTCCCTGTTGGGAATGAAGCTATAGCAGCCTCAACTTCCGCTAATGTGATATTCTCAGCCAGTACCACAGAGAGGTGAGGTGCCAGTTTTGGGATATTTATGTCACGCAGATATGCTCTTATTTCTTCTGGAGTAGTGCATATTTTGGGGCTATATAAGTCAGAATAGAAATTCGCAAATCTCTGATTTACTTCTTCTAGTGAGGATACTACCGTGCCATCCGATAACCTAACAGCAGGAATTGCCATGGTAGTTGTCTCATCTTTTGCAAGCATTGCCAGTAGCTTCCCGTTTTTATCCCCATGCTCAAAAACATTGCCTTTCTGGTAGAGAATATGTTTTTTGGTGAGCTCTACTTGGGCGAGTTTCAAGGCACTCTGGCTAGCTTGCCACCTCTGGAATGATTGGTTTGTGGGGCATTTGACATAGGCCTCTTCCTCTGTCTGAGCTGCTAAAGTTTTTTGGGCTATGTTCACTTGTGTTAATTTGGTTAAAGCTGCAATATTACAGATAAACTCACCCCTGACATAGGCTTTGAGTGCATCCCACTTTACATTTAAGGGAGTTTCGGTGCCATTCACAGCCAAAAAGTTTATTATACTGGCATTAATGATGTCGTTTAAATGGGTATTTTTCGCCCAGTAAGGACTCAGCCTCCACACTCTATCTATGGGAGCTTGTGAGTATACAAAAGTAAGTAGCAGGGGGGAATGATCCGAGATGCCTCTAGGAAGCGTCTCAACCGTTTTTACCCATTTATTCATCTCTGAACAACCCAGTGCGAGATCTATTCTTGACATGCTGTTGCAACCAGGGGAGTAACACGTAAATTGCCTGACGTTAGGGTTGCGCACTCTCCACAGATCCACTAAGTTAACGGCAGAGACCCACCTATTGAAATGCGCAGAGGAAACTCGAGGGGGGTGCAGTTTATCCATTCCTGCATCGGACACTGCATTAAAATCCCCGATAAGGAGAAATGGCGCCATGGGCAGACTTAGCAGTTTCCCAGTTACTTCGTTGAAAAATTCAGCCGTAGGTGGGGGAGGGGCATATATGTTCGCTATATTATATTTTTTGCCATACACGTTACCATGTAAGAGGATAAATCTACCATATTTATCAGAAATTACCTTTTCTACCGTTAGAGGGCAAGTTTTGGCTAATAAAATAGACACTCCCCTAGAGTAACTGGAGAAGGATGAGTGATACATTGAACCAATCCAGGGCTTTTTTAAGGATAACAGCTTAGTACCCACCAGATGGGTCTCCTGAAGAAAAATCATCTGGGGTTTGTACCTTCTTATAAAGTCAAAAACCAGTCTACGTTTTATCCCATCCCCCATACCTCTAACATTCCATGACATTACACTAATGGTAGCCATCAGACATACAGATAGGAAATGTGACGGGTTTGGGGGGAGGCATATGAAGAATAAAACTGCACATTGACATGAAAACACAAGAGATCATGAATCGTAAGACACCAGAAAAATTAACATTACTAGCAATACCCATAACTTTAACCCCTACCCAGACCCACCCTACCCACTCCATAACCTTAGAAGAGTGAGTTTCGTCTTTTACCCTAATAAAAGTAAAATAAACTATGAAGGGAGGTTAGTGTGCACACTTCGTCCTTACTAGACAGAACTAAATGTCCATGGGCCTGTCGCTTCCGCACAGGGATAAAAGGGTTAGGCAACAACTGTCCCGCACAACAACATATGCTGCATCATTACCTGCCCGGAGAAGTTTCTTCTGATAGAGTCAGTGGGAAAGTGTCAGTGTCCAGGCCATAACTTCCAGGGCGGCATAAGAAACCTAAGGATAGGCTTGCGTCAGACCAGCCAGATGTAGTGTAGAAAAGCTCAGTGCTCTCTCCGCGGAGACTGTCTGGGTCTCTCCTCTAGCCAAGTGATGACCTCCTCCGGTGTAGTAAAGAAACTGGCCTTGCCTTTGTCTGTTACTCTCAGTCTTGCCGGAAACATCATAGCGTAGGGGATTTGCCTTTGTCTGAGTTGCAGCTTGGCTTCATTAAATTTTGCTCTTTGCTTCCGAATTTCCGTAGAGAAGTCTGGATAAAGTGATATCCTGTGATTTTCAAAAAATATTTCTCCAGCCCTTCTAGCCGCTTGTAAGGCCGAGTCTCTGTCACGATAATTCAGAAGGCGGGCAATTAATGGGCGTGGAGGGGCCCCCGGTGGCGGCGGTCTTCCCGGCACCCTGTGCGCCCTCTCCACCGTGAAGGCTGTAGAGAAGACGGCTCGGGTAAACGTATCGGCCAGCCATTTTTCAACAAAATTCTCTGTGGCTGTACCCTCCACCCTCTCAGGGAGGCCCAGTATCCTGATATTATTCCTTCTCAAACGGTTTTCTAAGTCATCAGCCTTGTTTTCCAACAGTGCGACCTGCTTTTCAGTGGCCATTATCCTGTTAGGCAGAGGTGTTCCACATCACTGATCCTCCTTTCCACCTCCCCTGTCCTTTCCCTTAACTTCTGTACATCATGTTTCAGTATGGCAAAATCTGTCCTGAGTTCGTCTATTTTTCCAACCAGTGTAGTATGGTTTGAAGTGATAGCCTGCAGGACCTCTGTTAAGGTTGGCTCTAAGGGGGATTGCATGAGTACAGGGGAGGAGGGTGCAGTTTCAGTAGGCCCTGTGACTGTAATCTCCTGTGCACTGTTGTCAGGGGCGGACATACCTGCTGGCATAGGCTGTGACAGAGGGTCCCTAGCAAAACGCGCTAGTTTCCCTGCAGCAGCTCCAACCGGGCCCTGCAGTTCTTCCTGAGCCGGGCGCGCCGCATGGCGCTCGGCGCCATTTTGATGCGCCATGATGCGGGGAGACACGGAATGGCGCGCTGAGTGGTTGCGCCGGCTTCTCCTGACCATCGGAGGCTCCGACTGCAAGCACGGGTGCTTTACCCGACAGGTAATGGCGAGTGGGAGCAGTTGTAGTGCAGATTATCTGCAGTATGGCTTCCCGTGCGGCGGAGCTTTCGGCCTGCGCTGCCTATCCGGTCTCCATGCAGACCACGCCCCCCGCAATTTCCATTTTTTGCATGCACTAAGCGGGTAGGTATGGATTATATTTTATTTTTAACAGGGACACCACTCTAAAGCCATGCAGGTAAGCATGTGCATCTACAGAATCAGTGTTGGTTGGCAGTAGTGAGGTTTTTGAAGAAATTAACATTAAACCAGAAAAAAACAACTAAAGGCACATTGCACTAAATGTCCTCTTTAAGACAATACAGACAGTGTATGTCATCTTATATGAAATTTTCAAAAATAAATACAATTGTGCCTTGAAAGACCAATGGCATACGTGTCTAAAGAATCACTGTAGTAACCAAACCCACGGGTCAATAAGAGGTTGTCAGACTGCAATCTGTACTTAGCACATAATGTTATTTATTGTGGAGTCAGGCAAGTCCCTAATTTGTTTTGGATCTGGGCTAATAAAGACTTTTGAATAAAAGAGAGAATATGTGGATAAACCATAGGTGAAATATAAACCTTTGTTTGCATGGCAAACAAGCTACCCAAAGACACATTGTGCAGTAAATCACGCAGTATTAGGGTACACCCTGCTACTTTGTTAGCTAATTCCCACCTTTACACAATAGCACACTGGAGCTGACAGTCACCATCGGGCCATTTGACAGATTTCGTTCAGAAACATGTGCGGTTGAAGTTGAGGACCTGACTAAGTATTGTGAGATGGTATCTGTCCCCCCCTGCAAAAGTCGGTTTTCTTTTCTAAAAAGCCGTCTGCAGTAGCTTGGTGCAGAAATAAAGCCTCTAGAGGGTCTCCTTTAAAGTTATGTATAAATGTAATTGCTATTAAAATCAGGGCAGCTGATTAAAAGACCTGGAAGAGAACTGATTTTTGCTATTTTTTTAGGAGTCAGAACTAGATAAAATGGGATGGATCAACAAATACTGCTTTCAAATGCAATTACATTTAAATAAATAACTTTAAGTAATGTATATCACAAAGGTGCACTCCCTCCTAATGCAAATTCTGTATTGCGTTGTTATCCATAATCAGGTTGCATCCTGGCTCTTTTTACCATTCTTATCGATGTTTATCTTATGCTAACAGAACTAAATCTCCAGTTCTACTTAAAGGGGAAACAAACCCCCCTGCTATTAAAAATTGCTAATACATACCTTACATAGCCCCCCCTGCTCCCCCCCCCAGCCTAGGAGTTATCTCCTGTAATTGCCCCTAATTCGTTACTTAACCCTCCTTTGCAGAGTCAGCACAGCTCACGGGTGCTATCTTCTGGCTCTTTGTTCTTCTTCGGGTCTTCTTCCTCCCTCGGCAATTTTCATCACTTATGGCCAGTGTCGGACTGGCCCACCAGGATACCAGGAAAACTCCCGGTGGGCCCAGGTGTCAGTGGGCCCCCTTGCTTTTAAACATTTGGCCTATTTCATAGTCATTCCTTATTTCTTCATGGGAAAAAATACTTAATAATGGAAGAATAGATTATAGTAAGTAGATATAAAAGACTAGGAGAATAAAGAGGTTTAGTTAGGAGAGTAGGAATAATAATTTGGAAAGTGGGCCCTCAGTCTTAGGTTTTCTAATCGGCCCATGCTCTAAGGTTTTCTGGTGGACCCCTGGCATCCCAGTCCGACACTGGTTATGACGCATGCTCAGTTGTCATGAACCGGAAGACTGCTCCAACTGCGCATGTGCAGATACGCTGCTCACTTCCCGAAGAGGCGAAGATGGCACCTATGAGCTCCGCTGCGCTGCCTCTGCAAGGAGAGTTAAGTAAAGGAGAGTACAGTGCTACGCAATATGTTTATAATAATACATGTTTATAATAATAATAAGTAAAGAATTAGGGGCAATTACAGGAGGCAACGCCTAGGCTGGGGAGGGAGCAGAGAGAGGGGGCTATGTAGGGTAGGGGGTAGCGATTTTTAATAGCAATAAAAATAAAAACTGGGTAAATATAAAAAATATTTTCAATATAGTTAGTTAGCCAAAAATGTCTTCTATAAAGGCTGGAGTGACTGGATGTCTAACATAATAGCCAAAACACTCCCTCCTGCTCTGCAGCTCTCTCTATTTCCACTGATTGGTTACCAGGCAGTAACCATTCAGTGACTGGGGGGGCACATGGGCCATAACGGTTGCTTTTGAATCTGAGCTGCATGTTGAGGATTAAAATTGCAAACTCACTGAACATTATGTCCTATGTGGCCCCCCTTATAGTCGCTGACTAACTCAGTGTTAGAGAACTGAAAAGCAGGAAGTTGTGTTGTTTTGACATCCACTCACTCTAGGCTTTATAGATGACATTTTTGGTTAACTAACTATATTAGAAACATTTTTTATTTTGTACAGCCTATCTATTTACCTAGTTTTTATTTTTACACTAAACTGTAAAATGTGCTGCAAGGCTCTGTACTTGGTACATTGTTATTTTACTTGTACACCCCGTCCTTGGGAGATCTGATACACATTTATATTTTGGTTTCTACAGTAAGAACGTAGGCTAGGAATTCAAAACTGGTCTGTTTTAAAATGGAGAACATTTTACACAGGTCAATAAAAAAAAGAACTAATAATCTTTCCTCCTAAGCCTGGTCCTAATCCTCCCTTGTTGATTGCATGCTTCATTAATTTTGTGAATTTGGCAAGCTGTTTGGGGGTAATCTTTAACTCATCTCTCTCCTTGTCTGATCATATTAACACCACTGCCGAAAACCTATCAAGTTTCTTATGCAATATTGGCAAAATGTGTATTATTAACATTGGAGACAAACAGCACCGGTGATGTTGACCATATCAACCAATCAGATATTTGCTTTTGTTGTCTAACTTGTAGATGACTGTTCAAATCTAATTGCTGATTGGTTACTATGGGCAACATCAATAATGATATTTGTCTCCAATGTTAATAAATACACCCCATCTGTACTATATTGTGGGTCAGCCATTTGCTTTGCCTGTACTCTGTATCCTGATCCTTGCCTGCCTGGTTATTCTGACCTCTTCAAGCTGATCCTTGCCTGTCTGACTATTCTGCGCTCTCCAATCCTGATTCCGCCCTTTCTGACTAATTCTACTCTGCTTGTGCTGGCCCGGCCTGCCTGTTCCACGCTGAGTTGTCTGTTCTGCCTTCCAAGTTGTGTTCTTCCATCCAGTATCCTTGGTGAGACGATTGTGCCCCTTTGCTCGTCCAGAACCTGTCGCTTTGCTCCTCTCTTAGTAAGACCTGGCGGCATCAAATTAGCCGACGGCTCCTCCCGAGGTGAAAGTCGGCTGTTAAAGGCAGAAGCAAGAGCCGAGACCAGGGAGCCTAGCACTGGTTCTGGATTTAGGGTGCCGTTTGTGACAACTATGCAGTCCAATATATTCCATCCAAGATGTGACATCCTGGATCTGGACAAATTGGCATTCAGGTATATGAGGGCTAATTTAGTTAGGTCTGGGAAGCTTCGCAATACTACGTTAGACATTAATTCGATATGACTACGTGTATTCATCAAAATACGAAAGTTTGTCTTGGCAATTAAACGCTGTGTATTTTTGCTAGTGAAAATGTCAGGGGACTATCGGCACCTAGCAGAGAAGTCTGGACCAAGGAGGAAGCTTAGGGGTTAAAGTCCAAGTTCGCGGTATCCAAAGGGGTCAGGCTTAAGCGTAGGCAGGCAGCAAGAATCAGAATCAGGGTCTAGCAGAAGGTCAGGAATCCAGGAAACATCAATTCAGGAATTTAGGAAACCCAGGAACACAATTCAGCAATTCCTATAATCGGGCATTGAACCCGTGATGTGGAAGTCCTTTTATTTTCAATTTTTGCACCAGCCACGTCATCAGGCCAACGTCAAGGCATCAGTCCACGTGGGTCATGGATGCTGCCATCTTGAATGCGACGCTGCCGGAGATGGGAGCGCCATCAGGCATTCCTGACAGAAAATTCATTAGCTTGATCCACAAATGGTTAAAAAAAAAGTATAAATAATATATTTAACAGTTACAATTTTTAAACATAATCCCACATTAAATAACAAAACTCCAGCGTTTTTTCTTTTTTTTATGGCCTTTTTGAATACAGGATATGATGTCACTGACATAGTGATGTTGTAGCTTCAGCTTAACAATTTGGCAGGTAGAACCAGGCAAAGTAGACCAAAAACGGTAATGTATTGGAAAGTTTACACTTTAATAAATTTGCCTTGCGAAACTGCGCATAAGTTCTATAGTGAATTTTCTTCTTTTAGTAAATATGTTGTTGCGAACTGTCATTTTGGCAAATGTTCTCCAAAAAAAACACCAAACAATTCGCCCTTTAGTAAATGTGCCCCTCAGTGCTGATAAATGTAAGGACTAGGGATGTGCAGGCTACTTCACTAGGACTAGGTTAAGCAAAGCCATGATAGAGAATGACCTAGGGGTACTTGTGGATACTTTTGGTCTCCAGTGCTCAAACAGGATATTATTAAATAAGAGAGAGTCTAAAGAAGGGCAACTAAACTGGTAAAGGGTATAGAATGTCTCAGTTATGAAGAAAGACAGGCAAAGTTGGGATTGTTTACACTGGAGAAGAAGAGCTTAAAGTGAAATATAAGGGGACCATAAAATAAAATCTCATGCTTTATTCACCTTTTGGTCAGACCAAAAAAGTTGACTTGATAGATGTGTGCCTTTGTGTGAAGTACTATGTACTAGGCTTGCACAGAATCCACTTTTTTGGATTCATCTGAACCCCCGAATCCTTGGTGAAAGATTCGGCCGAATACCGAACCCTAATTTGCATATGCAAATTAGGGGTGGGAAGGGGAAAATTGTTTTACTTCCTTGTTTTCTGAGAAAAACTCACGCAATTTCCCTCCCCGCCCCATATGCAAATTAGGATTTGGCTTGGGCGGGCCGAATCCTGCTGGAAAAGGCAGAATCCTGGCCGAATCCCGAACTGAATCCTGGATTCGGTGCATCCCTACTATGTACTATGTATGTACAAAGTAATGACCAGCATGTACAAAAGAGTAATTTAATAACTGCATATCAGTCAAGGGACAGGCCTGACTAGTCTCAGACTTCTGAAAACAGGACAGGCAGTTTTGAGTCTGTGTAACTATCGCACTGTACGGTTCAAAACCAGATGGATGGCAACCCTAACTGTCAAACCCAGAGGCGTAACTATAGAGGAAGCAAACCCTGTGGTTGTGCGGCACGGGGGGGGGGGAGGGGAGGCAGGGAACAGAGGGGTCTGGACCACGGGATTAGCTTCCTATATAGCCCCCTTGCTGCACAAAAATATGGCTGCCTGTGGGTGCAAGAGGGGTGGGTTGGTAGTTTGCAGTGCCCCTCTGAAGATTTTTTAATTGCTTTAATTAATTATAATGAATATCGTTTTATGGAGATCTATTTTTGATAGATATTTTTGCTTCAGGTAAATAATTTCAGAATTTTTATAACAGCTCTCAGTGAAAAATTCCCCATACTGAAGTGATATTACACTGACAAATATTTTCTTTTTAAGTTTTTAAACTAGAAATAGGCATTTAACACAAGTGATCATTTGATACTTAAATGGTAAAAAATACAGCAATGCCTCACAAGCGGTGGTGAAGATTAAATTTAATGTGGTCTGTGTCCCATTTTAGTACATGTACAAGCATAATGATGAGCCCGCATGGATCCCTTCTGTACAAATACCTTCCTTCTCTATCCCATTTTAACTGTGTTTAGATGAAATACTTGATTTGCTAATATATATTATAGTTAATTAGATTTAAAAACGTTTTTGTGTATGGCTGTGAAAATACCTTCGGATTAAAACATTAACACATGCATTAATATCCTGAATTACTTTCAGAATATTGTTATTATAAAGCCAGTTGCAATGGTTAAATCACATGAACTGCTACAATATTTGTGAATTGTGCATTAATCTGTAATATTAGATTACCTAATGATGTTTAAATAAAGAAACATCTAAGGCAAACATGTTATCACTACAGTGTTAGCACGATAAGAGTACTATTTATTCAGTACCAATAATGGCTTCCAAGATGTTTTATTACAGAATTAAACAAATGATATATCCGTATAGATATCCATGGTAGCTAAATGCTGTAAACATTTTTAAAGGGGTGTTGGAGCCAGGTGCATAGTGTGTATATTAATGCAGCATTTGCTTTTATTTATTTGTCTATGAAAATATATTTTCATAGAAGATGCCTCCCTATGATTATTATTAACAATTATTTATAAAGTGCCAACATGCTCTGCAGCAGTGCTGTGCAACAGAAGGGTGTATACATGAAACATACAGAAACAGATTACACACAAATATTGACCGAGTGTACAGAGGGCCCTGCACATAACAATCTAAAATATTAAATCTTAAGTACTGAGCACAGACACATACCTGGTCTCCAGAAGAAAATTTGAAGTGCAGGACAAATCCACAGCAGTAGTCTTAGGGGCAAATTTATTTACCTCCGAAATTGCGCCAGCGAGGGCATCGCTGACATTGTAACACTTCGTCAGGCGTAGATTCGGCAGGACAACGCTAATTCACAAAAATCCGAAGTTGCGTCCAGGGTACCGAACGCTTGCGAAGTTGCGATAGCGATAAGCAATTTGAAGTTACGCTAACGATGCCTAATTAGCATACGGCGTGAAGTTAAAGTACAATGGACGTAAATGTTGCAGCACCTACATTACACTACACAAGGTCAAGGAACCTTAACAAAATGAAATAGAGGTTTTATATTGCCCTACACATGTGCCCACTGTATAGTTTAGGTGCCATATGTTAGGAAATGTAGGGGGGAAGGAGGGTACTACAAAAAAAAATTACGATCTTTTTCAGCCTATCACCCTGTAAAAAGTAAAAGACACCAGCGTTTTTTGGGGTTTTTTTGGGGGGAACTCCTATCTACTCTATTGCACTTTGCCTGGTCTGAGGTGGCGGAGGCAAGTCTGGCATTAGAGGTAACGTTCAGTAAAATCTATAACTTGATGAATTTGTGTAGTAACGCTCTTTCGCCAGAGCGAAAATTCGCCTGGCGTTAGAGGGCGAAGTTGCACCAGAGTCTGTCTCCTTCGCTAGCGAATTTTCGCCAGCGTTAGCCACTTCGCCCTTTAGTAAATTTCCCCCCCGGTCTCTAATGGGGGATTGACACAGGATACCCGCAGGACAACCAACATTAAGCACTTCTAATGGTGAGCTCCAGCCTATCTATATATTGGACATACCTAGTCTCCACATATCAGGGCAGATTTACTAACCGGTGATTTTTTGCCAGTGTCCGTTTCGCACCCCTCACAACTCTTCGCTCATGTGCTCATACTACGCCAATTCACTAATATGCAGAGTTTTGTCCTGGGCGCCGAACGCTGGCGACTTTTCACTATTGTTACTTCAGCAGTGCGAGCATTTCAGAATGAAGATGCGCTAGCATTCATTTCTGCCTAGCAAAAATTCGCTAGTGATCTCGCGCTCAGGTCAATTTGCATAGGGAAATTTAAAGTTGTATGGACGTCTCTATGTTAAATGTTGGTGCAATTACTTACAAATTCCACTATTTAAAACACAATAGAGTTATTATAATGCTCTACACCTACAAAATGTGCCCACTGTAACATTAATGTTTCATATGTTTTTGGCTCACACGATATGATGTAAGTGATAGAAGACTGAGAAAGATCTAGGTACTTTATTGCACTTCGCCTGATGTGGCGAAGGCAACTCTGGCGAAAGAGGTAACATTCAGTAAAATCTGCATTTTAGTGAACTTGTGGAGTAACGACCGTTCACCAGAGCGAAAAGTTGCCAGGCGATAGAGTGTGAATCACCATTAGCGCCGGTCTCTTTCGGTAGTGACCTAGCGATGTCCCTGCGGGTGGCAACGCTAGCGAATTGTCGATAGCGTTAGCTATTTTGCACCTTAGTAAATCAGCCCCATTGTCTAAATTGCAGTGCGTATCCATCTCCAACAATTCTCTGACAGATCAAGAACACTTGTGAAGCATCCTAACTGTTTTATAGCTTCACGAATATTTCGCTGTATGTACGACCTACCTTTGCCATGTCATGATTTAAGGATAACCTGTTTTAATTTCATTTATGCCTAAGTAAAGCTTTTAAGACCCCTAACACAATAACAATTGGCCCTTTTCTTGCCCCTATTGATTTTAATGATAATTAAAGACTGGTGTAACTACCAGGGGACAAGGAGCCTCGCCAGATAATGTGTGCAAAACATTGGGGGTTTGCAGGAAAGAGAAAGAATTCTTTGGGTGGTGAGAGTAGGCAGGGGGGCATCATCATGTTGCTATGCTGTGTTTATGTATGAGAGAGGGTATAATAAATGGTGAGGGTATAAAAATGTTCATAAAGAAGTAAGTGCAGGTATTGGGCTGAGACTTCAGTGTAAATATTCTATAAATCAATCATAAGGCCTAACTGTTTGATCAAAGGGCGGGACAAGGAGACTCCAACTGGCTAAAAGCAGTCTAACAACTTATCGGCTCCAATGCACAGCCCAGCAGAAGAAACTTCAAGACAGATTGCTGAGAGAGAAATATAGCACACAATGCTGAAAAAACCCTGAGATATTTTATACATATATTTTTTTCATGATAACCAACAGCAACCTGTCAGAAATGTGTTTTGAAACGGCTCACCAGGAAATGTTACCTACTGATTGGTTGCTATTGGTTGATAGACAAGTAGCAAACTTTAGCTCATTTATTATAATTACCCCAATCAATATATTAGTGTAATGTCTCTTTTACATATTTTAGTTGCCATAAAGGATCTGATCCTTTTCAAAGTTAAAGGGATACTGTCATCGGAAAACATGTTTTTTTTTTAAAAATGCATCAGTTAATAATGCTACTCCAGCAGAATTCTGCACTGAAATCCATTTCTCAAAAGAGCAAACAGATATTTTTATATTCAATCTTGAAATCTGACATGGGGCTAGACATTTTGTCAATTTCCCAGCTGCCCCTGGTCATGTGACTTGTGCCTGCACTTTAGGAGAGAAATGCTTTCTGGGAGGCTGCTGTTTTTCCTTCTCAATGTAACTGTAATTTCCCATGACAGTATCCTTTTAAGGAAAAGGTAAAGAATAAACAGTCGCCAATGAATAGCTGTCCCATTTTTTAAATGATTAACCAAAACCATTTATCATATTAATTACTCTTTATCTTTTAACTTCAAATATAAATTACCTATGGAAATTGAGCACATTTTCGACATTTTTATTTTATGTCTGGTTTGTTGCCTGCAATATTGTAGACAATTACAATTAAAGACAGAGGAAGATGATAACAGAGTTGAATGTGTGAATGGGGATTACCCAATGGCTCTTGAACAACACCAGGATTTTGGACATTAACTGAAACAACAGTGTTTGTTTTAGAACATTAAAACAGGTCAATACACTTAATTATAAATCTAATCAGATCATATTAACACTCTGTTTAGGTCAGCTACTATATTTCATTTTGTTTTTAAAATGCCTTTTAAGTGGGCAATTAATTAAACCACAAGGAATACTTTGAAATGTTGGTAAGTTTCATTATATAAACATCCAAGAGAAAAATCACTCCAGTTGGACTGGACATGTTTCTGCTAGGTAAAAGAATATTTCTTTTAAATGTTTTTCTGCTTTTCAAACACTACAGAGGAAATATAATGTAAACGTCAGATGATCATCAACTGGTTATCATAATGGAACTAACTGGAAGGGACAAGCAATGGCATGCAAATACCTGCCACAATTTGTTTTCCATTACAATTTATAGTAGTCATTCGAGATGTACTGAACCTTTGGCCTAATCTCAATACTTTTGGATTCAGTTGAATTAATCTGAACCAAGCCCCGACTGGCAATCTGTCTGTTTGAGGCAAATGCCTGATGGGTCACTCATTTTTAGTTAAGTACTTAGTTGCTTGAAGCTGCCGAATGGGAGCTGAAGCTGGAGCCACCAAATGGCAGCTGAAACCACCAAATGGGAGCCGAAACTGCAGAGAAGAATGAAGAAGCTACAGTTGCCTGGGAGGAAGAGGAACATGTGATAACATTTTAAAGGTAAGTTTCCACTGAACATCAATGGTCTTTAATGGAGTCCTTCACTGTAATGGGGGACCTTGGCCAACAATGTTTTTTTTAACTTGGGGGTGCCCTGACCACCAATCTTTTTTGTTTTATGGGGGGGCCTGACCACCAAAGTTTGTTTGCTCACGTATCGGTGCAGAGTAAGCGAAGCGGAGCTCATGGGCGCCATCTTCCGGATCTCCGGTCTTCTTCTGGTCCTCTTCCCTTCTGCAATTTCCGGCACTTTTGAAGCATGTGCAGTTGCTACGAACAAGAAAACCAAATGCGCATGCACCAATACAGCGCTCACTTAAAGAAGAAGATGAAGATTCGGAAGGTGGCGCCCATCAACTCAGCTGTGCTTACTCTGCACTGATACATGAGCAAACTCTTAGGTAGGGGCACTTTCAGGGGTAACAAACTATGTGGGGGGGGAGCAGGGAGGGGGGACTACCTAGGGTAGTAGGCAGGGTCTTTTCTTATTGGGGTGGGTTTAGTTATCCTTTAAAACATCGTTACATCACAGATTAAGTGCTGTGTTTTGAGAAAGCACTTGGGCTATATACAGAGGCAAATGTAGTTGAAGTGCAGCAGGTCAAAGTGCTAGACTGAATTATATTTGGTTTTCCTAGTGATAGGACCTGGGTTGAGTTTAAGATACTAGAGGGCAGAAAGAAATGAAATATTTTGTTTGCAATCTTATTTACTATGAAATCAGTGGAGCCTCTGACAGGATGAATGTGTTTTGTGTTAACTCATTTTTTCATAAATAATTTTCCCAGGAAATAGGGTTAAACTGTCTGAAACACCATTACTTTTTGATGTTTAAATAAAATGTTGGAACAGGGTGATAAAAAATTTTAAGTAGTTTTCTGACCTTTCTGAATTTGTCACCAAGGTCTGGGATTTGTTAATTCATCCCCCAGGTTTCAATTTCATGTTAAGGGGATGATGAATTCTAGTTATTGGGCGATAGCTTTGCTGGTACAAAGCACGTGAAATATTACTGCAGCTTTGGGTTCAAACATAACTATTCGGAACCAAACCCCAATACATTAATTCTATATACAAGTCCTCGCTAGCTTTATTTAAATACAACCCCTGGCATTTAAATAAATGCTCCCATTTAAATGATGAACTGGTAAGATTAGTTCTATCAGGCCAGAACTGGCATTCTGTAAATCAGTGATCCCCAACCAGTGGCAACATGGTGCTCTCCAACCCCTTGGATGTTGCTCCCAGTGACCCTAATCATGTGTTTTTTTAGTTACTGGCTTGAAAGCAAGCTTTAGTTATATAAAACCCATGTGTACTGCAAAACAGAGCCTCCTGTGGGCTGACAGTCTACATAGGGGAGACCAATAGACAATAACAGTCCATATTTGCACTCCAGGATCTTTTTGCATGCTGCTTATGTTGCTCCACAACCTTTATGATCATTTTAATGTGGCTCACATGTAAAAAAAGGTTGGGGATCCCTGCTGTAGATGCCCTAGATGTGTCTATGCGTATACCCAATAGTATTTGTCACTATTTCCCATATTAAGCTATGGGGGGACCCATGTCTAAAGCACACATAGTGGTAACAAATGGACCTCTGCTCCAACATGATTAAGTAATGGTGTTCACTTCTATAACTCTGTGCTGGTAGAGTAAGATTGTTGTCATTATAGACTACTTTTGGCAGGCCACTTAAATATATCTCGACATACTCAAAGGACACAAAGCCCTTGCATTAAACTTGCTGAATGGATTCTAACAGTGCGAGTTCCCACTCTCATTACAGTTGTTTAACACTGTAGCGTTGTGCAAGTGTGAATGCCCATAGCTTAAATACTCAGTTTCAATGCAAGTCTTTGGAAACAAGACTTCTATGCTCCTGTAATACCCACATTTTTAGTTATATACAAATCTGCATGACTTTGTGCAATTTTTAGTGTAAAAAGCAGTTAAACTGGATATTGTAACATTTCCATTATTTTTCTAACCAGGCAAGGCTTTGAATAAACGTGTATCTGGAAACAGCTGCAATTAATGAATGTAATCGTTAAACAGGCTGTCTGTACTAAATGAGCGTGTAATGACCATTACGATCTATTGTAAAGTTACTCATTGATCAACATGCTGTAATTGAAAATCTCTTAACCGTGAACCTCTGTCTGTCACTATTACAACTCCCAATTAATTATAGTAAAGCCATCTATTCTCTCACAGTGTTATTAATTAACCTTTAAATATAACATGTTATTGACATTTTAGCAAACTAAAAAACACATTGCTAGTGCAAAAATATACCTATTTTTTTCACGATGCTCCAAATTTTAAGAAAACAATATTTTCATATTGAAGCAAACAGAGTTGGAATGAAACACATGATCTACATTTATCTACCTCCCATTGCTCATTTCTCTTTATATATTGAACTCATAACTAAGCAATAAATATATGTATGAAATTGTTACTGAAAAAGTGCTACATGGAAGGCAGTGTAAATACTGTGACATCTTAATAAATTTACATGGTTCAAATTTGTTTTCAAAGACTAAAACTACATTTTTGAAATGAGTTATTGTAAGAATCTTGGAGTGAGCCCTTTCATTTCTAAATAAAACCTTATTCTGAAAATGATGTGAGTAGCTTCAAAATATATATAGGTGTAGGGGACCAAAGAGGTTATTTCCACTATTGATTCGGGAAGTCCCAGTTCTCTAATCAATGTTCTGTGCATTTTTTATAGGGTATTTTCTGGTGTTTTGTAGCTGCAACAAATTGTGAGCAACAAGTAGCACCACGTGTCATTGCTAGGGTTGCCACCTTTTCTGGAAAAAAATACCTATATATTTATTTTTTCCCTATTATTAACATTGGGATCGACCATTATTAACATGTATTTATATAGCGCCAACATATTGCGTAGCACTGTCGTCTTTTTTACTGGCCAGGCTGGGATAATACCGGCCAGGTGGCAACCCTAGTCATTGCCCTTAAGGGAGAACTTCACCCCTCCCCCACACACAAAAACCCCATCCAGAGAAATAGGGATACTTTTCTATTTAATAGACTCTGTGGGGTGGGGAACAGACATAGGACCGATGGAGGGCAGTGGATGGAGCATAGTTAAATGCCTCTGCCCAGTCTAATGCCCAGTCAGTGAAATCCTTCCCCTGATTTTTCCAGTGTAGATTCTCAACTGAACTTACAATTTTTTTCTGTAGATGAAACAATAGCCATGGATTTTTCTAATTGCTTGCAGAATTGAAAAACTATGACTAATGTTCATAATGAATAACTAATGTTTTTAAAGTGCCGAGTCATCCTATGAATCTTCTAATGTGAAGCCCAAAGTATTGTTTCCCATACACAGGCACTCATGCATCATAATAGAAAAGCTTTTCCTTTAAAATCAAGAAAACAGCATTTAAACATTTTCATAACTAAGTAAACAATTCTGATTATTTTCTTTGAACTACATTTCTAGTTAGTCTAACCAGTTGAGGCTAAGTAACTGCAGCAAAGTGGCCTAAAAGCATTGACATATAGGGACCTATTTATTATGCTGTGTAAAATGAAACAAACTGGAAAAACTGTGTAATATAAATGGAAATTGACAAAAGTTGTGTATTTTCCTTTTACACGGTCTGAACGTGATATTAACTGGTATTCTACTTTATACTTACAGTAGACAGTTATGATGCACAGTTCTGAAACACAGAGTCGGATTTCCTTCTGCAGGGCCCCTAGGCTGTATGGTCATGGATCCTGCATATCAGCCCCTCCGCGAGCATGCGCCAGAGCATTGGGACGCTATACATCCCCAATGCTCCTCAGGGATGCAGGCATGCCGCCCCTAAAATGTTGCCTTCCTAGGCCCAGGCCTTTGTATCCTCACCACAAATCTGGGCCTGCTGAAACATAAATAACACTGTTTACACTGCAAATAATTCACTCTACAATATAAAATGTCATTCCTGAACCAGTAAGTGTATTTTTTTTAGTTGTAATATTGGTGTGTAGGCGCCATCTCAGCAGGGGCGATCCTGGCCCCTCCGCCGCCTGAGGCAGCAGCAGTTGCTGCTGCCCCCCCCCCGGAAATTCGCTCTTAAAGTACCAGGAGCAGCATTTTTGCTGCTCCTGGTACCTAGTTGGGCGCTGCCACCTGAGGCGACAGCCTCAACTCGCCTCATTGGCGAAGCACCCCTGCATCTCAGGTCATTTTGCCTGGTCATGTGCTTTCAGAAAGAACCAGCACATTAGGAAAGAACTACTTTATGGCAGGCTATTTTTTCTCCTACTCAATGTAACTGAATGTGTCGCAGTGGGACCTGGATTTTACGATGGAGTGCTGTTCTTAGATTACCAGGCAGCTTTTATCTTGTGTTAAGGAGCTGCTATCTGGTTACCTTCCCATTGTGCTGTTGTTAGGCTGCTGGAGGGGGAGGGAGCAGGTGATATCACTCCAACTTGCAGTACAGCAGTAAAGAGTGACTGAAGTTTATCAGAACACAAGTCGCATGACTGGAGGCAACTGGGAAACTGACAATATGTCTAGCCCCATGTCAGATTTCAAAATTAAATATAAAAAAATCTATTTGCTCCTTTGAAAAACAAATTTCAGTGCAGAATTCTGCTGGGGCAACACTATTAACTGATGTGTTTTGAAAAAAACATTTTTTCCAATGACAGTATCCCTTTAAGTTACTATGTGATGCATATGAATCTTCAGACTTCAGACTCTGCCAGTTAACTTAGGCCAATGGCACAAGGATCATTTTCTCTGTTGTCTTCTGCCCCCTTTATCTATATGCACTGATAGGGATTGCATCTGTCTATTAAAGCACACACAGAGTGGATTTCAGGCAAAAAGGCTAAAGTATGCTTTCTGTGCCAAAATCCACTCTGGGCATACTCATAGCATACTCAGATACAGAACAGTGCCCTTGAGACAGATGTGACATGGCAGCCTCAGCCGTGGCAGTAACATAGTAAGTTAGGTTGAAAAAAGACCATCGAGTTTAACCTTTTAACTCTATTTTAACCTGTCTAACTGCCAGTTGATCCAGAGGAAGGCAAAAAACCCCATCTAAAGCCTCTCCAATTTGTCTCAGAGGAGGAAGTCCCAGGACCAACTTGTACTATGAGCTATCTTCCATAACCCTGTATTCCCTCACTTGATAAAAACCATCCAACCCCTTCTTAAAGCTATCTAATGTATCAGCCTGTACCACTGATTCAGGGAGAGAATTCCACATCTTCACAGCTCTCACTGTAATAAACACCTTCCGAATATTTAGGCGGAGCCTCTTTTCTTCTAAACGGAATGGGTGCAATCAGGGTCACAAAAAACAGTTGCCATAGTGGCCAGAAACCCTTAAAAATCAGAAAGTAAAGGACTATTGCACTTAAAGGGATTCTGTCATGATTTTTATGATGTAGTTTTTATTTCTAAATTACAGTTTACACTGCAACTAATTCACTCTACTATATACAATTGAATTCCTGAACCAGCAAATGTATTTGTTTTAGTTGTAATATTGGTGTGTAGGCAGCCATCTTAGGTCATTTTGCCTGGTCATGTGCTTTCAGAAAGAGCCAGCACTTTAGGGTGGAACTGCTTCCTGGCAGGCTGTTGTTTCTCCTACTCAATGTAACTGAATGTGTCTCAGTGAGACTTAGATTTTACTATTGAATGTTTTTCTTAGATCTACCAGGGAGCTGTTATCTGTTATCTTGTGTTATAAAGCTCTTATCTGGTTACCTTCCCATTGTGCTGTTGTTAGCCTGCTGGGGGAGATGTCATTAAAAATTCCCCCATGAAATGTTCTTCTTGGTTCTGCCAATCCCAGACTCATCTGTCAGACTGCCAGATAAGTTCAATAAATCAATTAATTAAACACATTTTATTGCTCCATTCTCCAGTGGTGACCTTTATACCACATCAAACACTTTGCATTGTTCACAGTGATACTTGGCTTGTGTGTGGATGCTTGCTAATTAAAAAAAAAATCCATTCCTCTGTATCCCAACTGAAGACATGTGAATTTACAAGGTGCAAATATTTTTTTTAGCAAAAATGTTTTCCATGTACTTACATTCAACTGTTCAATTTGTTCTAGTGATGTGTCCAATGGGCTATATATTAGAATTGTATAAGACAGGAGTAAGGGCATTCATAGACTCATTGTGCAAATAAAAACGAAATATTGTTTTAATAAACATTATTTTATTTATTATGATTATAGGAAGATAAAACTGAAACTAAAAATGCAATCTTCCTTAAAGGGCACCTGTTGGGTAAAAATGTTATCCCCAACCAAAGGTGTTGGCATTCCAGTTGGGGATAACTCGTTTTTTTTTTTTAAATGCCCCCCTCCAGCGCTACGCTACCCGCACCAGGAGGCAGCTCCTGGTGTGAGCAGCCATGTTGTGTTACATAACACGCATGTGACATCATGCGCATACGCATAACAAGAAATTCGGGGCAGATTTGCATTATGTGCATGCGAGTGACTGGACATGGCTGCTCGCATCGGGAGCTCCCTCCTGATGCAGGTAGCGTAGCGCTGGAGGGGGGCATTTAAAAAAAAAAAAAAATAGTTATCCCCAACCGGAATGCGGGCACCTTTGGTTGGGGGGGGGGATAGAGTTGCCACCCGGCCAGTGTTTTACTGACCTGCCAAGGCTGGGGCCGGTGTTACAAATTTGCCGGCAATGTAGCTGCTGGGAAATTTGTAATACACCTAACAAAAGCCAGTGGCCTGCCCCCAAACTCACCTTTTTTGCCGGCTTCTTGTCAATTGCAGTGCCAAGGCTCCGCCCCTTTGATGTCATGATCCATCCCAGCCAATCACGTGCTGACATCACGTCTCGCCCCCTTTGACGCCACAACCCACCCTTTTATTCCCGCCCCTTCCACCAGCCGGTGGAACTTTTATTAAAAGGTGGCAACCCTAGTTGGGGATAAGATTTTTACTCAACAGGTGCCCTTTAAGTTAATATTTCTTTTTAAACTTCGGTTTACAGATACACATGTGCTTTTTTACTTCCAAAACATGATATTTCTTTAATAATCATCATTATTTGCTTTTTCATTTTTGTAGGCATTGGTTCATGTGTTTTCCCTGTTTACTGGTACATGGTGTAATACAGAACTGCTATAGAAAGTGAACTGCTGCCCTCTACAGGGTGAAAACAGAAAATGCTATTTTTTAGAGTAGAAGGTTTTTACCATTACAACATAATTCTTTCAAAAAACAAAAATCCAAAACACATACCTATGTTTTAAAAAGCAGCTCATGACATTAGAGGAACAATGTTTCTATTAGTGAAAGCTATAACACCAGCAGATTATTAAACAGATAAATAGATTAAAAAAAACCACACCTATGTTTTAAGTAGCCACACGACTCATGGGTGGTTCACCTTTAAGTTAACTTTTAGTATGTAATAGAATGGCCAATTCTAAGAAACGTTTTAATTGGACTTCATTATTTATTTTTTATAGTTTTTTAATTGTTTGCCTTTTTGTTCCGACTCTTTCCAGCTTTCAAATGGGGGTCACTGACCCCATCTAAAAACAAATGCTCTGTAAGACTACAAATTTATTGTTATTGTTACTTTTTATTACTCATCTTTCTATTCAGCCCTCTCCTATTCATATTCCAGTCTCTTATTCAAGTCAATGTATGGTTGCTGGGGTCATTTGGACGCTATCAACCAGACTGCTGAAATAAACTGAGAGAGATGTTAAATAAAAATGCCAAATAACTGAAAAACCACAAATAATTCAAAATAAAAACCAACTGCAGATTGTCTCAGGATATTACTCTCTACATCATACTAAAAGGTGAAACCCCCTGCAAAGAATGCAATAATAAAAAACAAGGACATTTAGCCTCTGTATTTTTCACCTTTCTTTGAATTAACACCACAAATCCAGCTTTTCACATGTAGTGAGTGGGCTTAGTATTTTAATACCATTTATTTGAAGGCGGAATTATATTTATATTTAGTTATATTAAAATAGTTAAAGGAAATAGTTTGTATGAATCATTGAGCAAACTGGGGCCATATCAATCTGTTGGGTCTCCACATCTGACCCACAGGCATTCACTTGGACAAGTTTGTATAAGAAGCTAGGCGACATTTATAATATGAGGCTTGGACTTGATTGTTATGTCTTATTTAGTGTCAGCTGTAGTGTTATGTCACTGTGTTTATGTTGTCAACTCCGACTGCCCGAATAGACCTTATTTATCATTAAAAAAATAGGAACACTTCTTCTTATCTTCTATCATTAAAAAAAGTCAGAAAAAATCTGAAAATCTGATAACTTCCGAGTTTTCCCAGCAAAGTACTACTAATTTTTCAGAGTTTTTGGTCCAAAATCCCTGAAATTATTGGATATCAGTATGGACAGCAGCGCAGACAAGGGGACCTTCCCCATTGACTTATACAGGACCTCGAGAGCTTTGTGATACGGGATTTTCGGAGCCAGACTTTTAAGACCATCAGGCTTTAATAAATTCTAAAAAAATCATATTTTTTTTTTTTTAGTCCGAAAACTACGAATTATTAGAATTTCATATATTCGGAACATAATAAATAACCCCCTAAAAGTTAACCTAAAGGTGACGCACCCGTTTAAAGATATTAGTAGTTTTTAGCACTGCTTAGGCAGAAGAAACTCGAAAACGGTGTAAAACTGCCAATGTTTTTCAAATTACTGTAATAAAAACATGAATGCAAATTTCAAAAGTGCTCTTGGTGTTTAGTTCCCCTTTATATAAGGTGGATAACATGAATTAGATGCAGGATGATGGAGTACACATGAAAGCTAAAGGGGAAAAAAACTGGGATGAACTGTACATTTAAACAAAATATTAATAAAACAGGATACAATAAAAAAAACAGAACAAACAATAACAAATCAAATATAAAAGAAACGACTGTATAATAAAGTTAGAGGTGTTCCTGCCTAATGGTCTTGCCGCAGTCAGTGATCAATTCTTTATTTATATTAAAGGGATACTGTCATGGGGAAAACATGTTTTTTTCAAAACGCATCAGTTAATAGTGCTGCTCCAGCAGAATTCTGCACTGAACTCCCTTTTTCAAAAGAGCAAACAGATTTTGAAATCTGACATGGGGCTAGACATATTGTCAATTTCCCAGCTGCCCCAGTCATGTGACTTGTGCTCTGATAAACTTCAGTCACTCTTTACTGCTGTACTGCAAGTTGCAGTGATATCACCCCCTCGCTTCCCCCCCCCCAGCAGCCAAACAACAGAACAATGGGAAGGTAACGAGATAGCAGCTCCCTAACACAAGATAAGAGCTCCCTGGAAGATCTAAGAACAGCACTAAAACTGGCCATAGAAATAGAGATTTTTAAAAGATCCGATCCTCATCAAGAGACCACGATTATCTTGGAACGATCGTACGAATTGTCCATCAACTAAAAATACCAATTTGCCAGAAAAGCAAAGGGGAGCTGCCTGCTTGGCCCTGCAGACATAGATAGATTGCACTGGGACCGACAAAGATTTTTTAACCTGGCCGATCAATTTCCTGACAGATGTCGGCCGAAAAATCATAAGATGTTCGATTGTTCGAATCCCACTAACCGCATGATAATTTCGAAGGATTGGTCCGGCTTCCCTAAAATCGGTCGTTCGGGAAGAAAAATCTTTGCGTCTATGGGGACCTTAAATAGTAAAAGCCAAGTCCCACTGAGACTGATTCAGTTACATTAAGATGGAGAAATAACAGCCTGCCAGAAAGTAATTCCATCCTAAAGTGCAGAGCACAAGTCACACGACTGGGGCAGCTGGGAAACTGACAATATGTCTAGCCCCATGTCAGATTTCAAAATTAAATATAAAAAAATCTGTTTGATAAACGGATTCCAGAATTCTGCTGGAGCAGCACTATTAACTGATGTATTTTGAAAAAAACATGTTTTCCCATGACAGGATCCCTTTAAGATGTCAGATTGGCCAAAAATATTTTTATCTTTCATCCTTATGATGACAGGGGGTTTTCAGATGCCTGAAAACACAACAGCCTATCAAGTGACTGTCACTTAGAAATCATTATTACATTCCATCCATTTACATCCCTATGTATTCCCTTTCCGGCCAGCCTACCGCTAAACAAAGAGTAACCTAACTAAAGGGAACCCCGCCACTTCTCGTTACTCGAGCAGCGCGCCGCGACTAATTACCTCAGCTCAAGCGTCTCTTTAACTTGTTCACGTGACGCGCGCGCGTGGCCTTATTTGCCGCCACCAGCTCGGCACCCGCCAGTCAGTCCCTTAGGCAGTTGGCAGTTGAGCGCTTGTTGTCCCTGTGGGTCACATGACTATTTTGTTGTTGTCTCAGGTATGAGAGCCTAGGTAGGCGCCTTGTTAGTAGCCATGGAAATGAGGAATTCTAATACAGAATAGAAGCCGCGCTGGTGCACTTCATGCGCCTCCAGCTTATAGAGATTTATTTGAATGGACAAAGGGAATGAATAGAGTAATTATTATTAGCGTTACTTTTGTATTTAACTCTTTAAAGGGATGTTTCACCTTTACATGAACGTTTCCATTGGTCCTTTTTTTATTATTATTTTTTTTGTTGTAGTTTTTGATTGATTGGCCGATTTCTTCTGTCTCTTTCCGGCTTTCATAAGGGGGCTCTGAATCCCATTTAAAAAGCAATAACACATTTCTTTCTTTTTTTTTGTATTTTTTTTTTTTTGCAATTACAATATTAGACTTAATTACATATGGAAAATGTTCATACATTGTAAACAATAAAAATATACCTGAGGCCGAAATACGGCCAAAACCAAATACACAAAAAGAAGAAAAGGTAAAAGGAAAAAAAGTAGGGGTGCACCGAATACATTATTGTGGATTAAACCCCCTAACAGGTCCGGACTGAGAATTAAAATAGGCCCTGGCATTTCAGATACATAGAGGCCCAATCAGCCCACACAGAGGCATAAACAGCCCCCACCCGCCCACTAATTACTGACTTTTATATGGCACCTTATCGCAGCCCCTCTGGCATTTGCCAGAACCCACAGATTGCCAGTCTGGGCCTTCCCCCTGAATCCTTCGTGAAAGATTTGGCCGAACCGAATACGAATCCTAATTTGCATATGCAAATTAGGGGTGGGAAGGGAAAACATTTTTGACTTACTTGTTTTGTGACAAAAAGTCACATGACTTCCCTCCTGCCCCTAATTTGCATATGCAAATTCGGGTTTGGTTTGGCCGGGCAGAAGGATTCGGCCAAATCCCGAACCGAATCCTGGATTCGGTGCATCCCTAAAAAAAAAAGTATGGAAAATAATATGTTCGTATGACTTTTTAAATTCTCTATAAATAAATTTAACACTAATCCTAATTCTTTTAAGGTAAAAGTATTCCACAAGGCCCATTAAAATGTTTATGTAATGTGTTTTTATTTCTAGCTTCATAATATTCCAGTTTTTCTGTTAATTGTATAAAGTTTATAAATTCCGAGATATTACAGGAATTTCTTCAGATTTCCAATGTTGGCCAATCAATAATCTAGCTGCTTCCAGTATGTGTACTGCAAGATCTTTCTCAAATGGTCTCAGAGGACCTAAAGAGTAGGTAGTAATAATCTTGGATAATAAGGCCGGGCAGAAGGATTCGGCCGAATCCCGAACCGAATCCTGGATTCGGTGCATCCCTAAAAAAAAAGTATTGAAAATAATATGTTCATATGACTTTTAATTCTCTATAAATAAATTTAACACTAATCCTAATTCTTTTAAGGTAAAAGTATTCCACAAGGCCCATTAAAATGTTTATGTAATGTGTTTTTATTTCTAGCTTCATAATATTCCAGTTTTTCTGTTAATTGTATAAAGTTTATAAATTCCGAGATATTACAGGAATTTCTTTAGATTTCCAATGTTGGCCAATCAATAATCTAGCTGCTTCCAGTATGTGTACTGCAAGATCTTTCTCAAATGGTCTCAGAGGACCTAAAGAGTAGGTAGTAATAATCTTGGATAATAAGTCCAATGTAAGAGGAGTTTCGGGCAGGACCACCAGATGACAAATCGTACCTATTTGCTCGCAGTTATGCCAGCACTTCTGAGATGCTGTTAATGGAAATATGCTGGCACATACCAGCGATACATTAATTTGACTGATGTTTCCAGTAGGGATGCACCGAATCCAGGATTCAGCCTTCTTCAGCAGGATTCGGCCGAATCCTTCTGTCCAGCCGAACCAAATCCTAATTTGCATATGCAAATTAGGGTTGGGGAGGGAAATCACATTACTTTTTTGTCAGAAAACAAGGAAGTAAAAATGTTTTCCCCTACCCACCCCTAATTTGCATATGCAAATTAGGGTTCGGATTCAGTTCGGTATTTTGCCGAATCCTTCACAACGGATTCGGGGGTTCGGCCGAATCCAAAATAGTGGATTCGGTGCATCCCTACTTTCCAGTAATCTTATCAAATTATTAGATCTCGAGATTAGTTTGAATGAATTATTCCAGTTCTGTAAATCAATTACAATACCTAAATCCTGCTGCCACTTTACAGAATGAGAGTCCAAAAGGTGCTGCATCACAATAACACATTTCACTCTGTACATCCTACTAAAGGTAAAGTCAAAGGTGAACAACCTCTTTAAAGCCATTGTGTGCTTTACAATAATGCATGTGGGTTATTATTATGTACCTTTATGCACAGACAGCCCTGCAAAAATGATTGGTGCCTTAATAATAATAATTGTAATAATAATAATATTGGAAACTAGTGATGCACCTAATCCACCGTTTTTGGATTCTGATGAATTGTCCACAAAAGATTTAGCCAAATCCAAATGTGCATATCTGTAATTAAGTAAAAATTTTGAAACTTGCACACGTTATGGACAAGGAATTCCTGCTAAAATGCTTTATAAAGGAACAAACAGAATGATGGAAGAGAATCACTTTTTGCAACTTGCTTCTAATGGATGGGCAGGGGTGTAACTTCAGGTCTATTTGGCCCTTATTTCTGGTTCCTGTCCATTATCCTATCCGCCGTCCCCTTGTGAATAGACAGCATGAGTTATTCTGGGGGTCCTTCATTATATAAATATCTGGGTGTATTCATGTGGGTAGGGTAGTTTTATTTTGATGCTGTACCAAACTGAAAGAAGAAGGTACCATATAACTCCATATTTTCTCAAGGGGCCGCATCAAACCTACATAAGTTTTGGGAAAATGTAAGAACTAGGAAAGAAAACATGACGTTTGCCTGTACAGGACTAGAAAAAATTGTATAAATTCTGGAAAAATTAGGTTTGACTGTATATAACATAAGATTATGAATAATGAATATAGAATAATGGTACCTGGGGAAAACTGTCATTAGGAGATATTCCACCCCCTCCCCAGTGTCGAACTGGGGTATCCTGGGCCCACTGGGGTCCCCACCCAAGCTGCAGGGGGCCCTTTCATCCCCCATTACAAAACACCTCCCACCACATCTGAAGACCCATGATGGCTACTGCAACTTTATCCACATGCCCTGGTCCTGGACAGGATACGATCTTCAGTTTATGAGTCCCACAGCCCAACATTTTTTCTCTTGGTCCCCCACCAGCCCAGAAACAATACAAAACAATATGTTACAATATGAGAACAATTTGCCTTCCTTAGTTCGGATCAGGATCAAGTATTTTATTATTACAGAGAAAAAGGAAATGATTTTTTAAAAATTACAATTATTTGCTTATGGGATATACCTTCCTATAATTTGTACCCAAAAATCAAAGCCTATCAAGATCTTTATTATTTTCTAAATATCACTTTTATTTAAAAAAAATGGTTCACATAATTAGAAAGAATAAAGTTCATTAGCATCAGTTATTGTCATGCCCTTGGGTGACTTGGTGTCCAGATATGCCACCTACTAGGCATAGCAAATTGGAAAACTTATTTATTTTGTATCTTCTGACTTATATCTGTAAAGCTCAAAGATATGCAAATATTAGGAACCAAATGCAAAATTCTAGGGTCGGTGAAATTTAGATTTCATTTATTTCCAGATACTACAGGTTAAAATACAAAACGGAGAGAGCTAAAGATTCAAATACAACACTAGGGCTCATTTACTAACACATGGGCAGCAACCCATGGCAACCAGTGATGTTCCTGGTGCTCTAACAAACTCATTTAGTACTGTCCAACTGTTTCCATATAGTAGGTCCATTAAGTCACAGCCCTTCATGATCAGGGGCAAGATTATGATAAAAGATAGATAGTGAACAATAACTTGATTATTTTAGATACTCCACATCATTTTTAACTGATAATATTTATGTAGTCTCTTATTTCCGCAAGATGAAGTTTATATTGCATTTTTATTTTAATGATACTTCCCCTTAAAGGGATACTGTCATGGGAAAAAATTTTTTCAAAATGAATCAGTTAATAGTGCTGATCCAGCAGAATTCTGCACTGAAATCCTTTTCTCAAAAGAGCAAACAGATTTTTTTATATTCAATTTTGAAATCTGACATGGGGCTGGACATATTGTCAATTTCCCAGCTGCCCCAAGTCATGTGTGCTTGTGCTCTGATAAACTATCACCCCCTCCCCCCCCAGCAGCCAAACAAAAGAACAATGGGAAGGTAACCAGTTAACAGCTCCCTAACACAAGATAACAGCTGCCTGGTAGATCTAAGAACAACACTCAATAGTAAAAACCCATGTCCCACTTAGACTCTTTCAGTTACATTGAGAAGGAAAAACAGCAGCCTGCCAGAAAGCATTTCTCTCCTAAAGTCCTGGCACAAGTCACATGACCAGGGGCAGCTGGGAAATTGACAAAATGTCTAGCCCCATGTCAGATTTCAAAATTGAATATAAAAAAATCTGTTTGCTCTTTTGAGAAATGGATTTCAGTGCAGAATTCTGCTAGAGTAGCAATATTAAGTGATGCATTTTGAAAAAAACATGTTTTCCGATGACAGGATCCCTTTAAGGTTCTATGGAGGAGAGAGTGTCAGGTTAAAATAATCAGATTTAGGGAGAGTATGCAATGTTAAATTATGTGTCATTTTTTTCTATCCAAGGTAAATTTCTTCTCATGACCTTCTGAAAGGTAGGCTTTTGCCATACTTTATAATATACCACCTGGAAAATTAGGATACTTAAGCCTGCTACCCTACTTGTTCCAGATATGACAAGCCTCCATCAAACAGCAGTAAGCCCCATACCTTTAAGATAACCTGGTATAATGTAGTGATATTCTGAGACAATTTGTAATTGTTTTTTTATCCAGGGCTGCTCCGGCCATGAGACAAGGTGAGAATATTGCCTCAGGCAGCATGGAGCAGCCAGTTACCAGAGGCGGCAAAAAGCCACCTCTGGTAACTTTGAGAGCTGAATTTCCGATTGGCCCCTCCATGACCCGTTCCAATGCTACAAGTTAGAAGTGCGGAGCGTGAAGGGGGGCGGCAGCAGCCCCTGAAATTAGCCTGTTTTTATAATTTGTGGTTACTTCGCTTTTTATTCAGCAGTTCTTCATTTTGCAATTTCAGCAATCTGGGTGCTAAGGTCTAAATTACCCTAGCAACCACACACTGATTTGAATAAGCAACTGGAATGTGAATAGAAAAGGGCATGAATAGAAAAATATAGAATACTTGAATAATAAGTAGCAATAACAATACATTTGTAACTATACAGAGCATTTGTTGGGGGGGGGCAGTGACCCTCATTTGAAAGCTGGAGTGAGTCAGAAGGCAAGTCATTAAAAAAATAAATAAAATAAAGTTGCTTAGAATGGGTCGGTTTATAACAAAACTAAAAGCGCCCCTTTAAGTTACCCTCTCACCTTTACACTATAATGATAGTTTTTAAATGGGAAATGTAGTTCATGGAATGTGAGTAAATTTAATGTTTCAGGGGATTGGGCTGCAAAAGCACATGCATTGGTAGATATATATACAGTATATATATATAGAGGGTATGGGAGTAATTAACTGGGGATACAGGTGTTTGAGCACAGTAACATAAGGGCTCTGCGTGCAGCTCTAACACTGTAGTCCACTGGCAATTATCCACAAGCTGCTGTTATAGGGTTTGGCGTTAGAAGACAAGTTGTCGGTTTAAAAGGGCAAGTCAGCGCTTGACAACCACATCCGAGACACCCCGACAATAGGCATATGTAGCCTGCTGAACTACAACCCCCACAATTCCCTTTTCATCAGTGGCCCGCTTGCCAGAGGCGGGAGATGATAACGCAGCCCGGCTGAGACGTTAGAGTCAGGGAATCGGGGATTCCCTACTAGCGACGTCACAGTCCGATGAAAGAAGTCGTGTTTCCCGCTGCAGCGGCCGCTCCACTCAGGGATGCGAAACAGAGGGAATCCTAGTGATGTCACAAGGCCGGCCTTATCCCCTTGCGCTGCCAACTCCTCCACCAATCGGATGGCAGCACAGGTGATTCCCGCTAGAGCAGCCGCCTGATCTCCACCTTTAATAGAAGAATAGTCCCCTGGGGAGCATCACTGTGAGCTGGAGACAAAGGGACTGGCTGCACCGGGGCTCAAGCAAAGCAAATTCTGCAGCCATGGATTGGAAGTTAGAAAAGATTTATATATATATATGTACTTTTTGTACAGGTGACCATCAGAGCTTGCATAGAGCTGCTCCCCCTTCTCATGCATCTCTAACGTGCTCTCTCTTTCTAGGAGAGTGTCATGAAAACACCTGGGAAAGACCTCAGGGCAGAGAATAACCAAGGTGAGTAGATTTGTTGTACTACATACTCATAGGCTTCTCTTAGCACTGCGTGAAAGCTTGCAACTCCCTGCATCCTTACATCGTCATCTCTTTGTGGCATGAAGGGAGCTGTAGTTTTACCCCTCCAGTAATACAGTTTGTCTCCAGGCACTGCATACTCACTATATTCTCATCATATGGATCCAGGGGTTTAAAGGAACAGTAACATCAACAAATGTAATTGTTTTAAAGTAATACATATACAAATATAATGTAGTGTTGCCCTGCGCTGGTAAAACTGCTGTGTTTGCTGCAGAAACACTACTATAGTTTAAATAAATAAGCTTCCATTCATAGGAGAAAAGCCCCAGGTTACACAGCAGATAGCGGATAAGCTCTGTAGAACATAATGATGTTATCTGTTATCCCTTATTTAACCTGTGCCATATAATCTTTTTTTCAATTCACACCATTGCTACATAGCAGCTTGTTTATATGTATAGTAGTGTTTTTGAAGCAAACACGTCAGTTTTACCAGTGCAGGGCAACCCTACATGCTATTTTCATTACTTTAATTTTTTGGTGTTACTGTTCCTTTAAATATAAAGGAAGTAGACCTGCAACTGTTGGGTGGGGGGGGCTGTTTATAGTAGGCGCAAACAAACTGCCTGGCGCACGTGATTCTGCAATTCAGTATCTTTTCTGTCACAATGTTTCGGGGGTGAGCTCCTTTGTCAGGTATTGGCGAATATGATTCCTAATGAAGGCTTTTTTTAAATTATGTTTTTATTATTTATTGGTTGATAACATTACAGATTGCTGGAATAATGCACCCCTTGTTGTAAATTAAATGAGAGGCGTTACATGACCATATATAGGCACAAGGCCAAAGTCATCGTACTTTAATACGGATCTCGGAACTCAAAGAAGGATTTTGATCTCATATTTAGATCTCATGCTTTAAAGTAGGTGGTTAAGGTTGCAAACTCTGATGCACTACAACATATCCTGCCAATACCCAATTGCCTTCATAATATAATAGGTATAATATAAGAATGCATAATATTAAAGGGGAACTCCGGCTTCCAAACCAAAATTTGATAAAGAGGCACACATAACACAGAAACCCCTAATATACCCATCCCAGTTATCTGTTTCTTCAAAAAGTATGACTAAATTCCATTCTCTTTGCTGAAATCCAGCTGTTTAACAGTTTCTTTCTGGCAGGGAAGGAGGGACTAAACACTGATGTTACAAATTGTAACAACTTTTCCACAGCTTACAGACAGCATGCAGGAACTACATAACCCACAATGCATTGCACTATGATGTTCCTTTCCTAATTGAAATCACGTGTGCAGGGAATTGTGGGGTTTGGAGGATGTAGGCTGAGAATACAAAGTAACAGTAGTCAGCCAGCTCAGAAAAGTAGTCAGACAGATCAGTAGGAGAGCAGGGGGCTAGGTTAGGGAACTGTCAGAAACCATTAAAAATCATGAAAAGTCAGCATATTTTTTAATTGAGATATATTGCAAAGTTGCTAGAAATTATGGTAACTTTTCAAAAAGCGTAAGTTATATTTTTTTTCCTCTTTAACTGATGATTCATAATATATAATACATCGTTTTCTTCCCAGGGGAATTCAACTTTTTACGATAAAACTGACCCCACTATAGAAGGTGCCATAAACTTCCTTTTTTTGTCTTTCTTAAAAGTGAACAAAAGACAATGACATTTAGAAAACAAGGGGTTAGTAACTAGGCATCCATGCTAGTTATTATTTATCAGTGGTAGATGTGATGTCCAGGACTAGGGAAGTTTCTTTTTGCTTTTATCCTAACAATCCCCACTTGCTTAACTATGTACATCATGCATTTACTTTTAAAATAAGCAGTTGACTTTTTTTTTTTGTTGTATTCTGTCTGTAAGGTACTTCATTGTAAGATAAAGTGAAGAACTAGTAAGATTTATACATCTGTGACAGGTGATAAAGGTTTGGACCAATGAGGCAGTGCACTTGCTAGCTGGCTGTTGTGTTCTGGAAGCTTACAGCTGCTAGCTGCACTCCACATTGTTTCATTCTGAGCAGCGTTTAGTTGTGAAACAGCACCATCTTGTGGAATAAAAGGTATATATAAAAGGTAAATATATAATTATATATATAATTAGGTGGTTTTTTTTTTTTACTGTACTTTGAAACAGTTTGTATTTTGAGCAGAAGACTTATGGGTGTATATCTAGGAACCTGCTTTTGGTAGGCAGTGTAGTTTTAGCTGGCTGCTTGCTATTAAATTCAGCAGTCGCTTATACTCTGCCACCGACAACAGGGATAAAATTCAGCAACGGCACAAATAGTAGGATGGAATAATATCCTTTCCCTGAAGATCTGTGTTTAGAGGGAAGGCAGTGTAATGTTAGCTGGTTGGAAAGTATCAGACACCGGTTAACTTACACCTGCCCCCCTTCTTCACATTTGTTCGTCGACTGATCAATTCTGCCCATTCCTTAATATCAAGATCAGATCAAGGAGTTTGCAAGGCATGACTGATCAATACAGATTAGATGCATGTCATAAGATAAAATGTATATGAAAATAAATTTGTGTACAGCTCCGTTTGTGTTAATTAAATCAACATTTTCTAGGAAGCTATCTACCTTAATTTGCGTCCAAATATTAACAGTATAACCGCTCCTAGATTTCCAAATACAGTGCAAAACGGCTCACCCTTTTCCCTGATTGGGCTGGGTGTATATACCCCAGGCCCCACATTTAAGGGTTCCCAAACACTTCAGCCAAGTATGTATCCCAAATGAGAAAAAGCGCATTCACCAAGTTTTGTGAGTGGCCCGGGTGCATCACCCCGAACCCGTAGTTGAGGGTGTGATCAGGATCCAAAAGTTTGGCAATCACTTCCAGAAGCCACTCGATGTCAAGTGGCTTCTGGAAGTGCTTTCCAAACTTTTGGATCCTGATACAGGTATGGGACCTATTATCCAGAATGCTCGGGACCTGGAGCTTTCCAGATAACGAGTCTTTCCGTAATTTGGATCTTCCCACATTAAGCCTACTAGAAAATCATGTAAACATTAAATACACACAATAGGCTGGTTTTGCTTCCAATAAGGATTAATTATATCTTAGTTGGGATCAATTACAAGCTACTGTTTTATTATTATAGAGAAAAAGGAAATCATTTTTTAAAATTTGGATTATTTGATTATAATGGAGTCTATGGGAGATGGCCTTTCCGTAATTCTGAACTTTCGATCCCATACCTGTAACATAAAATGTACTGCACTGCAAAGTTTACCAGTTATTATACTGGCCTGCTTAGAGAAGCACTAAAGTCTTGTTATTGTTGTTTAACTGATTCCATAAATGTATTATACTCTTTATATTAGGGATGCACTGAATCCAGGATTCGGTTCGGGATTCGGCCAAGATTCGGCCTTTTTCAGAAGGATTCGGATTCGGCCGAATCCTTCTGCGCGGCCGAACCCTAATTTGAATATGCACATTAGGGGCGGGAGGGAAATCGCATAACTTTTTTGTCACAAGACAAGGAAGTAAAAAATGCTTTCCCCTTCCCACCCCTAATTTGCATATGCAAATTAGGATTCGGTTCAGAATTCGGCCGAATCTTTCAGGAAGGATTCGGGGGTTCGGCCGAATCCAAAAATGTGGATTCGGTGCATCCCTACTTTATATAGACAGTAGGTCTATGCCAGATAAGTCTGTCATAGTACAGTATCTCCAATGTTGTTATTCCATGTCTTCTATGTCTTTCTCTTCCATGTAATATGGCCGGTGCAAGAGTTGCAACTAATTTGTGCTGGGCACCTAGACTGAATTCCAGATGATTGGTTTATTGTACAAAGCTGCCATTCATTCAGATCTGTACAGCTACTTGCTACTAGTGGAGTTGGTTACTAGACATGAATTAATGTAGGACTTTAGGGACGTTCTAAAGAAATCATGGTTTAATGATCGGCTTTCTGTATTGTGTTGATAATTTGACTTCTTTATTCAGTGTTTCATGTGTGTTGTATCTGTGAGCATCGAATATAATTAAATACCCTCACGGGCAGCCCAGGAAACACGGAATAAACAAAGTCTGTGTATGTGTGGTGATTAGGCAGTGTATCGTTAGTTTGCTGTTGAACTTAAACCAGCAGCTATGTACACTACCACATCAGCATATGACGCATCATCTTTTTACATAGAAGAGGTCGCTTGCACATGGTAAAAAATAAAAAAGTCAAGGGCATTTTTATTGTGGATAGAAGTGGGGCATCCAGAAGGATTCAAATTCAAAACTTTGATTTTTTATATGGTCAAATTCGATTAGGGGAGTTATCCAAAATCGATTCGAGTTTTTTAAAAAAATTCTAATTTGATTTTCGAGATTTATCATACCCTTTAAGAATTCGAATTCGACTATTCGTCACCTAAAACCTGCAGAATTGCTGTTGAAATCAATGGGAGAGATCCAGGGATCACTTTGGAGAGGTTTGCAGCCTTCCTGACATTTTAGGTTTTTCCAGAGAAAAAACTCTAATCCAGTTTAATCAAATTCAATTCGAGTTTTTGAAGCAGGGGTCCCCAAACTTCTCTACCCGTGAGCCACATTTGTAAATGTAAAATAAGTTTGAGAGCAACATAATCATGCAAGAAGTTCCTATAGGTGCAAAATATGGAATGTTATTGGAATTGGTAGCCCTTATGTGGACTTGCAGCCAACATGAGGCTCTGTTTGGTTTTTATACAACTAAAACTTGCCTTCAACCAGGAATTCAAAAATAAGCACCTAGTTTGAGGCCACTGGGAGCAACATTCGAGGTTAGAGAGTAACATGTTTCTCACTGCTTTTTTTGCATTCTTCACCGGCAAAGGGATGTGATATATTAGGGCTGGTACAGTAAATACTATATTTCCTTCTTTGGTTGTTTTTTCCATTAATTAAGCTTTTGTAAAAGATCCAGTAGCACCAAAATAGTAAATTATACCTCATGGCAGCAGTCCTTGTTTTTTGTATGACAAAGATTGGTATTTTTAGATGTGTATAGAACCATACATTTTGTTTAGCCACTGTTTATAGCATAACTCTTTGGCTTATGCATTTGAGGTTTAAAATCCTTATACCGGTAAAGGATCCATTATCCGGAAACCCATTATCCAGAAAGCTTAGAATTACAAAATGACCATCTTTCATAGACTCCATCTTATCCAAATAATCCAAACTATTTCCTTTTTCTATGTAATAATAAAACGGTTCCTTGTACTTGATACCAACTAAGATATAATAAATCCTCATTGAAAGCAAAACCAGCCTTTTGGGTTTATTTAATGTTTACATGATTTTCTAGTAGACTTAAGGAATAAAGATCCAAACTATGGAAATATCTGTTATCTGGAAAACCCAAGGCCCCAAGCATTCTGGATAGTCCCATACCAGTACACTCTTTGTTGAATTACTAACGCAGACCTAGCATGTTACTTTCTTGTATTGAAGTGCTATTGACTTTATGGGGCATAGTTATCAAAGAGTGATCTCCAGTTCACAAAAAGTATATTATGAACTGAATAGGGTGTACAAATGATTAAGCTTAATACAAATTGATCAGTATTTTTTAACCTTGGGGAATTGGGCATATTATAGGGCAACAATACACAAACCTGTTCTTTTAACAATGACTCTAAACACACCTCGAAATCTACAAAGGCATTTATGCAGGGGGAGAAGTACAACAAATTTATGCAGAGGGAGAAGTACAACAAATTTAATTGAACTGGAGAGATTTTGTATGGACGAAAGGTCAAAGATACCACCATTCAGACACTCATCAAAGGTTATTCCATTTGCGTTTACCTTTGTTCTTCTTTCTTTCTTTTCTTGCTTCTCTTCCCTTTAAGAAATTTGGGAAAGCACAGATACCGGATTAGGCAATCCCGCCCATGTAACACAGGTTGATTTGAAGGAGATGCAGATAAAAACGACAGTGACTAGTTTATTAGATAACTGTGAAGGTTTATTTGCTGTATAGAGCTACATGTGTTGCAAGTCTTCCAATTCTGCTTGCCAATCTGTGATAATGTCAACTGTTTTATAACTTACATGTTCATACGTGTGCTTATACTATGCTTGTTCAAGTTTTACGGAAAATAAAAATCTTTAAAAAAAAAAAAAAAAAAAAAAAAGGTTATTCCATTTGCAAAAGGAGGCTCAACTAAGTATTGATGTAATATCCCTGTTGGGTGCCCACATTTATACACCTGTCTAATTTTGTTATGATGCATATTTTCTGTTAATCCAATAAACTTTATGTCACTGCTGAAATACTACTGTTTCCATAAGGCATGTTATATATTAAGTTGCTACTTTGAAAGCTCAGCCAATGATAAACAAAACTCCAAAGAATTAAGAGGTGTTCCCAAATTTTTGCATATGACTGTATATATTGCACTCACACCATCTTCTCTGGCTTCATGTTCAGGAACTCATTCAAACCCCAAGAAGTGTGTATGACAATCAAAATCAAAAATCATGAGCCAAATAAAAGTTTTAACACAAACAAGTAGTTAGAGCCCTGTTAGAGCCCTGCTGTTGGTAAATAAAGGCAATTTTTTACTTTATCCTGGAGTGCTGCCCATTGGGGAAGGACACTGCGGGAGGTGCACCCAAGCAATTGAGAAAATTAACCAGGTGTGTGCCCCTCAAATCCTCTGCCCTGTAATGGATAGAAGAAAAGCCCAGGCTTGGGGTTTAATATAGCCTTACTTCATTGCAACTTGCACTGGGGGCCAGTCCATGTAGTACTACGGGGAATGCGACTGCTGAAGGTGAAGCAGGGACACATAAATCTTTACATACATATATAGTTGTCAAACATCTAGGGGTTTATGAGATATTTTAAATAATGAGATATTTTCAGATAAAAACTCCCATAAATTCGACCAATCGAAATGTATTAAAAAAATAGAAATTTAAAAAGTCGGATGAATTATATCGACCTGAAAACTTGATTAGAAAAAACTTGAATGTCAGGAAGGCTTTAATCAACTCCCTGGACGTCTCCTATTGACTTAAACAGCAATTCAGCAGGTTATAGGTGGCGAATAGTCGAATTCAAGTTCTTAAAGGGCCAGAGTATGATAAATCTTGAAAATCAAATCTAGTTTTGAATTCGAATTTCGAATTTTCAATTTGACCCTTGATAAATCTGCCCCATCATGTTGGACAAGACTTCCCAGTTTCTAGAACTCGTTCTTGCCTATTTAAAATGAGATTCTTGAGCCAACGTTCTCCCCCATAAATCTTGCAAAAGCAAGTTATTGAAATGTTACATTTGTAAAAAGGGACACATACACGTGTTCAGTTGACAAAAGGATTTACAAAAAGTACAAAATGACCACAATTTAACCTAAAAAGATATAAACAATTCTGGGGAGTTTTTTTCTAAGAATAGTCCAGTGCCATTGACCACACATTATTTCAGAGTTCTTCTTTCTTCTTCATGATTATTTGCCTGACTAAAGAGGCCACTTCAGGCCGGATACTCTCAGCAGTCTCATCAGGCCTCCAGTATTTCACAACTTGGCCTTGGGGGTCAACCAGATATTTCCAGAAATTCCATCGTGGTTCTTTTTTAGTTGAATCTGAACCAAAGCAAAAATACGTAAATTAGTCTCAATGTCCTTGTGTAACTAAAACTGCAATATATTGGGGGGCGAATATAATATGAGGCACAAAGACTGTGGCTTGTCTAGTCACTCATCTCAAAACAAACATCAGATTGGGCAAATGTTACACCTTTTATTGCATTACCTTTGCAATTTACCTTGGTGTCTTAGTGAACCCTAAACACTCCTAGTGACTCTAATAGCTAGCCTTCAAACCTGATCAGATAGTACTCGTATTTAAAAACCATACCAGGGTACTTTAATGTAAAGCAAGCTGCCCCATCTTTCTGCCTGCTGGATACATGGACATTTGTCACTGAAAAAGTTCTGTACTGCCATGTCCACCAAGGGTAACACGGGTTACTGAGATAAGGCAGCAAAATGTTGTATGTAACCTGGGCTGGTGCAAGAATTCAATTTGAAAGTATAGGAAACAGACCAGGAACAGGCAGTACTTTAGTCTGCAAACACCCTTTATTGGTGTATTTTCACTCACGACATGTTTCGGGAACCAGTCCCTTTTTCAAGTCCAAGAATGCCATCCTGGGCTAGGAGGTTAAAGGAACAGGAAAGGGTAAAGATAAAAACTGGTCTGTGCAAAATAAAAAACAGTTCCTGGATGTTTCTGGATGATTGACTGGATGTATAACAGAACAGGACACTACTTCCTGCTTTTCAGCTCTCTAACTCTGAGTTAGTCAGCGACTTGAAGGGGGGCCACATGGGACATAACTGTTCAGTGAGTTTGCAATTGATCCTCAGCATTCAGCTCAGATTCAAAAGCAACAGTTATGACCCATATGGCCCCCCTCAAGTCACTGATTGGTTACCAGGCAGTAACCAGTAATCAGTGGAAACCAAGAGAGTTGCAAAGCAGGAAGTAGTGTTCTGGCTATTATGTTAGACAAACAGCCACTCCAGCCTTTATACATTACATTTTTGCCTAACTAAATATATTAGAAACATTTTTTATTTTGCACAGCCTATCTATTTACCCAGTTTTTATTTTTGGGCGTCTAAACAATTGGCACACCCTGGATGATTTGAGTATCATGGGATGTATCTGACACCAGGATTCATCTCTAATTTTCACTCTGCTTCATTTTTAAAAGGGAATGTTTAATACAAAAAAAAAAAGTAAAATCTTGTCAGGCAACTTGCCATTGACCTTCATTTTAGCCAATAGAAACTGCAGCCCTCCACTGGCACAGAGAAAGTGGATATTAGATGGGGTATGGTTATTAATATAAAAAACACTTTTAGCATTGTGACACATCAGAGCAGTTACCATGTGAGTGAGCTGCAGACAAAAGCGTATGGAAATGTGCATCTCCTCTGCAGTCTGTTTTTCATTCATTCTACAAAGTCGTATCACCTAGAAAGTAGATTTCAGCTGCCATATGTCAGAGACTCAGGGAATTCACTCTAACGTGGATCCAGGGTTCATTTCTGATATGAAACCCAACACCATGGAAAATTTCAGCAGTAACAAAAGCTTTTCCTGGACTGTAATTATCTTTTTTGGGTGTATAATTACACAGGAATGCTCGAGCCATCTGCCACCTAGAAAAGCTGCATTCATGGTTAAAAGGTAAATCTAGTATTGTATGTGGATTCAATTATGTGAACTTTAAAGGCACAGAAGTTCGACACAACAAGAAATAAAACATGTGCATTACTCTTTCTCACCAGAATGGGGTCCTCCACCCACAAAATTATATTTGCTGTAGTAAAAGAAAATGTAATCCTAAGCAACTTTCCAAATGTTAATCTGATATTAATTCAACATTTTCCTGGTAAATAATGCAGTTGAAAACAGTATTTGTTTATCGCTTTCTGTTCTTTTTAGCTTTTTATTCAGCAGCTCTTTAATTTACTAGGGCCCAAATTACCCTAGCAACCATGCATTGATTTGAATAAGAGACTGAATTATGAATAGGAGAGGGACTGAATAGAAGGATCAGTAATCAAAAGTCTCAATAACAATACATTTGTTGCCTTACAGAGCATTTGTTTTTTTAGAAGGGGACAGCCACGCCCATTTGAAAGCTGCAAAGAATCGGAAGAAAAAGACAAAAAACTATAAAAAAAAAATAATGAAAACCAATCGAAAAGTTGCTTAGAATTGGTCGTTCTATAACAAAAGAAAAGTTACTTTAAAGGTGAACCACCCTTTTACACATAAAGATCAGCTTGTTTGCCTACATTCAGGTGGGCGATATCAGGCTGATCCGATCATAGGCCCTAGAGCCCAACGATTGGATCATGCGGGCAGTCGGATCTCAGGACCACATCAACCAACAGATGTTGTCCGCGATACAACGAGATTTTTACTGCTGCCCGATCGACATCTGGTCAACTTTTGGCCAGATATCGATCGGGGAAGCCCGAGGGAGGGCCCCGTACACAGGTCAATATGCTGCCAACTCGGTGTATCGGCAGCTTTTATCAGCCCATGTATGGCCGCCTTTAAGGTGGCGCATAGATTTTCAAAAGATATTTTCGTTATGGTAAGACCAAGCTTATCCTTAAATGATCACTTCAATGTACAATTTGTCCATCAACTATAAAGACCATTTCACGTGATATTGTCTAGTTGAAGCCAGGAGAACTGTGGGTAGCTGCCTGCTTTGCCCTGCAAACAATTGGACAATGGATACATTTCACTGTGAACAATGAAACTTTTATAACCTGACCAATTGATTTTCTGACTGACGTTGGACAAGAAATGGTTAGATGCACTCACCTCACAATAATTCGACACATTTGTTGGGTCGCAACTAGAATTGGTCGTTAAGGAGAGAAAAATCTTAATGTCTATGACCACCTTTACAATCAGCTGGCTTGCAGCATTGTTTCTGAAGTTAAAGCCAGTGCAGAGAATGCAATTACTTACATTTCAAATATCTTTAAATGTACTGAAGATTTGAATGAATGTACATTGTCATAAATGAATGAAAACTAATTACATTTTAGCTTTCTTGTTCAACCTGTAGCCAGTAGCTATGTGTCCAGTGTTTTACTTTTTATAAAAACATTCATAATCTGAATTGATTTTCGGTGGTGTAGCAGAGGCACAGGCAGACTATTCCTAATTATACCCAATCATTAGCTCTTCTTAACTTCAATTATCGAAATATATTTAATTTCCAACAGGTTTTAAATGAGGGAAAACTAATTTTAAGCGACAAAATGCTAATGGCGTTAATCTGTAAATAAGAGCAGTGTTTGCTTGTCATACATGCACTGCTGACTCTGACTCTGGAATAAGTGTATCTGAAACCAACTTCTTTCTGTTAAGAACTGGCAGTGAATAGAAAGAGACCTACAAAATGGGCTTATTTGTCTTAGTGCAATTGCCCATAGCAACCATGAATTTGTTTTGATCAGTCTGCCTCCAATTAGATAATGAAATCAAAGATTGGATTGGTTGCTATGGACAGCTGTCTTAGTAAATCAGCCCAAAACATTAATTACAGTGCACAATATTTTTATGGTGACCTACAACATTGGTGGCAATGAAATGTCAGTATGTATCTGTATATGCATTAGCTGAGGCTCTCATGCATGGCTCTCATGCATGGGCCTTTTCCCTGCGTTCCGCTGCGGTGGGGTTTTTTTCATGAGCAGGGAAATGCAAGAGTTAATGCAGCCTCTGCTATTGACTGACTGTACTCATTCTGGCATAGGGAAATGGTGAACAGAGGTTAATGCATCAAGTTGCATTGGCGCTTTGCTGCTTCAGAGTTACCACAACATCATTTAGGAGTACAGGTTGCATGTCTTCATGTGTTGCTGTGGAACACATGCAGGACCCACTGCAAGGAATCGCATAAAGAAACTCCTGGATTTATGAGCTTTAAATGAGCCATTGGAAGTAAAATTGATTACAAATATCATTGCAATACAGGTATGTGCCATGTTATCTGGCTTGCCAAGAGAGCACCAAGAAAAGGTGCCCATGCACAATAAGATTTTTGCCCGATATGCCCACCAACAGCAGGGCGATATTGGTTTAATGTTCGGCCCTAGGGGCAAATGATCAGATTACAAAGAAGAGAGTGGGCGCCAACGGGATGAGGACCACATCAACTAGCCAATGCAGTCCTCTATCGGCAGAAAAATCAAACCTCCCTGATTGATATCATGCCAGATATCGATCGGAGAGACCCGTTAGAAGCCCCCATACACTGGCAGATAAGCTGCAGAATCGTTTCAGGAGAGATAATTCTCAGTATTGTCTATACCAGGGTATTTACTGGTGTTTTTTTAGCTTCAACCAGGCCTGGACTGGGATTTAAAATAGGCCCTGGCATTTCAAGTATGCAGAGGCCCAAATAGCCCCCCTACTGGCCCACTAAATAGTGACTGTATATAGCATCTCACAGCAGCCCCTCTGGCATTTGCCAGAATCCACAGATTGCCAGTCCAGGCCTGGCTCTAATAAATCTTGGGCGACAAGTAGCACAATGGGTCATTGCCCTTAAGGGTTAAGTAATTAAATATAATAAAGGTGCATATACATTGCTATAGTCTGTGTTCATTGGGTACTTACCAACAAGGAACCTATAGGCCGGCTCTGCCTCTGAGCCCAGGATCTTTATTTTGCTGAACATGGGAAATGTCACTCCATAATTCCTTTTGGCCAAAGCCCCTATCTCCTGGTTAGTGCCGGGCTCCGACTCCCCAAACTGATTGCAAGGGAAAGCTAAAACGGTGAAATGGGAAGGGCCAAACTCCCTGTGCAGCTCCTGCAGAGATCTGTAGTTTGCCTCAGCGTGCGGGCAGCCACTGGCCACGTTTACAACCAGAGACGCCTGCAGGACACAAAGCAATGGGATTTACTAAGAGCAAATGTCTCTCTTGCCTTTCATCTTTTCATAGGGAAGAGCAGCTGCTGCTGGGGCCTGTGCTACGACTGTTTCCCTATACTATAACATGCAGCGAATGGAAAGGGATTTGTAAGTAAACCCAATAAGGATCTATAACATGCATAAGGATTACAAGGAACCTGCCAGTGCAGGAGATTACAGATACAGAGAAAGGGGTCGCACTTCAACTCCCACAATCCCCTGACAGCCTCTCGCAATGCAACATGCCCTGACACCCCACCAGCTGTACAAAATAGTTACTGGCTACCCCAGATCATGCACTAGGTATAGCACTCCATGCACCCAGATTGCGCTCTAGGTATAGCACTCCATGCACCCAGATCATGCACTAAATATAGCACTCCATGCACCCAGATCATGCACTAAATATAGCACTCCATGCACCCAGATTACGCTCTAGGTATAGCACTCCATGCACCCAGATTGCGCTCTAGGTATAGCACTCCATGCACCCAGATCGCGCTCTAGGAATAGCACTCCATGCACCCAGATCATGGCTTTGGGTATAGCACTCCATGCACCCAGATCATTGCACCCAGATCGCTATCTAGGTTCATCACTCCATGCACCCAGATCATTGCACCCAGATCTTGCTCTAGGCATAGCACTCCATGCACCCAGATCATGCTCTAGGTATAGCACTCCATGCACCCAGATCATTGCACCCAGATCGCTATCTAGGTTCATCACTCCATGCACCCAGATCATTGCAGCCAGATCGCGCTCTAGGTATAGCACGCCATGCACCCAGATCATTGCATCCAGATTGTGCTATAGTTATAGCACTCCATGCACACAGATCAAGCTTTAGTTATAGCACTCCATGCACACAGAATGCACTCTAGGTATAGCACTCCATGCACCCAGCTCATGCACTAGGTATAGCACTCCATGCACCCAGATGTGGAGCCCAATTTGCCCACATGGCACTTTGCACCAATTCACAGTGCTAGTGGGTGTGCAAGCAGTGCATGCTGGGAGATGCTGGGAGGGTACAGATGTTGCCCTTACAGTGACCCAAAGTTTATTTAGAGGGAGAAGTAAATGTCATCTCCTTGTCAGCAGCGGCTCCTACAGACACAGGGACAGATGGTGCAGCCCAGGCGGGTACTTACTTTGCCCCTGTATTTAGATAGGGCCACAGCTCTGCCCTTGGCATCCGTCACCTCGTACGAGTAGAAGTCTCCCCCTTTGGCCCTGAGGAAGCCGAGCTGCAGGACACACAGGATCCCGGTGCAGAGAAGCATTGAGAGGAACACCACGGAGACTTTGGCTTTGGGGGAAGAGAACTTCAAGGGGTAGGGGTTTAGCGGCTCCATGTTGGAGGCTCAGCGGAGAAGTCTGAGCAAGTCCCAGGAATGCGGTTGGGAGGAGCAGCCCGTGGCTCAGTCGGTGACACGCAGGGAAATAATGTTCAGCTGAGGATCTTGGGAAGTCCGTGCGGAGGCGATAAAGTTCAATCCGGCTGTTCCACTACAAGTCCCGGCATTCCCCGACACACTGCGTTGCGCTGAGAGAGGCGCTCGCCTGTTCCACTAGAACTTCCAGGGGGGGGGGATTGGAACAGATGAGCAACAGCCGGGGGACTGCGAGCTGCACACACGTCTTCTACGGGGCTGTCCGATGTTTGCCGATTCCATAAACCGGGAATGCAAGGGTTAAATAGGATGTGGCATGTCTGGCCCTCATCCACTCGCCACTGCTGTTTGTATTGTGTTGCTTTGTATTCACTTTGCAACATTATTCACAATGGTCTCCTTATCCCTGAAATCAACAACATATGATACTGTGTCATTTAGCTCCGATTTGCTAAATATATTCATTTACAAGAACATTATCCCTTTAGTTTCCCACAGATTATTATCCCTAAAGCTCTTTACGTTTTTACATCTTTACATTTATTCAATGGTGTATGTTCTATATTCTGTAATCTGCCACTAGGTGGGGCTGTCTTCCATGGAAATTGCATTGCTGAAAAGGCTTCAGGCATAATTCAAACCAGCATTTTTATTTCTCCCTTCCAGATAAAGTTGTTTTGGATTGTCTCCATAGCCTTCTTAAGGTCCCCATAGACGCAACGATTCTTCTTGCCGAACGACCGATTTTAGGGAAGTCCGACCGATCCTTCGAAATTATTGTGCGGTTAGTGGGATTCGAATGATCGTACATCTTACGATTTTTCGGCCGACATCTGTCAGGAAATTGATCGGCCGGGTTAAAAAATCTTTCTCGGTCCCAGTGCAATCTATCTATGTTTGCAGGGACAAGCAGGCAGCTCCCCTTTGTTTTCCTGGCAAATTGGTCTTTTAGTTGATGGTCAAAAATTATGAATAAATGTCATTTTCTATGATGAAATCCAGCTGTTTAACAGTTCTTCTCTTTCTGCATCATTTCAAATCTTGGCAGGAAAAGAGGGACTAAACACTGATATTACAAATTGTAAGAACTACTCCACAGTTTACAGACAGTATGCAGGAACTACATAACCCACAATGCATTGCACTGTGATGTTCCTTTCCTTATTGAAATCATGTGTGCAGGGAATTGTGGGGTTTGGAGGATGCAGGCTAAGGATACAAAGTAACAGTAGTCAGCCAGCTCAGCAAAGTAGTCAGACAGATCAGCAGGAGAGCAGGAGGCTAGCTTTAGGGAAATGTCAGAAACAACTAAAAATCATAAAATGTCTGCATATTTTTTAAATGATGTATATTGCAAAGTTGCTTGAAATTATGTTTACTTTTCAAAAAGCTTAAGTTATGTTTGTGTGGAGTTCCCCTTTAAAGTCAGAATCAAGCAAAAAAAAAAATTGGACATTTTAGCTGCCTATTTACACAAGGCCACTCCTACCCCCAAACTAGACGACTTTTTCTCTGTATGAATTAAACAGTAATGCTTTGTACTTGATGTCAGGACTGTCATCGGGGGGGGAGGGAGGCAGGGGTGATTTTTGAATAGTGGGGTGGGGTTGGGTGAGTTGGAGGCACAATACATATAGCAGCATCAGTTACCCTTATTTGAAAGGTGGTTTGTGTCTCCTGCACTGTGACCTGGGAGATTTACATTCAATTACGCAATGTGAGTGGAATAGAGAAAATGGTAATTTCCAAAGACCGTGGTAAGTGCTAGTGACAACGGGACACACAATAAAACATTTGGTGTGAGGTACACTGGTTCCTTTCCATGTTCCTTTTGTTAGTAGCTCTGTTTCCACCAAATGGTGCCAAAACATGGATGAAATCCAGGGAATGGGTATTTCTCCCGTACCATCTGAAGAGCATTGCCAGGTGCCTGACCCACTGGTTCTGCTTCCATGTAAGTATATGTGGCTTTCACTCAAGCCTTTGCCTGTGTAGCGCTATAGTAAACTGCTTTGTATTTAGCAGTTATAGCTACTTTCCTTTGTGGGCTGATACCACAGATGAGCTCTATGTCTCAGGGGCAAGCCCTCGCAGCGGGGTGGAGGCAGGGTGTAGTGTAATTAGGTGTGATAGCACAATGATGGGTGCTAGTAGTTCTTTAACGGTTGAACATAGAACTGTATTTATTAAACAATAGCACATAGATCATTGATCCACAATGGAGCATAGAATATACACAGCAGCATAAAGGAAGCATATACTCACAGCACGTATAGGCTGAATCCCCACAGGCTAGGGAATACACAGCAGAGAGTAAGTTGGCAGCGTGTGAGGGGTATTGCCCAGTTTACAGGATATCTTCCAGTGGCAGACTAGGGGAATTCCTATCATCCCTATCTCAACACCTTAGTCCTTACTCCGGGTCAGTAATACACTGGGATCTTAATCCCGATAATCTCCTCGGCGGAGCCTTAAACTGCTCAACTATTTAGCGTCTCTATCACTCCTAGAGTGATCTATAATTGAGTATAGCTGTCTAATTACTAGGGCCAAGGCGCCTAGGGTCGACACTACCCATTCCCTTCCAGCCTGCTTGGTTGGGCTAAAGCAATGGACCCAGACCTCATGGTTCCCATACCATTTATACTCTGGCACAGTGCCATCTGGTGTACACTGTGAGAACTACAGGGGTTACATAAGCACAAAGTCCCCATAAGGACCTTTTAGGCATCCATATAACTAGGGATGTGTCTGTAATGTGTAAGGGTGTCTAAGATTTTCACATCCCTACACCTGCAAAATAATTTTCAGTCTACAAAACCCCTGATATTTAAAGTAAATCTTCAAAATAAGTGAATGTAAAATTAATTAGTAGGCTATTTTAAGCACTTTTGTAATTGACATTCATTATTTATTTTGTTTTTATTCCAAGATAACAAAGGATACATGTACTGTTAATATGAATGAATTTAGTAACAACTGCACCACCTGCTGGTCATTTTCCCATTCTGATGACCAAGTAGTCAAGGAAGTTGTCAGAAGAAAGAAAGAGGCTGCTCTGATGTTCTTCTGCTTAGGAATAAAATTAGAAACCTCTCTCAAATCTTTCTTAAGCCGAAGAACATCAGAGCAGCCTCTTTCTTTCTCCTGACAACTTCCTTGACTACTTGGTCGTCAGAATGGAAGGAAACTGACCAGCAGGTGGCGCTGTTGTAATAAAATTCATTCATGTTAACAGTACATGTATCTTTTGATATATTGGAATAAAAACAAAATAAATAATGAATGTAAATTACAAAAGTGGTTAGAATAGCTCTCTCATTAATTTTATATTCACTTATTTTAAAGGTTTACTTATCCTTTAAAGTATGAGAAGGAGACACATGGGACCTGGAGTTAGGCTGAGCTAATTTTGTTCAATTTCAGAGCTGAATTTGAAAATATAGATATGGCATCCCTTATCAGAAACCTGTTATAGTGAAAGCTCTGAATTACAGGAAGGCTGACTCCCACAGAGTTTATTATAAAAAAATAATTGTCATTTTTAAAAATTATTTTCTTTTTCTCTGTAATAATCAAACCTTACTTTGTATTTGATGGTAACTAAGCTGCACACATCTATTCTGGTGGCAAAATAACCCAATTATTTTTATTTAATGTTGAAATGATTTTTAGTGATTTAAGGTATGGAGTTCCAAATTACAGAAAGTACCCTTACCTGGTAAATCCAAGTCCCAAGCATTCTGTATAATAGGTTGCCCTGGTTGCTCAGGCTGTTGATCCAATGCAAGACAAAGCAGCTGATTTAAGAAGAAGGAAAGCTACAGGGACAGTTTATTGCCAATAGATTAGCCACAATAGTGCAAGCTATAACACTGCATTTATTCTGTATAATGCTTTACCATACCAGAGTAAGCAGCTCTAGACACTGTCTGTGTATGTTTATGATAGCAGCTGCCATATTAGCTTGGTGTGACATCACTTCCTGCTCACTCATAGCTCTGGGCTTAGATTACAGCAGGGAGGTGAGGAGGGAGGTGGGAGGGGGAGAGGCGCAAACCTGGAGGTTTAAGATGAAAGATGGAAGTCTGATACAGAAGCCCATGAGTACACAATAGAGGGAGGGAAAGAAATGCTGTGTTTCTTTTGACAGAGGACTCAGAGCAGCATTACTTTGAGGATTTACTGGTGTATTTATATAGATCTTTCTGATAAAGTTTACTTAGCTTTAACCTTTCCTTCTCCTTTTATAGACCTGTCTGTCAGTACCTTAATAAATAAGGTACTTTTAAGAGCAGGTGTGCAGTGAAGGAGTATTTCATTGTGTGCCATACAGCTTTGCAAGGCCCCAGGAGTGCATTCTTGAGCTCTATATTTTGTTGATCCACATCTATAATAATCTGAGGCTTATCTGACTGTATAGAAAGTAAGTAAAGTCTTAATGCATACAGTTTATTACCATTTACACCCATATATGGGCACTATGAGATGAAAGTGAGTGTAGGACTGGCCAGACCAGAGATGACTATGACATAGTTGGCCAACGTGAATGTATTGGACGAATAATCCCTTTATCTGTATTTTTATGCACAAAATGTCCTTAATACAGTATAATGATCCTATATTAGTGCAGATGATTTCTTATAAATGTTGTGGTCAAACCTTAAAAGCCCCCTGCAATGAAAATAGAGACACAATTCCAGCAAATAGTCCTGCTTTTTTCCAAGTGAAACCTGTCTAAATTTCTGTCTTAATATTGGGAAGGGGTTTTTTTTTTACAGTGAGAGCTGTGAATATGTGGAATTCTCTCCCTGAATCAGTGGTACAGGCTGATACATTAGATAGCTTTAAGAAGGGGTTGGATGGTGTTTAGTAAGTGAAGAAATACAGGGTTATGGGAGATAGCTCATAGTACAAGTTGATCCAGGGACTGGTCCAATTGCTATTTTGGAGTCAGGAAGGAATCTTTCCCCCTCTGAGGCAAATTGGAGAGGCTTCAGATAGGTTTTTTTGCCTTCCTCAGGATCAACTGGCAGTTAGGCAGGTTATATATAGACTTAAGAGGCTGAACTTGATGGACCTGTGTCTTTTTTCAATTGAACTTACTATGTAGGTGTCGCTTTAATAAACAGTATGCAAGTGATGCTTGGGAACACTGGAATACCAGTGACTCTCAGTTTAGTTAGGTGGTAATTCTAAGGTTCAAAGTGGTTTTTGCTTCCTAACCTTATAGAGCTTTTTTATATATTTTGCTCACTACATAGTTGCCAATTTGGCCTAAGAAACAGGTAAAACTAATGAAATCATGCAACCTTTTCTTCATGCACATCCCATAGCAAAGAGGATAAAAAGCAATATTGGTCTTGATAGTTTATTCGATACCAGTATATATTACACAGTATATATGTATATAATCACATTAAAATACGTTTGAAGACACGCCAGTAATCATTTTTTTAATCCAGCTGATGACGTTCCGGTTGAGTTTCCCATATACACTTGCATCCCCAGGAATAGCGCACTCCGGCATGCCAAACGATGTGAGTCCCCTTAAAAATCCATTACAAATCAAAGGCCCTCCAGAATCTCCCTGAAATGAAAATATATATGTTAATTGCATAGAGAAAAAGAATTCTCTATTATTTATTTGCACTTTGTGCAGAAACAGCTCATAGCATGAACATCACAGCTTGGTCCCCCAAGTTTTTTATATTCTGTCAGTGGTTTTGTTCTGGGCTTTTTAATATTGGCATTGTGAAATTCCACTGAGCAGGTACACTCTATAACCTGGTGCCCACTACATCTCTCCACTGGTATGACAGTACAGGTATATAGGATCCATTATCTGGAAACCCCGTTATCCAAAAAGCTCTGAATTATGGTAAGGACATCTCCCATTATAATCAAATAATTCTGATTTTTTTAAAAATTATTTATTTTTTCCTTGTAGCAATGAAACAGTACCTTGTACTTCATCCCAACTAAAATATAATTAATCCTTATTGGATGCAAAACAATCTTATTGGGTTTAATTAATGTTTAATTGATGTTTTAGTAAACTTAAGGTATAGAGATCCAAATTATGGAAAGATAAGGGAAAACTGCAGCTACATAAATCTAGATTGAAACTTGGGTCCCAAAACTCATTCCCAACTACTTCCAAGAGAATTGAGTTCCTAAGTATCAAATACCATCCTAAAATGTATAAAATTCCCTGAAACATTATTCTAGATTATAATAAAAAAATCAAATAGCGCCAGTGTTACTAAAGAACACTCACAGCACAAGTCCCCTTCACTTCATTCTGCTCGCTAGTACAGATCATATTCCTGGTTATATTGAGAATAGATTTCCATTTTTCAGCACATGTTTTTCTAGCCAGTATTGTTACGTTGACTTCCATTAGTTTATCTGAAATCCGGTTGCGGTGGTTGGTAGTCGTTCCCCATCCCGCTGTTTCACACACAGTCCCGGGTTTCAGTTTCTTATACTTTACTGGTAATGGCAAAACACTGACATCGGTTCCAAGCACTGCCTCTTTAGACAACTGAAATAAACAAAAACACAGTTTGAATACTGTTTAAAAACAATCATTTTTACTGTATTCCACAGAACAGAACCTAGAGGTTATAGTGATTCTGTTTAGTGGCTAAAAATCGCTCACCCAATAACTTCAAGGGGGGAGCACCTAGTTAGCAGGTAGTTATACAATTTTAGTAAAGTATATTAGAATTTATTAATCTGCATATTCAAGGATATAACTTCATAGGCCTTGTCCCCATAGAAAAAAAAAAAATAATTACAATTCTGGAGGACCTGCAATTCACCTATTCCCTACCTGTGCTTATTGAATGCAGTTATTGGGTATAGTGATGATATCCGTTAGAGGTTCTTGCACCCAAAGACACTCCTTGCACAACTCTAGACTTGGTGCCAGTTGCCTATTTACACAGGGAATCTTGGAAGTAATCCCAGGGTTACCACTGTGGGCTGCAGCTGCATTGGTGAGATTGCATCCAATTCATCAAAACATACATGTCCAAACCAGCTGCAATTAAGCTGGAATTGTGGGAAAAACCAGTGGCCTAAGCCAGGGGTGCAGGCCCCCACCCCTTTGGTGCCCATGGGAGACATATGATTTGATTGCAGGTGAATCTGTAGAGGGATTCACACATAAGGCTGTTGGAAGGATTTAGAAACTGTTAAGCTACAGCTGTGGGGCCACTGGTTATTAGACAGGCCTACTTGATTTAGATCAGTGCAGTGCGATGAATTTGGTTACCTGTAATAGCTGAACATCATAATCAAATGTCTTTATACTGTAGTCCTTGGGCTGGAATTTCCCGATCATGGGGATGATCTGCTTCTGGCTTTCCTGGGCAGAAAGTGAGTGGACACCAACAATGATCCTAGTTTTCTCGGTTCTGCAGGAATAAAACATTACAGACAAGTGTTTTTACAGATGAATGTTTTTAGGGACTGTTGAAACCAGAAAATCATTATGTGATTGGACAGTATGAAATAGCTCAATCAGAAGAAAGCATATGTAAGTTTATACGCTGAGACTTTGATTCCCCTCCCCCACAAAACGTTTATATGAAAAGGGTAATTTTACCTATTAAACCTCTGGGCACTGACAATAAGGTACTTGAGAGCCAGTGCAACTATAGTTGAAAACAGCAAACACACAGGGCTACTTTTTGCCCTTTTCACTAGGTTCACCATGGTTTCTCTGTCCATTTCCCCACCACAATCAGAGATGGAGAGCAGACATCACCTCCTGTTTACCCTTTCACCAGGATGGTGGCCTAACATAAGGCATTACACCGAGTGCCTTTATAGATGAGGGACATTACCTGTGGGCCAGCCTTGAGCTATCTGACTCTGACTGTTTACAGTATATACCAGAGAATATTTCTTTCTTCTAACAGGTTCCCCTTCTCTATCTTGACCACATATGGCCATGCAAGAACCAGGAAGACCCTCCAAAATCATACATATTGTGCCCTGCACTTTCTGAGGCTGGCCCTGAGTTCCAATGCTAAGCAGAGAAGTCTCCTTATAGCAGAACAATTGACTTAAAGGGGTTGTTCACCTTCCAAACACTTTTTTTTCAGTTAATTTGTTTTCAGATTGATCCCCAGAAATAAAGACTTTTTTTCAATTACTTTCCATTATTTATTTTTTTACTGTTTTTCCAAAATCTAAGATTAAAGTTGAATGTTCCTGTCTGTGGTGTTTCACTCTACAGGTAATTCAATTGTTTGTTGGGTGGTCCCTCACTCCAAAGTCATCGAGGCTCTATCAAACAGAGTCAGTGGCACCGTCCAAGCCACACAATATCCAAGGTATAGGTAAAAGTTCACTCTGGAGAGCCAATTTAAATTCAGTAAATTTTATTCAGACACACAACATGTTTCGGACAGACATGTCCTTCATCAGGTGTTTCACTCTAACAGCTCAGTAATTCAGGCGCAGACTCTGAACTGTTACAATTTTGCAACATTTACTTGATACATTTCTCAGCAGCATCTCAGGAATATCAGCAACTATTGTATCAATTCTAATAGCTGCCTGTAATGAAACCCAGAGATTCTGCTCAGCAGGGACAAAGATAAGAAATGTATCAACTAAATGTATCAGTTTACGGGGTCAGCGACCCCCCTCCCAGTGCTGTTTTAGAAGGTGAAAAATGACACTTTACACTTCAATATTAGAAAAACGGTGACACATAGAAAATAGAAAGTTATTGGAAAAAATCGTTATTTCTGGTGATCTATCGGAAAACAACTTGTTGTTTGAAGGTGAACCTTTAATGTTAAAAGCATAAATGTGGTAACCCTAATTTAGCGGTGTGTGTGGTGACCACCCATTGTACCAGCAGATAGAGGCAGGGTATCAGCTTTGTGAGAAACTCTGTAAAATGGCCTATTATCCTCAGTGATGGGTAATAAATTATGAGTGGGCTGGTCAATTTGCTGTGTGTGTGTGTGTGTGGGGGTTTTTTTTACTTAAAGGGATACTGTCATAGGAAAAAAATCTTTTCTTCAAAATGCATCAGTTAATAGTGCTGCTCCAGCAGAATTCTGCACTGGAATCCATTTCTCAAAAGAGCAAACAGATTTTTTTATATTCAATTTTGAAATCTTACATGTGGCTAGACATATTGTCAATTTCCCAGCTGCTCTGATAAACTTCAATCACTCTTTACTGCTGTACTGCAAGTTGGAGTGATATCACCCCCCTCCCTTCCCCCCCAGCCGCCAAACAAGAGAACAATGGGAAGGTAACCAGATAACAGCTCCCTAACACAAGATAACAGCTGCCTGGTAGAACTAAGAACAACACTCAATAGTAAAAACCCATGTCTCACTGAGACACATTCAGTTACACAAGCCCGGATTTGTGGCAAGGCCACATAGGCCCGGGCCTAGGGCGGCAAAAAATAGGGGCGGCAGGCTACCCAGCCGCATTATGGAGACGTGTGCGTATCCATTCAATTACACCAGCTGCGCCCAGGCCCGGATTTAGGGAAAGGCCCCCTAGGCCCGGGCCTAAGGCGGCAAGATGTTAGGGGCGGCAAGAAGGCGCCCCCTAACATCTTGTGTAAGTCGGCTGCTCCTGATAGATCCGGCTGGCTTTAGGACCGCTCCTCCAGCCTATCTCCCGCTGTGGCTCCGCCCCCTCCCACTCCTCTCTGTGCTTGTGCTGCTGCTGCCTCTGCTGTGCTGCGTGTGTCCCAGCAAGGTGATCTGTTCCTGGTATGTACATTTAATATTTCCCCTGCAGATCTGCTGTATATCGGCCATGTAGAGAAATATGTCATAGTCAACTTGCAGATTTGCTGGAGGTGCAGAATCACAAGTGTTCTAACTTCTAAACCTGTTACAGATTTTTTTATGTCCCTTTCCTGCTTCCTACAAAATGAAAACCATTTCAGTTCTTGTATTATAAGGGATAATGTACCCCCTACTGTAAATGATAAGGATATTAGAAGTCACTGAGGGGGTTCTATGGCCATATAAAGGCACAAGGCTGCAGGCTGAGTTATACAGGGAACTCTGAGTATCACTTATGTATTATAATGGATAATGTACCCCCTACTGTAAATGATAAGGATATTAGAAGTCACTGAGGGGTTGTTCTGTGACCATATAAGGGCACAAGGCTGCAGGCTGAGTTATACAGGGAACTCTGAGTATCACTCATGTATTATAAGGGATAATGTACCCCCTACTGTAAATGATAAGGATATTAGAAGTCACTGAGGGGTCCAGTAACCATATAAAGGCACAAGGCTGCAGGCTAAGTTATACAGGGAACTCGGAGTATCACTCATGTATTATAAGGGATAATGTACCCCCTACTGTAAATGATAAGGATATTAGGAGTCACTGAGGGGTTGTTCTGTGACCATATAAAGGCACAAGGCTGCAGGCTAAGTTATACAGGGAACTCGGAGTATCACTCATGTATTATAAGGGATAATGTCTGCTGAGAAATAGGAACTACAAAGATTATGATGCTGCCAAGATTTGACTTTTTTATTTTATAATAAATATTTAACTGATGCTGCGGCTGCCCACTGTAGCACAATTGACAAACTTATCAAAACAAGGGACACATCTCTCTCTGCATCTATGTATAAAAAGGTGTCTATATATAGAGAATATATATAGATATATCTCAAACAAGCCTAACTGCTAGTTGATCCATCTGATCCACTTTTGCATAAATGTCCTGATTGGAAAAAGATTCACATCCAGAAAATGCGTGCGGGGGGGGGGGCGGCACAGTAGCTGGGCCTAGGGGGGCAAGGAGGGTAAATCCGGCCCTGGCTGCGCCTGCATTTTTTCACCGGCGTGCTGGGAAGGTAAAGTATAGGCGGGCGCTAGGACCACGCGGCCGCCTGGTCGGACCGCGCGGCCGGCAAAGAAATCTGGCCCTGCAGTTACATTGAGAATGCAGCAGCCTGCCAGAAAGCATTTCTCTCCTAAAGTGCAGGCACAAGTCACATGACCAGAGGCAGCTGGGAAATTGACAAAATGTCTAGCCCCATGTCAGATTTCAAAATTGAATATAAAAAAATCTGTTTGTTTTTTTGAGAAATGGATTTCAGTGCAGAATTCTGCTGGAGCAGCACTATTAACTGATGTATTTTGAAAAAAACATGTTTTCCGATGACAGGATCCCTTTAATTAAAAAACAAACAAACAAGTAACTATAAATATACTTAGTTAGTTACCCATTAATTTTCCACCAGCAAAATACGACATATTTATTGTAGGGGAATGTCTCTTATCAGAAACATTGGACATTGTTTTTCATGAACTTCTGCAGAGAGGCAAATAAATAAAGGGCAGTGCACGGTGTGATAGTGATGATGGATTACAAGTAGGATGTGGTTGGGTTAATAATGTAGTTGGTTTGTACCAAATAGAGGAAGTATCATTTTGTAAACATTTTTCTTCTGTTTTCTCATACCAATATATTACAGTACATTATAAGCCCATCACATTAAAGGGCAGATTGTTAAAGTGCCCTAAATAATTGTGCTGTATTAGTGTGAGCTTTGGTGCATTATGGTATTTTTTGGACTGAAACTTTCAGTAACTGAACATATGAGAAAATGGCAAAAAATGCAGAAGCGTGAAATTAAATGCCCAATAAAGTAAAAAAAGACAGACAGATGGCACTTAAAGGAATAATATTCATGCACTTTATAGCAAAGAAGAGTGACAGCACAGGAAGCAAGGTTAGTGATTATATTCTCTGGGCCTATGGCTGAAGGTAAGCACCAGATGTTTGGGTGGCAGCATCTCTTCTGCTGCCTCAGGGCATTACTGCCTGCACCCCCAGAGATGTCAACTCACTCAAAGTAAATAGGGAGATCCTGATCCACTCCAGATATTTCTGAGACCATATTACATGTTACCATGATGTGTAAAGAGGAATCAGGGTTTATAAATTTAGGAGTTTCTGATTTCCTCCTCTGGACCTGGTGGGCACTGAACACAACACTTTTATTGTCTTTTCTTGCATGGCAACTAGGGCTGCCAACTTTTCTTCTTGACTATACTGGTAAATGACATAAGGAGTGGGACCAATGGATGAAGCGGGTCAAATTTCTTCCATAGGCAAGGTTTGGGGCCATAAATGGGGTGCAGAGAGAGAGGATTGGGATTAGAACATTTACCAGCAAATACATTTCTAGATTTGTAATACAAATTTTGGCTGGTATTTTATTGGCAAGGCTGGTGAAATATCGGACAGGTGGCAACCCTAACAGCAACTTGTACCGCCATGCAGTGGATAGGTCTGGATTTGTCAAAACTTGAATATACTGTAGGTTTTCATGAATCTATATTGTGCAGTGCTAAACTTTCTCAGCCTACTGAACTATATATATATGTATATTTATATATTTATATATATAACTATGTGTGTGTTAGGGGACTGTAAGAATACTTACATATTACAGTGAGCTGCAGTTAATACCCAGTTGGGTTTTATCAAAACGCCACCGCATATGGTTTTAAATTTTTCTTGATTCAAGTACAGAGCAACCATGTATGGTCTTGAGTGCGGAATAGCTTCTCTCCCACCAATTATCTCTGTGCACTCACCTGAAGATAAGGAAAACAATGTAAAAACTGAAAATATTGAGTCCAAAGGGAGAATAACTGTGTGTAGCATATGGAGCGATGATAGATGGACCTCTGCCCAAATATTGTCACTGCTCCATGTACAGTAAGCTATTCCTATTGAGCAGCATTAGCACCAGTGACAGACCGACAGGGGTCAATAGGATGCACAGTGCCTAGAATAGAGAATTAAGCTGATGAAACATAAGAATTCAGACACCAGAGTGTGGTTAGCCCTTTTCTCAGTTCTGGGAAGTGTGCATCCAATAATATAAATGTAGGACTATAATATATATATATATATATATATATATACACAGTACAAAGCACAACGGAGAACATAATGGTATGTTTTAGGGGATTTATGGCAATACAGCCCTGCAAATAGGGTCCCCCACAATGGGCTCTGCAGCATAAAAGTATAACCAGAGCAAACCTCCTAACATTTTGGAAATAAAAAGAGGGACAATAAAAAGAAGAAAAAAAAAGTTTTTGACCATGCCGATTTTGTGGCCACACCCCCTAATTACCATGTTCATTTTACACAATTTGGCAGGTTATGAAAGTTTGAACATATTTCTGTTTTTCAGTTATTACAGTTTTGCTAATGAAGGTGAATTGCCCTTTAAGCTGTGCATCTAACTTCTCCCAAGAGACCTGTTATCTTATATTGTTACAATTACTTATTTGCTTATCTCAAAATTGTTACAAAGTATCTTATCTGAACCTTGTGGCTGTTCTGTGCTCTCTGCCAAAAGCCAATTAAGTTAGAAACTTTGTACCTTTTTTTAGCTGTTCAGTTCAGAGAAAATTGGGACTTTCCAGTACATAGTTATATAGTTACATAGTTACATAGTTAAATTGGGTTGAAAAAAGACAAAATCCATCAAGTTCAACCCCTCCAAATGAAAACCCAGCATCCATACACACACCCCTCCCTACTTTCACATAAATTCTATATACCCATATCTATACTAACTATAGAGTTTAGTATCACAATAGCCTTTGATATTATGTCTGTCCAAGGAATCATCCAAGCCATTCTTATAGTCATTAACTGAATCAGCATCACAACATCACCCGGCAGTGCATTCCACAACCTCACTGTCCTGACTGTGAAGAACCCCCTACGTTGCTTCAAATGAAAGTTCTTTTCTTCTAGTCTGAAGGGGAGGCCTCTGGTACCGTGATCCACTTTATGGGTAAAAAGGTCCCCTGCTATTTGTCTATAATGTCCTCTAATGTACTTGTAAAGTGTAATAGTCCCCTCGCAAGCACCTTTTTTCCAGAGAAAACAACCCCAACCTTGACAGTCTCCCCTCATAATTTAAGTCTTCCCTCCCTCTAACCAATTTAGTTGCACGTCTCTGCACTCTCTCCAGCGTACAAACGAGGTACTGCAGGTTGAACTGTCAAAAGCGGGACTGTCCCTCTGAAAATGGGACAGTTGGGAGGTATGCCAGAGGAATTAAGGGAAAAGCAAGTATAGTAGGGAATGATTGCAGTAGGGCAAGATGGTGGCAGAAGGACAAGATGGCAACAGCAACACTTTATACAGTTTCAATGCTGCCCAACCTGCAGTCCTTTAGTACATACTGTATTTAGTAACATAACAGCTAAGTATGTTATTAGCAATATTTTTTTCAGCCAAGGGGGCCCTGTGACACTCATTTTTCTTATGTTCAAAACATGGTTTGGTTGTTGGTTGGCAGTTTAAAATGCACACTGAAGATGTATAGAATAGATAGAGGTCCAATAACTCAGCTATGTAAACGTTTACTTTCACAGTAGTATTGGGTGCAGGCGATTTGTCCAAGATTTACCTTGATTTTCCAAACAACTGCTGGAGACGCAGACAACAAGGAGGCAATTTCACTCAGTTTATGTGGAGCTGCCCCAAGATACATCCATACTGGGTCAATATTAAGCATTTCTTACCTCAATTTACAGATATGGTAATAACAGACCCAGCTTTTTTTTTCTCTTGCTTCACATGAATGAGATGACATAATATAACAAATTTATGATTTCAGTACAGGTATGGAACCTGTTTTCCAGAATGCTTGGGACTTGGGGTTTTCTGGATAACAGAACTTTCTGTAATTTGGATCTTCATACCTTAAGTCTACTAGAAAATAATTTAAACATGAAATAAACCCAATATGCTAGTTTTGCTTCCAATAAGGATTAATCATATCTTAGGTTGGATCAAGTATAAGCTACTGTTTTATTATTACAGAGGAAAAGGAAATACTTTTGAAAATTTTGGATTATGTGGATAAAATGGAGTCTATGGGAGATGGCCTTTCAGTAATTCGGAGCTTTCTGGGTAATGGGTTTCTGCATAATGGAATGTGGAAATCTAGCCCTCTTCCTACAATTAAACACTGGAGACCGGGCACAAGTTAAGGAAAAAATTATTAGTTTGAAAAAAAGAAAGTGGACCAACACAAAAAATACTGTCCTCACCAGATTAGGAGAAAAGTTTTTTCCTGCTGAAATTAAAACATGTCCATATATGTTCACATCACAAACCATAAAATAACATTTCCTCATGGAATTAAATCTGGCCCATTGTGACTGACCACCGGGCTCTTTTTATTGTAGAATTTGGTGTGATATTATGGTTACCCTATTGGAATATATGCATGTGAGTATGTATAACTTTAGTTATGAAGCGCTGTTAAGGAGCTGTATTGCTATAGAATGCATAAAAGTACAATCTAAATAAAAGTACAATATATAAAATAAATACAATACAAATACACAGTACACAGAGATCATATAAGGACACAGAGCTTAAAGGGATAATTTCATGGGAAAATTTTTTTCAAAATAAATCAGTTAATAGTGCTACTCCAGCAGAATTCTGCACTGAAATCCATTTCTCAAAAGAGCAAACAGATTTTTTTATATTCAATTTTGAAATCTGACATGGGGCTAGACATTTTGTCAATTTCCCAGCTGCCCCTGGTCATGTGACTTGTGCCTGCACTTTAGGAGAGAAATGCTTTCTGGCAGGCTGCTGTTTTTCCTTCTCAATGTAACTGAATGTGTCTCAGTGAGACATGGGTTTTTACTATTGAGTGTTGTTCTTATATCTACCAGGCAGCTGTTATCTTGTGTTAGGGAGCTGTTATCTGGTTACCTTCCCATTGTTCTTTTGTTTGGCTGCTGGGGGGGAAGGGGGGGTGATATCACTCCAACTTGCAGTAAAGCAGTAAAGAGTGATTGAAGTTTATCAGAGCACAAGTCACATGACTTGGGGAAGCTGGGAAATTGACAAAATGTCTAGCCCCATGTCAGATTTCAAAATTGAATATACAAAAATCTGTTTGCTCTTTTGAGAAATGCATTTCAGTGCAGAATTCTGCTGGAGCAGCACTATTAACTGATTCATTTTGAAAAATTTTTTTTTCCCATGACAGTATCCCTTTAAGTGCTATGTGATAACAGACACAGTGGGAAGGAGATCCCTGTCCCATAGAGTTTACAATTAAATGTTAAATGATACAGAAAGTTATTCTGTCTCAATGAATGTACACTATCTATTCTTTTACACATGTTCCTCTTTTTATTATTTTTTTTAAAGTACTAGCTGACTTTGGTATGTTAATGTATTCTTCAAATGTATATACTTGGATGATTATCTCTGTACCACTGTACTATGTTTGCTTAAAAAATAAAAATAAAGAATGGGGGAAAAAGTGAAGAGCGTTATGAAAATACATACAGATACTGTATCCGAATGCTTTCATATGTACTACATACTAGGCCATGGTAAAACCCCTCTCTATGATTTACCCCAGACTCACATTTATTTTTATAATAAATTGTATGCTACCAGACCCCCAACAAGAACCACCTTAAACGTTTTTCTTCCTCTTCTGCAGTTCTTGAAATCCCCATACCACAATTTATCGGTAAGTAGGAACACGAATTGGGGAAGTCAATCCAGGAATGATAAAGAACTTATGCTGCACACAATATGTGTAGTTATTAAATGCCGTCATTGTCACCAGGTTGTACAGATGCCATTGCCGCTACATTAATTCTTCAAATATGTTCCTGACACTTGTAGCTCATTGTGGAAGTGAACCAGGACTAAGCTACATATATGGTGCTCTTTAACCATTTTGCACTCCTTTGGTTAACAAGTTGTCACAGTCACTAAAAAAACTGCAGGTATTTAAGAACCTACTGACTCTACTGGTCTATTGCAATGTCCCAGAGGATCTCCCAGTGGGCAGACACCCTAATGATCCTCAGCCTAGGGCCTAGAGTCCTTGCTTACTTGGTTACATGAGAATGGAGAAGATATTTTCAGGCATTAGGGACCAGACTGAAATGTGGATGCACTGAATTCTCTTGCTCAGATCACTCAAAACATAATCTACAATACTAGATTGGACAACAATTTGCTGTTAAAGTGTTTGAAATGTCTCATGCTGTAGCTTACTATTCTTTACAGAATTTTCTCTATTTGGTTTTCACCACTCATTGTAACTGGATTGTATTTTGGATTAGCACCCATTGCTGCATACCCCAAAACCCCTCTCCCCCGCCCTCCCTCACTGTATTCTTATTATCATCTTCCCTAAGTGAGAAAAAGATACAAAAATGACTGTAGCTGAGCCATAACATGTATATATGATACCATCTGAATTGAAAATTTGTGTATGTGTTATAATATCAATATATATATATATAGAAATACAAATGTACTTACATTGCCAAATAACCAAAATAAACAAAACAGCTGAAGAAAAGAGAAAGCCCGTAGATGTCTTTGTATCAGCCATGGCTGCCTATGGTCTTCCTTCGTGTTATGGTTTTCCTGTGTGCTTGTGGTGTGATTAAAAAAAAGTGTTATATGCTCAAGAGGAAACACTAAACTACTCTAGTTTCATCCTAATATGGTATAAAAGGAGAAATTAAACTATCCTCCTGTCAGTTGTAAGTAAGATTAATTATGTGTGTTTCATGTGTATTATGGTGAGACAGGAACATTAAAGGGGAACTACTAAAATATTCTTTGTGTTTGTGCCTAAACAATATTTGTTCTTTAAGTGGGAGTAGTTTAATAGATTGTATGAAAATCGCCTTTTGTGCTTTCATAGTATTGCCTCCTCAAGTCAGGTATTGATTCTATGTTTCCCTTGCCCCTTATTCAGAATAATATTAAAAAGCAATTTCATGGTTGGAACACAAAGTCACCACTCTAGGTGCTTAGCTATCATTTGCTTACAATGAAACTGCTGCAATATAGTGTCAACATGTGACATTTGGACTTGGTTGGATCATTTTTGGGCCAAGATATACCCACTTGCAGAAGCAGGGATGCTGTAATGAGTGATGGTGTCCATATGCCTACCTTACCATGCTTCCAACTGCCTAGCCCCATCCCTGATACTTACACAACCCACCCATTTACAGTAAACCCTGACTCTTTTAAGGCTTTGCAGGTCCACTTATATCCTCAGGTCCCTGACAAAACTCCTGCATGCCTGTCCCGATGGAGACCTTGGGCAGAAGGTAGAGGATCTATCAGGTGTGCCATTTGCTCAAGGTAAAAAATTATTATTATCACCCTGGAAGAAGAAATAAAGTATTATCGGAATGTGTTCTTTTATATGTATTATGTTTAAAAGACAATAAACAGGTGGTTTAAAGTCACATTATTACAGGGAAACATATTTCCCTCTTTATACAGTGACTACAGTACTAAGTACTGTTTTCCTCCAGATTACACCACTCTACATTTACATACATCTAATCATCTTTCATCTTTCCAAATGATCGTAGTGCATGTACATATTATGTAGGGACCTATAGGGTTAGGTTCCCCTATGGTCTAAAAATCTCCAGATGGTTGGAAATCCCCTACTGTGGTCAGCAAAGTGTAGGACCTAAATAGGACCCAGGAGGAGGGGGGTGAGTTCCAAGGAATGCCGGCACTCACGAAAAAAACAATATATATACCTGGGTGCACGATCAGCAAATACTTAGTACAAATCAAAAGGAAAGATCAGCACTTGCAGGTCTTAAAAGTGTCAAATAATAATTTATTATAGAGCTATGGACTAACGTTTTGGCCCCCCAGGGCCTTTATGTTTTGAACCAAACAAACAGTGAAAATCACTTAAATTCACTTACTGGTGGGAAAACAGCAATATATATATACAAACACACACATACATATACAAACATATTAGTACACATAAACACATAAAAATATATATACACATATTTATACTAAACTAACTATAGCTCTTGAGATCCCCTTGGGTATTATACTAAATCATCCAGTCTGCTATTAAAGGCATTAATAGATTCTGCTATCACATCATGCGGCAGGGTATTTCACAGCCTCGTTACCCTCATTGTGATGAATCATTTGCACTGCTTCAAATTAAAGCTCAGTTCCTCAAGCTTAAAGGTTTGGCTTCTTGGGCTTTGTTCTATGTTCTATCTATAATGTCCTTTAATGTACTTGTAAAGAATAACCATGCCCCGCTGCATGCATCTCTTCCCCAGAATACATCCTGGAGAATCCTACGTCTATCCTCATAGTTTAATTCTTCCATCCCTTTTACCAGTTTAGTTGCACATCTCTGCACTCTCTCCAGCTCATTAATATTCATCTCAGTGTCGGACTGGCCAACCGGGATACCAGGAAAACTCCAGGTGGGCCCAGGTGTCAGTGGGCCCTTTTGCTTCTAACTATGTGGCCAATTTCATGTTTGAAAAAAAAAAAAAAGCTTAATAATGGAAAAATAGACTAAGTACATATAAAAGACTAGGAGAATAAAGAGGTTGAGTGAGGAGAGGAGGAATTGTAGTTTGGAAAGTGGGCCCAAGGTCTAATGTTTTCTGGTGGGCCCCTGGCATCCCAGTCTGACACTGATCCTTCTTAAGGACCAGAGCCCAAAACTGCACTTCAAACTCAAGAGGAAGCCTTACTAGAGACCTTTAAAATTGTCTTAGTGAGCTTAGTGTTGTGCTCCCTGTAAAAGTTGGAGGTTATTGGAAAATGAACAAACTTTTGGTGTGAGACAGATCGTACAACCTTATTATTATTATTATTATTATTAACATGTATTTATATAGGGCCAACATATTGCATAGCACCTTAAATTGTTGTCGGAGCTTATTAATCGCTTTTAATTGAATGGACATCAAGATCAACAATAGCTGGGGGGGGGGAGTGACATGAGGACTGGACAGGGAGCCAATATGTACTAAATATTAATATTTGTTTACAGGTTTGCTTTGCTATCAGCTAAACACATTGAGCAGTGGCATGACTGCATAACTGCAGATAACCCCAGGAGCAGATTTTATATGACTTTTTTCCATGAATTTTCCATTAATTCCTGAACCAACGTGCTGCATACTGTTCTTTAGAGGTACAGTGGTCCCATCTTGCCTCTTCTCCCAGTTGTTCATTGCAGAATGCTGGGGAATGATTATCAGTGTCTCCTGCCTGCAGCACTTCACGGTCTTCCCCAGTGTCGGACTGGCCCATAAGGATAACAGGAAAAGTCCCGGTGGGCCCAGGTGTCAGTGGGCCCTCATGCTGCTAAACTTTTGGCCTATTTCATGGTCATTCCCTATTGCTATGAGAACAAAGAGGCTAAATAGATGGAATAATTGATTATAGTATGTATAACTAAAGAGACTAGGAGAATAGAGTTTGAGTGAGGAGAGGAAGAATAATAGTACTGAGAGTGGCCCCTGGTCTAAGGTTTCATGGTGGGCCCCTGGTCTAAGGTTTTTGGTTGGGCCCCTGGTGTCCCAGTCCGACACTGGTCTTCCCTGTCTGTAATGTAAACTGAGCACTTATTAAGGCATATATGGGTTCTGATTTCACACACACACAGCTGTGGATTGTACAAATATTTTTGTATTCTAACAAATACTTCAGTATTTGTAAGGTCAACCCATGTCTCTGCAGTCAGATTAAATCCCTTATGTGAGATTTCAGCATCTTGCATAAAAGCAAGACAAAACTGCTATATTTTTGCTAGAAAGGATGCAGGGGCACTCATGTGAATACTAAGAAATATTCTCCATATATCACAATTGCTTCTCCTAATATGTAAGTTAATAAGGCAAAACAACTAAAGGTTTTAGGCATGTTACTTACACTTTACAAGCAGCAGCTGATGTTAAAGGGGTTGTTCACCTTCCAAACCTTCAGTTCAGTTGTTTTCAGATTGTTCCCCAGAAATAAAGACTTTTTTAAATTACTTTCTATTATTTATTTTTTAAGTTTTTTCCAAAAGTTTAAAGTTGAATGTTTGTGTCTCTGGTGTTTGAGTCTGGCAGCTCAGTAATTCAGGGGCAGACTTTGAACTGTTACAATTTTGCAACATTGAGTTGATACATTTCTCAGCAGCAGTAGAGTAGTGGAGTATTATTAATTATTGTATCAATTCTAACAGCTGCCTGTAATGAAACCCAGAGATTCTGCTCAGCAGGGACAAAGATAAGAAATGTATCAACTAATTGTTTCAGTTTACAGGGTCGGCGACCCCCCTCCCAGAGCTGCTTTAGAAGGTGAAACATTACACTTTACACTTCAATATTAGAAAAAAATGCTGATACATAGAAAATAGAAAGTAATTGGAAAAAGTTGTTATTTCTGGTGATCTATCAGAAAACAACTAGTTGTTTGAACCCAGTTAACACCCAGTTGTTTTTAATCAAAGTTCCTCCACAAAGGTTTGGACCTTCTCATACTAGCGCCATATACCGCCTTGAATAAGGAACAGCTTATTTGCCTCCTATGATCCCCACACCAGCACCTGGGCAGTATTAAGTAAGAGTAAGTCGGATGGCAGTTCTTTATTTCGACACTCTTATTAGTAAAGAAATATACACAACTATTTAGAGTATATGTAAACTTTTAAAATATAAATGTAAAATTGTTCAGCTACCAAGCTATTTAATAACTACTAATGGAATTAATTATGTATCAACCTCCTGGTCAGCTCCTCTATCAGCACGGTTGGAGAAATAGGAGAGAGTTATGTTCAGGAGGAAAACAGAGGCATGTTCTGATGTTGCTGTGCTCAGGAAAGAGATGAGAAAGGGCACTTGAGGTTTCATATCTCTTTCCTGAGAAAAGGAACAACAGAATAGTTCTCTGATTTCCTTTTGACTGTATGGTTATCCAGCTGTACAGTACAGGAACTGACCAGCAGGTGGTGCTGTTATATCATTAGAAGTTAATAAACAGCTTAACTTTTGAAACAGAAAAAAACAATTCATGGAAATTGAAAAAGTCCGTAAAAAAACACCCTGAACAATTATTAATTTTTTTTTTAAAGGGGTAGGTTCATCCCTTCTATTTTCTTTTCCTAAAAAAACCATTAAAGTAGTAAACCATTTACCTGCTTTAACTTAAAGTTATTTAAATTAAATATAAGCAATGCCCAACTGTACCCTTTATGCTCTGCTCAGCACCCATAATAGGGGACCTCTAGGTAGTCTTTGTTCATTGCCTTCCCCAATTTTTTACGAGAAAGTTCCTGCTGCACACATCTTACAGACTGCCTTAAAGGTGCACAAAAAAGAGTTAGGGTGTCTTTTTTTATTTAAGGGAATTCAAGGGAATTAAAGTCACCATCAACATAAGGCGTCATTTATCATAGATTAACGTGCAAGGCACTAAGTTTGCCCAGGAGCAGTAACTCATAGCAACCAATCAGCAGGTAGAATTTACTGGTCACCTGTTTAAAACCAAACATCTTATTGGTTGCTATAGGTTACTGGGCAAATTTAGTGCCTTTTATACATATGGGAATAAGGGTGCAAAACTGTGCAGAAGTAGCAGTTTCACTGGGGTCTTGTTAAACTCTGTACCACATGGCAGAGCAAGGTGCTTTACTAGCAATTTCATGTGTTTCACCTGCATTCTGGGGCCTTTCCCTCTCCCACTCACCTTTCCTGTTCTGGGGTCTGGGGAGGAGGCCGCAACACTAAAGTGGAGAGCACTCGCACTAGTAAAGCCAAATTTCTGGTTTAAAAACTGAAATTCAACTTTTAAAAGGTACCGGGTAAAAGAACCAGCAGCGGCTTTTTGCTGCATTCACATGCTACATGCATTTTATTAGGCCTGTTCCCATTAAAGGGGATGTAAATTCAATTTTAAAAAGTATTTACATTTTTTCTTAAAAAGAAAATGTAATTCTAAGCAACTTCTCCAATAAAGATTCTGGTTATTTGTAACTATGACTACTAGTGAAAGCAGTATTTGCCTGGTCCTTTCTGTTAAAAACAATGTAACAGAAGACAGGACTAAGCAGGACCCACCATACAAACATGCACAGGAATAAGACACAGTAATAGAAGTTCAGATTTTCATAGTTAGAGTGCTGCCTCTCCTGGAAAAAATGACAGTTCTTTCTGCCTTATAAATAAGATTTGCATTGAGCATAATGTATACCTGCCAGGCTAGTCTTTCCCCACACAAGAGGGAAAAGTCAGTGTGAATTTGGTTAGAGTGTTTTTTCAAAATAGCGTAAAAATGTCAGATTTTGATAAATAACCCCCTAAAAGAATGTAGATGCATAAGCCTCATGGTCACTGCAGAAGGTTTATGTACAGTTTTGGACTGGGATGCCAGGGGCCCACCAGAAAACCTTAGGCTGAGGGCCCACTTTCCAAACTATTATTCCTCCTCTCTTCACTCAACCTCTTTATTATCCTAGTAGTCTTTAATCTCTACATACTATACTCAATTTTTCCATTATTAAGTCCCATAAATAAATAGGGAATGACCATGAAATAGGCCAAATGATTAGAAGCTAGGGGCCCAATGACCAGTTTTCCTGGTATCCCGGTGGGCCAGTCCGACACTGTTTACGTACCTCTAAAGAGATGCTTTTTTGTTACAAAAATACACTTTGGGTTTTATGGTTCTAAAGCAGATGTAAACGAGGCTGTAAAAATAAAATATGTGTTTCATAGGCAGTGATCCCCAACCAGTAGCTCTTGAGCAACATGTTGCTCACCAACCCTTCGGATGTTGCTCCCAGTGGCCTTAAAGCAGGTGCTTATTTTTAAATTCCTGGCTTAGAGAAAAGTTTTGGTTTCATCAAAACCAGGTGTTCTGCCAAACAGAGACTCCTATTGGCTGCCAGTCCTCATATGGGCTACCAAACAGCCAATCACAGCCCTTATTTGACATCCCCATGGACTTTATCATGCTTGTGTTGCTCTCCAACTCTTTTTACACTTAAATGTTGCTCACGAGTAAAAAAGGTTGGGGACCCTGCCACAAGCAGTCCGACTTTCTCCTTCTTTCCAAACTTTCAAGCGCTCCTTAAAGACCCACCTGTTTAAAGAGGCTTATTCGATGTACCTTAATTAATCATTGCTATATCAAAAATGACAAAGTGTTTATATTATCCTAATGTCTAATTTGTACCTTAACCTTTAGTTTGTAAACTCTAATCTCTAGGTCCTTCTAACCCTATTGTACTCTGTAATCCTTGTTTGTTATCCACCGTTTATTCACTGTTTGCTATAACTGCAGTAAAGCACTGCGTATCTTGACGGCGCAATATAAATAAATGATGATGATGACCCCTGCTTCAGACAATAAAACAAACATTATTCCATTTCCCTGCCTATTTCTGATTTGGACACTAGATGGCAGGCAAGTTATAAATATAAATGACAGCAACTGAGACATGAAGAATCTAAACCACCTGTCACATTGGAGTGTCTGTCAGAAACTCACTATTACTACTAGTGCATGGGAATAGCTCTTCATACTGCCCAATGTGCGGGGGGGGGGGGGGCTAGCTAGCAACAGAATGCTGATTTTCCTTTTTAAATGGTTAAAACATTGATGTTTTTTTCTGTTCCATCCAGCCAGCTAATTATTGCTGCAGACCTAATGGTTCAGGGATGAATCCTCCCACATAGGGTTCAATCAATTCCTATTTAAAGGTCTAAGGTCCATTGGAGAAGCTATATAGATAATTAAAGATTTTAAAGGAGGTTGTATACAAAAATTAGGATCAACTTCCTGCTTAGGATGAAACTATGGCACAAAAGTGCTAAACATGGGAAACAACACTATTTAAATACAATAAACCACAGCATTTAAGCATTTAAACATATGTGGCTTTGTACTATATATAATTTTGTAATATAATAATATACTTCTTTACCCATTTAATGGTAGAAACGAATGAACTTTTTTTTGCATGTTTAAGCTAGATGCATTTCAAATTAAAACGAATATTTTATGAAATCTGTATACGATTAATTGTACAGAATCTAAAGGTGGAAACAGAAATGATTTATACAGATATTTTAATTATTTTCAAGGACCAGTGAGCCCTTTGCCTGATTCAATGGGAGTTTAGTGAGTTCAGCAAGAGAATGAGTACTATAGTTAATTTCTGTGATTGTTGCTATTTAAGGGAGTGAATATTCCTGACTAATTTTTCATATCATTTTGGCAAATGAAGGTTAAAGGATCTACTAAGCAAGGTATGTATCTATTCCTCTAGTCTTCTTTGAGATGTATCTTAAGGCCATACACTATAAAATTCACTTGTTCGGGGAGGTTGCCAAATAAGCGGATCTCTCCCCTGATATGCCCACCAAAGGTGGGTGATATCGGGCTAATCTGATCGTATTACAATGACGGAAATAGGCTCTGATGGGACAAGGACCACAACAACTAGAATAAGCTGTCCTCAATCAGCCCAGGTATGGCCACTGTAAGGGTCTACGACAAGAACTGGGCTATCCGGCACTCAGAGGAATCCACAGGCACAAAATATAGTTAAAAAAAAGTCTTTATTAATCAAAGTTAAAAATATATTTACATCTCCATGTTCCCTATGCCTCTTGTACCCCCAGGGGCACTAATCATGGGACAGCCCATGATTAAGTACCCCTGTGGGTGCGAAACCTGTAGGGCACATGCAGATGCAAATATATTTTTTACTTTGATTAATAAAGACTTTTTTAACTATATTTTGTGCCTGTGGATTCCTCTGAGTGTTGGATAGCCTTTATCTTGTCATATATCTTGGTCTGCCGCTCCCTAAAGCTGGGGGCCTGGGGCTGAAGCACCTGAACCACATCAACTATTTGGTGAGCTGAGCTATTTACATTATGTTCTGGAGCACCTTGTTCTCTCAATCATTGTGGACCGTAAGGGTCATACAACATGTTTGGAGTTATAGCATTATGCAGCTGAAGGTATTTAATTGTTGGTTGGAAAAATCAAACCTGCTCAATGGATCTAGATGATTTTTGGCCAGATATTGGATGCGCAGGCCTGTCTGTTGTCCCAGTGCATGGGCCAATATGCTGCCGACCCAGTCTGGAAGAATCAAGTTGGCAGCTTTCAATCTCAACACTATTGTTTCTTCAATACCATTGCTGATAATTTAGTATTTTTCCCCATTCCAGTGGAGTGTGGAGTCTGATTTTATATGTGGGAATTTAGAGTCCTGTTTAATGATAATTACCATTAATGATAGTTGTGATAATGGGGCAAGGGGACCGCAGTAATTATTGCCTTTTGGAAACCAAATGTAGCGAGCTCTTTTAAACTTGAATGTTGCCTCTCGTAAGAGGAGTGAATACTTTGTTTACATTATTACCTCTATAAAAAATTCTTAAGGTTTCTCAAAGGAGCCTATGGATTGGACTTCTAGTGTTAAGTTGCTTTCCTGTATAAGTGGGGGGCCCACAAGCAGTCTAGTAGAGAGATAATAATATTATAGTAAGATAATGGGAACAACTAGGTCCCGGTGTCTTTTGGGAGCTGGAGTGAGTATAAGGAAACTCCAAGTTAACTAGAGGCCTAATATGAAGAATTCAATATGATGGAAAAGCTGCCTGGAATAATTACAGGTGTGAACATTTAGCTAACATAATTATCTTAAATATAAATATACAACTCGTGATAATCAGTGGGAGTTTTACCAACAGCAGACTGACCATCCCTAAATGTATGTACTGATAATATGTAACAATTGCTTTAAAGTACAACACGTACTTTGTATGATTATCTCTGGTGTTTCCCCTCTAGTGTTGTATGGCTAGGGTCAATGTCTTACTTAAAATCCAGCCTTGGCGATAACTAATGAACAAAAATGTACTAAAACGTCAACATATTTGCAAATGATATATATATTTTCCACTGATGTGGTCTGCTCTGTACCTGGTGTGGTGGACGCTGCATGTTTCACGCCTTCTGGGGAAGCAAGAGGAAATGTTGACCCTTATTTTTGCACCTGAGTCATTTTCACCGTTTTTGAGGGTGAGATAGGCAGGGTTTCCTGCCTATACCCAGTATATAGGTCTCCTGGTCTCGTGTGAATCATTTTCCAGAGAGAAATATGTCAGACCCAACAATAGTTCTCACAAGGAATTATTTTAGGTTTGGTACACAATATTATCTACAAAAACAAGGTACCAGTATGGGTGCTAATATGGCACCAAAGTACGCTAACATATTCACGTATGATCATGAGGAGCAAATTGTGTTACAGAATATACTGTTTTCCCATTATATATTTTGGTACTGCCGTTATGTGGACGATATTTTCTTTGTGTGGAAAGGCTCAAGAGAGAAATTACTACAATCTGCAGACTATGTTAACAGGACACATAATACAATCACATTTGTGTTGCATTTTGATAGAACTCAAATTGAATTCCTTGACGTTCAGGTTAGGAGGGAGAAGGACAAATTGTCGACTAACTTGTACAGAAAGTCTGTTCATAAAAATAGTATGCTAAGATTCGACAGCTTTCACCCTCCTAACACGATGTCAGGCCTCCCGAAAAGCCAATTGATGCGTTGTAAGCGCATTACCTCTACCAATGATAATTACTTGAACAGTAAGGAAAAGATGTTAGACATGTTCAGAAAGAAAGGTTACCCCAGGCCAGTCCTACAAAAAGCTGAAGATGAAGTTGATAAGCTCACAAGGGCAGTATTACTGTCCATTAAGAAAAAGGAAGAGAGGTGCCATAGGATACCTTTTGTTTCTACCTATGTCACACACTCAAAAAGGGTAAGAAAGGTGGTCAGAAAATACTGGCCAATCTTAATGAATGATCCCACTACGTCGGGATTGAATGAAAGTTGGGGACTGAACTGTTTTCTTTAACTTGAGGTAGTGGTACTATTAAATGATTAACTTTCTTATGTTTTCCTTACAGCCATAGAATGAGAAACATAAAACCGCTCAATATGAAGTGAGATAGAGACATCCTTCCTCTAACTGTACTGTAGTCAGTGAGTAACAAGTAACAGTATTTTTCTTGATATTACACTGTTTTTGTAAATATGTATTAGGAGATGCACTCAGGTCATGTAATAATGGGTTAAATTTGCCACTAGAAACAAAAATTATAAAATAACAGAAACAGAAAAAAATTTACAGGTGTGTACACCTATATTGATATCTATAGAAGTAGGAAGTGATTAACTGTGTTAAATGTGATGCAAAATGGACATTGATACATTGTTAAGAAAAGAACTTTGTTACACAATTGTTTTAAGAATTTTATATCAATGACCATCACTAGAGGTTGATATTTAATTGTCTATAAATATGCACAATCTCTATGGTTGGGTATACGGTCCCAAAACATTTGATCGTTTGAAAAGTGTTGTATAGCACAATTGAATAAATTTGGGACCACTCTGTTTGCTGCAACCACAGGTATTGGCATTTTTTTCTATTTGAATTGATGAAAATTTGACAGCACAGGTAATAGCTTACAACCATGGAAACTACTATGTATACTATACAACATTAGTAACAGCTCCCCACCTTTGTATTAAACCCCTTATTGAATCCAACTGGTCCCCTTGACTCTGCACTTCTTAACTGGCAACTAATCATGTAGCTGCTTCTGATAGGCCAAGGAACCACAAAGGGTCCAGTTAGGCTTTCTGCTTTTCTTTATGAATTCACTACAAGTTTGTATTATAATAATAATCATAATAATAATAATAATAATAATGTTAACCAGACTTTTCCAGATATTCAGACACGTCAATGCATGGATTCTATAGGTCATAGCGACAGATCATCCTCGCCTCTTCTAGCATAAAATATAAAAAGGACATTATGGGTTCGGATTAGATTTGAGCAAGGGTTAAAATCCTGCAAAATGTGCTTGGATGCAGCTGAATTCTGGATTTGGTGCATCCCATCAGCCCCAGCACATTTTGCAGAATGTACAATACACCCCCGACATCCGGTATTAGCCGATGTTTCACACACACACATACCCAGCAACCTTTGTATTAGGCTTAGCCTTTTCCGTTTCAAGTGGGAGACCTGTTTGTAACTGACCACTTTTTTTCTTGTATTGTGGTTACTTTGTCTTGTGCCTCTTCATACAGCCCTCAAACCACATTTTTCTTTTTAAGTCTTCTTTTCTGTTTAAGTCTGCTCTAAATAACTTCTCTTAATAAGACTCATTATAATAATTTATGTAGTTAACAACCTAATGTTATTATGATATGTTCCCACAGAGTAAGAGTCAGGACAGCAAAAGTCTCTTAAAGAAAACTGCCTTTTATTTCAGCCGGCAGCAACAGGTACAAAATAAAGGCTTTTCTTTCCAAACAACAAAAAAAACTTTTAGCAGCAGCATCAGTTCGCTTCTCGGCCTTTTGGCTAAGATCAAGTGAAGTACCTTTGGAACCACTTGGTCCTCTGGCTGGCAAGACCAAAGAGGAGTATCTGTTCTAATGATCCTGTCTGAAGAACGGAGAAACCATTGGTCCTCTGGACTAGGCTGACAAGCGGAAGCTTGATGAAAGCTGGGTCGCTGTGCTCCCATGAGGGTGGCCCCTGACTTGCGTTTTGAGTCAGGGGAGATGCACATGCACCCATGCTTAATCCAGCTTCACTTCCTTTGCTCTTACAATTAGGTGGGCGGGAAGTCTTTTCTTTTTCTGGCTGCCAACCAGAGCTTGCAAAAGGCAACCAATGGCCTTGCACCGCCCACTCCAGCACCTTTTTTGTGTCTGGTTTGAGCACCCTGGATGGGGTCATGGTCTTTTGGCTGGACTCGCAGGCCATGACACGCCCTGGGGGAAGCTTCGGCAGAACCCAGGGTAGACGGGACTCCCCCTAGCCTCGGCGAAGAGGAGTCCAAATGTCCCCAAACCCCTTTTGGGGGGGCGGGGTGGTGGGCCCTCCATAGCTTCGGCGAAGGGGGACCCACCCGTTTGAGCTGTTCGCTGGCGGTAGCTGGGAACAGCTTGGGCAACGGAGCCCATGCCTTCGGGTAGGACTCGGAAGGATGATTTAATATCATCATCAGTTCAATAATAACAAAAAGACAGCAGAGTTCCAGACCTTCTACGCAGTTACTGTGTGTGCACAGGCAGATAGGATCCTTAGCGTCAGGTCTCTCTTTCAGTGTCTCTCCCAGTTAGTGCTAATGAGAGACTGACCAGCCTGGGGTTTAATGAGTGCTGTTTAGCCACCTAAGGCAAATCAAACCCAGCAGGTCAGTCAGTAGCACCTCACTTTGCTACATACCTCCCTTGTTTGCGGCAGGCTCTGCATTTCACATTAAAGAAAAATAGAGGTTGAGAGCTCATGCTTTTCCCCCATTTCCTTCCTCACCCGACATTTCCTACAGTGAGGGAGGTGATAAGGGCGAGACCCAATTTGTAGCCCTGGGTCTGTTTTCCCCATAAGTCTGGGCTACTGACCCATAGGTACCTGGGGACTTCGTGCACCTTTACTGGGGGGAAGATGTAAGCCCAAACCCTTGTCAGTGGGGACATTTAATAAAGAAGCAGGTTTGGTCTTTCTTTGGCTGGGTGGCTGGCAATCTGGGCATGTAGTACTATGGGCATAAACATTTCTGTAAACACCTAGCCAGAAAAACCTTAAAAAGATGAGCTCTAAGGTTTTACCTTTACCCAAATGTCCACCCCAGGGAACTGTATGAAGCTAGCTACACACAGACCTTATTAACTCCCTAGGAACAACCATTTGTTTCAAAACCTCCCGTTTGTATTCTCTTGTACGCTCTGTATAACAAACCTTTGTGCAATTCAAAATAAGGAAAAAGATTAACATTTTCATGGTACAATTACTTTGTCCCCAATTTTTACAATTTTGTCAGAGCAGAAACTGATCCAGAACAACAGTCTCTATAACCTGATCTGCAGGTTGGATCCATCTGGTGCAAACGTCCATCAGCCTCTGGGCTAAAACTCTGGACTGGACCTGTGTGGAATATGGCTGAGACTAGAATCGCTGGCGGTATACCTCTGGTGTAAGGCCCAGCCTGTCCATGATGCAGACTTTACTTCTTGGTAGACATTAGCCTTGTCTGCAGGAAGATTTCTGTAAACTGTCTGTGCTTCAGCAGTCAGAAGTGGAGCCAGTAAAATTGCCTACTGGTCCTCAGGCCATTTTTGGGCACTGACTATCCTTTCAAAAGTCACGATAAATGTCTCTGGATCATCAGACTGTCTAATTTTTACCAGGTCTAGGCATGGGTGCCAGGGCTGGAACTAGGGGTAAGCAGAAGAGGCAGGTGCCTAGGGCGCAAAGGCAGAGGGACGCCAGGCACGTACCTCTTTTGATGCTTTCCCTTAGTTCGGACCCATCTGTGGCTGCAGTTCCTGCTCAATGACGATTGTGCGCTCTTCCGCGCATGCGCATTTGCGTGGCACCGGCGCTTTCGCGCTTACGCACTCACGCAGGCTCGGCACTTCCGCGCATGCGCAGTCACTCGTTCTCTTCTGCGCATGTGCGAACGATTGGGAGCGCCGTAGTCGGCCAGGTTGCCTTGGGCGCCTGGTCGACTTGGCCCGGCACTGATGGGTGCTGTCTCCGGACTGGACTGTGCGGCTTGGAGTTGCAGCAATTGCTCCTGCTGTTTGGAGAGCTGATCCTGTAACTGTCTGATTAGTTGAATCTGCTGATCCTGCTGCATCAAATGTTGCAAGAAACGTCCATTTTTGCTTTCGGCCCCCTTCAACAAACAAGGGCACTCTGTGGATTAATATCTCACTTCTGACACCATATATGACAGGTTCCCACAGAGTAAGCGTCAGGACAGCAAAAGCCTCTTAAACAAAAAGTGGCTTTTATTTCAGCCGGCAGCAACAGGTACACAATAAAGCTTTTCTGTCCAAACAACAAAAATAGCTTTTAGCAGCTGTCTCAGTTCAATAATAAAAAAAAGACAGCAGAGTTACAGACCTTCCACGTTGGTGACTGTGTGTGCACAGGCACATAGGATCCTTAGCGTCAGGATCGCAGACTCTCTCTCAGTGTCTCTTCCAGTTAGTGCTAATGAGAGACTGACCAGCCTGGGTTTTAAGGACTACTGATTAGCCATATGAGGCTAATCAATCCCAGCTAATCATAATCAAATTTATCTAAATGAAATGCTCTAAAATCTGTTGCAGCACAGTCGGCAATAGCAACCAATCAGCATTTAGTTAGTATTACTTCTGCAAGTTAGCAAATATGTTAAGCTGGCCATGCGCAGGCCAATAACATGCTGTTCTTCTCTAATGAGCTTGTCCACCTGGTATTTATCCCATGTCTAGTTTGAAAATCTTGTTGGTTGAGGATTGCATTGACACTCCCTCCAGACTACAGGACCAATGATTAGATCCCTACAGTGGGATGTAGTTACACAACACACCTCTCTTAGGGCTCTTACTCACTGGCGTTCTGACCTGCGCTCCCCTGCGTTCCGTTTTTTGGCGTTCAGCCGCAGGGGAGCGCAGGAATAGACGCATGTCATTATTTCAAATGGGGCTGTACTCACTCAGGCGCGTGTAGGCGCCGAACGCAGGTTGAGACGCAACATGCTGCATTTTTCCTGCGTTCCTGAGTGAGTACAGCCCCATTTGAAAAAATGACATGCGTCTATTCCTGCGCTCCCCTGAGGCTGAACGCCAAAAAACGGAACGCAGGGGAGCGCAGGTCAGAACGCCAGTGAGTAAGAGCCCTTAAGAGAATGCTGCATGCTACGTTTGCATCTGAATGAATAAAATCTGATGGGGTCAGAAAGTCTTTACTCCTCATAGAAATACATCGCAAGATATAGGAAAATGGACAATATAAAATTCAGCCTCTCCAGCTCACCATTTGTATTTGGAAAGGTTACAAGTCCTCAATAGTTCCCAGTAGCTTCCGGCATATTTCTCAAATTATGAACAGCAGCATGTACAAAAAAAGTTTAAAATAATAGTCTTTATTGGCTTCTATTTTTTAAAAAAAGCAGAGGATCAAAAACCTAACAAATAATAATCTTTATTCGCTTCTTTTTATAAAAAGGATCAGAAACCTAATGCATTTTGGGCTTGCACGTCCTTAATCATAGGCAACCTAGGTATTGCCTATGATTAAGGGAATGCAAGCCTGAAATGCGTTAGGTTTCTGATCCTTTTTATAAAAGGAAGCGAATAAAAAAAACTTTTTTTGGAGTACATGCTGCTGTCCGTAATTTGAGACTGCCAGACATAACTGTGTGACCTAACATTGCAGCAGGCTATAAAGCACAAAATATTGTGCTGTTGCATGACAAGATTTGGGGGGTCAGATAAAGTCTAATCCGCAAAATCTGATCAAATGGGAAATTAGTGAAGCATTTAGATTTCCAACAATCTTTTTACCTCCATTAGTAGCCTATTATTTGTGACTCTCCATAGGGCCACAATTCTAAAACAGCTCTATGTTGCAATTTCTTATTACTAAACTGGAACTAATTACAATGTGGGTGCAGTTGAAGTAATGTAGGTACAGGGGCCTTAGGGGCTCAATGACAGCCATCCATACTTCACCCTCTTTTTAAAGGACCTCTATGGTGTTTTGGTGACATAATGACACCTATTAATAAAGAGCTGAAATGTGTTACTGGAATCACTGGTGTTTGATACGTTTATATTCCTGGAAGAGAGCAATTTGCTAAAAGCAGTTCGGTGCAGAAGAGTTTCAGGTTGTTCTTGCTGATATTTAAATGCTGTGGTGACTGGTATGACATGCAAGCAAACCCACCACAAAGGAAGCCAAGACCCTCACTGTTGTTGTCTCGCTGCCGTCATAGGGCTGGTTTCTTGATCAGAAGCTGCTGAATCATAAAGCAGGTGCTGAATGCAAAGAAAGGAAAATGCAGAACATTAAGAAGAGGACGGAAGTTTGGCAAAATAACAAACGAGAAATCGAACTAATGCAATGCTAAGTTTAAAGGGGACCTGTCACCCAGACGTAAACATCTGTATAATAAAATTCCTTTTCAAATTAAATATGAAACGAAAATTCTTATCTTTATTAAAACATCCATACCTGTTATAAACTTGTTTAAAAGTCTCAGCTCAGATTCCGACGGGATCCGTTGCGCTGCTCAAAGATGCAGACGTCACATCGGATGCGACAGAAATACAGTAAGGTAAGTAATGCTATTGTCAGATCGTGTTGCATTGTTGATGCGACGCGACACGACTGTCGGATGCAGATGCAGCGTGCAGCGTCTGCATCCGACAGTTGTGTCGCGTCGCATCAACGCGAAACGCTGCCCTTAGATGTCACTGCGCTCGCCATATTTCCCATCCCTCCTAACCATCTCATTGTGTAGTCAGTGCATGGGCACGGACACCAGGTCCCCCATTCTGATACATAAACAAGATTTTAGTTTGGTGCAAAGCTTGCCATAATAACAGTGTCTACAAAATGGCACCTGCCTGCTTGCTGTGATTGTGAATTTCAATTTTACAGTGTAAGTGAAGTTTATTTTGCTTGACCAACATAATAAAATAGGATTTGGAATACTTTCTTACAGTGACAGGTCCCCTTTAATGTGTTATTTTTACTATACCAAGGGTAGGCAAGTGCAGGATGTTGACATACAGAGTTTCATTCAACTTCAAAATAGATCGCTGTATTCCTCAAAGAAGAAATATGGGAATGGAATATAGTGTTGTATTTCTTTAATTAAATGCACACCCAGTGCTTTTTTGAAGGCAGTAGAGGGCCTTGCAGCTCGCTGAATTTGGGACTGCTCAGTTTGGGACTCATTTAGTATACTTTATACCCTCTTTTATACAGAGTTTCATGTTGTATTTGACTGTAATTAAATTGGTCAAAAGACCATAGGTCAGACCTCCTACATTATTTAAATAAGGGAGCCCAGAAAAGTCTAAAGCCCCCTAACTGTACTAGTAAAAATGACCATACATCAGATTAATTTTTGTAGTTAATACAGACCATTCCACATTTTATGCTTTTAGAAAGAGATTCCAGACAATTGGGATCCTCTGTGCATGTCTCTCCTGAAACTTACACCAAACAATCTCACACAGCTCTACATGGATACCATATAAAACACTAGTCCAGTGATCCCCAACCAGTAGCTTGTGAGCAACATGTTGCTCTCCAACCCCTTGGATGTTGCTCCCAGTGGCCTCAAAGCAGAAGCTTATTTTTGCATTCCAGACTTGGAGGCAAGTTTTGGTTGTATAAAAACCAGGTGTACTGCCAGGGGCGATTCTGGCTATAATGCCGCCTGAGGCGGCCTTCTTTCGCCGCCCCCACCCCTCCCCACGGCACTAACCTTTATAGCGCCGGAGAGGGCAGGGGCGGTCCGCGACTCTTAGTGCAGAGAGCGCAATAGCGCTCTCTGCACTAGAAGAGCCGAAATTCGGCTCTTAGTTACCAGGAGCGGCATTTTTGCCGCCCCTTGCAACCAGGGGGGGCGCTGCCGCCTGAGGCGAGTGTCTCAACTCGCCTCATTGGTGGAGCGCCCCTGTGTACTGCCAAACAGAGCCTCAATGTAGGTTTACAATCCACATAGGGGCTACCAAAGGGCCAATCACAGCACTTATTTGGCACCCCAAGGACACTTTTCATGCTTGTGTTGCTCCTCAACTCCTTTTACTTCTGAATGTTGCTCACGGGTTCAAAAGGTTGGGGATCCCTGCACTAGTCTATGGCTGCTTAAAACAGCCCCTGGTATTTCCCACAGTTTTCAGATTGCCCAGCTCCAATGAGAGTAGTTTTTGTAGTAATTTTTTCAGTTTTGTCAATTTCGTGTCAGTGAATGTCCATGTTTACAAATGTTTACAGATTAAGACATTGCTAACTTTGTCTTGACAAATGAAGACATTGGTCTAATTAAAATGTTTATGATTTTTTGGAGTGGACAGAATAGTGCACTTGTGGTAGAAAGCACTAGAGCAGGGATCCCGAACCTTTTGAACCTGTGATCAACATTCAGAAGTAAAAGGAGTTGGGGAGCAACACTAACATGAAAAATGTTCCCGGGGTGCCAAATAAGTGCTGTGATTGGCCAATTAGTAGCCCCTATGTGGATTGTCAACCTACATTGAGGTTCTGTTTGCAAGTGCACCTGGGTTTTATACAACTAAAACTTGCCTCCAAGCCAGGAATTAAAAAAATAAGCTCCTGCTTTGAGGCCACTTGGAGCAACATCCAAGGGGTTGGAGAGCAACGGGCTACTGGTTGGGGATCATTGCACTAGAGCATCGAAAATAAATTAAAGACATTTTTTTCTGATGCTTTTGTTGTCCTTCAACTGTTACCAAACAGGGAATGTTTCAATATAAAGCTTTTTCCTGGCTCCTGTTAGTGCTTTACTTTACTTAGAAGACGGCATAATGGCCAGGTGTGTCATTGTCCATTCTTATAATTTCAGTGACAACAGTGGTTTAGTCTCACTATTAGTTTTCTTTAAAGATGAAGTGTAAAACTCACACCTTGACCACTCACTTATTTATCAGTATGTAGTAGCATTTGGGGTTTCCAGGAACAGATATATCTTTAAGCATCTGTTCATACTGTGGTTGCACAATGAAGGTAGAAAGGAACTGCAACATGCCACATGACCTACGCAAGAAGCACAATTTGCTAATTTTCTGTTTTAGATTATACGGGCTATCAAACAGTGACCAATGGGATAAAACAGAAAAATAATGTACCCCCACTTATGAGAATATTAAAAGCCACTGAAGGCTGAGTGCATTTATACAGAACATGGAACTTTTAATATTCTCATATTTTACAACAGTGACATCACTATAAAAACATCACTAAGAATCTTTATAATTAAATATTTTACAGGATATGCATGACTTATGTGTATGACATTATTATTATTATTATTGTCTTATTTTTATGAAATGTATAATCACTGGGGGGCACCAGCACTGGGCGGGGTGCGTATGTGCAGTAAGGGTGCAGCTTTTTACTTTATTGCACCCTGAGATGCTGAGATGATCCAGGAAGAAAAGAAGGTGCTGGCATAATACTTCTACAGTAGTACCTCTGGCCAGTGTATAAGAGCACCAACCAGGGGTCTCATGTGAGCGATTTTAATCACTGTGGGATGTCTAACATTTTGGCTGCCTCTACATATAATACCTTTTCTTTTCCTTTAATTGCAGATATTTGTCCTATATTGAAAGACAAAAGTCTGGAGCAGTTCTGTCCAACTATTTCCATGCAGGGGGTACATTATTTGACACATCACAAATGATATTAAAGTGATGATGTCATACAAAGAAACTATTCAAATTATTAGAAGGAAATTTCCCCTAATGACCATATATGGCCCGCAAGCTTCCAGCTGGACAGCTCAAGTCTACAGTATATGAAACTAAGCAAAAGAGAAGTCATGGTACTTGTTTAGTAACACAGGTTCAGCTTTATCCAAACATATTGGGGTAATCGCGCAGCACATATCTATTCGCCAATTGTTGCAATGCCCATGCTTTTTTTCTGAACACTTATATATTGCACTGCTCTTCCGTTTTTTCGCGAATTTGCATTGTGAATCAATTTTTGCATATGGCTCGCAAATGAGACTGTTGTTTGCGTGAGTGCGCCCACTGTACAAGGTTGTTGTGCGCGAAAATAGCATTGACAGTCACTTAAATTTGCGAAACTGTTTTGCAAATATTTTCTCCGCTACCAAAGTGGTGGCATCATTTAAAAGCAGAATGTGCACATAAATATTTACAATTTGCGATTGTAAAACTCATACACATTCGCATTGCAAAAAAAAATTTGCAATTCTGTTTGTGCACTCTTATTCAGCTTTATAAATGTAACCATTGGCAGGGCAAATATATTCACCAATCTGCCATGCGCGAAGTTTATAAATGAGCCGCATTATCTCATATCAGCCAAAGCTAATTACTCGTTGCTTTCCGTGGGTTACTGCAATGGAGAAGAATGAAACTATATTGATTAACAGTCAGAGACTTTGCCGTAATCCATATTCCATGTGTTGCCATTTTTCGATGCTTCCATGAACTTCGGTGATGGAAGCATTATGGGAGGAAATAGGTTTTGAGCAGGAATTCCAGTTAATAAAAACAAGTCATAGATAAGGTTACAGGGTTACAGGAGCTGTGACATACTCGTCTATCAGGAACCTTGAAAGTAGTGGGTACACTCAGATGCACAGTGAACCCCAGTGCACCAACGTCCTTTTGGAGCCCCAGGCTTTCTGCTGTGGAACCTACAGGGAGTTAGTGCGTAACAAGTTCGTAAAAGAGGTACCAGCAAGGATTATGCAAGGCATAGTCAAAAAACAAGCAAAAGGGTCGAGGCAGGCAGCAAGAATCACAGTAAAAAAACAGACAGGAGTCAAAAACCAGGATATTCGAAAGAGTAGTAACGCTTCGGCAGGATCTGTTAACAGAAGCCAGCTTGGGCACTGACAAAATAGAGGATTTCCCTTTTGAAATGGAATTTGGTGCCAAAATTCTAAATCCGTGCCAAATGATGACGTCATGATGCATCAAAACTCAAGTGTCACAACGCTCAGCGTCAACCGCCAGCGAACCGACGGCGGCGTCATTTCTGCATAGCCGATGTGGGTGAAGTCAGCCGGGAAGAGACGCGTCGGGAGGTTAGAGGCCAGGGGATCTCCCGGCGCGTCTTACAGGAGCTCAAGTACAATGTGGTTAAGCCAGGACAGGTAGTGCTACAATAGTTTGCCATCAGGTAAATGGCATTTTGTGTTACAGGTATGGGACATGTTATCCAGAATGCTCAGGACCTGGGGTTTTCTGGATATAGGATCTTTCCAAATTTTTGGATAACCATTCTAAAAATATGTTAAATATTTATTAAACCCAATAGTATTGTTTTGCCTCCAGTAAGGATTAATTATATTTTAGTTATGATCCAGTACATGGTATTATTTTCTCATTACAGAAAAAAGGGAAATCATTTTCAAATATTTGATTTATTTATTTTATTAAAATGGAGTCTACGGGAGATGGCCTTCCGTAATTTGGATTTCTGGATAACATATGCCATACTGGTGCTGAGTCTGTTGGGGACCTTGGAAAGCCATATGATATGGATTGTATGTTTGATGGGGAAGATGGGGAATGTAGACCCCTGGCTGCTGTGTTCTTGCCTTATTGGGCTTCACCACTGCTCATTCACACAAGATGATTCTAAGATGCCTCCCTGCTCTCTAGAAAAGAACATTTCACCTCCCAAAAAACAGTCAGGTAGATAGACAGATAGATCCTACACAGTGACATAAGATATCATAATCTCCATTCAGTTATTACTCTTGTTCTTCAACTTATTTCACATGAGTTACATAGGAACATTTGGTCAGTAAACACAGAGCTGCTATACTGTCTTTCCTTTCCAGTATATTAAAACAGAAAGACAGACAGGTCTTTCCTACCCACAATTGCAGAGCAAACCGCGAGTAGCAGCACATTGTCGTATGACTTCTGAGAAATCAAACAAACCACATTGCCTGAATGGCTCTAGATAAATACAGCAGCACCGGACTAAACCAACCCCAAACATCTCCAAGAATGGGACTTTTCTGCTTCTACCTGCTCTTTAGCATTTTTCTTCTCATACAGATCAATGGAAGTAAGTTCTTGCCCTGTTCATTTGCTCTTTAATTACAGTACCCTGCCATGTTTATCAGATACAATGCACTGAATTATTTCTTAAATGTAACTCTATCCAAGGTCATTTTATAAGAAAGAATATTGTAATTCTCTAAAGGGTTTATCTTATTTTAAACATAATAAAATCTATATTGACCTGGTATGAATAGCCTAACGTATCATGCTTACCCAGCCTATGATTAAGTGCTGGTTAAGCATTAAATGCGTTAGGCTATTCATATGGGGTCAATATAGATCTTAATGTGTTTGAAATTATAAAGACTATCTTTTTAAGTTGTGCAATCATTGTATTTTGGTATATTTATTACCCATTTTTACCCATATCTGCTTTTAAAAGGGTAGTTTGACTTTACATTAACTTTTAGCATGTTATAGAATTACTAATTCTGACCTTTATTATTTATTTTTTTATAGTTTTTTTTAATTATTTGCCTTTTTCTTCTGACGCTTTCCAGTTTTCAAATTGGTGTCACTGACCCCCATCTAAAGAACAAATGGTCTGCAAGGCTACACATGTATTGTTATTGCTACTTTTTATTACTTATCTTTCTATTCAGGCCTCTCCTACATATAATTCCAGTCTTATTCAAATCAATGCATGGTTGATAGGGGAATTTGAACCCTATAACCAGATTGCTGCAATTGCTGCTGAATAAAAAGCAAAATAACTTACCCACAAATAATAAAAAATGAAAACCAATAGCAATTGTCTCAGGATATCAGTCTCTGCATCCTAAAGTTAATTTAAAGGTGAATAACCCATGTAAAGGGAAATAGATCAGAATAGCTGACGTTACTCTCCTGATGCTACACCTGATTGGTCTATAACAAATGTATATATTCTCAATAACTGGATGCACCCATCTCTCATCTATATATTGTCATAGTTTGAATGCTCTGTGCATAACCATGGAAATAAATTACAATAATAATAAAAAAAATTAAAAATAAGCAAAGTAGATCACGGGACATAATCTCTAATATATTATCCTTAATTCTGTTTATAGATGTGTGCATGGATATTATCAATGGCAATGAGGCAACTCCACATTCCAGACCGTACATGGCACTTATAAATAATGACGCTGGCTCCTCTTGTGGAGGGACACTCATTAAACCAAACTGGGTGCTAACGGCAGCTCACTGCATTGTGTAAGTACATCTCCAGGAAATGGCTTATACTCACAGTTCTGAATAATCTTTCTTCAACTGTCAGTTTAGTAATTAAGGGAATCATGCAATAAAACATTCAGAGTTTGCTACAGGTCTAGTCATCTGTAACAACCAATCTGCAGGTAGCATTTACTGGTCACCTGTTTAAAGCAAATACCTTATTGGTTACTATAGGTTATCATATATAGGGGAGTGTTATGAATTAATAACTCATGGCAATTACTAGGCACCTCTTTCAAGGCAAACAGTTCATTGGCTGCTTGGAGTTACAAAGAGTAACGTTTGCATGTTAATTCTCTGGGGCAAATTTACTAAAGGGCAAAGTGACTAACGCTGGTTGAAAATTCGCCAGCGTGACGTCATTAAGGTACAGGCGCAGGTGTAACTTCGCTAGTGAAAGAGCCTGATGCTGGCGCTCATATACACTCAATCGCCAGACGAAGTTGCGCTCGGGCGAAGGGATGTAACTGCGCAAATTTAAAGATGCGGATTTTACTGAATGTTACCTCTTGCGCCAGATCTGCCTTCGCCACCTCAGACCAATAGAGTTGATAGGACTTCCTCAAAATTTAGTTGAAAATGTTTCTAAGTCCCAAAAAACGCTGGCGTCTTTTTCCTTTTTTCAGGGTGCAAAAGAGCGTACATTTTTTTGGGGGTAACCGACTCCCCCCCTACATTTTCTAACATATGGCACATAAACTATACTGTGGGCTCATGTGTAGGGCAATATAACAACTCTATTTTCTTTATTAAAGGGATACTGTCATGGGAAAAAAATTCCTGATTCATTTTGAAAATTTTTTTTTTTCCCATGACAGTATCCCTTTAAGCTTCCCTGGACTTGTGTAATATAATGTATTTGCTGCAACATATACGTCAATTCAACTTTAACTTCCTGCTGTATGCAAATTAGCCAACGCTAGCGCAACTTTGCTCTGCTTGCCGAATTAATGCTAGCGCTACTTTGCCAGTGTTCAGCGTCCTGGAGGCAATGTCGCATGTTAGTGAATTAGCATTGTTTGAGCGAATTTTCGAAGTGTTGCGCTGCCAGTTGTCGCTGGCGAATTTGAGCCGCTTAGTAAATTTGTCCCTCTGTGTTTTGCAAGATCAGATCAGGTCAATAATAAAAAAGCTATTTAGACTTGTGGCACACATATGGCACAATTTACCATGAACCTGGATACACACAGACACGTGGCATTAAGCTAATGCTCCTTTATTAACAAATAAATAGTTTTCTCATAAATCATTGCATAGATGCATTTCCTAGGACCTTCTTAAATGTGCAAAGAACAGGCTGCAATGAGGAAAGGGAGGGGCCACCCTTTGCACACTGAACCTGCAAATGCAACTAAATTGCACCAAATATGAATCACATACTAATACAATTCAGAATCAGATTTTTGCCTGCACCAGTAATTTGTATACGAGTTGATACGCACACTAGTTAGTGGGTATGCATAACTAATGCTGGAATTCTAAGGTTAATACTTCATTGTAGGCATAAAAGCTTGTTTGTGTCCATTTCTTTTTTTGCTTTGCACATGGCACTTGTATTAGCAAAGTCGTGTAGTCTATATGAGTATTTTGTTATTTTCAGGAACAATTCAAAGGTTATACTTGGGGCTCATAACTGGAGAAAAAGAGAAAGAGAGCAGCAGAGATTTAGCATTGCCAGAGCAGTTCCACACCCATGCTTCGATTTTAAGCAAAAGATCCATGACATTCAACTTCTACAGGTAAGGCCAATTCTCATATTTTTATAAGATTCATTATAACACTGAGCCCAAATATCAATGCCTTCTAAGCATCATAAAGTGAAAACATATAATTAGCAGGCAGAGCTTGCAAATAAAAATGGAGCAGTTTCCTTAATTGAGAGATGAGCAGTCGGTTAGTAATTCTGCCTTGTTGACAGATAGATAGTGACTGACTAGGGTTTCATTTTGGAAAACCTGGGACGCAAGATAACATAGTTTAGAGCTTATTCAATAAGAACATTGCTGCACTTTGCTGTCGAACTAAAAACCTGGTGCATAATGCAGCGGTGGCACTTAATAAATTGGACATCTGAATGGCACACATCAACAAAAGGTGAAGAAGGCTCTGCCCTAAGAGTTTACAATCTAAAAGGGGATGTCAAGGAACTTATATCCTGTTACATTCCCATTGTTCTGTTGATAGACTGCTGATGGGATGCTGGGGGGGGGAGGATGATATCATTCCAACTTGTAGTGTAGCAGTGAAGGGAGACAATGCATGAGTCACATTACTGAGGGCACCTGGGAAACTGACAACACATCTAGCCCCAAGTCAGATTTTCAAAATGAAATATTAAAAAACCTGTTTGCCCTTTTGAAAAATGGATTTCAATGCAGAATTATGCTGAAGGAGTGCTATTAACTGATGCATTTTGTAAAGAAAAACAGAATCCCTTTAACCATTTTTTTTTTAACTCTTTGGGCCAAATTATTTTGTACATTGTTTAACAAGCATTACTGGATGCTAAAAAACAGAAATAGTTTCACCTGACTTTGTCTCTGTAACCACTAATCAGACTCAACTCTAAGTATTTCTATTCTACAGCTCAAAGGAGTAGCAAAGTCCAACAAATTTGTCTCAGTACTTAACCTGCCAACCATAGACGAAGACGTGAAGCCTGGGAGTATTTGTAGCACTGCAGGCTGGGGAGTCACCAAAGTTAAAGGCAAAGCATCAGATGTCCTCCGAGAAACTAATGTCACTGTTGTAAGCAGAGACAAATGCAACAAAATCTATAAGAAGATTCCAAATACTGAAATAACCACCAACATGTTATGTGCAGGCCCAGCTAAAAAACGAAATGAAGATACTTGTCAGGTAAGAGGTTGTTTAACTGCGAAAGGTCTACTTTGTTTCATTTCCCATCCCTAAAAACAGTCTTTAAACTGTACATAAATGTCACACACTAAGGAGCATTATTATAGGGCACTGAAATATGCCTCGCGTGGTCACTTTAACACCATGATACACAGGTATAATTAGGGGCCCATTAACTTAGTTCAAGTGAAGGAATAGAGGAAAATTAGTTTGAATTTCGAATGGTCGAATATGGCTACTTCGACCATCGAATGGGCTACTTCGACCTTCGACTACGACCTTTGACTTCGAATCGAATGATTCGAACTAAAAATCGGTTGTCTATTCGACGATTCAATAGTCGAAGTACTGTCTCTTTAAAAAAAAACTTCGACCCCCTAGTTCGCCACCTAAAACCTACCGAGGCCAATGTTAGCCAATGGGGAATCGTTCGATTCGAAGGAATTAATCATTCGATCGAACGATTATTCCTTCGGTCGTAGGAATAGTGCAAAATCCTTCGACTTTGAAGTCGAAGGATTTTACTTCGACGGTCGAATATCAAGGGTTAAAACCCTTGATATTCGAACCCTAGGTAAATGTGCCCCTTAATGTCATTATTTTATGTTTCTTCTAGAGTTTCAGGTAAAAAAAATGTCTGCGGTTATATAAAATAATGGTTTCATTTTAGGCATTTGTCATTTTTATAGGGTGATTCTGGCGGACCACTGATTTGTGATAAAAGGTTCAGTGCAATTGTTTCGTTTGGAAAAACGTGTGGCGATCCGAAATACCCTGGTGTTTACACACGTCTGACAGCAAAGTACCTGCAGTGGATAAGGGATATAACAGGAGGGGCTGACTGGTAATATATGGAAATCAATATCAGCTCAAGTTTATTTGCTGGATGGAATAAACTATAAAGATGCCGATATATTGAAATTCCTTCTGGATTCCGGCGCTGCTCATTAGAACTTGTGAAAAGCATTGATAGATAAAACGGCATTTCATAAACAAGCCTGTGGGTTATTAGGGTTACAGTTGTAAGTTTATAAATGCCTTTTTTCCCCATATATTTGAATTAATGTTATTATTAATATTAAAATTATTTGTTTTCAGCATTATATAAATTATATTATACAAATACATTTTTTTCTGTGATTTCAAAGGAATGTTTTCTAATAAATGTACTAAAATGTAATGTAATAAAATTTACTATTGCTTCTGTGCAATGTGCAACTGGCCTTGATTGCACCGTTATAAGAAAAAACAAGGTACACATGGGAAGGAGGGAAGGGGGGATGCAATTGGTGCAGGGGGCCAGTGCTGGGAGGATGCAACTGGGATAAGGGACCATTGCAGGAGAGATGCGGCTGAGGCTAGGGGCCAGTGCATGGGGGATGCGACTGTTATGGACAGTGGCGTAACTAGAGTGCACCGGGCCCCCCTGCAAAAAAATCTTCAGAGGGGCCAGCCCCCTTCCTCCCGCCGACTTCCCATCCTGCCTCCACCCCGCCCATGTCCCGGCTCCACCCCGCCCACATCCAGCCTTTGCCTGACTCCACCCACTCCTGCCTGACTTGCTTCCCCCTTCCTCGCCGGTAAGAGAGAGGAGGGGAGGAGGTTTTTTACTGGCTATAGAGAAAGCTGACCCCACAATCCAGCCCTCCCTGCTCACCGGGCCCCTCCTTCCTCAATAGTTACACCACTTGTTACGGATGTGGCGAGATGCCTTGTCCAATGCTGGCTGATTTGAAGTTTTCTCTAATTTTACACTGTTTTTTTTTGTGGTCCTACCAATTGCTAATGTTTTTTCCTGATTTTATACTTTTCTGGATTTTACACCATTTTTTTCAGGTCCCCTGAAAATCATAAAATAGGGGTTCTACTGTATTTGTGGTTTTTGAGTTATTTAGCTTTTTATTCAGCAGCTCTCCAGTTTGCAGATTCAGCAATTTGGTTGCTAGGGTCCAAATTATGCTGGCAACCATGCTTTAATTTGAATAAGAGACTGGAATAAGAATAGGAGAGGAGCCTGAATAGAAAGACGAGTAATAAAAAGTAGCAATAACAATACATTTGTAGTCTGACAGAGCATTTGTTTTTAAGATTTGAAAGCTGGAAAGATGGAGAAGAAAAAGGAAAATAATTAAAAAAAATATACAAAATGCACATTGAAGGCCAATTGAAAAGTTGCTGAGAATTAGCCAAAATGTAACATAATAAAGGTTAACTTAAAGGTGAACCACCCCTTTAAAAACTGACCAATTGAAAAGTTGCTGAGAATTAGCCAAAATGTAACATAATAAACGTTAACTTAAAGGTGAACCACCCCTTTAAAAACTGACACTGCATTAAGGGTAAAATCCATGGCATCTTGCATCTTTTTTTGTGCATTGCAGTTGCATTAGTACATGAGCCATACAGGGGCAAATTCACTAAAGGGCGAATTTTCAAATGCGAAGGCTCTGCCACACTTTGCGCCACTTTGTCAGATGTTAATTCATAGTACATATGCTAATTCACTAAAATGTGAATTTGCGTCTCGGCAGCAGAATGCTGGGGAAGTTTCGCTAGCATAAAGTCGTCAGTGCAAGCATTTCTTAGCAAACGTTTGCTACCGTTCATTTCTGCCCAGCAAAACTTTGTTAGTACACTTACGTTTAGGTCAATTTGAATAGGGTGAGTACATATAGGACATATATATGTCTTTATTAGAGATGTTGGTATAAATGCTTGAAGTGGCCACTTATTATTAAAAATGTAGCAAGGAAGCAAAATAAAGGCAAAAGAATACCTCCCAACTGTCCTGTTTTTCAAGGGACAGTCCCGATTTTGACAGCTCAACCCACAGTCCCAGGTTTGTTACTGAAATGTCCTGACTTGCTCTTGCATTGATCTCCTGCACTGAACAGCCAGAAAACGTTCAACGTTTCTAACTTAATTGGCTTTTGGCAGAGAGCCCAGAATATGTGGCAGGTGCACTTAAATACATTTGTAACAATTTAAGATAAGCAAAATAAACTATTGTAGCGATTTAAGATTGGAGAAACTGACTTGCAGCTTAGCAAAACTGTAATAACTGAAAAAACCACAGAAATATAAACATACTTTTATGGTAATTAGGGGGTGTGGCCACAAAATGGGCATAGTCAAAATCTTTTTGTCCCTCTTTCTATTTTCAAAATGTTGGGAGGTATGCAAAAGAGATCCACTACTTCCCTAGACTTCCCACTTCCCTACTTCCCACCCTAAAACAAATGTGGCATGCCTCTCAAATGGTAAAAAATAAGGTTAAAACAAACATTTTTAATAGTTATAACTTTTGAAGCAATCCCGCTTTAAAATATGAAAAAATTCCAGCGTTTTTAATAATTTTTATAAGTGTTCCACATACAGGATATGATGTCACTGACATAAGATTGAGATGGATGTAGTTTCATCTTATCAGTTCGTCAGGTCGACGCTGGTGAAGGAAACTCTGGCGAAAGAGGAAACGTTCTGTAAATTCGCACTTTGAATTTGTGGAGATTGTTCGGCTGAGCAAAAATGTATCTGGCAAAAGGGATGCAAAACTGCGATAGCAGCGGTCTCTTTCGCTAACGAATTATCCACTACGCCGGTTAATTGTAAATGGGTGATGTCCCTGCAGTTAATAGTTTTGGCAAATTTTCGCTAGCGACGGCCACTTCGCCTTTAAGTGAATTTGCCCCGTAGTGTCAGGGGAAAGTAAAGATTTGTACCACTTGATTTTGAACCCTGAACACTGGCTCTTCGCTACCTCTAAACTCGCACCCATTAGTTCATGCCCCAAACATGTTGTTTTTTTCTTCCACTAATGGAATAATGATGCCCTTATTTGGGCTTTCCTGTTATCTCTGCTTTTGTGCTGTTATTCAAAACACCTTTTCCATGATCAGATGAAGCAGATGTAGGGCTGCAGCAGACGCTTAGGGGGTTATTTACTAAACTCCGAATGCAAAAATCACGAAACATTTGGGATTTTTTTCATAAAATCTGACTTTTAAAAAAAATCATCGAATTTGTTAAACCCTGAGAAAGGAAAAGTCAGAATCTGAAAATCCGGCATCTCAGACCTGTCGAGGTTGCATATAAGTCAATGGGAGAAGTCCCATTGATTTTTTGATGTGCGCTGGGTTTTTGGCAATACCCCGAAGTTTTTGGGCAAAATTCTGAGTTTAAGGGTGAAAAATCCGAAAAAATCGTGAAAATTTGATTTTTCACAATTTTTTCCCGCACACAAAAATTTTCTGGAAAGTGTATTAATAAATAAGCCTAAAAAACCTGTGCAGATTTGGTCTGAGTTTTTTTCAGAAAATATTATAAATTGGGACTTTGATAAATAACTCCCATAGTGTGTTTCTCTGTGTGCAAAGAGCCCCAAGCACTTAGCTAAGGGTTCCCTGTGCATCAGAAGAAAGATGCTTATCTAACATTGTTTTCTCCCAGACATCCTTAGCTATGCGAGATGGACAGGCTTTTTTAGTGCTCACAAATCTAAACATAACAAATGACATCAGCTGTGGTTTTTGTGAGTTCCTGGATGGTAGCGGCCGGCTGATCCAACCTCCATCCTGGATTCCACACACACCAAAACAAGGGAGGCTGGCAGTAGCACAGGACTGGCCGATGGAGGAAGCTGACGACTGACAAGCATGTGGGAAGACAATGTATAAAGCTCCTAAATTTCAGCACTGATGCTCAGCTACTACATTGGACTTGTTCCTGTTGTGAGCAGAAGACTGCAAGCTCATTCCTGCACCTGGACATTAAAAAAGTGAATATTTTTTTGCAGGAAGACATGAAGTGCTGCCTAATTGTCGCCGCTCTCCTCATTAACGTGCACTTGGGCGCAGCCCGCAGAGCGCAATATGCAGTGGATTGCCCTGACCGCTGCGACAGCCACGACTGCAGAAGCACCACGCGTTGCAAGCGGACTCTCCTGGACGACTGTGGGTGCTGCAGAGTCTGCGCAGCTGCCGCCGGGGAGACTTGTTATCGCACAGTCTCTGGGATGGATGGTGTTAAATGTGGACCTGGACTGAGGTGCCAGTTCTTTACAGAAGAGGACGACTTTGGAGATGAGTTTGGTATCTGCAGAGGTAAAAACATACTTTATTTTACTAAGGGCATTTCTGCTTCTTACAGATTTACATTGTAACACAGTAAGTTAGGTTGAAAAAAGACACACATTCATCAAGTTCAACCTTTTAACTCTATTTTAGCCTGCCTAACTGCTAATTGATCCAGAGGAAGGCAAAAAAAACCCCACCTGAAGCCTCTCCAATTTGCCTCAGAGGGGGAAAAAATTCCTTCCTGACTCCAAGATGCCAATCTTACCAGTCCCTGGATCAACTTGTACTATGAGCTATCTCCCATAACCCTGTATTCCCTCACTTGCTAAACACCATCCAACCCCTTCTTAAAGCTATCTAATGTATCAGCCTGTACCACTGATTCAGGGAGAGAATTTAGTATAGACCCTGTGACAAATCCTTTTATATATTTCCCTAAATGCAACTCGGGAAAACTATACAATGACTTGATGGCTCCTTTAGGTACTTTTTTCCTATATTTGGGTCCAGATACAAACACTTTTCAGTTCAGTTGTTTTCAGAATTTTTTTTATTACTTTCTATTTTCTATTTTTAGACTCTTTTAAAATATTGAAGTTTAAAGTTTAATTTTTCACGTTCTTGTTGGGGTTGTAGGTCACTGACACTAAGAGCAGAGACACATGCTGCAATTTGGGGAGGTTAGTCGACTAACTCCCCAAACTGCCTCCCCTCCCCAGCGGGATGACACTTGGAGCACTTTGTTTTCCAAAGTTGCCCCTAAAGTTTCCTCGTGAGGCAACTTCGGAAAACGAAACGCTCCAAGTGCCATCCCGTCGGCGATTTACATTTTAGCCGGCGGGAAGGCAGTTTGGGGAGATTAGTTGCCCCAAAGAAGAGGAGATTTGTCTCAGAGTGACTAATCTCCAGAATTGCAGCGTGTCTCTGCCCTATATGGTCCATTAGTTCATATATTTCTTATCTTTGGCCCTGCTCAACAGAATCCCTGAGTTGTATTACAGGCGTCTGTTATATAATCTATACAATAGTTGCTAATATTCCACAGAGGCTGCTGAGAAATATATCAACTAATGAAGCCAATGGTAACGGTTCAGATTCTGCACTTGGATTACTGAGCTGCCAGACAAACACCAGAGACAGGAACATGAAACTTTAAATTTCAATTTTGGAAAAACTATGAAAAAATAAAACATGGAAAGCAATTTTAAAAAACAAATCTTTATTTCTGGTGAAAAATCTGAAAACAACTGAACTGAAATTTTTTTGGAAGGTGAACAGATCCTTTAAGCCCTGACAGGACAAGTCAGGTTTCCCTACTGTAAATGCACAATGGTAACAAGATAGTGTATTAATTATTATGTAATTACTAAGAATGAGTTTATTTTCACTGATTTCAGTGAGCAGTGGGAACACTTTTAGACAGTCATGGATCACCAGCAGCTCAGGTTTACGTGGAAAATAATCATTTTGTGTGTTACACATGCAGGTCAAGTAAGTTTTTTTTTAATAAATAAGCTCCAATCTTGGATTCTAGTTTTGGACTTTTTTTTATTAAAGGGATACTGTCATGGGAAAAAATGTTTTTTCCCAAAATGAATCAGTTAATAGTGCTGCTCCAGCAGAATTCTGCACTGAAATCCATTTATCAAAAGAGCAAACAGATTTATATATATTCAATTTTGAAATCCAACATGGGGCTAGACATATTGTCAATTTACCAGCTGCCCCAAGTCATGTGACTTGTACGCTGATAAACTTCAATCACTCTTTACTGCTGTACTGCAAGTTAGAGTAATATCACCCCCTCCCTTTTTCCCCCCAGCAGCCAAACAAAAGAACAATGGGAAGGTAACCAGTTAACAGCTCCCTAACACAAGATAACAGCTGCCTGGTAGATCTAAGAACAACACTCAATAGTAAAAACCCATGTCTCACTGAGACACATTCAGTTACATTGAGAAGGAAAAACAGCAGCCTGCCAGAAAGCATTTCTCTCCTAAAGTGCAGGCACAAGTCACATGACCAGGGGCAGCTGGGAAATTGACAAAATGTCTAGCCCCATGTCAGATTTCAAAATTGAATATAAAAAAATCTGTTTGCTCTTTTGAGAAATGGATTTCAGTGCAGAATTCTGCTGGAGTAGCACTATTAACTGATGCGTTTTGAAAAAAAACATGTTTTCCGATGACAGGATCCTTTAAAATACCCGGAATTTTGATAAATTATGCCCCCCTGGTTTAAATCAGTATTGGCCAAACTACAGCCACTGAAGTACAATGGCTCAGGAGTGCCAATAATCTTCAACAACAACTGAAGAGCCATCGATTATAACGGAGTCTATGAGAGACTGCCTTTCCATAATTCAGAGCTTTCTTGATAACAGGTTTCCGGATAACGGATCCCATACCTGTATTAGATATGCTTAGCATAAAATATTATTTGCTTTATAAATCCAAGCAAGCTATCTAGGATTTCCTTTTATAATTTGGGAGGCAACATGGTAGCTTTCTTGCACATATATTTAGTTACATAAGCTAATAAACAAAGCACGTGCCACACAAATTTTTATAAAGATTGTTAAGGCTTGCCAAAAGTGCTAATGCATAGCATACAGGTATGGGATCCTTTAACAGAAGCCCTTGATGCAGAAAGCTCAGACTTAAGAAAATTCCATCTCCCTTAGACTCCAATTTTTATCCAAATAATCCAAAATTAAAAAAATGCATAATTAATGATATAATTAATCCTTATTGGAGGCAAAATAATCCTATTAGGTTTATTTAGTGTTTAGATGATTTTGTAGTAAATATAAGGTATGAAGATCCAAATTACAGAAAGATCCATTATCAAGAAAACCCCAGGTCCCAGGCATTCTGGATAACAGGTCTCATACTTGACAGGTCATTGAGCTTATGACTCCCAATGAATGGGTTGAAATTTGATGTGTTAATAGTTCAGAGAATAAGCATTCTCTTAATTTTACTTAATTTTACTTGCAAACATAATACTATGATATTGCAATTTGTCATTGTTTTTCATAGTGTTTTTTTTCTTTATGTGCATTTTATGATATGTCTCTCCAGCCTACAATTGCTAACAGGTTTCTTGAGCCACTCACACTAATTAGAAAAAAAACTAATCTTGACCTTAGATTTTTTTTTTTTTGGCTCAAAATATTTCAAACCCTTATTTTTCTATTTAAACCTTTATCAATCATTGTCTAGTAACAGTTTGTCATAAAAAAAACCAATGCCTGGTTGCTGGGGTAGGTCAAACCCTGGCAACCAGATAATTTAAATTCCAATCTAGAAAGCTGCAGAACAAAAAGAAAAGTAATTAAAAAACCTCAAGACCAACCTCAAATCGTCATCCCATATCATTAGCCACATCATATTAAAAGTGAAGTGCACCTTTAAGGGCAGAGACACACGTGGAGATTCAGGGAGCTTAGTTGTCCGGCGACAAATCGCCTCTTCTTCAGGCAACTAATCTCCCTGAACTGCCTTCCCGCCAGCTAAAATCTAAATCACCGCCGACGCAGAGTGCTTTGTTTTCCAAAGTCGCCCGAAATTGCCTCAAGAGGAAACTTTGGGTGTCTTCGGAAAATGAAGCGCTCCAAGTGCCATCCCGCCGTTGATTTAGATTCTAAACGACGAGAAGGCATTGCGGGGAGATTAGTCGCCCAAAGAAGTGGTGATTTGTCGCTGGGCGACTAATCTCCCCCAAATAGCATTGTGTGCCTCTAACCTAAAACAGGCAGCATTTCTTGGCGAATAGATCAGTATTTTCTAACAACGAATGGTAAAATAAGAACTAGTAAGATATCAGCCTTTAACATATTTTTGTTGCCACAGTCCTATGTGAATCTGCCTCATATGTTTACTGAACATTTATCAGATAACACAATCTGTTACAGATAAGGGCTATTATTCATTGTGTTTCATTTGACCCTTAAAGGGCAAACAGGTCATATTACCTGTGGCAGCAAGCTCTGTCATGCTAAAGCTCTAACAGAATGTCCCTGAAGCAGGGAATAAATGCTTGGAATGAGTTTAAACCGTTTCTCCATCTGTATCAGATTGAAGAATGAGCACCTGCTCAGCATCTGTTTAATAAATAAAAATTTCATTTGATCAAAGTTCAGTAGCCGGACGTGTAGTCATTTCTTTTTTTATTGCCAAGGGAAAAGAGGATAACCAATAGCATTACCAGCCAACCAATCCAGACAGAGCTCTCATAAAACTAAGGTTCAGAGTACAAACTATTGAATTTTTTATGGTCTCCTCAATTCCGCTCCATAAAGTGACCAGCCAGTCACTGGGACTGAAGCTCGTCTCTTGGCCCTATTCATGCACTGAAAGTTGGAATCATATAAGGAGCCATAAAATAAAATTCTCTAGTTGATTTGGCAACATATGATATGTATACTAAAGACTAATGTGTGTGGATCCCATTTTTACAACTATGTACAACTTATGGTCATTCAGCTCTTTTTGATCTACAAGTTTATGTACTCCATCTGCATTTTGCTCTCAGTGGGTGCTGGATGTTGAATCTCAACATCTGATGGACTGCAAATTTGACAGTAGAGATATGTTTAGGGGCAGATTTATCAAGGGTCGAATTTCGAAGTGTAACATACTTCGAAATTCGACCATCGAATTAAAGTACTTCGAATTCGAATATCGAAGTCGAACTATTTTTCACCGAATATGGCCATCGAACGATGATCAAAGTAAAATCATTGGATCGAACGATTTTAGCGTACGATTTTACTTCGATGTGTAAAGACTTACAAAATGGTTGTAGAAGGTCCCCATAGGCTAACATAGCACTTCGGCAGGTTTAATTTGGCGAACTATTAAAAGTCAAAGTTTTTTTTAAAGAGACAGTACTTCGATTATCGAATATTCAAACTATTAGTTCGAATTGAAGTCAAAGTAAATTCAAAGTCGTAGTATCCTATTCGATAGTCGAAGTATCCAAAAAATTACTTAGAATTTCAAATTTTTTTTCTTTGAAAATTCCCTCGAATTCATTTCGACCCTTGATAAATCTGCCCCTTAATGTTAAGGCCCCCAAACAAAGGCCAATAAAAGCCTCAGACAGACAGAGTCCGCAGATTATTGGCCTGTGTGTGAGGCCATCTGACGGGGGTCCCCGATCGATATCTGGCCGAATGTCGGGCAGGTTAAAAAATCCCGTCGTTTCACGGCCGCATCTGATCGTTGATGTGGCCCTGCGACACGACCGCTGATACAGCCTCCGTTCTGATCTGATCGTTGGGCCCTAGGATGAATGTGGGCATCTCGGGAGAGATCCGCTCATTTGGCAACATCGCAAAACGAGAGGATCTCCCTGTGTATGGTCACCATTAGTGTTGCCATTTTGCTCTTCTCTTACAGTCTCTGCTATAACTGCTATCTTGCACTCTTCCAACCTAAAAGTACTGCTCTGGGAGACATATTTTCTGTAGGACCCAGGGCACTCACCCCTATTTGACAGCTAAATTGAAACAAGACCTAACTATAAGTCATTAGGTCCAACAGCACAGTCTGGTCTAATAGGTCCTTCCAAGCTTTCACTAGTTCTGCTGCCCCCTGTCCACCCAAACTTATTTGTTCTATTATTTATTGAGCTGTGGACAGAATAATTTCCTTGGAGACAGAGAAAAAACGTTTTAACACCGTTTGTGCAAGTAGAGTATAAAAATGTTGTAAACAGCATACTTGTAAGTATAGAGCAATGATATTTTGGAGTCAGGAAATAATGTTTTCACTTCAATAACAGATCAGGGTGTTTGATTTTATCCTAATCAACCAGATACTAAGAAATTGAAAAAAGGTTGACCGATGTTTCTTTTTCATACTAGTTATACTCAGCTGTGTGTATTTACACTTCAGCAAGGAGGCTTCGTTGGGCTTTATCACATCAGCAATCAGAATATGGGAAACTTTAGAGACGGAGGATAATGAAATAGAACAGATTGTTGTTTATTAATGTGTGTGGTTACTTGTCCTAATTTACAAGCTGCTTTTTTTGAAGGTATCACACTATTAAAATCCACACGTATCCCCTAGTGGGTCGTACTTTTAACTTAAATAAACCTTTCTTCCCAAGCAGATGTTGAATTGGATTTATTTATTTGGCACTTGTCTTGCAATCCAAAGTAACTTTCTTTAGTGAAGCATTAGAAGCAGAATTGTCTTTCAATTACCAATGAGCGCCTCAGACAAAATGGAACCAGAAACAGTTTTGGAATTGTGTGATTGATGGTATGCATTTCGCTTCCTTTGGCCTTTGTACAATAAAAGCTTGAATATTTTATAAATTTTTTGGCACACAAATTATTCTGGCATCGTTGAAAACATGACATAACTCTCTTTATATCACTTGGATCTGAGTTCCACATGTTTTACAATTGAAGACCAGGATGAGTTTCAAGTTATCCGTTCTCCATGAAACTCCCCCAAAGTTCCACATGCAGAGATGGAGCTGTGAGGATTAGCCCTTTGCTCTGCTTTAGGGTCTTTAGGTCAGAAACATTATGGCTTCCATAAATCTTTTACTAAGAGAAATATCTCCCAAGTCAGTGCTAATTAATGGTGCTTGTTTTGGGAGTGTAAAAATAGTAAGGCATTCAAAAGGCTTTTCAAGGCTTAACACTTTAAGTGGAGAATCTGGTCAGTTCAGTTTTCTTTTAGTTCTAAAATTCTCTTAGTTCTTAAACGTCCTCTGATATAACCAGTAAACCCCCGATTCTCTAAAGAATCGTTAATGAAAGAATGGTAACAACAGTGAGGCAGCAAAATGCGATGGGTGCTGATTCACTCGGCATCCCCAGGCAGCAACTGGCGACGCTAATTTGTGGGGATGTAGAGTGAATCTGTGCCTATTGCTTGTTATTACCTATCTGCTATTAGAATTCTTAAATTTTGAGTTTATTGGTAGTAAAGTGTTACTGAAAAATTTCTTTATAAACAACATTTTTTGTGAAAATGTTCTCCTGTCCTTGAATGAGTTCTCCCTGGTGAGCTGTACTTAAAATCTTGACTTTAACATCAGATGAACGCTGCACTCTTGAAAATGCAACATAAAGTTGACCATGACCAAACACAGGCTCAGATAGGTAAATGCCGACTTTATCCAATGTTTGTCCTTGTGATTTGTTGATTGTCATGGCAAATGCAGCCTTAATGGGGAATTGTCGTCGTTTAAGTTTAAAAGGTAATTCCTGGTCAGAACTGGTAAGGTCAATTCTGGGAATCAAAACAGTATCACCGCTATGGGATCCTGTAAGCACTTCTGCCTTGATAACATTTTGTCTCATGCTCTTCACAACCAACCGTGTACCGTTACATAAACCTTGCTTAGTGTTAGGGTAGGGGCACACGGCGCGATTTCGCCGCGATTCTGCGCTGGGCGAGTTGTCGCTGCGTTTTTTAAGCCGAAATAGCTTTGCTAACTTTGGCGCTGGCGTCAATGCAAATCGCGGCGAAATCGCTGCGCTAATTCACACGCGGCGATTCTTTTTCTACTGTCGCCCGGAAACGCTCAGCGAGGCAACTTCGGACGACAATAGAAAACGAATCGCCGCGCGTGAATTAGCGCAGCGATTTTGCCGCGATTTGCATTGACGCCAGCGCCAAAGTTAGCAAAGCTATTTCGGCTTAAAAAACGCAGCGACAACTCGCTTAGCGCAGAATCGCGGCGAAATCGCGCCGTGTGCCCCTACCCTTAAGGTTTCTTAACAGCATGACTATTGTTCCTACTTTGAGTATAAGATTGTGTTGTGGTAATCCAGCATTGTTGATAGTGTTTAAATATTCTAATGGGAAGTTAAGTTTCTCACTTTCGTCTTCAGAATCAATACAGTCAGTACTCAGAAAGACACAGCTTTGTCCAGGAAGTAATGCAATCACTTGGTTGTTTATCATGTCAACATCAATATTTTTTGGAGATAATATAGCCCGTTTTGCTAAAAATGGCCACCCACGCAGGTACGCAACCGGTTCCCCTCCTAGAGTGACGCTAGCGCCGCCATTAGACAAACTTGCAAAGGAGTAGCAAGATGGCCGACGCTTATACAGACTTTAGTGGGCGGATGACAAACTCACAGAGGAGTAGCAAGATGGCCGACGCTTATACAGACTTTCGTGCAGGTACGCAACCGGTTCCCCTCCTAGAGTGACGCTAGCGCCGCCATTAGACAAACTTGCAAAGGAGTAGCAAGATGGCCGATGCTTATACAGACTTTAGTGGGCGGATGACAAACGCGCAGAGGAGTAGCAAGATGGCCGACGCTTATACAGACTTTAGTGGGCGGATTTGGCAGTGGGCGGATGACAAAGTCGCAGAGGAGTAGCAAGATGGCCGACGCTTATACAGACTTTCGTGCAGGTACGCAACCGGTTCCCCTAGTGTGACGGTGAGCGCATCTGCCTCCCTAGATCCTAACCTTCCAGCGGTCGCCGCCTGAGTGAGCAGGAAAGAAGAGGCGGCGGGAGGCAGAAGGAGACGGTGAGCGCATCTGCCTCCCTAGATCCTAACCTTCCAGCGCATCTGCCTCCCCGATCCTAACCTGTTCTGATCCTAACCTTCCAGCACATCTGCTAATCGAAGGCCGCATCTATGTCTTTCGGCTGAAGTTGCGCGCGCATCTCATAGATCCTAACCGAAGTTGCGTGCGCATCTGCCTCCCCTCCACTCGGGACATAGATAGGCCTTCGGTTAGTATATAGGATAAGACTTACGAGGTGGGACACTTTGGCTTCCCACTTAGCAACAAAAATAGGAGCCTTGCATTCTTTACAAATAAGTAAAATTAAAATAAATTCACATATTTGAAAATAACAAATCATTTATGCAAAGGCAGTCAAAAAGCTATAAAGACGCTTAAAAGAAAATCAATATATTAACTGAATAATACATTTTATCCCTTCCCATACTGACCTGAAGCAATGTCTTACTAGACTAACTTTAAGGGTCAGGCTACACTGGGTGTTTTGGGGAGATTTGGTCGCCTGGCGACTAATCGCCTCGTTTTTGCGGCGACCAATCTCCCCAAACGCCTTCCCTCACTCTGCTCCGGCTAAAATGAAAAAAACTCAAACTTCGGGCGACTTTGGAAAACGAATCGCCACGTGTGATTAGCTCTGGCGTTTTTTAATTTTAGCCGGCGCAGAGTGAGGGAAGGCGTTTGGGGAGATTGGTCGCTGCAAAAAAGAGGCGAATAGTCGCCAGGAGACCGAATCTCCCCAAAACGCCCAGTGTGGCCTGACCCTTATAGAATTGCATGGGAAGTCTACTGTTGTTTTCAGATCTGTTTTATATGGTCGTTATTATGTCATTAACATAATCAATAAAGCATTCGAGGGAATCATTGCTATAATGCTAAATAAATAAAAGATCATTAATAAAGCATCATTACTAAACAATAGGGTAAAAAAAAGGGGCCGTGTTTACAAAAACATATCTACTTCTAGTTCCAGAAATTGCTTGTAGTAGAAAAGGGTAAAACACACCACCATTGATGTCCCACAACTCAGCAAATAGAAACCACATCAAAGAAGAACAAAATGTGTGTTCCAAAAAAACACAAGCAAAGAATTTGTTAACAGCTACAGTAACCTTTATATATGCCACTGTCTAAACACAAGTAAAATATTATGATTTCGTGATGACCAATATTTTTTAACCTAATTCTGAAACAAAATTATGCTTTATTAAATATTGTTAAATAATGGTAGCTAAAATCCTACTGATTGTTGTATTTAAGGGGCAGATTTATCAAGGGTTGAATTTCGAAATAATGGGAGTTTTTTTGTACTCCCATAACTTCGAAATTCGAATAAAAAAAGAGCAATCGAAATTTATTAAAAAAAAAGTTCTTAACTTCGGGTGAATAGGCTGTATTCGAATCGTTGGAATTGAAGTTTTACTGCATTCGATCATATTCGAATCAAAGAATTTGCCCCAAAAAAACTTTGATTCCACCAAATGACTCCAAACCCCCATAGGCTAAAACAGCAATTCGGCAGGTTTTAGACGCAAATGGTTGAAGTCGAAGTTTCAAAGAAACAATACATGATAAATTTCAATATTCGAATAGTTTAATTTTTTTCAAATTCTTCAAATTTTGGCCTATTTGATAGTCGACGTATACAAAAATAGCTCGAATTCTATTTTTTTAACTTGATAACTTGATAAATGTGCCCCTAAGTTTCAGCTTTTATACGTGAATCAATAAGTCTAGCGTAGGTTAGGACCCTTGTGGGGCTCCATTATTCTTCTAAAGCTTATGTCACGTTGGTGTTTACTCCACTAGAGTAAAAAAACTCATATCATATCAAATTTATTTCGATTTTTATTAAGATTTTTATTACAAGACCATGCCCTTATATATATATATATCATCCTTCTCTAGATTGTCCCTATGGAACTTATGGTATCGAGTGCAGGCGAACCTGTAACTGTCAGTCTGGAATATGTGACCGGGTGACTGGAAAATGCTTGAAATTCCCATTTTTCCAGTTAACTGGAGGCAAAACAGCAAACAAGCGGAGGGTTGCATCCAGTTCTGGTAAGTGTTTTTAAAACCAATATTGAGTTTTATATACAATGTCCATGTAAAAACAAAGCAAACTGAATTATGTTCTATTGGTTATTTGTCATATAGGGAGACAAGGCAGTGATTAAAATCATGTTCAACTGTCAGTCACAGCTAGATTTTCTCTGTTGCTTCTAAACTAACAATAATTACCTATAGTTTTAATATTTTCCTTAGCAAGTTTTATCAATTTCTTGAAGGCTGCCATGCATTCTAAAATATTCTAAATATTTTAATACTATATGGACATAATACAACATTTCATCTTATAGTCTATGATTATCTTTTTCTTGTTGACTGGGGATGTTCATTAGAAAAATCAATAAAAAGTGCAGAAAAGCTTAACTAAGCTGCTGGCAGCTGCCTGGCTTAGTTTAACCTGTGCAGCTGGCAGCAAATGGCTAATGACTAATCTCCCCGAACTGCCTTCCCGCTGGCTAGAATCTAAATCGCCAGCGGGATGGCACTAGTTTAGCTTCATTTTCTGAAGGCGACTTGGGAAAAATAAGCGATCCAAGGGACAAATTCATTAACCGGCGAAAATTCGCCAGCGCTTGCTTCACGCACATCGCAACACTTTTCCAGGCGTAAATTCGCCTAAACAACGCTAATTCACAAAGTTGCGCACAGGGTACACTCAGCAGTTCGAAGTTACGCTAGCGTTGGCTAATTAGCATACGGCGTGCAAAGTACAATGGCCGTATATGCTGCAGCAAATACATTACACTACACAAGGCCAGGGAACCTTAGTAAAATTATATAAAGTTGTTATAATGCCCTACACATGTGCCCACAGTTTAGTATAGGTGCCATATATTAGCAAATGTAGGGGGGAAAGAGGGTACCCCCAAAATTTTACGATCTTTTTCAGCCTATCACCCTTTAAATAGGAAAAAACGCCAGCGTTTTTTGGGACTTGGAAAAATTTTCAACTTTTTTTTGAGGAACTCCTACCTACTCTATTGCACTTCTGAGTGCTGAGGTGGTGGTGAAGGCAAGTCTGGCGATAGAGCTAACGGTCAGTAAAATAAAAAACCTAGTGAATTTGCATAGTAACGCTCTTTTGCCAGACTGAAAATTCATCTGGCGTTAGAGTGCGATGTTGCGCCAGAGTCTATCTCCTTGGTGAAATTACGCCAGTGAATTTTCGCCAGCTACCGTTAGTAAATCGGCGAAGTGTCGAAATGACGTCACACTGACGAATTTTCGTCAGCGTTAGCCACTTCGCCCTTTAGTAAATTCCCCCCCCAAGTGCCATCCCCGCCAGCTATTTTGGGCGACTTCGGAAAACGAAGAGCTCCGAGTGCCATCAGGTTAGATTCTAGCTGACAGGAAGGAAGTTCGGGTAACTGTTAAATATATAGTGAATAAAGTACCCCCTCTTGTAAAATATAAGGATATTATAAGTTACCGAGGAGTTTCATGACCATATAAAAACACGAGCCCGAAGGCCGAGTTTTTTTATACAGGTCATGAAACTCCGAGGTAACTTCTAATATCCTCATATTTTGCAACTGGGGATACTTTATTTATTATAATACACAAATTTCAGTGAGTCATGTGACAGAAATGACATCAGAACTCACCGTTTATAACTGATGACATCAGAATTCACCGTTTATAAGGATATAATTTACGAGATATTCATGGCTTTTGTGTATTATATAGTGAATAAAGTACCCCCTCTTGTAAAATATAAGGATATTATAAGGTACCGAGGAGTTTCATGACCATATAAAAACACGAGGCCTTCGACCTCGTGTTTTTATACAGGTCATGGAACTCCGAGGTAACTTCTAATATCCTCATATTTTGCAACTGGGGGTACTTTATTTATTATAATACACAAATTTCAGTGAGTCATGTGACAGAAATGACATCAGAAATCACCGTTTATAACTGATGACATCAGAACTTACCGTTTATAAGAATATAATTTACAGGATATTCATGGCTTTTGTGTATTATATATTTTTTTAAATTAGTTTTGATTAATTTTTTATTGTTATAATTTTTCAACCATTTGTAGGTCGTGCTTCATTTGTTTTAGGGTGGGCTCATGTCTAGGACAATAGAGGATCTCTTTTGTCTTTATTTTGCTTCCTTGGACAGGTGTAATAATAAGTGGCCACTTAAACCAACATCTCTAATAAAGACACATATATGACCTATATGTACCCACCCTATTTAAACTGACCTAAGTGTAAGGGGCACATTTACCTAGGGTCCAATATAGAGGGTTAATTAACCCTCGATATTCGACCGTCGAAGTAAAATCCTTTGACTTCGAATATCGAAGTCAAAGGATTTAGCGCTATTCCTACGATCGAACGATCGAAGGAATAATTGTTCGATCGAACATTGGCCTCGGTAGGTTTTAGATGGCGAACTAGGGGGTCGAAGAATCTTTTAAAGAGACAGTATTTGACTATCGAATAGTCGAATAGTCGAACGATTTTTAGTTCGAATCGTTCGATTCGAAGTCGAAGGTCGTAGTCGAAGGTCGAAATAGCCCATTCGATGGTCGAAGTAGCAAAAAAAAAGATTAGAAATTCGAACTATTTTTCCTCTATTCTTTCACTCGAGCTAAGTAATGGGCCCCTAAGTGTGTTAACGAAGTTTCGCTAGGAAGAAAGTAATGCTAGTAATGCTTGCGATGACGAATTTTCGCTGGCGTGACTTCTGCCAGCATTCGTCTGCAGAGACAAAACTTCCTATATTCATGAACAAGCGTATGCGCTGCGAATGAACATCTGACGAAGTTGCGTGAAGTGTGGCACAGCCTTCCAAGGCGAAAATTCACCCTTTAGTAAATTCCCCCCTAAGAGAGTAATTGGAAACAACTGTTATAAAACAGATACCTTTATTTGCTGACTCCTCTGTATTTACATTTTTTGTTCTTCAGCAATGTTCCATAAAAAAAGTGTTCTCTTCTGCTTTTCCCATTTCTGTGTAGATCCAGACATGCCATCAGGAGATGGACACAATGACAGAGAAGAAAACGTAAAAGAAAAAAATGGTCACTCCTCTGGAATAAAATGGTTACATCCCCGCTGACACTATAATTAAATAAAACAGTGGACTTTAAAGAGAAATCTAATGTCATTAGTTGCTACGCCGTGCGGCTGACAGTCGCGGAACTGCGGAGTTTCTATGAGAATCTCAACTTCCTGCATCACTTTATACATTTACCAGTGAAATGTTCACGTTCTGCAAAGCGAATTCTATTTGGTTGAAACTTTTTTTTTAAAAAAAATGTATAATAATATAAAATTTATTTTGAACAATTTTAAACTGAATGGCAATCGTTTGTATTTAAAAATGACCTAATAAAGGATTTATGTGGTTTTTTTTTTCATTCTGCATCAGGGTCTGTTTTTATACCAATATTTAAATTGTTTGCATAAACATGTAAACTCTTTTTACCACTGTTATATCCGACAAACCTCTTTTTACAGAAATATTTTGAAACGTTCCTGTGCCATTCCCAAGAGCCAGTATTCTGGAATCAATCTTTCATTTTAAAAACAATCACCATCTTTATTGGTGCGATCGCAGATCCAACTCCCGCTTAGCCTGACACATAAAGGAACACGTTTCCACAGACAAAAGCAGGTAGGAACCCTAGAGACTTGGACCTAGAAGTTGAAAGGGATGCAGAACCTCAGAAAGGTGTCACCCGGGGAAACTGGTATTCTTTTAAGAAGTAGTTCGGTTAAAAAAAACTATTTGAGACTTCAACAGGGCAGGAACTAGGGGTAGGTAGATTAGGTGCCTGCCTAGGGCGCAATGATGGGGGGGTGCACTTTTAAGGGGAATTTTCTTTTTTTCTTTACTTTTTTGCATGACCTTTAATAGTTTTTCAATTTTATAAACCACCTGTTCCAACCCCCTCTTGTCCGTACTGCAGGCAGAATCAGTACCCACCTCCCTCTTGGCAGCTGTTGGCACAGATACATGTTTGTGGGCAATATCTTGGCTTCTGCTTGCTCAGGTAAACAGATGATATGGGGCAATAGGAGGGATTTTTGGCTGCTGCTGGCACAGGTATATATTTAGAGACAATATCATGGATTTTTGGTTCCTGCTGGCACAATTACATATTTGGGGGCAATATTGTGGATTTTTTTGGCTGCTGTTGGCACAGGTACAGATTGAGGGGCAATATGAGGGATTGGCAGCTTCTGGCTCAGGTACAGATTGAGGGCAATATGGTGGCTGCTGGCACAGGTACACAGATGTTTGGGGCAATGTGATGGATATTTGTCTCCTGCTGCCACAGGTACAAATTAGGGGCAATATTTTTTTAGCTGCCACTGGCATAGGTGCAGATTGGGGGTAACAATATGATGCATGTTTTGGCTAGGGTTGCCACCTTTTTTGGAAAAAAATACTGGTCTTCTTGTATATTTAGATTTTTTTCCCTATTAATAACATTGGGGTCAAGCAATCATTTTTACCAGTCAGGCCGGTAAAACACTGGCCAGATGGCAACCCTAGTTTTGGCTTATGCTGACACACGTACACAGAGCCACCATCTTAAATCACGGGGCCCAGTACAGCAAAATTTTCAGCCCCTTTGGGCCGTAGAGCAAAATTTTCAGCCCCTTTGGGCCGTACAACAAAATTTTCAGCCCCACCCTCCTGGGCCCCACCCACCCCATGTTTCGCCCCAAAGCTCCACCCCAGATTCCGCCCACTACACCACAGTAAAAAGTCCACACAGACACCAGCTTTAAAAACAGTAAACTCCCTCACAAGTTAAAAAAAGACCACTGGTGGTCAGGGTCCCCCTATAGGTAAAGAAAAAAATTTAGCAGCCAGGGTCTCCATTAAAAAAGACTATTGGTGGCCAGGGTGTAAAAATTAATAAATAAATAAAAATAGTTCTGTGGAAATTACCTTTAAAGGTCTTCTTCATTCTCCTCTTCTTTGGGTCTATTTGCCCACTTTCGGCAGCTTCCCCTCTTCTTCGGATTCATTTGGTGGCCTTTGGGTCCAATCGGCAAGTTTTTAGTTCAGTTGGCAGCTTTTGGGTCAAATTGGTGGTTTTCAGCTCCAAACGCCAACTTTTGAATCCAGTCGGCAGCTTTCGGGTCCAATCGTCGATTTTAGACTCCAATCGGTGGCTTTCAATGACTTATGGCTCTTTTTCCAGAGTTTGCTGGCTTTCGGCTTGTTTTGTGGAGTTTGGTGGCTCTCAGCCACTCAAGGGGGCCCGGCGAATCCAGGAGGCGCATCGTGGTCGGGCCCCCCTTACAGCACCGAGCCCGGTACATGGGGCAATATGAATGGTAAGGTGGGAAATGGTAATGCAGGACCGGGTGGGGGGGGGGTCACTGAGTGAAGCCCTTGCCTATGGTGCCAAAATACCTTCACTTCAAATACCAGGCTTTTGGCTCAGTTGAGAGTTAGGTACCCTCTTCAATGTTACAACAATATCTATTGGTGCCTCCTGCTAACCTCCCTCCCATAACCCAGTATTAGGTTCTGTTCTTTACAAGAAGTGCCAAGAAAGTCTGCAGTTCTGATAACTTAATATAAAGTCGAGTGCTGGTGACCTGTTGTAAAACCCCCTAGTCTGGAAAAATCTTGTTAAATATAAATCTTGCAATGTCTTCTACGTTTGCTGTTTATTCTATGCAGTATCATCAAAAAGAAGTTGAAAAGTACTGTAGCAAAATAATCTCACAGAGGACTTGGATGAACATAAAAAAGAGGTATAGATTTGCCAATCTTAAATGCAGGTTAAGCATGAGCTTGTCAGGCATTCTTCATTGTTGCCTTTAGAATTACTCAGCCAGAAGTTTATCATGGAATAAAAGGGAACCATTGCATGCAAGTCTGGGGAATTCAGCCAATGGAAAACAACAGTAATCAGTGGCATAACCATGGGGTAGGGTCAGAAAGGATCTTAAAGATTGAGTTATAGAATTATCAGAGAGACAGAAGGGAGTGTTAAGGTGGCCATACACTGAGAGATCACTGTTGCCAAACGAGCGGATCTCTCTCCGATATGCCCAAAATATCGGGCTGATCCGATCATGGGCCCTAGGGCCCAACGATCGGATCCTAACGCATGGGAAATGGGGGTCGGATCGCGGGACTGCATCAACGAACAGATGCGGCATTGATCCAACGGGATTTTTTGTCCCATCTGATCGATCGGGGAAGCCCGTCGGGGGGCCCCATACACGGGCCAATAAGCTGCCGACTTGGTCTGTCGGCAGTTTTTAGCGGCTCGTGTATGGCCACCTTTACTCTCTCAAATTTACCTTATGTGATGGAACAGAGTACATAATAGAAGAAAAACCAGCACTCAGAGCTCAATGCATGCGGGCAAAGCCCTGCGTGTTTATTACAACGTAACGTTTCAGGGGCCCGTCCCCGAAACGTTACATTGTAATAAACACGCAGGGCTTTGCCCGCATGCATTGAGCTCTGAGTGCGTTTTTTCTTCTATTACGCTTACTACAATTAGGGTTGCCGATCCCTTACAACTGTGCACCGGGCCAGCTTGTGCTTGAGAGGCCAGGGTGTGCTGGTGGGTTCTGGAATTTGGAACAGAGTACATGACACAGTCAAGTTACAGATCAGCCCTGTGCACAGTTCTGTAAGGTTAGAAATGACTGTATATTATTTTACTTGAAACTCCTTCAATGGATGACAGGCAAGTATATAATAGTGATGGGAGAATAAAGTCGCCTGGCACGAATTCACTGCGAATTTCCGCATTTCGCCACCCGCAAATAAATTCGAATTGCTCTATTTTTTAGTGAAAACGTTCTATTGCTCTATTTTTTAGTGAAAACGTTTGAATTTCACGATTTTTTCATGAACTTTCCGATTTCCCTATTTTTCACGAATTATGCAGGAAATTCGCAAAGCAAAACGGGAGAAATTCGCCCATCACTAGTATATAACCATGGAAAACAGAATAAATAAAATCAGAGGGTATCATTATTCTTTGACCATGAAAGACAGTAAGGATTTAGGGCAATTGCAGCTGCAAGTGTGACATGATTAAATGGACACTATTGTTGCACATGATGCTATTCATTAAAGGTACCAAACAGGACATAACCCTGGATCACCCTGGACGTGGTGGTAATTTCAGTTCCAACTTTGGGTTACATCAACAGATGAAGCAAACTTGCCCTAAGGAATCACACATAAACATCATATAAATGGCAAGCTGTAGAACTGAAACAACTCTGACAATTTTGACCCCAACTTGCACCTGTATCAGACACTATTGTAGTGGGTGTAAATTCTCGCACTGATTCAAATGAGTAGGAATAAGCTCACATGATCCTGAATTAGCCACAAGTCCCAAAATCTTTATAACCCTGAATTATCTAGAAAGGCAAATATCTATATAAATTATCCACAAGCTCCACTAACTCATTGACACTGCATAAACCACAAAACCATCTGACTCAATTCTGAATATTTTCGCAAAAAAAAAAGGCCTCATCTTCCTGTTCAGTTATTGACAGTTACCTTTTATAACATAACGCCTGCTTCCATACATTTGATCTGTGTTGTTACACAACAGTTGGCAAGATAGATCAGAGAGCTGATTTTTGAAACTGAATGGGTTTATTAATGGTTACCTCAGGAACTATAAGGTTGACTTAAAGGAGGTTATTTAGGCCACTTAGTTTCCTATAGTCTTTTCTGATTTTGGAACAAATTAGGGCACCTTTCTCTTTAGGAGTAGGTAGAATGCAGAGTTTTACCTTGAGGATTTAGCTCTCCTAACAAGTAAATTCCCTAACCTCAGTCTTGTAGGAAATAATGATTAATCAATTAATTTTGGAGCCGATTTCATTCTGGGCTCAAAATTATCATTAACTTGGCCTGTATTGGAGCTCCCTATAGATCTGCATTGTGTTTTAAATGAGGGGTGGGTGTGACCTATTGGTCCTTACTAGAAGCAGAATAAGAGGGGGACAGCCAATCACAGCCTTGCAGTCATACAAGGAAAGACAGGCTTTTGTTCCCTATCAGGTCCAGTTAGCTTCTGATTGGTTCCTATACTGCAATGCAGTGTGCTGATTTCTGCCAGCTCACCTGCACAGCCTAGGACTGCCTGGCACAGCAGGAAGTGGAAAAGATGTTGGGATTAGTAGAGTTTTTGAAGACAACATCAATAAATTCCAAAATATATATTTTTCAAACACATTCTTGTTTTTTATACACTATGGGGCATATTTATCAAGGGTCGAATATCGAATTGAAAATACTTCAAAATTCGAATTCAAAAAGACCAACCGAAGTGAAGTCGAAGGTTTTTTTGGGTTGAAGAGGTCCGGATTCGACCAAATAGCGCAAAAAACTTTGATTTCTCAAAGTCCACCAATTGTCTCCAAATAGGAGGCCTAGGAGCCCATAGGCTAAAACAGCACTTTGGCAGGTTTTAGTTGGCGAATGGTCAAAGTCGAAGTTTAAAAAAGAGACAGTACATGATAAATTTCGATATTCTAATTTCAACATCTTTTTCAAATTCAAATCGAATTTGGTCTATTCCCTAGTTGACGTACACAAAAAAAGCTTGGAATTCGAAGTTTTTAATTTAGAAAATTCACCTCGACCTTTGATAAATCTGCCCCTATATGTCTCCTTTAATATTGTCCTCTGAGATCTTGGGGCAAATTCACTAAGCGCCGAACCCTAGCGTTAATTCGCTAGCGTTTGGCATTTTCGTTACTGCGCAAATTCACCAACGAACACTGGCGTAGTTTCGTTAGTGTTACTTCGCACCCTTACGCCTGGCGAATTTTCGCTAGCGACGTAACTATGCAAATTCACTAACGCTCGCAGTGTACTGAACGCTACCTTTTACGCTAGACTTCCTTCGCCACCTCAGACCAGGCGAAACAAGGGATTGTTTCAAAAAAAGTCAAAATTTTTTCTAAGTCCCAAAAAACGCTGGCGTGTCTTCTACATTATGGGTGATAGGCTGAAAAAGATCGAAAAATTTTTTGGGGCTCCCCTCCTTCCCCCCTACATTTCCTGACTCATGGCAACTTACCTATACAGTGGGCACATGTGTAGGGCAAAATAAAATTTTAATTTGATGAATTGAAGGTTTTCTAGGCATTTGTAGTGCTGATACGTATTCCTCCATTGAAATTTGAATTTGGCGCCCTATGCAAATTAGCCTTCGCTATCGTAACTTCGCTTTACTTAGCGAATCAACGCTAGCGCAACTTCGCGACCTTACGCTACCCCTGTGCGCAACTTCGGATTTTAGTGAGTTTGCGAAGCGCTGGGAAACTACGCCTGGCGAAGTGCGGCGAAGCACGGCTAAGTTGCGCCTGGCAAAACTACGATTGTTAGTGAATTTGCCCCTATGTGTTTAATGAAGCCTAGATTGCCATATGTTTGCGTTTGACCCAGTTGTCATCCATATAATTGAACCAGTGATGGAATGCTGCCATGAAAAGTTTTTCACACTGCTGTAACACTGGGGAACCCATGAAAAAGCCATGTTTTAAAGGAAAACTATACCCCCAAAATTAATACTTAGTCAACAGTTTATATAATATTAAGTAAACTGTAGCACACCGGTCCAATTTGTAGTGCAAAGAAAGTGCTTTTATTGGCTCAAAGTCTACTTTGAGCCAATAAAAGCACTTTTTTTGCACTACAAATTGGACCAGTGTGCTACAGTTTGCTTGGACTTCTATGATATTTTGACCAGGAGGGCGGGCCCAGGTATTTTGGCACCCTAGGCAAGGGCTTCAATCAGTGCCCCCCCACCCGGTCCTGCATTACTATTTCGCACCTTAGCATTCATATTGCCCCATGTACCTGTGCCAGCATAAGCCAAAACATTCATCATATTGCTACCCCCAATCTGTACCTTTGCCAGCGGCAGCCAAAAAAAATCCATCATATTGTCCCTAATTTGTACTTGTGCCAGCAGGAGACAAAAATCCATCATACTGCCCCAAACATCTGTCTACTTGTGCCAACAGCCAACATATTGCCCCATGTACCTGAGCCAGCAGCAGCGAATCCCTCATATTGCCCCCAATCTGCACCTGTACCAGCAGCAGCCAATCCCTCATATTGCCCCCAAATATGTACTTGTGCCAGCAGCAGCCAAAAATCCATCATATTTCCCCCAAATACTGTATGTATCTGCGCCAGCAGCAGCCAAAAATCCACCATATTGCCCCAAATCATCTGTTTACCTGAGCAAGTAGCAGCCAAGATATTGCCCACATATATGTACCTGTGCCAGAAGGTGCCAAGAGGAAGATGGGGAGTGATTCTGCCTGCAATACAAATCACAGGCAAGAGGAACAAGTGGTTTATGAAATTGAAAAACTATTAAAAATCAGGGTTCAAAAAAGAAAAAAAAATCCACTTAAAAGTATGCCCCCCCCATGATTTCGCTCTAGGCGGGTGCCTACTCTGCCTACCCCTAGTCCTGATTTTGACCCGGAGCGGGGGGGTCTTATAGACTGTTTAGAACCTGGCACCTGCAAAGGTCTATTGGTAACAGGTGAGCACTCAAATTTTGTGTATATAATATTAAGTGGCATATTAAAGAATCTTATCAAACTGGCATATATATTTAAAGGAGAATTCAACCTGTTCTGAAAAAAAACCTGCACCCCCCACCTCAGGTAGACCCCCCTCCCTCCTCCCCCCCAGGCTAACTACCTCCCCGGGGGGATGCCACAAACTCCATACTTACCCCTCACTGCAGATTCTTCCAACAAAGTTCCATGTGTCCATCTCCTGCGCCCTCTGTAAGCTGACTGAGATATCGGTATTTCTGTGCATGTGCAGTTGGAGCATTTTTCCAGTTTGCGCAACTGAGCATGTGCGAAATTACACGGAAATTGACGATCTCGCAGTCATCTTACGTAGGATGCAGAAGATGGACGCTTGGAACTCCTCTGGAAGAATCTGCAGCTAGGGGTAAGTATGGAGTATGGGTCATCTCCCCAGGGGATAGTTAGCCTTGGTGGAGGAAGGAGGGGTGGTCTATCTGGGGTGGGGGGTACGGATTTTTTTCAGAACAGGTTGATTTCTCCTTTAATTAAATATTGCCCTTTTACATCTTTTCCCTTGAGCCTCCATTTTAGGATATTCTCTATGCTGCCTCAGAGATCACCTGACCAGAAATACTGCAGCTCTAACTGTAACAGGAAGAAGTGTGGAAGCAAAAGACAGAACTGTAGCATCCAAGGGGGCAGCCATTAGTTCTTAAAATGTAAAAATGTAGGATTACCCAATGGCACATACTACTAAAAAAGTAGAGTTCATCGCTAACGATGTTTCGTGCCCTTTCGCCAGGCGAAATTTTTGCTCAAGCGAACGATTGTTACTCTGCAAATTCACTAAAGTGCGGATTTTCCATTATATTACCCCTTTAGCCAGAGTTTCCTCCGCCAGGTTATACCTGGCAAACTGATAAGATGAAGCTACATCCTCCTCAATCTTATGTCAGTGACATCATATCCTGTATGCTGAAAAGTCATAAAAAAAAGTTAAGAAACTGTTTTTTTTAAAAAAATTTTAAAGTGGGATTATCTTCCTACTAAAACTGTTAAATATATTTTTTTATGCCACATTTGTTTTAGGATTGGCTCATGTCTAGGACAGGATCTCTTTTGGCTTTATTTTGCTTCCTTGGACACTTGAAATGGCAATTTCACCATAGCTAATAAAGACATATATATGACCTACATGTACCCGCCTTATTCAAATTGACCTAAGCGCAAATGTGTTAATGAAATTTCGCTAGGCAGAAATGAACAGTATTTAAAGTTCGCTAGAGAGACATATCTTCCGATTTTGATGAATTAGTGTATGCACTGAGAATTAATGTCTGACGAACTGGAGCAAAGCGTGGCGGAGCCTTCCAAGGCGAAAATTCGCCCTTTAATGAATTTCCCTCATTGAGTGCTGTCTATTCTTGTGTAATTAGGCTCCATTAAGGTTGGCACCGATGCCTCATTGTCTCTATGGGAGAGTGATGCTAAAAAATAAAATGCAGTATATTTTTGAAGTTCAGATAGTGTTTATGCAACTTTTTTTACAAGCCCAACTGAACTTTCTTCATTAAAATGTGCCAGTGATAAGATTTGTTAGGGGGGACGTAAGCAATTTTTTGTTCAATAATGTAAAGCATTTTTATCTAAATGTTCGATAAATCAGTCGTATTTTAGACAACACAGTAACGTGCAAAAGCTGTGGGCACAGGAACAAATCTGACTTTAATAATATCTCACCAACTGCACAATTAATAAACAATATAAGAAAATATAATTGCTTGTCCTATAGCCCTTTATTTTACACATTGTAGCCAAAAAACACACTATAAGGAAATATTAATAACACCTGCATACTCTCTACATACCATATCAAGCTCTTGAGGTCACCAGATTGTTCTAAGGATATTTCCTGACAGCTGCAAAGCCAGTAAATATTTCCTGTTTTTTGTTGTGTCTGCAACAAACAGGAATTTGCCCATTTGGAAGGAGCTGCTCTCACATCGTCTCTCGTGCCATTTTGACAGCAGTTTCCTTCAGACACAAGGGGTTTGCATAAGTATTTTTCCTGCGAAAAGAAATTAAGGAAATTTAACAAGTCATGATATTTATTAATGAAAGTGTTTTGTGAGTACATGCAAGGTTGTTATAGAAAACTTACAGATATAAAAGGATGTATTTCATATGAGTCCAGGCAAAGCAAGGTTAGAAGAGTTATTGGTGAAGTTTCAAACATACAAGTCCATAACAGAAATGTTCTTTATATACAGTATAATAGAACAGCAAAAATTTAATATGGTTACATGCCTGATGCAGGAGTCTGGAGATTATAAAAAAAATCATATTACACAGCACTCACAGGTCTTTGGTGGTGAACAAAAAATACATTTATTGAACCAACGTTTCGGTCTCAATAGAGAACTTTATCATGGTATATATATCACTGTAATAATCTTATCCAGTAGGCATGCTGTTTTCATATATACAGTATATGTAATAACCTTGGCCAGTTGGTATGATACCTCCAAATATATCTGTAATAACCTTGGCCCGTAGGCATGATATCTTCATATATATTTCTATAATAAACTTGGCCAGTAGGCGTGAAATCTTCATATGTATCTGTAATAACCTTGGCCAGCTGGTATGATACCTCCAAATATATCTATAATGACCTTGGTCAGTAGGCATGATATATATATATATATATATCTCTAATAACCTTGACCAGTAGGCATGATATCTTCACATATATATCTGTAATAACCTTGGCCAGTAGGCATGATATCTTTACATATATATCTGTAATAACTTTGGCCAGTAGGCATGATATCTTCACATATATATCTGTAATAACTTTGGCCAGTAGGCATGATATCTTCACATATATATCTGTAATAACCTTGCCCAGTAGGCATGATATCTTCATATATCTCTAATAACCATGGCCAGTTGGTATGATACCTCCAAATATATCTGTAATAACCTTGGCCCGTAGGCATGATATCTTCATATATATTTCTATAATAAACTTGGCCAGTAGGCGTGAAATCTTCATATATATCTGTAGTAACCTTGGCCAGCTGGTATGATACCTCCAAATATAACTGTAATAACCTTGGCCAGTAGGCATGATATTTTCATATATATATCTGTAATAACCATGGCCAGTAGGCATGATATTTTCATATATATATCTGTAATAACCATGGCCAGTAGGCATGATATTTTCATATATATAACTGTAATAACCTTGACCAGTAGGCATGATATTTTCACATATATATCTGTAATAACCATGGCCAGTAGGCATGATATTTTCATATATATCTATTATAACCTTGGCCAGTAGGCACGCCGTCTTCACATATATTTGTAATATACCTTTGCCAGTAGGCATGATTTATTTATTATTTTTATGCATTTTAATATTTCTACATTTAAAAAGAAAAACCTTTACAACAGTACCCTGTAGCAGACTTTCCTGTAATACGATTGACTCGAGACAAAAACAGTGAAATCTGAGACCTAGATAGAACTTGCTATATTTAGGTTTCCATTCTAGGATCCTATTTTTGGTTGTCCTTGCTTTCCTCTGCAATTTCCTTAACTCTGTTTTTTTTTCTTCAGCAAATTTTAGGCCGGTTACATAGGAAGTGCAAGGAATCTTACAGGAACTAATGTTTTTCTTGGCACTAACAGGAATCCTGAATTGATAAGAGCCTCTAGGAAATATGGGGTCATAAATTATGGCTTCCTCCATAACACCAAAGGAGCATGGAAGCAAAGCACTAATGAAGCATGAAAGCAATTTATAAAGTAATACATATTAGAATATATAGCAGGTGAGTCTTCACCCCTTAACATAGCATTTTAGAAAAGTTCAGCTGTTAGATTATTTTGCAATATCCAATATATGGATTATAATTGTTAATGTATCTATTTTTCTATTTATTTTTCTCTAAATATATATCCATCAGCCATTAGAGATGTCAGACCTTTAGGGTATCAAAATGGACACACAAACAAACAATAAACAGGGCATATGTCTGAGGTTTGTTTCAGACTCATAGAGGGTTGTTTACAAAGACCTGGGAAATAAATGCAAGATCACGAGGGGGATGGGAAGGTGCTCTTAGTTCTCATTCACACGAAAATAACAAATAACTGATCTTCTGCAGAGTGCAGTACTGGAGGGTGCAGGACAGCCCAAAAATGGGCACAAGCACTTTGTGTCCTTCCCTGCAGACAGAAGAATTGTTGGAGGTCTCTGCACCCAAAATGGTGCAGAGAGACTTGTGTCTGGCACAAGTGCTTCAACTGGAATTACCTTGCATTACCTTGAGTTACCTTGCAAGTCAGAATTTACCCACAATAAAACTAGGAAACACATCAAAAAGGCCCATGACTTTATGAAGCATGTACAAAATTGTATATTCAATTCTTTTGCATGACTTCTATTGAGAGCATATTAAAACATGACAATGCATACACTTCATTACATGTGCTTTCATTAATTAGCAAAGTCTCCAGTGCAAAATGAGTGGTGAATGGTGACTATGCAATTTCAATCTGAAGAATTCCCAAAGGTCATAATGACCCCTGCAAATGATAATAATTTGGCTGGACTTAAACTAATATGAAATAAAATGCAAAAAGGCAATATATTTTGACTGCGTAGAAGACAAAACATGAAATGTGTCTGGGTTTCAGTGCACTGGGTACAGTGTTGGACTGACCCACCAGGATACAGGTATAGGACCTATTATCCATAAAGCTCGGGAGCTGATAACGGATCTTTCCATAATCTGGATCTTCATTATTTAAATCTACTAGAAAATCATGTAAACATTAAATAAACCCAATAGGCTGGTTTTGCTACTGGTTTTTGATAACAGGTTTCCAGATAACGGATCCCATACCTGTACCAGGAAAACTGTGCCCCTAGCAAATACATCAGTAATGCGAATTGTTGTGGAACAAATCCAGGGCAGCAAACTCGACTGCAATATTCTTTATTGGGAAGCAGAATTACACAACATGTTTCGGGCTATACCCTTTGTCAAGTGTAAAGGAACATTAAAAAAAAAAACAAACATTTGAAACCTCATGTGAATAGTCCAGTGCATCATGGGTAAACCGTTTCCATTAACCATTTAGTATCACACATCCATTGAAGTGCATTATGCAAATATCTAAATTGTTAAAGTGCAACGTGAATAAATACATTTATCTCAAATACATTAATGAAATGCATCATATATCCATTACTTAATTAAAATGACCCCCTCCATAATCAATGCATAAAAATTCCAATTGTAATAGTGATATGTGTTATTATTCCATAAAATTCAAGCAGTTACCTGGATTTTAAATGTATTTTATGAAACTTATTGGGATAATAACACGTACTCACTATAAGAATTGGAATTTTATGGGATAATAACACGTATCACTATAACAATTGGAATTTTTATATATTGATTATGGAGGGGGTCATTTTAATTAAGTAATGGATATATGATGCATTTCGTTAATGTATTTGAGATAAATGTATTTATTCACGTTGCACTTTAATAATTTAGAAATTTGCATAATGCACTTCAATGGATGTGTGATACTAAATGGTTAATGGAAACGGTTTACCCATGATGCACTAGACTAGTCACATGAGGTTTTAAATGGTTGGTTTTTTGAATGTTCCTTTACACTTGACAAAGGGTATAGCCTGAAACATGTTGTGTAACTCTGCTTCCCAATAAAGAATATTGCAGTCGAGTTTGCTGCCCTGGATTTGTTCCACAACAATTCGCATTACTGATACATTAATTTGGGATATCTAACACGGAATAACCCGTGGAATTAAACCAACAAGGATTTTCGGTGAGCCGCACTTATTCCCTTATTTGCATTACCCCTAGAAAATACAGTCTGATCATATAGAAACTATACTTTATGTTAAAGGACATGGAAAAGCTAAAACACTGGGAAGGTGTCAATGTTTTATGCTCCCTCCATTGATAATGATCGGTACCCTTTTCCCATTGGCCAGTGGCCCTTTTTTTTTAATCAGGCCACGCCTAGGGTACTTTACAATAGATTGCTGTGCTGCTATTTTCTCCCTGGTCCCAGGTATCCTTTGTTTCTATTCAAGCATATGCAATACATTAAAAGCCGGACAAGAAGTGCAGCACATTCATTCACCCAGGATGGTACAAAGGATGCCTGGAATTTAAGAGAAATGACAGTGCAGCAATTTATATTAATTTACTCTTTGCTGTATTAAGTAGAGTCACACTGGCCCAGGTAAAAGTTGCAGATATTGTCACTAGGGTTTGCCAAACAAATACAAACCACCCCCAGTGCTTTTTCTTGACCTTTAAAGTTATAATTATTAATAGGATAAGTAAAACTGTGTGGTTTTTTTTCTTTTGCTAAAAATCATCCAAATGAATCATCCGCATAAAAAAAATATTTGATCCACATCCATCATAATCTATTTCATTTAACTTTTATTTAGACTTAAACTTGGAAAGCGACCACAAATATTTATTACAAATAAGCCTCTTGCTGACAGAAAAAGACAAGGAACATTTTCAGTATTTATCTTGTATACGAGAGAAATGTAACATGCAATATTTTAGATTTGTGGTGTGTTAGCTATTTGTGGATGTGCTCCAAACACAGATTATGTGGGATTGCTGAAGTAGATATTCCAAATCCCGTATATATAAATTGTGAGCCAACAGGAACAGATCAAGAGGTCAGGGAAGGTAAGAAACTCATGGAAAAGGTCAGTGTGCAGGTTTTTTATAAAGCAGCAAAGAGGTAATTTAACTACAGGTATGGGATCCGTTATCCAGAAAGCAACATATTACAGAAAGGCCATCTCCCATGGACTCCATTTTATCCAAATAATCAAAATTTTTACATAACAATTTCCTTTTTCTAAATTTAAAAATAAAAACAATACATTGTACTTGTCCAAACTAAGATATAATTAATTATTGGAAGCAAAAGCAGCTTATTGGGTTTATGTAATGCTTACATGGTTTTGTAGTAGAGTTAAGGAATGAAGATCCATATTACAGAAAGATCCATTATTCGGAAAACCCCAGGTCCCGAACATTCTGGAAAACAGGTCCTATACCTGTACTTACATTCACATTGCTGTTTATTTGTCAGTATTGTTATTGCGTATTTCCAAAGTATTTTCAGAGGAGCCAGTTCATCAGTGAAGCAGGTTTGAAGGTTTCCATCAGAAATGGTAATATTGGTTATTGTATTTTTAACCAGACTGGAGTGACTGAACAATCCTTTAGTCGCTACTTTTTCCCTTTATGTTATTTTTTCGCTCTTGAGTATGGCATGTGAGTATGGCATGTGAGTATGGCATGTGAGTATGGCATGTGAGTATGGCATGTGAGTATGGCATGTGAAGTAGTTGTCAAAATGCTCCCACAGTAGCAAAAATATAATTAAAAATCCAATATATTCCATAGCATGGGTTCGATTTACGACGCAAAGAAAACATATTAATGACTTTGTCTCTCACTTTCTGCTGGGTTGACGCCGGCATCTGATGCTCATGTCACATTGCCAAGCGTCATGACGTCACTACGAAGCTCCAAATTCAAATCTTGGCACCAAAACTTCCTTAAAAGCCCAGTCTTCCTTTTTGTTAGTACCCAAGCTGATTCCAGTTAAACTGTTCCTGCCGAAGCGTTTGTTTATGACTTTGAATTCCTGGTTTCGACTTTTGCCTGACCCTTGACTACGATTTCTGCCGCCTGCCTTGAACCTGACTTCCACTCCGTCTTCACTTTATCCCTGTCGGTACCTCATTTACGGACTTTACAAGCATCTCCTTATTGGTTTCCGCAGCAGAAAGCCAAGGGGCCACAAAAGTGAATACCGGAACCTACAGGGTTCACCTTTGCATTCAAAGGTACTGTCACTATACAAGGTTCCTGATAACCTGGTCGTTACACTGGGTTAAGTAAATGTTAGGTAAGCGTAACTGCTCCGACTCACCTCATATGCTGAAGTAAAGACCTGGCAGCTTGTAGGTATGATGCTGGATTCCTTCGGTGTCCCACGCCGCACAAAATGGAGAGCAGAGAACCGGAGTATTTTAAAATCCAAAAACTTTATTCGTCCATGTATAAAAAGACACGCTGCATCGTATTACTTGACGTGTTTTGGGCGCAGACACCCTTATTCATAAGCATAAAGGAACATTAGGGAAGTGACGGTATCTATAGACATTAGACAAGGTCTACAGCGACCTCTGTTGGTATGTTTTCTTATGCAAAATATCCAACTAACGACAAAAATTTAGCATATACCGTTACCCACAAAAGTGAGTACATATTAAAAAGGTTATTTATAAGAACCTATAAGTATTAAAAAAAAGTAAAAAAAACAGCCAGAAAACTGTACAGTGAATATATCCAATTATACAAAATAGGAAATATCAAATCTGGTATTCAAACCATGAGGATTGCGTGTGTTCAGAGTTAGTATCCAGTAAGCCTCACGGGTGTTAGTCCTAATTAGACTAGTAACCACGAGTGGGGTCATTTGTACTGGCAAATAGCTTGTTACAGAGTATCAATTTGCATAGGTGTGGGTTAAGGTATAATAGCAGTAGATTTCAGTGACCTATTATTAGAACCTGGTTTAAGCAGGGTACTTTTTTTTTCTTTCTTTCTTTAATTGTTACCCATATTGTGCTGAGTAAGGTCAGACCTCTGCTGGAAATCACAAGGATAAAACTAATAAGAATTAATCAAGTGTATCTTTTGCTGTTTTCACAGGTGTTCAGTGTACGTAACAAGGGGTACGCACCCTTTCAATTACCTTAACCCCTAAATCTAAAGGACCCCGATGACTACATGTACTGAAATGTCTGCCAAACGGGGATCTGGTATCATATTTCTCTATAGCATTTAGGTGCTCCCTGATTCTCTCTTTAAGGGGACAAACAATTCGTCCAACATATCGCTTTAGGCACGATTTACATTCCAGCAAGTACAGTTATTATACATGTGGTTTTTATATGATTTACCTGTAATGTTCGATCCAAATTCGGAACTAACTGTAATCAATTTACTGGTCTTACAGGGATGTTTCCCACATTTATAGGTCCGTTTGGTACACAATTAATTGTCTGACGGTGACGGGACTGAACTAGATACGAAACTAGGGGATAATATTTTACCCAATGTAGAAGGTCTTTCTGATATAAATTTCAAAGGATTATTGGATAATATTTATTTCAGTAAAGCTTCATTAAAGAGAATTGGAAGATGTTTTCTTTTTGTTTTTAGAAATATCATTATATTCATTGCTGCGCTCCGTACTGAAATAGATGCGAGTATTTCCGTCTCCGTTACTGTTTGTTATCTGACCATTTTTTGCTATTATGCTTACCGTATATACTCGCGTATAAGCCGAGTTTTTCAGCACCCAAAACAAGCTGAAAAACGCTGCCTCGGCTTATACGCGGGTCAGTTACTGATGCGCTTCCGACCGGCAGCTTCTGACCTGCAGAACCCCTGCAAAACCCCGGAAGTATGCTTAAAGCGATTCTGACACGTTCCTATAAAAATCATAGGAACGTGTCAGTATGAAGAAAATGCTGCACATAAAATATTTCTGCAATATTATGCTGCACATACCGGTAAAATATTTCCTGCAAAGGCCCCCCCCGCAAATCCGCCCCCAGCCCTGCGCACCTTTCTCAGCCGAATCGGTTCCTGCACTGACTGATCTTCCGGGTTGCTTCACTGACGCAGGGCTGGGGGCGGAGCGATCCTTCCATAGGCTGAGCACATACCGGTAAAATATTTCCTGCAAAGGCCCCCCCCCGCAAATCCGCCCCCAGCCCTGCGCACCTTTCTCAGCCGAATCGTTCCTGCACTGACTGATCTTCCGGGTTGCTTCACTGACGCAGGGCTGGGGGCGGAGCGATCCTTCCATATAAGGATCGCTCCGCCCCCAGCCCTGCGTCAGTGAAGCAACCCGGAAGATCAGTCAGTGCAGGAACGATTCGGCTGAGAAAGGTGCGCAGGGCTGGGGGCGGATTTGCGGGGGGGGTCTTTGCAGGAAATATTTTACCGGTATGTGCTCAGCCAATGGAAGGATCGCTCCGCCCCCAGCCCTGCGTCAGTGAAGCAACCCGGAAGATCAGTCAGTGCAGGAACCGATTCGGCTGAGAAAGGTGCGCAGGGCTGGGGGCGGATTTGCGGGGGGGGGCCTTTGCAGGAAATATTTTACCGGTATGTGCAGCATAATATTGCAGAAATATTTTATGTGCAGCATTTTCTTCATACTGACACGTTCCTATGATTTTTATAGGAACGTGTCAGAATCGCTTTAAGCATACTTAAGCATACTTAAGGGAGCCGGCAGTGGAGTCCCTAACCTGTACCTCACCAACATGGAGATCTCTGTACAGGACCTGCAGGTGAGGAGGGGGAGGGGAGTCACGTGACTCTGAGAGCTGTCACTGAAGTGTTGTTTCAGTGAGCACAGCACACAGAAGTGAGACACAGAGAGTCTTTAGCTTTATTTCTCACCCTAGGCTTATACGCGAGTCAATAAGTTTTCCCAGTTTTTGTAGGTAAAATTAGGTACCTCGGCTTATACACGGGTCGGCTTATACACGAGTATATACGGTAACTCCTGAAAAGAGACTGTTCCTGTCTCGTAAACGTGCCTTAAGATAAGACGATTCAATAATATCAACAGGATATCTATCCGTCAGTTTTTGTTTAAGGGGCAGATTTATCAAGGGTCGAAGTGAATTCAAGGGAATTTTCGAAGTAAAAAAATTTGAAATTCAAAGTAATTTTTTTGGATACTTTGGCCATCGAATAGGATACTACGACTTTGAATTTACTTCGAATTCGATTCGAAGTAAAATAGTTTGAGTATTCGAATATTTGATAATCGAAGTACTGTCTCTTTAAAAAAACTTCGACTTCAATAGTTCGCCAAATTAAAAGTTTTTTGTAGTCGAAGTAGAATTGTTCAATCGATCGCTGAAATTGTTCAAATTGTTCGATTCGAACGATTTTATTTTGACCGCAAACCGGTCAAATTCGGTAAAAAAACTTATAGTATTTAAATTAGATGGTCGAATTTCGAAGTATTCGCCCTGCAGTAAATCTGCCTCTATGACTATTCAGCCCTCCATGACTGTGGCCACTATTATTACTTCCACTTGGAGTCTATTTAGGTGTTCTGGGACAACACAATTAGAGTGCTGAAAACCAAAGATAACACATAGCTGTAGGGTAGGAAGGGTATTTGTAGGAGTGGTTTACCTTTAAGTTAATGTTTGGTATGTTATAAAAGTAACTTCTAAGCAACTTCTTTTCAATAGTTTTTGAATTATTTGTGTCCTTCTTCCTGTCTGAACCGAATCCAAATCCTAATTTGCATATGCAAATTAGGGGCGGGGAGGGAAACCACAAAACCACAAAACTTTTTGTCACAAAACAAGGAAGTAAAAAATTGGATTCGGATTCGGTTCGGTATTCAGCAGAATTTTTCGTGACGGATTCGGGGGTTCGGCCGAATCCAAAATAGTGGATTCGGTGCATTACTTTTCCTTTAGATAATATATTCACTCAGATTGCTAATATTGCCTCATTCATTAAGCAAAAACTAGTAAAATAATACAATTGTGGTTTAATATATAAAATTGTATAAAATACACTTTTTTTGTTTAATCAGTTTTTTTACTTGTAGGTATAAAATTAGGCTTTTATACCTATAGGGTTTGACAGAAACTTGTGCCCTGACTATAAAATGCTAATCCCTATTAATATGCTAATTCCTCCCCAATGGGGCACCTACAAGAGGTTTGAAATGAAGATTGGGAGAACCAAAGTAGAGCAAGTTATTTCAGAATTGATCTGACACACGGGTAGGAGTAAAGCTGGCCATAGACGCAAAGATCCGATCGAACGAATCCTTGATTTGTACGATTTTCGGACCGTGTGGAGAGTCCCGACATTTTTTGTCCTACGGAGATCGGTCGTTTGGTCGATCGGCCAGGTTAAAAGATTTCTGTCGGCTGACGATATCAGTGGGAGACTGTCACCAGCTTTTGTCGGATATAACTTTCGTACGATTGCTGTCGGGGGCAGAACATCGGCTGATCTGTTCTTTTACTACTTTATTTGATCTGAATGGTTAGTGGCAGGTCGGGACATCGGAAAAGTCCGATCATTCGAGGATTCAAATGATCAGATCTTTGCATCTATGGCCAGCTTTATACTGAGCTTTACTCCATTTTTAAAATGTCGGGAGAAAATGTCGTTGTTGCTCCACTTTTATGTCGTTTGAAAGACAAATTCATAAAAGTGTCTGTAAACTGTCTTTCTTTCACTAAAATATGAAAAGTGGCGGTTGAGTTGGAATTTAGGTGGATTTCTGTTTGTGAATATGGAGAAAGTATTGTACTCCAGTTTACCACCATTTTTACTCCAGAAATGGGCTAGTGAATTCCCCCCATAGGGGGGGGGGGGAACATGTCCTAGTGCAGGGCTGTCCAACTGGCGGCCCCCCCTTCTGTGGCCCCCCTACCTACCTACCTGCTGTGTTTGCTTACCATGTGTAAAATTAAATGGTATCACTACAGAGATTAACTAACCCCTGCATTGTTTAAACCTCAAACTCAGACTCTAATCCCCTGCATTGTTTACACCTGTGACACCTCTATTGTTCACACCCCTAAAATCCTGTACTGTTCACACCAGAGACCCAGACTGAAGATGCCCACATAGTTCACCTGTTGACACTTTATACAAAATGCAAATGAGGCACCAGCACTGTGTCACTGTATTTGGTACATATTAGACTGGTCCTGATGGATTTCCCTTGCTCTAATCTGCCTTCCCTATGCTCCCTGTGTGTGCTCTACTCTGCTTGTGTGTGCCCTGCTCTGCCTGTGTATGACATACTATGCCTGTGTGTGCCCTGCTCTGCCTGAATTTGTTCTGGGGGTTTGTTAATATTTGGAAATAAATTATTGTAAGGGCCCCTAAGGTGTTTAATCATGTACTGGGGGTTCTGTGTTATCCAAGGAGAAGAGGAGGCATATGGATTTAAGGGTATGTCTTAATATGACAACTTTTTTCACATATGAATGACAGTGATATCCCTGCAGTGAGCACCAACCATTTGGTTTTTTGGTGTGCTACCACAATTAATGTGGATATGATCTTGTGGTAACATGGGTGTGGTTTTAAGTGGGTGTGGTTGAAAAACAGGGAGTGGTCAACACTGGCTTCCATTATCGGCCCTCCATTAAGTAGGCCAGAAACATTTCGGCCCTCTGGACCACAGAAGTTGGACAGCACTGTCCTAGTGCATTGGCTCAGGGTAGAATTGTGTTCTGTGGTCATTGCTATTCTGTTCACAACATGTACTTGTCACAATGCTCCAGTTATTAAAACCAATTTTCCTTTACGGGAGTGTACATTGCTACATTGGACCTCTCTCTCTCTCTCTCTCTCTCTCTCTCTCTCTCTCAAAGGTATTCCATTTGGAGTTTGTTTTTCCGTCAGAAGCAGGTTTCGTGCTGAGGTGTGAAAGCCTTTGAAGTTCAGTTGCATTGTTTGTCCAGTCGTCCGGTTAAATATGTAAAAATAACTCCGGGCATAGCTTTGTTAATAGGTCAGAGGAATAAACAAAACCAGTCATATTTCATAGTGAGAAAAGAAGGCAAATCAAGGTTTTATATATAAGTTATAATAACAATACACCACACAAAAATAGAAGCGGTGGAATGCGGTGTATCGTTTATACAGGCAGTTTCCTATGAGTTCTGCAATCGTTTTATTTCTCATGCTATACATTGGTACAAAATAATGAGAAATAATTTATGTCGATGTGGCACCCACAGTGAGCATATCAGTCGCTTAGAGATATACAGACACCGGAAATTAAACTTTTTTTTTACTTCTATCATAACTTTGTCTTTATTTATATCTTTCCATTAAAAAGTATTTGCCCCGTGCTTTTACATTGCCTTTTTGATCCCCCATATTCATCTTTGAGGGGGCTGCCATATTTGTGCAGCAGAAGTTCGTCAGCATTAGAAACTCTAACTGTCAGGTTGGGAACGGACAGTCAGGTTGGCAAAACAGTCAGGTTTAGGAACTTCAACAATTACATAGAAGAGCAGACCATTTAGCATAAAATTATAAATGTTCAATCACGCATTGTCCAATCACACATTGGGGCAAATTCACTAAGCGCCGAACGCTAGCGTTAATTCGCTAGCGTTTGGCATTTTCGTTACTTTGCAAATTCACTAATGAACGCTGGCGTAGATTCGCTAGTGTTACTTTGTACCCTTACGCCTGGCGAATTTCCGCTACGGACGTAACTACGCAAATTCACTAACGCGCGCAGTGTACTGAACGCTACCTTTTATGCTAGACTTCCTTCGCCACCTCAGACCAGGCAAAGCGCAATAGAGTAGATAGGGATTGCTTCAAAAAAAGTTAACATTTTTTCTAAGTCCCAAAAAACGCTGGCATGTTTTCTACATTATGGGTGATAGGCTGAAAAACAGCTTGCCTGACTCATGGCAACTTACCTAGACAATGGGCACATGTGTAGGGCAAAATAAAAAAATTTATATTTTTTTTTGCTGATACGTATTCCTCCATTGAAATTTGAATTTGGCGCCGTATGCAAATTAACCTTCGCTAGCGTAACTTCGCTTCACTTAGCGAATCAACGCTAGCGCAACTTCGCAACCTTACGCTAACCCTGTGCGCAACTTCGGATTTTAGTGAATTTGCGGAGCGCTGGCGAAACTACGCCTGGCGAAGTGTGGCGAAGTGCGCCGAAGCTCGGCGAAGTTGCGCCTGGCGCAACTACGAATCTTAGTGAATTTGCCCCATTGTGATTGGACATTGCGTATACTTCATATACCTGTGGGGGTCAGGTTAACACGTGAAGCACGGGGAGAGTTTTCTGGATAGGGTAGTTGCTCCCTTTAATATTTTGGACTGTTTAGCAAAAAATAATAAACATGACCTATAGGTAACTTTTAGGGGCAGATTTATCAAGGGTCGAATTTCGAAGTAGAAAAAACCTCGAAATTCGACCATTGAATAGAATCCTCCGACATTCGAATTCGAAGTCGGAGGACTTAATACATTGTACGATCGTATTTGAACTCAGATCGTACTTTGAATCGAATGATTCGAACGATTTTATCTTACGATCGTATGATTTTCCCAAAAAAATCCTTCGACTTGAAAAAACTTTTCTTGCGTCAAATATGGCATTCCCTTACAGAAGAAGGAAGTTTCATTAAATCAGACTGCCGTGGCAGCCATTGGGTGGGCGGCAGTAAAACTCTATTGGGGGAATGTAATAAAAGGTTGTAATACGCAATTAAAATCCACAATGCGCAATTACAATTGGCAATGTAACAACAGTTTAAAGAAGAGTATTACATTGCGAAATGAGTAGTGATGGGCGAATTTGTGGTGAATTCCTGCGATTGGTCTCCGGCGAATAAATGCGCGAAACCGTTGAGAAAATTTGCCGGTGTCAAAAAAAAATGGACGCCAGCGCCTTTCCGCAAATTTTTCATTTTGCAAATTTTGCGGGAAATTTGCAAATTTTTCGGCGAACGCCCAAATTCACCGGTCACTAGAAATTAGACTTTTTGTTCTTATTTCTGCTAATTGGTTTGCTCTTTGCTACTTTTATTACATTCCTCCATATGGGTCCTACTAATTCTGTGTCTCCTGAAAAGCGATAACGACAGCCTGTGCATGCAATCATTGGTCAGCCTTATCCACTGCACCTCTTGGGACCACGAGTGGTTAACTATGTGACATGTCTGGCTGTTCAGAGATTTGGTCCCATGAAAAGTTCTGACTTTACTGTATTGGTTTCAAAAACTTACCAACCATTGCAATTGGTAAAATCAAGAGGTTTTTCATTTGTGGAAAATGTAGCAAATAAACAGAAATCTGAATTTAGGAATACTGAATTTCTTATGGGCTTATATAAAATTGCACATTGTTTTATTATTACAAGGAAAAAGGAAATCATTTTTAAAAATTTGGATTATTCGGATAAAATGGAGTCTATTGGAGACAGCCATTCTGTCTCTGGATAACAGGTCTCCGGATAACGGATCCCATTATATGTATTATAATTTTGGAAAACTGCAAAAATTCACAATAGTGAAAACTCTAATGACAGTTGAAGCCTTTAGAAATAAATTTGCAGTAAAATGTATTTAAAAAGTAATTAAATGTGAGCGTTAAACGATAGAAGCCATGTTTGCGATTTTTATATCTCATGAAAATCTATTTGAGTCATATTGGGCTCTACACGTGAATTGAAGTGATCACTTTTTTCTCTTTCCGTTTTCTCCAAACAGTTTAATCTTACATCTGTAATTACTTGAACTGTGCGACATTAAGAACTTTGTAGCTTTCTTTTGGGTATTAAAAACCCTGTTCACTCTGTTTTACTTATCTCATGGGAAAGAAAAGAAAGAAAGAAAGAAAGAACAAGAACGAGCATTCTTATTAACCTCCATTATGTCATAATATATATTTTGTCCCCTCTGTCCCACCATACATCCAGCCCTGAAGTGATCCCCATAATGGGTAGACAATGGTACTGTTCCAATAAACCAAAGAGATCTATTATCAATAAACACTCATGATATGGACATTTCCAGACACCAAATCCCCTGAAAATATTGAAATAACTACTACAACTATTTTGCTGTCAGCCTCGATGTATGTTCCGTCTAAGTACTAGTCCTATTATTACAGAATGAAAAGAAATCATCCAAAAGCAAAGAACTGACTGCAGCCTACTCTACATTATGGGAAATGGCAATTTTTGGAGATAGCTGAACAACAGTAGATCCCATCCCTGTTTGCACTATATAACCAAAAGTATTTGGATACATTTTTAGCTGTAAGTATGCTTCTAAAAATTTAAGTTTGTCTTTGTAAATTCCAAACTGTCTTCATGAGTATAAATATTCAAAAGAAGAGTGGGGTTTTTATTGGTCATCAGAGGCAAAAATAACCTTTATTTTTCACCATTTGCAAAGCTAAGCTTCGGCCGGGGTCATTGGAATACAAAGCAGAGGAACAAGTCCTCTGGAAGGCTGAATGACATTTCACCATCTGGCATTTCTGTCTGGTCTGATGGAAAACTCTAGTTTTGGCAGATGCCAGAACACGGCCTGCCTGAATATATAATGCAGTAAGGTTTGATGGAAGAGAAATAATTATTCAGGGCTGTTTTCCATGGTCTAAGATAGAGTTCCTTGGTTCATTGAAAGCAAACTTTACTGCTACCACAAACAATGACATTCTTTAAAATTCCATTATTTCTGCTTTGTGGCAAAAGTTCAATGTTTCAGCCCAATAATGTCCCCATGCACAAAGTGAGGTCCATACAGAACGTGTTTGCTGAGATGGGAGTGGAAGAACCTGACTGACAGCAGAAAGACCTGACCCAACTCAACAGAACACCAGTGGGATCAATCTAAACTGCAACTGCAAGCCCGGCCTCTGTCCAAGATGCTGGCTTCCATGGCTCACACGTGGGTAACTGCGGTGCCGGCGGATTGACGCCAGCGCAATGATGTCAAGTGCATGGCGTGAAATTTGAACTTAAAAGGTCATCTGGGTCACGGGTTCAATGCCCGATAATAGAATCCAGCATTCCTGGGTGCTATTATATTGCTTATCTATTGATTATTGGACTTTAATCTCTGTTTTGTTCTGGACTTTGACCCTTCCCATCCTGCCTTGTGAAACTCTTGCCTGTGACTAGACCACATCTCCTGTTTAACCCTTTGGTTACCAACACCTGGACTTCTGCTCCTGGGCTTCCTCCCTGGTCCGGACTACTCCCGCTGGGAGCCTATAGGCCCCCTGACAGCCTCATATCCAACATCAGCTCCCGCCTCCCAATTTCACTAATGCTCTTGTGGCTGAATTGAATCAAACCCCACAAAGAATATTCCAATATCTAGTGGAAAACCTTTCTAGAAGACTGTTAAATCAGAAAAGAGAGGCTCAAATTAATATTAATGCCTTTGGTTTGGGAATGAGATATTGGGCAGGCAGGTGTCTTCTAGAAACAAAATTAATTTGTTCCCACGTTTTTCAGATAATAATTACTGGTCAGTGAGGCACATAAGAACTATTAATAGACGTGCACATAGATTAACCATTCAGTGAGGTCTGGCCAAGCATCCTAAAAAGATTTAAAGAGATTTAAAAACAATAGCAGGAGAAAGGTGTTTTTCTGCCCATTCTATTTAGTGCAAACGCCTTCCTTAAAAACACTGGAATAGTTTCCACGTGAGAAAATGACATTTCTTTTTTTTAAATAGCTTTGAGCAGGAAATACAGCTCCTCTTTCCCAATAAAGCAATTAAAAAACAAAACAACACTTTTACAGCCTTTTGATAAACATCCAGCCCGGCATACCTGTGACATTCCAAATGAAATTATTTGAAGCATTCCCATTACAGCCTAGGAATCTTATTCTATGCCAAGTGATTGCCTGTTTTCCCTGAAAAACACAAAGGGTGATAAAAATGACAACTAAACAAAAGCACAAAAGAAAACAGGAAACTGTTGGTGAGAAATGCCCTGATCTTCCTGTAAATTCGCGTCATCGGAATCCTTGGAGACAAAGGTGCAGGAGCAGCGCGATAAATAATTCTGATATCACGACATCGTTTACAGTAAATAGGAATTGTTCCTTTTAGTTCCAAATAAGCAAACAATAGAAGGACACCCATCGATATAACCTGGAAGTGATGTCAAGTCTATGTTAAGTTCCAAAATCCTTCTTTTTGCAATGTTTATCATCCGACCATCATGTTTGAACTTTTATTTCTGAGTGTCTTTTTTATTGTACTGCTCCATTGGAATTTATTCTTAACTGGATGCAGTAAAGTACATTATTATAATCGAGGTTACAGGATTTTAAGATTTTAATATAATTATAATAGAAGAGCAAAATCAGATAACCAGTTGGTTGTATGAAGTTGGCTTCATACACTGGGGCTATAAAAACACTTTGGGATTTGGCTATTGGCTCTGTGAATGATTAAATCCTAAATATCTGAGTATTGTTACTGATATCTTGCGCTGATAGTGAAAACAGTATAATACTCAAATTGGCTACAGGTTGGTTCTGGCCCTGGCCACTTTAAATTTAAAGGCTGCAGGGTGTGTAGGGTGGAATATTCTATATATCTTACTCTATGTATCCTACAGCCTCAACTGCAAAATGGGCATGGCCAGAACCAACCTGTAGCCAACAGTTAAAGGAACATTAACACCAAAAAAAAAATGTATTTTATCTCATTATTTTAATAACAAAAACACAACCAAACTCCCATACCCGATTTTATCTTAGTTATCATAAAAAAACTTGATAAAATTGTTTTTTATATCCAAAATGTTCACTTGAAACCCCTGAATTTTTCAGATTTTTGGATGAAACTCAGCACAGACCATGATATCTTCAGATTGGAAACAAGACCTCTGCTATTTACTTTTTTTTCCTCTAAAAATTTGTGCTTTTTCTAGTGAAAAAGTCTTGATTTTTTTGTTTTTTTTTTTCATTCAGACTTTAATAAACAACCCCTTAACTTTTCTTTGCCAAGTCTTTCTTGTAGGCAGTTGCATGACCATTAAAGGGATTCTGTAATGAGAAAACATGCTTTTTTACAAAATGTGCTCCTTCAGCAGAATCCGGCATTGAAATCGGTTTTTCAAAACAGCAACATTTTTTTTATATTTAATTATGATCAGCAGAACAATGTGAAGATAGCCAGATATCAGCTCCCTGACACCTGCATTACTAAAAATGTTCCCATGCCCCACCTAATGGTAGATATGAGAACAGCACTCAATAATAAAAATCCAAGTCCGGCTAATCCGAGTTGCAACTACTTCAGTTACATTTAGTAGGAGAAACTACAGTTTATCTGAAAGCAGTTCCATTGTGAAGTGCTGCTCTTTCTGAAAGCACATAACCAGGCACAATGACCTAAAAATACATTTATTGGTTCAAGAATAACATTTTAAATGGTATAATGAATTATGTGCAATGTATAATTTAGTGATAAAAGCTATACTATAAAAATCATGACAGAATTCCATTAATAACGCCCCAGTACTGTGTTAGAGCAATGACACACTGGACATTTTGTTTCCCAGATTAATCTCGGCTATAACAGGTGACAAAATGTCCCTTGTTCCCTTTCCACTGGTTAACATGAGATTCACCGCTGGGAAAACATGTTTTACTGCTATTTTACAAAGTAGCCCAAAGTTTTCTCGCGATTCGCAAGGAAACGTCAGGCAACATTTCACCGCGTATGTGGCGTTTCCCATGTTAACTGGTGGGGAGGAGGAAACAAGGGACATTTCGTTGCTAGCTGTAACCGATATTAATTGTGGGTGTCAAAACATCCCGGGTGTCATTGCCTTTACAAAATTACTCAGTTGTGTAATCCATTTAGAATTTAGTTTGTATGGGAACCAAGTACTTCCTTCCTCTTGTTTCGTGTCATTCTTACAATCTTTGATGTAATTGCACGTATATTTTTAATTGTTTTGTAGTTTGATCCCCAACTGCTCTATTGTATCCTAAGTATTATTTAAAATGCACAACGCTGCATATACAACTGCATCTTAAATAAATAATAAATAATATACAACAATTTCATTCATTAATCTTTTTTAATCTTTTTACATTTTAGGTCTGTTGCCACCTCTGCTTTGAGTTTCTATATGGAAATAATCTGCTGAATGGGTGGCAAAAGCTTTCATTCTCAGTGTTGGTCGATCAACATAGAGGAGGTTACATTGCCACTAAGATTTTAAATTACAGAGAATCTGTATTACACCGATCTCTATGGGGCAAATTTACTAGAGTGTGAATCGGCTAACGATAGCGCAAATTCGCCAGCTTGACGTCATTTTGTTACTTCGCCGATTTACTAACGGGTGCTGGTGTAAATTCGGTAGCAAAGTGGTCCTACTCTAGCGCTACTTCGCACCCTTACGCCAGACGAAGTTGCGCTATGGTGAAGAGACGTAACTATGCTAATTCACTGAACGTTACCTCTTGCGTCAGACTTTACCTCGCCAGGTCAGACCAGGCAAAGTTCAATACAATAGATAGGAGTTTCTCCAAAAATAGTTCAAATATATACTAAGTCCCAAAAAACGCTGGCGTCTTTTACTTTTTTAAGGGTGATAGTATGAAAAATAGCTTAATTATTTTTGGAGGGTACCCTCCTTCCCCCCTACATTTCCTAACATATGGCAACTCAACGATACAGTGGGCACATGTGTAGGGCAATAGAACACCTTTATTTTATTTTTTAAAGGTTTCCTGAGCTTGTATAGTGTAATATAGTTGCTGCAGCATATACGTTATATTTTAACTTTGCGGCAGTATGCAAATTAGGCATCGCTAGCGTAACTTCGCTTTGCCTGATGAAGTAACGGTAGCGCAACTTTGCTATCGTTCGCCTCCCTGAGCGCAACTTCGCATTTTTGTGAATTTGCGTAGCGCTGGCGAAACTACACTTGGCGAAGTGTGGCGAAGCTGACGCTGGTGCAACTTCGGATATTAGTGAATTTGCCCCTATGCACCTATGTCCAACCTTTCGGCTCTATGCACCTTTCTCAGAAAGATGCCTTTGCTTTGTGCTTCAAGAGTATCTAAAGAGTTTAGCAACTGGTAACCCCAAAGACCCACAGTGGCCACGAAATGGTGCAAAGGCACCAGAAATTAATCTTCTGAAATCATTTGTACCTGCCAAAATCACCTACAGATCAGTTTTAACTGAATATTTGACATATCTGCTGGCAAGGTTTTAAGATGGACTTTAGCCTCAGAACATCCTGTAATTCTTATATATAGAATAGGAATAACTCATGTAGTCTATTATTTGTGTCCCAAGCTTCACCTCTAACAGGTGCATTATCAGCTTGCTGGGCTACATAATTATGTTATCTCCTATGTAAAATCCACATATTTAGACACAAGGAGAAAGTTGGAATATGATTCCATTCTCCCACATTAGGGGAGATTAAACAAATAAGCTCCTAAATCCCCCATATTCATTATCTAAACTTAAATATAAAACAGGCCTCAGAATATGATTACAAATTAAAGACAAGAAATAAGCCATGGAAAATTAAGAAGAGTCTGTAGCAACTGTAGGTTCTCACTAACAGTTATAAAGTATACTTGTAAATCATTTTTAGATGCTACTTACTAAAACTTTCTAACCACCACACTCACCCCCAAAACCCTTTCTTCACTGTGGGTAAATTGTTTACTGGTCATTATTCAGAGGAGAAGCCTGCATGAAATATATCAATATCCTATGAAATATATCAATAGCCCATTAATGCAGTTTTGCAGTGTCAGTTTTAGAGTAGGGTGTGTCCTCCAGTGTTAGTGGGTCCACAAAAAAAGGTTATTGATATTGCCTTCTGTAACAATTGGCAGATATCGTGAGTACAGTATATACATGGGGCATATTTGAATCCAAGTTCAACAGTTAGGGGCACATTTACTAAGCTCGAATGAAGGATTCGAAGTAATAAAAAACTTCAGATTTCGAAGTATTTTTTTGGGTACTTCAATGATCGAATAGGCTACTTCAACCTTCGACTATGACTTCGATTTGAACGTTTCGAAGTAAAACACGTTCGACTATTCGACCATTCGATAGTTGAAGTACTGTCTATTTAAAAAAAACTTTGACTACATACTTCGCCACTTTAAACCTACCGAGCTACAATGTTAGCCTATGGGGACCTTTTTTTCTAAGCTATTTCTGATCGAAGAAAAATCGTTCGATCGATGGATTAAAATCCTTCGAATCGTTAGTTTCGAAGGATTTAATCGTTCGATAAATCGATCAAAGTATTTGCGGTCCCCATAGGCTTGCCTAACTTTCTTTGGTCGAAGGATAATCCTTCGATCGTTGGATTAAAATCCTTTGAATCGTTCGATTCGAAGGATCTAATCGTTCAATCGAACGATTATTCCTTCGATCGCTCGATCGAACTATTTGCGCAAAATCCTTCGACTTCGATATTCGAAATCGAAGGATTTTCATCCCCCAGTCGAATATCGAGGGTTAATTAACCCTCGATATTCGACCCTTGATGCATCTGCCCCTTAATGTATAGTTTACCTATATATTTATATATATACATACATACATAAATGGGTGTGTGTTATTATATTGTATTGTCTGACCTGGAACTTTGTAGACTCTAAAAGTTTGGCTTTTCACTCTACTGCACATAGACACCCACAGAAAGAAAGAAGAAACAGAAAGATGATCGGTCTTTGGTTCTCTCTGTGTCAGTTTTCTGCTAACATGAGCATGGCCCAGGGTATCAGGTAAGTAAATACAATCACTGGGGGGTGCCTTTGCCTAACCCTTGGGGCCCCCCAGTAATTTCACCTTTCCTTCTCCTTTAATGCACTGGCACCCACTTCCAACTCTTGCTCTTCCAAAGGCGAGTGTGTGTGCATTGTGCCACTTGTGTTCTTTACATACACTATTCTCCTAGACAGGGCAATTGATCTGGAGGAGCTGCTGCATTTAAATATCCCCTGGAAGGTAAATTTTTGCATGATAGGTGTCTGTTCATTGAATTGGGTTCCAACTTTTCGGGCAAGTCGAGGCAGGAAGCGGGGCCAGGGCTGGAATTAGGGGTAGGCAGAAGAGGCATATGCCTAGGGCGCAAAGATAGAGGGGCGCCAGGCACGTCCCCTAGTTCGGACCAGTGTCCAGAAGCTGTGGCATAGTGTGTGGCATAGTGTGCGCTCTTCCACGCATGCGTACTCGCGATTCCTCGGCACTTGCGCTGTAGCACGCATGCGCATGCTGCAAATGTTTTACTGTAGCTCCAGGGTCCCCTGCATCAATAGGCACATTTGAGCATATTTTGGAACAGGAGCCAGGACAAATGCATGACACTAAAGTAAAAGGTGTCATGCTTTCTAAAAAACTGTTATGTTTAAACACACTGCTCTTTTTTATTCCGGCCCATTAATTGCATGTTCCTTATAAATCCATATAGAATTTCAGCCTGCTGCCCTTTTCCAGGAGGGTAATTCATCACTGAAAATATGAATCTCACTATATCTTCATTTAAGAGAGATTTGAAATAACTGCACTTTGTACTCCATATGCATTGATTTTATTGGTTCATAAATTTCCGAGATACGGACTGAGGAGTGATTTTGGGCAGGGATGTTTGATTCCAACCATATGAAGTATTTGAGGTGAGGCCAGGGTAATAACACAGTATTGTCTTACGGGACACATAAAACCTCACGTGAGGTGCTTCTTAATAATACAAAGGCCACTGAACTGACTTTTGAACCCTCTAGTGACACAAGAGATTCGGCAAAAGAAACTTTTATCAGATTAATCATGATTTTTACTTTTAATTGTTTTTAGTTCAATTGTATACAAGACACACAGTGTTAATAAGTATAAGGAGTATTATAAGGATATAAGCAGCCAGCCGAACTGAATATGGAGAAAAGCAAGAAAATGAGATGACCGCATACTTTCTTTATGCCGGGCCTGCCTACCATAAAAAATCTTTTGCACAATTTAGAAGATGAAGTGGGACAGATGCACCAGTGCTGAGTGCAGCTATAGGGAAGTGCAAGTATCATCTTTGGATTCAAATATGTGTTATTTTTTTTCCGTAGTATACAAAAGATTTTTTTAAAAATATTTTGATATTAACTAAACCCAGTAATCCACAACTCCCACCAACCCTGCAACCAATAAGAATACGCTCCCCTCTGGTTAAGCGCCCATGGCTCATCAACACCACACCAGGTGGTGTTGCTGGACGAACTGGAATGGGATCTGTTATACAGAATGCGTGGGACCTGGGGTTTTTTGGATAAGGGTTTTTTATTTACAATTTGGATCTGCATACCTTAAGCCTGATAAAAATCATATGAACATTTAAAAAACTCAATAGGATTATTAAGCTTCAATAAGGATTAATTATATCTGAGTAAAGATTAAGTACAAGGTACTGTTTTAATAGAAATTTTTTTAAAAAAAAATCTATTTAATTCCAGCAGGGTCTGGGACACCCCCTATAGGGCCCTCAAACCCACCAGGACCCCTGTCGCCCACACGTTGCCCACCACCACCAGCCCCTCCCCATGCTCCATTCTTATACTTACTTTTGTCTCATCGGGGGGAGTGATGAGGGAGGGCAGACATAGATCGGGTCTGGGTCAGCAGGGCCCACTGCTTTTTCCCTGGTGTGCCCTTGACCCAGTCCAACCCTGGATTCCAGATAAAGGATACCATACCTTTTTTATTTGTAGTTTTTGTATTTAACTTTTTATTTAGCATCTGCCCCAGTTTGCAAGTTCAGCACCTGGTTGTTGGGCTCCAAATGATCTTAGCAACTAGGCAGTGCTTTGAATGACAGATTGTAAGATAAATAGTAGAGGGCCTAGCGGGAGTAAGGAAAAGCAACACAAATATCAACATTGCAGCCTCACTGAGCAATAGTTATTGACTGACAACAACTCGATTGCATTTTAAATTGCATAACGGATAGAATTTTAAAAAGTAAAATATATTAAAAACACAAGAAAAACAAAGAGATGGTCTAATGAAGAAATGTTCAGATGGTGTGCAAATCATAAAAATATTTTATTGAATTGCGCCTCACTCCAAATTTGCCTAAAATGGTTGTGTCCCTCTGTTGCCTAACCCTTGTTTTGGCCCTGGGATCTACTATATTCACTGAAGCCTCAGATTACCGACTGACTAAAGGAGGATCCATACCATAATCATAACCATAACAAAAGGAGTCTCTTCTCTCAGCAGTCTCAGCCTAGTTTTCTTAGCTTAGAGTTTTCTGCATATCTCTCATCTCTGCCATCTTCTGCATCAGACATCAAAACCCAATGGCAATGCTCGCCACGGTCCAACCCAGAAGTAGGAATGGAAGTACATTTTGCCTTTGCCTCTAACAGCAAGACATGGTGGAGAGAACAGAGATAAGAGAAGGGCACATGGAATAAAATGATAATAACATGGTTATTTCTTGGTTAAGATGAAGCTGAGCAAGGATATGGCAAGGACATGGCAAACAAAAATTCATTTCAGCAATTCTGATTACAAAACTCAAGCAAAGTTATTTATCAGTCACTGCTATTCAACGTTTAGTTGTTTGGAAACTCATGACCAACTACAAATTCACATCAAAGAGCTGATGACAATATGATCTATGTTCTTGGATATTTGTACAGGGAATTGGGAATATTGAATGCTTTTTTTTTTCCTTGCAAAGGCAGATCTTTAAAACATCCAGATATTGAGTGTAATTATTAAACGTAGATGTAGTCAGTATTTGGTAATGCTCTTCTTTCCCAGATTCACAGCAGCAGTCAATCCCTGCAATCTGCACTTAGATGTCCCTGTGTTGCCTCTGCATCTAAATTATTCTCCCCAAAATACCTTCAATATTCTAAAAACCTCTACTACTCCTTTGTCTAATTCTTTTACTATGTCCAATCAGTCGCTATAATATGGTTTTTACCTGTTCTTGTCAACATCTTGTCCATGGAATGACAGTAATATTAAAATTTATTCTAATCAGGTTCTAATTCTTCTCCTGGGCTCATGCACAAAAGCAACATTATCCTCTGCCACCCCATCCTAACATTTTTACCTTCTTATGCTTTTCTGTAGCAGCTTTGAGAGGGGACATCACTGACTCTGTAAACGAAACCAGGGATCCCCAACCACGGGGTTATGGACTGTTGGTGGGCCATGGGCTGTGCTGAACCAGGCTGTCTCTGATCCGGCTGCAGTCTATAATAGCTGTAAAAACAATTAAAACGCCTCAATTTCCTGCAATCTCAGATCCCTGACACACCATCGCCACAAGAACATCTACAGTAAGCAAAGCTCAGAACGCTTTCTACTCATTGCAACAAGGACAAAAATACTGTTTGGACAGTTTTTTTTTGTAAGCCTGAAATAAGCCCACATATCCCCCCCCCCAGACTGCGGGAAAATTGTCTTGCTTAAAGGATAAGAAAACCATTAAAATAAGTGAATATAAAATTAACGAGAGTGCTATTCTAAGTACTTTTGTAATTTACATATATTATTTATTTTGTTTTTATTCTAAGATATCAAAGGATACATGTACTGTTAACATGAATGAATTTTGTTACAACAGCACCATCTGCTGATCAGTTTCTGACCAGTCTGATCAGCAAGTAGTCAAGGAAGTTGTCAGGAGAAAGAAAGAGGCTGTTCTGATGTTTTTCTGCTTAGGAAAGATTTGAGAAAGGTTTCTAATTTTATCCCTAAGCAGAAGAACACCAGAGCAGCTTCTTTCTTTCTCCTGACAACTTCCTTGACTACTTTCTGGTCAGACTGGTTAGAAACTGACCAGCAGGTGGTGCTGTTGTCACCAAATTCATTCATATTAACAGTACATGTATCCCTTAATATCTTGGAATAAAAACAAAATAAATAATGAATGTACATTACAAAAGTGCTTAAAATAGCACTATCGTTAATTTTACATTCACTGATTTTGAAGGTTTTCTTATCCTTTAAAATTGGTCCAAAAAAGCTTGGGGACTGATGAACTAAATGATACTTGCTAAACTGAATCCCTGAGTTTTTATTACAGGTGCCTGCTATATAATTGATACAATAGTTGCTAATATTCCACAGATCCGGCCAAGAAATGTATCAACTAATGTAGCCAATGGTAACAGTTCAGATTCTGCACCTAATTACTGAGCTGCCAGACTGAAACACCAAAACCTTTGAAAAATAAAACATTTTAAAAAAATCTTTATTTCTGGTACAATCTGAAAAAAAACTGAACTGAAAAAAGTGTTTGGAAGGTGAACAAACCCTTTAACCTTCAAACCTGGCCATAACTCTGCCCTATAATGAATAAATAGAGAACTTTACTTACCTACTTGACGTAAATTCTTTTTCTTCTAGTCCCGACATGACAGTACACATGGGCATTGCCCCTCCCAGACCTGGAGAAAGGACCTATAACACAGCCAATCAAAATAAATCATGACCTATAAGACCACATGACTTCCTCCTCACCGCAGTTATTTACTGTACTGCTATGGCAAAAGTATAACTTGGGATGGGAAACCCTGTACTGACATGTCGGGACTAGAAGAAAAGGAATTTACGTCAAGTAGGTAAGCAAAATTCTCTATTTCTTCTACGTCCCTCGATGTCAGTACACATGGGATATGCCATGCCCCAAAAACAAGGGGTGGGACATAACATAAGGCAATAACCAAACTGATGCTAAGGAGGCCCTGAGTAATAAGGCCAGCATCACATCCATCCAACAGGGGAGCTGATAAAATGTATAGCTCCTGAAAAAGGTAGATAAAAGGCACAAGAACAACATGTCCTAGGACATGGTTGGTTTTGTAGCTCTTGTTGTCAATCGCTTACCACTAAATTACAGAAACCGGCACTTGGGGATCAAGCATTGCAGATTAAGAATAGCCATATTCTGCTTAAAAAGGTTCCCTCAGCTACAACAGGGATACCTGCAATAATACCTGACATAAAACCCCACCTGGGGAAGAACAAAAATCCTGCAAATGTTAAAACAAAAGGTTCCCTAGAACATAACCAGAATGATAACAACGGCCATCTCAGAACTACAACAACCTAGAAACCACCAGGAAACCAATCAGATCAGAAACTAAACACGACTTGGATACATCTATCACCAGTGCTGGAGAAATACTCGATCCTAAGCAATAGCGAGTGGCCTTAAGAAAAATTGGCCCACATTAGCCTAGTCCTGCAGCTTAATGGAAGCAGCTCACACCAGTGCTGACCGGAGTCAATTCCACACCAGAGATCAGTCCAAGATCCACCAACTCCATGGTAATAATACCTAATGAAGACTTAACTAAATGAAAACCAACTCTGAGTTATCCTAAATTAGCATATCATTATAACCATTGTAGAGCCATGCTGGTACAGCCCAATAGCTCCACCAACCACCAAATCTAAACTGGGCATACAACAGCACAAGGATAAGCTGCTGGACCAGCCAAATGTGACTTAAGGCCCTCTACCAGTAAGATATGCTGTTGCCCCAGCCAACTGCTACACAAGCAAGCAAATGGGACCCAAGCCAATTACAAATTACAGTTCTAGAAAACACCCACAAAAGCCGAGGCCACTACATCTCAAGCTGCACAATGCTACAGTTTATGTAAAACTGAACCAAACCTGTGACCATACATAGAAGCTATTGAATCCAATAGGCTACTGAACCAGCAAACAGCTGGGGTCACAATCCAAAATCAGGCATGCCAGAAGCTTACAGCCAACAAACACTGGTACCGACCAGTAGGGATGTAGCGAACCGCCGATAATGTGTTCGCGAACGCCGTTCGCGAACACCGGCAAAAAATGCGAACAGTTCGCGAACAGTTCGCGATCTTCGAACATCCGAAAATCGTTCGATTCGAACGATCGAAGGATTTTAATCGTTCAATCGAACGATTTTCGTTCGAATCGAACGAAAATCGTTCGATTTTAGCGACCGAATGCTCGAATGGTCGAACGATTTTGACGCGAACGCCTATTGGCGAACGTCGCGCGACGTTCGCGAACTTGCGGCGGACGCGAACAGCCGATGTTCGCCGCAGAACAGTCCGCGACATCCCTACCGACCAGCAATGATGCACAATCCACTGGCAGTGAGCCAGCCACCATACATGCAAACCAGTGATGGACCAGCCAGCTATTATGTATTCCAACATAGATGTGCAAGGTCATTGTCACACTAGCAGGCCAAGATGCCCATCAGCTGCAGTGTATGCAAAACACCAGAGTGGAACTCTAATACACAAGCAATAGTACATAAGCCAGCTATTGTGAATGCCACCCTTGGAGACAAGGTCACCAACTGCATTGGCACCTGACACAAAACTCAATTTCCACACATGCAATGGAGCACAAGCCAGTTATTGAACTTGCAAAACCATGGTCCACAAGCCAGCCTTATTGATAATAAGCAGTGGCATACAATACCAAAAACAATGCATATAAGGCAGAAGCAAAGGTTAGCTGTAAGCCGACAACATATGACCAACCACAGCTGCTGAATACCAATCAGCAACAAAATTAGCTATGGGCTGTGAAACTCAGAGCAAACATCAGCTGATGGTACAACACATGTAAGATCCAACCAAATAGCCAATCATGCCTACTGCTGGTGTAACCAGAACCATGCCTGCAAGGATTGTAGACAAGACAAAACCAATGGCTATTGTCCTGCCAAGGATTGCCTCAAGGCAAACAGACATGCTCACCAAGGGCCGTAGCAAGAACAGTAGCCACGCCTATCAGCCACCACCACCTAGCCGGTGGCCTATGCACCATAGGTCACAGAAAAGGCTGGCAGCCACAAGCCCCCAAGCACTATAATAAAAACTAGCAGCCACCTTAGTCAAGGGCCACAGAAAAAGGCCAGCAACCCTAGAACCCTGGTAAAAGGCAAGCAAGCACCTAAATTAAGGGCCATGGAAACAGGCCCACAGCCACAATAACTCTGGTAAAAGGCCAACCAAACAAATGTGCCAAGGGTAAAAGACCACATGAGCCATAGTCTCATGCAACAGGCCAGCAGAACAAGGGCCCTTGTAAAAGGCCAGCAGAACCATGAGCCGAGTGCCATGGTAAAAGGCCAGCAGACCCATGAGTCGAGGGCCATGAAAAAAGGCCAGCAGACCCATTAGGAATGGGCCAAAACAAGGGCTCTAATCCAAGCCAAGGGCCATAATGAAAGCCAGAGGCCACACAAACCCAGCTCCCTGGCGAGAGGCCCGAGGCCACACAAAGGGCCATAGACTACAAGCTGGCTTCAAGCCTGTTAAGGTGCCAGCAGACATAACAGTAAGTGCTCCCAACAAAAACCACCAGATGGGAATAGAATATCTAAGAGAAGGCCTACATCACACAAAAAGACACCATATAAATCGGAACACTGCCTGTTAAGTGTGGAAACATCCTAGGAAACAATGCTAGCAGAACAAACCCCTAGGCAGTCCTGTAAATACCAGGTGTAATAAGAGCACACTTACCTACTGTGTCTGCACAGAGAACTCGGGATCACAAACCTCAGATGACATCAATACAAGAAGTCAGAGGAATACTGACACACAACCAGAAAAAATGCGCTAGACAGTAGGAATAATCCAGTCAGATCCTTGGTGGCAGGCTGCTTCTTACGAGCAGGGGGCGTAACTACAGAGGAAGCAGACCCTGCAGCTGCAGGTGGGCCCAAAATGTACAGGGACCCCATGAGGCACAAAATAAAGAGCAATTTCAGTATTTATTGGTAAAACAGCACAACCTCTAGATATGTTAGGGGCCCTAAAATTAATTTTCTGTGGGGCCCAATGACATCAGGTTACAGCACTGAGCAGACTCATTGTAATGGAAGGAAGGGGCTACCATACTGCTTCAGCAGTGCAAGCCTCCAGCCAACCCTGCAAGCACCCTGTGTAATAAAAGGCAAATATATCCTCTGTGTCTGCACAGAGGACAATAGAAACAACAATAGCAAAGAGGCCCAGAGGAGTATCTGCACCTTACCTGATAGCAGTGATTAGTCGGCAGGATGGAAACTTCAGCTAGAACCCTGATAGCTTTCAGCTGAGGGACATAATTAGCTTATTAACATGCAGACATCCCAGTGTAATGAATGTTTCAAACTCACCATGGATACTGATAAATCCTACTCATCGGATTCAGGTACCACACTGCTTCAGCAGAGAGATTCACCAGCCAGTACTGAAAGTACCTTGTGTACAAGAGCTAATACTGCATTTTGCACAGAGGACTCCAGCTCACAACATAAGACTTCAGATAATACAAGTAGTCAGAGGAACACAGGCACCTTACCAGATAGCTCAGGCTTGTCAGCAGTAATATCCAAACAGGTGGAACACTGCTTGTTAAGAGCAGACTCATAAGAAAGGAAGGAGGTGCCATACTGCTTGAGCAGTGCAACCTCTAGCCATTTCTGTGGGTACCTTAGTAACATGAGCCAATATAACTTCTGTGTCTGCACAGAAGATGCAGGTTCACCCATACAAAGCTTAAAATATTAAACAGAAATACTAGCAGGGAGGCACACCTGCACCTTATCAGATAGTGACTAATTAGCTGGATGGAAACTTCAGCCAAAGCCCTGATAGCTCTCAGCTGAGGGACATAATTAGCGAATTAGCATGCAGACTTCCCAGTGCACTGAGCATTTTAAAACACACAGTGGATACTGAAGAATCATACTCACCAGCTTGAGACTGTTATAACTAGCCCATATGCATACCCATGGCCCTTTTGCAGTTCTGTAAAGTTCTGTAAAGCCTCATGTAACTCAAAAGAAAAGGGGAGTCCAAAAAGCTCACAGGTAACAATGTGGGAAGCCCACAACTGTGCTTCTTCCCAAAAAGCACTAGATTGAATCTTGTGCCTCGCTGGGCATATTGCAGGGGGCTATTTTAGCACAGGGCTAGGACCATGGATATGCCCACACCTGCACTTCTTCCCAATAAGAGATAAATTACAGATTATGCGTCTTAAAAGCATCAGGTAAATTCTTCTCCATTACCTGGGAATCATCCCTCTGTGTCCACACAGAGGTAAAAAATGAACAAAAAATACAAAAGAAAACAAAAAAACAAAACAAAATCTGTGTTTGATTTCTCTCAAAATTCACCAAAAAAATAAAAAGAGTGAGGAGGGAGATCCTACCTCTCTGTCCAGTAGGACAAAAAATAACTGTGGTGAGGAGGAAGTCATGTGGTCTTATAGGTCATGATTCATTTTGATTGGCTGTGTTATAGGTCCTACCTCCAGGTCTGGGAGGAGCAATGCCCATGTGTACTGACATGGAGGGACGTAGAAGAAATAGTAATTTTTAACTTTATCTGCAATTACTTCCTTATATGTCTTTTAATGCAAATCTTCACTATTTCTTTGGAATTCCCATACATGTTCTATCACACCAGCTTTTTAAAGGGGCTGTTCAGCATAAAAATAAAACTGGGTAAATAGATAGGCTGTGCAAAATAAAAAACATTTTCCCTATAGTCAGGCACGTTTCAGGGGCTGCTGCCACCTGAGGCAGCAGCCCCAATGCCGCCCCTCCTCCTGCTCCGCTCTTCTAACTACCAGCGTCGGAGCGGGTGGAGGAGGGGCCGCATCGCTAGTGCAGTGAGCGCAATTGCGCTCGCTGCGCTAGAAGAGCTGAATTTCCGTTTTAAAAAACGGAAATTCGGCTCTTAAAGTTACCAGAGGCGGCTTTTTGCCGCCCCTGGTAACTGGCCGCTCCGTGCCGCCTGAGGCAAGATTCTCACCTTGCCTCATGGCCGGAGCGGCCCTGCCTATAGTTCGTTAGCCATAAATGCAATCTATAAAGACTGAAGTAACTGTATCAAGTCTAATATAATAGCCAGAATACAACTTACTCCTTCGTAGCGTTACCAGTCAGTAACGAATCAGTGACTTGAACAATATCATAACTACTGGGGGAATCAGGGGTTGCGACTGTTTCTGGGCTTCCCCCATTCCTCTCCCCCCAGTAGAGTGTGCCGTACTCGCAACAAAAGCTGCTAGGAGGCTGCCACACATTTTCCGGAGGGTTAAGATGGGGGTGTCTTGGTAGAGCTTTTGTACCAGGACCCATGGGCCCTTAATTACACTACCGGACATGAAGGGGTACCACAATTGTTTAAGTAGTTTGCTTTTGAATCTGAGCTGAATGCTAAGGATCAAATGCAAACTAACTGAACAGTAATGTCCCATGTGGCTCCTCTTCAAGTCACTGACTAAGACATAAAGAATGAAGGTTTTGGCTATTATGTTAACTCCAGTCTTTATAGATTACAATTTTGGCTAACTAACTATATTAGAATTTTTTTTTATTTTGCACAGCCTATCAACTTTCCCAGTTATATTTTTACAGTAAACACTTTCTTCAAACCTTCAGAAAAGCTCCAAAATGATTTCTCTTTAGCGAATAATAGCCAAAGTCTTACTAGCTTTCTATACTGCCTCCCCGAGAACTATAAACCCAAACTCTACAGCTGAACTTCACAAATTTAACATATATAATTTTAACTCTGCCCACTGCTTCACCTTTATTTCAAGATCTATACAGTGGATAGAGCATGAATTTCACAATTTCCAGTGTAATACAACAGCATAATATCAGGCTAAGGGAATGGGGACAGGTAAGGTAAGGGACAAGGAAGTAAGGTGGGGAGAGGGACGGTTCAAGATCTAATTTTAATCTTTTACTGATTTCTAGGTGTTGTTATATGCTGAATGCAGAACTTAAAGGGACCGTTACACCAAAAAAATTGAAGTTTTTTTTTAAAGTAATGCAAATATAAGGCTCTGTTGCCCTGCACTGGTACAACTGGTGTGTTTGCTTCAGCAATTCTACAATAGTTTATATAAACAAGCTGCTGTATAGCCATGGGGACAGCCATTCACAGGATACACAGCAGCTAACATATAAGCTCTGTATTATACAATGGGATTCTTCAGAACTTATTTATCTGCTGTATATCCTGTGCTTGAATGGCTGCCCCCATGGCTACACAGCAGCTTGTTTATATAAACTATAGTAGTACTTATCTGTTATCTACTGTGTATCCTGTGCTTGAATGGCTGCCCCATGGCTACACAGCAGCTTGTTTATATAAACTATAGTAGTACTTATCTGTTATCTACTGTGTATCCTGTGCTTGAATGGCTGCCCCCATGGCTACACATCAGCTTGTTTATATAAACTATAGTAGTACTTATCTGTTATCTACTGTGTATCCTGTGCTTGAACGGCTGCCCCCATGGCTACACAGCAAATTCTTTATATAAACTAAAGTAGTACTTATCTGTTATCTACTGTGTATCCTGTGCTTGAATGGCTGCCCTCATGGCTACACAGCAGCTTGTTTATATAAACTATAGTAGTACTTATCTGTTATCTACTGTGTATCCTGTGCTTGAATGGCTGCCCCCATGGCTACACATCAGCTTGTTTATATAAACTATAGTAGTACTTATCTGTTATCTACTGTGTATCCTGTGCTTGAATGACTGCCCCCATGGCTACACAGCAGCTTGTGTATATAAACTATAGTAGTACTTATCTGTTATCTACTGTGTATCCTGTGCTTGAATGGCTGCCCCCATGGCTACACATCAGCTTGTTTATATAAACTATAGTAGTACTTATCTGTTATCTACTGTGTATCCTTTACTTGAATGGCTGTCCCATGGCTACACATCAGCTTGTTTATATAAACTATAGTAGTACTTATCTGTTATTTACTGTCTATCCTGTGCTTGAATGGCTGCCCCCATGGCTACACAGCAGCTTGTTTATATAAACTATAGTAGTACTTATCTGTTATCTACTGTGTATCCTGTTCTTGAATGGCTGCCCCCATGGCTACACAGCAGCTTGTGTATATAAACTATAGTAGATTTTCTGAAGCAAACAACCCAGTTTTATCAATGAAGGGCAACAGTACAGTATATTGTCATTCCTTTAAAGCAATTTGATTTTTCAATGTTACTGTGCCCAGGGATGAGCGAAAAGAAGAACCAAAAGAAGAAGAGAATGAGGAGATTTTCATAAAGAAGTACCCCGTGCAGCCGGTGTAGTTTTCTGCTAATAGACACACCAGACTGGGGTATCAGGTAAACTTTTATAATCACTGGGGTGTCTAATATTTGTCACACAGTGATTTAACTTTCCTTCTCCTTTAAACAAAACTGGGATTTTTGTCTATATATTGCAATTATGTTCAATATGTTCTACTACTCTCTTTAATGTATATTTTTCACAGGGACTAAGTTTTACTTTCAACTTATTTCCCCAATGTTAAGGCTATGGGCACTGAGCAGATCTGCTTCTCTCAGCCTGCAAAAATACACTGGCCGACAACAGCTGGATCCAACAGCCTGTGTGCCCATAGCCTTAAACAAAACTTCCAAATATATGAGAAAACAAGGGGCGAAGGCATTTTTAAATGCTTTATGCACATGTCTATTGACTGTTCAGCAGTACACAATGTGCAATGGAAGGATAAAAACATGTATGTGTATAATAAAGCAAGATCTCCCTCTTGTGGTTTCAAAGCTCCACTCATTTGAAATTCTAAAAAAAATGATGCAGTGTAATTTTCGACATTACATTTTGCACTAAAGGAGAACTAAAGTTAACAAAGCTAGAAATGCTGCATATTATGTTTTGAGATTCTGTACAAGCCAAAAGTGTTAGCAGCCCTTTAGCAGTAAAGATCTGTGTCTCCAAAGATGCCCCAGTAGCTCCCCATCTTCTTTTCTGCTGATTCACTGCACATGCTCTGTGCTCCTGTCACTTACTGAGCTTAGGGACCCACTCACAATATACAGTACACATAGAATAGAAATGTCACAATATAAGGCTGATTAGTAAGTAATACAGACTTTCATTACATGGCAGATTAGCAGTTAGTGCATTCTGCATCATGGTTTAATAATTAGCCCTGTACCATCAGCTTCTATTACATGTGAACCTCATTTTCTGCTTGATCCTTTACAACAACCCAACAAAATGTGTGTGTCACTGACACTCATGACAAAATCCAAAATGGTGACCCCCACCTGTGCAATGTTTCCTCTAATTCATTCTCCTTTTGCACACATTTTAAACTTGTGTGCGCAGTTTTTAAAAATGGTGTGCTAGTGTCATAATTGTTACAAAATATTGTGTTTTCACACAAATTTCTTTGTGTGGACCACAATTTGTTATGTGCCATTCTGCTTAAGAGAAGGGATAACCGGTAGCTCTGTCTCACGTGAGCCTGCAGCTTTCTTTTAGACAGACACCATGCTTCTCTTGCTTCAAGAAGACAAAACTTTATTAACACTTCTGTATTGGTATCAGATTACTATGGGATCCCATTAATGCATATCTTAAAACCCCCACTTACTGTCATATTACAGAAAGACATACAGTATTTAGCATAAATGTAGAGTACACTGGTTTATACTTCAAATATGTAATGTACAAATTCTCCCAGTTTATACTTTGTTACTGGCTTAGTCATAACATCTGTTACCATTTTGTTTGTGAAACAACCAGGGCCCCATCAGGGGGGGACAAGTGTCCCGGGCATGAAGGGGGGCCCGGCAGTGCTGCACTTCTGAAAAGAGCTGGGCCCCCCTTGAGAGCGTCGAAGCCTGCGGCCATTCTGAACAGCCGAAATGCGGAAGTCCTGAAGTGGCGAAAAGACCAGAAGCCACGAAAGGAGGTGAAGTTGAAGTCCTGAAGCCATAAGTTCAATTCTACTGAGCACCAATGTGGGTTTTTTTTATTATATATTCTATATATTCTATAGGCCCCTGCTACCAATGTTTTTTTAAAAAATAAATTTTTGGGGACCCAATTTTTTTCAACTAGTAAGGGGGGCCTGGCATCAATTTTTTTAAAAAAAATATTTTTTGGGGCCCCATTTTTTTTAACTTGTAAGAGGGGCCCTCGCACCAATGTTTTTTTTTTTTAACTTATAAGGGGGCCCTGACCAAACTGGGTTCTCTGCGAGAGCCACTGCACCTTGATTATCTTCACAAATGTTAACTGGCTCCATTCTCCTTCCCCCCCCCTTTGTCTGGGCAAATAAACCCCCCAGGATTAGCAAACTGACACCCATGGCCCCACTAGATAATGAATGATTGCCCCTCCTCCACCTGCAAATGTACTACTACAGTCCTCAGAGGAGCCTCAAGCTGCTCAGCTAAATATCCTGACTGTCTGTCACTCCTAGAGTGACCTATGAAAGTGAGTAGCCTTGACCTGTCTAGGTTCCACTTGAGCTCTGCCTGCCTGCTCAGACTAGAGCCAGCACAAGATTGACCGTGAAAACATGGCTTCAGAGGGTTTTATACTTTGCCACAGTGCCATCTACTGGTCACTGTGAGAAACAACATGGGGCATAGCAGACAGTTCCCCTCCTAACTGTATTTTGGGACCCAGTTAGGTGCCTATAACACTAGGGGACTGCCTGCTAAATAATACTGGGGAACTAATTTACCAGTCCCCTACACTAGTTTAAGTGATTGTTTGGCGTGGGTGTCAGACTAGTAACCTCACCAGACTCTCTGTTTCTGTTCTGAACAAATTTTCCCTGGGTATAAATTTCACAATTTAAGTTAGACTTATCAACCATACCCTTAATCTTCATTCCATCAACTACACTTTGTAGTTTTAAAAGATCATCATAATAACAGTGACCAAGGATTTCATGCCAGGTTTGAATATGATAACAACCAAGTAAACTGTCGTCAGTCTCATCAATAGTGTTCAGATAATAAAATCGATTGTATTTCTTGATGGTGTATTTATTCTTATGGATCAGTTCACTCCCATCTTGCCAAAATTTAACAGATGTGCCATTGCTTGTTGCTGCTTCAACAGAGAAAAGGTCCTGTGGATATGTGGGGATATACAGTGCATTTAGTAACGTTGCCTCTACTCTGTTCCCCTTGCTGTCAGTCAGGTACACTTTTGGGTCACCTTGTACGGTGTAAGTATTTTAGTAAACCGTCATTCCATGTTCTTATGCAGTCTCAGGTGTTTCTCATGTGTTTTATTTAGGGTCGTTCTGACATTTTAATAGTAATAATTAGAGAAATCTGTAGGAGCTGAATATACTGTATGCAGCATTTTTTTGTCAGGGACAAATTATTTCACATAATTTATTTGCTACTATTTTTTTTGTTGAATATGGTACTATGGAATGTTATACATCTATTCCTAGATTCTGTCTTGAAGGCATTTGAGCAGGCGCCCAAATAAGTTTATGATCCATGTAATTGTAGTGATCAGGGCAGAATTGTGAGAATGCAGGAATAGGAAAACCCATGGCAACCACTGTAGGTAGACTAATATAGAATGTGTGGTTTCCTTCAACTTTTCACATTCAAAACCTGGCTCAACCTTGCAGCTGTTTCTTCATATGTACTGCTAGTAACCTCACCAGGGCCGCCATCGGGGGGGGACAGGGGGTTACAAGTGTCCCGGGCCCTGGCATAAAGGGGGGCCCGGCAATGCTGCAGTTTAGAAAGAGCCTGCCCCCCCTTGCCAGCGCCGAATATCTGCAGCCAGCCGAACAGCTGAAAATGCGGAAGTACCGAAAAGCCAAACAACCGAACTCCCGAAGCGGCAAAAAGACCCGAAGCCACGTAAATAGCCGAAATTGAAGTCATGAAACGGCGAAAAGACCTGAAGTCACGAAAACAGCCAAAATTGAAGTCCTGAAGCGGCGAAAAGACCCAAAGTTCCGAAAGGAGGCGAAGTAGAAGTCCTGAAGCCACGGGTTCAATTCTACTGAACACTAATTTGGTTTTTTTTTTAATATTCTATAGGCCCCTGCCACCAGCTTGTAAGGGGAGCCCTTGCGCCAACGTTTTTTTAAAAAAAAAATTTTTGGGGCCCCAATTTTTTTTAATTTGTAAGGGGGGCCCTGGCACCAATGCTTTTTTTAAAAATATTTTTTTTGGGGCCCCAATTTTTTTTACTTGTAAGGGGGGCCCTGGCGCCAATGTTTTTTTTTTAAACTTATAAGGGGGCCCTGACCATCAATAGCTTTTTATAACTTGTGTGTGTGGGGGGTTACTTTTTTAGCACTGATGTCTGTGTGGTGGAGTGGGTGGGGTCTGGGGCGGGCTTGGGTGCCAGCATGGGTGGGGCCCACTTGGCCCTGAAAATGTTGTTGTACGGGGCCCCGTGATTTCTAATGGCGGCCCAGAACCTAATCTACAATGCTCTTAGCATATACCCATGTGCTTAATGCACAGACACCAACTGGTGCTGCATATATGTAAAAACTGTATATCAGTGCTGTCCAACTTCTATGGTACCGAGGGCCAGAATTTTTCCAATCTACATGGTGGAGGGCCGATAATGGAAGCCAGTGTTAGCCACTCCCTGTTTTTAGACCACACCCACTTTAAACCACACCCATGTTACCGCAAGACCATGTCCACATTAATAGCACACCAAAAAACCAAATTGTTGGTGCTCACTGCAGGGATCAGGGCCGGAACTAGGGGTAGGCAGAGTAGGCGGCTGTGTAGAGTGACATCATTGAGGTGTGCACTTTTTTCAAGTGTTTATTTAATAATTTGTTTCAGTAATCATGGTCACCCAGTTGGGTGGAATCTATCTCCTTCCCCTTCTCCCTCTTGCTGGCAAGTAATAGCTCCTTCTGTGCGGTGCACCGCGATGTGCGTACACGCGTCAATGACATCACTGATGTGTTGGATGACTGAGAGAGGCAGAGAGCTGGCGGGTTGCTTGGTGTGGCTCTCGCTGCTCTCAGCCTTGCACAGTTACACTGAACTCAAGACATTCTTTCTATTACTGTAAAGTGTGAAGCTTCCTGATGGCACAGCCAGGTACAGATTTGGGCCCATATGTTTGCTGTTGCTGCTGGGCTGGGCGCTGGCACAGGTACATAAATACTTGGGGGCAATATGATGTGATCAGATTTAGTTTTGGCTAAAGGAGGGAAATGGTATTGCAGGACAGGGGGGCACTGATTGAAGCTCTTGTCTAGGGTGCCAAACTACCTTGTGCCTGTCCTGTCAAGGATGTCACTCATATGTGAAAAAAGCTAAGTCATATAAGACATACCCATAAATCCATATGCCTCCTCCTCCCCTGTGTATGATACAGTACCCCAGCATATGGTTAAACACCTTAGGGGTCACTAACAATAATTTCCAAATGCTAACAAACCCCCAGAACAAATACCAAAGTATGACACACACAGGGAATATATAGAAGGCAGAACAGAGCAGGAGACAGGAATCAGGACCAGTCTAATATGTACTACATACAGTGACACAGTGCTGGTGCCCATTAGCATTTTGTATAAAGTGTGAACAGGTGAACAATATGGGCAGTTTCAGTCTGGGTCTCAGTACAGGGTTTAGGGGAGTGAACAATAGAGGTGTCACAAGTGTGAACAATACAGGGAGATCACAGGTGTGAACAATACAGAGGATTAGTCTGAATTTGAGGTTTAGATAATGCAGGGGCCAATTAATCTCTGTAGTGATACCTTTTAAATTTTACATATGGTAAACAGACACAGCAGGAAGACTTTGATGTGGAGGGCCACATCAGGGGGGGGTCAGTTGGACAGCCCTGCTGTATATAATACATTCTAGACTGCAAAGGATGTTAGTGACGTGTAAATCTAATTTGGCATTAAGGAGTTGTTGCAATGTGCAGGAGAGTCATAAGAATATAATTAACATGTCAAGCACAGTTTATTGATTATTAAGATCACAATATAATGTGTTATTGACCCAAACACACCTCCCTGCATTTTAAGACATTTATTGTCCAGTTCTAGTTAAATACTACTGAACATCTATATGGATGCATCAGATGGTGGCTCAGCAATACCTGATCTGTAGATCTTTTATAACAAGTATGCAACACACACACTTTCCACGTTGTAAAGCTGTTTATTTAATTCCTTCCGTGGTATTTTCTCCAAACATCCACCAGTCCCCAGCAGATGGCGGACTTTGCCTCCAAATGTATTTATATGCTGTTTGCTAGGTTAGTAATTTTATCATTGAAAGGACTGCCTCCAGTGAACATTCAAATTACATACAAATACTTATCAATGCAATAGGCTGGTTTTGCTTTCAATAAGGATTAATTATATCTTGGTTAGGACCAAGTACAAGCTGTTGTTTTATTATTACAGAGAAAAAGGAAATACATTTTAAAAATGTGGATTATTTACAGCTACTGTCTAACACCTATAATCTCATTCATAATCTTATTTTAAGAAAATTTACATTAAGGGTATAAACTTGATGAATGCGTCTGTTTTCAAACTCGGCTATTATGTAATGCAGTGGTGACTGCAGAGAGAGAGAACGTCAGTGTTGCACCTTTGGGATGTAGACATGGCAGACACAAAGCACTCATTCCATTTTCCTCCCAGCAGCCAGTCAGAATTCATTCTTCTTTACTGTACATAGACCCCATCTGCCCAATGTTGATAGATTCCTTTATAAAGTTAAAAGAAGCTCCGGTGTATTTTAGATATTAGTTGCTCTTTAACATTCATGTTGTGTCACAGCCTGACCTCGGGTTACAATTTGAGCAATTTGAGGCATGATAATAACCCCTGGGATGGTTTGCTATGACCTGTCAGTGCAACTTTCTAGAGTTGCTGTGTTCAGCACAGATAGGGACCCGAGACTGGAATTTGGGTACAGACACAACCACATGAGTCAGTTTTTCAGTTTCCTTTCAAATGTCAGTTCGTCTATCAAAAATTGATGTCATGAAAATGATTTCTTGGGGGATTGTCTGCAGTATTTTTTCAGAGGAAATCTGTGGCCAACTGCCATCACAAAGCTCATTGGTGGTCCATACGCTATTTATCAAAATTCTCACTACTTACCCTTGCTCTCTTCTCACAGAATATTTGGGACTGAAGTATCTCCAGGTTTAAATAATAAGGATTATCAAGAATATAGAGTTGCACACCTGACCAATGCAAGTGGTTGTCAGACTCAAGGGATTGAAATTGCACCAAGGACAATAAATCACTTATAACAATAAATATTGAAACCTTTTTACGGACACACCTCGTTCTTACCAAATCCCCTCATCTATTCCATTATGGCCAGATTCCAGATTCCATTTTGACCAATGTAAATAGTTTAAAAGGGGACGCACGCCCCATAAGAGAAGTTTAAAACTATTGCAATTCATATTCATGGGAGGTTTGCACGGACAGACAAATAGATTTTACCTCACACCACATACATTGTGGGGCACAGATTATTTTGCAGCACCTCCTATGAATGGTCCCCCTACACCAGAAACCAGCACCTCCCTTGGGACAACAGTCAAATTATATCCTACATCTAAGCCACTTCTTGATGTCTGCCATTCAGCGTTTGTATCTCCCAGTTGTCCCAATGTCCATGAGTTGTCACAATAATGACCATCTTACTGTCAAGATCTATGGTAGTTGCAGTATGTCGTCTGGCTATTTAAATCTCCATTGGCGCCAAAAGTGATGCTGGAGGTGGAATATTCTATTATTACCATACAATTGCCATTGATCGTCATTTGCCAGTAACTTGCAGTACATATATGTTGGCACAAAAGAGAATGCTGGGGGTGGAACATGGCATCCTCCTAGTAAACTTTTGTTGGGTCACCATTTAACATTTACTCCCACTCTACATCTTCACTGGCCATTGTCACATTCAGCATTTATGCTTAATGAACCTAATATTTGTAGTAATTTAACAAACAATTCAGACTCTCCCCTACTCCATTTGTTTGATATCTTAGACAGACTGCAGAGGATTGTGTGCCTGCATTCATGCAGAGCTCCTCAAACTGCGTTTCAAATGCGTTTCGGGAATGCCCCTTAAACGTAGACATATGATTAAGGGGTATTCCCAAAATGTTTTAGGTGTCCATCCCACAGCAGCCACTTGTGCTTTTTTAATGGATTAAAGGGCATGTAAAGGCAAAAAAATAAAATCCCATTTTTATTTTCTTCAATGAAAAATAAATCTATCTCCAATATACTTTAATTAAAAATGTGTACCATTTTTATAAGAAACATGACTGCATGCAGTGAAATTCTCCCTTCCCTTGTCAGACGGTCCCTAACGGCTGGGCAGGGAAACAATTATACTTATGAACATCAGCCTTACTTCCCAGCATTGCAGAACTCAAGCAGCTTTGTTTGTTTCCCTGTAGAGCAGCCGGCGACTGTGTAGAGATTTGTATTGGATTTTATTTTTCCTTTACTGTTTCCAACTCCAGCTGCAGGAACAAAGATCATGGAGCCAGATTTAAACAGATAAACTGGGATTCTATTTGGAGGATTATTTTGCTGCAGCCACTGGTTCTGCGTAGTTGAAGAAAGTTTGTATTAAACAATACAAAAACTATAAAATCCACATTAGATTACATGACAACACAGGAACCAGTGCAGTCTGTATATTCTGATTATTAATCAGTCTTGCTGTATCGGCTTCTGGCAGATATTATTTGACTTGTGCTGTTTTGAGAAATGATGACGATCCCTAAGCAGCCCAGACAACACTGAGCATGTGCACAGTCTTGGTCTTGCAAAGATGTTTAAAAGTTGCAAGATGGTGACCCCCTGTGGCCTTATTCTATTTTAGACTTTACTTCCCCTTTAATAAACCGGTTTTATTTTACTATATGAGAGTTGTGTCCTAAATTTTTTCATCTATTGTAATGAAACTAATATACTAATCTAGATACTTATCTAGAAATACGTCCAAATCCATAACCACCTCCTACAAATTCAAAAAGCCTTAATGAAGTGGCCTATTTCTATTTCAGGAGAGCTGACACTGGAAGGAGAATTTGCAATGCGCTCCAGAGTGGCAAGGGTAAACGAGTGTAGCAAAATTGTTATCCGTTCCCTGTCTAGTCCTATTTACTTTCAGGGTCCTTTTTTCCCGGCAGGACACCGGGAAAAAACCCAGTGGGCCCAGACCCAATACCTGCCCTTGCTTCCCTCAACTTCCTTCTCCGGCCCTGTTCCCAGCAAAAGAAGGTGCATCAGGAGGGGGTGGGTTGAAGCTATGGCCGGTGTCCAGAGGGGCCTTGTTTACTGTGTTGTAGCATCTTGACTCTATACTGTTGCAAATAGGGTAAGATAGGTAAAGAAATATCGAATGCCCAATCCTAGTAACCCTTATAAGAAAGGGGTTAAAACTGCCTGTGGGAGTCATGAGTCTGTGAGATGTAACCCACATCTATCCCTTATTTCCTTCACACTGTGAGTAGGGCCCAACAAGAAAATATTACAAGTTATGTGCCTTATGCATCTCCTAAATGTGCATCCAAAACATCTAAGATCAGCTTGTTGTAACAGTTTCCCGTTCACTGTAATTGGTGTTTAGGCACCAGACTGAATTATCAGAATAATACCTTGGCATGTGTTCGGCTGGGTGGAAAAAGCCCTGCCCTGTATTTTATTCACTGTCGCCAGGATCTTGAGGCTTGGGCTTGGAATCAGATTACAGAAATCCATTTTCCCAGTCATTCTTGGTAGGAATCATTTGTTAATCAATAGCATATGCTGCTGCTTTATTCCTTAGGTTACGCATCATCACTCATGGAAAGTCTTATTTATTGATCAGAGTCACAGGTTTCCATGGTGCATATTACGGTTGTTATTTGGTTTTTATGCGACACACTTCTGTACCGTTAGAATGGGATCAAGATCAAATGTTGAGCCTGGCCTTGTCATGCTGGAGGCGTGATTCTATTCTTAACACTGTGCAGAGTTGAGAAATAAGGCTATTGTGCTTTTGCAAAGGTTAGTCACATGCTGTGCGTGCATGATATAACATATAAATATATTTCCTGGTGCTCATGTGACTGTCTCTATCTCCAGACTGGCCGGCCAGGAATGACTTCTTGCATTGTACATCACTCAGATGCTAGTTACAGTTGTGTTTAAAAAAACAAAACATCCCCATATCACGATGCTTGCGCCACCAGCTTCACTCTGTTCTGTGACTTGAATTCAGTATTTGGGAGTCGTCTGACAAACAGTCTGTGGCCCCGGGACCCAAAAAGAACAATCTCGCTTTCATCAGTCCTCAAAATGTTGCGCAATTCTCTTTAGGCCAGTCAATGTGTTCTTTGGCAAATTTTAAGCTCTTCAGCACGTCTTTTTTTCAACAATGGGACTTTGCGAGGGCAATAGTTTGGCTTCACATAGACATCTTCTAATTGTAACAGTATCACAGGGAACTTTTAAATCAAAGTACGTTTTTCTGAACAATGTCTGGATCTTTCAGAGAGAAATGCACTATAACCAGCATGGACAACATTTGCTGCCTTCCTTCCTTAAAGGGATCCTGTCATCAGAAAACATGTTTTTTTTTCAAAACACATCAGTTAATAGGGCTACTCCAGTAGAATTCTGCACTGAAATCCATTTCTCAAAAGAGCAAACAGATTTTTTTATATTCAATTTTGAAATCTGACATAGGGCTAGACATTTTGTCAATTTCCCAGCTGCCCCTGGTCATGTGACTTGTGCCTGCAAAAAACAAAACAAAAACAAGTAAGTATGAGCAAAAATCACCACAGCATCACCTTAAAACACTGACCTGCCCCACGCTCCTCCTCTGCTTCCTCCCCCAACCCGCCCACTTTTTTCCCGCCGTGGCTAGCCCCTTCCTTTGTTCTACCTGAGGGGCTAGCTGGGAAGGGTTGGGGGATGCTAAACACGGGCACATTATGGGGGAAGGGGGGCCTGGCCTAAATCCATTCCTACCTAGACGGTCCTCATTCCCCCTAATTGAACTCCACACTGCTATTATTTGGAACAAGCTATTATTTTTTGACCACTGCTATTATTTGGAACAATTAATGATTCAATGGCAATCAGCAGCATGCATGTCATGACTATTGGGTCTGTTTGTTTTCTATTACTATTATTAACGATTTGCTGTGTAGAAATATAATTTCTACCAAAAAACAGTGATTGATTTGGTTAGTGATGTCAGACTGCTATTATTCTGAACACAGCTGTATATAAATCAGCAAAGTCTCTGGACCTTGTTAAAAGTAAAAAATGGAGGGGATAAGAGATGAGCTGAAACACAGCAGACGAGACCAGACCCTTTTATTTCCTTACATTAATAGTGTCTGTATATCACAGAAAATAAAGATATGCATATACAGTAGTACATTACATCTGAGCCACTATGCACCTTAATGTCTTCTTCCAGAATATAGAGATTTTCTGCTGTAAATTAACAGTGAAATCCTACTGCTGCTAAATAGAAGTCTTTTCATCCAGGCCAGATTTGTGAGAAGACAAAAAAAAAGCCAGGATTTTAGGGGCAGCATTTGTCCCAGCCACATCTGCATTGGTTTCTGAAGCACTGGGGATGCGCAGGAGATTGGATCTTTCTTTTAAATTTCCCACAAGTAATCGTTGTTATTGTCGCTGCTGACGTCTGTTTCCTGCATTTGCCTCTCTTGTATACTGAACCTTTGGCCTGACACTCATCCCTACACCTGCCTTGGCCCAGATTTCCACTTCACAACTTCGCTACCTATAACCACAACCTTTGGCCGTCTCACTACAACCAGTATTATCAAATCTCCTCCTTTAGTGTAGGTTGCTGCTATCATCTTCAGCCTATGCCACTGCTTCAGCTTACTCTCTTGAGGAAAGATTCTTCTACCAATAGTTCATGGAAGAAGGAAGTTACAATAGACACAGATGTAAATAATTCCCAACCAATGTGCTTTTAAGCCAAATCGCTATTTGCTAGTAACATATAAATTTATACTTCAGTCTTGGGCTAGGGCCACACAACATGTTTCTCTGCTGGTCGAGAACCCACTGCTCCTCTTCTGCTGCGCTGCCTGCACCCAGAATCATTACCTCCGCTTGGGAACTGGCCTACGGGGTGGATTTATGCAGCAAAACGTGAGATGCATTTTGTCTGAAATCAGCTGCACTAGAGCGGAGTTAATGGGGCAAATTCACTAAAGGACGAAGCGCCTAACGCTATCGTTAATTCACTAGCATAGCGCATTTTCGTTACTTCACCGATTTACTAATGGACGCTGGTGTATATTCGCTAGTGTTACTTCGCACCCTTACGCCTGCCGAATTTGCGCAACTGACATAACTACGCAAATTCACTGACGCATGCATTTTTCTGAACGCTACCTTTTACACCAGTCTTCCTTCGCCACCTCAGACCAGGAGAAGTGCAATAGAGTAGATAGGGATTGCTTCAAAAAAAGTAAAACATTTTTCTAATGTAATAGGCTGAAAAAGATCGAATTTTTTTTTGGGGCTACCCTCATTCCCCCTTACATTTCCTAACTCATGGCACCTTAACTATACAGTGGGCACATGTGTTGGGCAAAATAAAAATTTTATTTGCTGTTTTGAAGGTTTCCCAGGCTTATGTAGTGCTGCTACATTTTCCTCCATTGTAACTTCAATTGGGCGCCGTATGCAAATTAACCATCGCTAGCGTTGCTTGGCGAATTAACGCTAGCGCAACTTCGCAACCTTACGCTTCCCCTGAGCGCAACTTCTGATTTTAGTGAATTTGCGTAGTGCTGGCGAAAATTTGCCTGGTGAAGTGCGGCGAAGCGGGACGCTGGCGCAACTACTAATCTTAGTGAATTTACCCCAATGATTCTGGGTGCAGACAGTCCAGCAAAAGTGGAGCAGTGAGGCAGTGGATTCTCAGCCTGCTTTTCTCTGCAGGCCAAGACCCGTGTTGTGTGGTCCTAGCCTAAATTACATGTAACATAGGGTATGTATTAGGATTCCATGAATTTACTCTAACAGCAGGAAACAAACATGGAGTCATTATGAGAAAGAGGAGAGAGAATAGAAAAGTGCAAGTTCGTGGAAGTACACAGGTAATTAAAGGGCATGTCAACCCAAAAAATTATTTTTGGCTAATAAAAGAAAACACAATTATAAGCAATTTTCCAATATAAATGTATTAAAAAATAATGCATTAAACTTTGTTTGTAAATGAATTGATATTAAAAAGCAGCATTTGCTTAACTTGCGGTTGTTAATTTTTAAACAATGTTGCAAAAGCCATTCTCCTCCAGCAAGACAGGTCTGTCAGTCCGTTGGCTTACGTTACATTGTCTCAAAAGCCAGAGCCACCAGGGCAGAGAATAGACAGACAAACAAAAAGTGCTTTCATGTCAAGCCATGTTCCTGCTACAAGGGGAGCCACTAGGGCAGTACAGGGGAATAATACAGGGGGGCTGCAGGTTAGGAGGGTGTAGTGAAAGAGATTCCCCAAGAGTGTGATTTGTGGGGATGGGTCAGGTATAGGCGGTTTTGTCCTAATAGGACAGGTTCTTCTGGGATGTACCATTATGGGCCATTCGTTTTTTTTTTTGGGGGGGGGGGTTGATGGGTCTTCCACATTCCTTTTGCTTAACTCAAAGTGGACATTGATAAGGCAGCTCTTTATTTGTTCCTTAGATAAGATCCATTCACCTTGCCTGTCTGGGAAGCTACATTTCTGCTACATGTTTTCGAAAATAATATAGACCAAACATTTTCAAAACAAATCTAATCAACTGAACTTCTGACACAGTTTTGAGGTTCTAAATGGTATTTATTTTCTGGTTAACGATACCCATCTTCTGTATATATCAGGTATCTTTTTATTTAATTTAATTTAATTCTGCAAGAAATCATGTTTCCCTTTTCACATAAAATGAGATCACCAATAAAGTGTATTTAAAAGCATTGCTCCCACTCCCCTCTATAACTCTGCTCACGCGTGTGCATTAGCGCAGGCGATTTTGCGCTGTAGCCTATGGGGAAAAAACGCTGAGGCAGTTCGGGGAGATAGTCGCGCAAAAGACGTGGCGATAAGTCGCCAGGAGACAAAACCTCCCTGAATCTCCTCGTCTGGCCTTACCCTAAATGAATCTAACAACAGTTTTTCCACTTAGAGATGAGATAAATGGGGCAATCTTTTCACTAATACTGAAACTGATGATGTTAAAAATCACTTATGTACCAATTATAGGCACCATCTCTCCCTACTATACCTCCTATCCCACAGTTACACTCCCTTGCCAGAGACTATTATCCACTGTTACTATAGACACCATCTCTCCCTACTATACCTGCTATCCCACAGTCACACTCCCTTCCCAGAGTCTATTATCCCACTGTTACTATAGGCACCATCTCTCCCTACTATACCTCCTATCCCACAGTCACACTCCCTTCCCAGAGACTATTATCCCACTGTTACTATAGGCACCATCTCCTCCTACTATACCTGCTATCCCACAGTCACACTCCCTTCCCAGAGACTATTATCCCACTGTTACTATAGACACCATCTCTCCCTACTATACCTGCTATCCCACAGTCACACTCCCTTGCCAGAGACTATTATCCACTGTTACTATAGGCACCATCTCTCCCTACTATACCTGCTATCCCACAGTCACACTCCCTTCCCAGAGACTATTATCCACTGTTACTATAGACACCATCTCTCCCTACTATACCTGCTATCCCACAGTCACACTCCCTTCCAGAGACTATTATCCACTGTTACTATAGTCACCATCTCTCCCTACTATACCTGCTATCCCACAGTCACACTCCCTTCCCAGAGACTATTATCCACTGTTACTATAGTCACCATCTCTCCCTACTATACCTGCTATCCCACAGTCACACTCCCTTCCCAGAGACTATTATCCACTGTTACTATAGACACCATCTCTCCCTACTATACCTGCTATCCCACAGTCACACTCCCTTCCCAGAGACTATTATCTACTGTTACTATAGGCACCATCTCTCCCTACTATACCTGCTATCCCACAGTTACACTCCCTTCCCAGAGACTATTATCCACTGTTACTATAGGCACCATCTCTCCCTACTATACCTGCCATCCCACAGTCACACTCCCTTCCCAGAGACTATTATCCACTGTTACTATAGGCACCATCTCTTCCTACTATACCTGCTAGCCCACAGTCACACTCCCTTCCCACAGACTATTATCCACTGTTACTATAGGCACCATCTCTCCCTACTATACCTGCTATCCCACAGTCACACTCCCTTCCCAGAGACTATTATCCACTGTTACTATAGGCACCATCTCTCCCTACTATACCTGCTATCCCACAGTCACACTCCCTTCCCAGAGACTATTATCCCACTGTTACTATAGACACCATCTCTCCCTACTATACCTGCTATCCCACAGTCACACTCCCTTCCCAGAGACTATTATCCACTGTTACTATAGGCACCATCTCTCCCTACTATACCTGCTATCCCACAGTCACACTCCCTTCCAAGAGACTATTATCCACTGTTACTATAGACACTATCTCTCCCTACTATACCTGCTATCCCACAGTCACAGTCCCTTCCCAGAGACTATCATCCCACTGTTACTATAGACACCATCTCTCCCTACTATACCTGCTATCCCACAGTCACAGTCCCTTCCCAGAGACTATTATCCCACTGTTACTATAGACACCATCTCTCCCTACTATACCTGCTATCCCACAGTCACACTCCCTTCCCAGAGACTATTATCCACTGTTACTATAGGCACCATCTCTCCCTACTATACCTGCTATCCCACAGTCACACTCCCTTCCAAGAGACTATTATCCACTGTTACTATAGACACTATCTCTCCCTACTATACCTGCTATCCCACAGTCACAGTCCCTTCCCAGAGACTATTATCCCACTGTTACTATAGACACCATCTCTCCCTACTATACCTGCTATCCCACAGTCACAGTCCCTTCCCAGAGACTATTATCCCACTGTTACTATAGACACCATCTCTCCCTACTATACCTGCTATCCCACAGTCACAGTCCCTTCCCAGAGACTATTATCCCACTGTTACTATAGGCACCATCTCTTCCTACTATACCTGCTATCCCACAGTCACACTCCCTTCCCAGAGACTATTATCCACTGTTACTATAGGCACCATCTCTCCCTACTATACCTGCTATCCCACAGTCACACTCCCTTCCCAGAGACTATTATCCACTGTTACTATAGACACCATCTCTCCCTACTATACCTGCTATCCCACAGTCACACTCCCTTCCCAGAGGACTATTATCCACTGTTACTATAGACACCATCTCTCCCTACTATACCTGCTATCCCACAGTCACACTCCCTTCCCAGAGACTATTATCCACTGTTACTATAGACACTATCTCTCCCTACTATACCTGCTATCCCACAGTGTGCCTTGGCCCTCGGGGGCCCTGCTGGGCCAGACACACTCCCATGGCTGCCTCATACGCTGCTTGTCTCTGGCACTTCCTCTCCCTGACCTGATCGCAGCTGCATGATATAAGAAGGTATGTGCTGGTGGGGGGGTGCAGGGGGGTTGTGGCAGGGACGGGGGTGTGGGGACCCCTGATGTGGCAGCCCCGGTGGGCCTGTACCCACCCAGCTGGTCCCTTCCCAGAGGCTATTATACCCACTCTCAATACAGTCATTGTCGTGGAACCTACTCAGTTAAGTTGAAGTGCATATATATTTATACACAAGCCACATCTGCTCGAGCCATGGCCACTATCTGATAAATGCCTGTTGCGGGTTTGTGATTTGGGACTGTCTCACCTCAAATTAGTTGAACCAAGGTCAAAATAATCCTGAATTAATGTACTTCATTTTTAGAATTGACTTCCTCAAGAATGAAACGCGCAGTCGTCTCCTACATCTAATGACACCCTTCTGCAATCCTTGTGGTTTTCACAAAAAGGGAAGTAAAGAAACAATACAAATGTAACATATCCTGCTGTCTAGTTTGCTGGTTTTGTGGCTGAGAAATTATTCTAGTAGCTTGTTATGCTGCAGGTATCTCAGTGGGACAGCAACAGTTGCTTGGTCCTCCAAAATAAAGATATAATATATATATATATATACACACATTATAACAATCACAAACATGTCAGTGAAATCACTTTATATTAGAAGTACAGTAATTTAGCCAGTTTTAAACCGGTTTTTCAGTTTTCTGAATAGCCGTGAATCCAGCAGCCACAACTCTTTACATTTGTTGCTCTTTGATCAGAGAAAGGCAAAAACTTAATTTTAGTGTAAAGGCACAACTATTATTCCTCCTCTACTCACTCAACCTCTTTATTCTCCTAGTCTTTTATTTCTACTTAGAATATTCTCCCATTATTAAGCATTTTTCCCATAAAGAAATAGGAAATGACCATGAAATAGGCCAAATGTTTAGAAACAAGAGGCCCACTAACACCTTGGCCCATCGGGAGTTTTCCTGTTATCCCAGTCTGCCAGTCCGACACTGGGTGTATCAGCCGTCATTCATTCTAGCATGCACACATGAGTCGGTGATTAGCCCTCAACAGTGTCGGACTGGCCCACCGGGATACCAGGAAAAGTCCCGGGAGGCCCAGTGGGCCCTCATGCTGCTATATATGTGGCCTATTTCATGGCCATTCCCTATTTCAATGGGAACTAAGTGGTTTAATAGATGGAATAATAGATTATAGTATGTAAAGAAAAGAGACTAGTAGAATAGAAGTTGAGTGAGGAGAGGAAGAATAATAGTAGTGAGAGGGGGCCGCTGGTCAAAGGTTTTTGGGTGGGCCCTGGTGTCCCTGTCGGACACTGGCCCTCAAACATACTGTACATTAACCCACATTATTTAGCCATAATGAATCCCACGCATATGCAGAACAAGAAGTGCAGAAAAGGGGCCTTTTATCCAGAATGCTGGGGACCTGGAATTTCCGGATAACGGATGTTTTTGTAATTTGGATCTTCATAACTTAAATCGACTAAAAAATTATTTAAATGTTAAATAAACCCGATAGGATTATTTTGCCTCCAATGAGGATTAATTATATCTTATTTTGGATCAAGTACAATTATTACCGACAAAAGTTTTTGGGAGCCTTCCCATAATTCAGAGCTTTTCCGGGTTAACGGAACCCATACATGTAATAAAAAGTAAAAATAACAAAAATATTGTAACTACACAGAGAAACCATGTTTCTTTTGGCTGTCAATGACCCTCCCCCCATTTGAAAATTTAAAAAGAGGAAGAAGCAAATAATCCAAAAACTGTAAAAGCTGAAAAAAATTCAAGGGCAATTAGATGGTTGCAAAGAATAGGACGTTTGTATAACACAATGAAAAGGTAACAGAAAGTTATACATAAGTTTAATTTTACACTCAATCTTCCACTTTTTGGTGTAAAAGTTAAATACACATTGTACAAATAAGTCCCATGTTGTTCAGCAGCTGTACAGGAAGTCTGATAAATACTTCCTCAAGTTTCTTCTGTCCTGCCATGAGATTTGTCTGCATTTCCCTGTGATATGTCCAAGTGACAGAAATAAACTTCAGCTCCCCTTTGTCTTCCTCCGATATTGTTTCTCCTCTATTGATGTCCTTTACCCCTCCACTGCCTTCATACTAAGGAGCCTTCCACCTGCGCTGCCGTCTCCCGCAAACAATCATCTCCCCCAAAAAGCTGCACTGTTCAAAACTGTAAAGGTGCAACTCATCTCATGCGGCCACAATTCTGCTGGAATTATGGGAAACACACTGCATTACTCTCCTGTGAACTGTACAGTTTAGCTGGTTGGCGGGTTGGACCCTTATGTAACACATGGGCACACGTCCATCAAGTTCACCCTTTTAAGTGTATATATATATATATATATATATATATATATATATATATATATATATATAACCTGCCTAACTGCTTTTGAAGGCAAAAAAAAACTAATTTGAAGCCTCTCCAATTTGACTCTTCCTGACTCCAAGATGGCAATCGGACTAGTCCCTGGATCAACTTGTACTACAAGTAGGGCTGGTACTAGGGGTAGGCAGAAAAGACACGTGCCTAGGTGCAAAGCTGGAAGGGTGCCAGTACCTACTCTGCCTCTACCCCTAGTCTGGGCCCAAACACCCAATGGTGTTCTGCTCCTCTGTAATAACATTGTGCACATGAGCGCCTGTTTGCATTAGTTTGCGCACCCATTTGCATTGCATTCCAGAGGATGGGGTGATGTTGCCGGGTTGCCTAGGGTGTCTGGTCGGCCTGGCCCGGCACTAATTACAAGCTATCTTTCATAACCCCTTATTCCCTGTAGCACTTGCTACAGCCAAGTTTATTAAATACAAGGACTCCAAGGTCCTTTCCTATTATGAATTTGCCTAGTGCAGTCCCATTAAGGGTATATGTGGATCCCAGGTGCATCATTTGCCACTTAGCCGCCCAGATTGCCAGTTTGTTAAAATCCTGCTGCAAGGATGCCGCATCCTGGATGAAATGATTTGGGCTGCATAGTTTTGTGTCATCTGCAAACACTGATACATTACCAAATTTATCATAAAGCCATGCTGATTGCCACTCATAATGCCATTCACTAGGACAAAACTTTGACAAACCTTCAAATAACCTCAGCAACCGCTCCTCCTCTGCAGGGGCGTTTCTGCCATGAGGCAAGGTGAGTACCTTGACTCAGGAGGCAGCTGCCCAGAAGTTACCAGGGGCGACAAAAAGACGGTGCTGTAACTTTAAGCGCTGAATTTCCGTTTTTTAAACCGGAAATTTGGCTTTTCTAGTGCAGAGAGCGCAATTTCGCTCTCTGCGGTAGTGATGCGCCCCCCTCCGACCCCTGTTGGCGATATTAAGGTAAGCATGCCGGTCGGGGGGCGGCATTTAGAACGCCGCCTCAGGCAGCATTAAGGTCTGAAACTCGCTTGCTCCTCTGCCTCACCATTCTGTCAATCCCTGCACTGGCTTCCGTTACCTTTCAGAATAAAATTCAAATTAATGACACTGACTTTCAAAGCACTTCATAACTCTGCCCCACCCTACATCTCTGAACTCATCTCTATATAATCATCCAAGCACTTACTACGCTCCTCTACTGACCTGCTCCTCAACTCTTCTCTCATTACCTCCTCACATGCTCGCATTCAAGACTTTGCAAGAACTGCACCCCTACTCTGGAATTCTCTCCCACGGTCTATCTGACTTTCTCCCAAACTTTCTGCCTTTAAAAGATCTCTTAAACGCACCTGAGAAGCCTACCCTCACTCTGCTTAACTACCAAATGCAATACCACATGCAGTACTACATCTCTCACCCACTTAATTCTGATCTTGCCCACTCCCACACCTTGTGTATTACTCCCTTGCCTTTAGATTGTAAGCTCTTTTTGCATAGGCCTTCCTTACCTTTTGTACCGGTATTGGTTGTGATGTATGTAACTCCATATGTCCTATGTATGTAATTCATGTGACTTAGTTGCATAAACACATTTACTTTACAGCGCTACCAAAAATGGTGGAGCTATATAACTACATGTTATTAATAATAATAATAATAATAATAATAATTTGCCCACCACAAATGTATTAGTGATACAGGTATGGGACCTGTTATCGAGAATGCCGAGGACCTCGGGTTTACTGTATAAGAAGTGTAATTATTTGGATCTTCATACCTTGAGTCTGCTAAAAAATAATTTAAACATTAACTAAACCCAACAGGATTGTTTTGCCTCCAATAAGAAATAATTATATTTCTATCATTTATAGGAGCGTGCCTCTTTAAAGGGGGAAATGACATCTTGAATAATTCCTATCATATCTAAACCATGTTTAACATGAGATATTCGGCATGCCCTGCTATAAAATGGTGGAAGTCACCGGTATGTTCCATGCCCTGTATACAGTAAATAGATGCAATGACTTCATAGATAAATGTGCTGAGCGACACAAGTGGAAGGAGATTCCTGCCCTGTAGACCTGATAATAAAGAGGGTGGGTAACTTACAGACAGACAAATAGCAGTGTAATATTCCCAGTGGTGTAGAGACAGGCTCAAAGATTAAATTATTTGACTAAACTGCAAAACTGACAAAGAAGCATACTGGTTGGTAGTAGAGGAAGAGTAAAGTAGAAGTTACAGCAGTTTTTATAGTAACAGCAGGGAAAGCTAGAATTAAGGAAAGATGTCAGAGCAGCTCAGACAATAGCTCAAGTAGTAGTAGACAGGAGGGGGAAGTGTGTAATATTTAATAAATATTTAAAGGGTAAATGTAAAATTTTAGAGGAAGGCTAAGATAAAAGAACTGTAAGGAGGACATGTTTTGGAGTAATTGTGTGGGATGGGAGTGGCCTGTCAGACAGGGCGGGTGATGGTGTAGTAGAGGCATTGCATGAGAGCCCTTCATGGACATAAATAAAACTGCAGAGCAATGGAGAATGGGGATGACAATTGCCACAGAATTGGGTTGGGTCTCGTTACTGACGACTAAAGACTGAGCTCTCAAAAATATTATGGGGAAGCTATCAGTTCCCCATTGCCAGTATTTCAGCACAGTGTCAGCTCTTTGCAAAACAACAAACATATTATTTCTTTGTTTAGAATAGCAAAAAATACATAAGGAAAAATGGGCAGGTTAAATATGGGGGGTCCTGCCAGCAGGCCTACACCGGTTTTTGAGCTACGACTCCTAGAACCCTGTCTGACTATCTCCTCAGCCAACAACAGGATCACATTGGCATCCCCATTGAGACTAATGGAAGAGGACTAAATCAATAGAGTTGCCCTCTCTGATCATTATCTGATAGAGAAGACCCAGGAAGCTGCTAACTTGGCCAAAAGTGCAACTTAGATACTTCTGCTCATTTAAAAACCCTATCTCTTGCTATTTGTGTGCAGCATCTGTCCAGGGTCTACCAGGGCTTCTGCTTCAGGACCCCTCACACACGTGTACCTTGTTCTCTTCTTGTTGAGTGATCAGGGCCAGAGAGGGAGGTCAGGGAGCAATGTTCAGAGTCTCAATTGGGAAGCGGGTCTGGGTCGGCGGGGCCCACATAGTTTTTTCTCTTTGTTCCATCGGTGTAACCATACAACATGTGAATCTAGATGGATTGCTAATTAGCCATAGTCTAAGGGCCCAAACTACAAGTATGAACCTACTAGTGCAGTGATCCCCAATGTGGACTGGCAGCCTACAGTGAGCAACAACTCACCAACACCTTGAATGTTGCTCTCAGTGACCTCAAAACAGGAGCTTATTTTTAATTCCTGGTTTGGGGTAAATTTAGGTTACATAAAAGTACTGGCAAACAGAGCCTCCTGTAGGCTTCCAGCCCATATAGGGACTACCAATAGCCAATCACAGCTCACAATTGGCACCCCAGGAACTTTTTGCTTGCTTGTGTTGCTCTCCAACTTTTTTTAACATATGAATGTGGCTCACAAGTAAAAAAAGGTTGAGGACCCATTAGTGGGAGCCAGGCTGAGGGCTTGTTAGGATAAGAGTAAGGAGAATGCCTTGATAGTACTAAATGGCCAGTCTTTAGGTCACTTTAGGCGAGATCTGTAAGGAACATACACACATATATATATATATATTGCCCTAAATAGCTTTGTGTCTGAGGCTGAACGGTTGATAAAATGATATTTCCATATACCCTTCTTAAAGGAAGAACCAGAACATATGCTGCACCAAAAAGGGTTCAAACTGAAAAGGTCTCAAAACCACTGCCCTTAATGGATTCATGTATTCTTTACCATTAATGTGAATACATGCCAGGGGACTTCGTTAATTAGATTTCCATAATGTACAGTTTGTTAAGGTTAATGCTTGTCCCGAAACCAAAGGGGAGGAAATGTTTAAATAACATGGATTGTTTGAAAATATAGAAAAGACGCAGCTTTACCGGAATGAAATATGTGCTGCTGACTCACTGGAATTGCACAATGTTAACAGAAAACATGCCCTCTATCCGCACACATATGATCCCTGTTATCCCTGAGCTAAGGAAGCAGTGGGGAATTATACTGGCAAGCAGCCATCCTCCAGATGTTATTGTACTACAACTCCCAGCATTCCAGTAGAGCCAGACATAAACACAGATTCCCTTAATCTGCTTTCTCTACAGTAACTCCAGGCAGAAGGAACATAATAGTATGAGTATTGGCTGCAGTGAAAGTGTAAGGACAAAGAAATACAGGAAAAAAAATACTGCTGCAGCACCTCTTAGTTGCAAAAGTGAAAAATGTAATTACATTTTTTTCCTGTATGTCTATGTAACCCCTGGCAAGGGTTTCTGGACTGCAAGTTTATACAAGGTGGTTGAAGCACACACAACTTTTACTACTAAGGACAAAGAAATGGCTTTGCTCCTTTCGGAGGAGTTTCATGTTCTCTATGGCAGTAGGAGTAATCTGAAGCTGCAGTGACATCAGTACCTCAAATAATGCTGATTCATGAGCTCCCAGAACAATGCTTAGGGCATGAGCAACTGCCACATCAGCGTTGAGCTTTACCCCCCATTTAATAGCGAGAGGGAAAACCTGGTGAATGAGATGCGCATAGTAATGGCTGCAGTAACGGAGCATTTCAGGCCAAACGTTGCAGAGCCTCTTGTGCTGGCGCAGCTCCAGCTGCAATGAACTAGTCAGCACTCTGCAGGCTTCTCTCAACTTTTTACATTAGCAAAGTAAAACAGAAATTCAAGGTGTTAAACATTTGTGAATAACTTATTCTGGAATTGATAAGCTTAATTAAACAGGGTTCCCGTAAGCCCCAGTTTCACAGATGCAGGTCCTGTTTTAGGACCTTAGGCCCAAGGGGAAATTTTCCTTGTACAGAGGAAAGTCATTTTCCACTTGTGCCAAATGTTAGGCACCCCCAAGTAAATGTATTTAGTTACCTGACACCCCAGGCCAGTGCTCCTATCAGCAGAGAACTGCACCGGCCCAGGATTCTTCCAACGAGCACCACGGAGCGATTGGCTTCCTTCTTCTTCTTCGCAGTAGAATGAAATAGCTGGCTATTTCGTTAAAGTTTGGGTTTTCCCCCCTGGGGTGTCAGATAAGTAAATACCATCACTTGGGGGTGTCTAACATCTGGCACCCCCAAGTGGAAAATGACTTTCCTTCTCCTTTAAGAATGTCCACATTTTTTGGCTCACTTGTCTCACAATTATACAGCTGTTGTGTTGTTGTTGTTGCAGGTAGGGGGCAGTTTGACTCAGGGAAGCAAAAGCCCCTGGAATGCCCCTACTGCAAAGTAAAGGTATAGGACCCGTTATCTGGACAACTTTTATCCGGGAAGCTCATCTCCCATAGACTTGATTATAATCAAATAAAATTTGATTTGTTTTTTCTTTGTAAAAAAATAAAACAGTTGCTTGTACTTGATCCCAAATACAATATACACGATCCTTATTGGAGGCAAAATAATCCTATTAGTGTTATACCATATTTAAATTATTTTTACGGTATAGAGATCCAAATTAGAGAAAGATCCCTTATCCCGAGCATTCTGAATAACAGGTCCCATGCTAACATTTTTATCATTGAATGGAATTTTGTAGTTTTAACCTTGAGTTTGTGTAGCCAAGGGGGAGTGGTTAAATGTAGGTGTGACCTAAATAAAAATGTGCACAATGCACTTGTGTGTATCATAACTAAAGCTGGCCATAGATGTTGAGATTTTTAAAAGATCAGATCCTGATCGTGAGACCACGATCTTCTCAGAACGATCGTACGATCGTACGAATCTACCATCAACTAAAAAGATCAATTTGCCAGGAAAACAAAGGGGAGCTGCCTGCTTGGCCCTGCAAACATAGAGAGATTGCACTGGGACCGACAAAGATTTTTTGACCTGGCTGATCATTTTCCCGAAAAATCGTAAGATGTACGATCGTTCGAATCCCACTAACCGCATGATAATTTCGAAGGATTGGTCGGGCTTCCCTAAAATCGGTCGTTCGGCAAGAAGAATCGTCGCGTCTATGGGGAGCTTAAGTGTAACCGGCTGCATAGGGAACGACTGAACCTGTGAGTCTCTCAATCTGATGTCACTGAACAGCCAGGAGTGGTGGCACTTACTCCCATAGCAGCCATGTCTGTGCCCCACTGACTGTTATGGGGGGTTCCAGCTACATCTGAGAGAGAGAGGAGCAGCCGGATGTGATTGGGGGTCCTGCGAGTGAGGATACTGGTGGGCTGAGCGAGGGGAATTCAGAGGGTGGTGAGATGAGAAGCAGAGAAGTGAGGGACAGCTAGGAGAGAAATTGCAATCATTGGAAGTTGAAAAATCATGTAAATAAAAAAAGAAAAACTCTGGTTAAAATATTGAGCTTTCTATACACCTTAATTACTGTTACAGGATGATGATATGCAAATGATAAGCAAAAAAAAAAATCCCTGCTGCATTTGGCCAGTTGGCTTTCATTTGCTGAGCTGTGAGCTAGAAAGTAGGAGAGTCTTGTGACACAGGCCTTACATAGCAACCTCAATACACAAAGCAGGAAGGCCGCCGCCCACATATGTATAGAAACACACACTTGTATACACAAAGCCTTTCACCTTACACACAGTACCTGCCCCTCGCTTCTGTCTCTTCCACAGCACCCACCTATCACCCACCTATCACCTGTACCTCCCTCACAGCACCCACCTATCACCTGTACCTCCCTCACAGCACCCACCTATCACCTGTACCTCCCTCACAGCACCCACCTTCACCTGTACCTCCCTCACAGCACCCACCTGTCACCTGTACCTCCCTCACAGCACCCACCTATCACCTGTACCTCCCTCACAGCACCCACCTGTCACCTGTACCTCCCTCACAGCACCCACCTATCACCTGTACCTCCCTCACAGCACCCATCTGTCACCTGTACCTCCCTCACAGCACCCACCTTTCTCCTCTACCTGTACTAGTAGTTGTACAAAAACTCTGCTGACACATGTTTTTGTTTTTGATTTTTTTAAAATGTGTTCTATTTTCTGCTGCTTTCCTTCCTCTTCCCCTTTTCACTATTGTACTTTGCAGAACCCAAAAGAGCCGTGTTCTTGTGGGTGGATCGTTAAAAAAAGTAATTGTGATGCTTATCAGCCTCCTTAAAGGTAAAATCTCGCACAGTGATGTTATCCAGCTCACATTCCTGAAATTGCTGCGCTAGAAACCCCAATGGGGCATCTAGAGATGATCAGGATTTCTTTCATGGCTGCTGCTTGTTTGTGCAGTGAAAGGGAGGTTTGTGCAGCAGTACATGAACACTAACACTTATAGACGCCTTCTATAAACCCTGCCTGTTCTTTCTCAGATTCATCAAACCTACAGAACAAAGAGGCCTATGAGCCTTATTGCTGCAAAGTCAAGTCTTACAGGCGCCATGTTTCATGTACCAACGTCAACATTTTGTCATACGTATAGACCAGTTATGTTAAGGAGTGTTATGGTTCAAATTCCACAATCCATTAATATACTGCCAAGTGCATCTTTAAAAGAATCTAAATTCATATTCTATCCCTCATGTGACTTTGATAACGTAGATATAGATAATCTTTCATATAACTGTAACTGTTTGCCTTGTTACTGCCCCACCTTTGGAGGAACTATGGAGGCAGCTTCTGTTTGTTTTCTCCTTTTCATTTTGGTTCTCTCTGGATTAACTAAACATGATAAAGCTGAATCCTTTTTTCAGCTACAGCGACTTGGTAAGAAAGAGTCACATTTCCAAAAAGAAAACACCTTTTATTGAATTTGGTCTTTACCAAATACATTCATTCACAACAGCAGGGGTCTATAAAGGAATGCATGAACACTGATATGATTGTGCGAGTGCCATGCCCCATTTACTTGCTTTTCAGTTCAGCATGTCTGAGTCTCTATCACTGTGGAGGTTTTTTATAAAAATCTATAAAAGTTCTCACTATTTTCTAAAAACTACTCAGACCAAATCCGCACAAGCTTTCCTTCCCTTACTTAATAATATATTTTTCCGAATGTTCTAGAGTGGGAAAAAACTTGATAAAATCGTGGAAAACTCTGAATCCAATTAATTTTTCAGATTTGTCACCGAAACTGCAACTTTTTTAGATTTGATGCCGGAAACCTCTGACTTTTTCAGATCTGATGCCCGAAAACCACATAATCTTCAGATTATTCAACGAAACCCAGCGTAGATCAAGAGATCAAGGAGACACCTGCCATTGACTTCTACATGAACTCACTAGGTCTGAGTTGGAGTACTTTTTTATTCAACACTATCTGGGTTTAATAAATTTAAAAAAAAAATTGTTTTAGATTTTAAATCTCAAAAAATCTATATTTTTTCTACGAAAAAATTGTGTTTTTCCCCAAGTCCAACCAGAGCTATATAAATGCTAAATACCATAACTGTAGAGTGACTAGATATATTACACAGTGGGGTGATCAAAGCCAACTCATCAAAGAAAGTGAGAAACTTTTTCTGGCTGTTCAGTGCAGAGAAAATAGGGACTTTCCAGGACAAATGAGGGACTGCAGGTTGAGCGTCAAAAGAGGGACTGTCCCTCCGAAAAAGGGACAGTTGGGAGGTATGTAGCCAGGACATAGGGATGGACATCAGGTCCCCCATTCTGAAGCATAAAAGAGGGAAAGCAATCAGCGGAAAACGATCAACATGAACTATAGGTAACTTTTAAAATAGATTAATATTTTGAAAAGAACATTTTTAGTGTCAGTATCACTTTAAGCCAATTAACCTGAATAGTGAAATTCCACCAAGCTGCCACCAAGATTTTATACATCGTATGATCGTAGTACGATTGTACTCGACCGATTCGAACGATTTTACCGTACGATCGTACGATTTTCCCAAAAAATCCTTCGACTTAAAAAATCTTAGCAAAACACATAGGAGGTCCCCCATAGGCTAAACAGCAATTCGGCAGGTTTAAGTTTGCAAAGTATTGAAGTCGAAGTTTTTTTAAAGAGACAGTACTTCGATTATCGAATGGTCGAATAGTCAAACAATTTTTACTCTGAATTGAAGTCGAAGTAAATTCGAAGTCGTAGCATCCTATTCGATGGTCGAAGTATTCAAAAAATTACTTTGAATTTCGAATTTTTTTACTTTGAAAATTCCCTCGAATTCACTTCAACCCTTGATAAATCTGCCCCTAAGATTAGTCCTCCATGGGAAAAAGCACAATGCTCATGATTCAACACTCTTTTTTTATCTATCTATCTATCATCTATCTATCTATCTCTTTATCTATCTATCCATCTATCTATTTATCTATCTATCTATCTATCTATCTATCTATCTATCTATCTATCTATCTATCTATCTCTTTATCTATCTATCCATCTATCTATCTATCTATCTATCTATCTATCTATCTATCTATCTATCTATCATCTGTCTATCAATGTATCTGTCTTTCATTCATAATGAAAGGTTATAATAGGATGAAATAAAATCTGACCCACATAATCTGATAAAAAATCTCCTGTGTAGTTTAGCCCTAGGAGTTTCTGGCAATGGAATTTGCAGTATATTGGGTCATGCCTTGACAGGAGAAGACAGAATGAGATCTGGAGTACTGCACTCAACTTCTTAAGTAGAAGGTACCTAAAGCCACCCCAAACCAATAATCTATCTTTTGGGGCTGAAGTGTCTAATCAGTGGTGTAACTGTAGAAAAATCAGGGGGGCCCGGACTGTGGGGGTCTGCTTCCTTTATAGCTAATAAAAAACCCCTCCTCCCCAGCTACTCTCTTACCTGCGGCGAGGAAGGGGGACGCAAGTCAGACGGGAGTGGGCGGATTCAGATGTGGAGTGGGATGGAAAGTGGGTGGGAGGATGGGGATCAGAGTGTGCTGGGCCCCTCTGAAGATTTTTTTGCAGGGGGACTTGGCATACTCTAGTTACGCCACTGTCTAATTTAAGGTTGGCACTTCGGACGACTTCGGAAAACGAATCGGCGCGTGTGATTAGCTCCAGCGGTTTTTCATTTTAGTCAGCGCCTATTCAGGGAAGGCGTTTCGGGAGATTGGTCGCCACAAAAGCGAAGCGATTAGTCGCCAGGCAACCAAATCTCCCCAAAACGCCTGTGTGGCCTGATCCTTAAGCTCCTTGAAACTATTTCCCTGAGACAAAGACAAAAAAAAACCCCAAACAAACAAAAGATTTTCTTGTTTTTTTCAAGCAATTCAACCCTTCTGAACTCCACCTTCCTGTTTTTAGTGATTTTCAGCACTTTCTGTCATTTTTTCTTGCAGAATATCTCATATCCGCTAAGGTTGCTGTGAAAATAATAAAGCAATTTTTCATCCACTTCGGGCTCTGATTAAATCACATGCTGATACCCAACACTGTATAATGCTGAAATGGCTCGGACTTCATGAAATCAGCTCACGTGACCACTGACTGTTTAGGCTATTAATAGAAAAGTAACCCATTATGCTATAAACTTGCAGCCCATGCTTCTATAAATACATACAGTTCATTTCATACCCTTGGCAGAGTAATGTTATATGACAGTTGACTGAAAAGAATGAAGATATTTCCAATCCTCTCATTTTGTAGTTGTAAATGTTTTCGCTTCTGGCTGAATTGTAGACAGAAGTTAAAATGGAAATGCAGACCTAAAAATGAAATTTTGTGTAATGAATAAACTGTAATTCTCTTGTCAGTGATGTTAACATATTATAAAGCTTCAAAAAGTTTCCTGGGAAGTTGGAGGTAAGTGATGTGATGATGATTAACTAGTTGTGGTTGAAGTGGCGAATATAACTGAAATGTTATTAGATAAAGTGCAACTGTCACCAGGTTGAACCAGGTTGAACCGTATTAAAATAGCAATGAGTTCTCTCACTTTGACAAACAGTTCCTGCCACATGTCTGAGCCAGCAAAGTCATTCTGGCGAAATGTTGGTCAAATCAAACGGCAAAGTTCTGTATGAGTCAGGCCAAGGGAAACAAACAAGATCAAGGAGTTGCCTCAAAGGGTTATTTGAATTCAACATCTGCAGTGAACTTGGAATAAACATCAAAACCTGAAAATTATTTTTTTTCCACCTTGTAGAAATACAAACAGTAGACAGGGGTGTAACTACAGAGGAAGCAGACCCTGCGGCTGCAGGGGGCCCAGGAGATATAGGGGGTAGGGATGTAGCGAACGGCGGAAAAAATGTTCGCGAACTTGCGTCAAAAATGCGAACGTTTCGCGAACGTCACGAACCCCATAGACTTCAATGGGAAGGCGAATTTTAAAAGCTAGAAAAGACATTACTGGCCAGAAAAATGATTTTAAAGTTGTTTAAAGGGTGCAACGACCTGGACAGTGGCATGCCAGAGGGGGATCAAGGACAAAAATGTATCTGAAAAATACATTGTTGACACAGCGCTGCGTTTTGTGCTGTAAAGGGCAGAAATCACACTACGTCACTCAGGTGATGTTTCTGGACACGGAATGTGAAAAAGCTCACACAGCTAGGTGGCACTTGGTTAAAGACTGGGCAAACAATGCCTGCAAGGGCAACGTATACAGTAGTGGATACGGAATATATTATTGCTGCTGTAAAAACATCACTCAGGTGATGTTTACGGACACGGAATTATTATTGTTATTTAGACAGAATGTGAAAAAGCTCACACAGCTAGGTGGCACTTGCATACCTCCCAACTGTCCCTCTTTTGACCACTCAACCCCCTGTCCCTCTTTTGTACTGGAAAGTCCCTCTTTTCTCTGCACTGAACAGCCAGAAAAAAAAACAGTTTCTAACTTAATTAGCTTTTGGCAGAGAGCTCAGAACAGCTAACAGGTGCAAATAAGATACTTTGTAACAATTTTGACTCTGGTTGGTGCTGGTAGTGGTGAACTACTAGGAGGAGCAGCACACCAGTCCCTCTTTTCTCTGAACTGAACAGCCAGAAAAAAACCAGTTTCTAATGTAATTAGCTTTTGGCAGAGAGCTCAGAACAGCTAACAGGTGCAAATAAGATACTTTGTAACAATTTTTATGAATGATACCGTCAAGTGAGCAAATAATAGTTTTTAATTACTAGTTGCTTGTCACCTCCAGGATGTTCGTCCTGTTGGTGGCAATATTTCTGTAGAGGTGTGTTTAGCAGTCACCGTGCTTGTGCGCACGTGCACGGTCAGGCAGAGGTAATTCAATGTACAGTGAACCAAAAAACACTGATTCTGCAGTGTGGGCCCAGTTTTGGTCTACTTTATTGATCACCTGCGGTGACCATAAAAGATGCGATTTTGCCACTGTTGCAGAACCCTGAAAAATTAGGCATGTGTACTTTCCTGAAAAATTATGTTTTTTTTGTCGCAGCCACTGAAGCACAGAGGCCAGAAAAAATATGCCATATAAATGCTGAAAATATGAATTTTTTTTTGTCGCAGCCACTGAAGCACAGAGGCCAGAAAAAATATGCCATATAAATGCTGAAAATATGAATTCTTTTGGTCGCAGCCACTGAAGCACAGAGGCCAGAAAAAATATGCCATATAAATGCTGAAAATATGAAATTTTTTTTGTCGCAGCCACTGAAGCACAGAGGCCAGAAAAAATATGCCATATAAATGCTGAAAATATGAATTTTTTTGGTCGCAGCCACTGAAGCACAGAGGCCAGAAAAAATATGCCATATAAATGCTGAAAATATGAATTTTTTTGGTCGCAGCCACTGAAGCACAGAGGCCAGAAAAAATATGCCATATAAATGCTGAAAATATGAATTTTTTTGGTTGCAGCCACTGAAGCACAGAGGCCAGAAAAAATATGCCATATAAATGCTGAAAATATGAATTTTTTTTTGTCGCAGCCACTGAAGCACAGAGGCCAGAAAAAATATGCCATATAAATGCTGAAAATATGAATTTTTTTGGTTGCAGCCACTGAAGCACAGAGGCCAGAAAAAATATGCCATATAAATGCTGAAAATATGAATTTTTTTTGTCGCAGCCACTGAAGCACAGAGGCCAGAAAAAATATGCCATATAAATGCTGAAAATATGAATTTTTTTTGTCGCAGCCACTGAAGCACAGAGGCCAGAAAAAATATGCCATATAAATGCGGAAAATATGAATTTTTTTGGTTGCAGCCACTGAAGCACAGAGGCCAGAAAAACTCAGGATTTACCTGTCCAAAAAGTTTTGATTAAAATGAAACCAGTAGGGTTTGCACCCTAGTTTGTAACGGTGGCGGAGGGAGGAGGACGCTAAAGGACAGCTGTGTGTGGAGTCATGCGGCGTGCAGAGAAGGACAGCTGCATGGGGAGTCAGAACAAGTCTTCCGGCGTGCAGTAACCCTCCGAGATCCATGCCTCGTTCATTTTAATAAAGGTCAGGTAATCCACACTTTTGTGACCTAGGCAAGTTCTCTTCTCAGTTACAATCCCTCCTGCTGCACTGAAGGTCCTTTCTGAGAGCACACTTGAGGCGGGGCAAGACAAGAGGTTCATGGCAAATTGTGACAGCTCTGGCCACAGATCAAGCCTGCGCACCCAGTAGTCCAGGGGTTCATCGCTCCTCAGAGTGTCGATATCTGCAGTTAATGCCAGGTAGTCCGCTACCTGCCGGTCGAGGCGTTCTTTGTGGGTGGATCCCGAAGGGTTCTGGCGCTGCCTTGGACTGAAAAACCTTTGCATGTCTGACGTTACAGAGTGGCCAAAGTGCATTGTCCTTGCAGGTGTGCTCGTGGCAGGATTACTGGCACCTCTGCCCCTGGAATGTTGATGAGTTCCTGAAGTGACATCACCCTTAAAAGCATTGTACAACATGTTTTGCAGGCTGGTTTGTAAATGCAGCATCCTTTCGGACTTGTGGTACGTTGGTAACATTTCTGCCACTTTATGCTTGTACCGAGGGTCTAGTAGCGTTGCGACCCAGTACAGGTCCTTCTCCTTAAGCCTCTTGATACGGGGGTCCTTCAACAGGCATGACAGCATGAAAGACCCCATTCTCACAAGGTTGGATGCAGAGGTATCCATCTCCGCTTCCTCGTTATCAAGGACTATATCATCCACGGTCTCCTCCCCCCAGCCACGTACAAGACCAGGGGTCCCCAAAAGGTCACCACAAGCCCCCTGTGAAGCCTGCTCCTGTTGGTCCTCCTCCTCCACAAAGCCACCTTCCTCCTCTGACTCCACTTCTGACACCTCTCCCTGCGTTGCAGCAGGTGCCTGGGCTCGTTCTAGTGATTCCGACCAGAAATCGTGCGCTTCCTGCTCCTCGTCACGCTGGTCTACAGCCTCATCTGTCACTCGTCGCACGGCACGCTCCAGGAAGAAAGCAAAGGGTATTAGGTCGCTGATGGCGCCTTCGGTGCGACTGACCATGTTTGTAACCTCTTCAAAAGGGCGCATGAGCCTGCAGGCATCGCGCATAAGCACCCAGTAATGGGGGAAAAAAATCCCCAGCTCTGCAGATCCAGTCCTACCACCCAGTTCAAACAGGTATTCATTGACGGCTCTTTGTTGTTGCAGCAGACGTTCAAACATGAGGAGCGTTGAATTCCAGCGAGTCTGGCTGTCGCAAATTAAACGCCTGACTGGCATGTTGTACCGCTGCTGAATGTCAGCAAGGCGTGCCATGGCTGTGTAGGAATGTCTGAAATGGGCCGACACCTTCCTGGACTGCCTGAGAATGTCCTGGAATCCTGGGTACTTCGAGACAAAACGTTGGACTATTAAATTCAGAACATGTGCCATGCAGGGCACATGTGTTAAATTGCCCAGTCTCAGTGCTGCCAACAGATTGCTTCCGTTGTCACACACTACTTTTCCAATCTTCAGTTGGTGTGGGGTCAGCCACCGATCGGCCTGTGACTGCAGAGATGACAGGAGTACAGATCCGGTATGGTTTTTGCTTTCCAGGCACGTCATCCCCAAGACAGCATGACAACGGCGTACCTGGCACGTTGAATAGCCTAGGGGGAGCTGGGGGTGCACAGGTGTGGAGGAGGAGGACCCAGCAGCAGAGGAGGAGGAAGCAGAGGAAGAAGACGAGGTAGAGAGCGAAGGAGGAGTAGAGGTGGTGGCAGAACGGCGTGCAATCCGTGGCGGTGACACCAACTCCACTGTTGTTGTTGAGCCACGCATTCCCTGCTTCCCAGCCATAAGCAAGTTCACCCAGTGGGCAGTGTAGGTGACATACCTGCCCTGACCATGCTTGAAGGACCATGCGTCAGTAGTCATATGGACCTTTGCCCCAACACTAAGTGACAGAGATGCGGTGACTTGGCTCTGCACATGGTGGTACAGGTGTGGTATTCCCTTCTTGGAAAAAAAATTGCGGCTGGGTACCTTCCACTGCGGTGTCCCAATTGCTACAAATTTGCGGAAGGCCTCAGAGTCCACCAGCTGGTATGGTAAAAGCTGGCGGGCTAAGAGTGCAGACAAGCCAGCTGTCAGACGCCGGGCAAGGGGGTGACTCGCAGACATTAGCTTCTTATGCTCAAACATGGCCCTCACAGAAACTTGGCTGGGGGCAGATGACTGGGAACTAGTGGTCAAGGTGGAAGGCGGAGTGGAGGGTGGTTCAGACGGGTCAAGGACAGCAGAGGTAGAGCAGTAAGATGCTGGACCAGAAGGAGGGTGGCTTTTAGTTTGTCTGCTGCCTTTGAGGTGTTGCTCCCATAGTGCTTTGTGCTTGCCGTTCATGTGCCTTCGCATAGAAGTTGTACCTATGTGGGTGTTGGGCTTCCCAAGACTCAGTTTCTGACTGCACTCATTGCAAATTACAACGCTTTTGTCAGAGGCACACACATGAAAAAAATCCCACACTGCTGACCTTTTTGAAGCTGGCAATCTGGCGGTAACAGTAGAAGTTGGCGGCAATGGCGGGTGCGTTGGCCGGCTGACCACAGGTGCCGATACATGTTGTTGCCCTACTGTTCCCTGCGAGCTGTCCTCCCTGCTTCTTCTAAGTCTTATTCTCCTCCTGCCTCTCTGACTCTCCGTCTCTCCATCTGAACTATCCTCCTCTTGCTCTCTTCTACTGGGCACCCACAAAACATCAATCTCCTCATCATCATTCTCCTCAGATGCATCAATTTCTTCTAACAGCTCACAGAAGGAAGCAGCAGCGGGGACCTCCTCATCACTCATTATGTCCATCTCTGTTGTGTTGTCTGCCAGAATTATATCTGGTGTAACGTCCTCATCTCCTTCATCTTCTTCTGCCAATAATGGTTGCGCATCACTCAGTTCAAGAAACTCATGTGTAAATAACTCCTCTGACTCCAGTGAAGAAGGGGCGCCGGTGGTGGAGGAAGTGTTACGTGGGGTGCCCATAGCAGAGGAGGATGAGGATGTTGTGGCAAAGTTAGAAACGGTAGAGGATGGGGTGTGCTGTGTAAGCCAGTCAACTACCTCTTCAGCATTTTGGGAGTTCGGGGTAATTGCCTTTGTAAAACTGGGCAATTTCCTAGGGCCACAGGATAGCATAGCCCCTAGTGCCTCTGCGTGGTGGCCTGCCTTTGCCTGGCATTTTTTTTAAAACAACAACTCAGGTGGTGTTTCTGGAGACGGTATTATTATTGATATTTAGACAGAATGTGAAAAAGCTCACACAGCTAGGCGGCAGTTGTTTGAAGAACACACTGGGCAAACAATGCCTGCAAGGTCAACGTATACACTACAGCAGTGGATACGGAATATATTATTGCTGCTTGGAAAACGTCACTCAGGTGGTGTTTCTGGAGACGGTATTATTATTGATATTTAGACAGAATGTGAACAAGCTCACACAGCTAGGCGGCAGTTGTTTGAAGAACACACTGGGCAAACAATGCCTGCAAGGTCAACGTATACACTACAGCAGTGGATACGGAATATATTATTGCTGCTTGGAAAATGTCACTCAGGTGGTGTTTCTGGAGACGGTATTATTATTGATATTTAGACAGAATGTGAAAAAGCTCACACAGCTAGGCGGCAGTTGTTTGAAGAACACACTGGGCAAACAATGCCTGCAAGGTCAACGTATACACTACAGCAGTGGATACGGAATATATTATTGCTGCTTGGAAAACGTCACTCAGGTGGTGTTTCTGGAGACGGTATTATTATTGATATTTAGACAGAATGTGAACAAGCTCACACAGCTAGGCGGCAGTTGTTTGAAGAATACACTGGACAAACAATGCCTGCAAGGTCAACGTATACACTACAGCAGTGGATACGGAATATATTATTGCTGCTTGGAAAACGTCACTCAGGTGGTGTTTCTGGAGACGGTATTATTATTGATATGTAGACAGAATGTGAACAAGCTCACACAGCTAGGCGGCAGTTGTTTGAAGAACACACTGGGCAAACAATGCCTGCAAGGTCAACGTATACACTACAGCAGTGGATACGGAATATATTATTGCTGCTTGGAAAACGTCACTCAGGTGGTGTTTCTGGAGACGGTATTATTATTGATATTTAGACAGAATGTGAACAAGCTCACACAGCTAGGTGGCAGTTGTTTGAAGAACACACTGGGCAAACAATGCCTGCAAGTGCACTACTATTGGTGCACTACTATGAAGAACAGCAAACAGCACTGGACACGTTAAAGAACAGTAAGATAAGTAAAATAAAAAAATATATATATGTATATTAAAAAAAAAAAATTACTCTGGTTGGTGCTGAACTACTAGGAGCAGCACACCAGTCCCACTCCCCAACACAGCTAGACTAATAGCACTGGGCTCTTATAGTAGCAAAGTAAAAAAACAAAAAAGAAAATAAAAGCAGTCCTTACAAGGACTATTGGGTTACAGGCAGCAGTCAGCAGATGAGAGATCAGCAGCAGGACAGCTGCCCACAGCAGCTACATACAGAGCACTGCAGTAGAAGGTAGATTACTAGCCAGCAAAGCTACCTAACCTAAAATGTCCCTCAAATCCCTGCAGAGTTCTGTCCCTACAATACAGAGCAGTATCAAGTAGATTACTAGCCAGCAAAGTTACTATCAACTGTCCCTCAAATCACTCAACAGCTCTCTCCCTACACTAGCTCTTCCAAGCACACACAGGCAGAATGAAAAAACGCTGCAGGGCTTCAGTTTATATATGGAAGGGGAGTGGTCCAGGGGGTGTGGGGGTGGTCCAGGAGGGAGAGCTTCCTGATTGGCTGCCATGTATCTGCTGGTCTGGGGTGAGAGGTCAAAAATAAGCACCAGCTAAGGCGAACTCAAATTGGCGAACGTCGCGCGACGTTCGCGAACATTCGGCGGACGCGAACAGTCGATGTTCGCGCGAATTAGTTCGCGGGCGAACAGTCCGCAACATCCCTAATAGGGGGCCCCATGAGGCCCAAATAATGAGCAACTTCAGCATCTGCTGGTAAAACAGGACAACCTCTGGATATTTTGAGGGCCCTCAAATTAATTTGCTGTGGGGCCCAATAACATCTAGCTACACCACTGACGTTAGAGTTGTTACATATAAAGAATAGATCCCTATTTTGAAAGCATCAGAGTAGGGGGCAAATTCACTAACTGAAAATTCACCAGCGACAGCTTTGCTCACATCGCAACACTTTGCCAGGCGTAGATTCGCCAGGACAACGGTAATTCACTAAAATCCGAAGTTGCATCCAGGGCGCCAAACGCTGGCGAAGTTGCGCTATCGTTACTGTGGCAAGCAAAGCGAAGTTGCGCTAGTGTTGCCTCATTAGCATACAGCGGAAAGTTACAGTTAAATTGACGTATATGTTGCAGCAAATACATTACACTACACAAGCCCGGGAAAGCTTAAAGGAAAACTATACCCTCCAAACAATGTAGGTCTCTATAAAAAGATATTGCATAAAACAGCTCATGTGTAAAATCCTGCTTCATGTAATCATAAATAGTATATTGGCATTTTAAAAAATAAGGGCCGCCCCCTGGGATCATAGGATTCACTGTACTCACAAACAAACCAACAAAGAATACATGTTAGGTCACATGAGCCAATTAACAGACAGAGTTGTGTATTTTGCTTCCACACTTCTTCCTGTTACAGTTAGAGCTGCAGTATTTCTGGTCAGGTGATCTCTGAGGCAGCACACAGACCATCACGAAATGGTGGCTCAAGGCAAGAGATGTAAAAGGGCAATATTTACTTAAATATATATTCCAGTTTGGTAAGATTCTTTAATATGTGTCACAATCGCCGCCCGAAGCAGGTCCAGGAGCTCCAGGCGGCGCGTCCTCTCCTGCCGGCGTCACTCCCAAAATGGCGGCGCCCATGGCCGCCACGTGGGTAGTGGCGCCGGCGCGATGATGTCAGCGCGTTGACGTCGACGCAAGGACGCCGATGACGTCACTATGGCGCCAAATTCAAATATAAAAGCCCTACCAAGACGCCAGAATACCGCCCAAGTATAGGATTCGTTCCAATGTGTTTCCTGGGTTTCCTGTCTGCTATTTTGAGACTAATCCTGTTCCTGTTTGTTGCCGACCTCTTGCCTGGACTTTGGACTTTGCTGATTATTCTGCCTGCCCTTGAACCCTTGCCTGGACTTTGATTATTCTTCTTGTTTACCCCTGTTGGACACCGCGACCTTGACTCCCTTGTGGGCTTCCTCCTTGATCCTGACAACCTCCCTGGTGGGAGCATCCCGGCTCCCTGACATTATACTTGGGCCATGGATCCCACTGAGGAAGCTCAGCCAGATTTCGGCAGGGCCTTTCGAGGTCTGCATACCTGCATGGAGGCGTACGAAGCTCGGCAAAATTATCGCTGGAGGCGATTTTGGAAAAGTTATCCATGCTAACGCCGACTACTCCAACGCCGACAACGCCCACGCTAGTTGCTGCCGACATGGCTACACAATCCTCCACTTCTGGTCCGCGAATTCCTGCACCGCCTCTCTTCTGTGGCGACCCTCAAGCCAGTCGTGGTTTTGTGAATCAGTGCCAGATTCGGTTTGCTCTGCAACCTGCGGAATTTAACTCTGAACGAGCAAAGGTTGGTTTCGTGATCACTCGTCTGGCGGTGAAGGTGCTCGAATGGGCATCTCCGCACTGGGAGAAGGAGTCTCCCTTAATTGACGATTCCAAAGCCTTCCTTCATGAATTCTGGACGGTGTTAGATGCTCCCGGTCGGGTGGCGACCGCTGCTTCTCGTCTGTTCCAGATCCGCCAAGGAAATCGCAGTGTAGCAGAATATGCCATTGAATTCCATACCCTCGCTGCAGAGACTTGCTGGAACAATGATGCCTATCACGCTGCCTTCTACAATGGTCTCTCTATCCGCATCAAAGATGACCTGGTCTCCCATAAATTACCCACGTTGGTTGAAGACCTCATTGCTTTGTCTGTCAAGGTGGACACTCGTCAGAGAGAACATCAAGCTGATAGGGACAGAGTCAAGAGATTTCAACCCATGTTGGCTCTTTGCTTTCAAAGACCTCTATTACCTTCTATTCCCCAGCAGCCTTCTGTTATTCCTCCGGAGGAACCTATGCAAGTCGGAAGAGCTCGTCTCTCTGAACAGGAGAAACTCCGGAGACGTACGGCTGGACTTTGTTTCTACTGTGGGGGTCAATCTCACTTTGCCAACTCTTGTCCTGTGAAGCCTCAGAGTTCCCCTCTTCAAGGTAACCTTGCAAAGACTCATGTAGGGGGTGTTACTCCCAAGTCACAAGAGAACTCTCATAGGTTTCTTCTGCCTTTACAGATCCATCTGTCCACTAAGACTATTGTTGGCTCAGCTTTTATTGACTCTGGAGCTGCCGGAAATTTCATGGACGCTCTCTTTGCCAAGCAGATGAATGTTCCTCTGTTTTCATTGACTCCTCCACTTCGTGTAACCGTCATTGATGACCGACCCCTTGAATCCGAGTTTATCTCTATGACGACCGGGGAATTGCCTGTGCAGGTTGGGACTTTACACATTATTTACCTGATTATTTCCTGTCCTTCTGTTCCAGTCGTCTTGGGGCTTCCTTGGTTACGCCTGCACAATCCTATCATTGATTGGTCCTCGGGGCAGGTTTCCCATTTGGAGTCCATACTGTCAACAGCACTGCCTTCCTGCTGAACCCATCCAGAGGGTGAATAATTCTACGTCAGATTTGAAGACGCTTCCCTCCATCTACAAGGAGTTCGCTGATGTCTTCTGTAAAAAGTCTGCAGAATTTCTCCCTCCTCATCGTCTCTACGATTGTCCAGTTGATCTCCTGCCTGGAACCATGCCTCCTAGAGGTCGCACTTATCCTCTCTCCCCTGCAGAGACCATTGCCATGAAGGAATATATCCAAGAAAATCTCCAGCGGGGGCTGGATTCTTCTTTGTGGAAAAGAAGGATGGAGGCTTACGTCCTTGTATTGACTACCGGGGTCTTAATAAAATCACCGTTAAGAACCGGTATCCCTTGCCTCTGACTGCAGAACTTTTGACCAACTGAAGGGGGCTAAAATCTTCTCTAAGTTGGATCTCCGTGGTGCGTACAATCTTATCCGCATCCGGGAAGGTGACGAATGGAAGACAGCATTCAACACTCGTGATGGGCATTATGAGTACCTCGTAATGCCCTTTGGTCTCTGCAATGCCCCCGCTGTCTTTCAAGAATTTGTGAATGACATTTTCCGGGATCTCTTGGGAAAGTTTGTGGTCGTGTACCTAGATGACATCTTGATTTTCTCCAAGGACCTTGCAAGCCATCGCTCCCAGGTGAAGGAAGTACTCTCTCGTTTGAGGAAGAACTCTCTCTTTGCTAAACTGGAGAAATGTGTGTTTGAAGTGTCCAAGATCCCTTTTCTGGGCTATATCATCTCCCCAGAGGGTTTCGAGATGGATCCTGTGAAGGTGTCTGCAATCCAAGAGTGGCCCCTACCGCTGAGCACTAAGGCAATCCAGAGATTCATTGGTTTTGCCAATTACTACCGGCAATTTATTAAGGGGTTCTCTTCCTGCATTGCTCCAATCCTGACCCTCACCCAAAAAGGGGGTGAACCCAGCTTGTGGCCCCCGTCTGCTATTGAAGCCTTTCTATCCCTGAAGGATGCCTTCACTTCCGCTTCGGTTCTCCGCCATCCTGATCCGGGGTTACCTTTCTTCATTGAGGTGGATGCTTCTGAAGTTGGAGCTGGAGCTATCTTGTCCCAAAGACATCCCTCTGATGGAAAGCTGCACCCATGTGCATATTTCTCTAAGAAGTTCTCACCTGCTGAACATAACTATGATGTAGGAAATCGAGAACTCCTGGCTATCAAGCTTGCCTTAGAAGATTGGCGTCACCTCCTTGAAGGTTCCTTGATTCCAGTCACGATCTACACCGATCATAAGAATCTCGAATTCATTCAGTCTCTCAAGAGGCAGAATCCCAGACAGGCAAGGTGGTCTCTCTTCTTTTCTCGATTTAACTTTATCTTGACTTATCGCCCTGGCTCCAAGAATCGGAAAGCCGATGCTCTGTTGCGAAGTTTCACTCCGGTGGATCGTTCTCCTGAAAGACAAGAGCCAATTATTCCTCCTGTCAAGATCATCGCTTCATTGTACCCTCAATTTGCTGATCAAATCCTGGCTGGTCAATCTTCTGCCCCTCCTGATACCCCCATCGGAATGGCTTTTGTACCTCCTGAACTTCGTCTGCCTATCCTGCAACAGACTCATAGTTCCAAACAAGCTGGACATCCTGGTCCTGTTAAAACTCTTGAACTTTTACGGCGTCTAGTCTGGTGGCCGACAATCCGTAAAGATGTCAACGACTTTGTTACTGCCTGTACCGTTTGTGCCACTTCCAAGTCCAGCCATTCTCGCCCCAGTGGGTTACTACAGCCGTTGCCGGTTCCCTCTCGTCCTTGGACGCACTTGGCAATGGACTTCATTGTTGAACTTCCACCCTCCAGTGGGAACACCGTGATCTGGGTTGTCATTGACCGCTTTAGCAAGATGGCCCACTTCATCCCTCTACGGAAGCTTCCATCTGCAGTGGAGTTGTCACAGTTGTTCATTCAGTTCATTTTTCGCCTGCATGGCTTCCCGGCCGAGATCGTTTCTGATAGAGGGTCCCAATTCACGGCAAAGTTCTGGCGTTCCCTATGCAAAGATCTGGGTATTTATCTTCAGTTCTCCTCAGCTTATCATCCCCAGACAAATGGAGCGGCTGAACAAGTGAACCAAGCCTTGGAACAGTTCTTGAGGAACCACGTTTCCCTTTGTCAAGATGATTGGTCTGATCTCCTCCCGTGGGCGTAATTTGCTCATAACAATGCCTGCCACACTTCCACTGGAAGGTCCCCATTTATGTCGGTGTATGGTCAACATCCTCAAGCCTTCCCACAAGACTTTGTGTTGTCTGATGTTCCGGCCGCTGATGACCATGCAGCCCACATGTCTGCTATTTGGGCTGCAACCAAGTCAAACTTGGAGAAGAGCGCTTTGGTTCATAAGACGTTTGCAGATCGTAGACGTAGACCCTCTCCTCCCTACAAGGTCGGTGATAAAGTCTGGTTGTCTTCCAGGAACATTCGGTTGAAGGTACCATCTCCTAAGTTGGGTCCGAGGTTCGTAGGTCCATTCTCCATCTCGGAGGTGATCAATCCTGTGGCTGTCAGACTTCAGCTTCCCCCTGAGATGCGAATTCCCAACTTGTTTCATGTCTCCTTGGTGAAACCCGCTACCTCCAACCGCTTTTCTGTTGTCCAGCCTCCCCCTCCTACTATCTCTGTGGATGGTCAACAAGAATATGAGGTGGAAAAGATCCTTGACTCCAGAATCTCCAGGGGCTCTCTTCAGTACCTCATCAAGTGGAAAGGCTTTGGCCCTGAAGAATGCTCCTGGGAAGGACGCTCTGATGTCCATACTCCTCGTCTTGTGAGGGAGTTCCACTCCAAATTTCCCCAGAAGCCAAGTCCTGGTGGTCCGGAGGCCCCCCGTGAAGGGGGGGGTACTGTCACGATCGCCGCCCGGAGCAGGTCCACGTGGGTAGCGGCGCCGGCGCGATGACGTCAGCGCGTCGACGTCGGCGCAAGGACGCCGATGACGTCACTATGGCGCCAAATTCAAATATAAAAGCCCTACCAAGACGCCAGAATGGCGCCCAAGTATACAGTAGGATTCGTTCCTGTGTGTTTCCTGGGTTTCCTGTCTGCTATTTTGAGACTAATCCTGTTCCTGTTTGTTGCCGACCTCTTGCCTGGACTTTGGACTTTGCTGATTATTCTGCCTGCCCTTGAACCCTTGCCTGGACTTTGATTATTCTTCTGGTTTACCCCTGTTGGACATGGCGACCTTGACTCCCTTGTGGGCTTCCTCCTTGATCCTGACAACCTCCCTGGTGGGAGCATCCCGGCTCCCTTACAATATGCCACTTAATATGATATGAACTATCTGTTGCTTGTGTTCATTTTTTTGGGGTTATAGTTTTCCTTTAATAAAATAAATTAAAGTTGTTATATTGCCCTACACATGAGCTCAGTGTATAGTTTATGTGCCATATGTAAGGAAATGTAGGGGGGAAGCCGAGTACCCCAGAAAAAAATTACGATCCTTTGCAGCCTATCACCCTGAAAAATGAAGTCGCCAGCATTTTTTGGGACTTAGAAAAATTTCCAACTATTTTTTAAGGAAGTCCTATCTACTCTATTGCACTTCGCCTGGTCTGAGGTGGAGAAGGCAAGTCTGGCGCAAGAGGTAACGTTCCTTAAAATCTGCATCTTAGTGAATTTGCATAGTTACGTCCATTCGCCAGAGTGCAAATTCGCCAGGCGTTAAGGAGTCTATCTCCTTCGCTAGCCAAGTTACGCCGGCAACCGTTAGTAAATCGACAAAGTACCAAAATGACGTCACGCTGGCTAATTTGTTAGTCACTTCGCCCTTAAGTAAATTTGCCCCTAGGAGTTTACGGCTACAGAGCTCTTCACCAGTTTCCAGTGATGCTGGACTCATCTATTGGGCCAGATTCAATTCAGTGAGAAAAAGGTTAATCGTGTGAAAACTTATGGGCAAGATTCAATTTGTGATGCAATTCAATTGAAAAAAACTTATCTCACAATTTATCATGTGAAAACTTTATTGAAAATTGGAACTGAATTTGGAGGAAAGTTTTTTCTCCTCGAATGGAATCTCGTTCCACATGATAAGCCGTGAGATAACTTTTTCACACTAAATTAATTCTGGCCCAATGAGTCAGTGCAGAAGATTCTTACTCCCAAAATTATATCAGTGTGACACTGATTTCTGTAACGTTATCTATCAGTCATAGCTCAATTCATTCTTGTGTCATTTTTATCTACAATAAGTTCCTCGTCCTCCGATAGGAAATACTGGAATGATGTCAGGACTGAGCTGAATTTCACTATAAATGTGTAAAATGCTAAATAAATAATGTATTTAAATGAAACATCTCAGTCAAAGAAGGAATTTTGTAAATAAAAGTCACCACAATCTGCGAACTTGGACCAATTTCTCTACATAGTCACATAATTGGATTACAGAAACCATCAAAGTCCATCAAGTTCAATCCCTCCAAATGATCCCCAAAACACATATATACTCATACTTATACCAACCTATCAATACACTCGCCCCGCCTATGTCCCGCCTCCACCCCTCCCACTCCCTGCCCGACTTCCGTCCCAGGTAAGAGAGACCGGCTGGGGAGAAGGTTTTTTTTATTAGCTATAATAATATACCAATATCTATACTAATTGTAGATTTTAGTTCCACAATAGCCTTTGATATTATGTCTGTCCACGAAATCTTTCAAGACATTTTTAAAAGCATTAATAGAATCTCCATCACAACATCAGCAGAGTATTCCACAGTCTCGTTGCCGTCACCATGAAGAACCATCTACACTGCTTCAAATGAATGTCCAGGTCCTTATGTCTAAAGGTGGTGACCTCTGGTTCTTTGTTCTTTTTTTGGGGGGAAAAAGATCCCCGCTATCCGTCTAAAATGCCCTCTAATGTACTTGTAAGTAGGGATGCACCAAATCCAGGATTCGATTCGGGATTCTGGCTTTTTCCGTAGGATTCAGATTCGGCTGAATCCTTGTGCCTGGCCAAACCGAATCCGAATCCTAATCCTAATCTGTATATGCAAATGGTGGGCAGGGCGAGATTTCACGTGACTTATAGCCACAAAACAAGGAAGTAAACCAATTTTTTCCACTTTTTCCTTTCCGACCCTAATTTGCATATGCAAATTAGGATTCGGATTCGGTTCGGTATTCTGCTGAATCTTCCAAAAAGGATTCGGGGATTCGGCCGAATCCAAAATAGTGGATTCGGTGCATCCCTACTTGTAAGAAGTAATCAAGTCCACTTGAAGGCCCACAATGTCAGCAATCCGGACTGTCTATGCATTTTCTGAATTCAGATATTAACTCTTGTGTTCCTGACTCTCAGCCAGAGCCGGGGCCAAGCAAAAGTTGTGCCAAAGGCTGAGCACGGAAGGGGGTCCAGCAATTCTCCAGGACTCTGAAATAAGGATAGGCAGAAAGTGGAAGTATGTGACCCCATCAACGCCATAGGCACATGACTCTTCTGCCTTCCCTTAGTTCCAGCCCTGTTCTCAGCTGAGCCAAAAGCCTGCTGTTAGCACTCTAACCCACATATATCATTATTTGCCTAGGTGCAGAATGTTTCCTTCCTATTGGTTGCTAGAGGTGTTTAGACCATAAAACTGCAAATACCCCAGAAACCTCTAATAACAGATAATCTATGTAAAGTGTAGAAGTGCTCAGAGAAGCCACCAGAGTATATTTACACCCACTGTTTTTTATGGTTTAGATCCCCTTTAAGGGCAGAGACAGACAAGAAGATTCAGGGAGATTTAGTCACCCAGGGACAATTCGCCTCTTCTTTGGGCGACTAATCTCCCGAACTGCCTCCCCACCCGCTAGAATCGAAATCACCTGCGGAAAGGCACTCGGAGCGCTTCGTTTTCTGAAGTTGCCTCGTGAGCAAACTTTGGGTGAAAATGAAGCACTCCGAGTGCCATCCCATGGCGATTTAGATTCTAGCCGACGGGGAGGCAGTTCAGGGAGATTAGTCGCCGAAAGAAGAGGCGATTTGTTGCCGGGAGACTAATTTCCCCGAATCTTCTCCTCTGTCTCTGCCCTAAGGGACATAAGCTTGAAAAAAATCTCTTTGTTGCTGACAAGCCCTGCTCCTAAGCCCAGAACACATTGGAATTTTGCAGCTATCGAGAAACAAGTCCTCTGGGGACACCCAAACTGCTGCAAAAATTTTTATCTGTTCAGTTACATAAACCATTTCAACATAATTCATCTCCTTTGCTATTCTATCCATGTGTTCTCTGCTGCAGAATATAAGAATATAATGACATAACCTGCTGCTAAAATTCCACATCTTGTTGGGTCTGTTCTAGATGATTGTCTCTAGGGATAAGAGGCACTGAGCAGTCTACCTGCCCTCATTATAGGAAACATTCCACAAAAGCTTACACATAGTGAGCCAAGGGACTGCACGAGATCTCTCCCTTTCTCTCTCCAAGTTTCCGAGACATTAGGCACATATCCAGATCCCAGCAGCCCACACCCTCTCTCTTTTACTGAAGTCATGGCTAGAATAGTATTATTTTTATACTTTCATGTAATGTGAGTTGGAGCGTTTCTGCATGCATATGCTAATGCAATCAAGTGGCCAATACAGTTTCACTATAAAGTCAGGTTTCACCTGTCACCTTTAACCTTCTGACAGCCAGCCAGTTTCTGCTGATCAGGATTGTAATGTGCTTGGAATAAGCAGAATCCTGGCAATCTAGAATCCATGGCATTGACTCAATGTAACGTGAGTGTCAGCCAGGGCCGGAACTAGGGGTAGGCAGAGTAGACATGAGTAGGTAGGCATAGGCGCTAATCAGGGGGGGGCATGTAACTGCTCTGTCGGTTCCCCTCTTTCCCTGACTATGTGTGCAATTTCCACGTTTTTGTCTTGTGCTTCTGTGCATGCCGATTTGTGCATGGGCACGAGCTCCAGCACCAATTCACATATGCGTGAGCTCAGTCGGCGTCGTGACCAGGCAGGTTGCTTAGGGCGCCTGGCCGGTCTGGCCCAGCTCTGGTGCCAGCACATTCTTAGGGGATCCGTAGTGGATCCATAATGGGGGGGTTGTATGCTCTATCACCTTGAGTTTTCCCCTCAAGCTGGCCAAGGGAACTAGATATCTACAGTACTGCATAAATATCTGAAGAAGAAGCCCTGTGCTAGAAATCTGCAAGGGGACCAGCTCAGTTACACCCAACCCCCCTGACCCACAGTCTGACCTGCACCCGTCACCCAGCTATGCCCCCTACCCCAGGGGTAGTAACTACAGAGGAAGCAGCCCAAGATGTATAGGGGCCCCATAAGACCCTAATTCATATACAATTTTAATAAATATTGGTAAAACAGGTCAACCTCTAGACATTTTGGGGGCCTGAAAAATAATTTGCTGTGGGGCCCAGTAATATCGAGTTATGTCACTTCCCTACCCAGACCCACTACCTGACTCTACCCGCAATGGGTTAGCTTAACGTGCGACCTTGGAAAACAGAAGTGACATCACGGGGACAGATTTGACGTCACTCCAGAGACAAATCAACCAGGTAAAAAAAAAAATAGCATTATTTCCAGGGTGGGAGGGAGGGAACACATTCGTTATTTAGCCAACCTGCAAACTACCCACACGGTCAGGGAATCAGGGACTTTCAGGGACCATCTAAAGAATTCAGGGATCATCTAAAGCCTGAACATTTTGTGAGTATTCCATTGGTATCCGACCCAATGCAGGTCTCTAACCTGTACTTTATGATTTGAGTGGGCTCTGAAAATGGGGGTGCAGGGCTTTGTGCCTTAAGGTGGCCATACACGGGCCGATAAAAGCTGCCGACAGACCGTGTCGGCAGCTTATTGGCCCGTGGATGGGGCCCCCCGACAGGCTTCACCGATGGAGATCTGGCTGAAAGTCAGCCAGATCTCGATCGGATGGGACGAAAAAAATCCCGTCGGATCGTGGCCGCATCTATTCGTTGATGCGGTCCTGCTATCCATCAGGATCCGATCGTTGGGCCCTAGGGCCCACGATCGGATCAGCCCGATATTGCCCACCTCAAGGTGGGAATATCGGGGAGAGATCTGCTCGTTTGGGGACATCGCCAAACGAGCGGATCTCTCCGTATATGGCCACCTTTATAGTAACCAACTTATGGGTGTGGTACACAGTGTTTAAAAAAAAAAGTCTCTTTGCACCTATATTTTGCACTTTACCTCTTACCCCTCTGTGCAAACGAGCCCTATAGTGTTTGTCTGTCTCTCCTACATGTTATATATATTGTGCACTAACAAGCTTACATAATGAAGTTTATCAGCAAAGAACAAACCATTTCCCTCGACAGCAGGTGACAGATTTATGTCAGTACTAAATGTAATGCTGTATTCACAATTCTCCTCTCCTCCATTCTGATGAAACAAAAATGCTATCCAGCCATTCATTTCATAAATATTTTAGCCTGGTATTTAATAGCCATTTAAAAGCCATTTGGCTGATGGACTTGAAGTGAGCGGCACATTGTCTGGCTCTGTCCCAGAGGTAACATAATTCTGGAAGGCTATAGCAGGTCTGTCTCTTATTTTGAACCCAAAAACCTAACTTACATGTGTCATTAAAATGCATATAAAGTCCTCCAATATTGTTAGAAGCAGTGGAGCAGGGAAAGGAGGCAAGGGGAGTGACAGGCATGGCCAAGAAACCCCTGGGTCACTTTGGATCTGGGTTCAGAGTTCTGCAGCTTACAGGGTCTTCTGACAACCACAGGCTTTAATGGGGTGCTGGGGGTTGTAGTTCATTGGAATAGAACAGCAGGTATATGGTATTTCACCCCAGTCCCCTTATCATTAATAATAACCATCCAGCAGAAGTCACAAGGGGAAAAATTGTGAATTTTGCATGACGCATGGGGTCACTGTCCCCCTTGGCTCATTACTTGAGCAAAAAACTGCTCTACAGGGTTCCAGGGGGTGGGTGTAAATGCAAAATAAGTGATGGTGTTTTCAGGTCCACGTGAGAGCAATTACTGTGTCAGGAACTTGGAAAAAGGTCAAAATGCCTGCTTCCAACTGCCAGCATTCCCAGTAGACAAAGGCTATGAGAGAATCCTGTTCCAGCTACCTCAGTGTAGTTATGAGAAAATATTCACATTGATCCGATGACATTATCTCTGATATCTACTCGCTCAACACGTAGTTAATAGGACAACGTGGCAATTAAAGGAGCACTTATTCGGCTGAGAATGGCTTTCTAATGTCATTATTCTTTCATGAAGCTCCATTTGGAACTTGCAGATGATTTCATTGGAATGGATTTTTAGAGCTGTAGGTTCCCTTGGGTTCTCTCATTTGGACATTATAAATGTATTATGGAAGCTGGCACAACCGCAGAAATTAATCCCCCGGTTATCATGTTACCATTGGTGCTTGTTTTATACTGGAAATCGCAGGGGCCTAAATAACACTGTGCTTCCCGGCACCCAGCAGAATATTGATTATTTTATATGTTGCTGCTCTTCTGTACATCACAGAAAGGCCAATTAAATCAACAGGCAAAAGGGGCATTTTCCCAGCAAAGGACAGGGGCCTTTCAGGTGCAATAACTTTTAAATGAAGCAGCAGCAAAAGCTCATTTAAAATATCCTATTCAATACATAAAGCACTCCAGCTTTGCCGGTATATAGACTCCCAATATGAACAGCACTGACTGAGCCAGAACTCCATACCTTTTTCAAATGATGCTATAAATGCTACACTTAACATCTTGATCTTCTGCAGGGTCAGAATGGGATGGTGAGGCACCGGGAGAAAAACAAGTGGGCTCTGGCCTATTATGGCCTCTGCTGACACAGGACGACTGATTGATCTTGATCTGCTCCTCTGAGATCATTTTAGACCACCCTCAAATTTTCAGGAGGGAAGGTGGTGGGTGGGAATTCACTACATGGCATTTGAGGGGTTTTCACAATGGGGATGAGGGTGGTGGACCCTTAAGTTGGTGCCCAAAGTGGGCCCCTGACACCCTAGCTAACATCCACAATAGGCCTTTGCCAGGGAAGAACTGTGATGGCAAAAGTACAGTAGCTCCTCATATTCTGTAGGGTCATGGAATTTATAGTATACTGACTAGCATTACATTCAGAATCAGAATTCCTGGCAGCACATACACTGGTGCATCAGAGATTATTTTTAAAGGGATTCTGTCATTAGTGTAGTTTTTATTTCTAAATTACACTGTTTACACTGCAAATAATTCACTCTACCATGTAAAATGTAATTCCTAACCCAACAAGTGTATTTTTTATTAGTTATAATATTGGTGTGTAGGCGCCATCTCAGGTCATTTTGCCTGGTCATCTGCTTTCAGAAAGAGCCAGCACTTTAGGATGGAACTGCTTTCTGGCAGGCTGTTGTTTCTCCTACTCAATGTAATTGAATGTGTCTCAGTGGGACCTGGATTTTTACTATGGAGTGTTGTTCTTAGATCTACCAGGCAGCTGTTATCTTGAGTTAGGGAGCTGCTATCTGGTTATCTTCCCATTGTTCTGTTGTTAGACTGGGCTGCTGGGGGAGAAGGGAGGTGGTGATATCACTCCAACTTGCAGTACAGCAGTAAAGAGTGACTGAAGTTTATCAGAGTACAAGTCACATGACTGGGGGCAGCTGGGAAATTGACAATATGTCTAGCCCCATGTCAGATTTAATTTCAAAATTAAATATAAAAAAACCTGTTTGTTCTTTTGAAAAACAGTGCAGTGCATTTTGGAAAAAAAAAATATCCCACAACATAAGCACCAGCTTCTATGAATGATGTACCCTCACTTGTTGCTAATGTCTTGATGATTTCCAGTGACCCCTAAGCTCAGCTTCTCATCGGCAGCCCGGAGCCCACTGAGGACATGCAGTGCCACTGACACTTCAGAGATGGCCTAACAAGAGGCTGCTGGGAAGGACTGGATCATTACTATTATAGAGCTATTATAGAGCTACTGAATCTCAGCTTGGTAAAAACAAGGTCAACATACAAAATACATCATTCTAGCCATACAATTCTTTTTCTAATCTTTAGTTCTCGTTTAATGAGCTGCAGGCCTTAGAAACAGCAAAAATATTGTACTTGGCTGTTTTTACATTTGATTAGGTGCATTTGTGAAAGCAAAGCAAAACCTTAGAGTGTTCTCTGCAGAAATGTTTCCATGAGCACCCAGACAATGTGACTTTTCTTGTGAGCAATCGGGGTGTTTCTTAACAAATCCACTGGACTTCTTGAGTTCTGCTGCCATAATCAACATCCTGACGGCTCTTACAAAGACTGGAAACTGCTGATATGTTATCGGCAAAAATAACACACATACTGATTCTGATATTATTTTAAAGGGAAAATCTGCACCCACATTATGTATACTAGTTCAGAGATTAGGGCTTGCAGTAAGACATGCAGCATGGTTAGCATTCCTGCACTCTAAAAGCCACAAAGATAAACATTATGCAGAACACGTCTGCAACTCAAGGACAAGGTATTTGGGTTCATGAATAAGTGAGTAAATAAAAAAGTAAATATAGATGTGTGGAGAAGCATGCACTGCTGCCACCACCAAGTTTGTAAAAATTAGATTTTTATTCCAAGGGTAAAAGAATTTACATTGATTGAGATACATGTGCTTTGGATTTTACGTTTTTTTTATATCTCACCCGAAGAGATGAACTTGCACCCAAGTCAATTTAATCACCGGGTGAGTTTTCCTGGCCATTTAGCTCATAATTGCTATATACGGTAGGTGGAATTGAATTCATTTGGATAGAGCCGCAATGAGTTTTTCTTTTCTAAATAAAAAAGTGACATGACCTGTAGGTTAGTGTTCCCTTTGCCTCTGCCACCCTTGTCTGTTCAGGGAGAGGACAGTGGTAGCCATCATTATGGCCAGATCTAGTAACCACCGACAACCAATGAAATCCTTGCAATTAAACAGGTGACCAGTAATTGCAACTTACTGACTTTGCTGTGGGTTACTAGACCTTTTGCAAATTGTATGACATTATGGGGCATAATGGTGCTGAAAACATATGTAAATTGTAATTATTTCCCCACAATGCACCTCTCTGGAGTGCCTAGTGCTGCCAGGAGCAATGCTTTGCCCCATCTGAATGGAGAGCAGGAAATACTGCAGCCTGAGTAACCCTGAAATGACTGTGCCCATAAATAATAAATACTATCTTGCCGAATTGCAAGGGTATCACAATTCAGTGTAAATATAGTACACGGGCCTAGAAAAGCTCTACCAAGGGCCTTTTCTCTTTAATGAGATCATGTTCTACTTTCCTGTTCCTGATCTAAAAGAGCAGAAGGGAGGCGAGAGGATATGGATGAAATCACTAAAACCAGACAGGGCTGTTAAAAATCTTGTTTTACTTTAAAGGTGGTTCCTGTCTGTCCCAATCCCATGAGATAAATGACCCTAAAGAATGCCAGTTATGCTGCTTATGCAGGCTGGAGCAACACTCACGGCGTTTCCCTTTAACTGCCCAGGTCGCCTCCCAACAAAAACTCACAAAAACAAACTTTAAGCACAAACCTTTATATTGTACGTCGCCTCCATTATAACAGTGTTTGTATCAATATTCTGACTGGTTAGACATTTTGACATGAGCTCATTCAATTAAGCTTGTCTAGAAAAGGTGCATAAATCTTATCTGGACTTCCAGAAAGATTAATTTAATATATTAGAAATACATGATTCCTGAGTCCACAGATTGTAAGGAAACCATAATACTTGTGAACTTCCCTTAGACTCACAAGGTGCCTAAACCCCTCCATTTCCTTGTTCCATTGTGAAGTGATGGATTCTGGGACTGTGCTTTATATAGAAGGTGGTGCACAGACTTTCCAGAAAGAAGAGGGACTCCAGGTCTCAGAATCTCTCACTTTACAAAGGTTCAAGGTGAGGGAGGGGTTGGATTACTCTGTGAGCCTAAAGCTGGCCATAGACGCACAGATCCTATCGTACGAATCAAGGATTCGTATGATTTTCGGATCGTTTGTGGAGAGTGCCGACATCTTTCGTCCGGCGGAGACAAGTTTGATTTTGACCCGGCTGATCCCGCCGGAGCCCATTGCACATCATACGTTCAGATTACCCCTGATATAGACATGCTCGTTCATGGCATATCGGGGAAAGATCCGCTCGTTTGGCGATGTCGCCAAATGTGCGGATCTTTGCATCTATGGCCATCTTTAGGGGTAAGCGTGGAGTTGGTCCCTGTAGCTATGGTTGCCACCTGGCCAGTATTTGATCACTCCAAGCCCGTAAATCTACAGTTAGGGCCAGAACTACTAATTCACTTGTAATGTAATAGCTGGTATATGTCTAACACGCTATAAATCCCTCCCTGACCCGTTACACTTAAAGATAACCCCTTATATGGTTAGACCCGCTGCTCATTCCTCCGCCCGTCCCTCCCAATTTCCCCAGCCACCCCACGCTGTTCCCTGCCCAGTGACATAATCACCCACCCGATGTGACATCATCGCCCACGTTCTGACCCAAAGGTTGGTTTTATTTCCTTTCACTCTGTGGAATCAGGTTTGTCTTTGTAAATAAATAATTTATTTCTATATTTATTTTTGGAAGTTAAGATAATGTTTATGAGCTCATGTAAAAACCGGGGGGGGGGGGGGGGGTGTATTTGACCTTTAAAGTGCCCATGCTTGCTCCCATGTGACCTGCTCTAGCTTGTGTATCCTGGGGATTGTACATCTAACCTATAACACCAGTAACCTTATAATAATTGACTGTAATCTGAGTTCAGTTGTTAAATCCTCTTTGGTATGCGGCCAACAACAACACAACATTTTGCAGGCTAAGTGGCTGAACGGACAAGTTTGGGTTGAATTAAAAAGCAGTCTGTGCACCTGCTAAGCCGATATAAGCGATGGATTAGTTACTGGTGCTTAGAAATCAGAATACAAACCCCTAAAGCAACGAATGACTTTGGTTGTTTAGACATCACTAGCAAAATATGTTGGCACAGACCAGTATATGTGTGTGGGCTTCTAAAATAAGGAGAAAAACTATAAAACATCAACACTTTATTCATAAAAATGAAGATATATTACAATGTCCTTATTGTAAAAATATGAGGTATAGTGAAGGGATTTTGTCATGATTTTTGTAGTATAGTTTTTATTTCTAAATTACACTGTTACAAATAATTTACTCTATTATATAATCTTATTCCAGAACCAACAAATTACTTTTTTAGCTGTTATATTTGTGATATTGCCTTTGGCCTTGTGCCTTTATATGTTCATGGAATCCCTTGGTGACTGATAATATCCTTATAATACACAAAAGCCATGAATATTTTGTAAATTAAATCCTTATAAACACTGACTAGTGATGTCATCAGTTATAAACGGTGAGTAGTGATGTCATTTTGGTCACATGACTCCCTAAAACTTGTGTATTATAATAAATAAAGTATCCCCTGTTGGAAAATATGACGATATTAGAAGTCACCTTGGAGTTCCATGAACTGTATAAAAGCACTCTGCCTTCGGCCTCATGTTTTTGTATGGTCTTGAAACTCGTCGGTAACTTATAATATCCCTATATTTTACAATAGGGGATACTTTATTCACTATATATTTAACAGAACATGTGCAGTTCATCAGCAGAAAAGAATATGGGGAGCTACTGGGGCATCTTTGGAGACACAGATATTTACTGCTAAAGGGCTGTGGTTGCCTTGGGCTGGTACAGAAACACAATGTGTATATATACTATATTTGTGAAATCACATGCAATGCAGCCATGGAAAATTCTATGTGTGCAGCTTTGGCTAGAGTAGGTGATGTTATAATAATGTGCAACAGAGATATGCACAATATAAACTATGGCCAGGCTTAGCTTTGCAATGCCAATCCTCCCCAGCAGCAATGATTCCCAACTGTAAGGAGCATTATTATGCTGTGTAAAGCGAAATGCACCAACAAAAAAAAAACAGTGTAAAAAGCTGTGTAAAATAAATGGCGAAGGTGTATGTAATTTTAAGTCATGCAAACAGCAGATTTGACATCATTATTTTAAATTGTTTCTACCAGGAGTCACATAAGAAAAATCAGGTAAAAAATGTATGCAGTTTTTTACACCATGAAGAGCGCACGCACCGTGACGTCAAGGGGGGAAGCAACAGAGGGTAGGCAGCAGAGGGCCAGAATGGGGAGGGCCAGAGTGGGGAGGGGAAGCGGCAGAGGGGCGGCCCAGTGTGGGGAGAGGAAGAGGCAGAGGGGAGGACCAGAGAGGGAAGAGAAAGCAGCAGAGGGGAGGGCTGGAGAGGGAAGGGGAAGCAGTAGAGGGGAGGCCAGAGTGAAGAGGGGAAGCAGCAGAGGGGAGGGCAAGAGTGGAGAGGGGAAGCAGCAGAGGGGATGGCAAGAATGGAGAGGGGAAGCAGCAGAGGGTAGGGCTGGAGAGGGAAGGGAAAACAGCAGAGGGGAGGGCTGGAGAGGGAAGGGAAGGCCAGAGTGAGGAGGGGAAGCGGCAGAGGGGCGGGCTAGAGTGGGGAGGGGAAGCGGCAGAGGGGAGGGCCAGAGTGGAGAGGGGAAGAGGCATAGGGGAGGGCCAGAGTGGGAAGGGGAAGCGGCAAAGAGGGGCGGCCCAGTGTGGGGAAAGGAAGAGGCATAGGGGAGGACCAGAGAGGGAAGGGAAAGCAGCAGAGGGGAGGGCTGGAGAGGGAAGGGGAAGCAGTAGAGGGGAGGCCAGAGTGAGGAGGGGAAGCAGCAGAGGGGAGGGCAAGAGTGGAGAGGGGAAGCAGCAGAGGGGAGGGCTGGAGAGGGAAGGGAAAGCAGCAGAGGGGAGGGCTGGAGAGGGAAGGGGAAGCAACAGAGGGGAGGCCAGAGTGAGGAGGGGAAGCAGCAGAGGGGTGGGCTAGAGTGGGGAGGGGAAGCAGCAGAGGGGAGGGCCAGAGTGGAGAGGGGAAGCAGCAGAGGGGAGGGCCAGAGTGGGGAGGGGAAACGGCAGAGGGGAGGTCCAGAGTGGGGAGGGGAAGCAGCAGAGGGGAGGTCCAGAGTGGAGAGGGGAAATGGCAGAGGGGAGGGCCAGAGTGGGGAGGGAGAGAGGGGAGGGCTGGAGTTGGGAGGGGAAGAGGCATAGGGGAGGGCCAGAGTGGGGAGGGGAAGCGGCAGAGGGGAGGGCAGGAGTGGGGAGTGGAGTGACTACAAACAAGGGGTAGGCAGAACAGGTACCTGCACAGCTCCTACCCCTGCATACATGGGCTGAGAAAAACTGGCAACAGATTAAGTCAGCAGCTTATTGGCCAGTGTATGGGGGCCCTCTGATGGGTCCCTGCGATTGTTATCTGGACGAAAATTCGGCACATGCCAATCGGCAGGTTTGAAATTCCCATCAATGAACCCCCTGCATTCCTGGCCTTGTGATGAAATTGTTGGGCCCTAGGGCCCACAAACAGATCCACCTGATATCGCCCACTCAATGTGGGCAAATCAGTGCAAGATCCACTCATTTGGCAACCTCTCCAAACGTGAAGCTCTGCCATGTATGGCCACCTTAACTCACAAAACGTCAGGATTAGATCCATGGATGTCCAAATTTCTGTTTGCCCATCTATTTAAAACATCTAACAACTGATGCACAATATAGTCTTTTCCTTATTATCCCTCTGATGGTGGAAGCACGGACAAACCTCCCTAATGTAAAAACCAGTCCTGATGGCTTCCTTATTTTAAGCAAGGTTGAGGCATTCCCAAATGCCATATGAGGTCATTACAACTCACAGGACAAGGGGTTAGAGGCGTCAGGTGCAGCGTCTACTGTGTGTTCTAAAATGAATGTACCATATGCAGCCATTGGGATCCAAGAATTAGATTTCAGCAAAGAAATATTCTCTTAATATCTGAACAGATGTTAAAAAAGGTTTGGAGTCCAATTCATCTGTTATATGTAATAAAAGTATACGGAGAGGCCTGTTTCTGATCTCCTTGTATTTTATTTATGGACATAAAAAACCCTGTTTAACCCAGACATTAGGGACAGAATGGAAAAGAATGGAGGGCAAAAACAAAATGAAAAAAGGAAGAGAGAAGGACAAAAAGAACAAGAAACATAGAGAAGAGAGAGAATGTAATGATTAGAGGCAATTGAAGACAGACCAGTGCTTAAAGCATGGAGATGGGCAGGGGGAGCGGTCACTTATCTAGTTTTAAAAAAAAATAAAATAAAGTGCAACAACACCATTGTGTTACCTAAAAAAATTGCTACAGTGAGCAATTCATTTTGATTTTAAATTAACAATAAAAATAGTTATTACAATAAGGCATGTTTATTTTTTGAAAACTAGAGGAGTGAATGCACTTGCACTACTTGCAATTAGGTGTAACTGCCAGTTTGTATACGCTTTGCACTGTATTAAATGGCAACTAGAGTTGTTGTTGAACTATCATTATCTGCACGGACTATGGAGTGTGATGGTGCAAATCACATATTATCGTAAAGTCGGTAAAACTGACTTAGATATTTTTCCTTAAAGGAGAAGGAAAGGTACCGAAGCAGTTTATTGTTAAAAGATTAGCCACAATAGTGTGAGCTATAACACTAGTTATTCTGCGGAATGCTTTACCATACCTGAGTAAACAGCTCTAGACACTCTCTCTGTTTGTTTAGGATAGCAGCTGCCATATTCACTTGGTGTGACATCACTTCCTGCCTGAGTTTCCCTGCTCAGTCATAGCTCAGATTACAGGAGGGAGGAGGAGAGGAGCAAACTGAGCATGCTCTTGCCCAGGGCAATGAGGTTTAAGCTGATGGCAGGAAGTCTGATTCAGAAGTCCATGTGTACACAATAGAAGGAGAGAAATGCTGTGTTTCTTTTGACAGAGGACTCAGAGCTGCATTACTTGGAGGGTTTACTGGTGTATTTATAATGACCTTTCTGATAAAGCTTACTTCATTTTAGCCATTCCTTCTTCTTTAATCCCCCAGTCCATCTCCATGCTTCAAGCGCTGGTCTGTCTTCAGTTGCATTCTATGGAACCGTGACAACTTTTACCTGAGGAATTTTTGTATTGAAGGTTTTCTGGTTGCTACACTTAATAAATCTCGAATTTTTATAACTTTTATGAAACATAGAAAAATCATGAAATTTTAATGATTTGCTGAAAAAAAGGTGCATAAATATTAACCAAAGAGAAGTACAGAGACATGATAAGAACGTAAATCTAGCCATACACTGGCTTTGGGGATTTTGCTGAAAGAGTTGATTTTTAGGCCTGATTTAGCCAACCACACACTGGGACAAATCATGTACTTCTGATAGTTGGCCTGGGAACCAATAATGAGATTATGCAGAGGGGCCCATCAGGTGAGGACAAAAACTGCAGATGTGATCCTTATTGGATGGAAAAAATCAAACCTGCCTTATTGATATAAGAAAGAGCCAGATATGAGCCAGCCAGGCCCATGGTGGGCTTCATAAACAGGCCAACAAATTGCAGACGGGTCCAGTAGTTTCAAGTTGCCACTTTATATTGGCCTGAGTATGGCCACCTTTAGGGCTCTTACTCATGAGCGTTTTTACCTGCGCTCTCCTGCGTTCCGTTTTTCGGCGTTCAGCCGCAGGGGAGCGCAGGAATAGACGCATTTCATTATTTCAAATGGGGCTGTACTCACACAGGCGCGTGTAGGCGCCGAACGCAGGAAAAATGCAGCATGTTGCGTCTCAACCTGCGTTCGGCGCCTACATGCGCCTGTTTGAGTACAGCACGATTTGAAATAATGAAATGCGTCTATTCCTGCGCTCCCCTGCGGCTGAACGCCGAAAATAAGGAACGCAGGGGAGCGCAGGTAAAAACGCTCATGAGTAAGAGCCCTAAGTCAGTATAACTCCCCGCCTGTATTGAACACATTACATCAGCTATAGGCTGATACTCCACTGTGTAGTTAAAAGGAACAGTAACGCCAAAAAATTAAAGTGTTTTAAAGTAATGAAAATATCATGTACTGTTGCCCTGCACTGGTAAAACTGTGTTTGTTTCAGAAACACTACTATTGTTTATATAAATAAGCTGCTGTGTAGCAATAGGGCAGCCATTCAAAGGAGAAAAGGCTCAGGTTACACAGCAGATAAGCTCTGTAGAACATCTGTTTGCATCAGAAACACTACTATAGTTCATATAAACAAGCTGCTGTGTAGCAATGGTGCAAATTGAAAAAAGGCACAGGTTAAATAGTGGATAACAGATAACACCATTATGTTCTACAGAGCTTATCTGCTGTGTAACCTGATCCTTTTCTCCTTTGAATAGTGTTTCTGAAGCAAACACAGTTTTATCAGTGCCGGCCAACACTGCATTATATTTTTATTATTTTAAAACACTTTCATTTTATGATGTTACTGTTCTTTTAAAGGAAAATACATTGAAGATAAAGTATAAACAGCTCAAGCCATTTTCCCTACAACGGAGCCCAGCAGCACTGGTTTTCTGTCTATAAAGGCATTTCCTGTATTTTCTGGAACATTTTGCTGCCAAAAGAAATGCCAGGCAACATATCGTTTTCCAAATATGTAGAAAAGACATAACGTCAGTCTCATAGAAAACATTGAGATGTGTTCCAACTCAGGAAAATGATCAGAGTTGCACACACAGTGCTGGGCAATGTGGGGAACAGATACAATTGGCATGCCAATTTATGTATTGGCAACTCACATATTAAGATTACCCCCCTCTACTCCTACTTAGAACTGATACTCTGCAGAATGGCTCAAAAAACTGAGTGGGGGTAACTGGAATGTAAAAACATATACCTGTAGATTTGTACTGTATATATAGAACCAACTGAAACGTTGCTTAGAAAAGATCCATCTATAACATATGAAACATATTGGAATTTCCCTTTATTTTTGAATCCCAATTTTTTGCCCCCCTTGTAAATAACGTAGGGACCCCTGGGGTATTCTGAAGTGTCATTGAGAGATGTCTGCATGGCACTGAGGGGCAGGGGAACAGGGGTCCTATAGGGCAGGGGTCCCCAACCGCTGGGCCGCGGGCCAGAACCGGTCTTGAACTGGGCCGCCGATCCTAGCAACCAATTAACGCGGCATGCCGGATCGGACGCTGACCAATCTCGACCCGACCCCGACTCCCCTGGTACTTGCAAAAAAATTTGGCTCTACACCGGTCCCCAGGACAAAAAAGGTTGGGGACCATTGCTATAGGGAGCCTATGACAGATGAAAAATAGCAGGTGACCCTTGATTTTGTTGGAGAGATAGAGCAGGAGTCCTACAAAATATTTTTTTGGAGGGGGACTTGTGCCCCTGAAGTTACACCACTGGCATGGATGCCCAGTATAGTAGCAGTGATTATGGGGAAATGCCCAGTACTGTAAGATTGGAACTTTTACTACACATGAACCCATCCTGGGCAGCCACAAAGGATCCCTGGGAACTCAATGAACATGTCCACGTCACTCAGGACCAGCACTTGATTTATACCCAGCACTGCCCTATGCACTTCACCCACTGACCAACAGATGGACTGTCCTGTACAATAGAGAAGGGGGGCCCCCACCCAATAAGCTTCACCACCAGATTAACCGAGTTGGCCAGTGGGACAGATAGGATTCTTTTAAAATTGCAATTTATTTAAAAAACAAAACACAGTCCTATCCAGGCCATTACATTTCAATCAGTGTATTCAGTGGGGGTGCCTAACAAATTGGTATTCTCGGTAAATAAAGCTTTTCTTGTTCTTTAATTCTTTTACTAATATGCATATGGAAATATATGGATTTGGAAATAATATGGAAATTAGGATTTGGATTCAGTTCGGCCGGGCAGAAGGATTCCGCCGAATCCTGCTGACAAAGGCTGAATCCCGAACCGATTCCTGGATTTGATTCATCCCTAGTATTAACTTTTTTTGTTTTGGTTGATATTATTATTAACATGTATTTATATAGCGCCAACATATTGCATAGCACTAGATATATCTCTTGGTGTGCCGTCACTTGATGCTATATTTTATATATATATATATATATATATATATATATATATATATATATATATATATATATATATATATATATATATAAATAGCATCAAGTGACGGCACACCAAGAGATATATCAACCAAAACCAAAAAAGTTCATCTAAATCAAGGTTTATTTAATCTAACGTTTTGTTTCCGTGTTGGAACCTTTGTCAGGGGAAAGAGTGTATATATATATAAAAAAGCCGGTAAACGCTTCTTTGGGTCTTCATATAGAATGACAAACATGCCACAAATGTGTATTATTGTGTATTATTTTATTTACATGTAACTCGTTTTGGGTAGGCCAGAAATGTCTCTGGCCCCTAAGATTGAAAAAAAAGCTCAAAGGGCATATTTTACGGTTAGCCTGGGAATTCTGGGATATGTAGTCCAGTCACACTTGAAAGGTCGGAGATTGTAGACAACTAAATAATATATTTTTCACCTTAGAAGAGACCTCAATTCTTCCTACTCCAGCCCTGCAGTACAATAAGACATAAAGCAAGGCTGTAGCAGAGCATCAAACACATACTTTCCAGCAATTATGTCATTAGAGTTTGACTTCACATGAAAACCCAAATTGCAAGAGAAGAATGCAAGTGGGGGTCATTAAGGGAAAGACTAACCAATTGTAGTAAAACCGGAGCAATTACTGATCTTATCAGTGTTAGATATATTCCAGTGTATTCTGACCAAAAATGGTAAATGTCTCTACAACTGTATAGAGCTAAAGGGCAATAAATCCTAAAATTCAAGTTGATTTTGAGGAAAAAAGGTACATTTTGTCAATATAAATATATGTAGAAATGTTTCAGCAACTTGTTAGAACCAAAAATATGTGAAAATTCCAGGATCGTGGGAAGGACTTTATTCTATACACTTCAGATTTCAAAATAAAATGGACTGGATAGTATAGATCTATTGAGATACTAATGCTGCCCCTACAAGGGTTAATTTCCAGGATACAGGACTGAAAGATCTAGGATCCAATCCCATAGGAGGTGGATAACCAGTTTGTGCCCATCTGACAGCAGACATGCAGCCCATCCCATTGGTTGCAGACATTCTATTCCGGGTTGTGCCATTGGGATGCAATAGCCCCAAGCTGGTTTGGGTTTTGAGTGTCATTTCAAAACTCAACATACTGACAGTTTAATTGGCTCCTGATAAAAACCGACCCATGTGTGTGAATGTAGCTTAGATTGTAAGCTCCACTTGGACAGGAACGGATGCGAATGATGAATTATCCCTGTGCTATGTTACTATATAAACAATACTATATAAATAAAGCATAAATATAATAATGGATTGAGGGAATTGGAGTGCTGGCTGATTAAAGGACAAGGAAAGGCCAACAATTGAATCCCATTTTTACTTTCTTTAATAAAAAAGATACCTATCTCCAATATACTTTAATTAAAAAATGTGTACCGTTTTTATAAGAAACCTGACTGTATGCAGTGAAATTCCCCCTTCATTTACTGCTGTGGATAGGAATTGTCAGATGGTCCCTAACTGCTGAGCAGGGAAACAATCATACTTATGAACAGCAGGGGGAGCCCCCGCCTTACTTCCCAGCCATGCAGAACTCAAGCAGCTTTGTTTATGATGATCCCTAAGCAGCCCAGACCACACTGAGCATGTGCACAGTCTTAGTCTTGCAAAGATGTTTTAACAAAGTTACAAGATGACACCCCCCCATGGCCAACTTTGAAAGCATAAATAATTTGTTTGATTAGGCTTGTGGTGCAGTAAGTTCATGTTTATGTTTAGTATACAAAATACAGCATTTCTAGCCTTATTCTATTTTAGACTTTCCTTTTTCTATCACTAAATGGCTCAAAAGAATAGTATTATATACTGTACAATTTAAAACTCAAGGTGTGGATGTGATTATACACAGGAGGAGGGCAGTTAGTAGAGCATTTTCCCAGGAGATTCTAGAAGGAAACTCAATGTACAACAACAAACACCACACAAATCAGGAACAGATTTTCTGCAATATGACATTGCTTTGGGACTACAGACAGTCCATCAGTGCCATGGCAATGAGCAAACAACCAGATGCCTGACAATATTGGCCTTATTATAAAAGATATCATCATCCCTGGAGACCTGATAACTCACAATTGATGTTACATTTACCCTCTTCGCCTCTCAGCGGCTGACCCACAAAATCAAGATGTTTTATATCCACCACGGACTCCTTCCTTGATGTGTCACAATTGGAAAGAGTGAGAACCCATCAGACATGCCAATATTTTATTTGGGAGGTACTGTATGAGGTTGGCACATGTCCAAACTGCAGTAAGAGGAGGCATGGAAGGGTCTGCTCGTATTCCAACACAATGTACAAGAGCAGACTTATGGAAAATGATGGAAATTGTGAAGCTTCTTCTTCCCAAACACCACTGTACAGAAACTCACAGCTGGTTTCCTTGATTGCTTGAGCCGAAAAGCTTGAATAATTATACAGTAAATAGGCTCTGAAGTGTCCATTTAATAGTGGGACAACAAGCACTAGAAAACTGTTCTACCCAAAAGGCCAGGGCTTTAGTGATGACGTGGCTGGATTTATCGATGAGTCAGAATTGAGTAAATCAGACATATCTGACCTGTGCCTCTCCTGCTATTGTTAATCTGCAACTTTTGCATTCAACAGTAGAACTCGGCTGCTAGGGTGATGCAGTACAACAGTAGCTGGAGACAAGGAGGTCAACAAAATATCTTATACCATTGTACTTATCTTGCCACCCCAAAGACGCCCTTCTAAGGCTGGAGCCTCAAGGCATACCCCCCCCCCCTCTGCCTTATTATATTTCCAGGTTTTCCCCCAAACATTCTCCCAGTCATAATCTTCCCACACTCATTTTGCTTTTCACAGTGCACTCTAGAATGCACAGCACATCTGTAATACATTTTCTACCAAGGACTTCTTACATTCAACCCCAATCTGCTCGCTATTCAAGAATACGATTCATGCCATCTGCCCCCACCCATAAGGACCCTCATAGGATTTGATTTACTAGTGTATAAAATGATCACCGCTGGTGTGAAAACGTTCCTTCTCTCTTGGTTACACAGTCACTTGTAAAGTGCAACCCATGATATAATCGTTTTCACCATCACAGACCTGACAACATCTGATCAGAAAGCCAAGAATAATGTGTGTGAGCACATAGAGCAAAAACGGCTTCTTTGGGAAATTCTTCTTCGGCTTTAAAAACAACTAACAAAATCCAACCTGCAGGAAAATCAGTTTGTAGTTGAAATCAAAGCTAAAGTTAAAAAAAAGAAATCACCCTTTCATAAATGTGTCCTTTAATTTAGATTCCTGCACTGGATCAGGTACCCCGATATACTGGCAAAGTCATTGGGCTGAAAATGCTTTAACGGTCGGGCAGTCCTATAAATCTATTGGCTAAAAATAACTAGTGTTTCAACGCAAAAGCAGAATATACAATTCTTGGTCTTATTAGTCCCTTCGGGTGAAGACACAAGGCTACTAGCAGCAGCTACTTTTCAGGACTACAAAATAGGCAATAGTTATAATGGGCTTTGCTAAGACACTACGTGTGTTTCAGCTGATGCAAATCTCAGCATTGTTTATGGCAGGGTATTTTTTGGGCATTTTGTAGCCACAAGTAGCTGCTACTAGAAGCTGTGTGTGTCCCCTTTAGGGCAGTGGCAGATGGGGAGATTAGTCACTACTGCGTGTGACTAATCTCCCCAAAATGCCTTTCCACTGGCAAGAATACGAATTGCCGGCGGTATGCGCAGTTGGAGGCATTTGCCGGTAAGGAGCTACTGCGCCTGAAAGTCACAAAGTTTCCGATTTCTTTTTTTGGAAACATCGTGACTTTCTGCGCATGCGCAGTAGATCCTGACCGGTAAATGCCTCCTACTGCGCAGCACCACCAAACTCCGGGGAATACAGGAAGAAGAGCGCTCGGGAGAAGATGGCTGCCGTGAACTCCGCTGGAGAGGACCTACAAGGAGGGGTAAGTGACAAGTTAGGGGCATTTGCCCGGGGGGCAAATGCAAGGGAGGGATTTTTGAGCCTATGAGTAAGTGCCCTATTAGGCACGAAACGCGTTAGGTTTTATGTCCTAATACATTTTCTACTTTTTTTAACAAAATTTGTTCTAGATTATTGGAGATCCTCACACTCCTCCTTTTGGATTAAGTGTCAGGGATTTTTGTGCCTAGGGGATTGAATTCTCTTTTAAAGGAAAACTATACCCCCAAAATGAATACTTAAGCAACAGATAGTTTATATCAAATTGAATGACATATTAAAGAATCTTACCAAACTGGAATATATATTTACATAAATATTGCCCTTTTACATCTCTTGCCTTGAACCACCATTGCGTGACTCTATCTGTGCTGCCTCAGAGATCACCTGACCAGAAATACTACAACTCTAACTGTAACAGGAAGAAGTGAGGAAGCAAAAGGCAGAACTCTGTCTGTTAATTGGCTCATGTGACCTTACATGTGGTTTGTTTGTGTGCACAGTGAATCTTACGATCTCAGGGGGCGGCCCTTATTTTTTAAAATGGCAATTTTCTATTTATGATTACCCAATGGCACATACTACTAAAAAGTATATTATTATGATAATGGTTCATTTACATGAAGCAGGGTTTTACACATGAGCTGTTTTACTCAGTATCTTTTAATAGAGACCTACATTGTTTGGGGGGTATAGTTTTCCTTTAAAGACAATAAATGATGTGTTTAGTTGGATTTAAATAGGAGCGCTGCTTGGTTTTTAATCTCCAGCTCAAATCCATTAAATCCATTACACAGTGTAATATGAGATGGAAGCATAAGCACAAGGGCTTGCTAGTTTGGGAACTATAAATCCCCTATGACATCATAACCTGTGCTGTCACAGCCACACAACAAAGGTAACCCTCATATGTAGGTGCAAATGTTACTGATACTAAGTAGCAGAATAAAAATTCATAGTCAGAAAGAAAACGTACCTTGTGTAGTGTCTATAATTACAAGGGACGCACCGAATCCACTATTTTGGATTCGGCCGAACCCCCGAATCGTTCACAAAGGATCCAGCCAAATACCGAACCGAGCCTGAATTTGCATATGCAAATTAGGGGTGGGAAGGGGAGAACGTTTTTTTATTTCCTTGTTTTGTGACAAAAAGTCACGAGATTTCCTGCTCTGCCCCTAATTTGCATATGCAAATTAGGATTCAGATTTGGTTCGGCCGGTCTCTTGTTCGAATCAATGCATGGTTGCTAATGTACTTTCTGGGCCCTAGCAACTAGATTGCTGAAATTGCAAAGTAGACAGCTGCTGAATACAAAGCTAAATAACCCAAAAAACAGAAATAATAAAAAATTAAATCCAATTGCAACTTGTCTTAGAAGATAACTCTCTAAACATACTAAAAGTTAACCCACAGATGAACAACCCCTACACATACCTGGAGGGGGGCAGCCCAAAAAGATCAGGCTGAAACCATCCTATTAATCAGTTATGCATTAAGTACTTTGACCTATACAGGCTCTTTAGCATCTATTGGCAAGTACAAATGTGCCCATTGTAGATATTGAAATACAATGTGCAAGTAGAATATCTTATAAATAAACTGATAATAATGCTGGGGGCTGCTTTCAAGTCTAAGGGTCCCGGCGACAAATCTCTTCTTCGGGGGCGACTAATCTCCCTGAACTGCCTCCCCAAGGGATGGCACTCAAAGCGATTTATTCTCCAAAGTCGCCCGAAGTTGCCTGATGAGGAAACTTCGGACGACTTCAGAAAATGAATCGCTCTGAGTGCCATCCCGCTGGCGATTTACATTTTAGCCGGCGGGAAGGCAGTTCGGGGAGATAAGTCGCCCCTAAGAAGAGATTTGTCGCCGGGCGACTAATCTCCCTGAATCTGCCTGTGTGCCCTGACCCTTAATAGGACTGCAGGGCAAACATTTGCACAGGAGATAACAGAGAAGCTAGGTGGAATTGCAGATAGAGCAAGGAGTTAGATTTGACCCGCTGTTTCTCATTCCTATTGGATGGTTGCTTCCAAGAAATGTTTTATTTGTAGATGATGGACAGAGTGATGCAGTCTTTAAATGCTAATAAAGCACAATTACAATTATATTTTCTTTTATTAGGCACATTTTTATTTTGTGGTTGACTTGCCTTTTAAGGGCCACACCTATAGAATGATATTTGTTTAGCGGGATCAGAAAGAAGCAGATCTCACTCTGCAATAGGGAGGCTTTTGGAGGTAGGGGAGATACTTCCCCTTTAATAAGTAGCGAACATTGTGCACTAGTTCCACTGTGCAATGGATTCTGGATGTAAATAGGCTCTAGTACAGGTCTGACCCTTCCTGGGCCTAAAGTGTAATCCCAGATTTTGCAAACCAAGGTTAGAGGGTCACAGCAGCACTTGTATTTGCACTACTTGTAAGAACAACTGGTCAGAATAGCAGCAAATTGAGTCATTTAGAAAAACTTTTTAAAGAGCAAGTTCACCTTTAAAGGGATACTGTGATGGGAAACGTTTTTTCCAAAATGCATCAATAGTGCTGCTCCAGCAGAATTCTGCACTGAAATCCATTTTTCACAATAGATTTTTTTATATTTAATTTTGAAATGTGACATGGGGCTAGACATGTTGTGCCCAGGTGCCCCCAGTCATGTGACTTGTACTCTGAAAAACTTCGGTCACTCTTCACCGCTGCACTGCAAGTTGAGTGATATCACCCCTCTCCCTTATACCCCCCACCAGCAGCCAATCAGCAGAACAATGGGAAGATAACCAGATAACAGCTACATGGTAGATATAAAAACAGCACGCAATAGTAAAAATCCATGTCCCTCTGCGACTCCTTCAGTTACATTGAGTAGGAGAAACAACAGTCTGTCAGAAAGCAGTTCCATCTTAAAGTGCTGGCTCTTTCTGAAAGCACATGACCAGGCAAAATAACCTGAGATGGCGCCTACACACTAATATTATGACTAAAAAACTAGCTGGTTCAGGAATTCAATTTTACACGGTAAAGGGATTTGCAGTGCAATTTAGAAATAAAGACTATACCATAAAAATCATGACAGAATCCCTTTAAGTAAACGGTTTGCATATACCTGATCGAGTACTCTAAGCAACTTCCATTACTTCCAGCTAGATTTCTATTAATATTTATTACATATATTTCTATCCATGCACTGCTCTATTCCTTCTACAGGATTCGGAAAGCCAATTGCCTGGTACAAGATACCAATTTAAATTCTAAAACGCAGATCAAGAACTATAATGAAATGAAAAATTAGGACGTTATCATCTACCTTTGCTTTAAGCTCTTACATGGAGTAGTAAGAGACCAAAGAAATTCCGTAACTAGCTTGTAAATGAATCCTGTAGTTATGGTGAAGCCAACGGAAGCCCCTTGTTTGCTCCAGCATTAGAACTTCCAGCATGAAAGGATGCAGGGAGTTGTTATGAGCAACAGCTGGGGGGCAGCAGACTGGACGTCACTGGAGTAAACAAGGTCTATGATTTCCTTCTTGTGCTATAGCAACTAAAGCTCTAATTCCACCTGGGTGGGCCCAATGAGGGACACACACACTATCCAAAATGCTCAGGACCTGGGGCTTTCCAGATAATGGATCTTTCCATAATTTGGATCTTCATACCTTAAGTCTACTAGAAAATCATATAAACATTAAAAAAAAACCAACAGGCTGGTCCTGCTTCCAATAAGGATTAATTATATCTTAGTTGGTATCAGGCACAAGCTACTGTTTTATTATTACAAAGAAAAAAGAAATCATTTTTAAAAATTTGGATTATTTGGATAACATGGAGTCTATGGGAGAAGGCAATACGGAGCTTTCTGGATAATGGGTTTCTGAAAAGATACGCTATCCGGCAAACCCCAGGTCCAAAGCATTCTTTACTTAAAACTTGGGATGCATCGAATCCAGGATTCGGTTAGGGATTCTGCCTTTTTCAGCAGGATTCGGCCGAATCCTTCTCCCCGGCTGAACCGAATCAGAATCCTAATATGCATATGCGAATTAAGGGCGGGGAGGGAAATCGCGTGACTTTTGTCACAAAACAAGGAAGTAATAATTTTTTTCCCCTTCCCATCCCTAATTTGCAAAGGATTCGGGGGTCTGGCCAAATCCAAAATAGTGGATTTGGTGCATCCCTACTTAAAACATACTGTTTATGGATGAGGGGGTATTTAATGTTCTTAGCGTTAACATATCAGATGCATTTCTCTTCACTGATAAAATATGAATTTATTGCTAAAAAAAAAAAAAAAATACTCAGGAAGGCACAAAAGTTGAATAGTTGCTCAAGTAGAAGTTCTGTAAACGGAGGACTTGTTAAATCCATGTGTAAGAGTATAAAATAAAGCTTAAGTTGTTAATCACAGTCCAGCCCAAGTATGCACCATAATATCTATATAAATAGAGAGATATAGATATATATAGTTCGTGGGTAAGGCAATGCTGCATACGTGGCTCCTCGGGACAGGTACAAGAGTAGTGTAGGTATAGATAGGAATAGCATTATTTAAATACAAATGTGCTATGTTGCCTGTTTTATGGAACTATACATGATGGTTCCATCTTTCCGTTATCACAGTATAACATAAAAATAAATGTACGACCATTCGTGTACCAAACCGCCAATTATTGGCAACAGGTTCTTCTCTCATACTTTAGGGGTGACTGCAACCCCCACCCTGGGTTTGAGCAATCCCCCATAATTAGGAGAGTTCAGAGCCCAGAGAGTCACTAGGCCACGTCATATTTCTGTAGCGCCTCCTCCAATTTTAGAGTCACTTTTTGAAAGAAGCAGATCTGTTGCTGTAAGAAATGTTGCATTTGTGACTTAAAGTCTCTGACGCGGATCTTGTGGAAATGGTGGATCTCTGCCAGCGTGGCGTAGGAAATGACGTTACATCGCTCCTGGATTTCACTGGCCTTCTGCAGCTCCAACTTGCCTTCTTCAACTTGTTTCTTACTCTCTCGCACTTTGGTCAGAGACCCTGGAACAGAGGAGAAGAAGTGGCTGTTAAGGGGAAACTCCACAAAAACATAATTTCAAGCAACTTTACAATTTACATCAGTTAAAAAAATATGCAGACTTTTCATGATTTTTTTGTGGTGCAATGATTTGTTAAACACAGTGTAATGACAGACTGCACTGCATCATGGGAATATACTTTTCTGACCACTGGGTAAGAATGACACTTGGAACAAATTGGATGTATGCTTTGTCTTTTCCAGTGTAAACCAACTTTTAAACAGGATCTAAACTCAATCCCTGGACACTTCTGCAATTGATATTCACTTTTCCATTTTTAGTAGTCAGAGAACTACTAAGCAGTTTTAGGCTGCTATTTAATACTAAGCCTTCGGGCTGCTCCCTTTCAAAGTTAGAGAACAGACAACCCTAACTGTATATGTGGCCCCTGAGTAAACTGTTTATAAATGGTTGTTTATAAACACTGCATATATTTGCAATAAAATTTTAAAGGCACATTTATCAAGGGTCGAATTTATGTGAATTTTTTCAAACTCCCTTAAATTAAAATGAAAATGAAAACTTGCAGCAGTTTATTAATAAAATCGAATTATTAAAACTGGAACGAATTTAAACGACCTGAAAACGCAAATCAAATTCGACCAAACTCGATTTAAGTTTTTTCTCAGAAAAAAACTCGATTGTCAGGAAGGCTGCAAACATCTCCAAATTGATCCCATTGACTTTAACAGTAGTTCGGCAGGTTTTAGGTGGCAAATAGTCTAATTCGAATTCTTAAAGGGCCAGAGTATGATAAATCTCTCAAAATCGGATTCGAATTTTTTTTAAAAAAAAAACTGGAATCGAGTTTGGATAATTCCCTAATCAAATTTGACATTTTTGACCATAAAAAATGCGAAAAATCTCTTGCCTTGAACCACCATTTTGTGATGGTCTGTGTTCTGCCTCAGAGATCACCTGACCAGAAATACTACAACTCTAACTGTAACATGAAGAAGTGAGGAAACAAAAGACACAACTCTGTCTGTTAATTGGCTCATGTTACCTAGGAAGTATAGTTTGTTTGGTTTGTTTGTGTGCACCGTGAATTATACGATCCCAGGAAGCGGCCCTTATTTTTTAAAATGCCAATTTTCTATTTGTGATTATGGCACGTACTACTAGAAAAGTATATTTTTCTGAAAATGGTTTGTTTACATGAAGCAGGGTTTTACATATGAGCTGTTTTATGCAATATCTTTTTACAGAGACCTACATTGTTTGAGGGGTATAGTTTCCTTTAATGCTAACTAAAAATTTAACTGCACCATTTCTTACTTGCCACCATGAGAAAATATTCTGTATATTCGGGGTCCCTGAGGTGTTGCCCGTACATGACTACCTTCCCATGAGACCTTATATGAGCACCTGAGGAAGGATCATTCGATCCGATACATGCTGTGCATTTCTAAATAAAGAGATTACTGACTAAAGAGATGGGTTCTCCACAGTGATAGCTACAATTTGGAAAAGTTTGGAAGGCCTGGCAGTACCTTACTGTGAGAGTGAACTTGGTACACCTGATAATCAAGGATCACAAAGTGTATATACATCTTCCCATGTGACCACATCTACTCCTCTAAGCACAAATGTATCTGCCATCACATGTGTAACATCAAAGGGACAAACCTAGAACAACAGCCACAACCTGCGCCTGTATTAGGATATTAGCTGTACTGAAAGGAAAACATCTCTATTTGGCTTTCTGACTGTGGTGTGAATCATGAAGTGGGATCCACACAGCTGAACAAACAGCCAGCCTGTCAGTGTAATATGGAAATCCCAGGTTAAATGTGCTGACTTATTCCTATGGCTCAGGCCCTCCTCATTCTCCTACCCCTATGGTTTCTACTGTACAAATAATTGCAATTTCCTGTTTATTAACCCAAATCAGTAATTCTTCCAAGTGGACCAAACATAACTACTGAGGCATGAAGTCTGGCTCACTCATCTACTCACATTGGCCAACACAAGCCGACGAATCAGCCCCCCACAATGGCTCTATAGCTTCTTGGCTCATGTATGGGGACAATCTAATGACTATCTGGAGATTGCCCATATATCTGTTGGTCAGGTTTAAAAATCCCCCGGACAAGAATTACTGTCATCTCCCAATGTGCCTTTGCAAGCCTTTATTATGATCAGAATATCCCAGGGACCCAAATAAAAGACCCGCCCTACCAGACTCACCACATAGGTGGGCATATTGGGCAATCTAGAGCTTTAGAGGCAATGTACAACATGCAACTTACAATATGAACAAATAATATGAAACCACAAACTATCAGTCCGTCCGTCCCCATCCCCACCTGAGTCACAAGAATTGGTAATGGGCTGGATGGAGGAGAAATGGAAAAACTGCCTCCGGTGGCAGAGATCTACCTGGGCAATTCTTATCAAACAAGTTAGAAATTGGGTGAAGAATAAGGAACTGCCCAGATCCCCCATTATGATCCAATCGTTGGCTCAAGAGCCAAATGATCAGGTCATCCTAAAATGGCCCAGTGTGTTGGTGGCCACATCAGGTAAAGATGTTGCCAAACAAAGGGATACTTTACTGAAAATATTGGGTGTGGGTGTTGTTGATAAAGAGGTGCTGCCTCTGGGGAAGAAAGAATCATTCGAGTTCAGTAGGCCTGAGCTAGAGTCACATTAAAACCTGTACTTTAAAGTCTATTTATCTATTAAACTAGACCAATAAATGGTAGAATTACTATCAGTAAGGGTGCTGACACATGAGGAGATTGATCACCCACACTAAATCTGCTCTACTACAGGGGGCGAGCCTCCTGGAGATGTTTCTCCATTCCAAAAGCTTAGGATCATCACAAGTAAAAAAAAAAACATTTCTCACAGGAATCTGGCTTAAGCACAGGAAAATACCAAACCGGAAAGGAAAATCATTTTTAGGAAATTTCAGTATCTCTTTGTGTGCCATTTGACACCTATTTTCCAACACTCATGGGCAGATTTATCAAGGGTATAATTTTAAATTCATGGTTTTTTGTTTTTTTTTTTTAAAAAAAATCCTATAAACGCCATGAACTCTAAATACGACCAGTCTAAATTTTATTGAAAAAATTCTAAACTCGGGTGAAAAGGATCGACCCGAAAACCCGAATCGAATTTCTTTCCAATTTTAAACAATTCTAATTTAAAAACAACTCCAAATTGATCGCAGGACGTCTCCCAGTGACTGAAACAGTAATTCGGCAGGTTTTAGGTGGCGAATAGTCAAATTCGGGGGCCAGAGTATGATAAATATCGAAAACCGAATCAGAATTTTTTTTTAAAAAACTTGAATCGAATTTTAACAATTTCTTAGTCGAATTTGATAGTTTTGACTATGAAATAAACTCGAAAATTTAATTTTCAATTTGACCCTTGATAAATCTGACCCTCAATGTACTTTCTCTTGCTGTGCCAAGGAACACGTGTGGCATAATAAATCAGGATTGAATTCTCTCTTAGCAATGTCTTGCCCTTCAGATTTATTTCATAACCATAAAATAGGATGCCAAGGAAGCTCCCTGTTCTGCCAATCAGCAGAAGATAACCGGCCCATGGAAATTTATTAATGAAAATTACTTTTGAAACAACAGGCACATTCAGGTCTGTTTTCTAATAAGAGAAAAGTGTTGAATTTGTGAACGTCACCATTTAGGAACAACCTAAATATTCGGTAGGATGCACTGGATCTCAGCAATTTCTGCAGATCCAAATTATTAGTCAGAATATCAATATTTTGGACAGCTGAAAGGAAACTTTTTTTTTTTTTTTTTTTTTATCAAGTTAGGGTTTAAATTCTGTTCCTTATGCGCCCAAATCTTTTGTTGAGGACTTCATATAGGATGGATTTGGTGCATCTCAAATAGTTGTTAAAATTTAATGGCTAAATAAGTTTATATCAAAAAAGATATATATCCCAAGACACACCTATGACTAAGCGCCGGAAGGTGCGAAACGCGTAAGGTGGGATATGTGGGGTGGTATGTACTGAATACTTTTTAAATGTGAAATTCAATAAATTATTCTTATTTTTACTCAAAAAGGCCTTGGGATATATATCTTTTTTGATATAAACTTATTTGGATTTGACTGCCTTGGAACTGGGGCTGGTCCCTTTGGCCATGCTGAATAGCTGTATGGACTCCCGATTTTTCAATAGATATATAAAATGTAATGGCTGGCCAAAATCACTGGTTAGTAACTTTTTTTTTGTATATATTTATGTACAAGTTCTTTCCAGCTTGTTCCTGAGAGTAACTGCTCTACAAAACTGGCAGGGGACAATGGGAATTATAGTGCTGTGCCAGTTGGAATGAAACGTTTCCCTTTCATTTTCTGTGGCCCTGTGGTATTCTCCCCGGATGCCCTGGCTGCTTCCATTCAGCCCAATGGACTGGATTGTGGCTCACTCGCATGTGCCAATAGCTTCAATAAGAGTGTTAAAGGGATTCTGTCATGATTTTTATGGTGTCGTTTTATTTCTAAATTATACTGTTTACACTGCAAATAATCCACCCTACAATATAAAATTTCATCCCTGAACCAGCAAGTGTATTTTTTTTTTAATTTATAAAATTGGTGTGTAGGCGCCATCTCAGGTCATTTTGCCTGGTCATGTGCTTTCAGAAAGAGCCAGCACTATGGAACTGCTTTCTGGCAGGCTGTTATTTCTCCAACTCAATGTGACTGAAGGAGCCGCAGAGGGACATGGATTTTACTTTTGAGTGCTGTTCTTAGATCTACCAGGCAGCTGTTATATTGTGTTAGGGAGCTGCTATCTGGTTACCTTCCCATTGTTCTGTTGTTTGGCTGCTGGGGGGGGGGGGTGATATCATTCCAACTTACAGTACAGCAGTAAACTGTGGCTGACGTTTATCAGAGCAAAAGTCACATGACTGGGGGCAGCTGGGAAACAGACAATATGTCTAGCCACATGTTAGATTTCAAAATTAAATATAAAAGAATGTGTTTTCTCTTTTGAGAAATGGATTTCAGTGCAGAATTCTGCTGGAGCAGCACTATTAACGGATGTGTTTTTACAAAAAACATGTTTTCCCATGACAGTATCCCATTCAGTTAAGAGATTTACACTGTAGTATTTGATTTGTGTAGGAGAAATACAACCGGTGATGAAGCAATCCGCAGAATGGTGAAATACCCTGTAAATACAGTCATATCTCTTTATACAAAGCTCATAGTCTCAGCAACAGCTCATATTCATTAACATGAACAGGAAACCCTTTTTGGTGTATATTTCCCAATATATCCCTGGCAGATTAACAATAACTAGCAACCATGAGAGACACCAGACCCTCACATTTATTTCCCCCAACACTTATCTAGTGAGATATATAATTATCTAGGAGAGAAATGCAACCTCTCTGGAGCTGGCACTGTCAGTTCTCCTCCCTTTAGCAGCACAGACCAGACGAGACTGTAAAAGGATCAGGGGAAACCCAATCACATCATGTCAGCTCCATGTCTGGGAGCCAGATGGGACCTGATTCACAGTGAGTAAGCAGGGACACAATCCAAGGGGATCCAGCCTCATAGTTACTCATCTCTCTGTTAAACCACCACCTCAGCACAAGCACAGACTCATTACAGTCAATGAGGATCTAATGGCAAAATAAAAAATTAAAGTCAACTTGTTCAGGGTCCTTACGAGCACTTTTACTTATTGCTGCATGCGGCATCTGTCTACACCACTGCAGCTAAGGAGTCCCTTACACATGCTTTATTTGTTGGAAGAAGCTGAATAAAATAGTGTTATGCTAAAAGACTATTATTGGACACGGGATTTGGCTTGTGGTGTTTAAAGAACCACGTTCACATAAAAGAAAATTCTGCTTTCCTACATTTCTCCCACACCCAAGCCCTTAACAGATCAGAACACAAACAAGTGGAAAATAATAGAAATAATATGGCAATCTGACCTGTGTGGTTGGGTGCCCGGTGCTTGTTACTTGTGTGACTGGGTGCTAAGTGTACTGGGTGCTTTTTACTTGTGTGACTGGGAGCTAAGTGTACTGGGTGCTTGCTTCTTGTGTGACTGGGAGCTAAGTGTACTGGGTGCTTGTTACTTGTGTGACTGGGAGCTAAGTGTACTGGGTGCTTGTTACTTGTGTGACTGGGAGCTAAGTGTACTGGGTGCTTGTTACTTGTGTGACTGGGAGCTAAGTGTACTGGGTGCTTGTTACTTGTGTGACTGGGAGCTAAGTGTACTGGGGGCTTGTTACTTGTGTGACTGGGAGCTTAGTGTACTGGGTGCTTGTTTTTTGTGTGACTGGGTGCTAAGTGTACTGGGTGCTTTTTACTTGTGTGACTGGGAGCTAAGTGTACTGGGTGCTTTTTACTTGTGTGACTGGGAGCTAAGTATACTGGGTGCTTGTTTCTTGTGTGACTGGGTGCTAAGTGTACTAGGTGCTTGTTTCTTGTGTGACTGGGTGCTAAGTGTACTGGGTGCTTGTTTCTTGTGTGACTGGGTGCTAAGTGTACTGGGTGCTTGTTTCTTGTGTGACTGGGTGCTTGTTACTTGTGTGACTGGGAGCTAAGTGTACTGGGTGCTTTTTACTTGTGTGACTGGGAGCTAAGTGTACTGGGTGCTTGTTACTTGTGTGACTGGGAGCTAAGTGTACTGGGTGCTTGTTTCTTGTGTGACTGGGTGCTTGTTACTTGTGTGACTGGGAGTGTACTGGGTGCTTGTTACAACTTCTGAAATGAAGTCACCTTTTGCCTTGAGCCAGAGACCTCAGAATGATTGTTACTCCCACACACGGTGTGTCAGAAGGAATCTGTAACTGTGCTACACTTTGCCCAAGGGCCACTATAGTCTGTACCCTACACAAACAACCATTGTAAAACGTTCTTGCTTTCACATCATTTAAATAATTCTTTGTTATATTTGCTGTTACTTCTGAGAAAAAAAATGTTCTTTAAGAAACAAATTTCATGTGCTCATAGAAGCAACTCTTGACTTCCTACTGTAAATTGAATTCAAAACCCCAGCGGCAAAATTCTCTTATCCCAGTTATCAGCAGCAAGGCACCAATTAATCCTGTCAGTAAGGGCACATGGATTATTATACCTCATGGCCTTAATGGGATACAGTCTTGGAAAAAAATTTTTTTCCAAAACGCATCAGTTAATAGTGCTGCTCCAACAGAATTCTGCACTGAAACTCATTTCTCAGAACAAACAGTTTTTTTTATATTTCATTTTGAAATCTGACATAGGGTTCGACATATTGTCAGTTTCCCAGCTGCCTCAAGTCATGTGACTTATGCTCTGATAAACTTCAGTCACTCTTTACTGCAAGTCGGAGCGATATCGTCCCCTCCCTTTTCCCCCCAGCAGCCCAACAACAGAACAATGGGAAGGTAATCAGATAGCAGCTCCCTATGATAACAGATGCCTGGTAGATCTAAGAACAGCACTCAATAGTAAAATCCAGGTCCTACTGTGACACATTCAGTCATTGAGTAGGAGAAACAACAGCCTGCCAGAAAGCAGTTCCATGCTGGCTCTTTCTGAAAGCACATGACCAGGCAAAATGACCTGAGGTGCACCTACATACCAATATTACAACAAAAATATACACTTGCTGGTTCAGGAATGACTTTTTTATTGTAGAGTAAATTATTTGCAGTGTAAACAGTGTAATTTAGAAATAAAATCTACATCATAAAAATCATGACAGAATGCCTTTAATGTTTCACACACTATTGGATCTATGGGCAGTTTCTTATGCTGGCTCCACTGAGCACCTTTGTACTGTTAGGGGCTCCCTGTCTGTCAATGCTTTGACATCTACGTGGATGAATTTGCCAATTTGAATCTATTAAAAGTCAGTAGGACAGAAGGAAATAACCACTTTTAGTGACGTGTTGCAGCACTGATACAAGATCTCCTGTGACGCACGTCTAACGTTATTTTTAATTCCAGGCCTATAAAAGAAAAGGTATGACTTAGCACATCTGTGGGAATATGAGGAAAGCATGTATATGGAAATGTGAAATGGAAGAGCAGGCATTGCTGTCATACCGACAGCAGCTCAGTGACGTAACAAGCCATATCAAATTCATCTCTGTATGAGTGGAATATATCCCTAGCTCTGGAAGAGTATGCCTGGGAGGGGGGTAAAGAATTATATTCAGGAACATACAAAAGGTGCATAAGAAAAGTTACCATGTAATGATACTAGACTTTATTGCTTCTTGTATTTGAAAAAAAAAATATATAAATATATATATTGTGCCTATATATAAATATCTATATCTATATATACACACTACCCAAGACAAAGATACAACCCAGAGCCAAAATTATGCATATATCATAATATACCCAAATATAAAAAATGCAGTGTGCAGTGGCTCATGGAAATCAATCATTATATAAAAACCAATGTTTGCAAATCAATAGGCCACTGGTAAGAGTGGTTGAAGGGAGATGTTAAAGGGATCCTGTCATCGGAAATTTTTTTTTTTTTCAAAACACATCTGATAATAGTGCTTCTCCAGCAGAATTCTGCACTGAAATCCATTTCTCAAAAGAGCAAACAGATTTTTTTTATATTCAATTTTGAAATCTGACATGGGGCTAGACATTTTGTCAATTTCCCAGCTGCCCCTGGTCATGTGACTTGTGCCTGCACTTTAGGAGAGAAATGCTTTCTGGCAGGCTGCTGTTTTTCCTTCTCAATGTAACGGAATGTGTCTCAGTGGGACATGGGTTTTTACTATTGAGTGTTGTTCTTAGATCTACCAGGCAGCTGTTATCTTGTGTTAGGGAGCTGTTATCTGGTTACCTTCCCATTGTTCTTTTGTTTGGCTGCTGAGGGGAAAAAGGGAGGGGGGATGATATCACTCCAACTTGCAGTACAGCAGTAAAGAGTGATTGAGGTTTATCAGAGCACAAGTCACATGACTTGGGGCAGCTGGGAAATTGACAAAATGAATATAAACAAAATCTGTTTGCTCTTTTGAGAAATGGATTTCAGTGCAGAATTCTGCTGGAGTAGCACTATTAACCGATTAATTTTGAAAAAAATTATTTTTTTCCCATGACAGTATCCCTTTAATGTTCTTAAATTTTAAAGAAATTAATATAAGTCTTAAGATGGCCATAGATGTAAAGATTTTTAAAAGATCTTTTAGTTATCGTGAGACCACGATTGACTCAAAATGATCGTTTAAATGTACGATTTGTCCATCAGCTAAAAAGACCATTTCTAGCGATATTGCCAGGAAACGGCGGGTATCTGCCTGCTTGGCCCTGCAAACATAGATAGACTGCACTGGGGCCGATAATTTTATTTTAGCCTGGCCGATCAATTTTCTGACAGATGTTGGACGAAAAATTGTAAGATGCACGATCGTTCGATTCCCAGTAACCTCACGATAATTTGACGGATTGGTCGGATTGCACTGAAATCGATCGTTCACCAAAGAAAAATCTTTGCGTCTATGGGGACCTTTAATAGGTAACAGCAAGAAAGCAACCATTCATTTTCCCAACTGTGAGCTTTGCTTGCCTTTGGCTAGGAGGAATGCTACTTGCACACCAGAACAGTGCAGCGCTTATGTACCCATTCGAGGCTCAGTGATTCTAAAAAGGATCCAGTTAGCGATGAAGAAATGAAAGGACAGAAGACTCCCTTAGTGAGATGCACGTAGCCGAATCGAACTGCTGTCAGCTGAGACACAGGGTGGGGGGCACCCAGAAATGAAAATATATTACACACCCCACTTTATTTGCTTTGGCGCTGGTTAGAATTAGATTGGACACATACACAACAGTAAACCATAAGGCTCCATGCTATTTCCGTAGCGCTATTTAGACCTAGTTCCTACTCACTACATCTTCTGCAATTCTCTGACTTCCACAGTTAATACAGGTATGGGATACGTTATATGGAAACCGGTTATCCAGAAAGCTCCGAATAATGGAAAGGCTGTCTACCATAGATTCCGTTTTATCCAAATAATCCAAATTTTAAATGATTTCCTTTTCTCTGTAATAATAAAACAGTACTTTGTAATTGATCCAAACTAAGATATAATAATATAAGATATAATTATAATAAGATAATCCTTATTGGAAGCAAAATCAGCCTATTGGGTTTATTTGATGTTTACATGATATTTCTTGTAGCCTTATGGTATGGAGATGCAAATTATAGAAAGATCTGTTATGCGGAAAACCCCAGGCCCCTAGCATTTTGAATAATAGGTCCAATACCTGTACTTTTCTATGAGAGGACTAATTAACTAGGGGCAACCACAGATCATTTTAATATCAGACATGGAAACATCACTGTAATGATGTGGTCAAAGCCAAATCCTGGGTAGAAGCCCTTGATAGGAGGACATACATCTACTGGCGACTGAGTAAAATAAATTAGTTTAACAGAGTTAAAATAAATGTCTGACTCACATGTTACTCAAAAGTAAAATCTGGCGCACGGAGGTATTTCATGATTTACAAGCAATCGGTCGATGATGCTGTGGTATCAGGCAGCCAGACAAAGCCGGTGAAAAAGAATCAGAACGTGACACACACAAAGCTTGCTGACCAGCATTTACTGGCTGCTCTCACATCTAAAAGGGCAGAGACTGTACTCAAGAGAAACATGGCTCATTTCTACTAGGCACTGAAACCAGAAATATAAGCAGAAACATGTCACACAAACTATGCATGCGGGCAACACTCATCTTCCCCAAGTGATTAGCAAAAATGATGAATTCTCAATTGTTTTCACTCTGCCTCATCTTAAAGGAACAGTAACTTTAAAAATTAAAGTAATACAAATATAATGCAGTGTTGGTAAAATGGGCGTGTTTGCTTCAGAAACACTACTATTGTTTATATAAATAAGCTGCTGTGTAGCAATGGGGGCAGCTATTCAAAGGAGAAAAGGCTCAGGTTACACAGCAGATAACAGATAAGCTCTGTAGAACATAATGGTGTTATCTGGTATCCACTATTTAACCTGTGCCATATAGCCTTTTTAAAATTTCCACCATTGCTACTCAGCAGCTTGTTTATATGAACTATAGTAGTGTTTCTGAAGCAAACAGATCAGTTTTACCTGTGCAGGGCAACACTACATGATATTGTCATTACTTTAAAACACTTTCATTTTTTGGCGTTACTGTTCCTTTAAAGGAGAATTCAACCCTGTAGAAAAAAAACCTGTACCGCCACCCCACGTGGATCCCCCTCCCTACTCCCCCCAGGCTAACTGCCCCACTGGGGAAATGGTCTCCCAGTCATATTACAGAGGACCCAGAAGATGGATGCCGTGAAGTCCGTTGCCAGAATCTGCGCCGAGGGGTAAATATAAAGTATGGGGCATTTCCCCAGAGGGCAGTTAGACTGGGAGGAGGGGGTCTACCTGGGATGGGGGGTGTGGGTTTTTTTTTTTTTCAACAGGTTTGAATTCTCCTTTAAAGAGACAAGGAAACTCCATTCTCTATAACCAGAAGTTGTGGATTACACAAAAAGCTAAAGAGATAACAAATATCCACAAGGGCAAGTAACCTTGAAAAAGGCCACAAGCAGACCACCTTCATTCATACCTCCCAACATTTTGTGGCCACATCCCCCAATTACCATGATCATTTTACAAAATTTGGCAGGTTATGAAAGTTTGAACCTATTTCTGTGTTTTTTTCAGTTATTACAGTTTTGCTAATGAAGGTGAATTGCACTTTAAGCTCTAAATCTAACATTTCCCAAGGGACCTGTTATCTTATATTGTTGCATTTACTTATGTCGAAATTGTTACAAAAGTATCTTATCTGAAGCTGTGGCTGTTGTGGGTTCTCTGCCAAAAGCCAATTATGCTAGAAACTTTGTTTCTTTTTCTGGCTGTTCAATGCAGAGAAAAACAGGACTTTCCAGTCCTGCGGGTTGAGCTGTCAAAAGAGGGACTGTCCCTCTAAAAATGGGACAGTTGGGAGGTATGCCTTCATTGTATGTGTATGTGTATATATATATATATATATATATATATATATATATATATATATATATATATATATATATATATATATATATATATATATATATATATATATTTATATATATATTTCCAGATAATTTTCACATAAAGAACATCCTATTAAATCCCTAATTGTTATGTGGAATTTAGCATCTCTGGGTAACTGCCATAAAGAAAATGTTGGCACCTGCATATTTCGGTGCCCAATATAAAACGGTTATGTGTTTGGATTGCATCAGACAAATATTACATTACTGCTGCCTGGGCAAGTTGCTTTTGGCCATGTTATGAGAGATTTCTAAAGCAATTCTTGATTTGGCTCAGCGGATACATTAAAATAAAGGAAACTATTTGAAGGTTTAGAAGGAGAGTTTACCTGCTATTATTTATAATGTGTAGGGGATAGCACACAACATTCCCTGCCTGAATCATTGCAATGGAGGCCGTATTCTGTATACACATCAGCTGAGCAGTGCAATGGAAATTCTATCCTCTGCTCATGGTATACAGGGTGATCTATTGAGAATGGCTCTACTATCACCATCATCATTTATTTATATAGCCCCAAGTTACGCACTTGCTTTACTTTACAATAGTACAAAAGGATTAGAGGGGCCTACATGCGAGAGTTTACAAACTAAAGGTTAGGGTACAATTGAGACATTAGGATTTTAGAAACAATTTTGTTATTTATGATACAGCAATGATTGATTAATTAAGGTACATTGAATAAGCTTCTCTAAACAGGTTGGTCTTTAAGGAGTGTTTGAAAGTTCGGAAAGAAGGAGAAAGTCTGACAGCTCGAGGCCATAACTCACAACATTTAGGAAATAAAGAGGGACAAAAAAGTTGTTGTGCGCAGTGTGTTGATTGCTTTGGCCATGCCGTTTTTGTGGCCACACCCCCTAATTACCATGTTCATTTTACAAAATTTGGCAGGTTATTAAAGCATATCTCTGTGTTTTTTGTCAGTTATTGCAGTTTTGCTAATGAAGGTGAATTGCCCTTTAAGCTGTAAGTCTAACTTTTCCCAAGGGGTCTGTTATCTTATATTGTAACAATTACTTATTCCCTTATCTCAAAATAGTTACAATTACTTATTTGCTTTTCTCAAAATTGTTACAACAGTATCTTATATGCAGCTGTGGCTTTCTGGTCTCTCCCAAAAGCCGATTAAGTTAGAAACTTTTTCTGGCTGTTCAGTGCAGAGAAAAACTGGACTTTCCAGTACAAATGAGGGACTGTGGGTTGAGCTGTCAAAAGAGGGACTATCCCTCTAAAAACAGGACAGTTGGGTGGTATGCTCAAGGTAGAGTTCCAGAGAAAAGCAGAGGCCTGAGAGAAGTCTTGTAGATGAGAGTGGGCAGAAATGATGAGAGGAGAATCGAAGTGAAGGTCAGAAGCAGAGTGAAGGTTGCGCAAAGGAGTTTATTTTGATTTTAAACATGAAATATAGGGATGGGCTTAATTAAGGTCTTTAAGCAATTCCAACTATACTGAATCTTACAGATAAACTTGAATAGTTCAGTGTATTTTGAATGTAAAACCAATACCTAAGGCTAGGGACATACACGCGGATGCTTGCCGCGTTTTTGGCGCGGTCCACGGTTTTTGGAAAAAAAGCCGACCACTGCATAAATACGCTTGCGATTTTCGGCAATGGCATGCTACGTTAGTGCATTTACGCTGCGGTCAGCTATCGGTGCAAATCGTGCCGAAAATGCAGCAACTATCCACATGTCTGTAGCCTTAGTCTACAGATACACACTTGGACCTCACACACTCATTAGTCCATGTACACTAAGGGTCAAATAAAGTCTCTAGTGTAATATACCGGTGCAGCAACAACTCTGTTGGACCCTCTAATTTCAGCTCATTGGCTTTTCATGCTTAGTTTCTTCATCTTAATGATCTAATCCCAGCCAATGAATCCTCTCTCACTGCACAGAGCACAGAACATACACAATACCAGCATACACAGCCACAGCCCATCCGCACGCAGGCAGCATGTTACAGTTGTGAAAGCCACAAAAAAAAAAAAATCTTCCCGTACAGACCATGCCAGCATAACTAGGGCATGAGAAAATATTTGGGTTTAAAGTAGCAGTACGGTTTCAAAATGTGCATGAGAAATAATGAAACCAGGGGGTAGACAACTTTATATGCAAAGTCAAAGCTACCGGTTTCATGGAAGTTTTCTATTAGGTTTAACAGGTCTCAAAATTGTATTGTCCCACATAAGAAAGATGTGAGTGTATATTAATGTCTAGTTTTGTTTACTCTGGCATCTATTAAGGTATTAATGAGGTCATTTGCAAGTTCAGCATTGCATCAGACTCCATTGTTCTTTACCTCCCCGAGTATAGCCTTCCTTATCTCTTTTCACATCACTACTGTAGTATTGTTATCCCGTTTCAAGAGACGGTGTGACACAGCAATCAAGTGGTGTGTGGCCTGAAATCACTGTCAGTACTGCAAGACAAAAACTTATGGTAATGGAAAAGCCACCACACGGCAGCAGGAACAGCCTGTCTAGTATGCTCATAGCTTGGATATAGACATAGAATAAATGTAGAGTTGTGTTCCCCTTTAACTAATAGAAAACAAGTGTATTAGAAACCAATTTACAGCCAGATGTCTGCAAGGCAGATCAGTTGGTGGGCTTCATTCATGGGCCAATATGCTGCCGACCATCTACTTTTATTGGCCCCTGTATGACCACCTTGAAGGAACAGTAACATCAAAAAAGAAAGTGTTTTAAAGTAATGAAAATATAATTTACTGTTGCCCTGTACTGGTAAAACTGATGTGTTTGCTTTAGAAACACTACTATAGTTCATATAAACAAGCTGCTGTGTAGCAATGGCAGAAATTGGAAAAAGTCTATATGGCACAGGTTAACTAGTGGATAACAGATAAAACCATTATGTTCTACAGAGCTTATCTGCTATTTGCTGTGTAACCTGAGCCTTTTCTCCTTTCTCCAAATGCGGACGGGACAGAAAACAAGTTTTGTAAAACTTTAAAAGGAGTAAAATATAGACAATATTACATAAAATAAGAAATTTAGATGAGACCTGCAACCCGACCCACAACTCCGCAGACCCGTGGGTGTACCCGCACCTGTAATCATCCCCTCATTACGCAGGATGCCCGCTTTTTTTTTGCAGGTACCAACATATACTGGAAAGTTTTTTTTTTTTAAATTATGCAGAAATTGTTTTTTTGGGCGAAGGACCCAGTTAACAAAAATGCACCTAACAAGTAACCCCATTTTCCACATCACTCACAGGCCCCAAGCTATTAGTATTTTTCAATTTGAACTTTAAAGGGATACGGTCATGGGAAAAAAAAATTATTTCAAAATGCATCATAGTGCTGCTCCAGCAGAATTCTGCACTGAATCAATTTCTCAAAAGAACAAACTGATGTTTTGATATTTAATTTTAAAATCGTACATGGGGCTCGACATATTGTCAGTTTCCCAGCTGCCTCAAGTCATGTGACAAGTGCTCTGATAAACTTCAGTCACTCTTTACTGCAAGTTGGAGCGATATCGCCCCCTCCCTTTCCCCCCTGCAGCCCAACAAAAGTACAATGGGAAGGTAATCCGATAGCAGCTCCCTATGATAACAGCTGCCTGGTAGATCTAAGAACAGCACTCAATAGTAAAATCCATGTCCCACTGCGACGCATTCAGTTACATTGAGTAGGAGAAACAACAGACTGCCAGAAAGCAGTTCAATCCTAAAGAGCTGGTTCTTTCTGAAAGCACATGACCAGGCAAAATGACCTGAGATGGCGCCTACACACCAATATTACAACTAAAAATACACTTGCTGGTTCAGGAATTAAATTTTATATTGTAGAGTGAATTATTTGCAGTGTAAACAGTGTAATTTATAAATAAAACCGACATCATAAAAATCATGACAGAATCCCTTTAATGCCTGTCGCTTGATCCCACGCCATTGTTCTTTGAGTCAGAAAGGTCATTGTAGAACAATACATTTGTTAAAATACTATACGGAGAGCCCAACCAGCAGAATCCCTGGACATGTGAGGTTATGTAATACAAATACAGTATGCAAGTTTAGCAGAACGACAGATTGAGCCATTGTGCAAAGCCATTGTGCAAAGCAATACAGCAAAGCAAAAGACTATCGTGAAAATGAAAATTTTATATTAGCTTCAGCATACTGAAATAAGAAACTTTGTAAATACAATCAATTAAATATTCTGCATTGTTTCTTAAAGGGATACTGTCATGGGAAAAAACATTTTTTTCAAAATGAATCCGTTAATAGTGCTGCTCCAGCAGAATTCTGCACTGAATTCCATTTCTCAGGCAGAAGTCACATGACTTGGGGCAGCTGGGAAATTGGCAATATGTCTAGCCCCATGTCAGATTTCAAAATTGAATATAAAAAAATCGTTTGCTCTTTTGAGAAATAGATTTCAGTGCATAATTCTGCTGGAGCAGCACTATTAACTGATTCATTTTGAAAAAAATGTTTTTTTCTCATGACAGTATCCCTTTAAATAATCAAGTTTATATTCATTATTCCTCTCTCAGCATCTGTTTCTCTTCATTCTGTCTTCATGCAGCAGTTGGGTGTCAGATATTTATTGACAGTTACATCCAATATATCTTATAGGGGGGCTTCTTTTGCCTAGAAGATGTATTAGAGCTCACTCTATTAAAATCACAAGACATCATGTCTCTCTACATGCCGAATTTGTGCAAAAGGCAGTTATTGTTTTAGATTTTGTTTGTACTGCAATCAGTTATTTAAGTGAGCTCTTAATAGATCTTCTAAGAAAGGAAGCCCCCCCCATAAGATATTTTGTATCTACAATAACTGTCAATGATTATCTGACACCCAACTGCTGCATGAAAAGAGAAAGAAGAAAAACAGATGCTGAGAGAGGGATAGTGAAGATAATGTTGATTATTACAGAACCGACGCAGAATATTTAATGGATTGTATTTACAAAGTTTCTTATTTCAGTATGACGCATATTAAATTTTCATTTTTGCTATAGTTCCCCTTTAACAATCGAACTTGTCACATAGCAGAAAGCTGTCATTCCTAAGGACCAACAATGGAACTTTAATTATTCCATTAGTATTTAGTGTTTCTGTCCATGTTCACTAAACTGTATTATCAAAGCAGATTCAGGCTTGGAAAGTGATTATGAATCTACAAATACCAGAATGTCCTGAAGCTTCTGCATCAACAGTCTTGATCCAATGTGAAAATCAAACCTGCCCCATTAACACCTGGCCAATTTTTGGCTAGATATTGGTTGGGTAGCCCCATACACAGGCAGATAAACGGTTGACTTGGTTTAAAGGACTTCACACGGCACAGTGACAAGGCAAACACTTTGCTCCTTACTCTGAACTGTCAAAATTGTACATATAGTAGGAAGATTATTTCTAATACTGCAGATCTAATGGTACATTTATATAAAAAAAAAGTTTCAAATAGAGCTACAGAGCCCACGCGCACACTTAGGGTCATGAAAATCTCTTTGAGGGTCCCGCTGCCCTGCAGCTGTACTGGCCTAGAGTACAGAGCCTGGTCAGGAGATCAGGGGGCTTGTGGCTACTGACAACAGGACACTATTGCAATCTCTGCTCCAGGTCAGCTGAGCCCTGTCTAAAGACACATATATAACTAATGGGCAAGCATCCCTCCAGCAGACTACAGCCCCCAAGTGATTGGCTAGTGTTTGTATGTCATTCATTGGGAGACAGGGGGCCCAGACTCGGGGAGTGACATTAGGGAGACTCGGGGGGGGGGACATTAGGGAGACTCGGGGGGGGGACATTAGGGAGACTCGGGGGGGGACATTAGGGAGACTCGGGGGGGGGACATTAGGGAGACTCGGGGGGGGGACATTAGGGAGACTCGGGGGGGGGACATTAGGGAGACTCGGGGGGGGGACATTAGGGAGACTCGGGGGGGACATTAGGGAGACTCTGGGGGGGACATTAGGGAGACTCTGGGGGGGACATTAGGGAGACTCTGGGGGGACATTAGGGAGACTCTGGGGGGACATTAGGGAGACTCTGGGGGGACATTAGGGAGACTCTGGGGGGGACATTAGGGAGACTCTGGGGGGGACATTAGGGAGACTCGGGGGGGGACATTAGAGAGACTCGGGGGGGACATTAGGGAGACTCGGGGGTGACATTAGGAAGACTCTGGGGTGACATTAGGAAGACTCTGGGGGGTGGACATTAGGAAGACTCTGGGGGTGACATTAGGAAGACTCTGGGGGTGACATTAGGAAGACTCTGGGGGTGACATTAGGAAGACTCTGGGGGTGACATTAGGAAGACTCTGGGGGTGACATTAGGAAGACTCTGGGGTGACATTAGGAAGACTCTGGGGGTGACATTAGGAAGACTCTGGGGGTGACATTAGGAAGACTCTGGGGGTGACATTAGGAAGACTCTGGGGGTGACATTAGGAAGACTCTGGGGGTGACATTAGGAAGACTCTGGGGGTGACATTAGGAAGACTCTGGGGGTGACATTAGGAAGACTCTGGGGGTGACATTAGGAAGACTCTGGGGTGACATTAGGAAGACTCTGGGGGTGACATTAGGAAGACTCTGGGGGTGACATTAGGAAGACTCTGGGGGTGACATTAGGAAGACTCTGGGGGTGACATTAGGAAGACTCTGGGGGTGACATTAGGAAAGACTCTGGGGTGACATTAGGAAGACTCTGGGGGTGACATTAGGAAGACTCTGGGGGTGACATTAGGAAGACTCTGGGGGTGACATTAGGAAGACTCTGGGGGTGACATTAGGAAGACTCTGGGGGTGACATTAGGGAGACTCTGGGGGTGACATTAGGGAGACTCGGGGGGTGACATTAGGGAGACTCGGGGGGTGACATTAGGGAGACTCGGGGGGGGACATTAGGGAGACTCGGGGGGGACATTAGGGAGACTCGGGGGGGGACATTAGGGAGACTCGGGGGGGGACATTAGGGAGACTCGGGGGGGGACATTAGGAGACTCTGGGGGTGACATTAGGAAGACTCTGGGGGTGACATTAGGAAGACTCTGGGGGTGACATTAGGAAGACTCTGGGGTGACATTAGGAAGACTCTGGGGGTGACATTAGGAAGACTCTGGGGGTGACATTAGGAAGACTCTGGGGGTGACATTAGGAAGACTCTGGGGTGACATTAGGAAGACTCTGGGGGTGACATTAGGAAGACTCTGGGGGTGACATTAGGAAGACTCTGGGGTGACATTAGGAAGACTCTGGGGGTGACATTAGGAAGACTCTGGGGTGACATTAGGAAGACTCTGGGGGTGACATTAGGAAGACTCTGGGGGTGACATTAGGAAGACTCTGGGGGTGACATTAGGGAGACTCTGGGGGGACATTAGGAGACTCGGGGGGACATTAGGAAGACTCTGGGGGGGACATTAGGAAGACTCTGGGGGGACATTAGGAAGACTCTGGGGGGACATTAGGAAGACTCTGGGGGGGACATTAGGAAGACTCTGGGGGGGACATTAGGAAGACTCTGGGGGGGACATTAGGAAGACTCTGGGGGGGACATTAGGAAGACTCTGGGGGTGACATTAGGAAGACTCTGGGGGTGACATTAGGAAGACTCTGGGGGTGACATTAGGAAGACTCTGGGGGTGACATTAGGAAGACTCTGGGGGTGACATTAGGAAGACTCTGGGGGTGACATTAGGAAGACTCTGGGGGTGACATTAGGAAGACTCTGGGGGTGACATTAGGAAGACTCTGGGGGTGACATTAGGAAGACTCTGGGGGTGACATTAGGAAGACTCTGGGGGTGACATTAGGAAGACTCTGGGGGTGACATTAGGAAGACTCTGGGGGTGACATTAGGAAGACTCTGGGGGTGACATTAGGAAGACTCTGGGGGGGACATTAGGAAGACTCTGGGGGGGGACATTAGGAAGACTCTGGGGGGGACATTAGGAAAGACTCTGGGGGTGACATTAGGAAGACTCTGGGGGTGACATTAGGAAGACTCTGGGGTGACATTAGGAAGACTCTGGGGGTGACATTAGGAAGACTCTGGGGGTGACATTAGGAAGACTCTGGGGGTGACATTAGGAAGACTCTGGGGTGACATTAGGAAGACTCCTTGACATTAGGAAGATGACATTAGGGGACTCTGGGGGGGACATTAGGAAGACTCTGGGGGTGACATTAGGAAGACTCTGGGGGTGACATTAGGAAGACTCTGGGGGTGCCCCAGTCAGGTGGGTGGGACTTACCTCTCTGCACGTGGATGATGTCGGGGAAGTTGGCGAGGTGTCCCTGGTAAACAGCCAACAAGTCCATAATGGGGTCCAAGTCCTGCCGGGGCTGCTCAGCGAACATCTCCCCGATAGCCTCGTAGGCTTCCCCGGTAAAGGCCATTGCCCGGTTGAGTCCGGCGGAGAAAGCCATGTGGTCCATCTCAAAGGCCTGGCCGAGCCCCCTGACAGCCAGTCCCACCTTCTGATACTCCTTCTTGAAGCCGGACGCCTGTTTGCGCGCGAACTCGCCCGCGGTCTGACTGAGCAGCAGGACCCCCTCATCCATGCGCTTAGTGAACGCTTTGAACCCGTCCAGCCGGCCGTCCACATCGTGCGGGTCGAGGACAGGGGAGCCCGGGGAGAGGCTGAGGGTGAGGAAGAAGTTGGCCCCCACCAAGTCGTCCCTCTCGCACTTTCTCTTCCCCTGTTTCCAGGCCTTGTCGTCGGTGCAGGTGAGGAAGTGCTGGAAGGCGTCGCATCGCGCCAGCACCGGGTGACTGCACATGTGATCCATCCACCACACCAGCCCCTTCCTGCGCTTGGAGATAAAATCCTCCTCGAACCTCCCCGTGGCTTGTTTCTCCGGGATGCGCGGCACCGACACGACGGGGAACTTGTAGAGGAGACGCGCGTAGAGCCAGTCGAAGTGTTTGTAGCGGCGGTGAACCTGCAGCCCCGTGTGACTGGGGAGGAGTCGGTACGAGATGTAACTCTTTATGCCCTTGAACTTGGTCTGCTTGGTGGGCTCGTCTATGTTACAGCGGAACGGGTAGGGATTCTCCTGCCACTCCGGCCCGTCAGGCCCCTGCACCAGACACAGTTTGTCCCCGTCACGCACGAACCCCGCCGCCTCCCCCAGCACGAAAGCCTCCCCGCCGCTCTTCACGAAGGCCGAGAAGCGGTTGAGGTTGCGGCTGACCGTGGCGGAGCCTTTGCCCGGGGCTTGTGAGGAGGCGGAGGTGGAGTAAGGGCCGGGCGGCAGGTCGGAGCGGGTGGATAAGCGGAATCTGCTGCTGCCGGAGCCTTCGTAGTCATGGTAACCGCCCGAGTAAGTGCCACACGTCGGACCAGCCGGTTCCTCGGTCGCAGTGGAGCTACTGTCGTCCCATTCGTCGTCCCAGTCGTCGTCGCTGGGCTGGCTGGTCTGGTAACCGAGGGAGGGCGCCCGGGGCTGGAAGGCGAGGCCCAAGTGCGGGGCAGCGACGCTCTGGAAGGGCTGGGCCGGTTCGTAGCCTCCCGTGGGCAAATTGGCGTAACGAGAATCTCCCAGCGCCGGAGGAGGAGGCGGCGGAGCGGCGGGTTCCCCGCGAACAACTTCCACGTAAGAGGCAGGAAAGAGTCCGCGCTCCCCCCGGCTGTTCACCCCTTCCAACCAGCCCTCTATGTCCTGCTCGCTGCACAGACTCAGCACCTCGGACTCCCGCAGCGACACCTCCCCCGGGTTCTCCGCTCGAAAGTCATAGATGGCTCGTGCCCTCAGCGCCATGATCTGCTCCGAGCCGGGGGGAGGCACCGGGGCCAAGATGGAGCCGTTATGTCCCGACCATCTAATGTGAGCAAAGGAAAGAAGTCATCGAAATGCTGCCAGAACTCCCGGCTCCTCCCCGGGCCGCCCCTGCACTCCGGCTCCTTGTGTCATACACCCCTCTCCCCTCAATGGAACGGCCGTGTCCCACTGTCCCGCCCCCTAATGTACTGTCCCTCCCCCTGCTGTACTGCCCCATATACGTCCCTCCGGCCCTAAAAGTCCTTTCTCATAGATACTGACCCAGTAATACTGTACTGCCCCAGCTACTGTATCAACTCCTCCCACTCTATTGCTCCTCCCACTCTACTGCCCCTGTCCCACGTGCCCCTCCTACAAGTCCCTGTGTATCTCAGCCTGTCCCTTCCCCCCCTTACCTGTATCAGTGGCCCTACTTTATACTCTTCTCTGTCCCCCCAGTGTTCTACATCCCACCTCCCTTTGTACTCACCCAAAAACTGCTCTGTCCGAAAAAGGTGCAGACCCTGTGCCACTTGTACTTGCTACTGATCTAATGTAGTAATGCTGTGCCTGCCACTCTACTGCCCCATCCACTGCCCCAGCCAGTCACCCTCCTTATATGTATTGCTCTAGTATAAACCAGTGGCCCAATTTAGTCCACTGTCTCTGTCTGTACTTCCCCAATTTACTGTATGTCCACGTGTTCCTCTTTATTTTCCTGTCCCAATATAATCTAGTGCCCCCCTTACCTCCCCCCCCATTCCACATTTCTCTTTTTGTGCTGTACAACCTTCATACTGCCCCCCATATCCTCATCCCTCCTTTTCATCCTACAGTATTGGCCAAGTGTATGAAGTGTTTGCCCATGCATCTCTATCCCTTTGTACTTGCAGCCTACACCTCTGTGCTTCCTTCTCTTAATACTGACTGGCCCAGTAAATACCCCTGTTCTTCCTTTTCTTAATACTGACTGGCCCAGTAAATACCCCTGTTCTTCCTTCTCTTAATACTGATTGGCCCAGTAAATACCCCTGTTCTTCCTTCTCTTAATACTGATTGGCCCAGTAAATACCCCTGTTCTTCCTTCTCTTAATACTGACTGGCCCAGTAAATACCCCTGTTCTTCCTTCTCTTAATACTGACTGGCCCAGTAAATACCCCTGTTCTTCCTTCTCTTAATACTGACTGGCCCAGTAAATACCCCTGTTCTTCCTTCTCTTAATACTGATTGGCCCAGTAAATAACCCTTGTTCTTCCTTCTCTTAATACTGACTGGCCCAGTAAATACCCCTGTTCTTCCTTCTCTTAATACTGATTGGCCCAGTAAATACCCCTGTTCTTCCTTCTCTTAAAGGAGAAACAAACCCTTAATAGAAAAAAACCTACCCTACATAGACCCCCTCCCTCCTCGTCCCCAGCCTAGCTGCCCCCCGGGAAAATGCCCCTCTTCGGTAATCTTCGGAATGAGACCAGCAAAGCAGCGCATGCACAGTTGGAGCAATTTTCTGTTTCACGACAATTCCTTCTGTAACAGTATCAGGGACGATTACTAATGGCATTCAATTTAAATGCCATCAAGTGCAGTTATTATACATGTTCCTGATATTACTAATGATCCCCATTCTTATAATAGGAATGTCCTCCCCATATATTTGTTTCACCCCTTTTCCTCATACTGCATTGCTCTATTGATTCTGCTGACCTGTCCCTGTGGGAAACATTTTCTCCGCTTGGGTACAGACAGACACTGATGATTTCTGTGCTAAAACACAAGATTTTGTTTTTCGTTCCACCCGGGCCCTTGATCAAGTGATGCCAAAATATCTCTATTTTTTTGTATGTTGAATTGGATACATTTGCATTACTTCACATTATCAGTGTGTGGCTGGTGCTTCCCTTATGGGGGCACAGGAGAGTAGCAAACAAAATAGGAAGAATACAATTGTTTTGAATGTCACTGTAGCACTAAGTTTTGCTTTATTGGAACCAGGGACCCTATAGTTTTAACAGCTCAAGGGTATTATTCCAGTCTCCAACAAACTCTACACATTCAGCCAGGTAGGGGCAATTTTGGGGCTAAAAAATCAGTGTTGGAGCAGAATCCTTCTGCCAGGCTAAGATGAATCCTAATTAGCATATGCAAATTAGGGGAGGGAAATCTCAACAAGGAAGTAAAAAATGTTTTCCCATTCCCACCCGTAATGTGCATATGCAAATTAGGATTTGGTTCGGTATTCGGCCAAATCTTTTGTGAAGGATTTGGGGGTTCTGCCAAATCCAAATAGTGGAGTCCCTAGTGATGATGTTAGACCCATGTCACAGGCAGTGGCGTATTAAAGACATGTAGGTCCTGTCACGAACGGCACCCTAAATCCAGAACAATTGCAAGGCTCCCTGGTCTCTGCTCCGCTTCCGCCTGTAGCAGCCGCCTTTCACTTCAGGAGGAGCCCTCCGCTAATTGGATGCCGCTAGGTCTTAATGAGAGAGGAGTCAAGCAAGAGTTCTCGACGAGCAAAGGGGCACGGTCGTTTACCAAGGATTTCGGATGGAAGGCCACACAACTCAGGAGGAACCAAGAGAATAGCGTGGTCAGACAGGCTGGGTCGGTACAGGTAGAGTTCAAGCAAGGTCAACCAGGCAAGGATCAGGATTGCAGAGTTCAGAATAGGCAGGCAGTCAAGGGTCAAAACCAGGATACACAAAAGGATTCACGTAGAAATAATCACCTAGGAACTAAACAAGTTAGACCTACAAAGGCAATGACTTCAATTCCAAAAGACCTTTAAATACCTTTTGAATTTCATGCCAAGCGCGATGACCTCATCATGCGGGCGCGTAAAACCCGGAAGTGCGTGCGATAGAGAATCCGGCGCTGGAGACAGAAAGAAGCATGTGGCGGGCATCTGCGCCGACCACTAGACCACCAGGATAAACTATTGTTACAGGGCCCTAGGCTACATTTATACAGAGCCCCTTTAGCTTACTGCTGGGTCTAGATGCATGCAGATTCAGGCACGTGTGTACGCCGGGTTGAGACTAAAATGACAGTGACGTCACTTGATCTGCATGCATCCCAGCAGGTGTGCCCGAACAGACCCAGTTGCCCCCAGAGACAGTTTGGAACAGTGTTTCTTCCAACTTTCGGACGTGATTTACATGCACTACATTTTGTGTGGCCAATCATTCACAACTGCTGTTGTTTCCTGATCTTTTTACTTCACAATCAAAGCTGAGTGGGGGCAGATCCAACAGGGCAGCACTTTAAAGGAACAGTTACATCAAAAAATGAAATTGTTTTAAAGCAATACAAATATAATGCAGTGTTGCCCTGCACTGGTAAAACTGGTGTGTTTGCTTCAGAAACACTATTATTGTTTATATAAATAAGCTGCTGTGTAGCCATGGGGGCAGCTATTCAAAGGAGAAAACTCAGGTTACACAGCAGAAAGCAGATAAGCTCTGTAGAATATAATGGTGTTATCTGTTATCCACTATTTAGACTGTGCCATATAGACTTTTTTCAATTTCTGCCATTGCTACACAGCAACTTATTTATATAAACAATAGTATCTGAAGCAAACACATCAGTTTTACCAGTGCAAGGCAACACTAGATTATATTTTCAGTTCTTTAAAACACTGTCATTTTTGGTATGTTACTGTTCCTTTAACACTGACTTGTTGGAAAGGAGACACCCTATGATGGTGCCACTGGTTGCTGGAGCTTATAAGACAGAAGGCTCAATTACATCTGGGACAGCAATGAGTGTGACTGACACAGGCAATTCCACTTGTTAGAAGTGTTTTTAAGACTGTTGGCCATACAGTGCACCTTTATACAACCCTGGGAAAGGCCCATTCACCTCTTACTATTTAATTTTTCTAAAGGGGGTAAAAAAAAGGGGGAATGGCGACCCAAATTCTTCAAAAGCAATGACCTTAGGATATAATCTTTACATTTACTGCATAATGCATGAGCAGATGTTTTACTGGTGAGGTGGGCAGTATCAGGCTGATTTGATCAGGCTACTTGATCAATTCCAAGGGTGGACAGAGAAATGGTGATATTTTGTTTAGGGGGTTAAAATGGTGTCAATTACATATAGAGAATAGTATATGACAAAAGAGGCAGCTCTGTTTCTCTTCTTGCTGAGGTTTGGCCTTAGAACCTAAGGGTAAGGGGCAAACAGGGAGATTCGGGGAGATTTAGTCGCCTGGCTTCTAATCGCCTCTTCTTCTGGGCGACAATCTCCCCGATCTGCCTACCCCTAACGTCCTGCCGGCTATAATGAAAAATCGCCAGTGTGGCACATACTGTTCCCAGATGTAATACAGGAATCACTGGGTTAAGGACAAACTTGGGAGATGATTGCTTAGACATACAGAGGTCTGTATTTTATAGGGGTAATTGTACATTATCCCTATAACATTCATTGTTCACTATCATGGGGAGCTTTATGAATGAATACTTGGGGGCAAATTCACTAAACGACGAAGCGCCTAATGCTAGCTTGAATGCGACAGCGTAGCGCATTTTCGTTAATTCACAGATTCACTAACGGACGCTGGCGTAAATTCGCTAGCACCCTTACGCCTGGCGAATTTGCGCAAGGGACGTAACTACGCAAATTCACTGACGCGCAAATTATTCTGAACGCTACCTTTTACGCCAGACTTCCTTCGCCAGGCGAAGTGCAATAGAGTAGATAGGAATTGCTTCAAAAAAAGTTAAAAAAAAAACGCTGGCGTTTTTTCATTTTTTATGGGTGATAGGCTGAAAAAGATCGAAAAATTTTTTGGGGCTACCCTCCTTCCCCCCTACATTTCCTAACTCATGGCACCTAAACTATACAGTGGGGACATGTGTAGGGCAAAAACATTTTTTTCTGTTTTGAAGGTTTCCCAGGCTTGTGTAGTGCTGCTACATATACCTCCATTGTAACTTGAATTTGGCGCCGTATGCAAATAACCATCGGTATCGTAACTTTGCTTTGCTTGGCGAATTAACGCTAGCGCAACTTCGCAACCTTATGCTTCCCCTGAGCGCAACTTCAGATTTTAGTGAATTTGCGTAGCGCAGGCGAAAATACGCGTGGCGAAGTGCGGTGAAGCGCGGCGAAGCGGACGCTGGCGCAACAACAAATCTTAGTGAACGTCCCACTCTGTGTTTGAAGCTACTGGAGTAAAACATAAGGCATGTATGTCTAGCTTGATGCTTGTGGACTGTACCCAGCTCTCATCATTTTAGAATATTAGTCCCCCACCCCACACCCTTTTTTTGATTTCTTAAAACAGTAAGCTGATTGTTTCATGTCGCTGAATGTCATGAACAGTTTCATTAACTAAAATACCAGTGTGTAGAAATGTTTGCTCGCCTGCACTGAAAATATTTCCTTTACACTTTCTTTCTAATTATTTGTTTTACAGAAGTCGTGCTTTTGACAAATGAAAAACAAAATTTGGGAATGAAAGCTTTGTGTTATGTTGCTAGATTGTACAAGCACGCAATAGTTGGGTAAAGTAAATACAGTAAACAAAGATAAATATCTAACATTTTCGGCACAGTTTTGACACTACTCTTGAAACTGAAACAGCGTGTTTAGTACACAACCCGTAGAAAGGAATTTATGAGCACTCCAAACACCCGTCGAATTAAAAGAAGTTTTTAATTTTAACTTATTAAGAACATCAATTCCTGGCGCGTTTCGTATGAACCGATACGTAGTCATAATACCTATGACTGCGTATCGTTGATACGAAACACGTCAGGGAATTGATGTTTATAATAAGTTAAAAATAAAAATGTACTTCTTTTAATTCGACAGGTGTTTGGAGTGCTCGTCAATTACTTTCTACTGATCGTGACTCAACTACAGCTACGGGCTTGGGGCGATGCACTCGGGCCACTCGTTTGATCTGGTGAGTTCCTTCTGTTATATTACCCTTGATACTGTCTTAGATATTTGTGAACCCAGGAACAGGACCCAGAGTTTCGACACCCGGGTCACCACCTTTTTCGTGTGAGCTGTAATAATGCAACTTTTGTAATTGGCCGCTAGAGTACTAAAGGGCACCTAATTGCAAAGCTTATCGTATATGGATTTTTGGTGCCTCAAATAGCGGCGTTCACTTTTCGTAAATATAGTGAACTGAACCAAATTTAGCATAAACCCCATTTAGAACCTTAGTACACAACCCAACACATTTATTTGATGATTCTAGGACAGAATCGACTGATACAGGTCATATCTTTACTTCTTCTAGCCTTTTCGTTCCAGCACTTGCTTCTGCTTGAATTCCACGGCTAAAATCCCATCATGGCAGAAGAAGGCAGTCAAGTCGTTCAAACCATTTCCATTTGGTAGTTTATATGTTCTCGTAAAATTCGGTGAAATGAAACCATTTTCATCCATGTTGCATCCATGCTCTCCTTTTATTATGAGCCAACCTTCAAAAACCTGAATAATGATGTCTTCTGGCTGGAACTGGATAACATTAACATCAACACCTTAAAGTTGGAGTCCTCTTCTTGTTTATTGTCCAGTCGTCCATCTTCTTCCATGACGTCAGTTGGTTTCTTGCAGTCACTACATTGAGGACCTTCCATACATTGAGGACAGTCTTGGAGATCGTTTATTGACAACTTCTCCTCGTAGCATACAGGAGTATTTATCCAGTGGTGAACTATTACTTCTTCCATGGTCTAGAGCAGTAAAATCTGTTCTGCTTGTCTGTAGACTCTTTGGACCTTCGGCTAAACTTGTTACGTTGCTCAGCAGAACTATTGCCTCAGGCTGTTATTTTTGTAGCTATGCTTGTGCATTTTTCCATGTCTGTGTCAAAGCCATAGAGATTAGCTTTTGGTTATTTATAAGCAATATAAAGAGACATGCTTTTTTTAGAGCATGAAGTTGTTGATATCAGCTGCAGTTTGTGACTCGGTGTTTAGTTTGTTGTAATAATACAATATAAATCTAATTCCCAAGTCAGTTTAATGTTCAGTTTATTCTTCTCCCAGGAAAGCTGGTTCATTATTAAACCATGATTATAACCAGTTGTTATCAACGTCTATGAAGAATGTCCATTGGTGGTGGGACAGTGGCTCCATGGCTAGGGTTTCTGCAGGTTTGGACTGGACTGTTGGGGCACCAGGGAAAAACCCTGTCGGACATCGCCCTGAACACCCTGTCTTCTTCCCTCCCGCTGTCTGAGGTGTATGGGCCCCACACTGCTGGCCCACCCCTGTGCTTGCAGAAAACTGCGGGACCAGTAAGAGGAGACAGGAGGAGCTACATGGTGGGGTGTGAATTTGCAATCGAGGACGAGAGGAGAGAGAACTTGGGGTTGGGGTGTGGAGGAGTGGAAGTTCACTAAGGGGACTGACAGACTGGTGGGCCCTGTATACCCATTGTGACATTGGGTTCCTGTTTGGTGTTTCATTGTAGCTGCTCCATTATCTATTTTTTGGGGTTCCCTCTTGTTAGATTTATGAAAGTGTGAACGCTCACCAAGAAAAAAACCCACCCACGCTCTATTTATTCCTATGGGATTTTTAGCAGTGTATTTATCAAATGGTGAACTGTAACTTTCATGCATTAACATATACACTTCTACAAATCCCATCGGAATGAATAGAACGTGTTTTTCAGTGGTGAGCTTTCACACTTTCAAAAATCAGCCCTAAAATATTTACTGCTTGCAATTGGCTCCTGCTGAACCTGACCCAAGTGTGCCTGTAGTCAGTCATTGAATTACTTGAAAATAGACATAAGTATATAAATAGCTGCATGCTGGGGTCCTCTAGTGACCTAATAGAGGTATAGCCTCCAAAACTTCAGACAATCCCACAGACATGCTTTTATAGTAAAAAAACAATTTTTATTTGAACATTGTTAAAATATCATTCTATCACCACACGGAGCCTAACGTTTCAGGCTTACCCAGCACAGTTATAGGCAATCTCAAATATGTCACATCCTTTCTAGTGCTTAAATACCATATCTCTTAGACCCTCCCACTATTTAAAACCAATCACTATTCAACACATATGTTGTATATATCCTCATTTAGAACCTGGGCCATTGGTTGACTCATTTAGAAACATGTAGAATATACACTCCATGTTACAGGGTATAAATTAAATATAAATATAAATTACATAGTTTAAACAGATAAATATAATTATACATAACATGAAAGATCAAAAGTAAAATTTAAGACCTAATGGCAACCTAGTATGTAAGTAGAAAATCCAATAAACCGCAGTTTGGTCAAAATATCTCCTCCCCTAATTCCAGTCTTAATCTGCTCTATCCCCTGTATAGAGAAAAAATTCTAATTACTGTTGTTACATTCCATGAAATGCCTAGTGACCAGGGCCATTCCTGCAACGAGGCAAGGTGAGCACCTTGCTTCAGGCGGCAGTGAACGGCCAGTTACAAGGGGCGGCAAAAAGCCGCCTCCTGTAACTTTAAGATCCGAATTTCCATTTTTTAAACCGGAAGTTCGGCTCTGCTAGTGCAGAAAGCGCAGTACGCGCTTGTGCGCTAGCAATGCAGCCCCTTTTGACCCGCTCCGATGCTAAACTTTAAAGGGCGGAGCGGGAGAGTGGGGCGGCATCGGGGTTGCTGCCTCAGGAGGCAGCAGCCCACGGATCGCCCCTGCTAGTGATATTGGTTTTACTGCTATATTTGAGATTATTAACTTGGTTGGTGTGTTCCCTAATTCGCTCCTTAAGGGACCTTGTAGTGCATCCTACATATTGTTTATTACATTTAGTACATGTGATTAAATAGATTACTCCTTTGTAGAGATGCACCGAATCCAGGATTCGGTTCGGGATTCGGCCTTTTTCAGCAGGATTCGGATTCGGCCGAATCCTTCTGTCTGGCCAAACCGAATCCTAATTTGCATATGCAAATTAGCGGCGAGGAGTGAAATCACGTGAGTTTTTGGTCACAAAACAAGGAAGTAAAAAAAAAAATTCCCCTTCCGAACTCTAATTTGCATATGCAAATTAGGATTCGGTTCGGTATTCGGCCGAATCTTTCATGATGGATTCGGGGGTTCGGCCGAATCCAAAATAGTGAATTCGATGCATCCCTACTCCTTTTCTACAGCAGTTGATGTATTGTTGTCTGTGTATTTATCTCTTTGACCATTAATAATATAAGGGTTACTGGTTCTATATAAAAGGCATCATTATAATAATTAACAATCTGTATAATGCATTTGCGATAAAGCAAAGGGAGTAGCAGTAAGCTGCCCTGCAAATTATTCTGTGTCGGTTCCTTAGCAGAAAAGATATCACATTTAGATACAGGCTACAGAGTGGTACCGAGCACCTTAGCTGGTGACGTACAACCCTGGTGATATTGTTCACTAGAACAAGGATGTGGGCAGCAATGTATAAGAACTTTCTTGGTACTGAGGCCGTTAGCAGATTGTATTTTATTTGGCGGGAGGTTTCACATACATGTCGCTGGTTTCTAAATGAATATATCATTATCTTATAGGTAAAACAGTTGCTGGATAAAAACGGCACAACATAAGCCATATATGCCACACACTGGAAGAATAATTCTAAAGTAGATATATCTCTTATAAGTAATTGTAGAGCAACTGGACTTGCTGAGTAATAATTGAAGACGTTTCACTTCTCATCCGAGCAGCTTCTTCACGTCAACCTCGGATTAGTAGTGAAACGTCTTCAATGATTATTCAGCAAGTCCAGTTGCTCTACAATTACTTATTCTAGATTTACTATGACCTAGATAAATGAGAATCTTCATAGTCTAAAGTATATTCTAAAGGCATTGATAGCTTTTCATTTACTTTAACCCACCCTAAAAAAAAGGTGTAATTTAAACCCAAACAAGCCTCTACATTCATTAGTGGCTGATGCAAAAACAAACTGTGTTGCTAGTAGGTTGTCAAAACCACTCCTGGTTGGTAGATTGTATCACCACATATGAATAACAGATGCAGGAGTCATGCCATGAAATTCTCAAGAGAAAAGCTCAGAACTAAAGTGAGACATGACTACCTGGAGTGAAAAGGGAAAGCCTATTTACTGTAGTGACTTTATGGCCAAAAGTATCAGCACACATTTTTGGCCAAAAATAACCAGACACTCTAAAATGTCATGGTCTCATTTGGAGGGCTTCCTGCTGAGTTCCAAAATAACTTCCATCGGTGCTTCAGTAATTGAATAAGGAACCTTATATGTAGGTCACAGAAATATGTAATGTCCCTAGTTTCCTCGTTATCAAAGGCTTTTTGCACTGAACGCTCTGTGGTTGTCTCAATAGATGGCTCATTATCTGTCTGAGCATCCTGTGTCATCAAACACCAAACCACTTCCTAATATTGTGTCTCATGAAACGTTACTTTTGTGTTCTGCAGGAAGTTTTAAGTTCAGCAGTGAGAATTACAGCCTCACTTATGTCCTTCTAAGGTGCATCCTCACCTTCTTCACACCATCTGATAGATTTCATCTGATAGGATCAAACACAGGCTGGACAATGTGGACTGACCTCACCAGTGCTACCATGGGAAATCACGGGGCCCCCCTTGTCACCCCTCCTCCACCCATCAGTACAAAGGTCACACTTTAAAGGGCCACCTACACATTAACTAAAAAAAACATTGGTGGCCACAGACCCCCTATTAGTTATTAAAACATTAGTGGCCATTGCCCCTAAAAGTTATTTAAAAAAAGAACTATGGTGGGCAGGGCCTCTACAAGTTATATCAAAAAATTGGCGACCAGGCTCTATAAGTTATATAAAATAAATTGGTGGCAAGGGTCCCTACATGTTATATTGAACAATTGGTGGTCAGGTCCCCTATAAGTTATATTTTTTTAAAAAATGGTGACCAGGGCCCCTATAAGTTATATTAAAAAATTGGTGACTGGGGCCCCTACATGTTATATTAAACAATTGATGTCCAAAGCCCCTATAAGTTATATTGAAAAAATGGTGATCACAGCCCCTATAAGTTATATTACAAAATTGGTGACCGGGCCCGTACATGTTATATTAGAGAATTGGTGGCCAGGGCCCCTATAAGTTATATTTAAAAAAAAATGGCGGCTGGATTGGTGTCCAGGGCCTCTATAAGTTATATAAAAAAATTGTGGCCAGGGCCCCTACATGTTATATTAAACAATTGGTGGCCAGGGCCCCTATAAGTTATATTTTTAAAAAATGGTGGCCAGGGTCCCTATATGTTATATTAAAAAATTGGTGGCCAGGGCCTCTATATAAGTTATATAAAAAAAAATTGTGGCCAGGGCCCCTACATGTTATATTAAACAATTGGTGACCAATTAAAAAAAAAACAGTGCACGTACCCCAGCTGCAAAGTCTGGGGGAGCTCAGGCACCTGCATCTTCGGATTTCTGCCATGTGGCATAACCAGGACTTACTTTCATTGGCAAATCAGATCAGTTAAAAAGGAGATGTAGGCACAGGAGCTCCCACCCACTTTCCCTCCTGAAGTCTGCAGCTCAGTGACAGCGGGGGCCTGCTATCCTGGTAAGCTCAGCATGATGGCCCCCCATAAAACCTAAAACCATTCAGGCCCGGGATAACACTCCCCTCTGTCCCCCCCCTTGATGGCACCCTGGACCTCTCCCATTACCCAAGGCCATCTCATTCACTGTCATTAGCAGACAGATTCCCCCTCCCCCCCAACAGTCAGACGAAAAAGGAAACAACTACTATAAAAAAAACTATAAAAAAATTAAGACCAATTGAAAATTTGCTTAGAAGTGACTATTCTACAAGGAACTTAAAATTAACCTAAAGGTGAACCACCCCTTTAATTTGCCTTGTACCATATTAGTGTGTGTGTGTAGCATTGTGTTTGTGTGTATCTCTTTGATACACTGAAAAGTGGCAAAGTGCTGTAGCTGTTCCTGCTAAGCAGCAATAATCACATATAAACAATGTATGATAAAGGGTAATTTCAGTGTTCAACATGTTTTACACAAATTAACATTTTTAACTACAGGAAACAGAGAATTCCTGTCTCTGAATCTATGTCTCAAGTCTGACACCTAGTGGCAGTTTGTTTTCTATCTATTTCTAAAGGTGGCCATTCACGGAGAGATGTCGCCAAACAAGCGTATCTTTCGCCAATATCGGACTGATCCGATCGTGGGCCCTAGGGCCCAACGATCGGATCCTAACGATGGGTAACAGGCGGTCGGATCGCGGGACCGCATCAAGGAACAGATGTGGTCGCGATCCGACGGGATTTTTAGTCCCGTCCGATCGACATCAGGCCGACTTTAGGCCAGATATCGATCGGGGAAGCCTGTCAAAGGCCCCATACACGGGCCCAATAAGCTGCCGACTAGGTCTGTCGGCAGCTTTTATCGGCCCGTGTATGGCCACCTTAAGACTTTGAATAGAGTCCTGTGCAGGTCCAGTTGGGCAGACTGGTGCCCAACCCAGACCCGTTAGACAAGATCCCAACCCGGACCTGCTGGCCCTCTATAAATCCCCCCCTCTTCCCGCTCCAAAAACCTACCCACAGTGCCCTAATTTTTGGCCCGACCCAGGTGATGTCAGCCAGTTTGGGGGATATAGTTACATTTTACTGCAGGACTCTAACATAAGGTGGGGGAGATGTAGCCTGCAATCAGCCCAAGTTCTTAGGCAGGGTACCCACAGACAGCCCACATTGTCAGGGGATAGTGGTCTTTCCGCCCAAAAACCGACAATGTTGCAGGTATTCCGTGGGTGCCCGACTTGATGCAGGACTCTAACTTAGGACTGGGAAATAAAAATACTTGATGTGTTTGTTTCTTTAGGCTATAAATCAGTATACTCACAGACAGCACCAGCCACAGGATTCTTTTAAAACGCCTTTATTGGAACATGGGCTCTGACCCGAAAATTCAGCAACATTTCAGACTGCCTTGAGTCTTTTATTAAGCTAACTCAGCAACACATGTGCACATTTAAGTACATTGTAACACAATTCCCTCTATTGGTGCTTTTCCACATTTCACAACAATGTATCTCCCATATAATTACCAGCAGTGTCAATTTAGACCCATATATCCTATCTGAACACTCATATATATCTAATTCAATCACTAAAAGTCCAATAAATTTCTTTAGAAACTTTTTTTTTTTGTTTGTTTTTTGTGGAACAAGTTCCTGTAGAAAATAGGATAAAATCACAGAAAAAAACCCATTGTTAAAAACGATGTAAAAGATATATAAATTACCGATAAATCTTGCTTAAGTCAAATTACCTATTGAGGCCAAGGGGGGCTAATGTTTATAATTTTTGGATCCATCTTGCTTCCTTTTAAAGCAGCATTCTTATTCTATCTCCACCCGACGTATTTTGGGGACACTATCTATAACTTGAAATTTTAATTGCTGTACCCCGTGGCCCACAATAAGAAAATTATCTGCAACTGCTTGATCAGTTTTTTTTAGTGTTAACTTATGCTTTCTCTGATGCTTCTTAAGGTCTGTTCAAGATAAGCTAACCCACATAGGCATTTTGTAACATATATTACGAAGGCACTTTCACATGTATAAAAACCGTTAATTCTAATTGCTGTCCCCTTCCTTGCATGGTAAATCAATTCTCCTTTTTGACAATGATAGCAGAAGCTGCATCCAAGGCATAGATATGTTCCATTCCTTCTAGGAAGCAGTTGTCGCTCTTGGGAGTGCTCACCCTCAATATCGGATGGTACAGCCATGGATCCAATTGACTTAGGTTTCCTATAGGAAATAATCTGGGGATTTTTAAAAACATTTATCTCTTAAGTAAGGGCCGATGCTTTTTAATGGCCTTCCCTATGTGAGAACTTACTGTCTTGTATCTAGAGACAAAAACAATTTAGGCTATTAAAATATTTCTGCTTGCTCAGTTATGTATTCGTATTATTTGCTATAAAACCAACATATTTATAAACTAACATTCTGGAATCCATGGCTATAAAGCTGTAGTTGAGATAACCAGACGCTTACTTTCAGCTTTTGAATAACTCATCTGTGCTTTCAGGAATGGGGCGAATCCATCATTTTTAAATACAGCCATACAACCCTTTCCCCGCCAAAGGTTTGGCTTATTAAATGAACAAGAACTCTAACTTGCATATTTAGAATGTGTATAATTACTAAAACCAGGTTGTCCCAATAAAAATGTGGTGCTGACACGTGTCCTTGCAATTAAATGTTGTCCTGTGACAATGGAGTAATGTGTTATAGCAATGTTTCCATTGGTCTCTTAACAAATAGCAACCAAAAATAGTAAATGCTCCTGTGGTTGTTCAAATATTTAAACTTTTATTACAATTGTACCTAATGATTTGTTTGGATGATTATAGGGATTGAGCCATTTATTGTTTTGCCAGATCTGAATTCTGCAATGGGTGCCATGGGTATATCTATGGAGCAGTGATCCCCAACCAGTGGCTTGTGAGCAAACCCTTGTCTGTTGCTCCCAGTGGCCTCAAAAGAGCTGCTTATTTTTTGATTCCAGGCTTGGAGGCAAGTTTTGATATAAAAATAATGAATAAAAACCTGCCAAACAGAATCCCCAGTAGGCTGCCAGACCTCATAGGGGCCTTGTGGACTGGCACAAAAGTAGCTATTTTGTTATTAATTATTTCACACAAAATAACCTTATGATACAATATTATTGCGTATACTGTCATTTTTGATACTAAGTATATCATTTATGTAAATTTCACAAGTCCTATGACAGATTTGATGTTTCAATTGACTATTTCCCTTCGCACCAGTGACATCTTGTGGTGAGAAAGTATATATTTCTTCTATGTAAAAGTGTTTCTAAGAAAGGAAACCCTAATTTTGTAGGCAATTATAATATGGTGTTGCTTTTACATGGTGCTACAAATAAAGATTATCTTTAAAAATAGCCCCTTTATTAGAGAGGTGGGCGTGTCCTACCGGTCCCTGCCAGAAGCACAGATAGGAGGGGGACAGCCAATCACAGCCCTGCAGTCACACAAGCACAGACAGGCTTCAGTTCCCTATCAGGTCCTGCTAGCTGCTGATTGGTTCCTGTCCTATAGTGCAGTGAGCTGAGAGCTGCCGGCTCCCCTGCACAACCTGGGAATTCAGGGAGCAGGAAGTGGAAGGGAGGGAGGCATTATTAGGGTTTTTACAGAAATATTCAATAAATCAGCCTGAAACACTACTTTTTTAAGCACAATTCTTTTATATTTTAATGAGTATAATGCACTGGTACATTCTTATTTTTTACACAAAATGTCTCTTTAACTTACTTAAAGTCCCAAAATACATTACGGTACTTAACTTACCAAGGAAAAAAAGCCATCTCAAAATTTAACTCGTTGATCTTTATTGCAGGTAGGCAGCCTCTATTACATACTGTGTATTACATATTACCAGCTATTTACTACATCCCTACATTTAGCATATTGTGAATCTCCACTCCACCCTTCTTGTCCACAGTCTTCTGTCTCATTGTGAAGATTTATTTGTGAAGAACGTTTACTTGACCCTTTAAAAACATATCCCTGTTAGTTGGTGGAAGAATTCATTAGCATGGAGATGCAAAACTCCAGTGGGACTACAATTCCCATCATCCTTCTCCCTTCTAAGCTGGTGGGATGGGGTTTGGGGACTTTTGTTAACAACTTGCTGCACAATAAATTGCTGGACTGGGAATTAAGCGGAAGCTTTTTACTGCAGTGATTTAGTTAATACTTTCATAGCCAGAGGACTCTGGGGAGCAGATGCAGCAGGAGAGCTGATTTAAGAGATGATGTGCTCGGCCTCATTTTAGAAATGAATAATCTCAGGTATGGAGGGGAGGGGGTCAAATGAACACAAACATTTTTGGGTACTTCGACCATCGAATAGGCTACTACGTCCTTCGACTATGACTTCCACTTCGATTCGAACTAAAAATCGTTCGACTATTCCACCATTCGATAGTCGAAGTACTGTCTCTTTAATAAAAACTTTGACTACCTACTTCGCCACTTTAAACCTACCGAGCTGCAATGTTAGCCTATGGGGACCTTCCCCATAAGTTTTCCATGCTTTTTTTGATCGAAGGAAAATCCTTTGATCGATGGATTAAAATCCTTCCAATCGTTCGATTCGAAGGATTTAATCGTTCGATCGAACGATTTTTCCTTCGATCATTCGATCGAAGTATTTGCGGTAAATCCTTCGACTTCGATATTCGAAGTCGAATGATTTTACTGCGAGGGTCAAATATATCGAGGGTTAATTAACCCTCGATATTTGACCCTTAGTAAATGTGCCCCCTAGTTGTAAGTTTTGTAAATCATTCTCATTTGTATCTATATATCTTTCTATTCTGCATCTCTCTATGCTGCTACTAACTGAGCCTTGTGGGTATGTTAAGATTTACTAGTGCCTGAACCACTTTCTTGGGGTCCTTTACTTTTTCTCAGGGGGCAAGAGCGTGCCCCTCAGTGCTCATCTAAATGGCACATGCATCCCAGGGAAAGCCAGGCCCAGATTTGTGGAAAGGCCACAAAGGCACAGGGCTAGGGCAGCAGAATTTTAGGGGTGACTTGCCTCCCTGCTACATCACAATGGTTTTGTAAGCACTGGGGACATGGGGAAGATTTGCTAGCTCTTTAAATCTGCTACTTGCCAATCCCCATGCTCTGGACCCAACGAAATAAGACTAAGGGCCGAGACACACGCTCAGATTCGGGGATATTTAGTCACCCGGCGATAAATCGCCTCTTCTTGGGGGCGACTAATCTCTCCAAACTGCCTCCCGCCGGCTAGAATCTAAATCGCTGGCGAGATGTCACTCAGAATGCTTCATTTTCCAAAGTCGTCCGAAGTTTCCTTTTGAGGCAACTTCGAGCGACCTTGGAAAACAAAATTCAGCGATTGCCATCCCGCCGGCGATTTACATTCTAGCTGGCGGGAGGCAGTCCGAGAATAGTCGCCCCGAAGAAGAGGAGATTTGTCGTGGGGTGAATAATCTCCAAATCACTCTGTTCCTCGTACTGTATTGAAAATTGAGAATGTCAGCATTTTTCATAAATACCATAGCTAAACTTTATATTTTGAAAACATTTTGCTGCCCAAATCAGAACCGTTAATTGCATCAGCGTGATCAGTTCACTTGTCCAGTGCTTTGAAGTCATATGACAGTGAGGGTTTGGATTGAGTTCCACTGGGATTTGGCCTAATACTGGATTTGGTGTAAACCCAACAAATGTATAAGATGATCCTATATAAAAGTATAGTAACATTAACAAATCCAACATGCTGAAAACAGATCTAAAAAGGTACTTTTGTTTTGTATTTTGTCAGAAGTGTACATTGTACTCACACATTGTATTGCCAGAGGTTATAATGACTTCCACTTCAGAGTAAAAAAAAGCCCCAAGGGATAGAATGACTTGATAATAATAAGGATAATATAGAGGAAGAGTTGTTTCCGAGCAACACTGTCCATTAAACAGAGATTCCCGTTCCCACTGGGGGGACAGGAAGCTTTGTGCATTGCTTGGATGAACTGGTGGAAACTGAATTATCCTGGAACAAGGCATTATCATCAGACACAAAAAGAGATTATTCAAGTCGTGTACAGCTCAGCCGCAGCACAACTACTAATCCCTCCGGCCCCTTCTCTCTTTAGTTGCACTTACAGCATTGCTGGTAGATCACGTAGCATCTGAATATAAGGATGAAACGTGGGATTTTTCTCTGGTGCCGCTCATTTTTTAATAAAAACAAATTGTTAAATTCCTTTTAAAAACAAAAACAAATTTATAGCACACGTCAAACGTCAACATGTGTCGTATATTTATTCATTGCAAGCAAAGCCACTAACAGAATTTCAGTCCATAAAACATGTTATATTTTGAATTAAATTTTCAGCCATCTCCCCAGTATAAAAATGTTGGTCAGCGCCAGTTGTGGGTAACACTGATGTGAAGCAAGTTTTGGATTGAAGTTGCCGAACTCCCGTGAGAGCTGCGACTGACCAAGAGACGCTACTATACGAGGATGAGTTCCGCCATTTACAGATCCTTATTTTGTGCATTTCTGGATAACAGGTTTGCAGATAACAGATCCCATATAGGGTTTCTTTCTGCCCGGATTTCACCCGGACAACCAGGTTTTTAGAAGAAAAATTGGGAAATCTGGACAGGACGTTGAAGTGAATGACATGGTGATCAGCCAATCGCTGATCGTCATGTCATCAGACGTCACCCACCCCACCTCCCCACGTCACCCGCTCCACCCCCGATATCAACGCCCCCCCCCCTCTACGGCACTGCCCAGTCCCCCTACGTTACCGCCCTGCCCCCTGCCCATTCTCATAAAAAAAAGGTGGCCTAAAGGACTTGATTATCTTAAAGGAGAACTAAAGCTTAACTAAAGAAGTAGCTAGAAATATTGTACACCAAGATGGTGACCCCCTGTAACAAGTTTGAAGTCCTGGATCATTGCTGCTATTGACAAGCTGAAACTTTACTCTGGTGCAATAAATTCAGTATATAAAATATGGCATTTTTAGCCTCATTCATTTTTAGGTTTTAGTTCTCATGTAATAGAAACTTTGATGATCATATACATACTGGTAAAATGTTATGAAATTAAATTTAACATCTAGAGTCTATGTACTTTGGCTGAGCCAACATGGCGCCTGGACAACCCAGTCGGCTAACCCTGCCCCCCATAACGGAGGAGGAGGGCAATGAAGGGGAGGAAGGAAGGGCAGGGGATGGAGGTAGCTGGTAGTGTCAGAGGGGAGGAAGGTAGGAAGGGGAGAGTAACAGAGGAGGGAGGCAAGAGCAGCAGAGGGGAGAGAAGCTGGACTATGGGGTAGGCCACATCATTGTGCCCTAGGCAGTTGCCTCTTCTGCCTACCCCTAGTTCCGGCCCTGTTCTTTGGATAGTAGTTGGTTTGATGATTGGGCAGGTATGAATGTTCATTGGTCAGAGCATAGTTCATGAGATGAGGAAGCTCCTCTTTACTGCTTGCTGTTGCAATCATTCAGGTTTTCCTTTGCGGAACAAGAGCAAGGCAGCCCTACACTCAGTAGTCTGAGGCCAATTGGTCAGATATCGTATGGGATTGGCACATGAATGCCTGCCTTAAATATGATGTACAAAGTGGTATTTTCAAAGGAAATTTGTTTGAGGTTTTTGGTTACACCTCTGGAATTCCCCAATCATGAAATGTTAGCTCCCAGCAGGTACCAACCATGCACCTAATCCAACCAGACCCAGGGCCAGCTGCCCAGATAAAAAAAAATACAAATACAAATTGAAAAACCTAGTTTATGGGCCCCTTGTGTTTCCAGGTGCACCCATGACCCTGATTAATTGTTGTATATTTCTAAACTTTTGGAAGTGGAAGTAGCCTAGAAGGGGAGCCTCTATGGAAAGTGTAGCCTAGGGGCCTCATATCTCATTAATCTTCCACTGCCAGTTACACCCAAAATACACCCTAACTCTACCATCCAATCTAGTACATAAATAAAGGAAGCTATTTAGTATGGGGCAACATTGGAAAATGTGTGAAGAAGTTTTTTTGTAAAGTATGCATGTAGAATCTACACAGGGAGAACAGTTTTCATGCTATGAGCAACATCTCCAAAAATCTCTCCAGATATTTAACTCCAATATTAGTAAACATGCCCAAGTCCTTAATATTAGCTTGTTACCTTTAAGGGCAGAGACACACGCAAAGATTCGGGGAGATTTAGTCACCCAGCAACAAATCCACTTCACTTTGGGCGATGATCTCCCCGAACTGCCTTCCAGCTGGCTAGAATCTAAATCGCAAGTGGGGTGGCACTCAGATCGCTTTGTTTTCCGTAGTGGCTTCACGAGGAAACTTTGGTCGACTTCGGAAAATGAAGCACTCCAAGTACTATCCTGCCGGCAAATTAGATTCTAGCCAGCAGGAAGGAAGTTCATGGAGATTATCGCCCGAAGAAGAGGCGATTTGTCGCCGGGTGACTAAATCTCCCCGAATCTTCGCTTGTGTCTCCGCCCTTATGGTAAGGGCACACGCGAAGATTTGGGGAGATTTAGTTGCCCGGCGACTAATCGCCTCTTCTTTGGGCAACTAATCTCCCCAAAAAGCCTTCCAGCCAGCTGGAATCAAAATCACCAGTGGGATGGCACTCGGATCGCTTTGTTTTCGAATTCGCACGAAGTTGCCTCATGAGGAAATCTCCCTGAATCTTCACGTCTGTCTCTGCCCTAAGTAAACTTTTAGTATGTTACAGAATGGTTACAGAATTCTACAGGATTCTAAGATTTTTTTCAATCGGTCTTCATTCGTTTTTGAATTATTTGCCTTCTTCTTCTGACTCTTTCAAGCTTTGAGATGGGAGCCACTAAAAACATCTAAAAAAAATCTTAAAACAAATGCTCTGTAGGGCTACACATGTATGGTTATTGCTACTTTTCATTTCTCATCTTTCTATCCAGGTGCCCCACCTATTCATATTCCAGTCAATTATTTAAATCAGTGCATGGTTGCTTTGGGAATTTGGACCCTAGCAACACGGTTGCTGAAATTGGAGAGCTGCTGAATAAAAGGCTAAATAATAGCGCACAAACCACAAATAATAAAATAATGAAAACCAATTGCAAATTGTCTAAGAATATCACTCTCTACATCATACTAAAAGTTAACTCAAAGGTGAACAACCCCTTATATTGCCTCTCTCTTCTCACCAAGATATCAGTTTCTCTGTGTATAGGAAAGGTTTGATTGAAGTGCTGATTGGCCTGTGCAATGATGTTGTTTATATGTATTTTTCCCCAAGGGAGACAGGGCTGAGTGCAACACACGCCTGCTGTGCTGATGTTTTATGGGAAACTGCAATCGTTTCCACTGACTGGATATAAATTTTGGCTTCGAGCCATAATCTAGATGGAAATCTGCTGTTTTCAGGACGGCGGCTCTAGTAGAGAGTGTATGTCATGGGTACCGCCTTATGGTTTTATAAAGTGCTGTTTAACCACTTTATTGTGAGCTCTTTATATATGGCTGGACAGGCAAGGGAGTCCTATTGATTTTCCCCTTTGAAGGAGTTAACAGAAAAATAACAGATTAACATTTCCATTTATGGATGACTTGCTTTAATGAACTTGCTGATTTTATCTCCCGTCTCTTTCTTTGTTCTTGCCTCATATAGTCCTGGTTAAATGTACCCAAGTGCTTGCTCCTTTAGCTCCAGCTATTTATAATTAGCGATGCACCGAATCAAGGATTCGGTTCAGGATTGGGCCAGGATTGGGCCTTTTTCAGCAGGATTCGGATTCGGCCAAATCCTTCTGCCTGGCCGAACCGAATCCTAATAAATTGCGAGACTTTTTGTCAGAAAAAAAGGAAGTAAAAAAGTTTTCCCCTTCCCACCCCTAATTTGCATATGCAAATTAGGGTTTGGATTCGGTTTGGTATTCGGCAGAATCTTTCACAAAGGATTCGGGGGTTCGGCTGAATCCAAAAAAGTGGATTCGGTGCATCCCTTTTTATAATGTCTATTATCTCATGAGTGCATGTCGGGTGCTAAACAGGAATAGCTTTCGTTTTTACAGTAACGATACACAAAAAGCTGTGGTCTGCACATTGGATTATACATTTGATTTGCTTTAAGTTACTAAGTGTCACAGTTGTATTGGATTGAAGCATATGAGCAAATGTTGGCTATAAACTGCCCAGATCTTCTAATATAAAAAAACTTGTATGATTGGATGGAACGGTTGGTAGGAGTGCATCTTGTGCATTTTTGTGCTGTCCACTGGCCTGATATACAGACCAACTCAGGTCATCAGTCAGCTTGTCACAGGGGGTCACCATCTTGGAAAGTGTCTGTGACACTCACATGCTCAGTGGGCTCTGATTGGCTGTTGAGAAGCTAAGCTTAGGGCTCGTCACTAATTATCCAGCAGAAAATGAGCTTTCCCTGTAATATAAGCTGATGCTACAGGGCTGATTATTAAATTCTGATGCTAATTGCACTGGTTTCTGTGCTGCCATGTAGTAATTATCTGTATTAATTACTAATCAGCCTTATATTGTGACATTTCTATTCTATGTGTACTGTATATTGTGAGTGGGTCCCTAAGCTCAGTAAGTAACAGCAGCACAGAGCATGTGCAGTGAATCAGCAGAAAAGAAGATGGGGAGCTACTGGGGCATCTTTGGAGACACAGATCTTTACTGCTAAAGGGCTGTGGTTGCCTTGGGCTGGTACAGAAGCCACAAAACATAATGTACAACATTTCAAGCTACTTCTTTAGTTTTCAGTGGTCAGTGGAACAGGGGCAGGGTCTGGTTCCAATGGGCTGCCACATCAGGGGCCTGCTCACCTCCCTCCCCCACCCCACTGCCATCTCCATGGTCCCCCAGCCACATCCCCTCTTTGCCCCCCAGAGTGTACCTTCTAATCTCTTCATGTAGCAACGATGGGTGCAAGAGGTAGGGGTCAGGGAGTCATGATTTTATCTCCTTCTAATTCCCAGTGCTTCCGAATCAAAGCCACAAAGGCCCAGGCATAGGGTGGCAAAAATGAAGGGGTGGCATTCCTCCCTGCTGCATGAGAAGTTTGCTTCCAGAGCCCCTTAGGTACAAACAAAGGGCACCCATGTGCGCAATCCTGTGGTAACTTGGGAGGGGGCGACAGAGGACCCCAGTCTCCAGGCTCTCTTGGGAGAAATCTGACCCTGATTTTAAAAGCTATTCAAAACCGTTATGTAAGTACTGTAATAAGTAGTATAAAAGTTGTTACCAAATACATTGCTAAAATTGTACATTGTTATGAGGGCAGCGAAAAGAACTTTCTCTATTTTCTGCACTTCCAGGATAATTTTGATGGCATTTTTGTATACGTTTTCCAGTCATTGCTTTAACCAAATAACTAATTATCATTCATTACTGATTTTCTTTTGTAGCTGACCCAGTTATCTTCTTTTCTAATGAAGGCGCTCTCTGCTGAATTAGCCTTTTTGCTATAAAAAGACAGGCCCAGCTCTGCCATGATAATTTCATAGCCTTTTCTTCTGGGGCTTAGTTTTGTTTCCTGCAAGAACGAAATGAAGAACGTTATGTTCTGTACAAGGTGTGTTTTGTATCGTGCCTGGCTGTTTCATGCTATTGTGCACACTAATAATCAGATTATTAGATTGCTGTTATTTTGCCATAAGGACAGGGGTGGCTTTAGTTATTACTCTCCATGTCACCTGTTCTTAACAGCAACAGACACAAGCACGCCATTGATTTAGAATGCAAGAATAGAATGAGTTTAATGTACAGATGTAGCTCAGTTTCCTTTATCTCATTTACCTACAGCCTGGCACTATGGCAGGAGCTGGTTCAGGAGCACCTCCGATGGGCATACTTGATCCCTTTGTGCATTAAAATCTAACCAGCAGGATCATCTCCATGACTCTGTTGTAGACCCGGTATCTGATGCCACCATACAGTATATACCAGGGATCCCCAAACTTTTTCACCCGTGAGCCACTTTCAAATGTTGGGGAGCAACATAAGCATGAAACTAGTTCCTGGGAATACCAATGAAGAGCTGTGATTGGCTATTTGGAAGCCCCAATGTGGACTGTCAGCCTACAGAAAGCTGTATTTGGCAATACAACTGGGTTTTATGCAACCAAAACTTGCCTCCAAGCCTGGAATTCAAAATTAAGTACCTGCTTTGAGGCCACTGGGAGCAACATCAAAGGGGTTGGGGAGCAACATGTTGCTCACAAGCTACTGGTTAAGGATCACTGGTATATACCATACCAAGCATCCCAGGTCTAATTAAAATAATCTGGTGGTAATTTATATAGGTCTTTCATCAATGACACTGGCCATAATGTATTTAGTGAGCTGTCTACCATGTTTCTATGCCATCATTCATGTTTACTTCCCAAACTGCCACGGTTAAGGCATGCTTGTTTTACATGGCTCAGTCGCTCTTGCTTTGCAAATATATAGAAAAATTCAGAGGTGTATTCTGTAAGCACAATATGGAAGATGCTGGTGTCTAGAAACTGAATTGAGCAAGCACACCTTGTACACTATAATGTCTAGACCCCAGAGTTTCTAGAGTTTAGTACAATTGTCACCCCCATAATCCTATGACGTTTGTTGCCATTTAAGTCGTTTATAGGTGGTTGGGGAAGGATAGTATCATGTGCAGTTAACCTGGAATTTGCAGCTCCAACAAAAAGGGTAAGGGAAAAGTTATTCTTTCACCTTAGCTGTAGAATGGAAAAAAACGAAAATCAGTAAATCAGAAATAACTAGCTCTCCTTTAGTTATAATAACATATGTACAGTTCTTGGTTTTACTGAAGGCTTTGTTCGGTTTCATTGGCAAATGCACTACATTATTAATATGTATAATTTACTTTGTACATCAGATATCATCTGGGTGAAATGGTTACTTTGGTATTAATGTAGTATTGCATTTGGACATTAGCCAGAATTTCTCTACATAGGCCAAGAACTGTAGGGGCTTTTACACACGGGCGTTTTTTCCTGCGCTCGCCTGCATTGCGCTTTCTTCCATTCAGCTGCAGGTGAGCGCAGGAGTAGACGCTCTCAATTATTGTGAAGGGGTCTGTACTCACACAGACGCATGTAAGTGCCATTTGTAGGTGGGACGCAGAATGTTGCATTTCACTTGCGTTCGGCACATGCATGCGTCTGTGTGAGTATAGCCCCCTTCACAATAATTGAGTGAGTTTACTCCTCCGGCTGAACGGAAGAAAGCCCAAAGCAGGGGAGCGCAGGAAAAACCGCCCGTGTGTAAGAGCCCTAAGGAAGGATAATCAGCTTTGTCACATGCAGAATGATTAACCAGCTTTGTCATGTGCAAAACGATTAACCTGGTATTAATGAACCATCTGCTTTTTAAATGTTTTGTTAATAAGTATGGTCCATATATGTATGGAGAGATATGATATTAGTGCCCATAGTTATTTACTGTTATCAAAGTACAAATAAATTGCGTATTGTCATCTCAGGCTATTGCACCCATCTTTTCTTTAATGGAAATTTTCAAATAAAGGCATATTAATTAAAAAGAATGTGTTGGTAATGGTATTTTTTTTTTTGCTCGTTTAATTCCAATTACCAGGTGGAGGGAGATGCTTATTTTGGCTTCTATGTTTTGCTCCTTTTGTTCCAAAGCTCTCAGCTATATAAATGAGCACGAGCGAGACCTGAAGAGGTTATGACCAGAAGGGAACAATGTAAATTTTAAGCATCAATGTGTTGTTGCTGGGACCTGATTTGAGGATGGCCTGGATGGAGGATTTAAAGGTGTTTCTTGAGGTAAGGTGATTGCTGTAACTTAGGTGCCCATGGACAACTTTTTATTAGTGTACTGCACATTACACCACTCCCCCCCTCAGGTCTGAGATGGAGGGTAGGAAAAAAGGGGCAAAATAGCTTGAGGCACCATTGGATTTAGCAAGTATCTTGCTTTTGAACTCACCCCATGTGGTCAGGGTGAATCTGTCAGTCTACCACTTGGGGCATCAAGCTCTGCCATTTTCCACCATTAATAAAGTGCTGCTCGAGGCAAAGTTCTCACCCTGTCTCATAGTAAAAAATGCCCCTTGGTCTGGTGTGCCATAAGCAATAAAGAAGGGGGTTATTTATCAAAATCTGCATGGTTTTTGAAAACGACTCGCCAAATCCGCATGGGTTTTTCCCCTTATTTATCAATACATTTTTCTGAAATTTTTCTGTGCAGGAAAAAACGTGGAAAAATTTTTACAAATTTTTCGGATTTTCCACCCAACTTTTTTTCTGATTTTTGCCCAAAAACCACAAAATCTTTGGATTGCACGACACCCAGCTCAGATCATTATATCTTCGGGACTTCTCCCATTGACATATATGTAACCTCGGCAGAGGCTGGAGTACTTTTTTATTCTGACTTTTTTCCACTCTCTGGGTTTAATAAATTCAGAAAAATGTACGTTTTTTTTCCCCACTAAAAATTCAGATTTTATAGTAAAATAAACTAGAATTTTACAAGTTTTTGGCATTCAGACTTTATACCCCCTAAGTGATGCTTCTCTTACACATGGTTAAATATTTGATCAGATTTTTGCAGACAGCTGTAGGTATATGTGGCTCCAAAAGAACCAACTGGTTCTATCAACATTACATCTACATACATTACATATTACCAGGCAGGTAAATCTCACCAAGTGTTTGTGGTCAGCAGCAACAGTGTCTGCCTGGGCCCCAGTGATCAAACCTTTAAGCCACATAATTACTGCATCTGTTGCTTGAGTAGACAATTTACCTTCCCAGATTAGTGTTCTTGTCAAAGAGGTAGGTAAAAAGGGGCAAATTCACTAAGCGCCGAAGCGCCGAACGCTAGCGTCAATTCGCTAGCATTGGGCATTTTTGTTACTTCGCAAATTCACTAACGAACGCTGGCGTAGATTCGCTAGTGTTACTTCGCACCCTTACGCCTGGCGAATTTTCAATACGGACGTAACAACGCAAATTCACTAACGCACGCAGTGTAGTTAACGCTACCTTTTACGCTAGACTTCCTTCGCCACCTCAGACCTGGCAAAGCGCAATAGAGTAGATAGGGATTGCTTCAAAAAAAGTCACAATTTTTTCTAAGTCCCAAAAAACGCTGGCGTGTTTTCTACATTATGGGTGATAGGCTGAAAAAGATTGAAATTTTTTTTAGGGCTCCCCTCCTTCCCCCCTACATTTCCTGACTCATGGCAACTTACCTAGACAGTGGGCACATGTGTAGGGCAAAATAAACATTTTATTTGCTGTTTTGAAGGTTTTCTAGGCATTTGTAGTGCTGATACATATTCCTCCATTGAAATTTGTATGCAAATTAACCTTCGCTAGCGTAACTTCGCTTTACTTAGCGAATCAACGCTAGCGCAACTTCGCAACCTTACGCTACCCCTGTGCGCAACTTTGGATTTTAGTGAATTTGCGGAGCGCTGACGAAACTACGCCTGGCGAAGTGCAGCGAAGTGCGGCGAAGTTGCGCCTGGCGCAACTACGAATCTTAGTGAATTTGCCCCAAAGAGAAAAGAAAATCTAGATACATCAAGCTGGTTTTCATTTAACTCACTCACCGTTGGCACTGCGGTGCATCTAGTAGTATATTAGTCACTGGTACTGTATGTCTACTCTGGCTGTGCTCTACATGATTCCAGAATGTTGTGTATATTTATGTAGCAAACCAGTGTTAAGTGATTTCCTGTATATTTTGGCAGCAAATAAAATATTTCAGTGTCGGCAAATTTATTTACATTGGGTGACCTTTATGTTGAGCTGTGAGGCCAATCCAGCAGATGTATTCTGAGCAGACACTGTAAGCAGCCTTAGAGTTTGACCTTGCAATGTTCTTCATTTCAATGGATAAAATTAGAGCCTATGAAAAAAAAAATAAACTAAAAACATCCTGTGTATCATCCTGCACCAAATTACTGATGGGACAACACTGGTACATGGGCAAGATCACATGTGTGTATCATATTATATCCTCATTTAGCAGATGCCTCTAAATAAAACCAGTATATCAAATCCTAGTTCTACAATAAATAATGAAAATTACTTTTGAAAAAGATTCCAGCAACACAAAGAAACATTTTCATAATGGAATTTCCATTCGTGTGCTGTTATATATTATAATTAATAGAATTATGAAGTAGTATTATATTGGACGGAGCTTGGGCAGTATATTTTGATGAAACCAGAAGACAAGATAACCCCCCGGCAGACCATTTAATTCAGACATTAATTAAACGACTTCTCAGTTTAAGTTGCAACTGCTTGTTTATAGTTTGTCAGTTTTTCTTAGCGAAACTACACTGGTAATTAATGGTTTGCAAGGATTGTCTTGTACATTGATATTCTAGTTTATTTTGATGTCCAATTATTATATATGTCTATGTAATTAATTGTGTTTTAATGTCAATATAAAAAGTACAATTTTTATTGATGATTTATTTGGAACTGTAAGGGCCCGAAGGCTCAGTCTGGAGTAGCGGACCTAAGAGGAAGCTGTAGTCCAGCACAGTTCGCGGTACAATAGGATTAGGCAAAAGAATGGTCAAAGTCCAGGCAAATAGGTCAGTTCAGGCGGCAAGGGTTGATAGAGTTCAATAGACGATAAACAAGCAAGGGTCAAGATCAAGTTCAAAATCAATACACAATAACACACCCAGGAACTCACGAGGTAGAACCTATAATTGGGCAGTGTTTGCAGACCTTCAGGCTCCTTAAATAGGCCTCCTTTGGCACCAAAAGACGTGATGACATCATTGTGCTGGCATCATTACACTGGCATCCATTCCGACGCTGGCGAAAACGCGCTGGCGTCACAGTGCGGCACCCGGGAAGAACCTCGTGGAAGGACTGGGCGCCGCCATCTTGGATTGCGGAAAGGCGTCGGCGTGGATGCGGAAGGTAATTCTTCCTTATGGGAACTTTATTTTATTATATTATCTAGTTTATGTAGTTTTATGTAGTTTTTACAAATATTTATTTTATTATCCCAATTGGTTTGGATAATTGGCAGGTGAGTAAGTAATTAACTTCCATTTCATTTCATCTGTTCAGAAACTTATTTTACCTGCTATTTTGCACATATTTGATTTTCAACTTTTGAGTGCAGATTGGTGTGTGGTATTGCAGACTAGATAATCCCCAGGCAGACAATTTATAACAGGGATTCATTAAATGACTTCTCATTTTAAATTGTAACTGCTTGTTTATGATTTGCCGTCTTTCTCAACGATACCACACTAATAATTAATGGTTTGCAAGGATTGTGTTGCACATTAATATTCATCTAGTTTCCTTTGATGTCCAAACATTTTATATGTCTATTACCCCTCCGAATTGTGTCTGTATGTTCCCCTCCGATTTAGACTGTAAGCCCTACGGGGTAGGGTCCTCTAGCCTTTTGTTTCCTTGACACTGAGCACTTAATCTGTAGTGTAATTATATTTTATATTAATGTGAATTGTATTTCTAATAATGCACCTTTTGTAACTTTTTACTTCAATGGCCCCTTGTTTGTCAATACTAATTTATTGTTTTGCTGTACAGTTTGCCCTCAAGGAGCGCTATACAAATAAAAATATATATACATACATACATACATGTAATTCCAGGTAAAGTTGTTGTATCGTGTTAACTAGTGATGGGCTAATCTGTCCCGCTTCGCTTTGTAGAAAAATTTGTGGAACTCCGAAAATGTGGGAATTCGAAGGCGGCGAAGTGTGGAAATTAGCGGCAAATCCATACCTGCCGAATAAATTCACCAATCACTAGTGTTGGCCCATCACAGGGCAAGAAAAAATAACAAACAGGTTGTATAAATGTGTTTGCAAGCTTTCAGAGCATGTTAGTGGTATTCAGCTTGAAAAAGGAACTAAAATGTTCTGAAAGCTTGCTATGATTATCTTACTTAGCCAATAAAGGTATCACCTTTATACAACCTGTTTGTTATTTTTCTGTTTCCCATGGTAGTCACAAAGCTGTCTAGTTTTTCCTTGTTATTTATAAAATGCCCCTACTACTATAGTGGTCTAGCATGTACTATGGTCTAGAGGTGGGCACAATAGCAGTGACTTTGAGATCAACTTTGTCACCCTCTTTGTGGGTTTTTGGGAGCACAATTAGATCTATGGCATATGTCCACAAGTTGTCATATGGTGCAGATAAATAAATAATAAACTTTTATAAGCTAATAAGATCAAGCAAATTTTGATTATTAATGGTTTAAACATGAATTTCACCCTTCAGTTCTTAAAGGGGGTCTGCCACACAGACATAAAAAGCTGTATAATAAAATCCATTTCAAAATGAAACACAAAACCCAAATTTTTTTTAATTAAAATATCCATACCTTTTATAAACGTATTTAAAAATCTCAGCTGCTAATCATACAGGCAATTAGTTTTTCTTTCCATTCTGCGCTTCCTAGGTGTCACTGTAGTTTTCATATTCTTCCTCCTCACTGTATAATTGTGTAGCCAGCCCATGGGCATCAAGTCCGCAATTTTGGCACACGGTGCCCACAAAAGGGTGCCTGTCTGCTTGCTGTGATTGTGTAGTTCCAAGACTGAGGAAAACACAATTTAAAGAATGCATATAATGGAATTAAAGTTTATTATGGAATTATCTCTTAGGGTCAGGGCACACGCTCAGATTCGGGGAGATCAGTCGCCCGGTGACAAATCTCCTCTTCTAAGGGGTGACTAATCTCCCCGAACTGCCTCCCGCCGGCTATTTACATTCTAGTCGGCGGGAGGCAGTTAATTTCCAAAGTCGCCGAAGTTGCCTCACGAGGAAGGAAGTCAAGGCAACTTTGGGCAACTTCGGAAAACTTCGGCTCTGAGTGCCATCCCGCTGGTGAGTACATTCTAGCTGGCGGGAGGCAGTTCAGGGAGATTAGTCGCCCTGAAGAAGAGATTTGTCGCCAGGCAACTAATCCCCCTGAGAAATTTGAGCGTGTGCCCTGACCCTTAGAGTAACATGTCCCCTTTAGCCTAGGGCCAGACGGGGCTGAAACCAGCCTGCTGAAACCTGTAGGACGATCTTAGCCTTGTGTTGGCTCCAGCGCCGATCCGCGCCTTTATGCCGCCTGAGGCGGCCTTCCATTGCCGCCCCGACCCCTCCTCACGGCGCTCACATTTTCTGAGCAGGAGGGGGTCGGGGCGCTGCACGACGCTAGTGCAGAGAGCGCAATTGCGCTCTCTGCACTAGAAGAGCTGAATTTCCGGGTTGAAAACCGGAAATTCGGCTCTTAGTTACCAGGAGCGGCATTTTTGCCGCCCCTGGTAACCAGGGGGCGCTGCCGCCTGAGGCGAGTGTCTCAACTCGCCTCATTGGTGGAGCGCCCCTGGTTGGCTCTGGCACAAACTCATCGATTTTGGTTAACAATGCAAAGTCTTGAGTTTCTTTGCCAAAATCCGTGAGTGTGTTTACACCGGAGTCAACACAAGGCTTCTGGATCCAGATGAAAAACAAGAAGAGGAAACTACTAGCAGTTGGGGGCTGAAATCGGCCTGCAGATTTCAACCGTCTGATTTCGGCCCTGTCTGACCCTAGCCTAAAGGATTAAGCATAACTGTAGCATGGAGCAGGACCATAATTGAAAAAAAAAAAGAGTTTTCTGGAAAAGGTTTAGGAGAGACACGGTCAGATTCGGGGAGATTAGTCGCCCGGTGACAAATCTCCTCTTCTTTGGGACGTCTAATCCCTCCTCTTCTTCGGGCAGATTGGTCGCCCCAAAGAAGAAGAGATTTGTCGCTGGGCGACTAATCTTCCTGAAACTGACTGTGTGTCTCTGCCCTTAAAAGGAAAGTGGTGAAGAAGGAAAGGGAAGAAAAGAGGAGTCACCTCGCACACCATGGCCGTCCGAATCTCGTGATACACCTGGTGGGACATTCACTAAGATTCGTAGTTGCGCCAGGCATAACTTCGTCGCACTTCGCCGCATTTCGCCAGGCGTAGTTTCGCCAGCGCTCCGCAAATTCACTAAAATCCGAAGTTGCGCTCAGGGGTAGCGTAAGGATGCGAAGTTGCGCTAGCGTTGATTCGCTAAGCGAAGCGAAGTTACGCTAGCGATGGTTAATTTGCATACGGCACCAAATTCAAATTTCAATGGAGGAATATGTAGCAGCACTACAAATGCCTGGGAAACCTTCAAAACATCAAATAAAATTTTTATTTGGCCCTACACATGTGCCCACTGTATAGTTAAGTTGCCATGAGTTAGGAAATGTAGGGGGGAAGGAGGGGAGCCCCAAACATTTTTTCGATCTTTTTCAGCCTATCACCCATAATATAGAAAAAACGCCAGTGTTTTTTGGGACTTAAAAAATTTTTTTACTTTTTTTGAAGAAATCCCTATCTACTCTATTGCGCTTCGCCTGGTCTGAGGTGGCAAAGGAAGTCTAGCGTAAAAGGTAGCATTCAGAACACTCTGCGCGTTAGTGAATTTGCGTAGTTACGTCCGTTGCGCAAATTCGCCAGACGTAAGGGTGCGAAGTAACACTAGCGAATTTACACCAGCGTTCGTTAGTGAATTTGCGAAGTAATGAAAATGCCCAACGCTAGCGAATTGGCGCTAGCGTTAGGCGTTTCGGCGCATAGTGAATTTGCCCCCTGGTGCTCGATGAAGTCAGTCAGAGAAGAGAAAAATCACCGGCACAACAGGATAAACGAGCAAGGTTTTGTGACCTAAATCTAATTAATTTTGGACAAACACTGGAGAATTTAATGGCAGATCCAATTGTATACAAAAGTATACAAATGAAGCCAAAAGTATTATTTTGTTGTGTGAAGACACTGTCATGCCGAAGTCCAGTCTTAATAATGTTGTGTGTGCTACAATGTAAGTGGCTTAATCAAGAAGCTGAAACATTTAGGGACATTCTTTTGGACAAGCAAGATTTCCTAGTTATTTATCCTTTGAAAGGTTAGAATTGGTATTTAACATTTATATATACGTGATAATATCATGCTCAAAAGGAATCTGGATATTTTGGAGAATAAAATTTGCTAATGCTTTTAATGAAGCCTTTGAGCTGGTGCCTTTTTGGAGTGTTTGTAAATGTACAGCGGCTTTCTGAGGTGGAGAAAGGAAGTGCTGGAGACCAAAGGAGTTAATTTAATGTACCCCAGGCAGAAAGTGCAAGAGAACGAAAGAGCAAGAGCACGTCCCCAAAATGGAGCACAGAGACCAGCTTCAGTTCATCTCAGCAGAAAGACAGATTAATGCACACAGTGTACTATTGCCTTTAAACCTATTTCAGCATCTTTCCTGTTTTGGTGGCACAGTCCTTATTTTGGAAAAGTATGTGAAAAATGCAAAGTATTGTAAACAAAGGAGGAAATAAAATATACACCAGCACTAAAATAGCATATACTTGGCTTGGTTTCAGCCTATTGCGTTGTATGTTTTATATTTTAAGAATGTAGATATTTCTAAGGGATATTTTTAAAGGATACATGACATCAAGTATCTAGCTCCCAGTCATGTAGCAATCTGGCTGTGCCCAGTTCAGATCCCCAGGCTGTTGGCTGCAAGAACAATTTTGGAGGTACAGTGAAATTAGAGAATAGGGGGACCTGCCAATGCAGGAAGGGCCCACGCCGGAGGCAGAAAACACTGCAAATATCAGGGATGACATTTCAGCAGAAGATAAGGAAGCAGAGCTGTCCGGCACTCAAATGGATCCACAGGACCAGAGATATTCAGTTAAAAGGTATTTTTATTAGTAGAAAAATTAAAAATATATTTGCATCCCCATCCACCCTACGCGTTTCGCACCTTTTGGGGTGCTTAAAGTGGCCATAGACGCACAGATAATATCGTACGAAGCGAATTTTCGTCCGATAGTCGAAGACTTGGATATCGGTCGGCTCATCGATCGGGCTGGACGGAAAATTTTCATCGGGTGCCTTTGAAGGGACCCAAATATCGGCCATTGTTAGTGCTGAATCGTCAGATACAGGTAGAATTCTATTGTTTCTTCCCGTATATCTACCTGTATATCTGACGATTCAGCTCTACACGTGTGTATTGAAACAAACGATCTTTCTTGGAAAGATCTTTTCCAAGAAAGATCGTAATTGTTACGTCTATGGCCACCTTTAGTCATGGGCTCCATGACTAAGCACCCCCAAAAGGTGCAAAACACGTAGGGTGGATGGAAATGCAAATATATTTTTAATTTTTATACTAATAAAAATATCTTTTAACTGAATATCTCTGGTCCTGTGGATCCGTTTGAGTGCCGGACAGCTCTGCTTCCTTATCTTCTGCTGTGCCGCTTCCTAAAGCTGGGGGTCTGGGGCTGGTGCACCTGGACCACTTTCACTGTATGGTGAGTTACTTTACATTTAATTCCGGAGCACATTCTTCTCCTCTACACATTTGAAATGACATTTCAGCAGCCACACAGCTGTTATGAACACTAAATCCACTTTCTCCATTCAGCAGTATGTGTATAGCCAAACCACCCAGTTTTATGCCTGTTTAGCAGATAGGCCAGTGGACAGATGTACCCAGTTTTAATCATGTGATAACAGCCCCCTAAGCAAGCACAAAAGTCATCTTGTTTTTAATCTCCCTATTTGCCCCCTACACCAGATTATAGTTTTGGCAGAACATGCAAACAAGCCCCCTAGTGGCTTGAATCAATCCGTTCTCCTGGGTTACACCAGTAATACTTGCAACAACATCAAATGCCAGAGTGTTAGCACCATAGAATTAATAATTCTGTCCGCAAAAGTGGTTGTATATTTTCTGCAATTAGAGAGAAGGAGAATTAAAGGGGATGCTCTGATTGCATCTTGATATCACTTTACCACATCAGTCTTCATATCTACTTAAATATATTTTAGTGCAAATAAAGATCCTTTGGGGTAAATTTATCAAAGAGTGAAGTTCCGCCACTAGAGTGAAATTCCGCAGCTCTCAATTCATTTCTATGCGGTTTTGAAAGGCGTATTTATCAATGGGTGAAAGTGAAAGTTCACCCTTTGATAAATACGCCTATAAAAATCCCATAGAAATGAATGGAGAGTGGCGGAATTTCACTCTAATGCCGGAACTTTACTATTAACTTCACTCTTTGATAAATATACCCCTTTGAGTGCCTGTGTGTAGTTTTTACAGTACATTGATGTTCATGATGGATTTATATAAAAAAAAACCCCAGCTAAAATCATTCTCTAGTGCCTTCCATGGAATTGGTTGCATGTGCCTAAACAAACACATAAAAAGCATTGTTGTCTAAATGCAGTATTGCCTCCAAATCTGATCCCCTTTCCAGTAAGAATTACTTCCCCTTAGCCTTTGTATCAACATTTTATCTGTGACTTTGTGGACTGCTTGCCTAATTCAGGGTCTGCGTCCAGGGGTGAATAAATATACACCAATACTAATAGTGGCGTCTCTATGAGTAAACGTTGACCCCTTAAGAAATTGCAAAGTTCAAATTTCTGTAAGAGAAATGTCTAAAAACAGATTATTGTCCCAATCTCAATCTTAGCTGGTGTATGTCAGTAGGCGCTGCCACTTCAAAGGTTGGTCAACCAAACACCATCCTCAAAATACAGTAAATAAAAAAAGAAGGGAGCACTCCCTGGTATAGTATGCTTGAAATAGTTTATTCCACAAATAAAATGCGCTTACAAAATAGTAGTGGTCAACTTGCTCATCAGAAAATAATGCTGCAATGCTCAAGGCCAGTCATCTCTAATTAGTGACTCGTGAGCAACATGTTACTCACCAACCTCTTGGATATTTCTCCCAGTGGCCTCAGAGCAGGTGCTTATGTGAATTCCTGGCTTGGAGGCAAGTTTTGGTTGCATAAAAACCAAGTGTACTGCCAAACAGAGCCTTCTGTAGGCTGCCAGTCAGCCTAGGGGCCACCAAATAACCAATCAAATGCCTTTTATATTTAAATGTAGCTCAGGGGTATAAAAGGTTGGCGAGCTCCAATCACATTTGTTTTATATTTAAATATAGCTCATGGGTATAAAAGTTTGGGGACCTCCACTCAAGGAATTTCATGAAAGCAGTGACTTTGTCCGGTGAATATCAGTAAATAAAATGCTGTTCTGTAAGTCATTGTTTTATTCTTAAAGCTATTCGATCAGCTTTCAAATTTGTAAGCACTCCTTCTGAGCATTTAAGGTGCCCATGGAATCAATACTGGAAAATGCACTATTTATTAACAAGAAGAAACTGTTCTGCACAGGAACTGTACATACCCTGGTACATTTCTTGTTTATTTTGGCACAGGATATACACAGGCTCATAAACATGGTACAATACAAAAGTTTAGCAATGGAAGAAAGGAAGGATTACCCTCGCACACCCTGGCCGTCCTGCCCTAAACGAATCCCTGGTGCTCAGTGAAGGAGGCGTTGGCAACCTCGAGTTCAGTGTGAAAGGGAAAAGAATCACCGGCACAACGTGGGTATTTCTAGCAGGGAGAACCCTTGCTCGTTTATTGCGGATGCAACGTTTCATTTCATCTGCAATAAACGAGCAAGGGTTCTCCCTGCTAGAAATACCCACGTTGTGCCGGTGATTCTTTTCCCTTCCACAATACAAAAGTTTCCCGCACTGTAACCATAACAGACTTTTTGAAGACTCAATGCTCTCATGCTTGCTTGGGAATAAAATACAAATCTGTGTGAAGCACAGACACTGCCCTGACCATTAAGCAAATACATGGATAAGGGACAAGCTAAGAATAAGAAGCGGGGGTCAATGATGCCTGAAAGAATCATGGGCTGGAATCTACACTACACTGAGTGTGCTGACCTCAACTCACATATAGATGTTTCAAGTAGCTATTTGTTTCAAGTAGCTAAACCCTGTACTTTGTTAGCAAAGCCAATCACTATTTATTCTGCTACTACTGTCTGTTTGAGTGATCCCCAACATTTTCACAGATCCAGTCATTCAAAACAGAGATCAAACCAACAAATCATAAGGATTATAAGTTCTCTGATCAAAGGTCAACAAACATTATGCACAAAATGCGTAAGGTTATGTATTGATCTACTTTTTGCCCTAAAATAAAGTTTTCAGTTCTTTTACAAGCCTGTTTTGTGGGATCTCTGAGTGTCTGCCATTTTCTCTTTTGGCTGGATATCTCCACCTTGAGCTGTAGGTCTGGGACATGAGCACCCAGACCCCATGTATTACTGGTGAGATGTTATACTTATTGGCTTTACATCAACACACATTATTGCCAAGATAAGTCTAGCTTCTGCAGTAGAAGTTATTTTATGTATTGCTGTTTTGTTTTTTTATGTGTGATTTAATATCTTTAAATAGTCACCGTGTATCCTGAATTATCCTTGGTACAGGGAAAATGTATGGAGGTTGCAACGCTAATACTTGGCTTAACCATTTTATTTGCTGACCTGGTTCAGAACCCATGTCTACAATGACAGCAAAATGTCCTCTGTGCCTCTAACCCATAATCTCATACTATAGCCATAAAGGACATAAAGGAAGTTTTTGCCAGTCAGTAATAGCTATGAAAAGAGAAAACGAAAACGAAATCATAACATAGTGATTCAATGGGGTTGTTCACCTTCCAAACACTTTTTTCAGTTCTGTTGTTTTTAGATTGTTCACCATAAACAAAGACTTTTCTCTATTGCTTTCCAATTCCAAATTTTTACCATTTTCCCAAAATGTAAGTTTAAAGTTTAATGTTCGCATCTCTAGTGTCTCAGTCTGGCAGTTCAGTGATCCAGGAGCAACTGAATTGTTACAATTTGATACATTTAGTTGATACATTTCATTGATACATTTAGTTGATACATTTCTCAGCAGTATCTGTTGAATATTAGCAACTATTGTATCAATTCTAACAGCTGCCTTTAATGTAATTCAGTGATTCTGCTCAACAGGGACAAAGATAAGAAATGTATCAACTAAATATATCAATTTAGAACAGTTAAAGAGTCAGCGACCCCTCTTCCCAGAGCGGCTTTAGAAGGTGATAAATGAAACTTTACACTTCAATATTAGAAAAATAGTCACAAATAGAAAATAGAAAGTAATTGGAAAAAGTCTTTACTTCTGGTGAACAATCTGAAACCAAGTGAACTGGAAAAAGTATGAAGGTGAACAACCCCTTTAAGATTTCCATTACATTGAACTGCATAGGAAAATTTAATTTTTAAGGTACAGTAGCCATATAATTGTGACATGGCTTTGGTTTTTACAATGTGAATGCAGTGCTAAGTTTTGGATTTAATGAATATGAAGGTACATTGTAAGTACAGTTATGCGCATAAATACTAGAAATAAACACTAGTTGCACCCTAAATAGTAGTGTGTTGGGATTATTGTGGATAACAAATTGTGTAACTCTAGCCATTGTCAGTCAGTGACTACTAAGGGTCAGGCCACACAGGGCGTTTTGGGGAGATTTGGTCACCTGGCGACTAATCGCCTGATTTTTGCGGTGACCAATCTCCTCAATTCGCCACTTCGGGCAACTTCAGAAAATGAATCGCCGCGTGTTTTTTCATTTTAGCCGGCGCAGATTCAGGGAAGGCGTTTGGGGACATTGGTATCCGCAAAAACGAGCCGATTAGTCGCCAGGTGACCAAATCTCCCCAAAACACCCTGTGTGGACTTACCCTAAGGCAAATCAAGCACTCTTGCATAAGACAACAACATTTACTTTACTTATAAAAAACATTATTTTGCATCTGCATAGGTCCCTGGTAAGGCCTCACTGGACTATGCAGTGTAGTTTGGGCCCCAGTTCTTAAGAAGGATATTAATGAGCTGGAGAGATCACAGAGACATGCAACTAAACTGGAATGGAAGAATTAAACTATAAGGGTAGCGTACATGTTTCTCATTACACTTGTACACCTTAAGGGACATTATAGATACATAGCAGGGAAGCTTTTCTTACATAGAAAAGAACAAAGAACCAGAGTCCACGTTAAGGGTCAGGGCACATGCTCAGATTCGTGGAGATTAGTTGCCCGGCCGACAAATCTCCTCTTCTTCGGGGCGACTAATCTCCCCGAACTGCCTCCCCGCTGGCTAAAATGTAAATCGCCGGCAGGGTGGCACTTGGAACGCTTTGTTTTCCGAACTGCCTCCCGCGGCTAGAATGTAAATAACCGGCGGGATAGCACTCGGAGCGCTTCGTTTTCCGAAGTTGCCCGAAGTTTCCTCATAAGGCAACTTCGGGCGACTTCGGAAAACAAAATGCTGCAAGTGGCATCCCGCCGGCGATTTACATTCTAGCTGGCGGGAGGCAGTTCAGGGAGATAAGTCGCCCTGAAGAAGAGGAGATTTGTCGCCGAGCGTCTAATCTCCCAGAATCTGAGCGTGTGCCCTGACCCTAAGGGCAGGACTAGATGATGCGTTTTGACCCGACACATCGCAATGCGACTAAACGCATGCGACGCAACGGATGGTTTAGTGAAAACGGAAGTGAAGGAGAATGGCACATAAACAACTACATTGATCCGACTGATCTGTAGTTGTTTACGTGCGATTCTCCTTCACTTCCATTTTCACTAAACCATCCGTCACGTCGCATGCGTTTAGTCGCATTGCGATGTGTCGGGTCAAAACGCATCGTCTAGTCCTGCCCTTAGACTCAAGGAACGGAATTTTCATTGAAGCAGTGAAAATTGTTTTCAACGTACGATTGTACGATTTTCCTTCGATACCCAAAAACTTAGAAAATAGCTCTGCCAGGTCCCCATAGGCTAACATAGCACTTCGGCAGGTTTAAGTTGGCGAAGTATTGAAGTCAAAGTTGTTTTCAAGAGACAGTACTTCGACAATCGAATGGTCGATTTTTACTTCGAGTCGAAGTAAATTCGAAGTCGTGGTACCCTATTCGGTGGTCGAAGTACCCAAAAAATTACTTCGAAATTCGAACTTTTTTAACTTCGAAAATTCTGCCCCTTAATGTCTTTGATTAACCCTTTGGGCACTGTGACACCCATCACTATAAAAAGAGACTACAAAGTCAGTAGCCATGGGCTAATAATGCTGAAGGTTTTAGACACTGGATTTTGGAACATTTGCAGTTAAGTGAAAACTATGTATTTTTAGGATTTTTGATTGGCTAAATAATTACAGAATTAAATGTTCCTAAAACATATGAAAATTTGCCGCACTGCACATAAATCTTATTTATCCTCACATTTTTAATTATTCATTTGTGTGATTTCTGCCATACTGGTTACTATCCTGGCACAACCTGGCACTCCTAGACCCACTGTCATTTGTCAACCCCGTCCCCTCCCGTTTATTTGTCCACATGCGCAAATTTTCATCATTGGATCCAGAGCACTGGGGATTGTCGCATGGGAAATTTTACACAGTTACATAGTTAAATCAGGGTGAAAAAAGTTCATAAAGTTCAACCCCTCCAAATAAAACCCATCATCCATACACACACCCCTCCATACACTCACATAAATTAAATATACTCATACACACTATAGATTTTAGTATCACAATAGCCTTGGCTATTATGCTTGTCCAAGAAATCATCTGAGCCCCTTTTTAAGGCATTAATAGAATCGGCCATCACAGAGGAGAAACGATTGCATCTTCTGCCCAAATCCAGTGTTTCTGAACCAATGCGGATGTGGTTGGGCAGCTTAAACGATTTTAGGGAAGTCCGACCAATCCTTCGAGATTATCGTGCGGTTAGTGGGATTCGAATGATCGTACATCTTACGATTTTTCGGCCGACATCTGTCAGGAAATTGATCGGCCCCAGTGTAATCTATCTATGTTTGCAGGGACAAGCAGGCAGCTCCCCTTTGTTTTCCTGGCAAATTGGTCTTTTTAGTTGATGGTAAATTCGTACGATCGTTCCGAGAAGATCGTGGTCTCATGATGAGGATCTGATCTTTTAAAAAACTCAACATTTATGGCCAGCTTAAGGGACAAGATCTTGCACCTCTTATCACTCCTGCACTTGCATCCCCCTGGGGTAAATGCCCCTCTTGTCTACTGTTTGAAAGCAAATATCTAATTGGTTGCTATGGGCTATAATACCTTAAACCAACATTCTTCCTGTTACCTAATTATTATCCCTGGCATATCTGGTCACAGGAAAATAATGAGACAGCTGTTTGTTGACATTTTGAATTAAATTATTAATTTAAGTTTTTTTTTCTTATGTCCTCAATTTCAGATGTATTTGCCAGGTTCAGCAGTACTAGGTGGAATGGAATTACACACATAAGATTGCTCAGTTGTAGGCTGGGCCAATATATAACTAGAAAGTTGGATATGTTGCTCAGTGTATGCTGGACTGATATATACGTATGCCACTTTTTTACCTGATGATACTGTAAGAGGCACATTTATCAAAGGTTGAATTTCGAATGTATGTATGTTTTTAAAACTCCTTTAAATTGGAATATACTCGAAATTCGACTGGGGGGTTATTTAATAACAATATGGAATATCTAAAACTCAAATTTTACCGAGCTGAAAACTCCTGAATTTACCGACCTGAATTTGAATCAAATTCGACCAATCTGGATTTTGATGAGAGCGCAATGGGCTCCGGCGGAATTGGTCGGGACAAAATCAAACCTTCATCCGCCGGATGAAAAATGACGAACTCTCCACACACGGTCCGAAAATTGTACGAATCATCTTTGCGTCTATGGCCACCTTTATACATGAATTCGGCAGGTTTTAGGTGGCGAATAGTCAAATTTCGAATTCTTAAATGTAAACTATACCCCCAAAATTAATAACAAAGCAGCAGATAGTATATATCAAATTAAGTGGCATTTTAAAGAATCTTATCAAACGTGTATAAATATTGCTCTTTTACATCTCTTGCCTTGAACCACCATTTTGTGATGGTCTGTGTGCTGCCTCAGAGATCACCTGACCAGAAATACTACAACTCAGTCTCCAACTGTAACAGGAAGAAGTGTGGAAGCAAAAGACACAACTGTGTCTGTTAATTGGCTCATGTGACCTAACATGTATGGTTTGTTTGTTATGTTTGTGTGCACCATGAATCATCCGATCCCAGGGGGCTGGCCTTATTTTTTAAAATGGCAATTTTAAAAATTACCCAATCAAATATACTACTAAAAGAGTATATTATCATGAAAATGGTTTATTTATATGTAGCAGGGTTTTACATATGAGCTGTTTTATGCAATATATTTTTTATAGAGACCTATATTGTTTGAGGGGTGTAGTTTTCCTTTAAAGGGCCAGAGTTTGATAAATCTCGAAAATGGAATTTGAATTTTTTTAAAAAAACTTAGAATCGAGTTTGGATAATTCCCTAGTCAAATTTGACAGTTATTGCAATAAAAAAAATTAGAAAATTCGAATTTTCAATTTGACCCATAATAAATCTTAGTGTGACATAGGGGCAAATTCACTAAGCGCTGAAGCGCCTAATGCTAGCGTGAATTCGCTAGCGTTGGGCATTTTCGTTACATCGCCGATTGTTCTGAACGCTACCTTTTACGCCAGACTTCCTTCACCACCTCAGACCAGGCGAAGTGCAATAGAGTAGATAGGGATTGTTTCAAAAAAAATTTTTCTAAGTCCCAAAAAACACTGGCGTTTTTTCTTTATTATGGGTGATAGGCTGAAAAAGATTGAAAACATTTTCGGGGCTCCCCCCTAAATTTCCTAACTCATGGCAACTTAACTATACAGTGGGCATATGTGTAGGGCAAAATAAAAATTTTATTTGCTGTTTTGAAGGTTTCCCAGGCTTGTGTAGTGCTGCTATATATACCTCCATTATAACTTGAATTTGGTGCCGTATGCAAATTAACCATCGCTAGCGTAACTTCGCTTTGCTTGGCGAATCAATGCTAGCGCAACTTCACATTTCCCGCATTTCCCCTATTAATAACATTGGGATCAAGCTTCATTTTTACCAGCCAGGCCGGTAAAATATTGGGCGGGTGGCAACCCTACATCCACGTGGTTATTGTTATTAGACAACTTGAGACAGAAGGTAATGATTCCCCAATCCTGTAAATCCTGCTTTTCTGGGCTTCTCCTTCAAACTATTTACCTACTACTGCCCCTTTCCTATGTTTGCTCCTCAGTGTAGGGGTTGTAGCCTAAGGTAAAATAATTGTGACTGTGTCTGACTTATGATGGGGTGATTTGAGTTGCAAAGGACCTTACCTGCAGCAAAAGGTTGTTAGCATAAGTACAGGAGGAACCATTAAATATGGAACCAAAGGCAATAAGCCCACAGGCCCTGACTTTAAAGGAGAACTAAAACTCAACTAAAGAAGTTGACTAGAAATGTTGTACATTATGTTTTGAGCTTCTGTAGGAGCCCAAGGCAACCACAGGCCACAGCCCTTTAACAGGGAATATCTGTGCTTTCAAAGTTGACCCAGTAGCTCCCCATCACCATTTCGTGATGGTCTGTGTGCTGCCTCAGAGATCACCTGACCAGAAATACTGCAGCTCTAACTGTAACAGGAAGAATTGCAGAAGCAAAAGACAGAACTTTGTCTGTTAATTGGCTCATGTGACCTAACATGTATGGTTTGTTTGCTTTTCTTTGTGTGCACTGTGAATCCTATGATCCCAGGGGACAGTCCTTATTTTTTTTAAATGGTTTTCTATTTATGATTACCTAATGGCACATACTACTAAAAAAGTATATTATTATGAAAATGGTTTATTTACATGAAGCAGGGTTTTACATAGGAGCTGTCTTATGCAATATTTTTTTAGAGAGACCTACATTGTTTGGGTAGTATAGTTTTCGGTTAAGGCTAAAATCCCAAAGGATTTACAGTTGATGGGCAGAAAAACATCATACATCAAAATACAATATATCAACTAATAGAGCTTTTTTTGTACATTTCAGCAGTGGTATAACTAGAGTGTGCCTGGCCCACCTGAAAAAAATCTTCAGAGGGGCCTGGCGCACTCCGATCCACATCCTTCCGCCCACTTCCTGTCCCGCCCACATACCGCCCACATTCCATCGACTACCGCAGCTAGGAAGGAGGGTTTTTTATTAGATATAGAGGAAGCAGACCCCACAGACTGGGCCCCCTGTTACCCGACCCCTGCGACTGAGGGGTCTGTTTTCACTATAGTTACACCTCTTTTTATAAAAGTTTTTATAAAATCTCACACTAATGACCCCAATCCCCAGTGTTTCATCATAATCATTTGCTACTGCCATTGCTTTGGTTTCTCAGTCAGGGAAAACAATAACCAAACCTGTTTTCTGTGGGACTCTACTGATATCAATATCTGACAGACCCAGTTTACTTGTCCCGCAGTTAAATACATTATACTGTATAATGAGCAACAGCACTACAGCAGCCACATGGAGATGAGAAGTACTGATGTTAATATCTATGCAGGGGGTGGGGCTGGACCTGCCACTGGGTCTGTCATGAAATGCTTGGGGCCACAATGTGTAATGAAATCCTTGGAGACCACAGTGCATTTGGGGGGGGAATAATATATCTTGAATTTTATGTGGGGACCACAGAGTGTCTGTCATAAAATGCTTGTGCTTGTTTACTCCTGATGTTGCTATGCCAACCGTGTGTCAGGGGGCGTGGCTTTAAAGCAGTGTGCAGGCTCTTTGCTTTTTTCAAGCGTTGGGAGACGGCATTTGAGAATTGGCATCAGGCAGAGTTCTTTTATAGTCAATAACAGTTGTTTCTAGCAGCACAAAATGTTAGTACTAATTGCAGTAAGTGTAACATACATTGGCCAATCGGGTTGCTTATACAACCTTTAAAATTTGATTAGCAGGGCGGTCTTAAAGCGGACCTGTCACATATACATAAAACACTGCATTATGAAAAGTCCTTTGCAAATGAAACATGGAACAAAAATTATTTTTTTTGTTAAAATATCCATACCTGTTATAAAGGTGTTGAAATATCAGAGATGTCAATCAAATATTATTTTCCTTTACCTGAGGCAGTCCATTACTTTCACTTTCCATTCAGCAATTCCTACATGTCACTGTACTCCTCAAATTTCCCCTTCACTCCTCAGGCTTTATAATTGTGTAGGGCACTGCACATGGTCATTGGGTCCCCCATTCTGGTGCATACACAAGATTTTTAGGGTGATACACAATTAGTCTAAATAGCAGTGTCCACAAAATGGCTCCTGCCTTCTTGCAGTGATTGTGTAATTCCAAGACTAAAGGAAACACAATTTAAATAATAAATATAGAGTAAGTAAAGTTTATTTTGCTCAACTAACATGATAGCAAAGAATTTTGAATTATTTTTTAGGGTGACAGGTCCCCTTTAAAGGAACAGTAACACCAAAAAATTAAAGGAATTTCAAATGTAAAGGAATTACAATATAATGTAGTGTTTCCCTGCACTGGTAAAACTGGTGAATTTGCTTCAGAAAACTATAGCTTATATTAATGGGTGCAGCCACTCAAGCACAGGATACACAGTAGATAAGTACTACTATAGTTTATATAAACAAGCTACTGTGTAGCCATGGGCGCAGCTATTCAAGCACAGGATACACAGTAGATAAATGATAAGTACTACTATAGTTTATATAAACAAGCTGCTGTGTAGCCATGGGTGCAGCCATTCAAGCACAGGATACACAGTAGATAACAGATAAGTACTACTATAATTTATATAAACAAGCTGCTGTGTAGCCACGGGGGCAGCTACTCAAGCACGAGATACACAGTAGATAACAGATAAGTACTACTATAGTTTATATAAATAAGCTGCTGTGTAGCCATGGGTGCAGCCATTCAAGCACAGGATACACAGTAGATAACAGATAAGTACTACTATAGTTTATATAAATAAGCTGCTGTGTAGCCATGGAGGCAGCCATTCAAGCAGAGATGCTAAAGAATCCCATTGTATACTACAGAGCTTATCCAAAGTATATCCTGTGCCTTTTCTACTTTTTCAGCTTTGAATGGCTGCCCCTATGGCCACACAGCAGCTTAATTATATAAACTATAGTAGAGTTTCTCTGGCAAACACACCAGTTTAACCAGTGCAGCACAACAGTACTTTATATTTTCATTATTTTAAAACACTTTCATTTTTTGGTTTTACTGTTCCTTTTAAAGGTTCACCTTTCAATTGGTGTTAAGCATGACATAGATAGTGATATTCTGAGATGTTTTCAGTTTTTTCAGTTATTTAGCTTTTTATTCAGCAGCTCTCTAGTTTGCAATTTCAGCCGTCTGGTTGCTAGGGTTCAAATTACCATAGAAACCAAGAAGATGAAGGCGTAGAATTAAAAAATTGTATAAAAAAAAGGAAAAAATATGAAGGCCGAATGAGAAATGATTTAGAATTAGCCATTCTATAGCATAATAAAAATAAACTCAAAGGATAACTGTCCCTTTAAATATTGGTGTTGCCTCGTTATTTATACTAAAAATATCTGTTATTGTTTATTCACTAATAAAAATAAATGTGTATTGATATTTCTTTTTTTATTATTTAACAGAAATCGTTGGTCACATTTTAGGAAAAAAGACAAAACTGAACATGTATTAAAATATACAAAATACAAATAAAATGTAGTAAAAAAAAAAACTCAATTCAAATCCCAGAAAAGGTACAAAACTATCCTCATGTCATGGAGGTTTTCCTCACAATAAATGAGAAATGCTCAAAAATGTATTGAAAGGGTTGTAACACACCGGGCTGCCAGAGAAAGAGTTAAACAGGGCGGGGCCTAGCGCAACTACCGATACATACGTCAGGAGGGGCGTGTCTATTATGTAATTCTGCAGGAACCTGTAGCAGAACCGATAGAGTTAATGTAAAGCCGAGCCCACGTGTGTGATCATGTGATACGGCACTGGGCGGAGCCTGGTGGCCGAGCCTTGTGTGGGTTCCCTGGTTTATAACATTCGCCCCTGTTTGTGCTTCCTAGTCCGGCAGCACGGTCGGTGCATTAGGGCGGGGCCGTGTTATCTCTGTCTGTGCTTGTGTGTTTGGTGCGCCCCCTGGGCGGGGGATACTGAGGATCCCTGGGAGGAGGAGGAGGAGAGAGGGGAGAGGGGTCGGTAGCAGCAAATGCAGACGTGCAGCGGTGGTTCTGCTGCTTTATTATTGTTCAACAAGCTGAGCCCGACCGAGTCCCCAGCAGTAAGGAATCGTACCCCCCTCTGATCGCTAAAGGCAAGTCTCCCGCTGCATGAATCCATGGACTATATGGTGAGTAACTGCTGCTGTAATGTTGCTGCTGCCTCCTCTGGCACTACACAATCACATTGTACTCAATCTGACAACTGAGTATGTGAGTAGGACAAAGGCAGCTGATCATCTACCTGCACTTCACACAGCATTGTCATGTAGTATAGTCAGCGGCAGATCATGTCAGTGTACCTGTGTATAGTCAGCGGCAGATCATGTCAGTGTACCTGTGTATAGTCAGGGGCAGATCATGTCAGTGTACCTGTGTATAGTCAGGGGCAGATCATGTCAGTGTACCTGTGTATAGTCAGGGGCAGATCATGTCAGTGGTACCTGTGTATAGTCAGGGGCAGATCATGTCAGTGTACCTGTGTATAGTCAGGGGCAGATCATGTCAGTGTACCTGTGTATAGTCAGGGGCAGATCATGTCAGTGTACCTGTGTATAGTCAGGGGCAGATCATGTCAGTGTACCTGTGTATAGTCAGGAGCAGATCATGTCAGTGTACCTGTGTATAGTCAGGAGCAGATCATGTCAGTGTACCTGTGTATGGTCAGGGGCAGATCATGTCAGTGTACCTGTGTATAGTCAGGGGCAGATCATGTCAGTGTACCTGTGTATAGTCAGGAGCAGATCATGTCAGTGTACCTGTGTATAGTCAGGGGCAGATCATGTCAGTGTACCTGTGTATAGTCAGGGGCAGATCATGTCAGTGTACCTGTGTATAGTCAGGGGAGCAGATCATGGCTAGGGGTGTTGGGCATAGTGACTCAGTAGCTGATCAGGTAATAGTGCTGATTTATCCAGTTCATTGGTGTGTGGATTCCGTGCTGGAGTATGTCCTAGTCATGTTTATCAATCTCAATATCATGACTGTGCGTTCCTGTCATAGTCACATGGTTACACTATCTCTCATTCTCTCACCTTTACAATGCAGTTCTGTGCCATTCATATTTAGTGCCTAGTAGTCTTGGCATGTGTTTATGCCAGTTCCATTCACATTTATTACCTGATCTGGGCAAGTGTTTCTACCTGTGCCATTCATACCTACAACCCAACCTTGGCTTGCAGCATTGTGCTGCCCCATTTACTACAGGTATGGGATCTGTTATCCGGAAACCCGTTATCTAGAAAGCTCCGAATTATGGAATGCCCATCTCCCATAGACTCCATTTTATCCAAATAATCCATATTTTTAAAAATATTTCCTTTTTCTCTGTAATTATAAAACAGTAGATTGTACTTGATCCAAACTAAGATATAATTAATCCTTATTGGAAGCAAAACCAGCCTATTGGGTTTATTAAATGTTTACAAGATTCTCTAGTAGACTTAAAGGGATACTGTCATGGGGAAAAAATCAGTTAATATGCTGTTCCAGCAGAATTCTGCACTGAAATCCATTTCTCAAAAGAACAAACAGATTTTTTTATATTCAATTTTGAAATTTGGCATAGGGCTAGACATATTGTCAATTTCCCAGCTGCCCCAAGTAATGTGACTTGTGCTCTGATAAACTTCAATCACTCTTTACTGCTGTACTGCAAGTTGGAGTGATATCACCCCTCCCTTTTTCACCTCCAGCAGCCAAACAACAGCACAATGGGAAGGTAACCAGATAACAGCTCCCTAACACAAGATAACAGCTGCCTGGTAGATCTAAGAACAACACTCAATCGTTAAAACCCATGTCTCACTGAGACACATTCAGTTACATTGAGAAGGAAAAACAGCAGCCTGACAGAAAGCATTTCTCTCCTAAAGTGCTGGCACAAGTCACATGACTGGGGGCAGCTGGGAAATTGACAATATGTCTAGCCCCATGTCAGATTTCAAAATTGAATATAAAAAAATCTGTTTACTCTTTTGAGAAATGGATTTCAGTGCAGAATTCTGCTGGAGCAGCACTATTAACTGATTCATTTTGGAAAAAAAATGTTTCCCATGACAGTATCCCTTTAATGTATGAAGATCCAAATTACAGAATTACAGAAATCCGGAAAACCCCAGGTCACGAGCATTCTGGATAACAGGTTCCCTGACGGCAGATTTACCTGCAATGTGGCTTATTCTGACTTGCTCGTACTTGCTTGTACCTGATTTTTTGCTGTAATGCTGATATTTTGTACATTTTACAGCTATTTTTCGACCCCACTTCTACTGTATATTGTGCCACTTTTAGTGTAAAGTGTTTCTGATCTTGCTGTGTGTGTTATGGTTTGTATTTTGTACCTGGTTTTGGCTGAGTTTCTAAATAAAATTAGTGATTCTTCTTCCACCGATAATATAATCCATTAATAGCTGTTTAAAGGGGAACTATAGCAAAAATTAAAATTTAATATAAGCTTCAGCATACTGAAATAAGAAACTTTCTAAATACAATCAATTAAATATTCTTCATTATTTCTGAAGTAATCAAGTTTATGTTCACTATTCCTCTCTCAGCATCTGTTTCTCCTCATTCTGTCTTCATGCAGCAGTTGGGTGTCAGATATTCATTGACAGTTAGATCCAATATATATTATGGGGGGGGGGGCTTTCTTAGCAGAAGAATTAGAGCTCATTCAAATAATTGATTATAGTACAAACAAAATCTAACAAAATAACTGCCTTTTGCACAAATTCTGCATGTAGAGAGACCTAGGGGCCCATTTGCTTAGCTCGAATTTCGAATGATTTTTTTTGTCTACTCCAACCATCGAATTGGCTACTTCGACCTTCGACTACGACTTCAAATCTAACGTTTTGAACTAAAATTGTTCGACTATTTGACCATTCGATAGTCGAAGTACTGTCTCTTTAAAAAAAACTTCGAACCCCCTACTTCGCCACCTTAAACCTACCGAAGTGCAATGTTAGCCTATGGGGAAGGTCAAAGTCTAATGTTTTTTAGGTCGAAGAATAATCGTTCGATCGATGGATTAAAATCCTTCGAATCGAACGATTTTCTGTTCGATCGAACTATTTGCGGTAAATCCTTTGACCTCGATGATCGAAGGAGTTACATTCGGCAGTCGAATATCGAGGGTTAATTAACCCTCGATATTCGACCATAAGTAAATTTGCCCCATGATGTCTGGTGATTTTAATAGAGTCAGCTCTAATATATCTTCTAAGCAAAAGGAGCCCCCCTATAAGATATATTGGATCTAAATGTCAATGATTATCTGACACCCAACTGCTGCATGAAGAGAGAATAAAGAGGAACACATGCTGAGAGAGAGATAGAGAAGATGAACTTGATTATTTCAGAAACAACACAGAATATTTAATCGATTGTATTTAGAAAGTTTCTTATTTCAGTATTCTAAATATCTTATATCATTTTCTTGATAGTTCCCCTTTAAGGTCGGCCCATGTGCAGTCTTGCCAGCGCTTGTTGTGCAGTATTTCCCATATGAGCCAGCCTGTATTTCATACTCTTATCTGATTGCAGGGGTGATTCAATTCTGGTAAGGTGAACTCCAGCTCAGGCCAATTTGGCTGCCATTAGATGCCTGCAGATATGTCCCAGGCTGCTGGTTGGAGAATGCAGTCCCATAAACCACGCTCCATTGAGCTGAACTGCTTCTTGGACAAACTTAGTGCAGGGTCGGGGTGATTTGCTTTTCAGTAGTAGCTCTAATTAACAGGCAATTAGGCATTTGTGTGTAGCAGTATAGGTGTGTCAATGAACAGAAAGCGTGTCACTTCTGTGATTAGAGGCACAATGGTTTGTTCTGCACTCAGGGTAACAATGGGCAGCGTAGTAGGGGAGGAACGCATGATGGAAGTATGTGCGGCAGTGAGATGCTCAAGTACTGATTGTGGAATTATGGGCCTTCATTTCCTGGAGGATTACATTAAAGCTTATTTTGCTCTAAGCAAATAGTTGTTATTAGCAATTAAGTTCATTAACTCTTTAGATCTTGAAGTGTTATTTTTTTCCTCAATGAAATAAAATGGAATAATTCTAAGCACATATATATATATATATATAAACAAATAACTGCACTCACTTACTGGATTAAAAGCCTGGGTGCACACTGCAGAAAATTCATATATAATATCACGTAAAAGAGACCGAAACGTTGGAATAATAAATAAACTTCATCTCTTTTTCACCATATCTTAAATCCTGTAAGTGCCTTGCTTTACATGATATTTTATATATAGAGAGAGAGAGAGAGAGAGAGAGAGAGAGAGAGAGAGAGAGAGAGAGAGAGAGAGAGAGAGAGAGAGAGCAAAGAAATCCGCACTCATAGGTCTTTTTTTTTTTCTTCACAAAAGACCTATGAGTGCGTATTTTGTATTGATTTTGATATATGTTCCAGCACCTAGGCATTTCCATTGTTTTCTGAGAGCACCTATCCAGTAGTTTGTTTATATATACATATATATATATTTTTTGATTGGGTTTAAAGTGATTTGTAATTGCTTTTGAAAGTGCTATCTGTCTGTTTTATTCTCTATACTGCTGGTTCTGACTCCCCCTATAAGGGGTGGTTATAGGATGGGCAATTCTAAGCAACTTCTCATTTTGTCTTCATTATTTATTTTTAATAGTTCTTTCATTATTTGCCCTTTTCTTCTGACTCCAGCTTTCAAATGGGGGTCTCTGACCCCCATCTAAAAACAATTGCTCTGTAAGGCTACAAGTGTATTGTTATTGCTAATTTTTATTACTCCTCTTTCTATTGAGGCCTTTTCCTAATCATATTCCAGTCTCTTATTCAAATCAGTGTATGGTTACTAGGGTAATTTAGACCATAGCAACCAGATTGCTGAAATTGCAAATTGGAGAGCTGTTGAATAACTCAAAAACCACAAATAATAAAAAATGAAGACCAATTGCAAACAGCCTCAGAATGTCACTCTCTGCATCATACTAAAAGCTAACTCAAAAGTATATAACTCCTGGTCTGGAGGAGAACTGACTTCTGCTCCTGTACTTTGGTCATGGGAAATGATACTAAATACAGAGTTGTAGAGTAGTCAAATGAATAGACCAGTACAATCTCAATTAATTATTAAGCAATAGGCTAGACTCCCATCTTTTGGAGCAGTTTGGGGCACCCAACATTGGCAGTGGGGAAAAAAACCCTAAATGAAGGAGTAAATTCTTTACACAGCACTCTACACTCCTGTACCTTTTATTGGATCTGGGCAGTGTGTAGAAACCAGCAGCACATGTCTAGTGACCCATCACCTTTACATGCAGTGCATTATGGAGAAAACCTCTGAAGAAGATCATTTAGCATGTTTAGTTCATATAGAGAAAGTTCATGCAGTGGTCTCAAGTAAATCGTTAAAGGAAACGTAAACCCTAAAAACAAACATGGCTAGAAATGGCACACATTATATACTGAAATTACTGCATCGGCCTAATGGTCCAGCATTTCTATTACAGTAATGATTAAGGTCTTCAACGTTGTACACAGGACCTCCCCCCATCTTATATTTATTTAAGGAGTGTCAGTGACACTGCACATGCTCAGTGTGCTCTGGGCTACTGTTAAAAGGCCAAGCCTAGGGGTCATCACAAACCATCAAACAGAAAATAAGGTTTGCCATATAAGCTTATGTTATGGTAATTATTATTATTATACTATTGTAATACTATTATTTTTCTTATGCTGATTGTAGTTTTCAGAGTTGCCATGTACTGGTAATCTGAATTCATTACTACTCAGCCTTGTATTGTCAGTGTTTATATATACAATATATTGAGTCATTGGTGCCCTTCAGTGACTCGGGGGTTTCCTTGTCCCCAACATCTATTTGTCTCCCATTATTACCTGTAATAGAAGAGTACCCATTCATACCAATCTTAATACTTAACTGTTCATTCATACCCGGAGGCTGCAGACTATTAAGAAGTTTAATCTACCTACTAATCCACCTACTAATCCACCAGTAATTTCTGACAGTCACTCCCTCTTTAAAGGGATACTGTCATGGGAAAAAAATATTCAAAAAAAATATTTTTTCAAAATGAATCAGTTAATAGTGCTGCTCCAGCAGAATTCTGCACTGAAATCCATTTCTCAAAAGAGCAAACAGATTTTTTTATATTCAGTTTTGAAATCTGACATGGGGCTAGACATATTGTCAATTTCCCAGTTGCCCCAAGTCATGTGACTTGTGCTCTGATAAACTTCAATCACTCTTTACTGCTGTACTGCAAATTGAAGTGATATCATCCCCCTCCCTTTTCCCCCCAGCAGCCAAACAAAAGAACAATGGGAAGGTAACCAGATAGCAGCTCCCTAACACAAGATAACAGCTGCCTGGTAGATCTAAGAACAACACTCAATAGTAAAAACCCATGTCCCACTGCGACACATTCAGTTACATTGAGAAGGAAAAACAGCAGCCTGCCAGAAAGTATTTCTCTCCTAAAGTCCTGGCACAAGTCACATGACCAGGGGCAGCTGGGAAACTGACAAAATGTCTAACCCCATGTCAGATTTCAAAATTGAATATAAAAAAAGCTGTTTGCTCTTTTAAAAAATGGATTTCAGTGCAGAATTCTGCTGGAGTAGCACTATTAACTGATGCGTTTTGAAAAAAACATGTTTTCCAATGACAGGATCCCTTTAAGGATTATGCATTAATTAGCTATAGGTTCACCTTTAAGTTAACTTTTAGTATGAGGAAGAATGTCCTTTCTAGGCAACATTTTCATGGTCTCCATTTTTTTATTTTTTAAAAAGTTCATGAATTACTTGCCTCAGTGGTGTAAGTAAGTGCTCGGGACCCCCAAAGGCTGTTTTTTTGCGATCACAAGTCTGCTGCACTTATTGGCGTAAAATAGTGCTTAGCGCAACTGTATGGAAGCAAGGAACATATTTGGACCAACGTTTTATGAATGCCATCAGTACACACTTATGTCCAATTAAGTGCAACCACACCTGTAGATGCAAATGACTCTTCTTATTTACCTTTTTTGTTTTATGTGCACCATGAATCGTAGGATCCCAGGGGTACGCCTTAGGGTAGAACTACACGGACGATTTCTGTGCATTTCTGTCGGATCCGACGCTGGGCGACAAAACGCCCGCGTCAAGTCGGATGCAACGGGAAACAAGGTAATTAATACAAAAGTCGGATAGTGTCGCATCGTTCATCCGACACTACCTGACTGTAGGATGCAGACTGCGACACCATCCGACTTTTGTATTAATTACCTTGTTTCCCGTCGCATCCGACATGATGCAGGCATTTTGTCTGCCAGCGTAGTATCTGACAGAAACGCACGGAAATCGCCCCTTGTGTAGTTCTACCCTTATTTCTTAAAATGTCAATTTTCCGTTTAGGATTACCCAATGGCACATACTACAAGAAAAGTATATAATTATGAAAACGGTTCATTTACATGAAGTAGGGTTTTACATATGAGCTGTTTTATGCAATATATTTTTATAGAGACCTGCATTGCTTGGGGGTATAGTTTTCCTTTAATGCAACCTAATGCTTGTACCTGCCCAGTCTCCCATAAAATGAGGGATCGCTGTTTATGAGAATATCTCCTCTCTAATCTTATTGCAGATAAAAGCTGTTGCATTTCAGATATCACTTGTACTTATCTATCATGTCTGTTAGTAGGCAGTGGAAAGACCTGCCTCCTGGCAAAGCAGATGAGAAGTAATATGGCACCTATAAGGAATATTGTGACTGCAGCAATCTGTAAATATTGTTCATGGAGCAATACCGGTGTCCTGCATTTTCTAATAATAAGTGTGTGAAATATGCCTTATTCAGTGACCAAGCAGGCATTTTCCATTTGTCACAATGCTATTGTCACTGGAGCGCTTTGGGGTTATTAAGCATTTTGGCAGCTTTGTTCAAGGACAGACAAACCTCAATAATCCCACAGTTACCCCCAGCACCCTCCATCACTCCAAGTTAGATGTTGTCATTGCTTTAGGTTGGTTTTGTGTTAGAGAGGGCAATCAACCCCAAGATATTACTAACTTTAAAATATACATTTATTAAAATGTTTCATTGCTTTTAAAGTTATTTGTAAAAAAACATTTTTAAACAATGTTGCAAAAGTCCCCAGCAAAGACAGGTCTGTTAATCAACTGCCTTGTTTTACATTGTAGCAACAGTATAATGGCTGAACTCCATGGGCCGCCTTTTTCAGATCCGACGCGCTGAGAGGAAGCGCATGCGACAAGACGGATGCTCCGAATATAATGTACGTAAGTAATAGAAATGTCGCACCTACAAACTGCGTTCATCCGACACGACACAACTGTCGGATGCGAACACCGCACGTTGCGTCTTCATCCGTCAGTTGTGTCGTGTCGGATGCACGCAGTTTATAGGTGCGACATTTCTATTTTGTACATTATATTTGGCGCATCCGTCTCCTCGCATGCGCTTCATCTCATCGTGTCGGATCTTAAAAAGGCGCACCGTGGAGTTCAGCCCTATACCGCCAGTGCAGAGTATAGACACGGACAGACACTGCTTTCAATAGTGATATATATACAGTGTGTGTGCGCTCAATTTCTCCTCCCTGGCTATCTCCTATAAGAACTGATTCAGTTACATTAAGTAGGAGAAATAACAGCCTGCCAGAAAGTAATTCCATCCTAAAGTGCAGGGACAAGTCACATGACTGGAGGCAGCTGGGAAATTGACAATATGTCTAGCCCCGTGTCAGATTTCAAAATTAAATATAAAAAAATCTGTTTGCTCTTTTGAAAAATGGATTTCAGTGCAGAATTCTGCTGGAGCAGCACTATTAACTGAAGCGTTTTGAAAAAAAAACATGTTTTCCCATGACAGTATCCCTTTAAAGTTTTTTTTTTTTCCTATGTATACTAACTTTTTAAAAAATTTTTTTTGATGTTACTGGTCCTTTAACTGCTAAATGGATGCATTCAGTAGATACATTTGTTTTGTTTAGCCCTGTTGAGCGGAATCCCATTAAAGGCAGCTGTTAGAATTGATACAATAGTTGCTAATATTCCACAGATACTGCTTGAGAAATGGATCAACTAATTGTATCAACTAATGTAGCAAATTGTGACATCAAATTCTGCAACTGCATCACTGAGCTGCCAGACTGGAGACACCACAGACAGGAACATGAAACTTTAGACTTAGAAAGCGAAAAAAGTCTTTGTTTATGGAGAACAATCTGAAAACAACTGAACTAAAAAAAAAAGCATTTGGAATGTGAGCAACCCCTCTAACCCCTCTACTTGGATGATTTCTTTGACAAGCATAATATCAAAGGCTTTAATATAGATGTTGGTATATATAGTTTATGTGAATGTATGGAGGGGTCAGTGTGAGTGTGTGTATGTACAGTTGTATTCAGAATAATACAAAAATAGAGATAGAAGGCGCACACCCCAAAGTGAAATTACAGGGTGCTAATCTGTAGGTGACTCCCCATAAGGGTCTCCAAATGAATTACAAAATAAAAATAATAGATAGCACACTCGATTTGAAAAACAAATGAATTTATAACAAAAAAGAAAAGAAGAAATTATCCAAAAATAATATGCAAAAAAATCAAAAACTAAGGTGAGCCCAACGCGTTTCGACCTTAAGGGTCTTCCTCGGGGGCACAAAATAAACAAAAAATAATAAATAAAAAAGGCAGGGAATAAATAACTGTGTGTTTAAAAAAGGGAATAAAGCTCAAAATCCTTATAATAGCTTTTTATTTCCGTACACAGAAAATGCATTGGGAACAAGACATAAAAACATGAAGAAACTTTTATCAAATTTGTGTTATTTTTATTTTTTTTGAGGTTTTACAATAAAAATATCACAGAGAACTAAATTGCAGTGTAATGTAAGAATATTCTAAGATTTAGTGATTTACTGAGCCCACGTTGTTTCTGTGGAGTGATAAAGTAGTGCTATGTGCAGTAGATGCGTTTTATAGTGCCATTTTTAAACGAAAATCTGAATTTACAACAAAAAATATTTACGCTATGGGCATCTAATTTTAATACTATATCCCTTTACATGTGGCAACACCAGTCATGATGCAGACATGATGCTACGGTGCTGGCTCACCAGTTATAATTGGCGACATTGATTTTAGCTAGGGTTAAATGGATTAAGTTGGGGTTTCTTACTGAGCAGCCAGCAGTAAAGAAACAGGAATAAGAAAAGTCTTGCCAGAAAAACTCATTTGGACTTTCCTAAAATAACACAATCCCTGGGGCAGAACAACATAAGATACAATAAGACAAAGATCAAATTCCATCACAAAAATATTTAGAGTGCAAATAAAGAGAAGAGCTAAGACACACAATGACTCCAGAGAGAAGGGAAGAATCACAGACTCCCCTTATATATAAAATCTAGCTTGTGAGTAAGAAAGAGAAAAGCATGGGAGATATTTATGAGAATACTGGCAATGGGGGTAATGCATTTGTTAGCACCCCGGGGAAATGAATGATTTATCATACAACCAATATTAAACATGTTATAAATTCTTAATAATTGTCATTTTCTATTCTACCATTGACTTTACAATGAATTATTTGCAGTAGCATCAATATCCTCTTTATTTAGGCGTTATTATTCTCTTATAGGACAGTTTGCACTAGGGGAATAAAACTATAAAATCAAACACTACGAGGCCTATTTATCAAAGGTCGAATTTATGTGCATTTTTTATAATTCGAATATACTCACAATTCGACTGGAAGCGTTTTTTTTTAAAAAAAAGTTGAATGTCTAATGTTTGATTGAATAGTTCTGACCCGAAAATTCTAATCGTATTCTATACATATTTGATTCGTATGAATCGAGTTTTTCTCACGAAAAAAAACCTTGAATGTCAGGAAGGCTATTAACATCTCCAAATGTCTCAACGGACATCTGCCATTGACTTGTACATGAACTCGGCAGGTTTTAGGTGGCAAATATTTGAATTTGGACTGTTTCCATGGTCGAAGGGTGATAAATCTCACATTTGAATTTAAGTTCGTATAGGGGGATTAAAATTTGAATCTCGATAATTCGAATCTGAGTTTACTATTCGACCCTTGATAAATCGGCCCCTACATGTTATTATTGGTTTCTAAAATAGTCTTATTTCCCCTGTACCGCCAGCAATAATGAGCCTCTGTACCTGCAGCAAAGCAACTTTGTTTTTGTTTGTAATGAGGGCATTGGAAACAGGATTTTGCTTTCCAGAAATTAAGCTGACTCTTTCAGTAGTAGATTTATTTCCGCCCAGGAGCTATTTTGGGTGTTTAGGAGAAAGAATCAAGGCGACGTTTGTCAAACAACTAGCTATCTCAATTTTTGGTAGTTTCTGCATTTGCATATTCCGACTAATACATCAATAGGCTTCTTTGGGAGCATTATATTATCATATGTATTCTGATGGTTTGTTATACACTGCAAGGATCTTCAGTCTTTGGCTTGACTGCCATTGTGTGATTTTCCTATTTTAAAACCCAATTTAATAATAGTTGGACTGGCTGAGGCACAAGCACAGGTAGACTTTCTGGGTAAAGGAGCTACACTCACCACTGGGTTTATGGTGCATTTTCCATTGGAAAACCTGGGATTTTAGATGTTTTATTTGTAAACAAAGCATTGAGTTGAAGATATGACTCCTATCATCCAGAGGCAATCTGAGAAAGGCATGTCGTGGAAAGAGCAGAATCTGGGGTGTCTGGTTGTAATTTCTGTACTGGTTTGCTGCCCTTGGCCAAGTCACTAAGCTGATGACACATGTGATTTAGTGAGTGTTTTAGGGATAAAAATCATCATTAATTGCACTTTCGGGCATTTCCAGAACAAGTCAATGATGCCGCAACCCCACAGGCTAAAACTTTTCTCTTCCTCTTGCACCTGGTGCAGAAATGCTCAATGAAGTTGGTGGCTGCCATGCTTGATCACAATCTTTATGGTTCCATCTCCCGGTGGTGATCACTGGGCCATATCACTGGGTCAGATCAGTATAATGTCCCATCATTGCCTACACAATTGGCTTCTACATGAAGTGCAAGGGTAAACTAACTGGATTACGTAACCCATGGCCCATTTATGGCCAGTTTTATTGCAGGTATAAGTGAAGCAATGCTTTGATTGGCTGGCTGTGAACCTCTGCGGGATTTAATGCCCACCCAACCTAGCTTCCTAGACTTGTATGAGATTTATTGTCATTTAAAAGGGTGGTTCACCTTTAATTTAACTTTTAGTGTGTTATAGAATGGCTAATTCTAAGCAACTTTTCAGGTCATTCTTTTTTACAGTTTTTAAATTGTTTCTGATTCTTTCCAGTTTTCAGCGGGGGTCACTGACCCCATCTAAAAAACAAATTCTTTGTAAGGCTACAAATTCATTTGTTGATCTTATTCAAATCAATGCATGGTGGCTAGGGTAATTTGGACCCTAACAACCAGATTCCTTAAATGAGAAGGAAAGCTACCGTGGCACTTTATTACCAATAGATAAGCCACAATAGTGCAACTATATTTATTCTGTAGAATGCATTTTCATACCTGAGTAGACTGCTTTAGAATCTCTCTGTTTGTTCAGGATAGCAGCAGCCATATTATCTTGGTGTGACATCACTTCCTGCCTGATTCTCTCCCTGCGCACTCCTCGCTCTGGGCTCAGATTACAGCAGGGAGGGGAGGAGGGTGGGAGTGCGGAACAAACTGAGCATGCTCAAGCCCTAGCCCTGATGTTTATGTTGAAAGAAGGAAGTCTGATAAAGAAGCCCATGTGTACACAATAGAAGGAAAGAAATGCAGTGTTTCTTTTGACAGAGGACTCAGAGCAATTACAGGGTTTATTGGTGTATTTATATAGACATTTCTGATGAAGCTTACTTAGTTTTATCCTGTTAAGGAGAAGGAAAGGTTCTCCTGTTTTTGGCATAAACCTCCAGGGCTAGGGCCTGAGCATTCTCCGTTTGCTCCCCTCCCTGCTGTAATCTGAACCCAGAGATATGAGTGAGCAGGGAGAGACTCAGGAAGTGATGTCACACCAAGCTAATATGGCAGCTGCTATCCTAAACAAACAGAGAGCTTCTACAGTTGTTTACTCAGGTATGGTAATGCATTCTGCAGAATAAATACAGTGTTATAGCTTGCACTATTGTGGCTAATCTATTGGTAATAAACTGTCTCTGTAGCTTTCCTTCTTCTTTGAATTGCAAACTGGAGAGCTGCCGAATAAAAAGCTAAAAAATGAAAAACAATGGCAAATTGTCTCAGAATACCACCTTTGCTGGAAACTGCTGCATAAGTTATGCTGATTTATACATATATAATGTTCTGCTCTTTATGACACTGATTGCCCATTGCACTGTTTTGTAAGACCTTGTATATTAAATAGCTGCAGCTCCAGAAATAGTACACTGTCTTTCCATGCTGTTTCCCTCCCAGTGAGATCAGCATGTTAAGGAGTGTCATTATATTACAATAATATTCCTTTCAGAGTGCTTTGCCTAATGACTGTGTTTGTTGGCTTGTTTTCATGAAGCGAAGCCTAATGAGTCTGCTAAATTCAGATGCAGTAACAATGTCATTCTTGTTAACATGCTAATTGGGCAATCAGTTTGCGATTAAATGCTGGGACAAAGCAATTTTTAATTGTGAGCTTTGGAAATTATACACGATACAGGAAAACCTGAAAATGTCATTCTGCTGTCAGGTATTCGCTTTAAAGGAGCAGTAACTTCAAAATGGGACCCCTGTTAATCTTCCTGTGTAAGAAATAAAGCCATTGCATTCTACAGAGCTTATTTGTTTTCTGATTTATATACGTGTGCTTTTCAGCCCTATTTGGCTTGAGTGGCTGCCCCCCTAGCTACATAACAGCTTATTTGTATTGAAAAAAATCTTGTTTTTTTTCTAAAAGAAACACATATTTTAGCAGTGCAAGGTAACAGTACATTGAAGGAAAGGCTATAAATAAGTGAGCTTTATCAGAAAGGTCTATATAAATTCACCAGTAACCCCTCAAAGTAATGCTGCTCTGAGTCCTCTGTCAAAAGAAACACAGCATTTCTTTCCTTCTATTGTGTACTCATGGGCTTCTGTATCAGACTTCCTGTTTTCAGCTTAAACTTCCAGGGCTAGGGCTTGAGCATGTTCAGTTTGCTCCTCTCCCCCTCCCTTTTCCCTCCCCTCCCTCCTCCACTCCATGCTGAAAACTGAGCCCAGAGCTACGAGTGAGCAGGGAGAGACTCAGGCAGGAAGTGATGTCACAACAAGCTAATATGGCAGCTGCTATCCTAAAGAAACATAGCAAGCTTCTAGAGCTGTTTACTCAGGTATGGTAAAGCATTCTGCAGAATGAATATAGTGTTATAGCTTGCACTATTCTGGCTAATCTATTGGCAATAAACTGCTTCGGTAGCTTTCCTTCTCCATTAAGGGGGTTATATACTAAAATCTGAAAATGATTCACTATTCTCTTAAAACCACTTCAACCAAGCTCCCACCCACATTTTTACCATATTTATCAATAAATTAACTCAAAAAAATCTGCTATGGCAAAATACACAATGAAATCATGATAAAATCAGAATTGTGTGATTTTTTCGGATTTGATGCCCAAAAACACCATCTTTTTTCGGCTTATCGCCCCGACCAGAAAAAAAATTGGACTTTGGTAAATAACCCCCTAAGTGTACATGCATATAAAACATAAACATTCTGGTGTTACTGGTCATTTAAAGGTACATTATATAAATGAATGGTTTTTGCTGAGGTGCTTCTAAACTTCTTTTTATATGTCATATGTTTTCTATAAAGAGTATCAATTGGAGCCATCTTCTAGTCAACATAGTTGTTCTGTGTTTCTTAGGCCTCAGTGCACTAGTAATTCTATTTATTCTTTCACCCCCAGCTGCTATATATTCCATCATTTCTGCATTATCTCTTGTGGCAGATGAGTTAAGACAAATGTAAATAAGATTTGCTTTACCTTTAGCATCAGTATTATCTAAATCAACATCAAATATTTTTTTCTTTAGCACAAATCAATGTTTGAAATGACTTTTTGGTGTAGTTTTTACCATTTAAAATGTATTCTTGAACCCATAATGTGTTTTTTTCTTTTTTTAATCGTGAAATTGGTGTTTAGGCAGCCATCTCAGGTTATTGTGCCCGATCCTGTGCTTTCAAAAAGAGCCAGCACTCCACAATGCAGCTGCTTTCTGATAAGCTATTGTTTCTCCAGTTCAGTGTAACTGGAGGAGCCGGAACTGGGTGTTTTACTATTGAGTGCTATTCTCGTACATACCACTAGGTGAGGTTATCTTGTTACCATCCCTTTGTTTTGTTGATAGACTGCTGTTGGGGAAGGGAGAAGGGTGCAACTTGCAGTACAGAGTGACTGAAGTTTATAAAAGCACAAGTCACATGACTGAGGGCACCTGGAAATGAAGAACATGTCTAGCACCATGTGAAATTTAGAAATTAAATAAAAAAAATGTCTGTTGGAGGATTCTGCTGGAGGAGCACTATTAACTGATGCAGTTTCTAAAACTCGCTTTCTGTACATTTTGACACAGTAGATTCAGAGTCTCTCGGTATAATAATTTTTACTGCCCCTTAAATATTCTTCCTGAATAATACTTGTGTTTCCTTGCAAACTCACACTTTGTAATATCTGTCTGTACATGTTCTTTTAAGACCATATCATTAGAAAGGTAGCACTGGGGTGATTGTCTCCTGTCTTTTAATTCCTAGACAGTGTCAGAGCGCATCCAGATCTCTATAGCCGTGTGTAGAATTGGCCTTTACACGGTAAGGTGGTTTTGCTACCATGCACTTGTTTCAGTTTTATGTCACGTCTCATGTCAGCCATACGTGTGTGGCATGCACTGAACAAGCACGTGTTTGCTCATTTTGTGAGTGTATCGACTGCTGTCATTTCATCCAATTCAGAGTCTTTATTTTTTTTTGAAGCATGAATATTGGGGGCAATATTCATATATGAATGTGATACATGTATTTCATATGTCACTGCACTACACTGCATGCATAGTATGAGTAATTAAAGGGGAACTATCACGAAAATGAAAATTTTTATATAAGCACCATCACACTGAAATAATAAACTTTCTAAATACAATTGTTTAAAAATTCTGCATCGTTTTTGAAATAATCAAGTTTATGTTCACGATCCCTCTCTCGCCATCTGTTTCTCTTCATTCTGTCTTCATACAGGAGTTATGTGTCAGATATTCATTGACAGGGGCTTCCTTTCCTAGCAGATGAATTAGAGCTCACTCAAATAACTGATTCCAGTACAAACAAAATCTAACAAATTCTGCATGTAGAGAGACACGATGTTTGGTGATTTTTAGAGAGTGAGCTCTAATACATCTTTTAATCAAAAGGAGCCCCCTATATATTGGCTCTAACTCTCAATGACTATGTGACACCCAATTCCTGCATGAAGAAAGAATGATGAGAAACTGATGCTGAGAGAGGAATAGTGAAGATAAACTTGATTATTTCAGAAACGGTGCTGAAATTTTAATTGATTGTATTTAGAAATTTTTTTATTTTAGTATGCTGAAGCTTATATTAAATTTTCATTTTTGTGATAGTTTCCCTTTAAAAAACACCACATTTCCAATGCTGTTTAAAATAAATGTGAATTTTTTGTATAAATTTGTGTGTCTTGTGGCCTCTTTTTATTCATATTTATGATCAGATTACCGCCCCCAAGAGCATAACAAAGTTACAGGTATATAAATATGTACAGATAAGGAAAAAAAACCCAGGTACTTTGTGAAGTTTTCCTGTGAACTTCCTTTTGGGGCCTCCCACATTTTATCCTGTACTTCAGGCTGATCTCCACCTGCATTAGGCCTGCAGTTTGGGGATTGTACACTACTATCTAGTACTTGCCAGTACTGGAAAATTAAACTTCTGGGTGTTTTGTATAATTTTTTTATGAGCCTGGTCTGTTACTATTCTACTTCCCAGGTAGCCTACGTTTGTGTCCAAGGAAAGCAGGTGCCAAGCAGTTTTTTGGTGCTTAGTCTCATGGCAAACTCTCCCTTTTGACCCTGGGTGCTGAGGTGGAAAATGTGCCCATCCATTACTCATAGAGCTGTGTTTCCCAAACTGTAGTGGGCAAGCCTGAGCGATAGTTAGATTTTAGATTTGGGGAGAGAGATTATTTCTTTTCATAGTTATACTTTGAAGCTTATGGTGGCCATACACTATAAGATCCGCTCGTTTGGCAAGGTTGCCAAGCGAGCGGATCTTAACCCGATATGCCCAATAATGGCTGGGCGATATCGTATGATGTTGGCCGTGGGGCTGAACGATCGGATTACGATACTACGAATGGGCTCCGAAGGGTCGCAGGACCGCATCAATTAGCCAATGTGGTCCTGGATCGTAAAAAATATCAAACTTGATCGATCGATATCTGCCCGATTTTTGGCCTGATATCGATCGGGAGGACCTGTCGGGAGCCCCCACACATGGGCAGATAAGCTGCCGAATCGGTCTAAAGGATCGATATCGGCAGCTTTAATCTGCCCATGTATGGCCACCTAAAGGTCCCTTCTGGGGCCCTAAGGGACCTTAGTCCCTTCTGAGTTGCACATCACTATCACCATAGACAGTGTGTTTTCCATATACAGTTGTGTTCAGTAGAATAGAGGTGTGTTTAAAAATAATAAAGATCAAAATCCTTATACAGGTATGGGACCTGTTATCCAGAATGCTCAGGACCTGGGGATCTTTCCGTAATTTGGATCTTCATGCCTTAAGTCTACTTGAAATTCATTTAAACATTAAATAAACCCAATAGGCTGGTTTTGCTTCCAATAAGGATTAATTATATCTTAGTTGGGATCAAGTACAAGCTACTGTTTTATTATTAAAGAAAAAAAGGAAATCATTTTCAAAAATTTGGATTATTTGGATAAAATGGAGTCTATGGGAGACAGCCATTCCATAATTCGGAGCTTTCTGGATATCGGGTTTCTGGATAAGGGATCCTATACCTGTAATAGCATTCATTTCTATACACACAATGTATTAGGTACACTGCACATTCTATTCCAAATCAAAACATGAAGAAAAATGTATCACATTTGTGTTATTCCGTTACAGTAAGTGAAGAAAAGGGAATATTAGGCTGTTTCAAAAAAAAGTAGTGTCTGCATTCTTCTTTTCAAACTCAAACATTCACTGTATAAACTGAAACATGTTTCAAGATTTTTCTTTCCTTTGAATGACTGAACTAATATTTAGTTGTATAATCAGTGTTTGTGAGAACTGCTGCACATCTGTCTTGTATGGAGTCCACCAACTTCTGGCACCTGTTACATTCCACAATTCTTCTGCATTTCTTGCTTTTGCCTCAGAAACAGCATTTTTAATGTCACCCCACAAGTTTTCTATTGGATTAAGGTCGGGGATTGGGCTGGTCACTCCATAACATCAATCTTGTTGGTCTGGAACCAAGAGGTTGCTCATTTACTGGTGTGTTTGGGGTCATGTCTTGTTTCCTCTTCGGCATAAGGCAACATGTATTTGGATGTATTAAAACTGATCCTTGATCCCTGGTATGTGATAAATAGGCCCAACACCATAGTATGAGAAACATCCCCATATCATGACAAGGAGAAATTGATCTGTAATAACAGTTTAACCAGTTCAGAGTGTGAGAGTACCTGTTGGTCTAGAGGTGGTGCGTCATGTCTTCCTTTCTCCATGCTCCGAATAATATTGACACGGGCGCATTTGCCTCTTCTGGATTTGATGCGGCGCTACGTTTGATCATCGCTCATCAAATATTTAAAGGGGTCGCGGCCGGTAACTCATTGCCCAATGTAGGTCTATTCTCCATAGTTCCTGGGTGCTATTCCTGTTTGTTTAGTCCTTGCCTGTTCCTGATGTGCCTTTCTGGTGGGCACCTCGCATCCCATCTGACACTGAGCTTAACATAAATTTGATCAGTAATAAAAGAACCGAATTTAAGATATTTTACATTCAAGATAAAAAAATGTAGATACTGTAATTTAAAATATAATATGTGCATACATTTCAATATTTTGCTTGCTCTGGTTTCTTCCTTTCACAAACACTAATTCCAAAGGATAACTAGCCAGTGCCAAGTTGGCTGAGGCTTATTCCTGATAACCCTGATAACACAATATTCCTACAAAATCATGTGAAATGTTGTCTCCTTTTAGTAATATGGTACAGTCTCTGTAACATAAATATGTTTCATGTAGTGTGTGCTGTTCACCTATGTGGAGCTCTGTGACACTTTGGCCCATAGTCCTTTGCAAGCTCGTGTGTCTCAAAGCAGGACTGGAACTAGGGGTTAGGCAGAAGAGGCACCTTTGCCTAAGGTGCAAAGTGAGGCGGCGGCAGACACGGGTTGCCTAGGGCCCCCAGCTGGCTTTGCTTGCCACTGACTCAAGGTATAAAGGCTCCTTGTTGGTGGGACTGAAAGCAGAATCAGACTTGAAGAGAACAGCCCCAATAAATGATGGTTTTTAGTGACAGGAGAGAGTGTACCATAGCTGTTCTGGGAGGCGAAGTGTAAATCAGGATTTGGAGCTCCGAGAACAAAGTGAGAGTAAAGGTGGCCATACAGGGGTCGATAAAAGCTGCCGACAGACCGAGTCGGCAGCTTTTTGGCCCGTGTGTGGGGCCCTCTGGCAGGCTTTCCAGATCGATATCTGGCTGAAAGTCGGGCAGATGTCGATCAGGCAGGGGTAAAAATTACATTGGATCGCGGACCGCATCGGAGTTTGAAAAAAAAGTCCCAAAAAAAAAAATGCTGGCCTGTTTTACTTTTTATAGGGTGATAGGCTAAAAAAAGATCGAAATCTTTTTTTCACCTTAACTATACTGTGGGCACATATGTAGGGCATTAGAACACCCCTATATACTTTTATTAACTTTCCCTGGGATTGTGTAGTGTAATGTGCGCTGCAGCATACACGTCCATTCATTTTTAAATTTGGTGCCGTATGCAAATTGGTCTTCGCTAGCGTAACTTCGAACGGCGGATCGTACTATCGATTGCGCAACTTCGCAAGCGTTCGGTAACCTGCCGAATGTACGCCTGGTGATGTGTGGCAAAGGCAACGCTAGTGGATTTTCAGAGGTAAGTAAATTTCCCCCTATGTCTTTTTCTGGCTGTTCAGTGCAGGAGATCAAAGAGAAAGTCAGGACATTTGAGTAACAATCCGGGACTGAGGGTTGAGCTGTCAAAGTCTTGACTGTCCCACAAAAAACGGGACAGTTGGGAGGTATGTAATGAGAGCCATATTACAGAAAGATCTCTTTTCCAGAAAAGCCAAGGCCCGAGCATTCTGGATTACAGGTCCCATACCTGTATTAGCAAAATGCCCATGACTATGTTATATATCTCCCTGCAGCAGGTAACTAAGTGGTTCTAAATTAGGTTCCAATAGTACATCTTCAGTGCACAGAATGTTATTATTCCTGCAGATTGAAATAAAAACGAAAAGTGTTTGTTTGGCTCTGATGCCTGACAACCCGCAGTCAGACCTTGTGATTGAAATGCGTTGTGTAACTTTATTGTTGCACACTTGGAGTCCATGTGAATCATAAAGTCTGTTAAACAATAATGCGGAGACCCATTAACGGCATCTCGCATGGCATTCTTTCCTGCTGTGTGACCGAAAGGAACACTTCCTCCTTAAAGAGACACTTCACAGAAGCATTTTATTTGCCCTTGAAAAGGATTTCGCAATAGTGAGTGAGTGAGGTTATTGGTGCATAGATTACTTTTAATTTTTTTTTTAAAAACATAACTTTTTCTCTTGCTGCATAACAGAATATACACCTGTGTGTGCACCAGGAAATATACAAGCAGAACAATTCCTACAGGTATGGGATCCATTATCCAGAAACCCGTTATCCAGAAAGCTCTGAATTATCTGAAGGCTGTCTCCCATAGACTTCATTTTAGTCAAATAATTGTAAAAATATTTCCCTTTGCTCTGTAATAATAAAACAGTCCCTTGTACTTGATCCCAACTAAGATATGATTAATCCTTTTTGGAGCAAAATAATCCAAATGGGTTTATTTAAAGTTTATATGATTTTTTAGTAGATTGAAGCTATGCAGATCCAAATTATGGAAAGACCGCTTAGCCGGAATCTCCCAGGTCCCGAGCATTCTGCATAACAGGTCCTATACCTGTATAACATTTCCTGTATTACAGGGTAAAGAAAGCCCAGAAATGTGAGGGAATGGTCCCAATTAGAAGGCAGCAACCACAGTCCCTAACCTAGAGGCATTGGCTAGTGGCCCCAATGAATCCTTGTGCCATCTCCAACTTGCCTTTCTCTTCTGTGCGGCTACAATGTCATTATCATTGTTACTTGCTATTATTTATCTTTCTCTTCAGGCCCTCTGACATTCATCTTCCAGCCTCTCACTCCAAACACTGCCTGGTTGCTGGGGTAAATCGGACCATAGCAACCAGATTACTGATATTGCAGCTGCTGCACAGGAAATTAAAACATTCATAAAGCACAAAAAATAAAGACCAAATGCAAACTCACTCGGTCTGTGTCATACTGAAAGTTAATGAACCCTGTAAGTTTATCAGTGAACCCTTGTTCATGTGGTCATTGGTCAATCCTGTAGCATAGGCCTGTGTTGCTGTATAAAGGTGCAACTAAGAGCAGATTTGATACTCAGTGTTGTTTGCCTGTCTGTGGCCATCTTTTTTGACTATGGCACACACAGGGATTCTGAGTGTTTTGTTTTTGCCATTAGTAACTCGAAAGGTGGGGAGAAACTGCTGAAAATGATTCCCTTATCACTACTGTGGCAGCCACCAGTGCAAGTGCCTAACTATCAGTTGCACCAACACTTGCCTTAAAGGGGACCTGTCACCCTAAGAAATAATTCCAAATCCTGTTTGGTGATGTTAGTCAAGCAAAAAAAAACTTCGCTTCCACTATATAAATGATTTAAATCTTGTTTCTTTTAGTCTTGGAATTCACAATCACAGCAGACGCCATTTTGTAGACACCATATGAAGACATTCAACATTCTGGCAAGATGCAAAGCTTAAGTGCCAGAATGGGGGACCTGATGCCTATGCACTGGCTACACAGTTAGATGGTGAGGCGGGAGGGGGAATGTAGGGAGTGCAGAATGGAAAGTGAAAGTAATTGCTTGCCCCGCCTCTATGCCTAATGCATAGAGGAGGGGCTGGCAATATATAACTGACAGCTGAGATGTTTCAATGAGTTTATAATAGTTAGGAATGTTTTAATAAAAAAAGAATGTATTTCATGTTTAATTTGAAAAGGACTTTTATTATAAAGCTTTTTATGTCTGGGTGACAGGTCCCTTTAAGAATACCTCCCATTGGCCGGTCCTGCCATAGCACATTGTAGGGGATTATATTACGAGCTGCAGGCCCACTTTATAAGACTCCCATTGGCAGTTACCAGGATGGTAATGTGTTCCAACTCCTGATCTCTGCTGGGACAGGTGACATAAATAGGCTTTATTCTTTCACCAGCAAGTACGAATAAGTTGTTCTGAATGGCAGGATATGAGATACTCCCTGCTTTCTACTGCCCGTAGTTCTGGATTTGGGAGGCAAACATACAATCCTGGGATCCTTCTAAACAGGACACAAGACGTTCTTCAGCTGCATCTTATGATTTTTGGCAGTCATGTTTAAAAGCCCCTAAAGAATTCTGATTTTCTGTTTACCCTGTTCTGTGTGTGATGAAATGTTCTTTTCAAATGAAACTATTTTATTGCCTTTGTGCTGAGTACCTGCTTTTTATTGCTTTAAATGCACAGACTCCCTGCCCCTGCACTGCATTCTTCCCCAATACATTACATACATACACATTACATACATACATACACATTACATACATACATACATACATACATACATACATACATACATACATACATACACATTACATACATACACATTACATACATACACATTACATACATACACATTACATACATACACATTACATACATACATACATACATACTCATTACATACATACATACACATTATATACATACATATATACACATTACATACATACATACATACATACATACATACACATTACATACATACATACATACATACACATTACATACATATTACATACATACATATACAATATATTGTGCAAACAATTATAATTGTCTATAGAAACCAGTTTAATGGGCACACATGAAACCTGGCTGCTCACCCCGCAGGGCGTCTGAAAAAGTTTCTCGGTTAATTCTCTTCGTTCTGTATAAAGTGTGTTTGAGCAAATCCAAAACAGACAGCGGCTGTTGTACAGGGAAGTAAACTGCTGCCATCTGCTGCCAACATAAGACAGTTGCATGGTTGCCAGTTGAAAGTATTGAATGGTGAGAACATTCAGTGGGTTATTTATTAAAGTGAAATCAATTCTAGTTTTTTTTTTTGTTACTATAAAATCTGACTTTTTAGTTGGCAAAAAAAACTCACATTTTTCAGGGTTTATTATACCCTGAGGCTGCAAAAAGTCTGATTACGAAAAAACACCATCTCAGACAAGTCAATATACACTGGATTTAGCCAAAAATCAGACTATTTCAGGCTTCTCTGGGCAAAAATCAGGAAAAAGCGTGGAAAGAATCGAGTGATTCTGTAAAATTAATCTTAGAAAATCTTACGATTTGAAGTTTTTCCCCGATGAGATAAAATCAAGCTTTTTAAATAATATATATGGTCTAATCGTGAATTTTAGTTTGGTCGGATTTTTTTAAATTAAATAATCGGAAAATTCAGATTTTGATAAATAACCCCCTCAGTGTGCCTGTGTTCTAACAATAAAGTTCCCAGAGCAGCCAGTAAGATTTCTTAGCAATACTGCTCCCTTAACTAGAAATCGATTGACATCCAGATTTCATTATGTACACAGCACCCTTACTTCAAAAACACATGTGAGCAGATCTGCAGATACAGTATGTGGCTATTTTGACAAATAAAATGGGTATGTCATAGAAATCTCATTAAAACTACAGGAAATCGAATCTGCAAACTAGTGATATGTAGGCCAGCCTGAAGCACAGGGGTTTATCTGTGGGTAGGGCAGGTTCGGGCCGACTTCCGCACAATGTTTGTAGGCTGTGGATGGGCTCGGGCCGAACTTGGTGCGGGTGCTATAGGGCTGGGTTGGGTGCGGGTGCTATAGGGCTGGCTTAGGCTTCGGTGTGGGTGCTATAGGGCTGTGTTAGGGTTGAGTGCAGGTGCTATAGGGCTGTGTTAGGGTTGAGTGTGGGTGCTATAGGGCTGTGTTAGGGTTGAGTGCAGGTGCTATAGGGCTGGGTTAGAGTTGAGTGCGGGTGCTATAGTGCTGTGTTAGGGTTGAGTGCGTGTGCTATAGGGCTGTGTTAGGGTTGAGTGCAGGTGCTATAGGACTGGTTTAGGATTGAGTGCGGGTGCTATAGGGCTGGGTTAGGGTTGAGTGCGGGTGCTATAGGGCTGGGTTAGGGTTGGGTGCGGGTGCAATAGGGCTGGGTTAGGGTTGAGTGCAGGTGCTATAGGGCTGTGTTAGGGTTGAGTACAGGTGCTATAGGGCTGGGTTAGAGTTGAGTGCGGGTGCTATAGTGCTGTGTTAGGGTTGAGTGCGTGTGCTATAGGGCTGTGTTAGGGTTGAGTGCAGGTGCTACAGGGCTGGGTTAGGGTTGAGTGCAGGTGCTATAGGACTGGTTTAGGATTGAGTGCGGGTGCTATAGGGCTGGGTTAGGGTTGAGTGCGGGTGCTATAGGGCTGGGTTAGGGTTGGGTGCGGGTGCAATAGGGCTGGGTTAGGGTTGAGTGCGGGTGCTATAGGGCTGTGTTAGGGTTGAGTGCAGGTGCTATAGGGCTGGGTTAGAGTTGAGTGCAGGTGCTATAGGGCTGGGTTAGAGTTGAGTGCGGGTGCTATAGGGCTGTGTTAGGGTTGAGTGCGGGTGCTATAGGGCTGTGTTAGGGTTGAGTGCGGGTGCTATAGGGCTGTGTTAGGGTTGAGTGCAGGTGCTATAGGGCTGTGTTAGGGTTGAGTGCAGGGGCTATAGGGATGTGTTAGGGTTGAGTGCGTGTGCTATAGGGCTGTGTTAGGGTTGAGTGCAGGTGCTACAGGGCTGGGTTAGGGTTGAGTGCAGGTGCTATAGGACTGGTTTAGGATTGAGTGCGGGTGCTATAGGGCTGGGTTAGGGTTGAGTGCGGGTGCTATAGGGCTGGGTTAGGGTTGGGTGCGGGTGCAATAGGGCTGGGTTAGGGTTGAGTGCGGGTGCTATAGGGCTGGGATAGGGTTGAGTGTGAGTGCTATAGGGCTGGGATAGGGTTGAGTGCCAGTGCTATAGGGCTGGGTTAAGTTTGGGTGCGGGACAAATTTTTGTCAACTCGCACATCACTACTGCAAACCTATTCCATCAGTAAATGTGCTCAACAAACGTTGCTTTTGAAAGAGTCTGTTCACCTTCCAAACACTTTTTTCAGTTTAGTTGTTTTCAGATTGTTCGTCAGAAAGAAATAATTTTTTTCAGTTACTTTCCATCTTTTATTTTTTTGTAGTTTTTCCAAAATTGAAGTTTAAAGTTGAATGTCTCTGGTGTTTCAGTCTGGCAGCCCAGTGATTCAGGTGCAGAATCTGAACCATTACCATTGGCTGCATTAGTTGATACATTTCTCCGCAGCATCTGTGGAATATCAGCAACTATTGTATAGATTGTAATTGTAAAGATTATGATAAATGGATTCTTTTCAGCAGGGCCAAAGATAAAAAATGTCTCATCTTATGTATGTGTCAATTAGAACAGAGTCGGTGACACCCCTTGCCTCCCCCCGAGCTGACTCAGAAAGACAAGGTGAAAAATGTATCTTTACTCTTCAATATTAGAAATATGGTCACAAATAAAAATAGAAATTAAAAAAAATTCTGAAAACCACTAAACTGAAAAAAAAAAGTGTTGGAAGGCAAACAACCCCTTTATGCATATTTTTCTAATAGTCTATAGATACGTTGGAATGCCTGGGTGCCGTAGTAACTGTATGAGTGAGAATGAATGTATCATCTGAGCTTGTTCTATTGTAATATTGTAATGTTTCTGATTTTATTAAAGGAGAATTCAACCCTAAACTTAAACCCCTACCCCATATAGACCCCCCTCCCTCCTTCCCCCAGCCTAAGTGTTACCCCGGGCAAATGACCCTAACGTTTTACTTACCCCTTGATGCAAATTCAGGCATCAGAGTTCACGGTGCCATCTTCAGCTGCTTCGGTGATCTTCAGAATGAGACCGGCGCTTCGGAAATTTTTGTGGGTTTTAGCGCATGCGTCACAAAACAGAAAATTCCGAAGATTTCTGAAGAGAAGAAGATGGCGCACATGATGCCTAAATCTGCACCGAGGGGTAAGTAAAATGTTAGGGGCATTTGCCCGGGTAACATTGAGGCTGGGGGAAGGAGGGAGGGGGGGTCTATGTAGGTTATAGGGGTAGGGTTGTTTTAGGTTTAGGGTTGAATTCTCCTTTAAGGAAATCTGTGACATCTTTTAAGGACAAGGAAAGGGAAATTCACTGGGGCGGGGGTGCCCATGTGTTTGCTGAATATCATTGCTAACTTCCCTCTATGCTGGTGCTCCTGTCCACTGAAAAGTGCAACGGCCCTGGGTACTGTTCCTGGTCTTGATGCACCACCATCTTTTGTGCTGTCCCAATAGGTCTGTAAAATTTGTGATTTTAAAGTTCCAAACTTTACTCAACTGCACCTGGGTTATTGGCAGCAGGAATAACCCTCTGGCCAATCCAAATTTAAAGAAGGTTAAATTTTCTTTCCTTATCCCAAACTGTCCCACTGAACACAGCAGGTCTCTAAAGACAGATGAGCCCAATGTGATCGACACTGTTTCATATGGATATCGAAAAAGATCTATTTTTATTAGTATGTGCCATTGGATAGTTCTGTAATGAAATTGCCATTTTAAAGGGGCTAATTCTAAGCAACATTTCCACTGGCCTTCATTTTTTACTTTTATAGTTTTTACTTTTTTTTATGTTCTTCCTCTTCTGACTCTTTCCAGCTTTCAAATGGGGCTCACTAAGACTATCTAAAAAGAAATACTTTGTACTCTACACATTTATAGTTATTGCTACTTCATATTACTCATCTTTCTACTTAGGCCTCTCCTAGTCATATTCCAGTGCATGGTTGCTAGGGTAATTTGCACCCTAGCAGCCGGATTGCTGAAATTGCAAACTGGAGAGCTTCTGAATGAAAAACCTAAATAACGCAAAAAATGAAAACCAATTGCAAACTGTCTCAGAATATCTATCTCTACATCATAGCAAATTTAAAGATGAACAACCCCTTTAAGTACTAAAGCCATTGCTCTAGCTTGTATGAGGTACTGTGCTCACACACAAACTGTGGACACACACAAACTGTGGACCCCCATACCTAGGTTACAGCCAATAAATGAACAGAACTGTCTTTTACGCCCGATCTTCTTCCTGTGAAAGGTAGCGAAGCAGTAGTTCCTGTCAGGTGATCAGTTAGTGATGCACAGAGCATCTCAAAATGGATGCCCATTTAATTCTTGAAGAAGTGACTTACTTAAAGAGATACTGACACCTGAAACTAAACTTTTTTTTACATCTATTATAATATTGGCTGTGCAAGCTACTTCTAACTTTGCCATAAAGTATTTGCATGATGCTTTTACATTACCTGTCTGATCCCCCATGTTCCTGTATGAGGGGGCTGCCATATTTGTGCAGCAGGAGTCCGTTAGCATTAGAAACTGTAACTAACAGGCTGAGATGGGACAGTCAGGTTGGCAAAGTCAGAGTGTCAGAGAGTCAGGCTTAGGAACTTCAACTAACAATTATATACAAAAACAAACCTCTCAGCAAAAAATGATCAACATGACCTATAGGTAACAATCAATCTACATTCATATGCTAAAATTCATTTTTTAGTGTCAGTATCACTTTAAGATACAATTGATATGTTGGTTATAGTAGTGTGCTGGTCGAGAAGTTCTCAATCCGCACCCGACCCTAACCCGCAAGCTCCCAACCCGCACCCGTCCTGTCCCACCGTTCCCCCTCCATATATGCTCCCACCCCGCAGTGATGTCACAAAAGGGATCGGCGTGAGTCTATAAATTTAGGCGCTGGAGGCCAGAAGCCAGCAGTTCTATTCCACGGGGAGAAGAGCTCATCCCGGACCCGTCTGCAACCCGTAGATTTTTTGCAAGAGCCGGCCTGAACCCAAGTGACCCGCAGGTTTTGGTCCGACCCGCGCATTAGTAGTTGGTTAAGTATTTATATCTCAGTGTATAAGACAGTGTAGCCTCGGGCAATGTTGTGCTTTTGTCTTGTGCCACTTGTGATTGAGTCGAATCGTGTCCTGCCCTTACACTTCACTTGCAATACTTCTTTTTAAAGGGGAAGTAATGTTAAAATAAATATGAAAGGGTTTTGTTTGAATTTAATCATTAGGCCCACGTCCATGTAGGCACATTATTTCCCCAGGTGGAGAAAAGCCTGTAACCGATTGACGTAACAACAGTGACAGGTGGTTCCCATTCTTGTCTCTAGCAGGTGCCTAATGTGCTTTTCTCTACTGCAAGAAATACCCTTAGGGGCAGATTTATCAAGGGTCGAATTTCGAAGTTAAAAATACTTCGAAATTCAACCATCGAATTGAAATACTTCGACTTTGAATATCGGAGTCAAAGTTTTTTTCATCGAATTTGGGTATCCTGCGGTCAAAGTAAAATTGTTCGATTGAACGATTAAATCCTTCGAGTCAAACGATTCAAAGGATTTCAGCGATCAATCGAACGATTTTACTTTGACTTCCAAAAACTTAGAAAGGTCTAGAAGGTCCCCATAGGCTAACATAGCACTGGGGCAGGCTTAATTTGGAGAAGTATTGAAGTTTTTTTAAAGAGACAGTACTTCGATTATCGAATGGTCGAATATTCAAACGATTTTACTTCGAATCAAAGACCGTAGTATCCTATTCGATGGTCGAAGTATCCAAAAAATTACTTCGAATTTGGATTTTTTTTTTACTTCGAAAATTCCCTCGAATTCACTTCGACCCTTGATAAATCTGCCCCTTAGCGTGCGACATGAGCCTTATCTCCATTGGTAAAAAACTGTGTGTTTGCTTTTAAAGTTTCAGTATAATTTATATGATTAAACTGCTGTGTAGCCATGGGAGTCATTTCCAATACGGACGCAGGGAGACAATCTGCTTAGAATACAGTGAACTTTGGGCAGTGTCCGTGGAGCATTTTGTCTCAAGCCGCCATCCAGTGGACTAAATGCTCTTCTTTGCTTGTCACCAGTCCTAATGTCAAGCACCCAAAACAAAGGGTTTGTTCTCCTTTAAAATGTACGCAGATTGCAGTGGATTTTTATCTGTTTGGCTAATGGGCATTATTATTTGAATGAGTTTATTAGTGAGCTCCCACAGCCTTAAAGGACCAGTAACATCAAACATTTAAAAAAAAAAAATCTGTTAGTATACATCGAAAAATAAACACCAAGGGGCAGATTCACTAACTTCGAGTGAAGGATTCGAATGAAAAAAATTCGAATTTCGAAGTACTTCGACCATCGAATTGGTTAAATTAGTTCGAATTCGAACGAAATCGAACGAATCGAAGTAAAAATCGTTCGACTATTCGACCATTCGATAGTCGAAGTACTTTCCCTTTAAAAAAAACTTCGACCCCCTACTTCGGCAGATAAAACCTACCGAAGTCAATGTTAGCCTATGGGGAAGGTCCCCATAGGTTTGCTAACCTTTTTTTGATCGAAGGATTTTCCTTCGATCGTTGGATTAAAATCGTTCGAATCGTTCGATTCGAAGGATTTAATCGTTCGATCGAACGATAAATCCTTCGATCGATCGATCGCAGGATTAGCGCTAAATCCTTCGACTTCGATATTCGAAGTCGAAGGATTTCAATTCGAGGGTCGAATTTCGAAGTATTTTTAACTTCGAAATTCGACCCTTAATGAATCTGCCCCCAAGACAAATTAAATTTTAAAATCAAAAGCCTTTATTAAGAAATAACTTACCGAAACTCCACTTCCGCTCCTCTTCAGAAAAGGCGACAGGGCGACGATCTGTCCTGCGGTGCTCTATTTCTCCTCCCTGGTTATCTCCCATATTCTACTGACAGCTTGTGAAGCTGCGGATCAGGGAGCTCTGGCGGACTTTCCTCTTGAAGAAACTTTTGCAGCCCTCGCAGGTGAACTGACCGTAGTGTTTCCCGCTGGACTTGTCCCTGCACACCACGCACTCGATTTACTGCTGCTGACTCTGCCCCGAGCCCTGCTGCCCCTTGTCTCCGGCCAGACCCGGGGTGGATGGAGGTCCCGGGCTGACTGGGGGTCTGCGGCATGTGGGGGGAAGGGGCAGCGGAGAGCGCTTGTTGTTGCCCCTGAAGAAGCTGTCTAACAGCGAAACGCGTAGGGTGGCGTAGGTGGAAGGTGGTGTGGATAGCTCCCACTCTTCCCAACGTAGATAGGTAGTGGGTGAACGGAGGGAAGGGTGGAAGGGAGGGTACCGATGGCTACTTAAAGTATAATTATTAACCTATACTTTGCCGTGTGTGAATGTGGATATTAGAATTCTATCCACCACTGATCCACTCTACGCATTTGCTTTTAATTATGTGTGATTTTAGGGACCTGGTCCTGCACAACTATGAGGGAAATACGCTGTGAGTCTGTGTTGGTTGTGCTAGCAAGTTTTTACTGGAACAATTATTAAAAGCTACATTTTAGTTACATTGTTATAACAATTACCTGAACTATTTGGCTTGTTACATTGTAGATGGAAGTGTGACCTTCTCTCATTCCGTTCTAACTTGTTACAGTTTTGTTTCTAAGTTCTTTATAGGTTGTTGCTAACTTGCGGGGAAATTGTTATAGAAAATATGTTCTGCTCATTGGTTTATATGTTTTCTTATAGCCCTGCAGTCAGTGATATCAATAGCATCTGTCTGCCACTGTACACACAGACAGATTTTGTCCCTAAAACACTTGTGTGCAGTTTCGGATCAGAATCCACCCCACGTCTGTAGTAACAGTTGAATGCCATTGAAGTCTCTGCAGGTGTTTTCTTTGCTCATGGTTTTGCATTTGTGCAAAAAAAAAAAAATCCCACGTTTGATACTGTACATAGCACTTGCACTATTTATCTGACTTTGGCTGGGTGCTGTCACTCTTGGTATACCTGTTATCTCGCTGTCATCTGTCTGTCTCTTCTATCGCTGTATGTCTATCTATCGAGAAATGTTTAATAAACAGATAGTGTTTGTTTTCAAATCAACTGGTTCTGCCTGGGCCTGCACTTCCACATGGTGATGTCGTCCAATTGGAGCAGTACCAGCACATAGTTTATTGTCATATTTTGACCACATTTGTATTCTTTTACTCATATATTGCATTCTCATTTTAGGCCACTGGATGACAGTGTTGATCATAAATAAGAGATTGTCACACCAGGGTAGCCACCTTGCAAAACTTGCTAGACTTTGTTTCTGTAGACTAGAGCATGATGCATTTTAATCTGTCTTTGGAGTGTTTATTTCACTGATGATCAGTAGGTGTTTACAGGTTAATTACTTACTTATATACCCCACAATATATACAGTGCCACAACTATTATGAAACATAAAGATTAAGGTTTATTATTCTATGCAAATAATGTTCAGAGTGACTCCAACCTTTAGTTAGTGGCACAGAAGCCATTCTGAATACTAATGTTTTTGATGACAGCACCTACAGAGAAGGCCTGTAAGGCAGGTATGTGCAGAGTAAAACTGGCCATACACATAAAAATCCACTCATTTGGCCAAGTCGTCAAACAAGCGCATCTTTGGTAATTTGGCCACCTACATTCAGGGCCAAATTGGGCCCCAGGCTGGCAATCATATTATAATGGGCGCCTATGCAAGCCTTTTGGGAGAGGACCAAATCAATTTTCCAATGCTGTCCCTTTCCGATGGGATTTTCAAACATCCACTCTTACATTTGCCCATGTACAGGCAGCTTAAAGTGGGTGACCATGCATGCCAATGGGCCAAGCAGTCAGATATAAAGGACCTTACACAGAATGACCAGCTCTTTATTGTTCTGTTCATTCCGGTTGACAGCCCAAATGATCAGAATTCTGCAATGGGAAGAAAAGATGAAACCCCAGTATCCAGTCTCTCCTGGCACTACACTCTTGCAGGGCTTTGTCCTTGTCCTCTACCCAAGTCTGCTAGTTATCTTGTGATAATGCGAGCCACCTCCAGTTCAGCATTCCTGTCTTCTTGCATTATCACAGGTCCACTTACTCATTGAGCTGTGGCCTTCTGGCCAGGTGTGGAGGACTTTCTCTGATATGTGTTTGTCGTCCATCCTCTTAATCCGCCATGCTACTGCTTAGCTTACTGGCCAAGTACCCATTTACGATCAAGCAGGTCCTTCATTTCACCATGAGACTTGTTTTGACTGTCGATCATATTCTTGGACTTTCTATATTCCAATCCAACCTTCTTGGCTTCTTCTAGGACATGGATACTAGGATTGTTCAGCTGCCATACGCATAATGAAAACCAAAGGAAATTCTGTTTCAGGGCAGCCGACATTAACCTCCTGCAGTGGGACAAACTGAAGCAGAAGAAGCACAATTATCTGAGGACTTCTTACTTTTTGCATTTTTACTTTTTTGTTTGCTTTTTATATCAAATGACTGTATAGAGCACTTGTAAGGCCCCATCTAGAATATGCCGTACAGTTTTGGTCTCCAGCACTCAAACAGGACATTATTGTATTAGAGAGGGTACAGAGAAGGGCAACTAAGCTGGTAAAAGGTATTGAAAATCTTAGCTATGAGGAAAGACTGGCCAAATTGGGGATGTTCACGCTGGAGAAGAGGCGCTTAAGGGGTGATATGATGACTATGTATAAATATATAAGGGGATCATATAATAATCTCTCTAATGCTTTATTTACCAGTAGGTCTTTCCAGCTGACACAAGGTTACCCATTCCGATTAGAAGAAAAGAGGTTCTGGCTAAATATTCGGAAGGGGTTTTTTACAGAGAGAGCTGTGAAGATGTGGAATTCTCTCCATGAATCAGTGGTACAGGCTGATACATTAGATAGCTTTAAGAAGGGGTTGGATGGTATTTAGCAAGTGAGGGAATACAGGGTTATGGGAGATAGCTCATAGTACAAGTTGATCCAGGGACTGACTTCTCTTGACTGAACCTGTAGCAGATGTGTATTGGTGAATGCGTGCCACAAGTGTGTCACTGGTGCTTTTTGTGGAATTTTTGTGGGATACAATGTGAAAGAAATGACAGACACAGTTTCCCCCCTTCTTTTAACTTTGCTCATCTCGTGTTTATCAGGCCTTGAGGCCCAGGGAACTCAGGTCAGGGGGCACAGGATAGGAATGAAATCAGGTGGCCGACTAAAGTTGCCTTTTAGAAGATACTGTTATAATTTGCAATCGTAACTAGATTTATGTTGTCTGGTGGCCAATTGCTATGCAGATTGCATGCTGTTTGGGAAGATGACCCCCAGATGGAATTTTCTTTGAACTGTTTGATACTCAACAACAATTTTTTATGTCGCTGCTGCTCAGATTGTTTTTCTGTTTGTGCACAGTAGACTTTACTGTGGGGGTGGGGGCAGTCCTTATGATAATATGGGTGGCATAACTGGGCTGACACCAGGTGTCTCAATAGGCCGACTCTTTCTGCTGCCTCTTATTTACTTATCTGCTGGCAGTGTCTCTGTGGGAAAGGAGCCGCTCACTTGTTTTGCGTTACAAAGATAAGCCTTTTTGTCAAGTTGCACGTTAGTTGTGTCTGGAGTAGCCTTTAGTACAAATAACAAAATCCTTGGCATTCCTCTTGGTTTCAGATGAGCAACTGGAAAATCGCTATATCTGTCAGTGCCCTCCATTTCTCCCGTGTGACAAAAGATCAAAAGAGCCTGTCAAATGCCATAGGTGCTCACCTTCAAATCGTGTTATTAACCTGAGCTGCGCCCCTTAACGTTATCCAAAGCCCCACTTTATTTGCACATATCTCCTCGTCTGATTGGCAGAAAATGGCCCAAAACACGTTCTATTTAAGACTTATTTTCTGCTTTTATTCCATTAGCCATATATCACAGAAAACAAGGAAGTAAAAAATGTTTTCCCCTTCCCACCCCTAATTTGCATATGCAAATTAGGGTTCGGATTCGGTTCGGTATCCGGCCGAATCTTTCATGAAGGATTCGGGGGTTCGGCTGAATCCAAAAAAGAGGATTCGGTGCAGCTCCCACTTGTGTATAAAAGCAAATAAGTTAAGTACACACAATTACAAAAAAAAAAAAACAATCATCCTGTTCCATTATTTGTGAGAATATGTGGCATCTTCTTGTATCTGTATTTGTTCTTCTATTCCCAGCATTTCTCTTATAAAAGTCCATTTTAAATTTGTTCTTTTTGCTATTTTGTAATAGAGAAATAAAGTTGCTGTTTTTCCATCTAAGAATATTTCAGTGCAAATGTTTGCCGAAGGCTTTTCTTTTTTATTTGTGTGGTTCTGTTTATGTGCCTCTTACAAAGGAAAGTCTGAAGTGTCTGCGATGGGAAGCTGTGTAACCCCCCGGGAGGGGTGAATGGGCAAATCGCTGCTTCTTTCTGCACAGTCAGATCTCTGTTTGCTATACATAGAAGGGTTCAATAGGGGGCCCTAAGTGCTTTGATGTGATGTAGGAGGGAGGTTTAATGCAAGAGCGAGCATGGGAATTATACTTCATACTGGGAGAATAAAGAATGGCAGGGCAATGAAACAGTCACACCTCTGTCTGTGTTCAGTCTGTGAGGGCCGCACTTGTCTCTCTCTTTCTCTTTAGGGTTGTTGCTGGTAGAGTAAGAGTTAAACCCCCCTCACCTACCGACCCAGTTGAGAGAGATCTCCCATTCATGGAAAGGTTCAAGCAGGTATTCCAAGTCCTTTCTGTTGCTCTTTCATTCTTCCCTTTTGCCAAGTGCAGGTTCCTTCATTAAAGTCTTCAGAGAATGGCTCGGCTTTGGTGGATTGAATACCCCCCCCCGTGTTGGGACTTCATGATTTCATTTGCATGTGCTTTGATCCCATTTGTGAATGGCGCTGGGTAGACTCTTATTGCCATTTCCAGATGGTGTTACAGGGAACACTTGTGTTTTGGGATTTCTCAATAGACTGTCTAGACTGGCTTTGCAGCAGACAGATACAGCCACCCATCAAATTAGCGTTTGTCAGGTTTATGGGAATGTTTCACCCAAACCCTTCCTGTCATTGACATTGAGATTTATTCTCTTGCACCAAATAACTCGCCTCCTGGAAGAGCTTTCTATTTGGCCCAGAATATTGTTTTTTTTTCTTTATACACCCCGCCCCCCTCAATATAATCTTTTATTTCATATTCTTGCCAACGAGCTCGCCCTGTAAGGATCCTAAGGAGAACGCATGAATGGGATCCCTGTTTGCACAGAGCACAAGCAGGTTTGTGGCGTTCTCGTAAATTTGCATTTCCATGCAAAACTGGGTAATTTAAACTGTTGTCTGCAGTGGGAATCACCTTTTGACAGACACCAGTCTCAATGTTTTTCCAAGTCTGACCCCAACAACCTTGATCATGTTCTCATTTTCAGGCTTGTCTGCCACGCATATCTCAAGTAAGTAGCAACAAGTGTGAGAAGTGACTCGTTTAGCAGCAGATTTAACGTGGCAGTCATGCCTACAATTTGGTTCACAAGAGTTGCACCCACAGGTATGCATACCTGGAATTTTCCTCTTTTCAATTGCATACAATTTTCAATTTCCTCCTTAAAGGAGAACTAAACTCTAAACAGGAATATGGCTAAAAATGCCATTTTGTATACTGAACGTATTGCACCAGCCTAAAGTTTCAGCTTGTCAATAGCAGCAATGATCCAGGACTTCAAACTTGTCACAGGGGGTCACCATCTTGGAAAGTGTCTGTGACACTCACATGCTCAGTGGGCTCTGAGCAGCTGTTGAGAAGCTAAGCTTAGGGCTCGTCACTAATTATCCAGCAGAAAATGAGGTTGGTGTGTAATAAGCTGATGCTACAGGGCTGATTATTAAATTCTGATGCTAATTGCACTGGTTTCTGTGCTGTCATGTAGTAATTATCTGTATTAATCACTAATCAGCCTTATATTGTGACATTTCTATTCTATGTGTACTGTATATTGTGAGTGGGTCCCTAAGCTCAGTAAGTGACAGCAGCACAGAGCATGTGCAGTGAATCAGCAGAAAAGAAGATGGGGAGCTACTGGGGCATCTTTGGAGACACATATCTTTTCTGCTAAATGACTGTGGTTGCCTTGGGCTGGTTTTTAAGCTTCTTCTTTAGTTAGGCTTTACTTCTCCTTTAAAGCCACAATATATCATTCATTGATGAACTTTCTGGATAATGGGTTTCCAGATAACGGATCCAATACCTGGAACAGCAAAAAAACAAAAAACCCATCTTTAAATCATTTAAAGAAATGATTTGGTTAAAATGGACTCTATAGGAGAAGGCCTTTTGCCATTATTCTGTGCTTTCTGGGTAATGGGTTTCCGGATAACGGTTCCCATAGTTTAATTCCTAATCTAAGAATCCCTGCCTAGAGGATTTGAAAACATTCAACACTAATGCACTAATGTCTTGCAAAGCTCAGGTCCTTCATTTAACTTGGCCTGAACACTATCTGCCAGGAGATTGTATGTTCTCCCTGTGTCTGTGTGGGTGTCTTCAGGGTATTTCAGTTTCCGCCCATGTTTAAAAAAACAAAACAAAAAAAACCCTGGATGGTTATGATGCTAATTTAATGTTCATACCTAATCAAGGCTCTGTTACAAACGTGTAATGAGCACAATCTGGACATCAGGATTGGTTTCATAATCAGAATGAAATGCAAGAGGGTGGGTTGCTTTGAATCATTAATATTACATATGGATGCACTTGCTGTTGAAGAAAGCACAAGGCCTAGATTTTCTATTTATTTTTTTTATTTTTTACGTTGTTTTCTTTCTGTTCTTCAGGGTGTCAGTGTTGCTGCTCAGAGTTGTGCACAAGTTAAAGTGGCCATACTCCTGAAGATCAACTTGTTGATATCTCCCTGACATGGCCACCTTATGCTGGGTGATATGGTTATGATCATTATGAGGCTTTAGGAGAGGACCACATTGACAACTACTAGATATCTGGCCAATTTTACAGGTGTTATAAGAGGGGTCCTGCCTTGGGCTCATTCACCTCTGACCCATCTCTACACTGGGGAGGGCCCATGCATGGGCAGATAAGCTCTTGACTTGGTCTGTAGGGGTTGAAACAGGAGCTAAAATCTTCATTCGGATGACCAGCTTTAGCTTTACTTCTGTTAGGCTCTCGGTTATTCAGTAAAGCAGGTTATTGAACTTTTTCAGTTAAACCAGGTTGGAGGTTCAGCCTTTAGTAAGGGCTCCCTAGTTTTAATGATGTTACAAATCTAGAAACCCATCTGCCGGGTCTGTGATGAGCTAAGATAGGACTTATTTATGTAGGGTTGCCACCTGTCTGGTTTTGACCTGGACAGCCCGGATTTCAGAAGGGCTGCCCAGGTCAATACAGGAGCAGGAGCCCCCTTGATTTACATGGCGATCATGTCATAGTCCCGCCCGTTACCGCTCTTGCCCCACCCGCAACATCATCCCCTGCCCCAGTGCATCATTGTTCTGCCCCTGTGACGTCACCATCCCTCCATGGATTGTGGGCCACGGAAAGGTGGCATCCCTATGTTTATGTCAGGATCTCACTGCTGCCATAAGGTTTGAGTCATTAATATCACTTTAAGTTATGTGACTTTTCTGATACAAGTGCACTTTAGTAATGAGCGGGTCAAAAAAAAAAAAAATCCACCCACACTGTACCTGCTCCCAACCTGCACCTCACCGGAAGCTCTATTTAATGTCCTGTGCCTGACTCACCCATCTCGGATGTCATGAAAGGGGCGGGGCAGGTGTGTTGCAGTCAGACCAAACGCATGAGTGTCGGGTCGGCCCACACGTCACTAGTGCACATGCAGCTTTCCTGCTGTTATTCACAAGGTTCAAGGGAAACAGAACCAGATCTATAGCTTGGGGACTATCGAAGGACACAAGTCTAAAATGACAAATGATATGGATAACAAGTTGTATAATGGCCAACCACTCGTCTTTGCATGGAAATATTAACAAAAATATTGTTGCAAAATTAATATTTACATTGAAATTAGGGATGCACCGAATCCAGGATTCGGGTATTCGGCCGAATCCCAAAAAGTGGATTCGGAGCATCCCTAATTGAAATTAACGTGACTTCCCCTGTCTTTTTCCTGTGTTCCCCTGTTGTTGATTGACACACAATAAATTCTGGGAATCTCCCTGCTTTCAATTTTCAGATAAAATGCATTTGCTGGTTTCTGCCTCAGCGAGTTCTCCTTCTTAAAGTATTTCACCCTTAATGTCTTGTCATGTTTTTGTTTTGTTTTTTGCAGTGTTTTCGAGCACTCTGTTGTAAGGGTCCTCCGCCACCGCGGCCCGAATACGATATTATTTGTATAGGACTGACGGGCTCTGGCAAGACAAGCCTACTAACACAACTGTGCAACGAGAGCCATGAAAACATTGTGCCTACCACAGGTAATAACCGTAATAAAATAGACCTGTGCTGATAGAATGGTTATATCTTAATACATGTTTATGAATTCATAAGTATCACTATTCTTTTCATCTATTTGCCCAAACATGTGGTTTGTAGCAATTCCAGGTTATTTATACAGGTTATGCTATTTCATTTCCAAGATACAATTGTCACTTAAAAGTACAATTACTCACTTCTTTTTTAAGGATGGAGGTATTTTCAGTAGGCTGCAATGAAGAAGCACACCATGTACACTTATGGGACCTGTTATCCAAAATGCTGAGGACCTGAGGTTTTCCTGTTAACGGATCTTTCCATAATTTGGATCTCCAATCTACTAGAAAACCATGTAAATATTAAATAAACCCAAAAGGCTGGTTTTGCTTCCAATAGGGATTAAAGGGCACATGTTGGGCTAAATTATTATCCCCAACCAAAGATTGGGCTAATAGAGCCCACACTCCAGTTGGGGGTAACAGTATTTTGTTTTTCAAAAATTGCCCCCTACCAGTGCTAGGCCACCCACACCGGGAGGGAGCTCCCAGTACGAGCGGCCATGTTGGAGCACACACGTGCCCATAAAGAGCGAGTGCTATGACTTGCTCATTATGCGTGTGACGTCAGAAGCGAATTTCCACATGCGCTTTGACTGATTTGGCCGCTTGCACCGGGAGCTAGAGTCCTGCAGCGGGTCGGGTACCCGCAAAAACCTGCAGTACCCTGCGGCTTGCCGGTAGAAGTTTCGGGAGTGGGTATAGACGCGGGTCCGCGGTTCTCCGGGTTTGCGGGTCGTGGGTCTTCTCAATAGTGAGTTTTACTCCTTTTTTTATGATCACGCCTACTTCCAATGATGTCACTTTCCGGTTTACAATGACAGCGCTTCCTGTTTTACTCCTTTTTTTCTGATCTGACCTGTTTCTTGATGGTCATCGGATTGGGTTGTGGATAAGGTACTTGTCCGAGAGGGTTAGTATGAGGGTTGCGGGTGTGGTTTGCAGGAGCGGGTCGGGTTCAGGTTTAACAAATTGGTTCTGTGCAGGACTCCGGGAGCTCCCTTCCAGTGTGAGTATCCTAGCGCTGGTGGGGGGCAAAAAACACAAAAAAAACCTGTTAGCCCCAGCTGGAGTGTGGGCTCCATCAGCCTGTACCTTTGGTTGGGGATAATATTTTTGCCCAACAGGTACCCTTAAATCATATGTTAGTTTGGATCAAGTACAAGGTACCTGTTCCAACTTACATACAAATTCAATTAGAGAACAAACCTACAGACCTTATCTTGTATGTAACCTGGGCACTGCCTATACAGCACTCTTTTTTTTTTTTTTTTTTTTGTCTATTTACCTGCTTTGATTAAAACATTTGCAAATCACTTAAAATTGGAGCATGGATCGTCCGATTTCTTCTCTCTGAACGGTGAAGTGTTGCTATGGTGGAGAGACTCTCTATGAATAAACGTATCACCATAGCCTTCACCATAGGAACAAATCCATCAAGTTCATTAAAGGAGAACTAAACCCTAAAAACAAATATAGGTTGAAATGCTGCATTTTATACACTGAACTTACTGCACCAGCCTAACGTTTCAGAATCTCTATAACAGTTCAGGCTGTTAAAACTGCGCACAGTGGGGTGATTATCTTGGATTTTGTTAGGAGTGTCAGTGATGCCGCACATGCTCAGTGTGTTCTGGGCAGAACTTCAGTTTAGGGGTCACTGCAAACATCAAGGAGAAAATGAGGTTCTCATAGTCATAGCGTGGACATGGGGGTCCGGTCCAAGTCAAAACTCACAAATTCGTATTTAAAACCACCAACTCCAATTTGAATTTGACTGTGAGATTTATCAACCTAGACCCTGGAAACAGTTCAAATTAGATTATTCTCCACCTAAAATCTGCCGAGTTCACATAGAAGACAATGGCAGAGGTCCCTTGAACTATTTGAAGATGTTAATAGTAGTGATGAGCAAAGTTTTGCTTTGAAAATGATGCCCGATAGACTTTACAAAAAAAATGTTGCACGTCAAAAAGTTTAATTATTTTTTTTTGGGGGGTAGGAAAACGGGATTCAAATTTGATTATAGTTTTCAGGTCGGGGATATTCGATCAAATTTTAGACATTCAAATTTTTTCATTCGAATTCTGAATAAAATCAAATTTATTAGAATGTATTAAAATTCACATTACTCTAAAGCTGGCCATAGACTCAAAGATTCGCTTGTTTGGCAACATCGACAAACGAGTGGATTTTCCCCCGATATGCCACTAACGGCATGGCTATATCGGGGGTAATCCGAACGTTCGGCCGTATGTTCTAACGATCAGATTACGATACACCAAGGGGCTCCGACGGGTCGGTCGGGTAAAAATCAAAACTTCCCGATCGATATCGTGAAGACCCGTCAGAAGCCCCCATACACGGGCAGATAAGCTGTCAAATTGGTCCAAACGACCGATATCAGCAGCTTTATCTGCCCGTGTATGGCCAGCTTAAGGGGCAGATTTATCAAAGGTCGAAGTGAAGGTTCGAAGTTAAAAACTTCGGATTTCGAAGTAATTTTTGGATACTTCGACCATCGAATAGTCCAACTTCGATTCGAAGTTGAAAAACAAACTTCGAAATTCGAAGGTCGAATTTTTTTGAAGTACTGACCATTCACCACCTAAAAGTAGGCCCACTTCAACCCCAAAAAACTTCGACCACCATTCGATTGGTCTTTTTGAATTCAACGTTTTTTTAACTTCGACCTTTAAATGTCGACCTTTGATAAATAACCCCCTTAGCGTTCCTTCCTCCCTCTGCTGCCTGTGCTTTCTGTGCTTTAGGTAATATTAATGGGGCAGGGGGCTTTTTCTGGGGGAAGATTAGAACTTTCATTCAGAGGTTGTCAAAAATATATATACACTTGTATAGTCACTTGTTTTTGTATTTTTCCAGACTGCGAGAGAGAACTCCATAAACAACATTAGAAAAAAAGAGTAATGAGATTTCAAATAGGATAAACCTGACATGTTTGATCTGTTTTCCGTTGTAGCACAAATAAAGCAACTTACACTAACATAGAGGAGATTAATAGAAGTAAATGTAGTTTAATGAGAGTAAATGCTGCACGTTCCTCGATGAGTCCAACGGTAATGGGTTCCACATATAGTTTTGTATACACTGCCTGCCTTCTGTATGTGCTTCAAATGGATCCTGACAGGTCTCGTTTTCCCCTGCTCTTCATTGTGTAAATCTGATTATCTGATTTCCGATGCAACTAAACATGATGGGATGTTCAGACTTAACAAAATTATCTGTGTTAACAAAATTGATCTGGCTGGCTGTGGGTCGTCCGTCTAATTCATCTTTCTGTGATCATGTCTCAGATGCTGAATGTTCTATAATCTCCCTTAAATGCTGCATGTCAGCTTTGAGTGGGGCACATGTTGAGCAATTGAGCTTAAATCCTTTCTTTATAATCCTGACAGCCACAAAGACTGCATTCACTCAAGGGGGTTGCTAAGGTTTTAACAGTGCAGGTATGGGACCTGTTTCCTAGGATGCTCAGGACTAGTGATAGGCGAATTTATTCGCCAGGCGCAGACGCCGGCGTCAAAAACAAGACGCCGGCGTCAAAAACAAGACGCCGGCCCAGTTTCACGATTTTTTTCACCATTTCACGGGAAATTCGCGAATTGTATGGCGAAACACCCCAAATTCACCCACCACTACTCAGAACCTGGGATTTTCTTTTTTTCTGTAATTTGGATCTTTATTCTTTGTCTCTTCTAAAATATAAATTAAACATTAAGAGGGTTATTTATTAAGGGCATTTTGTTCCAAAAATACTCCATCTAAAAATGGCAGTTTTCGGGGTTTGACTCTGGTTTTTCCATGAAAACTCAAATTTTTCATGGTTTTCAGGCGTCAAGCGTGAAAAATTCTGTTTTTTTTTTTGTGCATCAATCAAAAGTTGCAGTTTTTCCAGATCCGATTTTTTTCAAGTTTTTTTTTTTATTGATAAATAAGGGAAAATCGTGGTTTCTAGTTTGGACGGATTTTTTTTATTTAATCAGATTTTGATAAATAACCCCTATATAAACCCAATAGGATTGTTTTGGCTTCAATAAGGATTAATTATGTCTCAGTTGGGATAAAGTAGTGTACAAGGTACTGTTTTATTATTACAGAGAAAAGGGAAATCATTTTTAAAGATTTTTTTTAATTATTTGATTAAGATGGAAGATGACCGTCCCACAATTCGGAACTTTCTGAATAATGGGTTTCTGGATAACAGATCTTATACCTGTACTGAATGCTGATACTTTTCTAAAATTCACACATTAAAGAAACTTGACTCTTTTGCCATAGGGCTACTTTTCCACTTTCCATGGCCAGCAGCCCTATGCCACTTATGATAGAGCCCCCTTTACTATAGAGCTTAAACTACCTTCTTTTTAGTTGTGGGTCTGTACTAGAGGAATCTGGAAGGTATGTGGGTGCTGCTTTGTCATACAGATGCCAAATACTTTGTTGTTAACTCACTTGTAGCCAGTTGAGCAAACTATTAATGTCAGAGGTGAAGTTGCAACTACAGGCTGAGTGCTCCTGTGCTTGCTTATCAGCAGATGGACCTTCGGCAGCTATGCTCATCATCATCATCATTTTTTATATAGGGGCAGCAAGTCATGCAGCATTGTACAGAAAGAAACTTAAAGCGAATGACAAAAAAAAGATTGGAGAATGAACTTACAGTTGAATTCAGCCTCAGATTGGTTCGCTCCTGGTTGAGGGGTACCAGGAAGTAGAATTTTTAGATTGACCTATACTAGATATTAACCCTGTTAAGATGGCAATACACTAAAATATATGCTTGTTTGGCAAAGTTGCAAAACAAACAGATCTTTCCCCAATATGATTACCATAAGGTGGACAATATCGGGCCAGCCCAAGGCCCAAACGTTTGGATCACAACGACAACAAATGCAGGCTGTCATAAATGAGCCAATGTGGTCCTGACCCCCACAGGATTTTTAAATCTTCTCGAACAATATCTGATAGATATTGGCTGGGCAAGCCCATCGGAAGTCCCCCCATACATGGGCCAATAAGCTGCCAATTTAGTCCAGAAGGACCAAAATGGCACATTTAATCGACCCATAAATGCCAACCTTTTGTCTTGGACTAATTGCATAAGCAATTATTTTGCAACATTTAGTTTGTGGGAATACTAATCTACAAGAGACAACAGTATAGGTTTTTTTATTTTAGAGACCATGAGCCATAATTGATATGGGAGGCAAGTGGCAGCAGTTCAGTATGTTTTGGCTACCACAAACTCATGAAATATCTATTATGACATAGGCCTTAAAGCGGGGCCCCAACCTTTTTTCCTGTGAGCTTCATTCAAATGTAAAAATAAAATAATTGAGGACAACACAAGCATGTAAAAAAGCTCCAGGGGGTGCCATTTATGGGTTCTGATTGGCTGTTGGTGGCACCTATGGGGACTGGAAGCCTACAGGTGGCTCTGTTTGGCACTAAACATTGTTTTTCTGCAACTAAAGCTTGCCTTCATGCTATGGGGCCCCATCACTTTTTCCGGTGAGCTTCATTCAAATGTAAAAAAAAAAAAGGGTTTGAAAGCAACACAAGCATGCAAAAATGCTCCGGAGAGTGCCATATATGGGTTCTGATTGGCTGTTGGTAGAACCTAAGGGGACTGGAAGCCTACAAGTGGCTCTGTTTGGCACTAAACATTGTTTTTGTGCAACTAAAGTTTGCCTTCAAGCCAGGGGGACCCAACCTTTTTTCCCGTGAACTTCATTCAAATGTAAAAAAATAAGGTTTGAGAGCAACAGAAGCATGCAAAAAAAAGCTCCTGGGGTGCAATATATATTTTCTAATTGGCTGTTAGTGGCACTTATGGGGACTCGAAGTCTACGGGTGGCTCTGTTTGGCACTAAACATTGTTTTTGTGCAACTAAAGCTTGCCTTCAAGCCAGGAATTCAAAAATAAGCACCTACTTTGAGGCCACCTCTAGCAAAATCCAAGGGGTTGGTGGGCAACATGTTGCTCCAAAGCCACTGGTTGGGGATCACTGCCTAAAGCTGGCCATAGATGTTGAGATTTTTAAAAGATCCGATCGTTATCGTGAGACCACGATTATCTCGGAATGATCGTACGAATTGTCCATCAACTAAAAAGACCAATTTGCCAGTAAAACAAAGGGGAGCTGCCTGCTTGGCACTGCAAACATAGATAGATTACACTGGGACCGACAAAGATTTTTTAAATTTCCTGACAGATGTCGGCCGAAAATTCGTAAGATGTGCAAATCCCACTAACCGCACGATAATTTCGAAGGATTGGTCGGACTCCACTAAAATCGGTCGTTCGGCAAGAGAAATCTTTGCGTCTATGGGGACCTTTAGAGGTTCTTTTTTTTTTATTTAAAGTATTGCTAATCACATGTGTTATATACATTTACTACTGGAAGAGATACTTTCATTCTGGCTCTGCTGTTCTTCACTCCACTAAGTAAACATTCTGGATGAATGGTGTGTGGCGGATCATGTGCTAACATGGTACAGGTTTGCTGCTGTGCTGGTAAAACATTGTGTGATGATCCCTATTCATTCAGTGAAAGGGAAGGAGACGGCCTCTCAGTAATTGCTGTATCCCTTAAAGATGCCACACATTTCTTGACATATTGTTTATGCAGGAATATAAGAGGAGACCCTAAGAACATCTTGTAATGTTACCTTTTCTCTTTGCTTTAGGTTTCAGCATAAAAGCAATTCCTTTCCAGAGTGCCATCATGAATGTAAAAGAACTTGGAGGTAATGGATCCTTAAATACTCGTATTTGTTTAACATGGTTCAATTGGAGTGTTAAAGGGATACTGTCATGGGAATTTTTTTTTTTTTTTTCAAAACGCATCAGTTAATAGTGCTGCTCCAACAGAATTCTGCACTGAAATCCGTTTCTCAAAAGAGCAAACAGATTTTTTTATATTCAATTTTGAAATCTGACATGGGGCTAGACATTTTGTCAATTTCCCAGCTGCCCCTGGTCATGTGACTTGTGCCTGCACTTTAGGAGAGAAATGCTTTCTGGCAGGCTGCTATTTTTCCTTCTCAATGTAACTGAATGTGTCTCAGTGGGACATGGGTTTTTACTATTGAGTGCTGTTCTTAGATCTACCAGGCAGCTGTTATCTTGTGTTAGGGTATTTTATTTAAAATATTCATAATACAATAAACATGAATCAGAAATTTTCAAACAAAGGTACAAAAAGAATACGTTTCAATCAATTACATGATTAATCAAAACAAAATATAAAGACAGAGTAATTTATAGATTTTCCCACATTTTCTTTTGAGCATCTGAAAATTCTGATTCTTTAGTTTTTATGAAAACAATGTCTCTGCAAATTGCTTCTGTAACTGTTTTCACTGATACTTGTATCTGCCCAATAGTCAGTCTGCATCTCATTTGCCACAAATGATAACGCAGTACTGCAATAATAATGTACAAAGTGGCTTTATTTCTCCTTCCAACTCTCTGTTTCTTTACTATTCCATAAGACAATTCTGAGTAGTCTAGATTTTTTACTAGATTCAGTTTTAGATGCTTTGCAACATTTTCCCTTAGAGAACAAGAGACTGCACAATCTACTAAAAAATGTTGTTGGGTTTCTTCTACTTTGCACCCCCAAGGACATTCTCTGTCTGTAACATTAAGGTGTTTCATGTTTCCTCTTACAAACATCTTGCCTTGTAGGGAAAGCCATGATGTGTCCCAAAACTTTTTTGGCATTCTTCTATCTATCAGATACTTTATACTTTCCTCTAACATTTCCTTGGGACAATCTCTGATGCTGATTTCAGAGGAAAAGTAAAGGTCTATTGTTTTCCAATATAGAGATTTCCTATCTAAGGATCTTAAATCTTCTGAACAAATATCCCATTTTTTTAAGATTTTTACTGACTGCCGCAGATAGGTGGGAACAAGGCCTCCTCTTATCCTTACCTCTTTCACTCTACCGCCGAGTAGCCAATCTCTAATAAAAGGCAATGCCCAGTCTCTTACACTGACTTCCCACAAAGACTCTTTCCCCTGCACCACCCCTCCAAAGTTAAACTTCAGAAAAATGGTGCAGAAGAAACCCACTGGACAAGGCATGTCCAACCCTCCCCTTTTCTTCCGCAGGAAGGTGATCCCCCTTTTTACTGGGTTGAGCCTATTCCCCCAAAGCATTTGGAAGAACAGGCTCTGGATCCGGGCATAGAGAGATTCTGGCAATAAAAAGACATACGAAATGAAAAGAAAAAGCGGAATCAGAAAAGTCTTAATAATGTCAACTCTTTCCCTATAGGTCAGCTTCCATGCTTTCCATCGCTGAACTTTTGCCTGACCAGCATTCAGTTTATCTTCCCAATTTACCTTCGCCAGGTCTCCCTTCCCGAATTTCACCCCTAGGATCTTAACTACTTCTGGGGCCACTGGGAATTTCTTGAGTTTAAACCAAGGTTCCCCTTCTAAAGTCCAAAAAGCTTCCGACTTTTCTTGGTTAATCTGAGACCCTGATGCCTCAGAGTAGCTTCTGATACACTCCAAAGCCTTGTCCTCCTCCTCAGGCTTTGATATTACTAGAGTGACATCATCCGCATAGGCAAGGGACTTAAAGGATTGACCCAGCGGAAATGGAACTCCCTCAAGCCCGCAATTCTGCAGTCTCCCCAGAAAAGGATCCAAAGAGAAAACATACAGGAGCGGACTCAAGGGACATCCCTGTCTCACACCAGCTCTCACCAAAAAGTTCTCACCTTTCCAACCATTAATCAGCGGGAAGCTCTTTGCCCCTTTATACAAAGTCCTAATCCATTCTACAAATTCTTCCGGAATGCCATATCTAAGCAAAACAGCCCATAGGTACTTGTGGTTAACCTTATCAAAGGCTTTTGCTTGGTCTAAAGATAGAAAGTATTTACCCCATTGCCTACCTTTACATCTCTCCAGTGCTTCCCTTAGTGACAAAACAGCTCCAAAGATATTTCGCCCTTCTACTGAAGAGAATTGAGATGCAGAGAGAAGAAAACCTGCCACCGCACCCAACCTCTGTGTAAGAATCCTTGCCAGAATCTTTCTATCACAATTGAGAAGGGCAATTGGCCTCCAATTCTCAATGCGCCTCGAATCCTTCCCCTTCGATATCAGAACTAAAGAGGAGTGCTGCATAGATGGTGAGAGATGTTTTTCTTTTAGGCAGGCATTAAAGACTTGGGCTAACACTGGAACCAGATCTTCTTTAAAGGTGACATAGAATTCTGCTGTTAACCCATCTGGTCCAGGAGCTTTCTTTTTCTGTTGTTTGTCAATTGCCTGCCTTACTTCCTCCTCTGTTATCTCTGATATCAACAGGGAAATGTCCAAATTTGCAGTGTCTGATACTGGGGTTGCTTTTAGAAAAACTTGGATCTTCTCCTTATCCAAAGCTGTTTCTTTGAAAAGGTCAGCATAGTAAGTCTCTACAACCCCCAGGATTCCCTCCCTAGATACTTCTAAATTACCCTGGGAGTCATAAAGGCTCTCAACCTGCTTTCTCTTTACAGTCTCCTTACAATTCTGACAAGGGTCCGGGGAAACCGAGGTTCCGTAGTCCCTCTCCAGAACCAGGGACTTAAGCCGGTTGTACTGATGCTGTCTCAACAAATACTTCAGCCGGTTTACTTTTTCCCCTTCCTCCCCTGCCGAAACACACATCTCAAGTTTCCTTCTTAAAGACCAACTCTCTTTTTCTTTAGCCCTCCCTTTCTTAAAAGAGGTAGAAGCGAAAAAGGTCCGGAAAGAATCCTTAGCCGAATCCCACCATTCCGCAACAGAATCGAAAAATTCAATTTTTGAAACCTGCAACTTAAAAAATTTCTTAAAGGCAATTTTGACCTCCTCCTCCTCTAGTAATTCTTTGCCTAATCTCCAAAGGCCTTTACCTACTCCCATACCTCCTGTTCCACCATAATGAAAGGCTAATCCCAGATGGTCTGAAAATTCCATTATAATTTCTCTAAACTTGGAGAAGATTTCTCCATTTTTTATGAAGATGAAGTCTATCCTGCTACTCCTTGTGCCGCATCTATATGTATGACAGCTGTTTCTACCATCGTAAGTTGCTAAATCTATTAGTCCAGCATCTTTAATCAAATTTTTGAAAAATAAACTTTCGTATTTATTTATTTTGCCTGTCCTATCCTTTTCATCCAATACTTGGTTAAAATCTCCTGAGAAAATTACTGGAATTGATGTGAAGAGAAAAGGTTTGATATCAGTCAACAAAGACCTTCTTTCTGAAATTGTATGAGCTCCGTAAATATTAATGAGCCTCATTAGTTTCTCTTCTATCATAATGTCCAACATTAAACATCTTCCTAGTGAAATATCTACCACTTTCTTGACAATCACCTTCTTATTTCCTTTAAACAAAATACCAACTCCTTCTGCAGGTTTGGTTGCTAATGACCAGAAAGATAAACCCTCTCTCCATTCCCTTTTTGCCTCCTTAACTTCCCCCAAAGATGAGAGTCTTGTCTCTTGGAGAAATATAATGTCAGCTTCTGTTTGTTTTAAAAAATCATAAGCCAAAAATCTGGTCTTGCTGGTTTTTATACTACATACATTAATGGTCAAAAAATCAACTGACAGATTCATTTTTTTTGTTTTTTTTCCTTGAGGCCTCACTCTCATCCCCTGTCCTTTTAACTTGTATCCTAGGGTGTAGATTTACCTCCATTTCCTCCTCTTCTAAAGACTCCCACTCTAGGTCTAGGGACACATCATCAGGCTCGTTTTTACTTTTTTTTCGACTGGTGTCTTGAACCTGGTTTTTTCTTTTTTCTCTTTCCTCCTCCTCCCCCTCTATTCGTTCCAACTCTTCTGATTCCTCAACTACTTCCCCCCATGATTTTTTTCCCAAGACCTCATATCTATTTTGGCTTACCACAGTCATTTCACCAGTCACATTTTTCTTTTCTGTCTTCCTTTTCCTAGTTCTCTTTCCCACAGATTTCCATTCATCTACTTCTCCCTCTTTAACAAGGGGTATCTTTTCTTTTGTCCTAATGCTATTATCTACCTCATTTTTTCCTTGCGTTTGTATTTCAGGAAGATTAGTCACATTGGTCACATCAGTCACCTTGGTCACATCAGTCATATTCTCTCTCAATTGCTCTTCTATATTAGGGCAAGCTTTCTTAATATTTCTCCAAGCTTCTGGACAATTTTTAAAGGCATGGCCTATTTTCAAACACAGGTTGCATTTAATATCTTTTTCACACTCTTTACTGGTATGACCAATCTCTCCGCAGAAGGCACATTTCTTAATGCTACAATTCCCTGCGAGATGATTTCTTGCCCCACATTTAAAACAAAGTTTGGCCTGTCCCACATAAAAGCAAACACCCCTATCTCTACCAATGAAAAAGGACGTGGGTAAATGTTTTTGTGAATAGCCTTCTGTATTTAATTTGACTTGAACTTTATAGCCCCCTATCCAAAAGCCTTCTTCATCAAAGATTTTTACAAGTGGTGACATCACTGTACACTGTCTTTTAAGCCATACCAAAATATCCTCAGGATGTACAGTTTCATTTTTCATTATGACTGTAATATTTTTAAGTTCAGGTTTAGAAATGGGTATGACTTTAAAATCCTTCCATTCTTTAGCATGTTTTGTCAGGTTGTAACGTCTCCAAAATTCTTCTAATCCTTGTGCCAATTTAAAGCTCAAGTCAAATTCAATATCAGTAAAACTGAGCATAGCATAGATATCATCTACTACGAATCCCAAAACTTGTTTGACCAAAATCTTTGCTACAAATCTCCTACCTGGAAAGTTTTCCCTTTCACCTACCCATTTTATCTTTACAGCATTCTGTCTTTTGCCATATTCATCCTCCTCCTGCCCCTCCCCCTGTGAATTCTCAAACAGTTTCTTTTTCCCCCACACACTGCCTCCTTCTTTATTGTTTGCACCTGGTTCTAGGTCATTTTCTATTGCTCCAGAAAGGGAAGTGCCCTCTACTGGCTGTTCAGAATTTAAAGACTCATCTGTCTGATTAAAAGGAGTATTTAACCCTTTCGCTTCTGGTGTGGAGTTACTACCAATTTTTTTAACAGAGGGGATGTTAACACTTTCTTGCACTGATACAACCTCAGGTACATCACAAGAAACATTTTCATTTAGTAATTGTGAGATTTTAAGCAGCCTTTCCGTTTCTGCAATCCCTCCCCCACTTTTCATTTCCTCAAATCTTTTTTTATTATAATACAACTCTTTCCACGGTTCAATCACATTCAAAATTGATTTAATTTGTAAGTCCACCGATTCAAAGTCTTTGTTTAAATAAGCCAGTTGTCTAATGGCCTCAGTCCTTTGATCTCCCTTTAACAGCCTTAAGTCTCTGATCAGCACATCTATGCCTTTGGTTAAAACAGACTGTTTGGTCTCCAGGCATTTTAACTCATTAAGTGCTCCGATGATTTTATCATATTCAATTACCAAGCCAACATTCTTTTCAGTGTCTTTTCCTAATGCTGGCTCAGACAAATTCGTTTTTTTTTCCTTTAAATGAATATTTTTCCCCAAACTGACATCTCCCTTTTCCAAAACTGACACAGTCTCTGTGCCTCCTTCCCCCACAGTCACAAATGCAGCCACTTCAGTATCAGGCAAGTTAACACTCACCAAGAGCGATCTATCAGTCCCTGCAGCCAGGTTTCCATTCTGTGCAGCATTTGCTTCCAGGACCTGCTCGGCAACTTCCTGAGCAATCGTTCCTGCTGCTTCCTCCATTGCCTCTGCTGAACTCAACTCTTGCGGTAGCTCTCCTCCTCTCACTGCCGGGATCTCACTCTGCACCAGATCGGAAGGCCCTGCAGTCACGCCGCAGCTCCCTGCACTCGCTCCTGCACTTCCTCCCGGACCCGGATGTCTTCCATTGCTCTCCTCGGCTTCTTCCATCGAAGAGGAGTCATATTCAGGTAGTTGCCGCCTAGTTGGTTTGTTCTTTTTCGTACTTCGTGTACGTTCAGCAGGTACTGGGGACTTTTCCTCCATTGCTCTGCGGTTGCTTCCAAGGCGGGTTCGTCCACCCGCAGGGGTTGCATCTCCCTTCTTCCTTAACCCCATTTAGGCAGGGGTGAGGAGGGGGGGAACCCCCAAAAATAACAAAAATGGAGAAATTAATTATACTGGGGGGTATAAAGGAGGGGGTCACAGAGGGATAGGGACCGGGACTAACTCCCCCAGGACCCGCAAGGGCCTGGGAGAACACACAGTCCTGCAGCACACTTAAAACACGTCCTCACGGTATGAGGGTATATCTTGTGTTAGGGAGCTGTTATCTGGTTACCTTCCCACTGTTCATTTGTTTGTCTGCTGGGGGGGGGAAGGGAGGGGGGTGATATCACTCCAACTTGCAGTACAGCAGTAAAGAGTGATTGAAGTTTATCAGAGCACAAGTCACATGACTTGGGGCAGCTGGGAAATTGACAATATGTCTAGCCCCATGTCAGATTTCAAAATTGAATATAAAAAAATCTGTTTGCTCTTTTGAGAAATGGATTTCAGCGCAGAATTCTGCTGGAGCAGCACTATTAACTGATTCATTTTGGAATTTTTTTTTTCCCATGACAGTATCCCTTTAAAGAGATGCCCATTTTTTAGACCACACATTTTATACAGACCTACATTGTATTGTTAATTTTTTTATTTAGTAATAAGGGACAGATTCACACATTCACATAGGGCTAAGTTGACAGAATTCCTTTATGTTTGATTTCATTTTGTGTTCAGAGGATATTGGGGAAAATCTATCTTCTGTTTGGCTGTTATGGGTTTTTGTGGCCAACTTTGTCAGAACGTTCCAAGTGTGTTAAAGGAGAACTAAGCCTAACTAAAGAACTAGGCCAGAAATGTTGTACATTATGTTTTGTGGCTTCTGTAGCAGCCCAAGGCAACCACAGCCCTTTAGCAGTAAAGATCTGTGTCTCCAAAGATGCCCCAGTAGCTCCCCATCTTCTTTTCTGCTGATTCACTGCACATGCTTTGTGCTGCTGTCACTTACTGAGCTTAGGGACCCACTCACAATATACAGTACACATAGAATAGAAATGTCACAATATAAGGCTGATTAGTAATTAATACAGATAATTACTACATGGCAGCACAGAAACCAGTGCAATTAGCATCAGAATTTAAAGGGGAACTATCGCGAAATTCATAATGCTTAAAAAGCATCCTTAGGTAAAGTTAAGTATTTGTCTAAATGCTTTTTATTAAAAAATTTTTACCATTTTTGAAATATTTCCATTCTTTCTCCCTCACACTGCTCTGAGCTTCTCCTCTCCTGCAGCCTGGCGTCGGAGTCATATGCAAATGAGTGACAGGCACAGCTCCTGTCTTATTGGTTAGTCTGCTTGTCACTCAAAGGCAATGTTACTAGGCTGATCATGCCCAGCATCTTTCTCTTCAGCAGTTCCAATGCAGGCTTTACACTCACAGCCAGCAGCCCCAAAAAACACTTAGAAAACGGTGTCGGTACTTTGTAAAAGTTCAGTGCCGTCGAACTGCATGTACCCGGCAGGTGAATAGGCAGTATCTGCCCTGATCAGTGGTTGCTGGATGGCTGGATGCTGCTGCTGCTGCATGCTGAGCTCATGTCCTCCGCAGACGGATAAGCTCAGGCACGTCAGAGAGAGGTCGGCAGCAGGAGGCGTGTGGCTAAAACTTCAGCCACCGGCAGCAGCTCAGCACTTCCTCCACAACACACGCAGAGGGAGGGGGGTGTGGGGATCCTGCTGGCTTGCACATAAGCGTGTAACAGGCTGCACTGAGTGGGAGCGCGCAAATAACAAACCACCCCGCTGCACTGCGATTTTTGACCCCTGGGCACGGAGGCAGGATGGGAGAAACAAACCAGGGCTGGGTGGGTTGGAACAAAGCAAAGAAAAGCATCTCTCCGGTATCCACTGCACTAAGAATAGCAGAGGGGACATGTAAGGGCCGACAGAATGAGAGTGCACTGAGGGACGGCAGAAATGCATATTAGGCTTGTAATATTCTGCTTGTCTCTCGGATATTTACTCTTACAGAAATATGATTACGCCGCTGCTACTAATGCTCAGTGTAAATAGGCAGTGGCATAGAGTCCCGACTGTTGCTGCACTTTCTCTCCTTTGAACTGAAACGTCCTAGTGCATCTCCAGCCTTTCATTTAACCCACCCCCAGGGCTCTCACTACATAAATAAGCGCTAATGCATTAGAATCAAATGAGGAGCAGCCACAGTGCACTCTGACTTCTGCAGTAAAACAAACGCCCCTTGTCTCCCATGCAAGATGCTTTTGCGTTTCATGTGTATTTCTGGGGAGGTGGGAGCATGGTCAATACACACAGTGTTGTTCATGTCACAATGTGTAGCAACAAGTAAGCAGTGGCAATCAAAGTCATGTAGGCAAAGTGTATTATATTCAGTGGAGAATACAATCCATCTGCAGGACTTTGGAGAGTGTTTCTGTTTGTACCTGTCACTTTGCTGATTATGTTATCGCTTGATTCTGCTGGCAAGTTTTGAATGTGGGAAGTTGACATTGTAACCTTTTTCAGTCACTCATTACCACACTGCAATTTACAGTGTCCTCTACAACAAAAGTTTTCTGAAGAAGCTGAACTGTACTTCCCAGCCCCCTTGTCTGAACAAGGAAGCCTTGGGAATTGTAGGTGAAGAGCAGACAATATGGTCATGTCTCCAGGCTCTTGCAAAGAGCACCATGTTACATGGAAAAATGACTTTTCTCATAGCTAGCCCTATCCCCAGAATTCTAGTGCACACAGCTCAGCTAGTACGTGATAGTTACTTGACTGCGCTTCTGCTTTACACACATACCCCCTTCTGGAGACAGCAAGTTGGCTAAAGAGCTGAATCTCACATACCGTAAGTGATTCCCTTTAAGTGCCACAGATCGTAGAATCTACGATTTGTGGGAAAAAAGGACTGAAGTGTCACAGATCGTAGATTCTACAATCTGCTGCACTTCCAGGTTTGGGAGCGGAGGAGCAAATCTAGAGCCAATTGCTCCGTCCCTCCTCGAACTCCCGCCCCTAGACAACAAGCACAGCGGAGGATCGAGTGGCCCACAGGCCCCAAGGCGGCAGCAGCAGGCATTAATTCTATGTGTCCTGCTGCTGCACATACTCCTCTGCCACCCAGCGCTGACCCCCCCACCCCCGCTGGAAGAAAGCAGGAAGACAGATCATGACATCATGGGAGCCCTCCAGCCCATCCACATTGATCTGAAGCCTTTCCCCAGGTTAGTGTCACACTTACACACTTATTACACTTATACACACTTACACATACATTTTTGGGGATTGGGGGTCACGCACTCACAGCACACACACTTGCACACTCCCACACACACGCACCTAACACGCAAATTTACCAATTGTACGCATGCAAATACACATACACTAGTTAGTATTGTATTTGCTAATAGTACTGCGCAATACCATTTGTATGTTGTTTTGGTGATTATATTGCAATTTCAGTGCATTTTTAGTAATTTTATTGATTTTTTAACAATTTTATTGCATTTTCAGCTCTGCATAAGGGTTGTTCACTTGTTTCTCTCCATGAACCCTATTTGGTTAAGCTAAAATATTCAACTGTGATTCTGACGGCTGATTACACTATTTTTTATAAAAACAAAACAGATTATTGTGGTTTTATTTGATTTTAGTGATTTATTTGCATTTCACACTGTTTGTATTACTTTGTTTTGCTCATGTACATTTTTTCTACTATATATCCATTTGGGGGTCTCTGTGCGGCACATAGTTTGGTAAATCTATAAATATTGGGCATCAAAGTGTTCAGTAGACCCCTAGTCTTCATATTCAGGATGGTTTATGCTGATATGTTACAAAATGTGAGGCATATAATGGGGTAGAATGCAAGCTTTGTGACGATTTTCAGAAATTTCATAAAAAGCATTATGCTTTGCATAGATTTGCAGTTTGATAGTTTGCAGTAGAAAGACATATTTACCCGTTTTGAATTCATTGGAATGTGTATTTTAGGACAATATATGTTTTCTAGGGTCTCCATACTGTTAGGGGGGGTCTTATAGCACATAATAGACGTATCGCGTGATTAAAGGGATACTGTCATGGGAAAAAAATTTTTTTCAAAATGAATCAGTTAATAGTGCTGTTCCAGCAGAATTCTGCACTGAAATCCATTTCTCAAAAAACTGACTGGAGGCAGCTGGGAAATTGACAATATGTCTAGCCCCATGTCAGATTTCAAAATTGAATATAAAAAAATCTGTTTGCTCTTTTGAGAAATGGATTTCAGTGCAGAATTCTGCTGGAGTAGCACTATTAACTGATGTGTTTTGAAAAAAACATGTTTTCAGATGACAGGATAACTTTAAATTGTAGTAGCCAGAGTGTCATATGTGAGAATTCATATGCATTATTTGGATGTGGGGGTCTCTCTATGCCACCTAGATAGGTAAATCTATGCATACTGGGCATCAAACTGTTTGGTAGACCCCTGGCCTTCATATTTAGGATGCTGTATGCTGGTAATAATACATGGACGATACAATGCTGTATGCTTTGAGGCAATTATCAGGTATTCCACCAAAACCACAAATTTTGGGAAAGCCTTGCGACTCAGTAGTTTGGAGCAGAAAGGCATGGGTACCCATTTTAGATTCGGTAGAAGGTGTACTTTCCAAAAATATATGGTTTTGGGGGGTAAACATATATTTCTGTGTTTTTACCCCACAAAAATGCAGTAAATGTGTTGATTTTTCAGTAGCTGAAGTAAAGATCTGGAAAATTTGGATGCGCTAACTTCATATTGGTGTCTCTAAATGCCAGATACTTTGGGCATCAAACAGTTCAGTGGACCCCTTCAGGGTGCATTTTCTTGGTATCTATTATGGTGTAGGATATGTGGAAAAGCAAAATAAAACCTTTGAAGTGATTTTTCAGAATTTTGATAAATGTTTATAAATAATGCCACGTTCAGACAAGCTGTGATATTTGGTTGTTAGGAGTAGAGAGACATAGTTAGCCATTTTGGAATCAGCAGAATCTGTAGTTTTCTAAAATATATGGTAAACCTACTGTTTCAGGATTTTTTGGCCTTGAAATCTAAAGTATGCCGTTTTCTGCCTTAGTGCTTTTAAAATTCAATAATATACTTGCTGTACAGAAGTTTTAAATTTCCCTAAAACTATACATATCTGGTATTGGCACGCTTGAGAGACGTGAGGCTTCCCAAATCAGTTGGATTTTCATGCATAGAATTAAATTTTTTTTTGTATTATATTTTCACTTTTTTTTTAGTATTTAGCGCTATAAATATTTATGCAGAGGTGGAAATACATGAAAACTCTGGCAGATTTAGAAAGCTCAGGTTCCCCCGAAAAAAAACAATGTATGGTTTTCCTAGGTAAACTAAAGGTTTCCCCTCAGAAAATGCCCCTAAAGTGAGAGAGAAAATGTTTCAAAAACGTCTGACATTTCGTGTAATCGAAATTTCAAATTCTGCTGGCACTTAACCCTTTGCCTGACAAGCAGGTACAACATTCTTTAGCAGCTGAACTGTTCAATCTGCGTCAGTGGCTTTTGCTGCCTCCAAAGAGAGTGGGGGGAATGACAGCCCCCTGGGCAACGAGGCTGGGGGGCTGTCATGTCAGATCTGCGACACTTTTTTACTTATTCAGAGTAATCAAAAATGTTCTCCGCACTGCCTTAGCTGTGTTGTTGAATGCATCAAATCCTCTTCCGGGTATACCGATATCCCGACATATACTGATAAATTCCAAAATGAGGAGAGCACTCAAAAGTAGCATAAATATGCTGTGGTTATATTTATTCAAACCACAGCATATTTTTGCTACTTTTGAGTGCTCTCCTCATTTTGGAATTTATCACTTTTTTACTTATTCATCGTACCTATTGTTTTGTTTTTTACCTAAAAACTGTTTACTTTCGCAGCGTGACTATTGGATAATCGATTTTGGCCACTAATTACGCTGTCGAATCAGTTATTGATATTTCACTGATTTACACAATTTTTGTAGTTTTATTGCACTTTTATCACTGCATTATTGTTCCTTGTGTATCTTTAGTATAGTTTTGCTGTTTGGTGCTTTGGTATAGAAAGATATATTTTTGTTAGTTTGATCCGTCAGAATATGTGCTTTCCAAAAATATA